>NC_064642.1:232462579-234862579 GCF_023864345.2 Schistocerca serialis cubense
TTTATGGTTCACGTACGATTTACCGCCACTTCTACGAAGTTTCCTTTCATCCCCAGTTGATTTTCCATTTTTTCTTTTTTTGTTCGTGTCAGCCCTGCGCGCGCTATAAGCTGATGACCTCGCAACAACTACTAGGAGATATTTTGAAACTCGGGTCCAAACGTCTTATGATTTGGCCTCCGTTTAAGTATCAAGACCTCGAATTGATTCAGTCTCCTGGAATTACCGCATACGAGTCAATGAAGCACCTCTCAATGAAGTGGACACATTCCGGTACATAAGTTCACGACCACAGAGTGACGGCTTGTGAATGAGAAAGTGTGAGCAAGAATCAAAGCGACCTCGATGCGATTCAGATGTCAGTGGTGTTCTTTGTAATAAAAAGGTGCCTGCCCACCTAAAATCAAAGATATAGCGCAGAATGCAGAGGCCAGCTGTATTATACAGTGAAGCGACAAAAGCCATGAGCTAATGAGAATTCAGTGTACCGAGATCCACAGAGTCAAGAGTGTGCCGAGGATACCAAATTTCAGGTATTTGCTCTTACCACGGACAACGCAGAGGCCTTTACTTAACTACGAGAGCAACGTCATTTACATGGAGCTGTCAGTGGCAACAGACAAGTAACATTGTGTGAACTAACGGCAGAAACCAAAATCGGACGTACGACGGACGTGTCCGTTAGGACAGTGGGGCGAAATTTGGCGTCAAGGGGCTGTGGAAGCACACGGCCGACGCGAGTGCCTTTGCTAACAGTACGTCGCCGCTTGCAGCGCCTCTCCTGGGCTTGTGACTAAATCTGTTGGACCACAGACAACTGGAAAACCGTGGCATAGTCAGATGAGTCGCTGTTTCAACTGATAAGAGCTGATGGTAGGATTCGAGTGTGGCACAGAGCCCATGAAACCATGACCGAAGTTGTCAGCGAGGCACTGTGCAAGCTGATAATAGCTTCATAATGATGTGGGCTGTGTTTACATGGAATGGACTGGGTCCTCTGGCCTAGCTGAACCGACCATTGAGTGGAAATGGTTATGTTAGGGTATACCAGATGGCCCACGCAAGCCGTCCTCAGTTGTTTTATATTTTCCGCATACCTTAGAGCAGTGGTCTCCAAACTACGGCCCGCGGGCCGAAACCGGCCCGCGAGGGCCGGAACATCCTCCGTATCCGGCCCGCCAAATATTTGAGGTGGTACCTATACTGCCAACAATTGAGTATCGAGGCCTATCGCGACCAAGACACCGCGGCATTGTCGAAGCTCTATCTTTACAAAGCGGAAGGTCATGGTTAAACTTGTGGCTATCCACAATAAAAAGACAGACCATTCTCCGTGCGATAGTGAAAAAAAGAACGATTAACAGACTAGTTCGGCGAAAACATTTTAAGTAAAAAAATTATTTGCATTTTATTCTACTCACGAGTCTGGTGCAAGTATTTCAAATGGAAGCCACTTCGGCGACTAGCCTTAGTAATCAATCATTATGGAAGATGCTTCTTAAGCGAGGTTTCACTTTCTTTTGATTACGTTGTAAAACACACATAGCAAGTAAATCGTATAAAATATTTTTATTTAAAGGCAGTTTAAAGAAAATACAATACCTGGTGTACATAATGATATTGGATATTTTAGTTGTAACTGATATATAAAAATAACTGTAATTAATTTATATCTTGAAAACTCACAGTGTTAGAGTATTCACGTAAAGAAATATAACATCTTAGTGATAATTAGTGAAAAAATACGCAGATCGTGCTATACTTATTGCCATTTTCAGATTTTCCTTGTCTCTTCGAATTCAAACTTTGAATTGTCCCACACTTCGTCGTCTCACCTACTAGTACAGCGCATAAAACACTAAAAAACTCGTGAGACACTCGCAACATAGACACAATCACGCAACAGACATATCAAATATATGCTCTGGCTCTGCTACTCGCTACAAGACTACATAACTAAACTTACTGCTGCGCCACTTGAAATAACATTGCGTTGACATAACTCTACCTCTGTTACGTCTTGCAGTAATAGTGTTGCTAACAATGATTTTGAGATTTCGTTAACTCTGCAGGACGCTTTCGTGAAGAATGTGCAGTAACATACTTT
The DNA here is from genome assembly GCF_023864345.2 of Schistocerca serialis cubense. Lineage (NCBI taxonomy): Eukaryota > Metazoa > Arthropoda > Insecta > Orthoptera > Acrididae > Schistocerca > Schistocerca serialis. Next base: position 232,464,687 of record NC_064642.1, read on the forward strand.
TTTGTCGGTGAAATTCGCCAGGATAAAATACGCCAGAATGTTGGTCACGTACGTCCACCAATCAAAATTATGTAATTAAATAAAAATCGTAGTTCGTTTCAGTGCTAGCTATTCCCACAATCTTAGATTTTAGCAATTTCATCTTTCCTTTAGCCTTTAAAAAGTTTGGAGACCCCTGCGTTAGAGCAAGAAGGGTTGCCCCGTCACCGCAGTCCAAGGGGAAGTGCACGTGCAAGCGAACCTCCACCGAGCTGTAACGCCATCTGCGTGCGTTTTCCTCCTGGTTCCGCCCTGATCAGGTCCCGTGGCCATCTGTTTGTAGTTCAAGTCAGGTCTTACAAACAGGTGATAAATGCAGTGTACCTCATCGAAGGTTACACCAATATGATACTGATCTATGGGGAAACGCACCTGTAAACGAGTACGTGGTATGGGGATGGGGAGAGAAACTTCTGACACCAATGTTAATGTATATAAAGGTTTGGGAAATGGGAGAGGTGGTTGTTGCATATGCCTCATGACGACAGGGTGCAAGAGGTCGAGCGGTCAGGATTAGAAAGTGGGCATCCAGGACTGCTGTTAAATGACGAAACAGGAAATTAGGTACAATAAAGAGGATGTATTTCAATGTACGGTGTACAAGTGGAGCGCCTAGGGTCGGAAGTTAGCAGGTTTAGGCCAGTCGAACAATTAATTAAAATGAGCAACGGAAGGGGAAGAGGTTCATGTTAACTTACGTTGGTGGTCGGAGGCTCTGCCTTCCAAAAAGACGTCTGTTTTGCTCGAAGTCTGGATTACAAGAGAGAGAAGCAACTGTGCGTGATCGGTAACCCGCGCACGGTATTGGCTAAAACCAATGGCGTGAATTCGGTAGCAGTTTCAGCAAAGGACAGTCAGCAGCTTTAACTGGACAGAACCTCCTCGGTTTTGAAAGGCAAGCGACTTGTGTCGCGTAGACACGGCGTGAATTACTCTGCGAGAAAACTTGTAAAGATTACACTGGGCCTTTGAAATAATATTTTAAAACTAATTCCGTAAAATATTCCTTGACTGGCTGCCATCCTGTACACACCGAAACGCAACAGAGGCATGAAGCCTGTATTCACAACGTTTTCCAACAGGGCGTCTGCCTTCTGTGCATGTTTTTAGACGTGCAGAGGTGCGTTTAAGAACTGGGGGAGCTTTACAGGTACAAGATGTCGTGGAAAGACCAATCCGCGACGCAAATGATGTTGCCCGGGAAGTTACTGAATATTTCGGAGCACATCCCACGCACGGCAAGAAAAGCTGAAATGAAAATAACGTGAACGTACAATGTAATGTAGTATAAGCGGAAGTGTTATCGTGCTACTGCATTTAGTTTGCATTATTATTTGTACCTGTAATAATAATAGTACACTCACACTCTTAAATTAAGGATAATGCAGACACATTGAGAAACAACGCTCTGGTGGGCGGTTTCCTGGTTTAAATCACCTCGTGGTATGACCATGCGGTGCCTTTGGCCTGCTGTCGTCGCACGGTGGCGCTGGCAGCAGTCCACATACGCAGAGGTATGTTGGTGCATGTCAGAGTACAGTGCAGCGAGTAAGTGTGCAGACGTTTTCAGACGTGCTGATGGTGACTGTGTGTTGAAAATGGCTCAAAGAACGCATATTGATGACGTTATGAGGGGTAGAATACTAGGGCGACTGGAGGCTGGTCAAACACAGCAGGTCGTAGCACGGGCCCTCCGTGTGCTACAAAGTCTGATCTCAAGATTACGGCAACAATTCCAGCAGACAGGAAACGTGTACAGGCGCTACAGTACGGGACGTCCACAGTGTACAACACCACAAGAAGAACGATATTTCACCATCAGTGACGGCCACGGAGTACTGCAGGTAGCCTTACTCGGGATCTTACTGCAACCACTGGAATAGTTGTCTCCAGACATACAGTCTACAGACGACTGAACAGACATGGTTTATTCGCCCGGAGACCTGCAAGGTGCATTCCACTGATCCCTCGTTACAGGAGAGCCCATAAAGCCGTGTGTCAAGAACACAGTACATGGTCATTGGAACAGTGGTTCCAGGTTATGTTCACAGACGAGTCCAGGTATAGTCTGAACAGTGATTCTCGCCGGGTTTTCATCTGGCGTGAACCAGGAACCAGATGCCAATCCCTTAATGTCCTTGAAAGGGATTTGTATGGAGGTCGTGGTTTGATGGTGTGGGGTGGGATTATAATTGGTGCACGTACACCCCTGCATGTCATTGACAGAGAAAGTGTAACAGGTCAGGTGTACGAGACGTCATTTTGCATCAGTATATCCGGCTTTTCAGGGGTGCAGTCGGTCCCACCTTCCTCCTGATGGATGATAACACACGGCCCCACCGAGCTGCCATCGTGGACGAGTACCTTGAAACAGAAGATGCCAGGCGAATGGAGTGGCCTGCCTGTTCTCCAGACCTAAACCCGATGGGCTGCTTCTCGGTCGACGTATCGCTGCACGTCTTCAAACCCCTAGGGCGCTTCAGGAGCTTCGACAGGTACTGGTGCAAGAATGGGAGGCTAGACGCCTGCAGTTGCTCGACCACCTGATCCAGAGTATGCCAACCAGTTGTGCGGCCTGTGTACGTGTGCATGGTGATCACATCCCATACTGATGACGAGGTACATGCGCAGGAAACAGTAGCGTTTTGTAGCAGATGTGTTTAGGGACACTTTTCTCAAGTTATCACCCATACCGTGGACTTGCAGATCTGTGTCGTGTTTGTTTCCTATGTGCCTATGCTATTAGCGCCAGTTTTATGTACTGCCACGTTGCGTGGCACCACATTCTGCAATTATCCTTAATTTATGAGCATGAGTGTATTATGGCCATTATTATTAATATTATGAAAGTCATTAGATCTCGCCCAATAATACCTATTTTTCATCGTAATTAGGACAAAGAAGAACTGTAGAGGACATGGGTATATCGAGGTCTTCGGTATAAAGGATTCTGGAGGAACGAAAATGGCATCTCTTTAAGCTGCGCCTACACCAACGGCTTTATGGAAACGATTTCCAAAATCGGGTGTCGTTCTGCAGACGGCTCGTAAATAAAGTAGTCGTAAATCCGGATTTCATCAGGCATATTTTATGTGGAGATGAATGCTATTTCGCCAACGGCGCCACTGTAAGTATGCACAGTCTAAAGTACTGGGCTCCTGAAAATCCTCACTGCTTACTACCACATCACATGCAAGCGCACTCGGGTGTTTAAGTATGGTGCAGCATTCTAGGACACCACATCACTGGGCCAGTTCATGTGGCTCCCAGACTAACTGGTCGGCTGTATCTGCAATTCCTACAGAAAGAGCTGAATCTTGGGCATCTTCTAGAAGACATCGCACTTCAGTTAGCTGTGAAGCACTGGTTTCAGCACAATGATACACCAACCCATTATTGTAGAGGGGTTATCCCTACCCCTTCACAATAGTGGGGTGGTCCACCATCATGCTGAAACCAGTGCCTCACAGCTAACTGAAGTGCGATGTCCTCTAGGAGACGCCCAAGGATATGTACCCCGAACGGTGGATAGGTCGTGTTGATTGTATTCGATGGCCAGCGAGGCCGCCTGATTTAACGCCCTTCGATTTTATCTTGTGAGGTTGTACCAAGGGTTTACGAAACGGAAACAGAAAATCCAGATGTGTTGATAGAACGAATATCTCATGCTTGCCCTTCAGTATCTGCAGAAGTGGTAATAGGCGTGCTTGCTAATACCGAAAGGCGCTTACATCAATGTATCCAACACGGTGGACATGCATTTGAGCATTTGTATTATGAATAATGCAATTATAAATATCTGTCTGTCTGTCCAACGGGACACTATAGACCGGCAGCACACCCGTGGATATTTTGATTATCATTTATGACATTCATTACATTCACTATTCTTCAAGCACGAATTGGTTTCTTATGTGTTGTTAATAAATTAGCTGTCATATGTTGATATGCCTTGAAACAGATAATTAATACGTTTTGGTCCTTGTGCATGTTGTTTTGACCAGGGACAATCATTCTTCTACATAGACACCTACCTAGAGCCCGGGAGTTGAACCCGGCACTCCTCCTACAGCAAGCACGTTTTCAAAAGACTAGCCATAGGACCAGTTACAGCTGTAAGGTGTTTGTTTTCAAGTGCTGGTCTTATGTTTAGCAGGGTCTCCTCTGTGTTGCTGTGGAGTCCCCTTTACTGTTCTGCTTAGGCAAACCTTGCAGCATCTGTGGCATCCAGGGTTAACTAACATCATTGGTGGGCGGCAAACACGGACCACCTTGTATAGACACCGTTTGCAGCCATTCGTGGACTTCACGACGATAGATCATCTCACTACGCCGTAACTGTTCATTATTGGCCTGAAGGACATTCTGGACAATTCGAGCGAATGATTCGACTACCCAGATCATCCGACGTGAATCCCATTGAACATTTATCGGACATGATTAAGAGGTCAGTTTGTGAACAAAATTCTGCACGGCAACATTTTCGCAATTATGGATGGCCGTATAGGAAGCATGGCTGAATATTTCTGCATGGGACTTCCAACGACTAGTTGAGTCCATGCCATGCCGAGTTGCTGCAAAACGCCGGGCAAAACGAGGTCCCACTCGGTGTTTGGAGGTATCACATGAGTTCCAGAATGAGATTTTCACTCTGCAGCGGAGTGTGCGCTGATATGAAACTTCCTGGCAGATTAAAACTGTGTGCCGGACCGAGACTCTAACGAAGTTGGTAGAGCACTTGCCCGTGAAAGGCAAAGGTCCCGAGTTCGAGTCTCGGTCCGGCACACAGTTTTAATCTGCCAGGAAGTTTCATATCAGCGCACACTCCGCTGCAAAGTGAAAATCTCATTCTGGAAACATCTCCTAGGCTGTGGCTAAGCCGTGTCTCCGCAATATCCTTTCTTTCTGGAGTGCTAGTTTTGCAACGTTCGCAGGAGAGCTTCTGTTAAGTTTGGAAGGTAGGAGACGAGATACTGGCAGAAGTAAAGCTCTGAGGACGGGGCGTGAGTCGTGCTTGGGTAGCTCAGTTGGTAGAGCACTTGCCCGTGAAAGGCAAAGGTCCCGAGTTCGAGTCTCGGTTCGGCACACAGTTTTAATCTGCCAGGAAGTTTCATCACATGACTTGTTTTACACATCATACGGTCACCACCCAGTTCAGTCATCAACTCAACCTGTCATCTCACGATCGAAGGTCAGATACAACGTCGAAATACTAAGTTATGATGGATGGACACTATAGACGTAGATCTATAACCAAGAAGCTTAAATACATGGGAAACGTTAGGTCGTTAGCAATGGCGTGCACTGGGCGAAAAAGCGGTCCCCTTTTCAGCGGAAAGACGCTAGGAAGAAGAAGATCCCAGCGAGTGTAATTATCGGTAGAAAGGGGTGATGTGCAAGACATATTTCTGGAATGCTTGGATTAACTTCAACCGAGTTAAATACATATTGCCCTGATAAAAAACAACTGTTAAAAAATTAAAACGAAAACAACACAATGAAGGCGCAAACAACAGATTTAAATAAAAAGAATAAGGGCAGAATTAGCACTATAGTTACTGCCTTAGACAACGCTCGCAATATACTGCGAGAGCTTGGTGACACCCACCAGCGAGCCAGGACATACCTCTGATGGCTTTTTTCGAGCCTTATGTCCACCAATATCAATGGCCGTGGCATTTAGTGCACCAATATCAATGGTCGTGGCATTCAGTCCTTTTTTTAGACTGTTGCTGACGGCATATTTTTATTTTCTTTGTACAGTCCAGTGTTTTTAAAAATTTGCACTTAGCCCGTTTTTGATGTGCAGTCTTCAATTTATGGCTTACAAATCCCATGAGAAGAATGCAGCGGAAATGCATGCTGCTTTTTCAAGGCGATTGGGAAGGTTACGTCGACCCAGACATGACGCAACCGTGCTCGTACGATCAATTTTTGTCCTCTTGGCGTCCATTAAAAACAACAACACAAATCATCCAGCACCGTGGTGCACAAGGTGCGCGAGGGAACAACTGCATTTGAACTTGGATCAATGGCGTGGAGTTCTCTAGACAGACGAGTGCAGGGTTTGTCTGACGCCTGATGATCGTTGTAGAACAATGCGGAGGCGGTCAGGTACAGACGCTCGCCCAGTGCTGGGTTCTCAGAGGCGCCGACAACGCTCGCCAGACGCCGTCACGCCGATAACATCGGCAGACAGCTTAGTCACAGTGCGTCCGATCCCCTTCGCCCATTTTTGGTGGGATCAAGGAGGTCACGTTAGAGTTTATTCTATCAATGAGATATGATTTTAACGTACTTGGACCGATGGATGCCAGGACACCTCAATGCTTGGTCGCGAGTCCATGCAAAACTCCGAATGCCTGTGAATGAGCTTCAGTCTTTCCCCAGTAACTGCAGTAACCAAACGAGTCTTACGAATCTATGAGATGAACAGAGAAACATTATATTACATAGTCGAGATGATTCGTAGTGACATTCAGAAACAAACGCTTGAACGACTTAGACGCACCGTGTGTCAATTACCTTTCAATGAATGCCTTTCAGCATACGTGGGCAATACAAAAATAAATTTTAGAATAAGATACTCTGGACATATAAAGCACTGAAAAGTGGAAAGACATGCTGGCCTCGATAAAATCCCTCCATTTTCCAAAGAATCTACGCACGGGCAATCGTGTCATATATGTAGCAATGTTTCTTCAGCATTTTCACAGTCACACACCGGGTTGTCAGTGGTACCCCACTAGCGCATCATGGATTTAGTTTTCACGGGCCCAGTTCTTACATGGTTTATCTGACACCACATTTTACGGGATATTTGCATGTCTGGGAGTTGTTTGATGGTGTCTTCTATGTTGTGTCGGTTAAGGTCAATGTTGTTCCAATTAGTTTTCCATGTTTTACGGGTGTCGTAGATAGTTCCTTGGGCAAGTATTCTGTCTTTCCGCATTGGCGCTCTTGATTTTGAGGCAATTTCCAGAGAATTCATCTAGTATTTGGTGTATAGGTAGCAGTCTTGCAGTGTCTGGGTGATTTATTTTTCTGACGTTCCTAGATTGTTGCCTGCTGTCTTCGGATTTTTTGGGGGAGCACAATTTGACATGATATGAAGCCACGTTAATGGGGTCGAGTTTAACGTTCCTGGTATTATTCTCATAGTTTTATACAGTTGGGCGTCAATTTTTTTTGCATGGTTACTCCTACCGCACACAGGGGTACAGTACTCTGCCACGGAGTAAACCGCTATTGGTCCTCCAGTGCGCAGCGTAATTGCATCTGCTCCCCATCTGGAATCCACTAATTTCCATATGATGTTATTTCGGGTTTTTAATTTGTGGCTAGTTAGTTGAAGGTGTTTTTGAAGGTAAGTGATGTGTCAAGAGTTATGGTCAGATATTTGCGATATTTGTTGTGTTTGACTCGCTCTCCACAGAAAGTTATGTTTAGTTCTCTGTCTGCCACTTGGTTACTTAAACGGAAGGCGCAGTTCTCTGTTTTATTTGGATTTTGGCACAGTCTTCATTTTCATAGTACTGGCATAGTACTTCTACGTCAGCTGTTCAATTTGTTTCTCATTCTTCTAGCCATTTGTTTTGAGTGGCTATAGCCATATTGTCAGCGTAGCAAAACTTGCGTGACTAGTATCCGACACATCACTGATATAAATATTAAAAAGGAGTGGAACTAATACTGACCCCTGAGGGATTGCGTTCTTTACTCTTTTTGATTTGCTACTTTGTGACTCCAGATTTACCTGGAAATATAGGTCATTCAGCATTCTTTCCAACGGGTTTCTTAATTTAAAGTATGGGGTTATGTTGCCAAACTTCGGGATGAGACCATCTATCCACGCTGCATCATAAGCTGCGCTGAGGTCAACAAAGGCTACTGATCAAGAAGATCAAACGCAGTAAGAAATAACAACAATTTGTAGACAGCTTATGCCCACCCACCACAAGCCAAAACTGATCCACCACGGCAACGTTAAGCATAAGATACGCCACCCTTCCGTACGAAAAATAAATTTTTGAGGTTATAATTTATACTGAAAATTTCCGGTAAATGTTTTACCGACTTCTTCCGATGTAGCTGCGATTTCAACCCATAGATTCCGAGCTGTAAAACGATTATGATATTTTCATTCTCAGTGTGCCGAAAACTCAGTCTTTCTCGGACTAAACTTATCAGTTTCTTTTAATACATATTTCGTGTGTGAGAAGGTCGGCCGATTTGAGTGCACTCGGGCGATGAGGTCGGCTGCATCGTAACCGAGCACTTGCTTGCGTACTGATTTGAAAAGATGGGTCTTCTTCGGTCGATGTAGGCTGTCGGCTTAATCCAACGATGCCGGTGCAACTGTGACCTCAGCCTTAGGGATGCAGTTACAAGGGTTGTGCAGGGAAGGAGGTCAGTCACGTATTGGACTGATATCATGTGCGAATGTCAGACTCCTCTCATCAACGTTGTCGAGGGTAATCGAAGGACTGTACAGTATGCTACACTCTATTTCGCAGCACTACAGTCGATGTTTCGGAGATGGGTTCGTCTTTCAATTAGATAATGTACGAGCAGACTGCATCCATCTCGTCAATACCTTCTTCCAGGAGGCGTGATTCAACCGAATAGAATGGTCTGCCATGTCTGCTGACAGGAACCTTACTGAACACTCTTGGGATCAGTTGGATCTTGCAGTGTATCGTTGCAGGAACTCGTCGCAGACACTGGATAACCACAGGAGGACCACAGCTTTGATGAGTGAAACAGGCCTGCGCAGGAGCGTGTCCACCATCTTGTGGACAGGAGGATCCAGGCATGTTATTGAGCAAAGGTTGGAGCAACAAAATACTGAATTATATTGAAAGTTTAGCATCGAATATTCAAATTTACCCAGCGATGCATTTTGTACTCTCAGATGGGTACAGATGTTCTTTTGAACAGACTACCTTTATTTTTTTTTTGGTTATTCTTTGAGTTTAACTTCAAAGTAAAGCTACTTTTTAGTTTCACGTGGTTTATTTTTATCACGCATCCCTTGAATCTACACCCTCAATCTGGAAGGTACCTCTTTCAACTTCTGGTTCAAGTAAGGATTTATCAGAATATCAAGTCATCAATTAATTTTCTTGAAGAACTAAGAACAGGATAAACAGATATCTTATAGTGCATGCTAACGGTAGTTTTAATTATGATGTTGCGTGTATTGTACGCTGCCTTGGCTAGCTACGTAGACAGCAGAGCCACCTACCAGAGATATCATGAAGCGCAGAAGCTGCCGAACTTATCTACGAGTTAGGGAATATCGGGCCACTAATGGTGAACGCTGTAATTATTATAAAGACTGTAATGAATTAAAAGACGCTCCTTTGTCTGAAGTAAAATGATCTGTGTAAGTTTTGTTGAGAGTATGAAGCCAGAGGCAGCCTTTGGAATTTGATGAAATATAACATTGTATACCTTTACATCAATACGCTGCAAGATACGAGGGCGTACTGACAACTTTAACTCTTCCCCGTCATTCCCACTCCACACCAGTGCTCCTCTCTGCTTTTCTCTCCCTATTCATCCCCAGCCCTCTCCTCTTGTAACCATTACCCTTCCCACACGCCACACTACTCCCCACCCTCTGTCTTTCCCATCGTCTGTATTCCCACTATCCACTTCAGCTCCTACATATCATCTCTGTAGTTGTCCTGCCACCCCTCAACCCTATGGAACATATTCTCTCCTCTCACAATACTTCTCACCCAGTGCAAGTACTTAAGATTTTAAGTGAAAGAGCAGTGCTTCTGTGTTTTTTATCGGAAGAAGACGCTCATGTAAGAGACAGACGAGCGGTTCTAGGTGCTACAGTCTGGAACCGCGCGACCGCTACGGTCGCAGGTTCGAATCCTGCCTCGGGCATGGATGTGTGTGATGGCCTTAGGTTAGTTAGGTTTAAGTAGTTCTAAGTTCTAGGGAACTGATGACCTCAGAAGTTAAGTCCCATGGTGCTCAGAGCCATTTGAACCATTTTAAGAGGCAGATCTCAGTAACAACATACACCATTGAGATAAAATATTGTATGTTCGTGACCTAGCTTACAATTTCACACTGATGTACAATATTCTGCATACAGTATGGTTACACCAGTAACTTGTCGACCAAATCATGATATGTACAGGAAAGCTAATGGGCCCAGTAGTACATGGCCTGCTCAGAGTTGTAAGCTGACTAATCGGCTATCCGATTCCCCGTTAATCCGAGCACTTCGTTCTTGATCTTCCATTGTTATTGTTACTTCTTCTTTCTTTTAAATACTGAATATTACCCGTCTTTCCCTATAGCTGAGCTATTTTTATGAACAGGCTTAAGATTTTTAGGTGCAATTTTCAGATGAAAAAAGGTAGGGAAAAGGTACTGAAATAAGGTAAGAAAAGCTACAAAAAGGAGCTGATTTACTGAAATAATGCATCAAAGTTTCTTGCTCCTATTGTAGTTTGTTGAATTACCAACAAGTACTCAAATCATCATTTATCAAAAGAAGGAGAAACCATGAAGTTGTTGCACTTCAAGACATTTAGCGCCTCTACATTTTTAAAGAGAAGCCTGTTTCTATGAGGAGACAGAATGCCTTAGTAACCGCTAAAGCTTCTTTCGACATCTACAGAAACTAGCGGGGCAACTTTTGTATCCACTCGGAATGGTAACTCTACAGTTACGTCAAATTCTACAATATCCTCATTCTTCTTTAAAGGAAAGAAAATTATTAAATTGTTTTCCTTTTTCAGGACCTTGTTCCTCTAATCATTTAACAGCTGCAGTCAGGTACTTGTAGCCACGGGTACAATATAGTTCTGCCTGCAAATCGTGTATTTTCTCTGGTAGCAGAAGCTGCTGGTAGCAGAATTTGCTGTGCCTTGGAAATTCCACCTGCGTTGGCTGGATCCAAAGAAAGCACATACTGCTTAATCTTGGCAGAATGCTGACGCAGCATAGCAGCACACACAGTCCAAGATCCCAAGCGAGTAACGACCGGGAAATTTGGAAGGGACAGGCCTGTGATTTCCCTGTAGGCAGTAAGAGGACTCGGTAATTTCAATAAAATCTGCTTCAGGGCAGATATGAATTGATTTGCAATGTCGTATTTGTTCTTTATGTATTCAGAAACCCTCTGAAGGGCATGGATCAAGCAACTTTACATGCTTCAACTTAGGGAATAAAGGTTTCAATTGTTTAACAGCTGAAACCATGTATGGAGCTTGATCCGTAACCACCAGAAGAACTTTTTTGAATTCAATGCTACTAGGCCACAATTTTTGGCAGAAGCTGAAGACAGACTGAATTACTGTACTGGTATCGGCTTCCTGCAGCTCATACATTTTTAACAACATGGTCTTAACTTTTCCCCTGCTAAGTGAAAAACTAAAATATCTTCGAAAAGTCTTTGAAATTTGTTGCAATAAGCAACAGGTCACGAGTTGTAACTTTAAACCTACAGCTCAACAGGCAAAGCCCAGTCTCATGCTGCATTGACCTCTCACATTGATTCAACATTTTGGGTAAACGGCAGATGCGATGTCTGGGTGACACTACGCGCTGTCAGTCCTTGTTGTTCTCACCACAACAGTGTATATTTTCTTGTTCATCGTCGACGGACAAGCGTTAAAACTAGCAAGGGCGTAGTCCGAGAAACAGTGCTCAAGCTTATGAAGAGACCAGTTGAGATACCCTGATACGCCCTACCGGGAATCAGTATTCTGGAGCAGCTTGGAGTACACGTGTTCATTGTTTCTACTGGTCAAGGTAGAACAGTCAGCGATACACGTCAGCCTGAGACGTGACAGATAAGCGGGGCTGCGCTGCTGTTGTACAGTGTTGGGGCTCTGCGGTCTATGCTCGTGGTCACCTCAGAACGAGAATGCAGAGCTGAGTGTCGACGACAAAACTGACCACAAACCGGCATGAGGAGGCGTTGTTACTGCCAAATATCGTCAGGGAACAGGTGGCTGCGCACTGTCGCAGAGTGTAGGGTCACCGTTTCCAGTCGTGGGAGTAACGTTATGCGATGTCGGCAAATCACCGATACTTATTTCGTTTTCAACAAGATCAGCTAAACATCGATGGTTGAAGACAAATACTCCCAAAACGCAAATCTTCCCTACCGTAGACGCTAAACGGTAAATTCATGGAAAACTGTAGAGAGTGGAATAAAAATATTTCTGATCTCGTATTTATTAACCAGAAAGAACAGAAATAATACCAGTTACGTGTCCCTTAACATTTGTCGGTTTATTTTAAAGACTGGCATCGATTCCATCAGTCTGGTAGTTTGAAACAGTACTTTATTAAGTACTGTTAAATTTTCGCGTAGTGTAATTCTATTTGTTTCCGCTTCCAACGTAGTTATGAATCAAATCAGCAATTTTGAGGCAAATACAGCAATTAGCATGACAAACTATTATAGACTTCACAGAAGTAAATAGCACTTTATTGCACAAGCGAAGGTTCTTTGTTGGGTTTTATGGAAGACGAAGTCGTTGGAGAATGGCTTGCCCCAATGAAGTGTTTTGTTTCCTGGACTCATTAACGTATACTGCAATGACCAACTAAGGCCTAAAATGAGCAAAAGCTTCGTATATGTAGACGATCTTGAATAGTAAAGAATTTTGAGGAAGTTGGACTAGTTCTTACAAGAGAACTGAGGACTTTTCCTGAGTATTATGGTACGAACCACCCGAAATCTATATGAAGAAGGTGTCTGTTCTTTCTGACATGTCCGAAAGAACAGACACCATCTTCATATAGTTAAGGCAAACCGGCCATTGACCTTCTTCTGTGCGGATGCACACGCATTGCCCGAACTCTTGTGGAACTCGGTAAGATTGTCTGCCGCGAGTAATGAGTGCAATGGGCAGGGGCACTACGAATGTAGTGTGTGGACATTAAGTTGGGAATGTGGGTCTCACGGGGAGCGTGCAAGGGATAAATCCCTGCAGTCGCACTATCCTCTGTCCACTCGGTGGCTCAAGTACAGAGCATACGCGGATGACATTGTGTTCCTCGTACGGAATGTGGGGGAGACTCAAACAGCACTGGATTGGCTACAGACGTATGGGAGGGCAGCTGGAAGTGTGGTCAACTACCGAAAATCACAATTCATGCGTGTGGGGCGTGGACTAGAACCAGGAGCGGAAGGACCCTTACCTGCGGTGCAAACCCTCCGCTGTTTGGGTATCACCTTTCATAAGGAGACAGCGGGGACAGCTGCGGACAACTACCGATGACTTTTACTGAGTCCGCACGGCAGTACGACTGAACGCCCTATGGTCAATGGATATGCTGCAGCGAGTGTTACTCGTCAACATTTATCTCGCGCCCATGATGTGCCACCTGACACACCTTCCCCCTTGACGTGCACGATGGCTATGAGGATTCAGGCGGCCTTTGGGTACTATGTATGCCTGGGACAGCTCTTTAAGGTACAGTAAAACACGCTTACCCTCCCAGCTCGAGAGGGGGCGTTGGTTTAGTGAACGTGCACGGGAAGGCGCGTGCCATGTATATTAATACTATGCTCAAACGGTGGCGCAACAGGAAACACTCGCTTAGGGGGACGATCATCGAAGAACTAGTACCAAAATCGCATCTTCCTCCAGTCAGCGTCGGCCGTATATCGCCCCCGTTAACGTATGTGCGCACGTTCATCGTGGAACACAGTTACGTTCGAGAGCGTTTACCGACGACCCGACAGTCGACATCGAAGGACGTGTACCACCTGCTTCTTCGACAGATCTCCAGGAATAGGGTGTAACGGAAACATGCAGCTGTTAATTGGCACGTGGTGTGGCGCACGGTCCACCACTCCCACCTACCTACAACAGTCAGATCAACATGGTACATTGTCGTGAACCGAAAATACCCTACGAATGATAAAAAGTACGCAATACATTTGGCGGATTCGCCCTTGTGTCAGCAATGCGGCGTGCTGGGTACGGACGACCATCGGCTGGTCTGCGGCGAGGCATTGGCTGTCTGGACTCTCGCAAGGAAGATAATAGCGTTCATGCGGCGCACTATCTAAACAGTAGTCTCCCCTGACATAGTATTTTTTCCAGAGGAAACGTATTTTCCGAGTCATAAGACGAACGCAGTGGCGTGGATCACATGTATGACGGTCTATTACATCTATAGAGACACACGTACGAACGTACTGAACGTCCTAGATTACTGGCAATACTTGCAAGATGGACACACAAAATTTTTACGGCTACAAAAGTACAAGAATTGGTATTCCAGTTTCCTAGTAACGGTTTTTGCGGACCCGCCATATACTTGGGGTGTGCCAGGTGCGCAAAGGTGAGCGGCGGTGCTATCGTTGTGAAACCGACCAAGTAAAGTGATCAGCTAAGGACAAAAAATGGCTCTGAGCGCTATGGGACTTAACATCTTAGGTCATCAGTCCCCTAGAACTTAGAACTACTTAAACCTAACTAACCTAAGGACACATCCAAGCCCGAGGCAGGATTCGAACCTGCGACCGTAGCAGTCCCGCGGTTCCGGACTGTAGCGCCTAGAACCGCACGGCCACCGCGACCGGTCAGCTAAGGACACTATGCGAGTATGCGACCTAGGAAAAACTAACACTTGCACGGTTAGCAAATGGATATACTTCAAATTTTGTTTTCATATCTATAAATACTTTTCTTTGGGGTGCCGGAGGTGGCCCCACTTTAAATTTGTTGTTATTTCATGCTGCATGGTAGGACGGCAGCGAGGTTCCTTCCAGGACAGTTATCATGTGTCAGGACGTACTATGTTTATTTTGTGGATATTAAAGGTTTGTGTTTCTCCTAAAAAAAAGTCAGCACTGTTTGTTGTAATTATATCTTGAATGTTGCCAGTAACTAATAGCTGTAGATACCAACCTGTACACACTGATTTATTACAAAAAATGTGTTCTTTATTTTTATTATCTAAAGTTTCTTATGTATTTACCTGTAGTAATTATACAAGGTGTTAATAAAGTTTTCTTGGCGTGCAAAAAACAAAAAACAAAAAGTGGATAGAGCGTCTGTCATGTAAGCAGGAGATCCCGGGTTCGAGTCCCGGTCGGGGCACGCATTTTCAACTGTCCCCGTTGATGTATATCAACGCCTGTCGACAGCTTAAGGTCTTGATTTAATTATCACGTCACCCGAAATCTAATCTTTAGAAAACGCAGGTCTATGCTGTCGACCTCCGAAACAGACAAGCAAATACAAAACTAAAAGTTAACTAGGATAGCATTTAGTTGGAACACTGCTTTACATCTAAATACCTTGGCATCACCTTAGAAATATATTTATCGCATCACTAACAATGTATCAACACTAAGCTGAAAGTGTCTGCCCGAATGGCGAGCACGATATCAAGTCATCAGAACCTTCACCATGGCACTATGTTTCTCTGCAGCGGCTTATGCGTGCGTGTCCTGTATGATTCAGTTCTGCCTAAGCGACACAAGTGGAAGTCGCTCTGAATGAAACTGCACGACTGATCAATGGATGTCTGAAACCGAGACCTAGACAAGATTTATTGCTTGGTAGGTATTGCATCACTTGATGTACTTGATGTACGTTATAAAGCAGCTGCAGATGTTGAAGGGAATAAGATCGAATTGAATCATTTACACTCACCCCATGGCCATCAACCACCAAGATCTAGGTTGAAATCCAGAAAAAGTTTCCTCAGCTCAACGCCAGCAGTAACTATGACCCCATGCGCTGACAGAGAACAGCTGTTGGAGCTCAGTGCGACCAAATTCAAACGTGGATGAAACCTGGTGAATGTCTGCGCTTGGAGGTACTTTGGACTGGCGCATTTTGATATCATTGAACAGACTGCGAGGAGGAGATCAATGTTTATCGTCCCGTCGACAGCGAGTTCATTAGAAACGGAGCAGAAGCTCGGATTAGGGAAGGATGGGGAAGGAAATCGGCCGTGCTCTTTCAAAGAACCATCCTGGCATTTGCCTGAAGCGATCTAGGGAAATCACTGAATAAGGATGGACGAGCGCGGGTTTGAACCGTCGTCCTTCCGAATGCGAGTCCACAACAGGCTAAGACCAAGTGTTGGTAAATCCAGGGGCAATCTTGTCAATTGGTGATATTCCAAAACACCGACACAATGTGACTGCGGAGGAGAACAGACAATGAATCACCCGCGCCACTGTCAATGCAGCCCTGAGTCATGCAATGATGAACAGCTGGCGTGGGCTGGAAGCGGTGCAGTTGCTGTTGCGCAAGTCTATGCGAAGGTCATTTAGTTTTCTCCTCTTTGTTCAGTTATGTAAAGCATAGGAACTTTAAATTACGTAAATTGTATGACAAACATGTAATGCAGTATTTTGTACGACTTCTGATTCGAGTAAACAAATTATTAATGAGTAAACACAACCTACGATTATGTAAGTCACAGATCTTAATAATAATAATAATAAAATAATAATAATAGTAATAATCATCGTCATTTGTATGGAGTGTAGCCATGTATGGAAGTGAAACATGGACGGTAAATAGTTTGGACAAGAAGAGAATAGAAGCTTTCGAAATGTGGTGCTACAGAAGAATGCTGAAGATTAGATGGGTAGATCATATAACTAATGAGGAGGTACTGAATAGGATTGGGGAGAAGAGGAGTTTGTGGCACAACTTGACCGGAAGAAGGGATCGGTTGGTAGGACATGTTCTGAGTCATCAAGGGATCACCAATTTAGTATTGGAGGGCAGCGTGGAGGGTAAAAATCGTAGGGGGAGACCAAGAGATGAATACACTAAGCAGATTCAGAAGGATGTAGGTTGCGGTAGGCACTGGGAGATGAAGAAGCTTGCACAGGATAGAGTAGCATGGAGAGCTGCATCAAACCAGTCTCAGGACTGAAGACCACAACAGCAACAACAATCATCGTCATCCCAATTCATCTATGGATTCCTTTCCTTCGTCTCGCTTTTTCTGAGGACGGACACTGTGAGCAAATATACTGATTTCCGGTACGCCATTCAAACAGATGATGAAGGGAAACTGTAATCCGCCATTACGTGCAAACGTACGAGTGTGGCGACATGTGACATTAATATTTAGACGAAATTATCAGTATCTATCAACATACCTCGGGTGTAATATATACAATTGACTAAAAGTACTCATTAAAATCTATTCAGTGCCTCTCGTACATTATTAATCCACTTTTCCTGTCCAGACGCTTACCCTTGACAATGTAAATTTGTTTACAAAATTGCACGCCCCAAACCAGAGAAGTAAAGCCTACATGATAATAAAAACAATTTTAAGGGTTTGGGTTAAAAAAACATATAATATTATAGGAAGGGCGTTCAATTTGTTTACAATATTCCTCACCGCAAAACAGAAAAGTGAAGCCTACATGATAATAAAAACAATTTTTAAGGGATTGGGTTAAAAAAATATGTAATAATACAGGAAGGGCGTTCAATGAGTAATGCAACATATTTTCTTTCTGAAACCAGGTTGCTATTATTCGGGATTAAAATATACAATATTAGTCTCCATTCTTTTGTTTACAAAGCCATATTTTACAACATAATCTCTGTCCAATGTGACGGCCTTGCGCCACCTTACTGCGGGGGCCTGTGTGCCCATATGGTAGCACTCTATTGGTCGATCCCCGGCGGGGTCAGGGATTTTCACCATTGTGTTGTCCTCATCATTTCATCATCATTCTTATTTAAGTAGCAATATTGGACTGAGCAAAGGTTGGGAATTTGTACGGGTGCTGATTACCGTGCAGTTGAGACCCCACAAACTAAACATCATCATCATCATCATCATCATCTATTGGTCGACGTCAGAGCGAACGCCTTGCTGTATCAATAACCTCCCCATCCGCGTACTGCTTGTTACGGACTGCATCCACCACTGGGCTAAACAGATGGAAGCTGGAATGCTAGAGATCAGGGCTGTAGGGTGGATGAGGAAGAACAGTCCAATGAAGTTCTGTGAACTCCTCCTGCATGCGCACACTTTTGTGAGGCCTCGCTTCATCATGGAGAAGGAGATGTTCGTATGTATTTTTGTGGTGACGAAAAATGGTTCAAATGGCTCTGAGCACTATGGGACTTAACTTCTGAGGTCATCAGTCCCCTAGAACTTAGAACTACTTAAACCTAACTAACCTAAGGACATCACAGGCATCCATGCCCGAGGCAGGATTCGAACCTGCGACCGTAGCGGTCGCGCGGTTCCGGACTGTAGCGTCTAGAACCGCTCGGCCACTCCGGCCGGCTGTGATGACGAACACGCTGAAGTCGTTTCTTCAGTTTCCTGAGGGTAGCACTGTGCTACGTGCGGGACGGACTGCTGGCCTGCTGCAGCACTTTGTAGGCGGGCTGTCCACTCACTGAACCCGCACCGGCCAGAGGTGTACAAATTCTCTTTGCAGCCTGCCTGCACCTAATCCTGCTGCTACCATTAAAGCAGCTCAACCTGCCACAACAGAAACACAAGGGTGCATGTGTACGGAAGCACAGTGGTTAAAGCAGCCATCTTGGGCTTCCGAAAGCCTGGCAAGCTCCACGGGGTTCGTTATGCCTGCTGCACTCGACAACAGGTTGCGGTATCAGTCTAGGAATATGTCTGCGTAGGTAGTTTCACAGGAGCTCATTTATCATAACGATGATAGCATCAAAATTAATAGACCAAACTTAAAGAAGACTGAGGAGAAATTAAGAAATGGGGACTATACACCAGTCTCGAAACGAAGCCCAAGCCCAGCGGGAAAAAAAGTTTTCGTGTGTTTATGAGGCAGCTTCAAATAAATCGAAAGGTGTCTCGCAATGCACACTGTGTAAAAATTTACTAATCAACCATTCGGAAATCTGGAGTATGTTACAACATGTTTGTTGGTGTGACCAGCAGTTTCCTCATTCCATAAATACTTTGAAAGAGGTAAAAGTGTGTGCATATGTGTACCAAGGGCTTGAGGCCATTTAGCAGTATATAGATTTTCTAAATTTAGGACAAATAGGAAAGAAACATGGCTTAGCTGATGTTAAAAACCGCGTCCTGGTGGTACACAACGTAGTGCGAAGAAAGCTTAGTATGAAACTAAAGCTTCTCCTTCCAGACATGCACTTTTTAGATTAATTAATACGAAAAATGAACTTTATGTTAGCTAAAACGCTTTCGGTGGATGACGCATGAAATATTATGCCCACTTAGAATGAATTCAGCGAATCCACAATACAAGTCCTGGAAAAAGTAGTTGAAATGGCTTCTGTCCGGAACCGCGCTGCTGCTATGGTCGCAGATTCGAATCCTGCCTCGGGCATGGATGTGTGTGATGTCCTTAGGTCAGTTAGTTTTAAGTAGTTCTAAGTCTAGGGGACTGATGACCTCAGATGTTAAGTCCCATAGTGGTTACAGCCATTTGAAATTGAAATTGGTGTAAGCAGCGTTATATTCACCTGAAACACACTAACGTCTCAGAAACCAGGCTTCCAAAGCCTTATTTTAATTGGCTTTGCAGTGTTATAGACTTCTTCAGGTACTTAGGCCGATGTAAGTTAAACATTGTCTCGGTTTCAAATAGTGCAGTACATGACCTAAGTTCATTGCTTGTAAAAAATAAACTAACGCTAAATCACAATAAGATTTTGTTTTTACAGTTTCTAACACACAATTCAACAAAACCTGAAGTTTTAATTTCACAGAATGGGCATATGATTACTGAAACTGAACAGTTCAAATTTCTAGGTGTTCAGATAGATAGTAAGCTGTCGCGGAAATCCCACGTTCAGGATCTTGTTCAAAGACTTAATACTGCCATTTTTACTATTCGAACGGTATCAGAAGTGAGTGATCGTTCGACACGAAAATTATTCTACTTTGCTTATTTTCATTCGCTTATGTCACATGGTATTATATCCTGGGGTCACTCGTCCCATTCTAAAAGGACATTTTTGACTCAGGAACGGGCGGTTCAGGCAATATGTGGTGTAAGTTCACGAACCTCTTGTCGACCCCTGTTGACGAGTCTGGGTATTTTGACATTGACCTCTCAATATATATATTCCTTACTGTTGAAACGTCCCCTTAAAAAAATTAATGAATTACTGTGCTGATAAACCTCTTTCGTTATTTGATTTTCAAACAGCTGAGCAGAACTGAACGTACTCAGACATTTCTCTCTTTACTTATTCTGATCAACACTAAACTGACACACAATATTTTTAGCGCAACGCAATCTGACTTTCAGAACTCCCTACAAAAGAATGGCCCTGACTAACAACAACCTCTACCTTTCATGAATGACTTACCTCACAAAAATCGTCGTTACTCGAACAACTGCAATACAGCGAGCGCCAATACTGCCAGCTAAATAAAAGATTCAAACTACGGAAGGCACTAACTACTGATAGGCATAGTTAGCAAATGAAAGATTTTGATAGAGAACAAACAATTTATTTGCCTTAATAGTGTTCAAAAGTCATAATATATATACCAGTTCATGACATCCAGTCTTACAAATTTACTCTCTCTCTCTGATGGACACACGTCCAGATTGTCCGCTCTCAAAACTCCGCCATCTCACTCCGCACATCCACCACCGCTGGCGGATCACCTCCAATTGCGTAAGGCTACGCGCTGTTCACATGCCACTGCCCAGCACTACAATAGCGACTATTCCAACAATGCAAACCAGCCACAGACTTCACACAGCACAGCCAGTGATTTTCATATAGAGCGCTACCTGGCGTTACCAACATAAAAACATAAACAGCCCACTTACACTGTCATTTCTTGTTAACAATATTAGCCTATTCCCAAGAATAAGCAGCTTTCACTGGGTTAATACTCGGCGGAAATCAAACCTGCATTTGGATCGGACTTCCTTAACTCTTGGGCAAAAAGGTGTGCAGTATACTGCTGCATCCATTTTCAATAAGCTACCACTCGAATTAAAAAATCTTAGCAGTGATCCACGCGCTTTCAAATCGAAACTGAAGAGTTTCCTCATGGGTCACTCCTATTCTGTCGAGGATTTCCTTGAATTGACTTTTTTCGGGTTCATGAACATTGATTTTTATCTGTCATTACTTTTATGTTGTAATTTCATGTACTGAGACGTTCCATGACCTTGGAGATTTGCTCCTCAATTTGGTCCTACGCAACTTCACGTGTAAATAAATAAATAAAAGTATGAAGGATCTCGACATTCAGAGATGTTTCCACTTACCATAGGAGACATGCATCAGAGGTAACTTGATAATGGTTCGGCTTCAAATAGCCAGTTCTAGGCGAAAGAGGATGAAGTTGCAGAGAAAACCGTTCATGTAATCGAGAAATAAGCCGAAAGGAAAAAGAGGACAAATGAAATCCACTATGTTGTGGCCTTCAGTGACCCAAAATAAATACATTTTTTTTGAGCGTAGTTTTGTGATACTCAGGTACAAGACTTGTCATCAACTTCAGAAACCTAGACAAAACACTAAAACGAAAGTGTACAGAATAAACTGCTACGCAGCGCACCACAGCCGGAAGACGGGCAGACAAGAAGCTTCCTTTAGCCTGCTCGAGTAGGACGTAGCTTGGCTTGGATGGGAATAAAGCAGCCTGCCCACTGTGCGGATACCACGCGGCAGCTTGCCCGCCTGGCTAGCAGGCAAGCATGGGCAGGTTAAAAGCGGAACGTGTGCGCCTCCGGTGACGGCACCCTAGCTGTGGCTGGCCCCTCGTTCACCACGGCCAGCACGCCCACCTTATGCTCGCCAGTCGTGGCCTCGCCCGAGCCGTAACACACACTTCGCACGCTGTCTGCAGCGCTCACCTCATCCACGTGTTCAAGAGCTAGTCTGCCAAAGCACAAACGGACACAACTACTTTTACATTCCCATACAAGGGATTTAATGAAATATACTTAAAAATATATCGACTTCACATTTAATCACCACAACACATGGTACCTGCATAATATTCTCAAGAAGCAAGAAGTAGGAATCAGGAAGCTCCGTGTTTATGGTTCAGTACCTCAGTCGATAAAATCGGAACGAGTATACACTGAAGCGCCAAAGAAAGTGGTACAGGCATGCGTATTCAAGTACAGACGTATGTAAACAGGCAGAATACGGCGCTGCGGTCGGCAACGCCTATACAGGGTGGTCCATTCATCGTGACCGGGCCAAATATCTCACGAAATAAGCGTCAAACGAAAAAACTATAAAGAACGAAACTTGTCTGGCTTGAAGGGGGAAACCAGATGGCGTTATGGTTCGCCGGCTAGATGACGCTGCCATAGGTCAGACGGATATCAACTGCATTTTCTCAAATAGGAACCCCCATTTTTATTACATATTCGTGTAGTACGTAAAGAAATATCAATGTTTCAGTTGGACCATTTTTTTCGCTTTGTGATAGATGGCGCTGTAATAGTCACAAACATATGGCTCACAATTTTAGACCAACAGTTGGTAACAGTTAGGTTTTTTAAAATTAAAATACAGAACGTAGGTACGTTTGAATTTTTTATTTCGGTTGTTCCAGTGTGATACATGTACCTTTGTGAACTTATCATTTCTGAGAACGCATGCTGTTACAGCGTGATTACCTGTAAAGACCACATTAATGCAATAAATGCTCAAAATGATGTCCGTCAACCTCAATGTATTTGGCAATACGTGTAACGACATTCCTCTCAACACCGAGTAGTTCGCCTTCCGTAATGTTCGCACATGCATTGACAATGCGCTGACGCATATTGCCAGGCGTTGTCGGTGGGTCACGATAGCAAATGTCCTTCAACTTTCCCCACAAAAATAAATCCGGGGACGTCAGGTCCGGTGAACGTGCGGGCCATGGTATGGTGCTTCGACGACCAGTCCACCTGTCATGAAATATGCTATTCAATACCCCTTCAACCGCACGCGAGCTATGTGCCGGACATCCATCATGTTGGAAGTACACCGCCATTCTGTCATGCAGTGAAACATCTTGTAGTAACATCGGTAGAACGTCTCGTAGGAAATCAGCATACATTGCACCATTTAGATTGCCATCGATAAAATGGGGGCCAATTATCCTTCCTCCCATAATGCCGCACCATACATTAACCCGCCAAGGTAGCTGATGTTCCACTTGTCGCAGCCATCGTGGATTTTCCGTTGCCAAATAGTGCATATTATGCCGGTTTACGTTACCGCTGTTGGTGAATGACGGTTCGTCGCTAAATAGAACGCGTGCAAAAAATCTGTCATCGTCAAAATGGTTCAAATGGTTCTGAGCACTATGGGACTTAACATCTGTGGTCATCAGTCCCCTAGAACTTAGAACTACTTAAACCTAACTAACCTAAGGACATCACACACATCCATGCCCGAGGCAGGATTCGAACCTGCGACCGTAGCAGTCGCGCGGTTCCGGACTGAGCGCCTTAACCGCGAGACCACCGCGGCCGGCTGTCATCGTCCCGTAATTTCTCTTGTGCCCAGTGGCAGAACTGTACACGACGTTCAAAGTTGTCACCATGCAATTCCTGGTGCATAGAAATATGGTACGGGTGCAATCGATGTTGATGTAGCATTCTCAACACCGACGTTTTTCAGATTCCCGATTCTCGCGCTATTTGGCTGCTGGTGATGTGCGGATTAGCCGTGACAGCAGCTAAAACACCTACTTGGGCATCATCATTTGTTCCAGGTCGTGGTTGATGTTTCACATGTGGCTGACCTTTTTGGCAATTGGTAAACGGTCCATTTTAACACGGCTAATGTAGCACGAAGCAAATACCGTCCGAACTGGCGGAATGTTACGTGATACCACGTACTCATACGTTTGTCGCTATTACAGCGCCATCTATCACAAAGCGAAAATAGTGGTCCAACTAAAACATTCATATTTCTTTACGTACTACACGAATATGTAATAACAATGGGGGTTCCTATTAAAAAAAAAAAAAAACGCAGTTGGTATCCGTCTGACCTATGGCAGCGCCATCTGGTTTCCCCCTTCAAGTTAGACGAGTGTGGTACTTTGTAGTTTTTTTCTTTTCATGTTTATTTCGTGAGATATTTGGCCCGCTCACTATGAATGGACCACCCTGTATAAGACAAGTGTCTGGCGCGGTTGTTGGATCGGTTACTGTTCCTTCAGTGGCAGGTTATCAAGATTTAAGTGAGTCAGATCGTGGTGTTATAGTTGGGGCACGAGCGAGGGGGCACGGCATCTCCGGGGTAGCGATGAAATGGGGATTTTTCCCGTACGACCATTTCACTAGTGTACCGTGAATAGCAGGAACCCGGTAAAACATCAAATCTCCCATATCGTTGCAGCCAGAAAAAGATCCTGCAAGAACGGTACCCACGGCGACTGAAGAAAATCGTTCAACGTGACAGAAGTCCAAACCTTCTGCAAATTGCTGCAGATTTCAGTGCTGGGCCATCAACAAGTGTTAGCGTGCGATCTGTTCAGCGAAACATTATCGATATGGACTTTCGGAGCCAAAGGGCCACTCGTGTAACCTTAATGACTGCACGACACAATAGCTTCACGCCTCGCCTGGGCCCATCAACGCCGACATTGAACTGTTGATGACTGTAAATATCTTACCTGGTCGGATGAACCTCGTTTCAAATTGTATCGAGTGGATAGACGTGTGTACAAGTATGAAGGCAACCTCATGAATCCATGAACCCTGCATGTCAGCAGGGGACTGTTCAAGGTGGTGGAGGCTCTGTAATGGTGTGAGGTGTGCGCAGTTGGAGTAATATGGGACCGCTGATACATCTAGATACGACTCTGACAGGTGACACGTACGTAAGCATCCTGTCTGATCACCTGCATCCTTTCATATCCATTGTGCATTCGGACAGACTTGGGCAATTCCTCCAGAACAGTGCGACACCTCACACTTCCAGAATTGCTACAGAGTGGCTCCAGGAACACTCTTCTCAGTTTAAACATTTCCGCTGGGCACCAAACTCCCCAGACATAAACATTATTGAACATACCTGGGATGCCTTTGCAACGTGCTGTTCAGAAGAGATCTCCACCATCTCGTATTCTTACGAATTTATGGACAGCCCTGAAGAATTCATGGTGTCAGTTCCCTTCAGCACTACCTCAGATATTAGCTGAGTCCATGCTACGTCATGTTGCGGCACTTCTGCGTGCTCGCGGTGGCTCTACCAGATATTAGGTAGGTGTACCAGTTTCTTTGGCTCTTCAATATATGATTACTTTCTTGTGCATCTGTCTGTCTGCTGTCCGACTGCTAAGAACTATTTTCCCAGGAATGGGTAGATATATCTACTTGTAATTTACGTCATCTACATCTACATCTACATCTATACTCCGCGAGCCACCTTACGGTGTGTGGCGGAGGGTACTTATTGTACCACTATCTGATCCCCCCTTCCCTGTTCCATTCACGAATTGTGCGTGGGAAGAACGACTGCTTGTAAGTCTCCGTATTTGCTCTAATTTCTCGGATCTTTTCGTTGTGATCATTACGCGAGATATATGTGGGCGGTAGTAATATGTTGCCCATCTCTTCCCGGAATGTGCTCTCTCGTAATTTCGATAATAAACCTCTCCGTATTGCGTAACGCCTTTCTTGAAGTGTCCGCCACTGGAGCTTGTTCAGCATCTCCGTAACGCTCTCGCGCTGACTAAATGTCCCCATGACGAATCGCGCTGCTTTTCGCTAGATCATGTCTATCTCTTCTATTAATCCAACCTGGTAAGGGTCCCATACTGATGAGCAATACTCAAGAATCGGACGAACAAGCGTTTTGTAAGCTACTTCTTTCGTCGATGAGTCACATTTTCTTAGAATTCTTCCTATGAATCTCAACCTGGCCACTATTTGTTTTATGTGATCATTCCACTTCAGATCGCTCCGGATAGTAACTCCTAAGTATTTTACGGTCGTTACCGCTTCCAATGATTTACCACCTATGGCATAATCGTACTGGAATGGATTTCTGCCCCTATGTATGCGCATTATATTACATTTATCTACGTTTAGGGAAAGCTGCCAGCTGTCGCACCATGCATTAATCCTCTGCAGGTCCTCCTGGAGTACGTACGAGTCTTCTGATGTTGCTACTTTCTACTACTACTAAGATCTTTGGTCCCTAGGCGATGTAAGAAATTGAAGCTTCTACCTCAGTGCTATCCAAAAATACGGCAACTTATGTCACAATTTTGTTATCTTGCCAATATCGATATGAATAACAGGCAAAAATCCTCGAAATGCTCGATTCCCGGGATGTATGACTATCTATATACATGAATACGGAATCCTCGGTGCACAAGTTCTACCCGCACTTATCCGAATTTTCGTGTAAGAACATTAAGAAAGCTCAGCTACACGCGCCTGCAGGTGCACACAGAGAACTCTGGTTAGCATGCTCGTCAAGATGCAGCATTGCCATTACGAGCAGAACGTCACGCGCGCTGGGTTAGTTCTGTAGTGTTTCTCACATGATTTTACAGACACTACTCATAAAAAAATTGATTTACGTATAGCTCTGTAAGTCAGTGTGTAACGCTACCGCCCTGCTCGGACGTACGTTAGCTCTATAAAGCCTGTACTGCAATAAGTTCACGGGCTTCACCTTATAAATAAGGATTTTAGTACATAAGTTGACCGCGTGTACCTAATAGAAGCAAGATCGGACTTATATTCAGTCAATAACTACAGTGATGCATCAAGCAAATGTAAAGTATAATTACTCTTTCGCATGGACAAGAAGTACACACAGTAGATGCTACCTATAATTAACAATTCGGTCGCCAGCCTACTTAGGCAATGAATGAGTTTTTCCTTGTACAAGTGGGTGCATGTACAAGCATAGTAACACGTAGTAATGATGCGTTATATGGCAAAGTTTGGAACCGGAAAAATCCACTGAATTAAAGTTTTCTCTCTTTGTACTAATTTGGATGAACTAAATTTACACAACACCACACAGCAATGATTACTACGAACTACATTTTGTATATTGATCAGACCGAAATCGGGCATAGATTGCCCTAGCACTGACAATCTTGAAAACACACACACAATGTCACTATTAAAGATGGAAAAACATTAATACACTTAGGATTAATATATAATTTAGCTTTACTGGTCAAATCTGATCAGTACACATCAAGGTTTGAAAGAATGGACAAGAGAAAAGGGGGGGGGGGGCCGAAACTGTTATGGTCGTTATACTGAAACTATTAAGTACTGAAGGCAAATTAACACTCAAAATTATCAATCTATGGATAACTACTCTTTTGTCTTACTTCTGAATAATTTAACTGTCATTATTTCTGTCTCAAATTAATTAAATAACATCGCTAACTTAATTAAAAAAAACTCTCTTCCAATTTAGTCATGCTTTTGTTCTTTACTAACATTTGCAATAACACACAGCACTTTAGATTCCTTTATGGCATAGATTAATCTGCTGATAATTTTCATTAACACTAACATTAAACTTTCAGTTTAGGATACTCGGGTTGCACAATACGAGGTAAGGATCCTGTCTAGGTCAGTGATCAGGATAAGTCATGGGTAAAGCAATTCTGGTAAAAGTCACGTTATTATTGAAGAGTTAGGAACAGTTTCGACACTGGTCCACACAGATACATTTTTTTTTCTGGTAAGAGTCACGTTATTATTGAACAGTTAGAAACAGTTTCGACACTGGTCCACACAGATACACTTCTAAAGATGAAATAAATGTTTGACCTGTGCAAGTCGGTGCGGCGGATGGCGGGCAGCGAGATAGCGGGCAGCACGGCACACATACGAGCACGGCTAAGGCTCACACAACATCGGCACTTTCCATCTTCTTAGCGTCGTAATCTTTCCAACTTTGTGCCTCAGAATATAGCCATGCCCAGTAGTCGTCGGAATCGGTTCATCCGAGGCTCAATGGAATCCACTTTTCCTGGGTAGCCTCCTCGGTACAGTACGTGTACTTCCGACTGTTGCTCGCCTCCGACTGTTATACTGCGTCCGTTGTGCCGAACCGCGCCAGTGTGCGTTTTCCCGCCTCGCCTGCCTCCACCTTTTCCCGCTCCCCTACAGGTAGGGTATTCACCACAGGTTTTCTACTACACATATCCTAATGCATTACCTACGTATGGACCAAGTGTATAAATTACAATTTTCACATCTTACAATAGGTTTAACTTTAAATACACTTTCCTTTGATTACCACATTATTTGAAATCTAACATAAATAATAATATTCATTTCAAAAGTTGCTCACAGTCTCTTTAACATGGCACGAAAAGAATCGAAAAAAAATTCAAAACATTGCTTACATTAATTTATCTAAATTCATAAAGAAAAAAAAAAATTATATGTACAGTTGTCGTTACAAGTGTCATCGGAAAGTGACCATCAGTTCACTGATGGGCACACTTATTGTGATATTACCGTTTAAGTAACATGCTGCACCAAATTCGAAAAAGTCAGCAATGAAAAAATGTGTTGCTATGATTTTACGTTTGGTGCATGTTACACCCTACGTTCCTGTGAACGAAATTTTGCTAAGATACTGAATTTTTCTTTAGACTTGGAAGGACGTCTCTGTCTACAATCTCGCCAAATTGGATTTTGAGTACCACGTTCATTTGTAACCGCACTCGAAAGAGATAGAAAAGTTCGTAACATACCTAATATCTCTTAAACCGTTCTAGATATCGATACGAGATTTTGGCATATGATAGCACACAACGAGGAGAATATTTTGGTATATGGTTAACATAAAGAACTTCCTTATCTACGTCGATTTAACCGAAGCTATATTTAATGTTTACTTCAATCCAGTATTGCACGTTTTAAAAAGTCACTGAGAGTGAGCGACAAAATAATTTGCTAGTATGACAATAAACGTGAAACTTCTTATCTTATGTTACAGCAGACCGACACAATGAGGTTTTCCGTAAGGTGTTGACCTCTCTGATCGCCTGTTCCTTGTTTAATAAGACAATCTGTTTCAAAATTCTATCGCAATTGCTGTTGAAAGGTGAGTTTGTGTAATTTACACTGTGCTTTGGCAAGAAAGCAAAATTAAATCTGTCATCAAGAGAATTGTAGCTGTTCCTCGTAATTGGTAATGCTTCTTCAGATGAGAAATGGTTAACAATTCAGACAAAATAAATCGCCAATTCTGTTGTTATTTCAGTGGAATCCTGTAACCCAGTGAATCTTTAAAAATAAACAGCTGAGCGCAAACTTACCAAATAATTTTATTTCTACACTTGTCATCTTAAACATATGAAAATGTACGGCATACAGTATACCACCTTTTCGTTCCTATCCCAGTACAGAGCGAGGGAGGGAAGCGTCTTACGATTAATGTACGAGGCCTGTTCAGAAAGTAAGCGCCGATTGATTGCCAAATTGAAACCACAGTGAACATCAGAAATGTTTTACTTGTAACAATTAGCTACACCTTTCAGCTACTTCTCTACGTAGTCGCCGTTCTGACTTAGACTTTTGTCATAGCGTTGTACCAACTTTTCAATAGCCTCATCATAGAAGGCAGCCGCCAGTGCTTTCCGCCAATTCTCCACGCTGGCCTACACCTCGTTGTCTGTGTCAAAATGTTGTCTTCAAAGACAGCGGTTCATGTGACCAGAGATGAAACTCAGGGGGAGACAATTGCGGACTGTATTGTGGGTAATCTCACATTTCCATTTGAAAACGATGCAGGAGCATCTTCATTGCCCCTGCAGAATGCGGCTGAGAATTGTCTTGAAGACAAAACAGCACGACAGTTATGTAATGTTAGCTGCATAGCTTCAGGCGAAATTTCTCACCAGGCCCTCGTACTTGGCGGCAGACACTATTTTCTAGACATCTTTACGCACTCACTGCGAGCTCAGAAATGAGAAGAGCGACGTGATGCTAACTGGGGTTATACTAGAGACACTACCCAACACATCTGTGCAAAGCTTTATCGGATTTTCATAGTCGTTTCCATTTCGCGACCGATCGGAGCTTACTTTCTGAACTCCCCTCGTATTTTAATTCATCAGTGGTGTTGATTTTCACAAATAACAGGCAAGGTTCTGCAAGTGATCATTGTGTTGTCCACGTCACATGGTTACGAAAAAGTTTTATTGGGTCACTTCTACTCTGCAGCAAAAATGCTGCATTGCTGCATTAGAAATAAATTTGGAACCAGTGTATCTGCGTATAACAAGCTTACAAAAACATGATAGTCATTACTCTATTAACTGCTTGAGACTACTCATTAAGGTTAAAATAGATTATAAATACATATAATCAATTAAAGTGAAGAAGATCACCACTTCACTCTGTGTTATTTTCACATTGCCCAGGTGAAGAACAGGGAGAAAATCCTTTGATAAGGTTCCATTGCAGTCTTTCACTATTAAAAATAGAATGTGTCAAAGGAGCCTGCCAAAATTTCAACAGAATTGGCGAGTTATTTTTGTTTGAATTGTTAACCTTTTATCATTTGAAGAAGCATCATCAGCTATGACTAACGACAACGTTTCTATTGTTGAAAAGTTTAATTTTGCTTCTTTTGCTAAAACACAGAATAATTTGGACAAACTCGCCTTGCAGTAGGAGTTTTTGTGACGTAATTCCGAAACAGTGTCACATTGGCCTAGCAATTGGCGACCGGAAAGCTGAATAGGTTCCGGAAAACTTCAGAGTCTGGGTTTGCAGAAACATAACTGCTGAAGATATTTAATTATTATTTTCATACTAGGAACTCTCTTTTAAATGGATGTCGAAGACTGCTATAAAATTACAATATTGGATTCAAAAAATAGAATAGAAAACATAGCTTCTGCTATATTGTGGTAGATAAGAAAGTTTCGTATGTTAACCTTGCGGCAAAATACCCTCCTCTTTGCATGCTCTCATTTGCTAAAATGTCGTTTCGACGTCTCAAAGATTGAAGTAGATACAAGCTATGCTATGAATATTTCATTCTCATTCGTGAGGAGTCGGAAGTGAACATGCTACATAAATTCCATTTTCTCGAGACTGGAAATACAGAGAGACTTCCTGGCAAATCTAAAGGAAAATTCAATACCTTAGCTACAAGTCATTTGTAGTATGCATCAAATGCAAAATCATAGCGACCTCCGTTTTTCAATATAAAGTTCCCGAATTTCCGGCAGTGTCATTCTTAAATAAGAATATCACGTTAGGTATGTCTATTATAAAAATATTTGGCACTTCACCATGAAGCTGATATATAAAGGTATAACTAAAGTGAAAATAGATTTTTTTACTGGTTAGTTTCAATAAAATCTTATGAGAAAGACTGCAGGGCCTGCGCCTCGTTTCTGTCAGCGCAGCGCGTCGCCAACCGGCGCGCCGAAAGCGGAAAAGAGTCTCGTTGGTACCGTATCGCCAGAAGGCACGATACAGAGCTGGTGGGCGCTGCCAGCCGGGTACCATTGTATGGTGCCTCACTGGATAACAAGGGGATATTTCCCGCGGTGGGTCAAGCCGTCTTGCGCTGGGCTGCCCTGCTCAGATAGCCTGCATTCTTTCTGTGCGCATCCTACAGAGATTCGCATTAAACTCAAATAGCAGAAGTTAAAAGAGAGGCATCGCACATCACAGAGTTTTACTACTCAAATTTCGAGAGAATACTATCCGCGAAGAGTTGGACAACGTATCACTAACTCCCACAAACATCTCACGAAATCACCATGGCGAGAAAATTCGAGAAACAGAGGTTTACTGAGAATCATTCTTCCCATGCCCCATTCGCGACTGAAATAGGGAAGGGGGCTTCAGTTCGTGGCACCAGAAGTACCTTCTGCTTGTGGAGAATGATGTAGGTGTAGACAAGCGTAAAGTGGGCAGCATGGACAAGTCATACGATGTTTTGCAAATGGAGATTGATAATGTAATTGTGAATTCACACCTACTTTAACAGATCTTGGCTTTGATTTTTGACTGCCTCACCACAAGAAAAAGAAATTAAAATTACGGTACAAGAAACAGAAGTTCCACTAAATTTATTGCAATTGAAAGGTTTAGTGGAAGAAAACAAATGACAGTGGCAACAGAAAGACAAGAAACAGGCGGGCAAACCGGTGTGGCTCTTGCCGATGTCCGACAGCTACAAGAAGAGACAGTGTAAATAAATGAAAATGATAGAAGTATACTCTTAACATTGATGTTTTATGCCCTACGACATGGCCTCCAATCACCGAACCTAGTCACTGAATCTGTTCACTTCAAGAAAGTAATAAAACCAAAAAAATTTCTATTTACACCGCCATTTCCCTTTCATAAAAAAATGTAGGAAGGCTTTCGCAATGATGTACTTGGGTAAAAAGTACTCTGTTAACTTGACACATCAGGCCATCATCGAACGCTGCAGACCATTTGAATCCAAAAAGTTCTCCTGAAGTATTTCCTCCGAGTACTTTTTTCCTTTGACCTTCTAAATATTGACACGTTGATACCATAAGATACTCAGAAACTCCGCATTCTTTTATTTGTGATAGAACAGTGTTCGCGGTGTAAATACTTTACCAATAAGTGCAGTAGCTATCGCTAGATTACATCCACCAAGAAGCAGACCAATAATTAAAAATACTCGATAACGTTCCTTCCCTTCGTTCAATGATACTAATACAAGATTGTACTGGTAGCAGCCCTCCTTTTTATTGATTAGATTTTTCATCTGACATGGATAAAAATGAAACTTCGTGGCAGTTTAAAATTGTGTGCCCGACCGAGACTCTAACTCGAGACGTTTACCTTGCGCGGGCAAGTGCTCTACCGTCTGAGCTACCCAAGCGCAACTGATGGCCCGTCCTCACAGCTTTACTTCCACCAGTACCTCGTCCTTTACCTTCAAAACTTCACAGAAGATATGCGATGCTGCAGATACTAGCACCCCTGGAAGAAAGGATATTACGAAGACATGGTTTGCCACAGGCTGGGGGATGTTTCCAGAATGAAATGTTCACTCTGCAGCATAGTATGCGCTGATATGAAACTTTCTGGCAGATTAAAACTGTATGCTGGACCGAGACTCTAACTCGGGATCTTTGCCTTTCGCGGGCAAGTGCTCTACGATCTGAGCTAATCTGCCAGGAAGTTTCATGTCAGTGCACACTCCGCTGCAGAGCGAAAATTTCATCCTGGAAACATCCCCCAGGCTGTGGCAAGCCATGTCTCCGTAATAACCTTTCTTTCAGGAGTGCTAGTGCGGCAGCATCGCAGGAGAGCTTCTGTGAAGTTTTAAAGTGAAAGGACGAGGTACTGGTGGAAGTAAAGCTGTGAGGACGGGATGTGAGTCGTGATTGGGTAGCTCAGACTGCAGAGGACTTGCCCGCGAAAGGCAAAGGTCCCGAATTCGTGTCTCGCTCCGGCACACAGTTTTAATCTGCCAGGAAGTTTCATATCAGCGCACACTCCGCTGCAGAGTGAAAATTTCACTATGGCTAAAAGTCTTTGAAAGTGCTGTTTCCTCTGGGGGTCAGAGCATACTATTTCCATGAACTTCCTGAGATCATGACGGAAGGTCCCCATGATAGACCAAGTTGCAGTTTCACATCACAAAACCGAGACGTTTTCCTTGTTGTTTCTACCACCCAAGCTTGTACAGGCAGTCACACCAGATATAATATGTTTACAATTATTGTTAGTTTATTTTTCAAACAAATAATTTGGATATCCTCAACAACTGCGTTTACCAGACAATCAAACCTTGTATTAGATGCAGATAAAACGAAATACTCGTGGACTGTCTTCTCATACGGAACTGCACAAAGGTGATGGATAACAGATTATCATAAGAAGTGCACAGGCAAGTGATCTGTCCATCTGGAGATGATGGAAGGCACGTTCTATGTAGGCTAGTGACTCACTCGGCGAGTCCAGGCTGCACCATGATACACGGGCCGCTGTCAGCCCACCAGGCTGGCCCAATACAGTGGGCTCTGCCCACCCTGGCCTGGGTCGAGAGGATCCCGGCAAACTGGATTGGGCTGAGCCCAATGCCACTAGGAGCGCTGGCTCAACTGAGGTGGACCAGCATGGGCTGATGATGCACAGTGCACACCTATGAGCACAGTGCACTTCAGAATTGATCTTTGTACCATGAAGGAGGATATCAAGCAGAATACTCCTTCAGAGTCCTAGAAGACCATCGCCACGACTTTACCAGCTGAGGGTGCAGCTTTGAACTTTTGATTTGGAAGGGAGTTGGTGTGGCGCCACTCCCAAAACGTCTGCAGATAGGCAACCACTTTACACACCTCTAAGACCAGTTGCCTGCCTGCAGGTGCCTAGAAGAATTTCGCAGGTTTCTGGTGTAAAGACACATTTTTAAAATATTCAATAAATGTGGGCACGTGACACCGAGGGTTTTGCCGAACTGGTTGTGGGGGGACAGGGGATGGAGTTTTCTTAGAGGGATTCTTTGCCATTGAATTCGCGCATGATTGCGCCGCCGGAGGGTCTGAAATACTTAAGGACCCTTTGCTGCTTCAGATCATGTTCAAATTTCATCCAAGAGTTTTTAATGGTTCCTTGTGCTTCCACTCTGTACACCAGAGGATAAATTGCGGTCATACTGTACTCCAAAGGAGTGAGATGACGTTCAATGGCATTGCTGCCTGCAGCCTCACAATCACCTTAGAGAAGTGTTGAATCGCCCAGGAGGTGTGAACGGTGCCAAATGCTGTCTAGAACAATTACACTGCGAACTGTCATTTTCGGCCGCGAAATGGTAGGAATCGATGTTCCAAGGAAAAGGGTGGTTTCATTGACACCCTTTAAGCTACCCCCTGAAGTCTTTTTCTTTCTATGCTGAGTGGTGGTGCGTCTGAAATTTTTCGTCGGGCATCCATAAGAGGCGTCAAGACAAGGGCGTCAAGGCAAGGGGTGAGATATGGGTAAGTTCAAAAATGGCTCTGAGCACTATGGGACTTAACACCTGTGGTCATCAGTCCCCTAGAACTTAGAACTACTTAAACCTAACCAACCTAAGGACATCACACACATCCATGCCCGAGGCAGGACTCGAACCTGCGACCGTAGCAGTCGCGCGGTTCCGGACTGAGCGCCTGAACCGCTAGACCACCGCGGCAGGCGAGATATGGGTAAGATGGGTGACCTTTCCATGGTATGACACGTCCACGGGGGTGTTGGGCAGAATTATAGTGAATTCCGGTGCCAATGTGACATCATTACCCCACTTTACACGTTAGATGAACTTCTGAGCTCTCGCTTTTTTCTCTCGCATGTGTAGACAGACTCCTTACTGCTTGAAACGTCATCGAGCGCAAGGTTGATGTCACAGGGACCGCGCTTTTGCACCATTGCAGAGGAAAGTTTTTGACACCTTTGAGCCAAATTTCAACTTATACGTCGGAATGGGAGACAATTACGTGGTTTCGAACAAGCTATCCTTTAATTCTGTTGCGCAGTGTACTTCAGTCCGAGCCACATCAAAAACAGTATTACCTTCGT
The DNA here is from genome assembly GCF_023864345.2 of Schistocerca serialis cubense. NCBI lineage: Eukaryota > Metazoa > Arthropoda > Insecta > Orthoptera > Acrididae > Schistocerca > Schistocerca serialis. The sequence continues at coordinate 232,500,208 of NC_064642.1, forward strand.
CGTTTGTTGCTAATATTGCCCCATTCGCCTGACTGTCCAGCTCTAGTGGTACCAACCCTGTGAAATCACATCCATTGCGAGCTTCCAAAGTAAAAAACAGTTTAAGTCTACATCTACATATGCCTCATTTGCCTCTGTTTCCTGCTGCCACTATTTTCGTGCTATCTACAGCCTCCTCACAATTCTTCGTTGCCCTATACAGTCTCCATAGTAAATATACTCGTGTATTTTTTCCTCTATTGTAGTTACCACTACCCCTTCTTATCATTCCATCTCTTGGCCTATTTCTTGCACATTTCGTTCTGTTCTGATCTTGGACCTCTGTAGTCCGCAGCTCGTGGTCTTGCGGTAGCGTTCTCGCTTTCCGCGCACGGGCTCCCAGGTTCGATTCCCGGCGGGGTCAGGGATTTTCTCTGCCTCGTGATGACTGGGTGTTGTGTGTTCTTCATTATCACTTCATCATCATTGATTCGCAAGTCGCCGAAGTGGCGTCAACTAAAAAGGACTTGCAATACGGTGGCCGAACTTACCCACATGGGGCCTCCCGGCCAACAATGCCATACGTTCATTTCATTTCATTGGACCTCTGTTGGGAGAAAATTCAGTTTCTGTCTGTTGCCTCGGTTGACTACCATTTTGGTGCTCATTGCCGTTCTGTGAGCCATTCAGCATGTTTCTATAGCTCAGCTGATTCCCGCAATTGCTGAAGTGTTGGTAATTATTGATACCTCGCTCGGGACGCTCACTGTCTGAGTTTTGCACCTCCTGCCAGTTTCACTCAAAAATGGTTCAAATGGCTCTGAGCACTATGGGACTTAACTTCTGAGGCCATCAGTTCCCTAGAACCGCTACGATCGCAGTTTCGAATCCTGCCTCGGGCATGGATGTGTGTGATGTCCTTAGGTTAGTTAGGTTTGAGTAGTTATAAGTCTATGGGACTGATGACCTCAGATGTTAAGTCCCATAGTGCTTAGAGCCATTTCAACTCGTATTATACACGTTTCCTTTGTTTCGGTTGCACGTAGCGTTGTCCATGCGCTCCAAAAAAATCAAGAAAATCGTCTGTCGTCTCAGTGGGGCTATGGACTAGGTCCCACTGGCAGGTAATCCATTAGGCGCCTCTTTTAGAGTGGGTACATCCGTCAGACTGACTAACGATTTACCCAAATGCACCACTTTCTACAGTTCAAGTCGGCAGAATCCGCGCATATTCCTACGTTTATTACTGAGACATGGCCAGGTCAAAAAAAAATTCTGCAACTGCAGCTGCTTTTCTACACACTACTATTTGTTCAACAACAGCGCTTCAAACGTGACGTAATCACTTTTCTATCTTTATTGTTATTTTCATACCTTTACAATAAAGGTAGGCCGGCAGCGGCCTATCTACGCCGCTCTTCGGCCACAGTTAACACATACAGGAAACAGAAAGACAGAAAAACAAACAAACATGGTGGACAAAAATGTGAGACAGACATAGTAAAATAAATGAAGCCATTCACAGGCTCACTGTTTGGATAAAAAACGTTTATCACTGGACACAACTGGGAAGAACGAGTTTATACACTTGAACGGAGGAGCGCAAACGGAGAGACACTGAAGCACTGACGTGAAGAGACACACAAGCACTGGCGACGATCTCCGGCGCACTAAGATGCACTGTTCACGCACAAACCTGGGGACCTGCTAAAGGGAAGAGGTGTGGGTAGGAGGGAGAGGGGGAGGGGGGACGGCGCTGATGGCAGTGGGAGAGGAGAAGGGAGGGGAGAGGGTAGGTAGGGTTATGGAAGCCCGGGGAGGGGGGGGTAGGAAAGGGTGGGAGGAAGAGAGGAGGGAGAGAGTGGAAAGGGGGTGCCCTGGAGGAAAAACACATGGTGAGGAAGGGGAGGATCAAAGTTGGTCGGAGGGGTAGATGGAGGGGATGAGGGCATCATCAGGGAGGGGGAGTTGGCGGAAACCACCATGGGCAAGAGTATGGAGTATGGGGAGATGGAGAGTGGGTGGGATGTGGGAGTACAGGTGCGGCAGCAGACAGGGGTGGGAAGGATGGGAGAGACAAGCGGGTGAGGGTGATCAAGTTTGCGGGAGGTGTAAAGGATCCGTATACATTCGAGGAAAAGGAGGAAGTGTGGGAACGGAATTAAGTCATAGAGGGTCTGCGTGGGGGAGGGGAAGCGGATGTCATAGGTGAGGTGGAGTGCATGGCGTTCCAGGATTTGAGGGGATTAGTAGAGGGGAGGAGGGTCAGCGATCCATGCGGGATGGGCATAGCAGAGGATAGGGTGGATGAGGGATTTATAAGTGTGGAGAACGGTGAAGGGGTCCAGACCCCATGTGCAGCCAGAAAGGAACTTGAGGAGAGGGAGTCGGGAGCGTGCCTTGGCTTGTATTATCTGGAAATGGGGGGTCCAGGAGAGGCGACGGTCAAGGGTGACGCCTAGGTACTTGAGGGTGGGGGTGAGGTTGATAGGACGGCCGTAGATAGTGAGATAGAAATCGAGGAGCGGAAGGAAGGGGTGGTTTTGCCTACAATGATCGCCTGAGTCTTGGAAGGATTGACCTTGAGCAGCCACTGGTTGCAGCAAGTGGTGAACTGGTCAAGATGGGATTGGAGAAGGTGGCGTAATCATTTGACGACGCCGCGTTTTGGTTTGCTGACGTTTGTGCACTACCATCAGGCTGGCGCTTGATGAACTTAATTTTTGCGTCGCCTGTTATACTTTCGACGCAGCAGTCTTTGCACGATGCCAGTAAGTCCACTGCATGTAACCAGTTCTCGCCACTGAATATAATAAAGCAACACGCCTTTTTCCATGCCAGTCTCGGTTGAAAAAATGCAGAATTTGTTGTGGGACGTCGAGGAATATTCCTGCTTCAGCCCCTAAAGTTTCATGAAGTTCCGATAGATGGCGGCGCTATACGTAGCATTCAAAATAGCGTCTGTAACGGAGGTGCGTTCGTAGCAGAGAGTTTCTTTTGACGGAAAACTAGAGCATCACAGATATTCGTGGGCGTATGCAGAATGTCTGCGGAGACCTGGCAGTGAACAAAAGCACAGCGGGTCGTTGGGCGAGGCGTCTGCCATCATCGCAAGAAGGGCGCGCAAAACCTGTCCGATCTTCCGCGTGACGGCCGGCTGCATTCAGCTGTGACTGCTGCAATGTGAGAAACTGAAGAAATGATGAGGCGTCTTCGTCACCACAAAAATGCTAACAAACTTCTCCTGCTCCACGAGAACGGAAGGTCTCACTCAAGATCTGCGCATCCAAGAGGAGCTCATAAAATTTCCGTGGACTGTTCTTGCTCATCTGCCGCACAGCCCGGAACTCGTTCCTTCCGACTTCAGTCTGTCCCAATGAAGGATGCAGTCAGGGGAAGCAGTAGGCGGATGATGCGGAGGTTATTGGTGCACCGCGACGTTGGTTCTGACGCCGACCAGTAGAGTGGTACTATGACGGCATACAGGCCGTCCCAGCAAGATGGCGTAAGACCGTCGTATTGATCGGTGATCATCTCGGAGAATAGGATTTTGTAGCGGAAAGAGTGGGGAATAATACGATGTATTAGAATCCTGAATAGAACCAGCGTGCTTGCAGAAAAAGAATGTGTTGCATTACTTATTGAACTCCCCTCGTATTTTAATTTTTGGCTCGCCATAAGTTGCATAGCAACTGCCTCCCTTTGATTCATTAATACATTACTTAATGTGGTCTTTACGGATATAATCTTTCTGCCTGCCTCCCCATTCCTTCTTCTCCCGTACGTGAGCTGTAATTATATTATCATTACTACGACATCGATCACTGTAAGCTTTTCGCCACAGTTGTTGAGTCTTCTTCTTCTATTAATCAAGACATACAAGGTTAACAAGTTTCGTACAAAGCAGAAATTCGGTTGTAAAACCAAATTTCACTTTATCAAACGTAGGATTCCATGTGTCGTTGAAGACTGTTCCTCTGAAACACTTCACTCAAAAATCTCTCAATCGAGTAAGCTCTGGTGTCCACTCTAGTACCGTAGACCAGTGTGCAGAGATTTACGGAGATTCTTTCCACACGCGTTTCTTACATTAGTATTACTGGTAACTTGCATCTGTATTCCACGCACTACGTCGCAGACGAACATTAGCTGGGCATGTATGTGTGTGTGTGTGTGTGTGTGTGTGTGTGGGTGGGTGTGTGAATTCTTAAGAGACCAAACTGCTGAGGACATCGGTCCCTAAGCCTACAAACTACTTAAACTAACTTACGCTAAGGACAACACACACACCCATGCCTGAGGGAGGACTCGAACCTCCGACGGGGCAGCCGCCCGGACCATGGCAAGACATCCACGACCTCGCGGCTACTCCGCGTGGATTACGTGGGCATGTCTGCACACTGCGTCGCAACTGATTCATAAGCCGCACTGCAGATGCTTTCACTGCAATAAAATAGCGACTGCAATAAAAGAATGACTTGCTGTAAACAGTTCAGCCATATAATTATTCTCAACAGAATCGAAAGCAAACCCCAGGCAAGAAAAATAGTTCAGGTATACATACCGACACCACAAGCAAAAGATGAAGGGATAGAGAGACTATATGAGGACATTCAATGGGAAACTCAGAAAGGGAAGAGTGATGAAAACATAGCAACTGTGCTTTTCATTTATAATTAAAAATCTACTAATCACTGATGAATAGAACACTGTAGTAGGGGAAGGAGTAGACTATAGAGTTTGGGAGAATATGAGCTCAGCATACATTTCAGCTAGTAATAGCATATACACAGTCCAAGAATTGCAAGAGGAGGAAACTACTCGGAAACTGTCCGGAGACACGGGAAGATATCGTCTGAATTACACCATGCTCAGACAGAGATTTCGAAAATAGATATTGTATTTAAATGAAACAACAAGTTTACTGTTACCAGTCACTGTTTTATTTATTTCCACGACGCGTTTCAAAGGTTTAACCTCCATCATCAGGTGAATTTACATTAGTTAGTATGACATTTGTGTGTGTGTTGTGTTACGATTTTTTGGAGGAACTTGTGGCAGTGTCTAGTGGAGAAACAAGACACTATTTCAGAACATGGTTTTGGTTTTCTCCACTAGACAGTGTCACAAATTCCTTCAAAAAATCGTAACACAACACACACACAATTGTCATATTAACTAATCTAAATCCACCCGATGATGGAAGTTTAAACCTTGGAAACGCGTCGTGGAAATAAATAAAACGGTGACTGGTAACAGTAAACTTGTTGTTTCATTTAATGTCAATAACAGTACGGTAAAGCCTAACCTAAATTGATCGCATTTAAAATAGATATTGTATTTTAACGCATACTCAGGAGCAGATCACGATATAGTAGAGCTGCAAAACTACCAGAAGCTACCGTAAACTATCACGAGTAAGTGTTGATTACGGTATTTTCCTAGTATCCTTGGTCAGCTAAGATCGTAACTGCATTACCTGCACATGAGGTGAGTTGCATATCTGTCGGGCGTTACCTCATTTCGATCTCTTTGTTTTCATGTGCGATCAGTGTCTTATTAGACTCTCCTAGAAACTGGAAATTGTGAACCGTCTAGAAACTAAGTGAGAATAGCCCTTTAGGATTGCTTAGCCTACAGAACATTTCTGTTCTACATAGGCATCTTCCTGTCCATTACTTCAAAATAAACAGTATGTATAGCATAATTGAAACTGTCAGTATTTAGTTCAAGTTTCATTTGAAAACCGTTGATTTTTAAATTGAAACTGAGGGATGTTGTAGTAAAAATACAAAAAACAATATAGATTTAACACATAGCGCTAGAAAACGCAATTTACTAAAACGGAGGTAAAATTTAAAAAAAAAATACACAAAGCAAAAACATATCAACATCGCTTTAATGCTTCGTCGAGCTTAAATAAAATAAGTTTCTGTTAGTCATAAACAACTTACACGTTTATCAATAACAACAGGAAACTCTTGCCTTTGATCATGATGAAGAACGTTCTATTGAGTACAAAAGACAACAATAATAATATAGATTTTTTATGTTTGTGCATGTGATCTGGACTTGCGTGAAAAGTAATCGCTTTGATTACACAAAAGCACAGAAGTTACTCAATGAACCATTTTTTATTACTTATAAAATGCAGTTTATACACTGAAGCGCCAAAGAAACTGGTATAGGCATGCGTGTTCAAGTAGAGAGATATGTAAACACACAGAATACGGCGCTGCGGTCGGCAAGGCCTATACAAGATAACAAGTGTCTAGCGCGATTGTTAGATCTGTTACTGCTGCTACAATGGCAGGTTATCAAGATTTAAGTGAGTCTGAACGTGGTGCTATAGTCAGAGTACGACGACCTTTTTTTTGCATTTTGAACGTTATTATTCGCAGTATTTGATCGTAGTGGACGTCATATGACATTCGTTGAAGTTTGTTGTTGATCCCTTGACTCAGTTTTTTATTACAGAGACCAGCCAGTTCTCTGACCGAACTCAGTGAGCTACCGTGCTGGCACGATGGGACACAGCATCTCCGAGGTAGCGATGAAGTAGGGATTTTCCCGTACTACCATTTCACGAGTTTACCGTGGATATCAGGAATCCGGTAAAACATCAAATCTCCGACATCGCAGCGCCCGGAAAAAGAATGAGACCAACGAGGACTGAAGGGAATCGTTCAACGTGACCGAAGTGCAACCCTTCTGCAAGTGTACCCTTAATGGCTGCACGACACAATGCTTTACGCCTCTCCTGGGCCCGTCAACACCGACACTGTTGATGACTGGAAACATGTTGCCTGGTCGGGCGAGTCCCGTTTCAAATTGTATCGAGCGGACGCTAGTCAAGTCCATGCCACATCGTGATGAGGAACTGCGTGCTCGCGGGGGCCCTACACGATATTATGCAGGTGTATCAGTTTCTTTGGTTCTTCATTGTATTTTGTAATGATACAGAGTACACAATGCACTGAACGATGTGTGGTTATGCTTATGTGCAAAACAAACAAAAACGAAGAGAAGCTGTCGGCTCCCATTTTCTCTCTCACATATTCATTTTAGTTCTTTGCATACCAATGAAACCAATATTGTCGGTAATCCTACCATTTACTACGTCATTTATGTATTGTACCAAAACGACCGAACCGTAGTTTTGGTAGAGCGCAAGATTATCTTAGTAATCATGATGAGTAGACTGTAGTTTAACAGGGTCTCCAAGAAAAATAAACATGGAACGAGGTGGAATACTGAATCACTGGGAGAGGAAAGGAAGGTTACTGTTTAAAATCCAGCTCACATCATGGCCGGTAGAGACGGAGCTCAAACTCAGATTAGGGAAGATGAGGATGGAAATCGGCCGTGCCCTTTGAAAGGAATCATCCCGGCATTTGCCCAGAGCAATTTAGGGAAATCACGGAAAACCTAAATCTGGATCAGCGGACGGGAATTTGAACCGTCGTCCTCTCAAATTCGAATCTAATGTGCTACCCACTTTGCCACCTCCCTTGTTGAATTACGAGTGTACAATGATTATGCACATTCGAAATTCGTTGTTGTTCGAGCCCGGGACACTGGCCTTCTGCCGCCGCGCCGCTCCGGTGGCCGACGCACAACACTGACACACGCGACCGCTTAGAAAAGAGAAATGGCTCTGAGCACTATGGGACTTAACATCTATGGTCATCAGTCCCTAGAACTTAGAACTACTTAAACCTAACTAACCTAAGGACAGCACACAACACCCAGTCATCACGAGGCAGAGAAATTAGAAAAGAGAAACACCGGGACATCACATCCGAGGTATCACCATCCGATGCACGACTTCGCTCTCAATAATTAAACGGGCCACAGCACGATGCGCGTCTCCAGTCAACTGGGCGAGACGGCGACACGAGATACACACCGCCACGCGTAATCAGACGCCGCCGCTGCCGCAGCAGAAGGCTTCGCAAACGACACAGCTGCCGCTCTCCGAGCCAGAACATCGAGTAAGGGAACAGTTGTACAAATCTTCAATAAAAGTTATCTTATGTAAAAATGCTGTTTCATTGTACCTCATACCCGAGCCAAGGAAGAACCCACCCTGCCCACATGTTGTTAAGAGAGAAAAAGTAATTTATTTAGTGTTTTTCACCCTGACATAATGCTTTAGAATCAAATGTCCTTTGCAGTAATGCTCATCCTGAAAATTGACTAGCATCAAAAGAGAAAAGCCGGCCGAAGTGGCCGTGCGGTTAAAGGCGCTGCAGTCTGGAACCGCGAGACCGCTACGGTCGCAGGTTCGAATCCTGCCTCGGGCATGGATGTGTGTGATGTCCTTAGGTTAGTTAGGTTTAACTAGTTCTAAGTTCTAGGGGACTAATGACCTGAGAAGTTGAGTCCCATAGTGCTCGGAGCCATTTGAACCATTTGAACCAAAAGAGAAAAGCCAGTTACATACTGTGTAGATACTACAATAGGTAGTACAGTTCAATAAGACTGCACATTTTAAAAGGAGAAATCACAGAAGTTGGTCAGGCAAAAATATGCTCAAGAAAAGTAGCCGTGAAGAATTCTTTGGCAACAGAACAAATACTTCAACTGATAGACGAAAGAAACATGTATAAAAATGTTAAGGAAAATGAATGAAGTACAGCAACACATGTCAGGTAGGAATGAAATCAGTAAGGAATACAGGAAACAGAAGTGAAATGACTGCAGAAAAACGTGAAATAAATAGGAAAGGAAATGGAAATCGGAAAGACAGATTCATTATACAGAAAAAAAAACAAGTTAATTACCAGAGAAATTACAAGAAAAGACGTTAACAATAAAAATAAAAAACGGTTTCATTGCTAAATGCAGAACTGAGTGCGTATAGGTGGAAAGAATACATTGATGGCCTTCGCAAGAGAATTTGAGATATAGGGAACCCAGAACTACGATCAAAATTCCACAGAGGGTTGAAAAAACTGCTGTCAAGTAAATCAGAAGGAATAGATAACATTCCTTCGGAATTTCTAAAATTGGGTAGGGCAGCAACCAAATGGCTATTCAAGTTCAAGTGTAGGATATGAGACAAGAGATGACCCATCGGACGTTCGGAAGAGTACCACCCACATAACCCTGAAGATAGCGACGCCTGATAAATGTGAGTACTATCGAACAGTTAGTTTAGCAGTTCACTCATCCAAACTGCTAACAAAAATATTAAGTAGAGGAACGAAAAACGAAACCTCGTAGGTACTTATTAGGTGATGATCAGTTTTGCTTTAGGCAAGGCAAGGGCACCAGAGAGGCAGTTTTGACGTTGCGCTTGATAACGTAACAAGGTTTACATAACCCAAAACACTTTTATAGGATTTATAACCTTTCAACAACGTATAATAGTGCAAGATGTTTGAAATTCTCTGAAAAATAGGTATTAAGCATGCGGGAAGTCGAGTAATATGCAGCACGTACAAGAACCAAGAGGGAACGAAAACAATGGACGACGAAGATGAAAGTGGACGTGTTAGAATAGGGGGTGCGACAGGGGTGGCCTCTTTGTCGTCTGTTTCCAGAGTAAACATCGGAGAAGCAATAAACGGATTGAAACAAAAGGTCCTGAAGAAGGTTTAAAGTTACAGTAAAAATGAACGGATATAAAAAAAATGAGATTCGCCGATTACATTGCTATCTCTCATGAAAGTGAGGAAGAATTGCGGGGCATATTGAATGGAATGAACAGTCTTCTGAGAACGGAATAAGGATTGACAGTAAACGAAAGGAAGACGAAATTATTGAGGCGTAACAGAATTAGACTACCGATAAACTTGGCGACAGAATTGGAGACCACAGGCTAGAGGAAGTGAAGAAATTCTGCTACCTTCGCAGCAAAATAATGCATGTCGGACGAAGCAAGGTGGAAACAAGAAGCAGAAACCACAGGAAACGTTTCTACTAGTATCAAACGCAAGCCTTAATTTGAGGAAGAATTTCTGAGATGTGCAGAAGACTCACACTGTATGAATTATCCGAGTGGAACGGAATTCGGTAGATGCGATGTATACATACAGATAAATAAATGATTACAATTTCAGGTAAATTGGATGATTTAGTCAAGAGAAAGAGCCTGAAAACTGAGCAAGTCAATAACACGTTGGTCCACTTCTGGCCGTTATGCAAGCAGTTATTCGGCTTAGCACTGATTGACAGAGTTGTTAGATGTCCTCCTGGGTGATATTGTGCCAAATTTTGTCCGATTGGCGCTTTAGATCGTCAAAATCCCGAGCTGGTTGTGGGGCCCCGTCCATAACGCCCCAAACGTTCTCAATTGGGGAGAGATCTGCCGACCTTGCTGGCCGAGGTAGGGTTTGACACGTAAGAAGACAAGCAGTAGAAACTCTCGTCGTGTATCGGCGGGCGTTTTCTTGCTGAAATATAGGCCCGGGATTGCTTAGTATGACGGGCAACAAAACGGGGCGTAGAATGACTTCGATGTAGCGTTGTGTTGTGACAACCAAAGGGGTGCTGCTATGAAAAGAAACGGCACCCCAACGCTTCACTCCTGGTTGTCGCGCCGTATGGCGGGCAACAGTCAGGTTCGCGCCCCACTGCTGCCCAGGACGCCTCCATATACATCTTCGGTCTGGAATCTCATTGACTGGAGTAGAATTGTCTTCAGTGATGCATCTGAGCCCTGATGTCCAACGAAGACATGTCTGGAGACGCCCCGGCAGAAGTGGGGTACCAACCTGATTGTCGCCCACCATATGGCCCGACAACCAGGAGTGAAGGGTTGGGGTGTCACTACATTTCGACCAACGATGCGCGGGCTTGCGAGCTCTTCTCGGATGAGAGCAGGTTCATTACAACTAGTGATTCTGCACGTACTCTCAAATGGTGAGAACGCGTAATGCGCGCAAAACATTGTGAAAAATGATAGTTTCGGTGGTCCAGATGTTATGCTGCCAGGAGACATAATGTTCCACGAGCGTACTGACCTCCAAATCCTTGAACACAGTACACTGTCCCGTCAGCGTTATTGTGGCACTGTACTCCTTTCCCATGCGCGTCTTTTCAGGGATACATTCGCCCTTGACTTTATTTTTATGGATAACAATGCAGACTGCATCGAACAACACAGGTGGAGGAGGTATTGCAACGAGAAGATATTCGGCGAATGTACTGGTCTGTCCATTCCCCCTACGTAAAAACCATCGAGCATGTTTGAAATACGGTGGGGAGGCGTATCGCAGCACGCTTACGTGCACCAACGGCCGTCTAGCAGTTGTGAAGCGCGCTCGTGGGAGAATGCAACGCCCTATCACAAGAATCCCATACCAAACTTGTGGCTAGTAGGGGAGCACGTTGCAGAGCATGCGTTGCTGCCGATGTTGATCACACATACTATTAGGAACCATGTCCCGTCTTTTGTAACGCCCAGGGAGCTGACTTCAGTTTATTTGAATAAAATTTCGTTTCGTTCGTCTTGTTGCGTATTTCTACCTTCTGTAGAACACCTTAGTAGTTCTTTCTATGTAAGATTAAGTGTCATCGAGCTATGTTACTTGGCAGTGATATATTATGCGATTGTTGCTTCACTTCTTGGCTTTTGTGCAGCTGTCTATCTGTATATTTTCTCTATCTATTTTTAAGCAGTGGATTGCAGCTGTAATCTGTCTCATTTGTGTTCGAAGCGAAGTGCTACAAGGCTTAGGTGATACAAAAAATTTCGTTAACGTTTCTACTTCGTACCTTTTGGTTATCATCCGCAGCACCCTTACAGAACAGTGGTACGTCTACGACATTCTATGCCCCGTGCTATTACTTTTCATGGCAAGCCATCATGAGCTTATATTTCAGCAACATAATGCTCGCCCTCATGCGGAGAGAGTTTCTGCTGCTTGTCTTCTTGCGAGCCAAACTCTACCTTGGACAGCAAGGTCGAGAACGTTTGGAGCATTACGGGCAGGGACCTGCAGCCAGCTCGGGGATTTGGCAGTCTAACGCGCCAGTTGGACAGCATTTGGCACAATATCACCCAGCATGGCATCCAACAACTCTGTCAATGAATGCCAGGCCGAATAACTGCTTGCATAAGGTCCAGAGATGGACGAATGCGTTATTGACTAGGTCAATTTTCGAGCTCTTTCTCTAGAATAAATCACCCATTTCTTCTGAAATTGGGTCAAAGTGAAAGGACATGACAGCAGGGTACCAGATGGTGCAGTGGTGGCCAAAAATGACGGGGAAGAATATATCCAATAAATAAATAAGGACGTTGTGTACATAGTTTAATTCGCGCTGGTTGGCAGCTGACATTTATGTTCCGATGCTGCGACAAATAGTCTACTATTCTGGGAAGCCGCCTAAGCGCTATTCCCTCCGCTGCGATAGAAAATCATTTTAAAGTCCCTCCTATAAAAGTGATGTACAAAATAACTGCGTGAGCAGTTCAGGACCGCGCCGTAGATTTTTCGTGAAATGTCGGGATAAAATTGGAACAGGTGTTTCGTGTTGACATGTAATTTAATTATCAATCTGTTCAACACAATGGTACACAAAGTGCTGTAATGGTTACAGAACAGATAAATCACAGGTTAGGACCTTCGCTGTATGCCCGATGCGCCAGCTACATTGTCACTTTGCGTTCATTTCCTTCCCGATGTTGCCGTAGCTCTCGCAATCGCTTAACATTGGACTTTTTAGGCTTTTTGGATTCCTTTCAACTCGAGATTTTCCCCTGACTTGCGTTTTCCTATAATTTCGAACATACGAACGAATCATATGTGAAGTCATCTTTCATTATTTCGTGGTTTTCAGTTTAATACCAATTACCGCGAAATTTCCAGAGAATATTTTCATTGTCTCACTTTTGGCCCTAGCCCAGTCTCTCCACAATGACACGAAAATCTGTGTCCTACCTAAACGGATTTCTACCCCTGCACCATTTATAACATTACACAAAGCTAATCCGTAACAGTCAAGTACATGCGCCTACAATGGTGCGAAGACATAACAGTCAAAACAAATATTAGGCTACAAACACGAGCCGGCCGAGGTGGCCGAGCGGTTCTAGGCGCTACAATCTGCAATCGCGCGACCGCTCGGGCATGGATGTGTGTAATGTCCTTAGATTATTTAGGTTTAAGTAGTTCTAGGGGACTGCTGACCTTAGAAGTTAAGTCCCATAGTGCTCAGAGCCATTTGAACCATTTTTTACAAACACGAACAGACGCGATCTCTCTGTTCTGGGGTCAGCTATTGTTTGCGCATTGTTAGTCCTGTAATTATGAGCGAACCAAATCTGACGATAATTCGTCGCACAAGGAAATGCGACCGACGAGCGAAAAGACGTTTCACGTCAAAAGCCTTCAATTCGCGTATGGTATACAACTACAAAGCGTCTCTAAGTTTGTCATATTTTAATTAGGGCCAGAGTTACGGTTTGTACTTTTCCCTCTTTTGAAACACCCAATTTCCAAAGTGTGGAAACAGTGCTATACTATTAAAAAACTATTAAACTCACTAAAACACGCATTTTTCGATGATTAGTAAAATACTTTACTTGGCGAGTCTTCTTCGCAAAGTCTCACACGGCATCGCATTTTCAGCGAGTAAGCTTCGGAAAGCGCCATTTTTCTCCAAATTTTGTCGATATTTAACGCGTAGCGAGTACGAAGTTAAAGTCTCATCTTCAACAAAAACCAAGTAAAAATTCTGAAATTAATAAACAGTATCCCTGTAATGTCCTTAAGAATTAGAAAATTGCGTTCCCTATTTTAATTAAGTTCAGAATTAGGTTTTTTCTTGGAACATGTCAAATTTTTGCATCAGGAAAAGCTTTGTAATTGAGAAACGGCGGTCGCAGGTTCGAATCCTGCCTCGGGCATGGATGTTTGTGATGTCCTTAAGTTAGTTAGGTTTAACTAGTTCTAAGTTCTAGGGGACTAATGACCTCAGCAGTTGAGTCCCATAGTGCTCAGAACCATTTGAACCATTTTTTTGAGAAACGGCAGACACAAAGATTTGCACAGCGGAAGACACAACACAGCGGGAGCCGACAACTCCAGTAGTTTCCATTAGTGCTTTCTTGGAGGAAGCAGCTGACAGCTAATTTAAACGGAACTATAGTGAAGGCTACTAACGCAAGTGCTACTCTGATGTTTCTCCAAATCGTTCCATGTAAACGGCGAGTTGGTTCCTTTGAAAAATTTCCTTGATTTTCCAAAATCGCTCCATTCAAATGCCGGGATGGTTTCTTTGAAAAGAGAACGACCGATTTCCTTCCCCACTCATTCATAAACCGAGCCTGCGCTCCGCCTGCAATGATCGCACTTCAACGTGACGTTGAACTCTAATTTGCTTTTCCTTTTCCTACTTTGAGATTAGTGATTGGCACAGGAGACGAAGTTGTGGCAGACGGCGTCAAACCATTCAGAAGGCTGACGAGGAGAAAGCTACGTATCAATCTCGGCTACGAATTTCGCGAAGTCCCCAGTCAGCAGACGATATTGCGCCGAAATTATCAGTCGTATCGGAGAGCAAATCTCTGGTATGTCAACATGGGCGGCCGTGTCGCAGGCAGAGGAGCGCGCGATAACGCAAAGCGCTGCGTTGTTGGGTTTGGCACAGGTCCGCAGTACCTCAACTAGCGGCGCATTTGACGCCAGGTGAAGGAGGATCTTAATCCCCGTTTGCTCTGGCGTTTAGTCTAATGTAAGCAGTTTGCTCCTCTCTCCTTATGCGGCACATCTTCCGGTAAGCCGTGCAAACTCGTCCACAATAAAAGGCGGTAGCCTTTGTCATATCCCCTTTGTGAGACTCGCACGGCCTATATAAGCTGTTCCCTCCTGCTGTCCCACACATCAGTCAGCGAGGCCATCTCCAGGATCAAGGTAAGCCTGCTCACCCTCTACTTGTTCACTCTGAAGCTGTTCTCTTGTTCCCGTCGTCCATGGCACTCGAGTACGGTTGCCTTCGACTGGAAAGTGCAATTACCTCACCGAAAGTCACGAGGAACTCCTTGTTGTAAACTTAATTTTTAGTTTTTGGATGCACTATGCACCTCGTCTTAATCTTAGTGATGCACCTTTCATCGTTGGTTACAATGTTCGCCAAAGAAAAAATGGTCACCTTTATTTCGATATCTCTGAGGAAGGTGTTAGGTGATGGTTCTTCTCTGAACTTTGTACTCTTCAGGGACCAAACGGAAACAAGCTTTTTGCTAACAAAGAGTTCGTGCTTTTCCTGCACCCCATTGTGTTCTGCTTCAAGTTTTGCTGCATTTCTTCTCCAATGAATTCATCCACTCTTTCCTTGTCACGTGCCGTAATATACGAGTAGCCCGTGCGCATGTTCCCACCTCTGAAGCGTTTGGCATCTTTCCTAATGTTGCTCGCACCCATTCACACATCCTTTAAAGCTCGCTTGAGTTTGAGACAAATTTCAGCAGCAAGTTTTTCCTCTTTAACAGGACATTCAATGACAGCACGCTGTCATACGAGACTTTGTTAGCACCCATGGTTACATGGTGTAACCGGTTTAAGTGATATATATATTTATATATATATGGTGGTCTATTGACCGTGACCGGGCCAAATATCTCACTAAATAAGCGTCAAACGAAAAAACTACAAAGAACGAAACTTGTCTAGCTTGAAGGGGGAAACCAGATGGCGCTATGGTTGGACCGCTATGAATGTTTTAGTTCGACCACTTTTTTCGTTTTTTGATAGATGGCTCTGTAATAGCCACAAACATATGGCTCACAATTTTAGACGAACAGTTGGTAACAGATAGGTGTTTTAAATTAAAATACAGAACGTAGGTACTTTTGAACATTTTATTTCGGTTGTTCCAATGTGATACACGTACCTTTGTGAACTTATCATTTATGAGAACGCATGCTGTTACAGCGTGATTACCTGTAAATACCACATTAATGCAATAAATGCTCAAAATGATGACCGTGAATCTCAATGCATTTGGCAATACGTGTAACGACATTCCTCTCAACAGCGAGTAGTTCGTCTTCCGTAATGTTCGCACATGCATTGACAATGCGCTGACGCATATTGTCAGGCGTTGTCGGTGGATCACGATAGCAAATATCCTTCAACTTTCCCCACAGAAAGAAATCCGGGGACGTCAGATCCGGTGAACATGCGGCCCATGGTATGGTGCTTCGACGACCAATCCACCTGTCGCGAAATACGCTATTCAATACCGCTTCAACCGCACGCGAGCTATGTGCCGAACAGCCATCATGCTGGAAATACATCGCCATTCTGTCATGCAGTGAAACATCTTGTAGTAACATCGGTAGAACATTACGTAGGAAATCAGCATACATTGCACCATTTAGACTGCCATCGATAAAATGGGGACCAATTATCCTTCCTCCGATAATGCTGCACCATACGTTAAGCCGGCAAGGTCGCTGATGTTTGAGTTGTCGCAGCCATCGTGGATTTTCCGTTGCCAAATAGTGCATATTATGCCGGTTTACGTTACCGCTGTTGGTGAATGACGGTTCGTCGCTAAATAGAACGCGTGCAAAAAATCTGTCATCGTCCCGTAATTTCTCTTGTGCCCAGTGGCAGAACTGTACACGACGTTCAAAGTCGTCGCCATGCAATTCCTGGTGCATAGAAATATAGTACGGGTGCAATCGATGTTGATGCAGCATTCTCAGCACCGACGCGTTTGAGATTCCCGATTCTCGCGCTATTTGGCTGCTACTGATGTGCGGATTAGCCGCGACAGCAGCTAAAACACCTACTTGGGCATCATCATTTGTTCCATGTCGTGGTTGACGTTTCACATGTGGCAGAACACTTCCTGTTTCCTTGATTAACGTAACTATCCGGCGAACGGTCCGGACACTTGGGTGATGTCGTCCAGGATGCCGAGCAGCATACATAGCACACGCCCGTTGGGCATTTTGATCACAATAGCCATACATCAACACGATATCGATCTTTTCCGCAATTGGTAAAGGGCCCATTTTAACACGGGTAATGTATCACGAAGCAAATACCGTCCGCACTGGCGGAATGTTACGTGATACCACGTACTTATACGTTTGTGACTATTACAGCTCCATCTATCACAAAGCGAAAAAGGTGATCCAACTAAAACATTCATATTTCTTTATGTACCACACGAATATGTAATAAAAAATGGGGATTCCTATTTAAAAAGACGCAGTTGATATCTGATTGACCTATGGCAGCGAGACATTGTTCAACAACAACTTCACCTTGGGCAACAGCTATAATCCTCGCTGATCCTAGTTGCTCACGGAAGCGGCGTCTCGACGTTAAGAAATTCGTCGAGTTGCTTACGTTCCAATGGGAGCAGTGAAGCTACCAGCATCGCACATATCTACAGGATTCCCATGATGACTTCACACTGTCGTTGATCAACTAATCACGGGCTGATATAAGACCACCACAGCCGTTGTCACAACAGTCCGTTTGCTCCTGATGAAGGCGACGGGGGTTATCGTCGAAAACTCGAAGTTTTATTACACTCTTACTTGACGGCCCCAAGAAGGCCTAGGTGAATTTATATTACGTAGGATGTAGCTTGTACGATCGTCCTTCGTAGAAATGGGTGTAACACCTGTTGGTATTCGAGGGCAGTAGGCTACTTACTGAGAACCCTCCACCCGTCCAGTATCATATTCATTTGTAATAATGTAAGTGTAATATCACTCTTCAAGAACACTTACTGCTGAATTCCATCAATAGTATTTCCACATCAAGCGCAGACTGATACGTGCGCTGTAAGCGTCCCGTTAGAGCGGTATGAGACGTCCTTTAGAGTCTTGCACTTCATGGACTCGTAGTCCTACACTTGTATTTCTCAGGCCATTGTCCAGTGCGAAGCGGAAAGTAGCTGGTTCCTAGTAATTTACCACAGACAGACACGACTGAAACTACAGTTTAGCATAACTCGCACCACACGTTTGAATGCAGACTAATGCTCTGATACAGAAAAGACATCGAAACAATATGTTGCATATGACATCTCTGTTCGAAATTAAAAAATAAATAAAATACGGGTTTCAGTGTTTTTGGAAATTCAGCCCCTAAAGGGATGATACAGGGGATGAAAATTTTCATGAAAATATTTTGCTATCTCGGTTAGGAATAAAAAAATGGTTCAAAAGGCTCTGAGCACTATGGGACTCAACTGCTGAGGTCATTAGTCCCCTAGAACTTAGAACTAGTTAAACCTAACTAACCTAAGGACATCACAAACATCCATGCCCGAGGCAGGATTCGAACCTGCGACCGTAGCGGTCTTGCGGTTCCAGACTGCAGCGCCTTTAACCGCACGGTCACTTCGGCCGGCGGTTAGAAATAAAGAAATACGTGTTAGGGGATGAAAGTTTCTATGGAAATATCACCACGGTAACTCAAAAGACACGATTTAAAAAAACCTTCGACTCCAGCTACCAGAATCGCTTTTTGGTCAGAAATACGTTCGGAAAAGACCATACTTCTATGGCCTTAATTAAACCATACCGTCTACCCGAGGGCAGCAGCGGGCGCTAAACTAGTAATATATAACTGAGGTTATGTTACGAAACTTCTCAAGATGATTTCAACGCTTTTCTTTCTTGTATGTTCACATGATCAGTCATCACAAAGTAAAAATTTTTTGTGTTCACAGATGTCTCACTTCTTGCTTGGACTTGCCGTGATCCTCGGCGTTTCTCTCAGCATCTGTGGTGCCGAAGATAGTAAGTTTAGCCCAAACTCCTATACGCCTATGCCTGTGTGTTCTCGTGATAAAGCCATGTGAATGTAGAGGCCAAATGAAGCATAGAACTCAATATATTATTTGCTTTTGTGTTACCTTCTGAAAGGTTACTTCAGGTTCTGGAGTCTCAAACATACTGTAGTTACGTACTTTCTTCTTCCATCATTGTTTCGTTATTTTTGTTTGTGCTCACCACAGCTATGAAATGACGCTCGCACTGTTTTCCAGAAAAGGTCGTGTGCTACCACGGCAGCTGGTCCGCTTACAGGAACGGAAACGGCAGGTTTGAGATAGAGTACATTCAGCCGGAGCTGTGCACGCACCTCATCTACACTTTCGTTGGCATAACGTCTGCAGGAGAGGTCAGGATTCTGGATGAGTGGCTGGACCTTCCAAGTGGAAAAAGTAAGTCAGCTAACGGAAGATTCGAACAAACTATAATAATCACAGCTACGTGCTCAATTTTCTAACGTTTCACGTGTGATTCTTTCGCGTCAGAGAATTCGAGGTTTATTGAAGTTAAAATGGTGCCCTGTAAAGTGAATAAATAACGTAATATTTCCACATATTGCAATAAAATGTACTAGATGTGTCACTGACTTTTTCCTTTCACGCTAGACGCATATAACCGCTTCAACGCACTGAAATCGTCCAACACGAAAACTCTGGTTGCCATTGGAGGATGGAATGAAGGTTCTGCTACGTACTCGGCTGTAAGTAGAACACAAAGCGCAGTGCAGATTTGTTGTCCTTTTAGTTGTTTTGCTAATGACGTCACGCTGCCTGCTTCTGTGTTATAAAGGTAATGAACGATGCCTCGCTGCGAGCAATATTCGTGCAAAACGTCGTGAATTTCGTGAAGACGTACGGCTTTGATGGCTTCGACCTGGACTGGGAATATCCGGCTAACCGTGGCGGTTCTCCAGGAGATCTGGTGAGTCACTCCCTGCATCGAGAAGTGCGTTCTTTTGTATGGAAACCATTCTGAGATCTGATCTGACCAAGTAAGTGTGTTGCTGCTCTCATTAAGGCATAAGGTACAATTTCAAATGCTGATTTAGTTTTGCAAAATTTCAGAACGACCCCAAACACTTGCAGCTATAGTCTCAAGCGACACTGGCACACCAAAAAAATAATAGAACTGATCCGATAACATAGTAAATCATACACATGTTATTTGTCGGTTGGTGCGCACCAATGGTCTGCGCTCTGAGGCCTCCATTCTGTGTACGGACAAATAAGAAACTAAATAGCTAGAATTTGGAACTCAGGCCTAAAGCTCCATCATTATAGAGAACCAAACACTCAGGAAAAACACTGTTCAAACATCTTGTCTATCTCACGACTTTGGACAGCGAGACATTTCCTGTCGTTCGAAAGCGAGTTAACGCTTTTAGCTGAGATGGCACCAGGCCACTTGAGTAGAGTTGATACTTGACATGAAGGATTTCAGTGTTGCCATTTGACTATACTCCTAAAGGACGACCGCCCTGTTTCAGGAACTCTTCGTGCTGAACATTTAGCCTCGGTAAACTGCAACAGTGCATTAAAAGGTCTAGTTTTTGGCAGTGGCTGCTGAAAAACGTAATGAGCTATCTTTCGTCAGGTTCGAAAAAGAAATGTCGCACCCAATGCAGTAAAAAGCCCTGCCAGCACAATCTTGTTCGTTCTTCAGACACCAACCATCCTGTTTTGCGAATAATACTGGCAAGGTCGCTGAACGATTATTTATTTTATTGTATTACTTTATACTACGTTTCGCTTACTGTCAGTGTGCAATGAAGCATAAGGCGAAGCGGCCATTCAGTAGCGAACTCTGCTGGAGAGTTTCACGTTAAGTTGAACTTCGTTTGAGGGATTTTTTGGATGAGATTTTACGGATGTTGACTTCTAATTTTTTATACACAGATTTTGCTGGTTATTACAGGATCTGATGATGGCAGTATCTTAAACACGTCAAAAATAACGTAATAGATGAAAGTAATACTAGGCAGTACTATTTGCTGAGGGCCATAATGGTAGTAGATTCATTCTGGTAATTTTATTTCCTTTATTAACACGAGGCGCATTCGGTAAGTAAGGTCCGATTGGGCGCGTAATGGAAACTACTAAGAAGACCCGATGGAACTTTTCCACAGATGTGTTGGGCCTGTCGATCGCTCTTTCCAGTTCAGAGCGCAAAGTGATCACAGAGATGCCTAAAACAACAAAGCCTCTCACCAAGTCTGTTGATTTAGTGAGGGATTTCGCCTGAAGCTATGCAGTGCACATAACATAAATGTCATGCGTTTCTCTCTTCAAGACAATTTTCAGCCGCATTCTTCAGAGGCAATGAAGACACTCCTGTAGCATTTTCGATGGGAAGTGTTTGATCACCCATAATACAGCCCTTAATTGGCTCCCTCCGTTGTTCATCTCTGCTCACATGAACCGCTGGCCATGAAGACAACATTTTGGCACAAACAACGAAAGATAGACCAGCGTAGAGAATTGGCGGAAAGCACAGGCGGCTGATTTCTGTGGCGAGGGTACTGAAAGTTTGTAAAACGCCACGACAGATGTCTAAGTCGGAGCGGCGACTAATTAGAGAGGTAGCTGCAAGGTGTGGTTAACTGTTGCGAATAAAAAATTGTTGATTTTCACTGTGGTTTTCATTTACTTTCCGAACAGCTCTCGTAAATGGTACTGTCATTTCTTCACAATTAGTATTGTGCATAAACCTTTTACTCCTCGGATGCAAGGCACGGCCTCATACATACCACATTTCACTTGATGTTTGCAAACTTTTGACGACACACTGTATTTCTCGCATACTGGAACTATTTGTATTTTTTTAACTCAAAAGTTTTCCTGTTACAATGATACATGGTTAGTGAATCAGTTTTCATTTTTTGTAAATCTGTACCATGATGTCTCTAAGCTGGTAATGCAAAAAAGAAAAGATCAAAAAGCGTTGGTTGTTAGGAGATGCAGCCTGAAAATTTTTCTCCACCACCTGTCTGTATTACAGTAATTACGTTGTGTTATTAGCGTTAACGTGAGTCACAGTGTCCTTCGCTAAGTTATGGATACATGGAGATCTGACGCTAGAAAATTTCTGTTTCAGACGGCGTTCGTTGAGCTGATTAAGGAGCTGAGGACAGAATTCGACAAATACGGGTATCTTCTGACGGCCGCAGTGGGTGTCGGTCGCTATCTAATCGGAACAGCGTACGACGTTCCACAAATATCCAAGTAAGTCGAAAACGAGCAACATATACCTTATCCGCTCCCCAGAGTACCGAGATCACAATAAAACATCTTGTAGCGAGCGATTAGCTAGTATCTCCATACTAGGTGCCGTTTTATGCACTATGCAATTTTGCTTACTTTGGGAAGCTAATTAATGTGGTGATCAATTTGTTATCACTGCTACTGAAGTTAACTAAGTACTGATGGATTTATTAGGTGACAATTGAGCAGTTCACATACATTAATTACATATGTTAATTATAAGCAACTGCACTTGAGTGTGGCATTTGCGGTCAATAACAAAAGATTTGGCACACCATCTACACAAACATAACTGACCTATATTACAATTGGGTTGGGTTGTTTGGGGGAAGAGACCAAACAGCGAGGTTATCGGTCTCATCGGATTAGGGAAGGGCGGGAAACGAAGTCGGCCGTGCCCTTTCAAAGGAACCATCCTGGCATTTGCCTGGAGTGATTTAGGGAAATCACGGAAACCTAAATGAGGATGGCCGGACGCGGGATTGAACCGTCGACCTCCCGAATGCGAGTCCAGTGTGCTAACCACTGCGCCACCTCGCTCGGTATATATTACAGTTCTTTTCATTTAAACAAAAGATTTCTGTTTTGGACCTTGGCTAGTTTGATCAAAATTACTCTTTACAAAACTTAATCTCAAACAAATAACGCCTTGATTAAATCTCCACCGGACATCAAATGAGTGGAAATGTCGCCTTGAAACGGTGTTTCAAAGCGTTTATTACTGGACATCGTCACCAGATGCTTCAAAATGACGTTTCCATTCATCTCTGATATCTCGAATAATTCTCCGATAAAGCCTAAATTCGAAATTAAGATCTTTCCATCACATAGTAAGTTTAGAAACAAAACAATAACATCCAGAGGATCTCTCCACTAACTTCCTGCAAGGTTCTATTTGTTCCAACATGTCATTGAACATCTCAGGTCCTTCATTGCGCCCGTCGAATCATTTGTTAGCAACTTTCGTTGGTGTTACGTAATGCCTTCTTTTCCCGCGCTAATGACATGTGGGTACCAAGACCCTTCTTCCTAAAAGCAACCCATTTTTGAGCAGTGTCAATAACTGCAAGGTCATAAAACTTGTAATACTCTACACGGACACCTCCATTGTGCAAATATCTCCGACACTGCAGACCAACAACACACTTTTTCTTAGATATACTATGACAATTGGGGGCCGTCCCGGAACCTCATTATCTGGTGACTTTGTCTTTCTTTTTGTGTTCCCAGACTGCTTGTAGAGCCCTCTGTTACAGAGGCATCACAACCTGCAACATTTAATCTTCTACAGATACCTGGACTTCATCAATCTGATGACGTATGACCTCCACGGATCGTGGGACGGCAAGACCGGACAGAACGCCCCACTGTACGCCAGCTCTGCTGACGAGACCGAGGCTGAGAGGCAACTGAACGTGGTGAGTGTCTGTCCCCCATTCGACTACTCTGCTCCACTGGAAAAGCACGCTCCAGGTTGGGTGGCACAAGCGGCAGCTGACACATCACTTCTGTACGATTCCCAGGATTCGAGTGTGCGCTACTGGATTGAGAATGGAGCCGACCCCTCAAAACTTGTTCTGGGCATGGGCACCTACGGGAGGACGTTCACCCTGTCCAGCACTGCCAACACCGGAGTCGGAGCCCCTGCATCTGCACCCGGCACCAGCGGGCCATACACCATGGAGTCCGGCATGATGGGGTACAATGAGGTACTGCCACACTTATTTACTACTCAAGTTACCCCAATACTTTATGGTCAACATTATGCAAATGATGGACGATCCTTTGAGACAAGGATGTAATGGTTGAAAATGAATATTTAGTTTCTTACTGATACAAACAGCTTACATCTTATACCAAAACTGAGGTTCATAAAGTGTCCAAAGTAACATCCGCCAAGACCAGAGCCCCAGTTTCAACATAATACAACGACTGAGCTGGGCCTCATTCCTTTCGCAAACTGTTTATGATCCTCCAGCACTCTGCATAATGTCCTCTTTGAAGGCTGCATTTCGTAGTCACGTAAGCAGGTGCTTGCTGATGAATCATTCCCAGAGAGATCCAACAACATCAACTCAAATTTTCGTGTCTGAACAACTCTTTGTTAAGAACCTTGGCCGGCTCTCTAGGCCTTGAACAATCCAGTTTCTCTTAATTTTCTACCGATGGCAACAGCTTTTTTTCAGTTTAGATAACACCTATACCGAAACATTTGTCTGTGCGCTTCTTCAGAAATTATTCAGTTGGACAACACATTAAATATACTTATATGGATATGGTGTCTGTTCTTTCGGACAGGCACCACATGTCCGAAAGAACAGGCACCATATCCATGTAAGTATATAGTTCTGGCAATACCGGCCGTGACCTTCTTCTTCTGTGCAGATGCACACATATTACCCCAACTCTTACGGGACTTGGAAGGAATGTCTTCGACGAGTAATGAGTGTGTTGGGATGGGACACTATGAATGTAGTGTGTGGACATACAAGGTGAGAATGTGGGTCTCGCGGGAGGCGTGCGCGAGATAGTCCCTGCAGTCGCATTATCCTCTGTGCCCTCGGTGGCTCAGATGCATAGAGCGTCTGCCATGTAAGAAGGAGATCCCATTTTCACCTGTCCCCTTTGATATATATCAACGCCCGTCAGCAGCTGAATGTATTAATATATAATTCTAACACTTCCTTTACTGTAAAATATTCAAATAGAACAAAACTGCGCAGTGGCAAGATAGTGAACGAACAAACTGCAATTTTTGAAGTGTGTTATCTTAAATTTATCAAACAATGGAAACGCCAGGTAGGAATATGAACAATGTAGGAAAAAGTAAATTGCTACTTGCTGCAAAGAAGACCCTTTCACATGTAGACAGGCACAATTAAAATTTTGGGCAAGCGTCTTTTATTTGTGCCTGTCTGCAACTTAACGTGTCTTCTTTACAGTTTGTAGCAATTTATATTGTTAACTTAAATTTATCTTTTACATAACAGTGCTTTCAATTGAGCTTTTTGTTATATAATTTTTTTTCTTTGAACACTTTTTCGTCGTCTTTCTGACAGTTATGGTGTTTAATATAATGATTTAGCTTCTGTAACAAAAATGTTATGGTAATTTTTAGATTAACATTGTTGCACTCCTCAAAATATGCTTCACTGAAGTGTTGCGGAGGATGATAAGAGAAAATCATCACAGATTTGCTTCTAGTTTGGGTAGAGGCGTTAAGGGCAATTTTGGGCAAGTTGGTGTGCTGAACAGGTAAAAGTTGCGGATATAGTGCCTTTGAGCGGGTAAAAGTTGAGGATATGATGTGCTGAGCAGCTAAAAGGTGGGTAGTTGGTATGAGCGGGCCTGACGTTCCCTCCCTCCGCCATTTGCTCTGGGCGTGTCTTCACGGCCACCTCTGACTCATATAGTATTCTCCAGCCGTATTAATTGCCATCAATTTACGTTTCTATTGTATCAAGTATAGATTTAAGTGTCAGGAAGTCGTTTCTGAAAGTATTTGTATGGAGTGTAGCCATGTATGGAAGTGAAACATGGACGATAAATAGTTTGGACAAGAAGAGAATAGAAGCTTTCGAAATGTGGTGCTACAGAAGAATACTGAAGATTAGATGGGTAGATCACATAACTAATGAGGAGGTATTGAATAGAATTGGGGAGAAGAGGAGTTTGTGGCACAACTTGACAAGAAGAAGGGACCGGTTGGTAGGACATGTTCTGAGGCATCAAGGGATCACAAATTTAGTATTGGAGGGCAGTGTGGAGGGTAAAAATCGTAGAGGGAGACCAAGAGATGAATACACTAAGCAGATTCAGAAGGACGTAGGTTGCAGTAAGTACTGGGAGATGAAGAAGCTTGCACAGGATAGAGTAGCATGGAGAGCTGCATCAAACCAGTCTCAGGACTGAAGACCACAACAACAACAACATTGTTGTTGATTCTTATTCTAAAGGAAGCACTCCATCATTACTTAAGTTCGTCTGAAAACATTTCTTTCTTGAGTAATACTTAGTTTA
Organism: Schistocerca serialis cubense; assembly: GCF_023864345.2. Classification (NCBI taxonomy): domain Eukaryota; kingdom Metazoa; phylum Arthropoda; class Insecta; order Orthoptera; family Acrididae; genus Schistocerca; species Schistocerca serialis. The sequence continues at coordinate 232,526,224 of NC_064642.1, forward strand.
CGATGTTTTTGCCAATCTGCAACCTTCGTGTCCGTTTGGGCCGCTGATACAGATACACCCTTCAGAGGCATTCTTCAGTTCAAGTGCTTATTCCATTTCGCTCATTGGTTTATAAATTTCTTTAGATAATATTTACCACTTGTAATGACGAAATTTTGGAGGTCACAGTTGCTTTTGTACTGCTACTATCTAAGTGGCTGTACATTACGTTATTCATTGATCTCGTCGAGATGTATTTCAGTAACGTACTATTTTTTTAGAATAAATACAACTGGTTGTATAATATTTTTCATATTTGCAGATCTGTGAAAAGATTAACGCTGGTGGGTGGACAGTCGTTTGGGACGAGGAGCAGAAGGTGCCATATGCCGTGAACGGAAATCAGTGGATTGGCTACGACAACGAAGAATCCATCAGACTCAAGGTAACAGCCGACACTATAATTCTCTAAACCCTTCCACATTCATTCTGGCGGATTCTTGCCTCACAGCCTGGGAGAAACTCTTGTTATTTACCAGTTAAAAATACCAAGTGTGGATATTCTAAGGCATTTATGTAATTCACTTTAAAGTGTTTACCTTACAAGGCCTTCGTGAGACAGTAACAGTTGCCTGAAGTTGATGTTGTAATGCAAACTCGAGGTAGCAAGATAAATAGTTAGCGAATGTTAAGCTCAGTGGTGGAGCATCTCTAGAACTACCTCTGTTGGCGTACCTTCGCAGTATGGATTGCATTCAGCGAATCGTCTCAATGACAGATTCACACAGGAGTACCGCAGGGATTCGTTATAGGATCTGTTTTGTGCAGTGCCTAGGGTACTCGCCTCCTAACTTCGCCATTAGTCACCAAGTGCTTTTACTCAGATGACACTGCCCTACTAAGCAGGAGCCGTTCGCCAGCTGCACTTAACCCTGACTACAGGACGCTTGCAGAGATATCAAACATTTGGTAACGGACCGGCGAGTTGGACTCATTGCAACGAAAGTCAAAAAAATGGTTCAAATGGCTCTGAGCACTACGGGACTTAACTTCTGAGGTCATCAGTCCCCTAGAACTTAGAACTACTTAAACCTAACTAACCTAAGGACATCACACATATCCATGCCCGAGGCAGGATTCGAACATACGACCGTAGCGGTCGCGCGGTTCCAGACTGTAGCGCCTAGAACCGCTCGGCCACCCTGGCCAGCAGCGAAAGTCAGACACTGCCACTCATCAAGAGATGATCTCGAAAAACTAGAGACCTGTCTGGAACCGCGCGACCGCTAAGGTCGCAAGTTCGAATCCTGCCTCGGGCATGGATGTGTGTGATGTCCTTAGGTTAGTTAGGTTTAAGTAGTTCTAAGTCTATATGGGACTGATGACCTCAGAAGTTAAGTCCCATAGTGCTCAGAGCCATTTGAACCAAACTGGAGACCCCTCACACTCCATTTCAATGGACAGTGATAGACAGATACCTAGGAGTGGCAGTTAATCGACGGCTTACATGGAGACAGCATGCAAACCAGGCGTGGAAGAAGATACCTCAAATCCTGTGCGCATTTTACCCACTAATTAATGCAAGGTCATCATTATACATTGCATGCAGCGACAGTCTGGTGTTCGATGTAACTTGTCTGCTCCATCTGGGACACAAAAGCAAAATCTCACACTGAGAAATTGCAACGGCTTCGAAATGAGGCGCTGCGTCGCATACTCCATTTTCTGAGTTACTTCCCGGCCTGTTATCTGCTGAGGAGGAACCAACCACTAGGCGATACCAGGAATACTCCCGGAAACTTTGTAGTCAAGTCAGGATGTTCCTCAGTTCCTTAATAAGTCACCTCAGACATTGATAAAGAAACAGACCGCTACAAGCGACTAGTTGCTCAACTAGGTAACCAGTAATACCAAGAGATAAAGGCTGTCATATGTTTAAAAATTCAATGCCCACCAAGAACAAAAATTGAAAAACAAGTTGCCCGTAGTAACAGCCATTGAATAATAGCAAGCAATACATAAAGAGTAATAAAAGGTATCGGAGCACTAAAAATAGGATTCATTCTATTAACAGAAGACAGATTCGGATCTAGCAAGACAAACACTGTTGAAGATCTGCAGTGTGGGTTTCCATTGATAAAAATTACCCTTCCTTCCCCTTTGTACTCCCAGCTATGAACTTAGAGTAATGTTCTGATGTCAACCACTGCATGGCATATACCAATATACATTGGCAACAACTATGTTTTTTGATGTTTGTTTTCAGTCCCAATACGTTCTCGACATGGGCCTGGCTGGTGGAATGATCTGGAGCCTGGAGACAGACGATTTCAAAGGCCTCTGCGGCTCGAAGACTTACCCTCTTCTCAGCACCATCAACGAGGTCCTTCGTGGAATCACCTCCACCAACAGCAGTTCCTCAGTAAGTGTGGTCACTGTAGTTAACAGCAGCTTATGACGCATACACATTATACTGCCTACGTTCCCTTCTTCTGGTTCTTTTTTTTTCCTCTGAATGATATCCCACATATCCCGACGATTTCATATCCATTTACAACAACCAGTTTTTCATAAGTTTCCAATGTATTTTTGACGTAGTTAAAATTTTATTTTCTTATGTGAGACGTTAGAACGTGTCTTTGATGCTTCACCTGTTCAATGCAGAGCATTCTGGACATCTTCTTTGCTATGATACCAATCTCACTCTTAGAAAACACGTAACGCGAAGATGTAAGGAAGCAATGAGTGGTTCCAGCTGAGAGATAGAGGGTCCTACACGCTTCCAAGAACTATGTGCTCGCAGCCCCTGCCTGACAAAACTCTAACCCTGTTTGAAGCGCTGTTACACACCTACCTTCTTACCTCATTTTTTATGCACAACTTGTGTTTATGAACCCATCCTGATAGCCGTGCGCGTTAAAGCACCGATTCAGGGACGAGGTGGTGCGATGGCCCCAGATAGAATCCGTCCGGAGGATTAACGACGAAGGTCGATGTGCCGGCCAGTCTGAATGTGGTTTTTAGGCGGTTTTCCACATCCTACCAGGTGAATAGCAGGTTGGTACCCTAGTCGCGTCACAGTTAACACGATTCTCAAACGTACAGAAAATCGTCTCTCACTTTCACATGCGTAATCCAAAAAATGGTTCAAATGGCTCTGAGCACTATGGGACTCAACATCTTAGGTCATAAGTCCCCTAGAACTTAGAACTACTTAAACCTAACTAACCTAAGGACATCACACACACCCATGCCCGAGGCAGGATTCGAACCTGCGACCGTAGCAGTCCCGCGGTTCCGGACTGCAGCGCCAGAACCGCTAGACCACCGCAGCCGGCATGCGTAATCCGATACGCAAAAGTTGGGGTACATATTTTCCACCCCAGGAGGGTAACACGATGACGACAGGAACGCCATCCGGCCACAACTTAAATTAAGCATGCCAAGTTCGTTAATAACAATGCCGACCCTGCGCCTATGCTAGTCAAAGGCATTAGCAAAAGGAAAAAAAAGAAGAATCTGCAGGTTTACACTGAGGAGACGGAAGTCACGGAATACCACCTAATATCGTGTCGGACCTGCTGTTGCGCTGCGTAGTGCAGCAGCCCGAAGTGGCAGGGACTCAACAAGTCGTTGGAAGTCGCCTGTAGAAATATTGAGCCATGTGCCTCTACATCCGTCCATAACTGCGAAAGTGTTGACGGTGCACGGTTTTGTACACGAACTGACCTCACGATTACGTCCCACAAATGTTCGATCGGATTCATGCCTGGCGATATGTCCAAATCATTCGCTCGAACTGTCCAGAATGTTCTTCAGACCAATCGAGAACAATTGTGGCCTGCTAACATGGGACAATAACATCCATAAAAATTCCATCATTGTTTGAGATTATGTCCATGAATGGCTCCAAATGGTCGCTCCAAGTAGCTGAATAACGATTTACAGTCAATGATCTGTCCATTCCATGTAAAATCAGCCCACATCGTTATGAAGCTACTACCAGCTTGCACAGTGCCTCGTTGACAACCTGGGTCCATGGCTTCATGGGATCCGCCCCACACCCGAACCCTACCATCAGCTCTTATCAACTGAAATCGGGACTCGTCTGGCCAGGTGACGGTTTTTCAGCTGTCTAGGGTCCAACCGATACGGTCACGAGTCCAGGAGAGGGGCCGTAGGCGATGTCGCACTCGCGTCCGTCATCTGCTGCCATATCCTATTAACGCCAAATTTCGCTGCGCTGTCCTAAAGGATACGTTCGACGTACTTCCCACATTGGTTTCTGCGGTTATTTCACGCAGTGTTGTTTGTGTTTTAGCACTGACAACTCTACGCAAACGCCGCTGCTCTCGGTCGTTAAGTGGAGGTCGTCGGCCACTGTGTTGGCCGTAGTGAGAGGCAATGAATGAAATTTGGTATTTTTGGCACACTCTTGACACTGTGGATCTCGGAAAAGTGAGTTCCTTCACGATTTCCGAAATGGAATGTCCCATGCATCTAACTCCAACTACCATTCCGCCTTCATAGTATATTGATTCCCGTCGTGCGGTCATAATCATGCCGGGAAACTTTTCACTTGAATCACCTGAATACTGCTCTTTGTACCTTGTATGCACGATATTACCACCGTCTGTATATGTGCATATTACTATCCCCTGACTTTTATCACCTAATTACATGAATGTAATGTAGTGCAGGTTAATCTAAAAGTAATGAATACGTCTTGATTAATTAAAGTATGTGCCAGACTGCGTCTCGAACCAAAACTTCCTTCTTTCCGCGGGCAGCCGCCGAATGCTCAAGCTATCTGAGTGCGCCTCAGTGCCTCACTGAAGATTTCACCAACACTAACTGTTCTTTCTATTACTTCCTATTACTTATGAACTAATATAATTGCATGTGAAGATGAATACCAGAAGTAGGAACAGGATGGAGGGCCATCACGACTGTTCACTAGACTGAAGTTCAGAATTTTTAAATGTTGCTTCGCTTTTATCTTTAGGTGCCATTGCCTATTCATTGATTTCATCCATATTAACTGAATTTCGCGTCAGTGAAATTAATTCAACTGATTAATCTAGAGCCTCCTAAGTTTCGGGTAGGTTGCTCTATAGATATTGGTCGTTAACGCCACAACAAAAACACATGATTTTTATGAGACCTGATAGAACGTCGGTATAACGATTAAGAAGCTAGATAGCGCTATCTTACCGTGATGCAGGCTAAAATTGCCAAATAAGAACGAACACGCTCCCAAATGGACGCGAAACTCTCCAGCTAGAGTACTTCAAACGTATACTCTTAACTGCTCCAGTAATTGGGTAATGCTGTTACAACGTCTTTAATGAATATTTTGTCGTATATGTGAGAACAGTGTTGCCAGTTCGACATTCACGTACGTCAGTTTTCTACCGAAAATATCACACAGCGAAATACTGTCATATACATTTCTGTGCTGATAATATGCAAGAAAACGCTCTGGAGTGCGCTAATTTATCTCGCCCTGTATGTGTAGCGAACATTATAAGCCCCGTCCGACTTATTGTGAAATTTATTATACTTTCTGAGGTGCAAAAGTCATGGGGTAGCGGCGTTTGGCGTAGCCGTGCGGTGTAGGGCATCTTGTCATGGTTCGCGCGGCTCCCCCCGTCGGAGGTTCGAAACCTCCCTCGGGAATGGGTGTCTGTGTCTTGTCCTTAGCGTAAGTTACAAAGGGCGTTCAAAAAGTTTTACACAGTCGTCTCTAATTTTTTTATTTTTTGCAGGAGGAGAATGAAATTTTTTGTGAACATACTTGTAACATTTAGTTATACATTGAGCCTAGTCAGTGTAGCCTCCATCAACTGTGACGCACCTGGCCCAACGTTCTTTCCATGATGTAAATGAGCTTTGGTAAAATTCTGGGTATTGATTTTTACTCCATCGCGTGACACAGGAAATAAGGTCTTTCTCACTATCAAATGTTTTACCGCACAGGTGGGCCTTCAGACGACCAAAGAGGTAAAAATCAGACGGAGCCAAGTCTGAACTGTAGGGAGGATGAGGAACCATTTCCCAACCCATTTTCCTGATTTTCTCCTGCGTCGTAAGGGCTGTATGGGGTTTGTCATTGACATGGTGTAGTCTGATGAGCTGACCCTGAAGCTGTGGTCTGTGGGTCTTGATGGCACGTCGCGGTTTGTCCAAGGACAAACAGTAGCAGTCCCGGTTAATTGGTGAGTCAGGTTCCAAAAAGTCAATGAAAATGACACCACACTGATCCCAAAGAAGGAGGCCATCACCTTTCGGCCTGCTGTTCGTGAAAGTCTTGGTTTCTTCTTCCGACAGGAACCCGGATGACGCCACTCCATGGATTGGATTTTGCTCTCAGGTTCGGACAAAAACAACCATGTTTCATCCTAGGTGGTGACGCCGTCAAAACATTATTTCCACTCTTCAGTAAAGATCTTCATGACATCCTCGCACACATTCTTCCCCATCGTTATCATTTCTTTTATCAATAACCTTGGCACCCAACGTGGACAGATTTTTCTGTATCTTGGTGGCTGTACCAGTGATTCCACGCTACCCAATGACAAACGAGTCATTTCAGCAAGCTGTCGTGTCGTCACACATCTGTCATTTTCGATGATTTGATCAATGGTCTCTTTATTCACATCACTCACTGCCGTCGATGGTCTGCCGCATCGTGGATTGTCCTCTGCTGCGATCCACTGTGTCCTCCCCATAAACAGGGAGCAACTTCCTGTGAATCGATGTGGCAGAGTCATCGCCAGTCTTGAAGAGGAACTCCATCACCGGCCGTTGTCGCAACCTGACATCTACTTCACGGTCCATTATGGCTCACCTGTAAATAAAATACTTTCATATACCAACTTATAGTTAAATGTTCCAAGAATGTTCACAAAAGGTTTCATTCTTCTCCTGCAGAAAACAAAAAAATTGGAGATGACTGTGCAAAACGTTTTGGACGCCCTTCGTGGTGGTGGTGGTGGTTAGTGTTTAACGTCCCGTCGACAACGAGGTCATTAGAGACGGAGCGCAAGCTCGGGTTAGGGAAGGATTGGGAAGGAAATCGGCCGTGCCCTTTCAAAGGAACCATCCCGGCATTTGCCTGAAACGATTTAGGGAAATCACGGAAAACCTAAATCAGGATGGCCGGAGACGGGATTGAACCGTCGTCCTCCCGAATGCGAGTCCAGTGTGCTAACCACTGCGCCACCTCGCTCGGTCACGCCCTTCGTACATTACGATAAATTAAGTAGTGCGTAAGCTTAGGGACCGATGACCTTAGCAGTTTGGTCCCATAGTCCTTATTTCAAATTTCATGGGGTAGCGATATGCACATGTACAAATGGCGGTAGTATCGCGGACACAAGGTATAAAAGGGCAGTCCATTGGCGGAGCTGTCATTTGTTCTCAGGTGATTGGTGTGAAAAGGTTTTCGACGTGATTATGGCCGCACGAAGGGAATCAACGCGGAATGGTAGTTGCATGTAGATGCATGGGACATTCCATTTCGGAAATCGTTAGGGAATTCAGTACTCCGAGATGCACAATGTCAAGAGTGTGTCTGGAATACCAAATTTCAGGCATTATCTTTCACCAAGGACAACACAGTGATCGACGGCCTTCGTTTAACAACCGGGAGTTGTCAGTCCTATCAGAGAAGCAACAGTGCTAGAAATAACCGCAGAAATCAATGTGGGACATACGACGAACGTTTCCGTTAGGACAGCGTGCTATGGCAACAGACGGCCGACGCGAGTGCCTTTGCTAACAGCACGTCGTCGCCTGCAGCGCCTCTCCGAGGCTCCTGACAATATTTGTTGGACCCCAGATGACTGGAAAACAGTGACCGGTCAGATGAGTCCCGATTTCAGTTGGTAAGAGCCGACAGTTGGCTTCGAGTGTGGGGTAGACCCCACGAAACCGTGGCCCCAAGTTGTCAACAAGTCACTCGCAAGCTGGTAGTAGCTCCATAATGTTGTGGGCTGTGTTAACGTGGAATGGACTAAGTCCTCTTGTACAAGTGAAACGGTCATTGACTGGAAATGTTAATGTTCGATTACTACACGGAGCCATTCATGGACTTCATGCATGATGGACTTTTAGGGATGACTATCTGGTCACAAGCGTAACATTTCCAGAAAATCATAAATAAAAAAAAAGACAGCTACTGGAATAATCCCTATTGGGACTGTCAAAAACTGAATCAATTACTTTATAAAGCTCAAACAAAAAGACGTAATTCACCTTTCCTTCTCTCTAGGAACAAAGTTTTCAATCACAACGAAACTTACAATCTTATGCTGCGTATGTTACAAAATAGAACGCAAGTCTTTTTCACAATTCTCAAATGTCACAAACTTCTCGGAATATCGAAAGGCTTAGGGTATATGGTAAGGAGAACTTCGATGTAACAAGCTTTATTACACAAGTAATCAAATACATCAATGTACGCAAAAAATAACACTGTTACAAACATACGTAAAAATATGTTCTCCAGTCTTCAATCGTTTTTCCAGACATGTACTTGCTTATACCCTGAGCACATGGCCGGCACGATTCCGAAGAAATTCAGCAATTGCGTAACTTATGAAGCCACCCATCAACTCTCTAGCTTTCAGGACAGCTGCAGAATGACCACATAAAACATGTCGCCTAATAGCACGGCGTGGAACTGCAGGGAGCGCTGAACAACTTCCCACAGTATCTCTGATGTACTATTAGATAGAACCATCTGCCTTTATTGAAGCCTATGACGTATTTTACAGAGTTCCAGCTCGTCCAGTTCCAGCAGCAGTTCCAGCTCGAGCTCCAGCAGCAGTTCCAGTTCCTCTAGCAGCAGCAACACGGCAGCGAGTGCCAGCACCTCCTCCGGCGTGTGCATTTCCGCGGGCTACGTTCGGGACCCCAGCGACTGCAGTGTTTTCTACCTGTGCACCGCCTCCGGCAGCGGCTACATCGCCAGCAAGTTCACCTGCCCAGGGGACCTTGTCTTCGACGAGTCTTCCTCGGCCTGCAACTACAAGAGCCTCGTGGCCTGCTGAACGCTCTCCCGTAGTCTGCCGATACCTCGGCTTTGCACTCAAGTACCTGCTTCTTCAAATTGTATTTCCGCTAGTCGCCATGGCGTTCGTTGACTAAATAAAGCTTTACTGTGCACTGCAAAAGCATCTTATTTGTAGACCAAACATTCTTGTCCCACGTCAGATGCTGACATTTGAAGGAAACTGACATGTAGTTTTGAACTCTGCGAATCACTGTGATGTACACGGCAGAGGGTACTTTCCAACGTAACGCCTATTACAGCTTCTCCCTGTTCCAACCACAGAAGATAGGTGCTAATAATGACTGCTTGTGTACCTCTGTGTGAGATGTTTTCTGCTTAATGTTTTCAGCGCGATCTCTACGTGACAGAGACGTAGCCGGCTGAAGAATCTTCGTAGTTTTCACTCTGAAAGTTTTATAAGCAGGTTCACGCTAGATACACGCCAGCTTTTTTCAACTGTTTGCCAGTTAATGTACAGGGTGTCCAAATGAAACCCTTCTCCCCGCCCCTCGATTACCAAATCCAATTAAAGAAAATTACAGTAGTGGAAATCTGTATGAAGGCATGGTTCCTACGACAATAATAACACAATGTCTGTAGCATACTATATCGGTTTTGTTATGGAAGTAGTAGATACTTATAAGACAGACACGCATCAAAAAAAGTTTTGCATCAATCCGGTTCCCACAACTCCTGTAGATAGACGTTGACTATGGATATTGTATCTCAGACACAGTCCCTTTGACTGTTCAGAGATGTCACTAAACCCGCCCAAGATGTAAACAACCATGCATGAGCAGCGCCTATTAGGCGGAGGGGTCCGACAGCTGATCAGTTCCAATCATTCCACCAGGAAGGAGGTACACGGCTCGTGTTGTCTGTAGTTCAACGGTCAATAGCGCGGTTCGATCGCGTCCGCATTGTTACTTTGCGCCAGGAAGGGCTCTCAACAAGGGAAGTGTCCCGGCGTCTCAAAAAATGTTCAAATGTGTATGAAATCTTACGGGACTTAACTGCTAAGGTCATTCCTAAGCTTACACACTACTTAACCTAAATTAACCTAAGGACAAACACACACACACCCATGCCCGAGGAGGACTCGAACCTCCGCCGGGACCAGCCGCATAGTCCATGACTGAAGCGCCATAGACCGCTCGGCTAATCTCGCGTGGCTCCCGGCGTCTCGGAGTGAACCAAATCAATGTTGTTCGGACATGGAGGAGATACAAAGACACTGGAACTATCGATGACATGCCTCGCCCAGGCCACCCAAGGGCTACTGCTGCAGTGGATGACCGCTATCTACGGATTATAGCTCGGAGAAACCCTGACAGCAACGCCACCACGTTGAATAATGCTTTTCGTGCAGCCACAGGACTTCGTGTTTCGACTCAAACTGTGCGCAATAGGCTGCTTGATGCGCAACATCACTCCCGACGTCCATAGCGAAGTCCATCTTTACAACCACGACACCATGCAGTGCGGTACAGATGGGCCCAACAAGATGCCGAATGGACCGCTCAGGATTGGCATCACGTTCTCTTCACCGTCGAATGTCGCATATGCCTTCAACCAGACAATCGTCGGGAACGTGTTTGGAGGCAACCCGGTCAGGCTAAACTCCTTAGACACAGTGTCCAGCGAGCGCAGCAAGGTGAAGGTTCCCTGCTGTTTTGGGGTGGCATTACGTGGGGCCGACATACGCGGCTAGCGGTCATGGAAGCATCCTCCGGCCGATAGTGCAACCATATCGGCAGCGTATTGGCGAGGCATTCGTCTTCATGGACGACAATTCACGCCCCCATCGTGCACATTTTATGAACGACTTCCTCCAGGATAACGACATCGCTCGACTAGAGTGGTCAGCATGTTCTCCAGACATGAACCCTATCGAATATGATTGGGATAGATTGAAAAGGGCTGTTTATGGACGACGTGACCCACCAACCAATCTGGACGAGCTACTGGGTATTACAGGTACGGTGTGTGCATCAATCTGGACCACCACCTCTGAAGGTCTCGCTGTATGGTGGTACAACATGCAATGTATGGTTTTGATGAGCAATAAAAGGGCGGAAATGATGTTTATGTTGACCTCTATTCCAATTTTCTGTACAGATTGCGGAACTCTCGGAACCGAGATGATGCAAAACGTTTTATGATGGGTGTATACAATCATGACGGAATTACGTAGTTTCTTGCATAGCAGGAGTAACAAAATAAGGCGTCTGCATTTCCTGGGAGGAAATTGGTATAAATACACTCACTGTCCTGTTATGTTATTGCATGTTAATAGTTTGACTAACCTCCGTTGTTTCTAATTAGGTGAACAATTCTCTTCAGCATTGATTTTGTCATGGTTTGTAGTTTTTGCAGTGAAATTGTAGCCCATTCTTCTGGTATGCACTGCTCAGCTCACATACTGCCTCAAATTGCCTTCCATTGCGATAAACACGCCTTGCAAATATTCCCCTAAGGGTTCACATCTGGCCTACGTGTAGACCAGTGCAAGACTTCGATATCTTTACCTTCAGACCACTTTTTGGTTGTTGGTGAAACAGCACAGATGCATTCTCTTGGTCCTCATACATTCTAATCAATACTCTCTATCATCTCAGTGTACATGTTAGAGTTCATTGTAGTGTTCATCCGAACAATACGCGATTTACCTTTAGTGCAGAAGATTCCTCAAATCGTAACACTTCCACGACCAAAATTTCTTCTCATTCTTAACTGCTGCTCTGTTCTCAGTTCATGCCAATCATATCGAAATCCGTCCACCTAAATTAAACTTCTTCTCATCACTGAAGATCATTTCATCCCAATCTGAAATCGATAACATACGTTTTTCAACAAACTCCATCCATCCTGTTTGTATTCGGATGTTACAGTAGGTTCCTGCATTCGTTTCTTGAATGCAAGATATTTATCATTTTGATAAAATTTGTCGTACACGTCTGGCACATATCTTTTAGCCGCATTTGACTGCTATTCGGTTTTTTACTCAGATTTCACTTTTCCATGAAACGTTTCTCAAAAGAAAAGAATCACGAAAATTTTTAAATAATTTATACCACTGGGATTCATAGTCACATATACTGCCATTCCGTTTGGAGACGCTGTAACAGCCTGACATAAAAAAGTTAAGCATCCAGAAGACAGGGTCGGATCTCACTTGAACTTTGGTAACATTGTACACGCACACACCATCATCAGTGCGTATCCAAACGATTAGAGTTGCGATTCCGTGTGACAGGCACCAGAGTGTGTTATTGTTATTCGTGTTTAGTTTTGTTACCAGGCTGGTAGGATATACAAGGGGCAATAACGGCGTCAGATGTTGAATGATCACACGAAGATGACGCACAGTCAAGTGAGACAGCGTTATCAGCACCTGACAGAGTTTGGAAGAGGTCTCGTTTTGGGACTCCACTTAGCCGGCAGGTCGAATCGTGCAACAACCACGATTGTGGGGTATTCGGACGTGACAGTGGCCCAATGTGGGATTGCATGGGAACAGGGATTCTTGTCAGCAGGCTTCTGCTCGAACACGTCTGATCACCACGATGGAGGACTGTCATATGTGAACCTGGCATATCATAACATCTTCTCATCTGTTCCTGTCATCTGAGAACAAGTAACGGACTCCCTGTAACATTCTGTGTTGCCCCACGCTATTGGTCACAGATTAGCAGCAGCGGGCTGTGGAATTACCGTCCCATGCGGGGGCTGCCCTTAAACAGCTGCCTTTGGTATGTTGCCATGACCAGGAAGCATGGATTCCCATGAACTGTATCACATTCTGTTCAGCGTCGAATCGCGGTTCTGCACTGCCCCAATGACTATGGCGGTGACCTGAAGAGAGCTCCCATTTTCCTAATGGTTTGGAGAGGAAGCGGTGTTCCTCCTGACGTCTTGATGTGGGTAGCCTTGAGGTATGACTTGAGGTCTGTGTTGCTAGTGATTCAGGAAATTCTGACGACACAATGGTACAGGGAAATTCTGTGTCCTCATCCGTTGTCATTCATGTGACAGTATTGCGGAACCATTTTTCAACACGACACTGTTCATTCAAACATAGCACATACCTGTATGGAATGACTATATGGTCCCTCTAAGACTCCCCCCCTCCCCCCACACACGCCAGTTCGGTAACACCCTCAGTGCCATCGATCCAAGTTTGTTATGTGACAGTATTGTGGAACCATTTTTCAACACAACACTGCTCATTCAAATTTAGCACATACCTGTATGAACTGACTATATGGTCCCTCTAAGACTCCTTCCACCCTCGCCTCTCCCTCCCCCCCCCCCCCCCCCCCCCCCCGCCACACACACACCACTTCGGTAACACCCTCAGTGCCATCGATCCAAGTTTGTTGAGCGCTTTAAAATGTATCTGTACATAGAAAACTAGTAACAGGAATCCTAGGCGGCTGCAGATAGGCAACCACTTGACATTTCTCCATTCCGGCATGTCTGCTAGCAGGCGGCCAGGACTCACTCACGGATTTTCTATGTGCAGGCACGTTTTTAATGTACTCAATAACGGCTGGTGGGTGGCACTGGTAGTATTGCCGAACTGGTGGGTGTTAGAGAGAACCCTTGGAATTTTATTTACACATGTGTCAATGTCGGACTCCTGCGTGATCCCGCCGAAGAAAGGAGCAAAACAGAGAGCTGAAAAGGCATAAGCGTCCTTTGCTGCTTCGGAATGCGTTCAAATTTCTTCGAATGATTTTGAACGGTCCCTTGTGGTTCCACACTTTGCACCACAGCGAAAACTGAGGTCCCACTGCACTCCAAATGGGTGCGATCAGGGAGACTGCTGGCCGACCATGTCTTTAGTGAAGGGTTCGAGCGTCCGTGGGGTATCAGCAGCGTGAAAGATTGTCAAGAACTTCGGCTTGTTCCTGTGAATTGTCACTTTCGACCACAGAATGTGTAGGAATAAACCCTTCCAGGGAACTGGTGGTTTCACTGGCGCCCTTCATGCCACACGCTGATGTCTTTTCGTGTTGATTCTGAGCGGCAGTGTATCTGACAAATTTTTCTCTGCCGCAGTTTAAAAATTAGAGTGATTTCAACACTGGGCATAGAGGTTCTAACCTCTATCGCGGAGGCGTCAAAAGAAGGGGTAAAATGCGGGAAAGAGGGGGTGCGATGATCTTTCCTTCGTAAGATACGTCCACGCTGGAGTTTGGCGGAATTGAGGTGAAATTTGGTGCCAATGTGACATCATTAAAACACCTTACAGCTCACATGAGCTTCTGAGCTCTGGTCTTTCTTCCCATGGTCGACACCTTGCTGTCTGAAGCGTCGCCAAGTGCGAGGGTGACGTCGCGGGACGCCTCGCTTTTGCACCATTAGAGACTGTTGGCATCTTTGACCACATTGCAAACTTACACGTTGTAACGTACCTACAACAAATAAAGCCTGCATTCGTCTGTGAAAATGGACTCGATAAGCAATGAGTGATCGAATCTAACTTGCGCATAACACTGTGTGCGTGTATTATGAGGGTCAGTTTCACTGTCATTTAAGCCCTCAACAGATCGTTAAAACTTAAAACTAACATTTGGATAAGCTATCTGACTGCGTATTTGAATAAGAATTTACAAGTGATACTGAAACTGACTTGTGCAAAGGAATTTACTGGATTAGATTACATGACATGTTGTGGTGTGTCAGTGTCTCTGTTTTTGCCCTCTCATCTCTTTAGATGACTGCCTTTTTCCATGTGGTTTACACCAATTCGCAGCAGCATGCAGCAGCAGTGGCTAAAGCTTATTGTTACTAAGAACGAATTTAATAAAAAGGAGTTTGCTTGGGTCCTGTTAGCTATTAAATACACTCCTGGAAATTGAAATAAGAACACCGTGAACTCATTGTCCCAGGAAGGGGAAACTTTATTGACACATTCCTGGGGTCAGATACATCACATGATCACACTGACAGAACCACAGGCACATAGACACAGGCAACAGAGCATGCACAATGTCGGCACTAGTACAGTGTATATCCACCTTTCGCAGCAATGCAGGCTGCTATTCTCCCATGGAGACGATCGTAGAGATGCTGGATGTAGTCCTGTGGAACGGCTTGCCATGCCATTTCCACCTGGCGCCTCAGTTGGACCAGCGTTCGTGCTGGACGTGCAGACCGCGTGAGACGACGCTTCATCCAGTCCCAAACATGCTCAATGGGGGACAGATCCGGAGATCTTGCTGGCCAGGGTAGTTGACGTACACTTTCTAGAGCACGTTGGGTGGCACGGGATACATGCGGACGTGCATTGTCCTGTTGGAACAGCAAGTTCCCTTGCCGGTCTAGGAATGGTAGAACGATGGGTTCGATGACGGTTTGGATGTACCGTGCACTATTCAGTGTCCCCTCGACGATCACCAGTGGTGTACGGCCAGTGTAGGAGATCGCTCCCCACACCATGATGCCGGGTGTTGGCCCTGTGTGCCTCGGTCGTATGCAGTCCTGATTGTGGCGCTCACCTGCACGGCGCCAAACACGCATACGACCATCATTGGCACCAAGGCAGAAGCGACTCTCATCGCTGAAGACGACACGTCTCCATTCGTCCCTCCATTCACGCCTGTCGCGACACCACTGGAGGCGGGCTGCACGATGTTGGGGCGTGAGCGGAAGACGGCCTAACGGCGTGCTGGACCGTAGCCCAGCTTCATGGAGACGGTTGCGAATGGTCCTCGCCGATACCCCAGGAGCAACAGTGCCCCTAATTTGCTGGGAAGTGGCGGTGCGGTCCCCTACGGCACTGCGTAGGATCCTACGGCCTTGGCGTGCATCCGTGCGTCGCTGCGGTCCGGTCCCAGGTCGACGGGCACGTGCACCTTCCGCCGACCACTGGCGACAACATCGATGTACTGTGGAGACCTCAAGCCCCACGTGTTGAGCAATTCGGCGGTACGTCCACCCGGCCTCCCGCATGTCCACTATACGCCCTCGCTCAAAGTCCGTCAACTGCACATACGGTTCACGTCCACACTGTCGCGGCATGCTACCAGTGTTAAAGACTGCGATGGAGCTCCGTATGTCACGGCAAACTGGCTGACACTGACGGCAGCGGTGCACAAATGCTGCGCAGCTAGCGCCATTCGACGGCCAACACCGCGGTTCCTGGTGTGTCCGCTGTGCCGTGCGTGTGATCATTGCTTGTACAGCCCTCTCGCAGTGTCCGGAGCAAGTATGGTGGGTCTGACACACCGGTGTCAATGTGTTCTTTTTTCCATTTCCAGGAGTGTAACTTGTAAGAAGGGATTTCATAAATTAAGTCGATTTAAAAACTTCAGAAATCATCATGACCAGTAATAGTTTAACAAGTATTAATAATGGCGAAATGCCTGACAATGACCTTATAAGTATCAATAATGGCTGAGGGCCAGATTAACAGATTATTTCAATTTCAAAGCTGCATTAAAATTTAATAACCACAGCATATTTATGAATCAGATGTGGAGAATAATTATTATTATTTGGAGGATAAGGAGGCTTCTTTAACTGACAAGCGAAACATTTGATTATTGCAAACTCGGACTAGCAATCACGAGCCTAACCCTGCAATTGCGCTTTATGGTATGCTTGCGAATTTTACCTTGGATTCCATCTTGAAGCGTAGTTAACCCATCTAAATCTCTCCTGGCTATATAAATGAAATCAGGCATTGAGTGTGGTAAGATCTGCCATCACCGACATGAGGGCAGCGTGACCGTGACACGTCTTCTGTCTCCGAGCTATCGACCAACGCTACTAAAATTTTACTCTCGCAGACAGACCTCGTCTCATAACAATGCTTAGACTCGCACTCCCATGTTTCGCCCTCAGATTGTTACTATCGATATCTGAGTACTTATTTATTTCCATAGAGAATCGCAGAATCTTAAACAATGCAGACAATAGCCTTAAGTTGGCTATATTGTTTTCGGTACTCAACGTAATACTTAACCAACGTAATGGAACTACTTACAACGTCGCAGTGGGAAATAATTACGGAGTTTCGAAAAAGTGATCGTTTAATTTTGTTGAGGACGGTAACTCAAAACGTTTTGAACCAAAAAAAAAAAAAAAAAATTTCGTCTTCATGAACTTTTTCTGTAACGTATAAAATATCTAGAAGATGTTCCTATCTCGTGTCGGGGCGTACGTAATATCTTCCTCAGAACCCCACACAAAGATATCCGGAGGAGTTATGCAGATTAAGCTCCTAAAAGAAACTATGGAGAGGAATATGGACCAAGAGCAATTGGAAGACCGCGAACATGATGGAGAGACCAGGTGAAGGATGATGTGAATCAAAGAGGACTTCATTGGGAGGAGGTAGTAAATGATAGACTGTGGCAGAAAAGAGAAGCTTGGAAGAGACGCCATGAACGACCTGCGTATGCAGAAACGTTTCAGGTAGAAGAAGAAGAAGTTAGGGCTGGAGATTGCGGTGTACACTTGGTTGGTCCATCACCTTCTGTCCATCGCTGAGATGTAAACTATGTATACTGTTTAAACATGGTGAGTAGTGTGGCTTGCAAGTGTGGCGTATTTGAAGACATCGCAGGCTGTCACAGTATATCAGACAGGGACTCATAGCAAGAAACGAAGGCAGCCTCCAACAACTGAATGACTCACCCGTTCGTACAACATAAGGCGACATTCGTAAAATATAAAGAATTATTTTAATATAATGGCGTAGGCTTCATCAGCTAGAATTCAGCCCAGCAAAATTCCCCTGGGTGTGTAACCGCGTCAAGGTGTGATAAAACGGCTGGAGCTTCGGCTGCCTTGGCACGCAGCCTCCACTTCAGTTCCTGCGATAGTGAAGAAACGTCGTTGATTTTACCGCACCATGGCACGATCACACACCGAGGGGAATTTTATTGGAATGAATTTAATGTTTGAATCTGATTGATATCGCATTTCGTATACACACTCTAAGACCAAAAAAAAAAAAAAAAAAAAAAAAAAAACAAACAAACTCTGACCGTGAAGGAGATATGCAAATTCATCACAAACTGATGTTCATGCAGGTATCGACGGAAAATGTAAAATTGTAAATTTTGGCGGTCTATGGATGAATGTGTGACGCTCCGGCTCAGTTTCAGTGCGCAGCTGGCAGGGATGGAAAACAGGGGACATGTTGATACCAGAGCATAAAGTCTCTGCGATATTCATGTCGTGTACTCATTTGGACAGTAACTAAACCTATGTGAGTGTTTCAGATAGGACATGTTGTTGGTTTAAAGAAGCCGGTTGGAGTAATGGGTTAACCGTTCGACATTTCAATAGGAGCGATGCCACTCTTCGAGGATGCTGGCAGGAATGGCTGGACCATGACCGAACACAGAGCCAAGAAGGAAGCGGTCGACCTAGGAGGACGACAGAACGCGAGGAACGAGCAGTTGCCGGAGAAGCATTCAGAGTCCCGTGGTCATCATTATCATAGATCCGATGCTTCACTGACCACAAGGCGGCTCACGGAAAGGGGCGGAGCTCACGACGTCCCTTGCGGCGAGTACCATTGTCCTCTGTACATCAACAAGACCATTTGCAATGGTGCTGAACGCATTCCGTCTGGAATCTCACTGACTGGAGTAGAATCGTCTTCAGTGATGAGTCCCGCTTCGAACTGAGCCCCGAAGAACAGCGAAGACGCGTCTGGAGACGCTCTGAACAGCAGTGGGGTACCAAACTGACTGTCGCACTCCATATGGCCCGACAACGAGGAGTCATGGTCTGGGGAGGACATTTGATTTCATAGTAGGACTCCTTTGGTTGTCATCCGCGGCACCGATAAAACACAGCGGTACGTCGACGGTATTCTACGGGCCGTTTTGTTGCCATTCATGACAAGCCACCATGGGCTTACATTTCAAAGCACGATAACGCCCGCCTGCACAGGGCAAGAGTTATTACGGCTAGTCTTCGTGTTTGCCAAAACCTACCGTAGCCAGCCATGTCGCCGGATCTTTCACCGAGTGAGAACGTTTGGAGCGTTATGTGTAGGGCCCTCCAACCAAACGGGATTTTGACAATCTAACGCACCAACTGTACAGAATTTGGCACGTTATCCCTTAGGAGCACATCCAACAACTCTATGAATCCGTATAAAGCCAAATAACTGCTTGCGTAGGGGACAGATGTGGACCAACGCATTACTGACTTGCTCAATTTGTGAAATTCTTTCTCTTGAATAAAACATCTAATTGCAATCATTTGTCCGTCTGGACATTTACATCACATTTAATAGTTTGCGTCCCATTCGGATAATTCCTCCGTGGTGTGTCGCTGTTTTTGTGTTAGAGTGCATGTAGGCTTCTGTATTTCTGTACTTACCTGTTATGTGTCGTCTTAATACACACAGACGGAAACTGAAAGTGTTTCGCCATGAAAACCTCGACCGAACGGTACTATAATTAATACTGCAATATTTCCAAGCCTTTGGGCTAAAATGATTGAAATATCGCTCTTAAGCGAAATTATTTTCAGTACAGAAAAAATATATTTCTGCAGGTGATGAATGGTGTGAATAAATGATTGCTAACGTTATTGGAACTTCCGAGGTACAGCTCGCAACATAGGCTCAGAGGACGTGGGCGTGCAGTTTACCGCCATCTTTTAGGCTTTTAGAAAGGTCGAATCGTAGGCGTGAGAAATATGGGAGCACCATACCGACAGATCACAGACAGCTGGTTGTAGTGCCATGGCTGTAGAATGGGTCGTGACAAGGTGGGCTCAGGACGACAGTGTGGCAAGAAAACACACAAGTCCTTCCAGAAAGACTACTCGAAGAAATAATAGTAGGACTGTTCGGCTGTCTCCGACGAATAGACGGATGCCGGCAGCTGAAATTGGGGCAGAGGTTACAGGTGCCATCACGGACCGTCAGCAATAAATTCCTGGAAGCTGGACAGAGATTTCGAGTTGACATGCGTAGTTCACCGCGGACACAGTACACAGTACCAAAGACAAGAGTGACTTTCATGGTGAAGAACCAGAGACCACTGGAACATTGAGTGGCTTTCTGTGTTACTCAGCTGTGAGTCTCGCACGTGTCTGTGGCGGCTAGATCGATACCAGCTTATCTTTACCCGAGATGGCGAAAGATGACAGGAAGCAGCAATTCTCGACATGCATACTTCTCCAACTCCTGGAAACATGGTACAGGAAACTCTTCGAAAATACAACAAGTATAATTTGGTAATTCTTGAAGGGAGGCTGAATGCTCTCTAGTATGTGGCAAGAACGGTAAATCCTGTCGTCATACCCTTCATGAGTAGGGCACCAAATAGCATATTCCAGCAGGATAATGAAATACCCACATTTCAGATCACACCAAAAATGTCTTGAGGAATATACAGGTCCTACAATGGCGTTCTCAGTCCCTCGATTTGTTATCCCAAGATTGTTACAGGGATGTGATGGGAAGACGTATACTTTCATGCCAGTTTCTAACCAGCAGTCTCATGAACTGACGCATGTGTTGCAGGCGCTACAAGAAATTCCTCGAGCTGATACTCGAAGGCTGTTTGCTTCCATGCCACACACATACACTGTCAAGTCACGGTCAAAAGCATTAATAACCGCCTTATGCAGCGCGGAATGCTGCGAGACGTGCAGGAAGATTGTCAGTGAGGTTGTGGAGAATACCGACAGGGATGTGGAGCCATGCCGACTGCAGTGCCGCCGCCAGCTACGCTAGGTTTCTCGGCTGTAGAACCATGGCAAGAACAGCCCAATCGAGATGGTCCCACAGATTCTCAATTGGGCTTACATACAGGGAGTTTGATGGATAGGAGACTACGGTAAACTCACCCTGGTGCTCTTCGAACCGCGCATGTGCACTGCAAGCTGTGTGACATGTTGTGTTGTCTTGCTGGTAGATGCCATCGTGCAGAGGCAAAACGCACAGCATGTAGGGGAGGATAGATTCCCAAGAATAGATGTATACTGGTGTTGATCCAATGTGTCTTCCAGACTGACAAGATCACCGAAGGAAAGCACGAAAACATTCCCCAGACTATAACGCTCCCTCTTCCGGCCTGGACTCTTCCGACGATTTTTGCAGGCCGTTTGCTTTGAGACGTTTCACGTCATATACGCCAACGATCATCCGCTGTCTGGAAAGGCTAGCTGTCGCCACTCAGTGTCGCGGTATTGCTCTGCAAATTCTAGCCTTTGTCGGCGATGAACGGTGCTGAGCATGGGCACATGAATCATGCGCCGGCCGCAGAGGTCCGTTTGCAGCAACGTTTTCTGAACGGTTGTTGAGCAAACGGTGTTGGTAGCCTCTTGGTTCATCTGGGCGGTCAGTTGCTCAACAGTTGCACGTCATTTGCCCTACACATCTCCAGAGCCGTCGTCCACCTCTGCCATCAACGGCCCGTGGTGCACCACAGTTGCCTCGGCGCCGGTTTCGGATGGTGCCATTTTGCCATGCACGGTGTACTTAAACCACGGCGGCACGCCAACAGATTACGAACTTAGCCGTTTCGGAAATGTTTCCACCCTTGGGCCGGGAGCCAATGATCATGGGCATTTGGAAGTCAGATAAATCGCTCCGTTTCCGCATTACGACAAGGACTGAGCTGAATGAGATTTTCACTCTGCAGCAGAGTGTGCGCTGTTATGAAACTTCCTGGCGGATCAAAACTGTGTGCCGGACCGAGACTCGAACTCGGGACCTTTGCCTCTCGCGGGCAAGTGCTCTACCAACTGAGCTACCCAAGCACGACTCACGCCCCGTCCTCAGAGCTTTACTTCCGCCAGTACCTCGTCTCCTACTTTCCAAACTTCACAGAAGCTCTCCTGCGAACCTTGCAGAACTAGCACTACTGGAAGAAAGGGTATTGCGGAGACATGACTTAGCCACAGCCTGGGGGATGTTTCCAGAATGAGATTTTCACTCTGCAGCGGAGTGTGTGCTGATATGAAACTTCCTGGCGGTACAGGCCGACCTCGTCAGTTGACTGACAGAGACCGCAGACAGTTGAAGACGGTCGTAATATATAATAGGCAGACATCTATCCAGACCATCACACAGAAATTCCCAACTGCATCAGGATCCACTGCAAGTACTATGACAGTTAGGAGGAAGGTGAGAAAATTTGGATTTCATGGTCATAAGCCACACATCACATCGGTAAATCCCAAACGACGCCCCGCTTGGTGTAAGGAGCGTAAACATTGGACGATTCAACAGTGGGAAAACGTTGTGTGGAGTGGCGAATGACGGTACACAATGTGGCGATCCGATGGCATGGTGTGGGTATGGCGAACGCCCGGTGAACGTCAACTGCCAGCGTGTGTAGTGCCAACAGTAAAATTCGGAGGTAGTGGTGTTATGTTGTGGTCGTGTTTTCCATGGAGGGGGCTTGCACTCCTTATTTTGCGTGGCACTACCACAGCACACGCCTACATTGATGTTTTAAGCACCTTCTTGCTTCCCACTGTTGAAGAGCAAATCGGGGATGGCGATTGCATCTTCAACACGATCGAGCACCTGTTCGTAATGCACGGCCTGTGGCGAAGTGCTTACACGACAGTGACATCCCTGTAATGGACTGGCCTGCCAGAGTCCCGACCTGAATCCTATAGAACACCTTTCGGATATTTTGGAACGCCGACTTCGTGCCAGGCCTTACCGATCGACATCGATACCTCTCCTCAGTGCAGCACTCCGTGAAGAATGGGCTGCCTATTCTCCAAGAAACCTTCCAGCACCTGATTGAACGTAAACCTGCGAGAGTGGAAGCTGTCATCAAGGCTAGGGGTGGGCCAACAGCATACTGATTTGCAGCATTACCGATGGAGGGCGCCACGAACTTGTAAGTCATTTACAGCCTGGTGTCCGGATACTTTTGATCACATAGTGTATATCGCCAATCTTACAAAGCTCTTCCGCACCCAAAAATAAAGTTGTACCGCCCATGAAGTATAACAGTTACGCATTCCAGCTTTAGTAATGGGAAAAAGCCTGGAAAAAGATTCAGTCTCACTGCCTTCGTTAACTACCTGAACCGACTACTGTCACAGGACCTCTTTCAAAACACCAGGAATTTTTGGTCATATGGTATGACATCAGAAGGGAATTGAAGACCCTTGCTATACTAGAAAAAATTGAAGAATACATCCAAAAATGGCTCACTCATGCCTCCAAACAGTCGATGAGTGGCTAAGAAAAGCTACTGATTCCCGACCGACGGGTGAAAGATGTTTTGGAGAGAGCAGGGAAATCGAGGACTCAGGACAGGAAGAGGCCCACAGACCTAACGCGCGAAATGGCTGATGCGACAAAACTGTCAGGGATACAAAACGCCGGCCGCTATGATCGAGCGGTTCTAGGCGCTTCAGTCCGGAGCCGCGCTGCTGCTACGGTCGCAGGTTCGAATTCTCCCTCGGGCATGGATGTGTGTGATGTCCTTAGGTTAGTTAGATTTAAGTAGTTCTAGGTCTAGGCGACTGATGAAGTCAGATGTTATGCCCCATAGTGCTCAGAGCCATTTGAACCATTTGGATACAAAACATCAGTGTGCAGAAACTTGTGGCGAGGCAGGAACCAAAACAGAAAGTAGCAAAACAAGTTGCATAATATTGAATTCTCCCTTCAAATGTTGCTTCTCACATTAAAATAAGGAGAGCTCCCGTCATTTTATAGCAATACCACTGCAGAGTGACATAGTAATCAAATCCAGTGTTGTTGAAAAACAGGTTAAATCGCCAAAAAACAATAAGGGGTCTCCGTCAAGTTCCGTACGGAATTTGCGGATCAATTAGCTCTACTCTTCGCCATAATTTACTGGAGATACTTTGAGCACAGATATGTTCCTCCTAACTAGGAAAGAGTACACTTCACACACATTTAAAAATGAGGAATTCCAACGAATGCACGGAAGTACTATCATATGTAACTGACATTCATTTGCAGCAGAATTCTACGTCGTATTCCGAGTTCAAACATTATGCCACGCCTGGAATGAGAATAACTTTGGCCTTGAACTCAGCACGGGCGCCAAAAACAAGGATCACGCGAAACTCTACACAAGCGATATCCATAGCCCCACGGACAGAGGACAAAACTGATTCGGTTTTTCTAGATGTTAGGAAAACATTCGATTCAGTACAACATCGACGTCTTCGAAATCAAATACTCCCGTACGGGTTTTTATAGCAGAGTTGCAAATGGATCGAAAACTTCCTGACTTCGTGTTATCATGGATGGTGGGTACGGTGTCATCTCCAGAACTGCACGACGGAAGAAAATCGCAGCACCAAGAACAAATAGTGTTTGGAGGGCACGGTCGAGGTCTGTTGTGTTTTCTGATGAAAGCTGGTCCTGCCTCGGTGACAGAAATGGCCGTGTGTCGGTTAGAAGGTGGCCAGTTAAGGGTCTGCGACCGACCTTTCTGCGTGCTAGACACACTGGACCTAAGCTTGAAATTAGAGGCCTGAGGTACAACTTTGTATGACAACAAGACCACTCTCGTGGTCATCCCACGCACCCTGGCTGCAAATCTGTACGGCAGTCTGGTGATCCGACCTGTTGTGCTGCCATTCGTGAATATCTTTCCAGAGGGTGTTTCCCAACGGCATGACGGTGACCCAAATGTCACTGTTGTAACCCAGCACGCTCTAGAGATTGTCGACATGTTGCCTTGGTCTGCCCCATCACCAGATGTGACTCCAGTCGAGCACATTTGGGACATCATCGGCCGACAACTCCAGTGTCATCCAGAAACAGCTTTAACCGCCCCTGTATTGACCTATTAAGTTCAACAGGCAACTCCAGCCCACAAACTGACATCCGGCACCCGTAAGACACAATGTGTGCACGTTTGTATTCTCCCAGTCAACATTCTGGTGGTACCACTGGTTATTAATCTACCAGCATTTTACATTTGCAACGGCTAATCTCGAGCTTACATTAACCTGTGAACTTGCAATGTTAATCACTTACCTAGACAAATGGGTTTCAGAAATTTCATTACTCTACATTAATTATATTTTGGTGTTGTGATTTTCTTTTCCGTCAGTGTATTTGCATGAGAGTTCTACACAACACTGAGAGTCCAACATTATGCCACGCCTGAAACGTGAATAACCTTGTCCTTGATTCAGCTCGGGCTCCGAAAACACGCGGAACTCAACTCGCCCTCTACACACGTGGTATCCTTAGTGCCATGGACGGAGGAAAAAAACTGATTCGATTTTTCTAGACCTGAGAAAAACTTTCGATTCAGTACATCATAGTTCTGTACACGTTTCTACAGCACAGTTGCAGCTGGGTCGAAAATTTCCTGACGGCTCGTTATTCTGAGTGGGGGTTATCTAAGAATGAGTTTCAATGGATGCGGTTATTTATGAGGAAATTATATGCAGGTCAAGGAAGGAAGGAAGTCAGATTAAAGTGTAACGTTCCGTCGGTATCGAGGTCATTAAAGACGCAACACAAACTCGGAATGTTTCAAGGATGGGGAAGGAAATCAGCCCGATCCTTTGAAACGAACCTTCCCGGCATTTGCCTGGAGCGATTTAAGGAAATCTTGGAAAACCTAAATCTGGATGGTCGGACGCGGATTCGAACCGTCGTCCTCCCGAATGTGCGTCTAATGTTTTAATCATTGCGCTATGATGTTCAGAAGCCAGTGACATCCACTGAGAGTTCGACAACAGCCTAGCTCAGACAGTGGCTGTTAGCTCTTAATGTAGAGAACTGCTAAGTTGTACACCCTGTGAGACTTAAAACTATGGTATCCTCCGACTACAGGATCAATAAGTCACAGCTGAAGTCAATAATGTCAAACAAATCGTTGGAAGTAACGATCTGTAGAGATACGAAGTCGAGCGACTAAAACAATTTACTTGTGTGTCAAGCAAATGAGGCTCAACGATGCAGTGGTAGGATACTGAGAACCTGTGCTTTGACTGCGAAAGAGATTGCTTACAAAACACTTTACTTGCCACTGTACTTAACTGTTGCTCACTTTGCGTGGAATTCTTATTAGGACATACTAAGCTTAGAGTCAATCCCGGTCTGTAAGCAACGTTTAGTCGTCAGTCTTGCATGATCACACCAGATATGTGAAATAAAACGGTACGTGTGGACGTAAGTTTGGCTAACTTGCATCAATTGTACGATGTTTGACAAAGTTACAAAACACTGACGGACTGGAACTTCGTGTACATGCAGGCCTGCCGACAAGTCTGTGCATGCAGTGGCACACCAGTCTTATCGCTAAAAAATGCTTCAAATGGCTCTGAACACTATGAGACTTAACATCTGTCATCAGTCCCCTAGACTTGGAATACTTAAACCTAACTATGCTAAGGACATCACACACATCCATGCCCGAGGCAGGACTCGAACCTGCGACCGTAGCAGCAGCGCGGTTCCGGACTGAAACGCCAAGAACCGCTCGGCCACAGTGGCCGGCTTATCGCTAAAATTTAGCACCACCAGGGGTCTACTCTCGGTGGCTCTAGAGGTTCCAAGTGTTTTAGTGCGTGTAGTGGCGAGATAAAATGGCAGACTTACGACACTGGACTGACGAGTTTCTCACTGATTTCACAGAGATGTATTAAAGTTTTCCTTGCCTCTGGCAAGTAAAAACTGAGGATCACAACAACCGAGACAATAAAAACCAGTCATACGTCGCCTTCTTTAGTAAGTACATGGAAGTGGACCGTAAAGCAACAATAGAGTTGGTCACCAAAAAGATCAACTGATCTCGAACAGTTCACCGCAAACAGAGGTCGAAAATAAAAGTGTCCATGGGGTCTGGAGCTGGAACAGAGGGAATTTAGAAATCTTCTTTCTGGTTCTTCGATTTACTTTCCTTCCTGAATGTCGATGACCAACCTCAGAGAAGGTAAGTAGTAAAAATGAACTTTAATTTTCGTGGCCAGCAACCATTATTTATTGAGTCACTCATACGAAATTATGCAATTTGTGTTTTTATAAGTACCATTATAAGTATTATGTGTAGTATAAGTTTTGTACCTTACAGTGAGACTCTACTGTATTTTTAATAAAAGAAAAAGTTTGCAACACAATGGATCCAGAACTAATCGCTGCACTGATTGTTTTCCTAGTTAGTGTCAAGCTTTTCTAAAGCACAATATGTATACTTTTACGATGCGACCTGTAAATGCCCGTTCGAACTGCACAGTTTTATGTACGTTCTAAGTTACGCAATGGCTTTGCCTTGCCATGGTGTTGATCCTTCATTGTAGTATATTTTAAAGCTGCCCCTCACTATTTTTGTGCTTTCTAGAACCACACCACGTCTTCCAAGTTTAAATTATGCGTAATTTCGGGGTTACATTTCGTTCCTAATACCACAGACCCATCCTCTATTTTTTCTGTATCGATTATATCAGGTGAAAAACAGTTATGAGAACATATTCTTCTAAAAAATTGTGCCATACATAGCAAGCCATCACTACGATTTCAACAATTTTTACATCCAAATTAATGGCAGTTTGCGGAATTCGGAAACGAGATGCAATTATTCCAAATCTATTTTCAAAGACACGTCAAGCTCTTGACAATTGGTAGTTAAAAATCGTGTATCCCGGCTTATGCTGCTTCTAGGATTTGGTTTGAGAAAATGAGACTGCGGTCCAGAAGCTTCGTCACCGACAAAGAAGTAAGGAGATGCTTGATTATTATTTGACACTTTATCTGATTTAGGAATCTTGAGGCTACCTTGTATCATTTGTCATAGAACTTCGTGTTTGCAACTATTCCTCCATCGGAAATCCTGTCTTTTTTCCAATATCACAGTAGATAAATTCACAATAAGCGTTGGCAGTTACCATGAGTACAAGTCTGTGGGTGTTTTTAAAACTGAAATCCACTGTGCCCTGCTGATGGGATTCTCACATGCTTCCCGTCAACTGTGTCATTCAGCTATGTCTGTCTCTTCTTTTTTCGGTCTTCGGAAACTGAAAAGAACAACGGCTGGATCAGTCAAACAACAGTGAAAGTTGAGTAAATGTTTAATTTAGTTTTTGTTTTCTGTAATAGATAAAAATGAACAGGTTTATTTATTTTATGTACTAGGAAGATGAACAAGAATTGGTAAATGAAGAGGAATCTCAAACAGAGGTTGTTTTACCACCTTCTCTGAAATCACGAGTGTGTGCTTTAAAAACTGTTTCAAGCAACGACCAATCTTCCATAAAAAGGAAGAACAACCAAAAAAAGCGATGATACGCCACAGAAGTACTTACACTAGCTAATAAAAATTGAAACCTATTCATTATGACGATGAATTTGATGCTTACTGGAAAAATATAGCGCGTAAATTACGTGATCTTAAAAAAAACTCCCAGGCAGTTCAATGGGTTATCCACAACTCAATCATCCAGTTCAGTTTATTACTATTTCAAATATCAGTATAATAAATTAGAGAATATCTGGCCATAAAATATTTTTAGCATTTTTTTATTGTTTTGTTTGGTTTAATTTTTCAAGCCGTTAACTTAAAATTTTTACTTTGAATCGTAATGTGTTAATATGATAATATTTTTGCCTAATGTCCACTTATTTTAATTGAACACTCTTCTTTTAAAACGCCAAACATTCGTACGTTTTATTTGCATAACCGCATATATTCGTTTTTCAAAACGTTGTATGTGGCTTCACAGATTCCTGTTATGACGTGACTCAAAGCTTGTTTCGTAATAACGGCAGCGAATTCAAGGTCCTTGTAGCTCCTGCCAGTCGCTAAAAACATTAACGCTGCTGTGAGTCAGTTGTGGGAGCTGATAGCTGCCATCATGACACTAGCTTCTTTTTCAGTTTCTGTGGTTACTAGCGTTAATTGTTTACAGTACGTTTCTATGTCCATACGTCAGCAACTGCGCTAGTCTTCTGGTTCCTGCTAAAGTTTTCGGAGAAGATTGAATTGGGAGAATGTCCCTCTCGTCAACAAGCAACCCTGGGACCATCGTGAACGACGTTCAGGCTTTGCTTTAAGAGCACATAGCCCAATCGTCATCACTAAGAACATTTCTTCCCCCATGATGATTTTGAAATGACTAAGCAAAAGACTGAACAAAATAGTGAGCGGAAGTTTGAATAGTGCAGCTGAGTGACTTGTGTCAGTCTTTTCGTCGGTCTTGCATGTCGTTACGTGTAGACCAGGCTTAAGAATATTGATGGAGTGAGCATTCGAAAGCGCACAATGAAGTTTTGTCGGCAAAATTCATTGTCCCAAAGTAAGGTGACTGTGCTATGGCGAAGAGGTTTGTACGTAAGCGGCCTGCAATGTTGACCGCCGTTACATCCCTAGTAGAGACAGATCCAGCACAAAAGTTCCGTGAATTTTGTACAAACGTCTCGTAGGCGTCTTAATAATTTGTATATAATACCTGCAATACACTTATTTACAAATCTGGAGAGGTACATTCAAGAGCGTGGAGCTTGTTTGCGACAATTGTCACAACTCAGAAGTCGCTATTTTTGTTGTTAGAGGAAAAGAAGGGTTGTTAGGTTATATACTTCCCCTGATCGTACTGTCGAGTCTCTGTTTCAATAACGGGAACGGTGACGGCATTGCGACATATCTGCCTAATATGTAAAAGTGGAAGTCTCCCGTAAAACTTGGAGCTATGACATACATAGAATTCGCGATTTATCATATTTTGAAATATTTTTAGTGAAGGAATTCTTCCGTCTATTATTCGTTCATCCTTAGGGAAACAAAAATATTCGTAGCACATGTTCATTTTCCACGTCATGGGCACCTGTAATACAGTAACCTGTAGAGAACACTTTAAAATAAGCATAATGGTTTGTGTCTCTTTAGAACACAGGGGAAGTAATTGTCAAATATAAATCATCTTTACAGGTGAACATTGTTCGAACTGCGTGTGGTGTCAGACTTTCCCCGGGTTCCATATTAGGTTCTATACTCTTTTCATTGAATGTAAATGATTTGTCATTAGTTTTGTTCTTCTGCCAATATCAAATGGTCGCTGATGACCCCACTTGTATCTAAGTGCAAAACCAATAAACCTGAAGACAGCTAACCGATCTGTGCGCACTGTCAACGTGGGTGCAGGATAAAATATTAAAGCAGAAACTATCCAAAACCCAAACGGTACTGGTTGGTCGTTCTAGGCTCATTAGCCCGAAATATCAGGTAAGTTTGCCATCTTTAATCCTAATTGGGCCAAATATCAAATTTTCTCCTTCAGTAAACAGCCTAGGAGTAATAACAGATGAAAATCTAAATTGAACTGAGCACGTAAATGCAATGTTCAAGAAGGTATCAACATCACTCTATGTCCTATAAAAACATAAAAAGCTATTCTCTCTTGACTAAAAAAGAAACTTGTACAAATACTTATACTTCCAGTTAGTGATTAGTGCGATGTTATCTCAGAAAAGCTCACGGCGTCTAGAACTGTTTATAAATGGCTCTGTTTGTTATCTGTGTGATGTCCCACTCTTTGATCATATTTCACCCTCATATACACAGCTAGGCTACGTGCAGATGTGCGCAGAGTTTCCTATACCCTCTGTCTTCTCAACTGCTTATCAACGAAGACTGTCCCTCATACTGTATCTTTCCTCAACCTTAACGCTCTTATCTGAACAGTGCGGCAGAAACACTCGCTCCCATCAGAGAAAAATCATTTCTGTCCCACTCCATCATTTAGCCACTTTCTCAAAATCCTTCTACGCTCTAGGAACCCGACTCTGAAATAACCTCCCGCATTATATTACAGAAGTGAATAACATCTCCAGCTTCAGAAGACAGTCAATGACATATCTACTCAAGCAAAAATAATGATCACCATTTTTCCTGTACGCACTTGTTACCCTTGTTCATCCTTCTTTCGAACTAGCTCTTCCACCTTGCCCAGTACTGTTAGCTAGTGCAGACTCCTTAAAATTCCTTTTCACAGAACTCGCTACACCAGAAAACTTCTATCTTGTACAGCTATAAATTATTTTTATATCTGCTACTATCATTATTGTTATTATTGCCACTATTATTATTATTATTATTATTATTACAATTTCTAAAGGGTGTCCCGGAAGGAAGGACGAATTTGAATTTTGCGCTATTTTGTCATATAACGGTTGGCAGCCGTGGTTTTTTTCGTGTTTGTTACCTGCGATCCTCCCCTTTAATAGCCTGATAGCTTTTGTGTGATGAGCATTGTTGTTTGATGTTTATTTTCATCATGGAACTGAGCAACATATCCTAGTGATATAATGTTGTTATAAAAACAGTGAAAGTCCCACGGCAACCGTTCGTGAACTGCGTGTGACACTCGGACGTAATGCTGCCCAAACCGAAGCATCAGTTCGGAAATTGATCCGGAAGCAGGAGAGCACGGGTTCTTTTTCAGGCGTTAGAAAACAGGACGACCGCGTTCTGTTCCAACGCACGAGAACATTGCTGTCGTGCGTGAGAATGTGACCGTAACCCGCAGAAAATTGGTGCGACGTCGAGATCAACAATTGAATCACTGCATGAAATCCTTTGAAAAGATCTGAAAATGCATGTGTACAAGATTCAACTTACTCAAGAGCTGAAGCCTGCAGATTATGGAGGGAGACATCGATCTGATCAATGTGTCTTGGCTCGACAAGCGGAGAACGAGAACTTCACAAAAAAGAATAATTTTCGCAGATGAGGCGCACTTCCACCTGAGCGAGTATGTCAATAAGCAGAACTGCAGAACTTGGGGTAACGAAAATCCGCGAGTGACTATGGAAGACGAGATACATCCACAGCGCACGACTGTGTGGTGTGGGTTCTGGGCAGGAGGAGCGATCGGTCCGTATTTTTTTGAAAGTGATGAGGGAGCTGTCGTCACTGTGACAGACGACCATTACCGAAACAGGCTTTCTGATTGGTTTTTCCCTCTTATTGATGAAAATGACGATTTCTGGTTTCAACAAAATGGTGCGATATGTCACACATCCCGTGAAACGATTGCTCTACTGAATGAAAATTTTCCTCAAAAAATTATCTCTTTGCGTGCCAACCAGGAATGGTCTACAAGATGGTGCGATCTTACGGATTTTACGCCTGGTGGCTTCTTTTTGTGGGCATTTGTGAAATAAAAAGCGTACGTGAACTAACCACAAACAATACACCAGTTGAAGGATGAAATTAGAGGGGTTATTATCGGCATCCCAGCAGTTGTTTGTGAACACATCATCGAGAACTTCAATGAACGCGTTGCTCGTTGCCGCGCGTTCTTGGGTGGTCAAATAGAAGACGTAATTTTTCATGCATAAATGGGAGAAATTACTTAATGTGTTTATAAAAAACCATTACATTTTCAATAAATTTTGAATGTTATATAGCTCTTTAATATTCGTCCATAATTTCCTCTAATATCACTATCAGAGGCAGCAGCTGCAGTAGCACAAGTATTGCCAGCATTAACTTTATTAGTTCATAGTCAGCATTATTTACTCACATTGCCTTTACAAACACTAAAATCATTTCAACACTATTTGTCATGTTAAAATTGTTATTTATTAGGAACTCTAATGTAAAAAAGGTACTGTGTGTGTGACAACTTCGTCCGATGTGAGAAAGGTCCTGATGGCCCTAATCAAATCAGGTTAAAAAAATAAATATATATTTAACGGATTGACTCTTAGCACACTCCGTCACTACCGAATTTACCTAGCACTTGTCTCATGACACACCAACCGCCTAAAAAGTTCCAAGACATTTTGTTCTTGGTGTATAAGTGACGTCAGAACAGTAAATACTGTGGCAGCTTGAACTAATAACTGTAAGCAACAGTTGTGCGTTCGCCCAGTCAGTTGTGAGCAGGCAGTGTTAATGCAGCGGGCGTGCCGCTGTTGTGTGTCGATGTTGTGTCACAAATCGCAATGGAACAACAAACTGAACATAAACAAATGAAGTGTTCAAAACATTCTCCAGAATGCTTTGAAGAAGGGGAAGGTGTTGTGGAGTTTGCCCCGCATACCTTGACTCGCAAGCAAAAACAGCGACGCGTGGACGCGTGCAGCGACTTGATTGACATAAAAGGCACGGACAGTTATTTTCTCGTGAAAAAAATCACAGGTGACGAGACTTGGTGTTATCAGTATGAGCCTACCACAAAACGGCGAATTGTAAAATTGATCTCTGCTAGTTCGCCAAGACCGGAGAAACTGCGAATACGACGCGCGAGTTGAAGAACATCGCCACGTCAGAGCTGACAGTTTCTCGTGTGTGTATGAACGTTTCGAGCACTGTACTCAAGTATGTGTGTGTGTGTGTGGGGGGGGGGGGGATGCGGAATTACATTGTTCATCCAGAACAGTATGACCACCGAACTACAGTACTATTGACATAAACCCGTCCAGGCGATAACAGCGTCACCTGGCAAGGAATGACTGCTAGTCAACAACACTCACGGTGCACGTAGTATCATTGAGCGTGCCGTCCATATGTAGAATGGGGGACGCGCGATCTATCTGAGTCTGACAGAGGGAGGATTTTGATGGCCCCATTTCGGAAACTGCACGACTTGTCGGGTGTTCGAGGAGTGCTGTGGTGAGTGGCTTCAACACGTGGCGAAACCAAAGTGAAACCACGTCCAGGCTTCGTGGGGTTGGGCCGCAATCCCTCATTGCAGCTTTCGGACGTCGCTGGCTGGGCAGATTGGTAAAACAGGACAGGCGACGAACTGTGGCGGAACTTATGCCACGCTTTAATGCTGGGCAGAGTACAAGTGTGTCTGAAAACACAGTGCACCGAACACTCCTAACGATGGGCCTCCACAGCCGACGATCCACGCATGTGCCAATGTTTACACAACGACATCGGCAGCTGCGACTGAAATGGCACGTGACCATCGGCACTGGACATAGATATAATGGCACAGCGTTACATGCATGGTCTTATGAATCCCGACATATTCTTCGTAATGCCCAAGGGAGGGCGCGAATCCGTCGTCTTCCAGGGGAACAGCGCCCCGTCACCTGTACTGCAGAACGTAGCCGGCCCGCGTGGCCAAGCGGTTCTAGGCGCTTCAGTCCCGAACCGCGCTGCTGCTACGGTCGCAGGCTCGAATCCTGCCTCGGGCATGGATGTGTGTGATGTCCTTAGGTTAGTTAGGTATAAGTCTAGGGGACTGATGACCTCAGATGTTAAGTCCCATAGTGCTCCGAGCCATTTGAACGATTTTGCAGAACGGAAACAAGCTGGCGCGGCTCCATCATGCTCTGGGGAACATTTGCGTGGGTATCCATGGGCCCAATGAAGCTGGTGCCAAGGAGTATCGTACACTGGTTGCAGGCCACGTACACCCGTTCATGACGATCATGTTTCCCGTCGTTGGTGGCATTTTCCAGCAAGATAATGCGCCATGTCACAAGGCAGGAGTGTGATGGAGTGATTCGAGGAACACAGTGGCGAGTTCTAATTAATGTGCTGAACATCCGACTCGCCAGATCTGAGCGCGACTGAACACGTCTGTTATATGACTGAACGTGGCGTCAGAGCTTATCGCCGTCCTGCCCGGAATTTACGGGAATTAGGTGACTTGTGTGCGCAGAAGTGGTGTCAATCCCTCCAGAGACCTACCAAGGCGTAATTGCTTCCATTTCACGACGCGTCGCCACTGCTATCTGTGCCAAAGGTGGACATACCGCTATTAGGTCGGTAGTCATAATGTGATGGCTACTCAGTGTATGTAGAACACCTGAAGCATTAAAACCGCCATCTTAGCTTTTCAATATACTTTATATTAACGCAGTGACAAAATTTTTCGGGCTGGCGAGATATATGGCCATGCAGTCACGGACCTCCGCGGTATTTACCCTTGAAAATGGACTTTCCCTCCTTTGACGTATTTCGATTTGCATCTGTGTCAGCAACAACTACGCACCATTGCTGCTCTCAACAAAAAACCGTGCACAAAAGGACAAATACTACTATCATTGTGCAAAAAGTAAACAAACAGTGTTATTCAAAGTCGCGTGGCTATTACTGTTTGATATTCGCGACGTGCGTAGTTCACTAAGCTCATTCCACAGAGCTCTATGGGACCAATAGGGTACAATGAGCGTACAAAGAATGGCATTGCGAATGCTCACAGGCTTGTCTCGCTGGCGTGAGAGTGTAACGGAAATGTTTAAAAAATATTGACAGGGGTACATTTCGCGAGAGCCTGCTTAGAAAACTTGGAGAACAATCATTCTTCAGCTTCCTACGTACCTGTTCCGTAGAGATCGTTCCGATAAGATAAGGGAAGTAGCGGCTCGCACAGAGATGTACAGGCAGTCATTCTACCCACACCTCATGGGCTAAACTTTACCAACGTCATTTGTTCTGACGTTTACGTTCGTGAAGTCACAACGACTGCTCCGTTCAACGTTACCGCCTACTGTCATGATATAAATGGTCTGAAGATGGTCACATTCTGACCAGAACCAGCAACTATTGTAAAAAAAAAAAAATAGCGGCGGCCAAGACACTTTTAAATCCATTTTTAAGAATAGGATACTACTTTTTTCGTTTTTTGAAGCGTACAATTTTACATTTCTGAACATTTAAAGCAAGTTGTCAATATCTGCACCACTTCGAAATCTTATCAAGGTATGTCTTAATATTTGCGCAGCTTCTTTCTTCATTATACATAACTGCAGCAATTTCAAAAAGTCTCCGGTTGCTATCGATATTGTCCACAAATCCTTAATCCAGTCATAGATTTCACTTTATACCGCGTACGATCGTATTTTTGATAATAAGCGTGGATGTGGTAACGAGTCAAATGCTTTTTAGAAATCATGGATTACTGTATCTACCTGACTGGCTTGATTCAAAGCTTTCAGTATGTCATGCGTGAAAGGAGCGAGTTGAATTTTCGGAAACCATGCTTGTTGCCATGGAGGAGGTCATTCTGTTCGAGATACCACATAACGTTTGAGCTCAGAATATGCTCTAAGATTCTCCAACAAATGAATGTCAAGGATATTTGACGGCATTTTTGGGGATCACTTCTACTACCCGTCTTTTAAATGTGTGTGACCTGTGCTTTCTTCCGACCATTGGGCACTGTTTTTTGTTCGAGGAATCAACGACAGATTATAGTTGACACAGGGGCTAACTCAGCTGCAAATTCATTATAGAATCAGCCCCGGAACTTTCTTCAGGTTCAATGATTTCAGCTGTTTCTCAACGCCACTGACACTAACTCTTGTTTCATTCTTCTTTTCAATATTATGAGTATTAAAGTGGGGCAATTTTTATGGGTTTTATTTTGTAAAGGAATATTTGAAAAGATAGTTAAGGACTTCTGCTTTCGATTTGCTACCAGCAGTTGCAGTTCCTGTCTCATCACGAGTGTTTGGACGCTAAGGTTGGTGCCGCCAACAGTTTTACAAACGACCAGAACTTCACTGGGTTTTGTGAAAGATTGTTTGACACTATTCTGCTAGGATAATCTCTGAAGGCTCCACGCACTGCGCTCTAGATAGCGTAAAGCGTTTCATTTAGCATCCGTCTAGCTGTAGCTCTATGCTTTGTCTTACACCTACGCTGACGCGACAAAAGCCACGATGCAGCGTTACGCACATATACAGATGGCGGTAGTATCAGGTACATGAGGTATAAAAGGAGAGTGCATTGGCGGAGTTGTCATTTGCACTCAGGAGATATGTGTAAAAAGGTTTCCGACCTGGTAATGGCCGCACGACGCGAATTAACAGACTTTGAACGCGGAATGGTAGTTGGAAACCAGGGATATTCCATTTCGGAAATCAATATTCCGAGATAGGATGTAGAAAAATATCCGCTACCAGTCAATAAAGATGAAGTATCATTATTATAGTTACGCTGTGGTGACAGTCTTGCCACTTAGTTACACACTTATTATCATTTTCACGACCATATTTCAGTTTTATAAAGTTTAGCTTCATATTTCACTATTACAATGTGCACTCGTGAAATACACTATGTTTACATGTATGTAAAGTAAGTGTGTAACTAATGATGCTTCATCTTTATTGATCTCCAGCAGTATAAACACGTACCTGAGGATGGGCGTAAGCCCGAAACCGGTCGTATGACAAATAAATAACCTTTTATTGTGGCTGGTAGCGGATATTTTTCTGCACCCTATAAAGGAACAGTCACGGAGTTCGACAGCATCCACTATGGGTAAAATTCATTTAATATTCCGAGAACCACAGTTTCAAGAATGTGCCGAGGATACCAAATTTCAGGCACTACCTCTCACTACGGAAAACGCAGTGGCCAACGGTCTTCACTTAGCGACCGAGAGCAGCTGCGTTTGATATCAGTGCTAACAGACAAGCAACACTGGGTAAAATAGCCGCAGAAATCAATGCGGGAAGCACGACGAACATATTCGTTAGAACATTGCTCAGAAATTTGGTGTTAATGGGCTGTGGCAGCAGACGACGACTTGAGTGCCTTTGTTAACAGCACGACATCACTTGCAGCCCCTCTCCTGGGCTCGTGACCGTGTTTGTTGGACTCTAGACGACTGGAAACCCGTGGCCTGGTCACATGAGTCCCGATTTTAGTTGGTAAGAGCTAATGGTAGGGTTCGAGTGTGGTGCAGGCCCCACGAAGCCATGGACCCAGGTTGTCCGCAGCTCGTGGTCGTGTGGTAGCGTTCTCGCTTCCCGCGCCCGGGTTCGATTCCCGGCGGGGTCAGGGATTTTCTCTGCCTCGTGATGACCACATGAGTCCCGATTTTAATTGGTAAGAGCTAATGGTAGGGTTCGAGTGTGGCGCAGACCCCACGAAGCCATGGACCCAGGTTGTCCGCAGCTCGTGGTCGTGTGGTAGCGTTCTCGCTTCCCGCGCCCGGGTTCGATTCCCGGCGGGGTCAGGGATATTCTCTGCCTCGTGATGACCACATGAGTCCCGATTTTAGTTGGTAAGAGCTAATGGTAGGGTTCGAGTGTGGCGCAACCCCACGAAGCCATGGACCCAGGTTGTCCGCAGCTCGTAGTAGTGTGGTAGCGTTCTCGCTTCCCGCGCCCGGGTTCGATTCCCGGCGGGGTCAGGGATTTTCTCTGCCTCGTGATGACTGGGTGTTGTGTGACGTCCTTAGGTTAGTTAGGTTTAAGTAGTTCTAAGTTCTAGGGGACTGATGACCATAGATGTTAAGTCCGATAGTGCTCAGAGCCATTTGAACCATTTGACCCAGGTTGTCAACACGGCACCGTGGAAGCTGACGGTGGCTCCATAATGGTGTGGGCTGTGTTTGCATGGAATGGACTGGCTCCTCTGATCCAACTGAACCGATCGTTGACGGGAAATGTTTATGTTTGACAACTTGCAGACCATTTGCAGCTATTCATGGACTTCATGTTTCCAAACAACAACGGGATTTTTGTGGATGATAATGCGCCATGTCACCCGGGCACAATTGTTCGCGATTGATTTGAAGAACATTCTGTACAGTTCGAGAGAAGCATTTGGCGGCCCAGATCGCCCGACACGAATCCCATAGAACGTTTATGGGACAAAATCCAGAGGTCAATTCGTGCACAAAATTGTGCACCAGCAATACTTTCGCAATTATGTACGACTATAGAGGAAGCATCGCTCAATATTTCTACAGGAGACTTACAAAGATTTGTTGAGTCCTTGTCACGTCGAGTTGCTGCACTACTGCACTATATTAGGAAGTATCCCACGAGTTTTGTCACTGTATAATGTCCGTGTATAATGCAACAGAAAAATATGCATTAGACAAAGAAAACCGGTAATTGGTCTTCGTGACAAGAACAGCAGCACGAATTGTTTGCCGACCGCGGTAGCCGAGCGGTTCTCGGCGCTTCAGTCCGGAACCACGCGGCTGCTACGGTCGCAGGTTCGAATCCTGCCTCGAGCATGGATGTGTGTGATGTCTTTAGGTTTAAGTAGTTCTAAGTCTAGGGGACTGATGACCTCCGATGTTAAGTCCCATAGTGTCTAGAGCCATTTGAACCATTTTTGTACGAATTGTTTCAGCCATTGTCGAGCGTCAGGAAGATGTTGAAAAAACTTAACAGACTGACGCTTGGAGCAGACTCAAATTTTCTTGCGACTGCATATTTACTAAGTTTCCAGAAGCATCTTTAAGGTATCAGGAAATGTACTACAGCCGCCTACATATCGCTCGCTCAGGGATTACAGAGAGAACGTTAGATAATTGCAGTACTCTCAGGTGTGTTAAAGCAACAGTTCTCCCTGTGCTCGCTAATAACTGGTACGATAGGAAGTATCCTCCGCCATGCCCTTCACAGTATTCCGCAGAGTTTAGATGTAGAATCGATGAATGAAAGCTCACCGAAGGAACAATGCAGATCGCAGCGCGTGAGTCAGGTACGGGAGACAGCAACCTGGCGCATGCGCAATAGCCACAAGTTGACGCAGGCGTACCACCAGAAGCGCTTGCTATCTTAGGCGGAAGTCGTGACTTCTTGCTTGCTCTCGTGACAGTCTCGCCGCGTCACCCGACATGCATTGTGCGGAAGGCAGTAAGTGTAGTTCTAGTTTGTACATTAAATGGCTAAAGCAATCGCTGAAGGCTACTTTTGTAAAGTATACTAATAACCAGTCACGACTAGTGCAAACCTACTCATCCTGATAATTACGGGAATTACTTCTAAATTACTTTATTACTAATATGAATTAACAGAAAAGCAGACACTTTTAAAAAAGCCACTTTTTCCTTTTACACTATTGGGCTGCGTTTATATCTACAACTATACTCAGCAAGCCACCTTGCGTTGTGTGGCGGAGAGTAGTTTGCCGTTGTCACTTCCCCACTCTCCTGTTCCAGTCGCGAATAATTCGCGGGGAGAACGATTGCCGGTAAGCCTCTATGTCGGACTCGAATCTTCCTAATTTTATCTTCATAGTCTTTTTGCCAGATGTACATAGGAGGAAGCAATATATTAGTTGACACGTCTAGCAACGTACGCTCTCGGAACTTCTAACAATAAAACACACCGTGATGCAGAAGGCTTCTCTTGCAGTCTGCCACTGGAGCAAGTTGATCATCTCTGTGACGCTTTCGTGCTTACAACGACGGTTGGAACTTAGTGGCTACTATTTATTCACTACCGATACAGAAGAGTTACATGTTCGGAATCAAATCAAAGTCACAAGGTTCAAATGGCTCTGAGCACTATGGGACTTAACTTCTGAGGACATCAGTCCACTAGAACTTAGAACTACTTAAACCTAACTAACCTAAGGACATCACACACATCCATGCCAGAGGCAGGATTCAAACCTGCGACCGTAGCGGTCGCGAGGTTCCGGACTGTAGCGCCTAGAACCGCTCGGCCACTCCGGCCGGCAAAGTCACAAGGACTTAAATCCGGGAGTATGGTGGATGGTACAGTACTTCCCAGTCCCATCGACCGAACAGAGCAGCCACAACTTGCGCTGTATGCGCCCGCGCATTGTCGTGCAAAATGATGGGTGGGTTGCGCAGAAGGTGTCGCCGCTTCTTTCGCAAAGCTGATCGCAGGTGATGCTCCAAAAACGAACAGTAATACTGTGAATTGACGGTCTGCGGTGGAGGAACTTAATGCGTTGGGATAACACCATCACAGTCGCACTGCCGGCCTTGTCACCGAACGGTTCTAGGCGCTTCAGTCCGGAACCGCGCTGCTGCTACGGTCGCAGGTTCGTATCCTGCCTCGGGCATGGATGTGTGTGATGTCCTTAGGTTAGTTACGTTTAAGTATTTTTAAGTCTAGGGGACTGATGACCTCAGATGTTAAGTCCCATAGTGGTTAGAGCCAGTTGAACCACAGTCGTACACGAGAATCACCATGACTTTAGACCGCTCCGTTCGCACCATCAACAGAACAGGGTCCGCAGCTCGTGGTCGTGCGGTAGCGTTCTCGCTTCCCACGCCCGGGTTCCCGGGTTCGATTCCCGGCGGGGTCAGGGATTTTCTCTGCCTCGTGATGACTGGGTGTTGTGTAATGTCCTTACGTTAGTTAGGTTTAAGTAGTTCTAAGTTCTAGGGGACTGATGACCATAGATGTTAAGTCCCACAGTGCTCAGAGCCATTTGAAACATTTTTTTTTTAACAGAACAGGCTCTGCTAATGGTACACTACGCCTTCCACATCGCTAGCAACGGGTTCTACACAACGCTGGTGTCTACTCTGAAGGACAGTAACAGGTGCAAACATGTAACTCTTTTGAATCGGTTGTGAATAAATAGTTGCCACTGTTTAAGTTCCAACCCTCGTAAATTAACCTATAACGAAACGCGCTTCTGTTCTTTAGATCCCCTCTATTTACACTATCAGTCGTGTCTGGTGCGGTTTGCATACTAACAAGCAATATTCAAGTGTTGGTCGAACGTGTATTTTCTAAGCTACTTCCTTTGCTGATGTACTACATTTCCTCAGGTTTCTTCCAATGAATCATAGTCTGGCATCTGCCTTACTCACGGTTATGTGGTCGATCCATTTCAAATCGCTTGGAACACGTACTCTTATATGTTTTATGAAAGTAACTGCTTCCATTGATTCTTTTGTAAATACACTGCTGGTCACCGACAATGCAACACCCTGAAGGAAGCATCCGAATCAAGTGAAATTTACACCATGAGTTTGCAGCGATGAGATATGCAACTGATTAGAATTCAGCGCAGACGCACATCACGCGCGCCTGTGGCGCCACCTCATAGCGCCATTTAAGGTTTGGCGATT
Organism: Schistocerca serialis cubense; assembly: GCF_023864345.2. Taxonomy (NCBI): domain Eukaryota; kingdom Metazoa; phylum Arthropoda; class Insecta; order Orthoptera; family Acrididae; genus Schistocerca; species Schistocerca serialis. Next base: position 232,567,973 of record NC_064642.1, read on the forward strand.
TCGACGAGTGTACGTTCGGCACGTGTTTTTACCTTGTGGCTGTTTCACAAGACGATCAGTTATGCCTCGTAGACAACAGCGAACATCTTTTGATCAAGTATCCGAGTTTGACAGAGGAGGGATAGTGGCTTACCGAGATTGTGGATTATCGTACAGAGAAATCGCTAGTCGTGTTGGACGAAACCAAACAACTGTAACGCGGATATGTGACCGTTGGATGCAGGAGGGTACGACGGACCGACGTGGTCGATCGCATTCACCTCGGTGCACCACTGCACGTGCTGATAGGCAAATTGTGCGCATGGCAGTGACGGATCGCTCAGTGACATCCCGAACCATAGCACAGCACACTGCGTCTGTAACGCATCATCCAGTGTCTGCGTGTACCATTCGACGCCGTTTACAGCAGAGTGGTCTGTCCGCAAGACGTCCATTGCTTCATCTACCATTGACGCAGAACCACAGACGTCTCCGTCGCCAATGGTGTGATGACAGACGGATGTGGACGGCAGAATGGAATGACGTTGTCTTTACTGACGAGGCACGCTTCTGTCTGCAGCACCACGATGGTCGGATTCGAGTGTGGAGACACCGTGGAGAGAGGATGCTGGACAGCTGCATTATGCACCGCCACACTGGTCTTGCACCGGGTATTATGGTATGGGGCGGTATTGGATATTACTCTCGCACGCCTCTAGTACGCATTGCCGGTACTTTAAATAGCCGGCGCTACATATCCAAGGTGCTGGAGCCAGTTGTCCTTCCTTACCTTCAGGGCTCGGTCACAGCCATATTTCAACAGGATAATGCGCGACCACACATGGCACGCATTGTCCAAAGGTTCTTCGTCAATAACCAGATTGAATTGCTTCCCTGGCCGGCTCGCTCTCCGGATCTTTCGCCGATAGAAAACATGTGGTCCATGGTTGCTCAACGAGTGATCCAGATTACATCCCCAGCTGCCACACCAGATGATCTTTGGCAACGTGTGGAAGCTGCTTGGGCTGCTGTACCCCAGGAACACATCCAACGTCTCTTTGACTCAATGCCGAGACGTGTGGCAGCGGTGATCTCCAACAATGGCGGCTACTCTGGCTACTGATTCTGGTAGGAACCACATGTCACAGATGTCTGTAAACGTAATCATTTGATACTTGGTCAACATGTTATCTACAAAATAAATTTTGTTGTGCTACCTCTTGTCTTTCTTGGTGTTGCATTTACGGTGGCCAGCAGTGTAAGTACGCAGTCTGACCGAGAGATGGCAGTCGTTGTTGAAAAATATCTCAGTATTATAAAGTATACGATCTACGAAGCATATGTTTCAAGTTAGAAGACGCCACATTGTTTAGTACTTGTTTGGCAGCCATCAATAGTGAACGTTGTGAGTGAACTTGCGAAAATGGAGAAAACTGGTGATCGTTATGTGATACAATATTTTATTTTGAAAGGCCTCAGCACAGGCAATATTAAAGCTGAATTAGATGCTACTTTGGGAGAGTCTGCTCCTTCGTCGACAACAGTAAAATATTGGGTAGCTGAGTTTACACGAGGCTGTGCGAGCTGCCAAGACGAACAACGCAGTGGTAGACCAAATAAGGTGACGACCCCGGAAATGGTGAAGAAAGTCCACAAAGCGGTTCTGTATGGTCGTCGACTGAAAGTGCGCGAGCTAGCAGACATAGTAGCCTTTTCAAAAAGTGCAGTACATCGCATGTTAGCTGAAAATTAGAAAACAGTGTGCAAGGTTTGTTCCGCGTTTGCTCATATTCGAGCAAAAACAGTGTCGTGAATATGTTTCAGTTGAGTGTTTAGCGAAGTTTCGCAGCAACTAAGCTGATTTTTTGCGCCGTTTCATAACCATGGATGAAACATGGGTCCACCACTTCACTCCCGAGACAAAAGAACAATCAAACCAATGGACACAAATCGCAGAATCGATTCCAAAGAAGGCGAATACCATTTCATCTGCCAGCAAGGTCATGGCGTCGGTTTTTTGGGATGTGCGTGGGATAATTTTCATTGACTACCTTGAAAGAGGAAAAACTATCAACGGCGATTATTATTCGAACATACTGCAACATTTGGACGAAAAAACCAAGCAAAAACGGCCGCATTTGGCCAAGAAGAAAGTGTTGTTTGGTTCAAATGGCTCTGAGCACTATGGGACTTAACTTCTGGGGTCATCAGTCCCCCAGAACTTAGAACTACTTAAACCTAACTAACCTAAGGACATCACACACATCCATGCCCAAGGCAGGATTCGAACCTGCGACCGTAGCGGTCGCGCGGTTCCAGACTGTAGCGCCTAGAACCGCTCGGCGACTCCGGCCAGCAGAAAGTGTTGTTTCTTCAGGACAGTGCACCAGCTCACAAGTCCGTTATTTAATGGCCAAAATTAATGAATTAAAGTTTGAAATACTACCTCATGCACCCTATTTGCTGATTGAGCCCCCTAGGATTATTTTCAGTTCCCAAACTTGAAAAAATGGCTCCGTGATCGAAGATTTTCAACAAATGATGACGTGACGTCAGCAGCTAATGACTATTCTGAGGAGTTAGACAGCTCTCATTATAAAAAGGGTATCGAACTTGTTGAACATTGCTGGGAAAAGTGTATAGACCTGAAAGGAGATTATGTTGAAAAATAAATACATTCTTTTTACAAAATTTTTGTGGTTTCTTTGTTGGGTTGGGTACTTAGGGGACCACCCTGATACGTTACATTTGTTTATTTTGAGGGACAATTGCAACTCCCTGCACCAAGCGTTGATACTCTGCAGTATTCCTTCATTTCGCTACAATTCTCCAGCTTCACGACTTCTGTGTATACTACAGCATCATCCGCGAAAAGCCTCCTGGAACTTCTGACGTTATGTAGTAGGTCATTTGTTAAGTATTCTGAAAAGTAATGTTTCTATAGCACTCCTGTGGAGAATGCCCGATATTTCTCTTACGCCTGAAGGCTTCTTTCCATTCAGAATGACTTGCCGTTTTCTGTTTGCTAGAAATTCTGCAGTCCAATCACACAATTGATCGGATATTCTTTACGGTCGTATTTTTTTCGCTAGACAGCAGTGCGGAACTGTATCTAATGCCTTACTGAAAAGGAACAAGCCATGTACTTGGGCGGCCGTATCTGCTGCTTCCTGGGACTCGGGGACGAACAGAGCAAGCTAGGTTTCACACGATCATTGCTTTCGGAACCCATGTTAGTTCCTACAGAGGGCATTATCGGCCACCAAAAATGTCATAATACACGATGGTACAATAGTTTCTAAAATTCTACAACTAACCGGCGTCAGAGAAATATTCCTATAGTTTCGTGTTTCTCTTCGACGACCCATCTCGAAAACGGTAATCGTACTGGTATTCCGCTAGGTCCAGTGGCCTTCCCTCTGTTGAGCGATTTCAGTTGCTTTTCTATCCCATGGTCACTTATTTCGATATCAGCCACTTTATCGTTCGTGCGACGATTTCAAGGAGGCACTACAATGCCATCTTCCTCTGTCAGTTTTGGAAAAACACTTCCAACTCCTATTTCATAGTAAACATTTATGTAACTTAACATAGATCACTATTGTTTTTGTTGATTGGTTTGGGGAGGGAAGGACTCAACTGCTGGATTATCAGTCCCTTTTTCCCAGGGCATGCCCCATATGAATCCTATCACTTAAGATCTGGGACACGAACAAAAGGCGTAAAACGAACTGTGTAACCACACAGAACGAGAAAACGAAAGAAGGAAGCCAAAACTGAAAACATTAACTGAAAGGCAAAAAGCGGTAGAAGGTGGTAAAACAGTATAGCAGATGGCCTGCGCTGGCTGATTGAAAGGACAAAAAAGAATGAGCCAACCACTCTGCAATACGGATCACTATTGCCTGTATACTATTAAAGTCAAAATCTGTTTAATACAAACACAAGTGTTAAACGCAATATAAAAAGGACGTGTGTGTGTGAGTGAGTGTGGGTGGTTTCCAGCACAGCAATTTCACACATACGACCTGTTATCAGGACGTAAAAAGTATGGTGGTAGAGCATCAAAATGGTTCAAATGGCTCTGAGCACTATGGGACTTAACATCTGAGGTCATCAGTCCCCTAGAACTTAGAACTACTTAAACATAACTAACCTAAGGACATCACACACATCCATGCCCGAGGCAGGATTCGAACCTGCGACCGTAGCTGTCGCGCGGTTCCAGACTGAAGCTCCTAGAACCGCTCGGCCACACCTGCCGGCTGGTAAAGCATCCCTGGCTCCTCTATTTGTGGGGCTGTGGTGGGAAAGTGTAGATATGTAAGCATAATTCTGGTTATTTTGGCAGCCGAATTGGAGAGGATGTAAAATGCAGACCGGTAATGGTAAGAAAAGCACTTCTGAAGAAGCGAGATTTATTAACATCAAATATAGATTTAAGTGTTGGGAAGTCTTTTTTTGGAAGTATTATCTAGAGTGTAGTCATGTATGGAAGTGAAACATGGATGATGGTTCAGACAAAATGAGGAGAGAACCTTTTGAAATATTGTGTTACAGGAGAATGTTGAAGTTTGCTTGGGTACATCACGTAACTAATGAAGTACTGAAAATAATTGCGGAGACAAGAAATTTGTTTCACAGCTTGATCAAAAGAAGGGATCGCTTGATAGGACACATTATGAGACATCAAGAGATCACCAATTTAGTACTGGAGGGAAGTAAGGGGGTAAAAATCGTAGAGGCAGACCAAGAGATGAATACAGTAAACATATTGAGAAGGATGTATGTTGCAGTAGTTATTCGGAGATGAAGACGCTCGCACAGGATAAAGCAGCATGGAGAGCTGCATCAAACCAGTCTTAGGACCGAAGACCACAATAACAACAATTCAGGAATCCCTGGAGCAGTACCTACAAAACTTGGAACACTTACGGCTTCCTGTGGTAAAACATATTCTGTTGGGGAAGATATGTCTAAGCCCTTAGGTGTTCAGAGTGGATGGCATGTAAAAATAATCAAAATGAACTAAATTACTGTCGAATCCTCAGGTTTCGTTGTTTGGTAAGCTGATGGTAGCAGACCCGATGATATTTTGCCACTGGGAATTTGAGAAAGGTTAAGGGAGTATTTACGTTTGAGTACGTTTGTTCTACAGTCTTGCTGTTTAATTTCAGGTTCATGGCAAGAGGGATGTCGAATGCATTTCTAGCAGGAAAATTTAGAGTGAGAATAACTACCGTATCTCTTATTGTCAGCAAGGTTTTATCGGTGCTGTAGCAAAAATTACAACTGTTGTCTATGAACCCACAATCGGCACAAGAATTCGAAGAAATAGCTGTTATGTTCTATAAGAAATGAGCGTTCCAGAAATGTCTAAGTTCAATCAGTGGGGAACATATCAGAATTCTTAGCTCTAAGTGATCAGTCTCAAAGTTTCGTAATTATAAAAGCTACTCCTCAATAATACTGCAGTGTATTTGCACATTGCAAATACACTTTTGCGGAAGTCAGGGCCATGTGGAAAACAAGTGCTGAAGGCAGTTTCAGGAGGTACGTACTGAACGATAAAATGGCATAAGATATGCTTGAATTCCTGTGGGCGACTTCCTCCCAAGTACTACTATCAAAGTCCCCTTTGTCTTCGTAGGAGATGAAACTTGCTCAAACTCAGACACCTGATTATAGATTGTGCCAGGAAAAGTCTTCATCATTCGAAAAATAGGTTTAACAAAGCCTTTTAAGGACTCAGAAGAATGGCTGAATGTGCATTTGGAATTGCAGAAGCACACTAGCGAATATTTAGAAAAACCGATTGAAACGAAAGTTGAGACAACAGAGCTTATTGTAAAAGCTCTTTGTGTTTTATATAATACCGCTGTAGGCAAAGAGAATACACTGATCGTTACGTACTACAGAGACATACTTCCTGTAGTTGGCACATCAAGAAGGAACAATGCAGATTTTGTAGAGGCTATCGACACAAGAAATCTGTTTCTCTGTCCCTTACTGAAGAAAATATTGTCTGATTAAATAAAAGAATATTAAAGTGTAGCTTACGTGTTTCACATTATATAGAAACGTCTTTTCTTTGTTAGTCCAATACACAGCGGTTGTGATGTTGTGTATGACTCTAGTACCAGACGGCTGTGCGTTCAAAAACGGCTGAATTAACTGCCTTTTTAATATCGTAACCGAAACTGTTTCCACAAGCTCGCAACAAAAAACACTGCTCGAGAAAGCGCGCAACGAGGAGAACTCAAAAACGGCGCGACTAGAGTGGCCTTGAAGCAGCCAATCACGGCTCACGTTTCAGGACGGGCCCCCGATGGTCGCTGCTGGAAAAACAAACCAGTCTGAGTTTACATCGTCGACTGGCGTGAATCTTGGCGGGCAGCGATGCAGCAGGTTAAAAGCGCTGGTGAGTTCCAGTGGGATTTTGTTTCATCATCGCCAGGCAATGCCGCGAAGTGCGAGCAGCGACGCTGGCAGCTTCGCCGTCGGCTGGTAATCGTTTCCGTGTTTCTATTTATCTTCTGTGTTACACCGCAGTTCTGCCGTGGAGATGCATTTGACGGCTTAGCAGAGCCCCAGATTCCCACCTGGTGACCAAAACCGGAACTAATTTTTTCCCAGCATAAATCGGTTCCACGTTAATGCATTAGCATATCTACCACGTTTCGCTGCTGTACGATAATTTCAGTCCACTTTGAAACTCTGTCAGTAGCTGCACGATAATCATAATCAAACGGTAGTTATACAACAGCGAGTACGATCTTCTGCAGTGGAGCACCAGTTACTGGTGTCAATGTTTAGCCTGCTTAGGTTCTCCTTGAATTGTTCCTTAAAGCGATTCAGAGGAATACTGCTGAGCCTTCTACCTGTGTTCACTTTAGTATACAAAATTATTGGCGGAAATCCATCGTTTTTCATTAGCTAGAGACAACGAATTCGCCTGAGTTGGTGTCTAATGACGGTGGCTTCTGTACTGTTCATCTTCGCCTTTTGCACATCTGTACTTGATATGAAGTCATCCCATTTGATGTTCATAACGCATCTAAGCTACTGATAGTTGAAGCGCTCTAGTTTCTTAAGACAAGTTAGCTCCCAGGTTTCGCAACTGTAGAGCAGGGTAGAATCAACAATGTCTCGATACCCTGTCAGTTTGGTACATAGTGTCAGGTCTTTATTCAGGAAGACCCAATGTCTGAGATGTCCAGCCGGCCGGTGTGGCCGAGCGGTTCTAGGCACGGTTCTAGGCGCTCGGGCGTGGATGTGTGTGATGTTCTTAGGTTAGTTAGGTTTAAGTAGTTCTAAGTTCTAGGGGACTGATGACCTAAGATGTTAAATCCGATAGTGCTCAGAGCCATTTGATCTTCACTGCTGTGATACACATCTCTTCTACCAGAAGCTATCTGATACTACGGAAGAGCTACAAAATGCAGTAAACAAATGAGAATATATTTGTCTGTTATTGTCCATGGATATAGCATACAATAAACATCTGTTAATGATGTTACTTTAAACCGTATTCGCCGGCCGAAGTGGCCGTGCGGTTAAAGGCGCTGCAGTCTGGAACCGCAAGACCGCTACGGACGCAGGTTCGAATCCTGCCTCGGGCATGGATGTTTGTGATGTCCTTAGGTTAGTTAGGTTTAACTAGTTCTAAGTTCTAGGGGACTAATGACCTCAGCAGTTGAGTCCCATAGTGCTCAGAGCCATTTGAGCCAGAGCCAAACCGTATTCACAGTTCTGGGTAAATGTAACATATACATTACTTCTGGTGGAACCAGTTTGTGGACTAATATTTTGTGAAATACTTTTACATTGATGTTTTGTTTTTGCACTTACCGGCATAACGGAAGCCTATTATTCCACACAGAAAATGGCAGAAATAATGTTCTGTTATCGTGTGGTTAATGGAATCAATGGTGAAAGATCATGTCTAGCATTTACTGTGTGGAATGATAGGCTTCCATGTTGGTAAGTGCAAAGATAAAACAACAAGGTAAAAGTATTTCAGCCGCGCGGGGTTAGCCGAGCGGTCTTAGGCGCTGTAGTCATGGACTGTGCGGCTGGTCCTGGCGGAGGTTCGAGTCCTCCCTCGGGCATGGGTGTGTGTGTTTGTCCTTAGGATAATTTAGGTTAAGTAGTGTGTAAGCTTCGGGACTGATGACCTTAGCAGTTAAGTCCCAGAAGATTTCACACATTTTAAAAAAAAAAAGTATTTCATTAACTACTGAAAACATAAGCTGGTTCCGTCAGAACTAACTTAACTAGGCTGTGAATACGGTTTACAGTAACAATACTAACAGATGTATACGTCATGCTTTATCCATGGACAGTAGCAACAGGAATGTGTCATTTGTTTACTGCATTCGGTTGGTCGTTCATAATAGCAAAGAGTTGGCAGTAGAAGCGATGTGTTTCACAGTAACGAAGACGAACGAGTGCTCATAGTTCTTAATGTATGCATTTTAGACTATATATTTACTGATTTTTTTTTCTTTTTTTTGGTCCGTGTTATCGGCTGGCAAAATATGGAATACTTTTTATAACACTCTATTTAAGAGAGGCCAGCGCCTGGGAAAACAGTTAATATACTGATAAATTACAGAAGCAGTGGTTAAAGAGGTGCGTTTTTGTTTTCGTTTTGAATATTTGCAGGTATTCGATTCTTGCCTGCTTTCTGTCCGTAGACTGTTAAGCTTTTGAGGACTAAATGGAATGAAATTTTACTTTTGAATACATTATGGAAGTGACAGTGATCAATGTGTTACAAATGTTTACTATTAAAAACAGTCTTGATCACGATTTATTTATTAAGGTGACCGGTAGTGATTCTCCAGCAGAAAGAGGTTCCTACTTAATGGTCTGAAGATGACCACAGTAGTGGTCGAAACCGGTCACCTTAATAAATAAATCGTGATCAAGACTGTTTTTAGTAGTAAGGAATGAAATATGTTTAGATATGTCTGACACAAAAAAAAAAAAATGGCTCTGAGCACTATGGGACTCAACTGCTGAGGTCATTAGTCCCCTAGAACTTAGAACTAGTTAAACCTAACTAACCTAAGGACATTACATACATCCATGCCCGAGGCAGGATTCGAACCTGCGACCGTAGCGGTCTTGCGGTTCCAGACTGCAGCGCCTGTAACCGCACGGCCACTTCGGCCGGCTGTCTGACACACGTGCATAATTATGGAGCTATGTCGCTGACGTCAGTCTGACGTAAAATTATGGAAGACGACCAAGTACTAACCACAGTACAGACATATATACATCTAACATTCCGTGCGGCATACGACAGAAAGTTGCAAATGTCCTGAAAAACACAAGATTAAAAACTGGATTCACTCCACCTAAAAACTACGACAGAATATAATACATAATACAAAGTGTGATCAAACGATGCTTATTCAGGTTCTGGAATGTAGCATGTCAAGACTGTCCCGTCTTCTTCCCGAGACAAACAGACCGAGATTTCCACAGTAAGTATACAGAGCGCATTAGAGCCTACGTACATAGCAATCACACAACAACAGCAATAGCCACACAAATACACATTTGGAAAAGTAGAGCAAAACGTGTAAGTACGTCACAGACTAAATAAAGGTCATGAAACGAATGTGTCACAAGAACTGGGGATACATCCCCACTACAAAAAGTATGGAGATAAATTAGTGAATGAAGAACTCGAAAGCAACAGAGTGAATTTCTTCAGATGTTTCGATAGTTTCCGTAAACAAGCAAAATATATATTATTCAGAGAAAGAAACACCGTTGTAGCTAATATACACGTAAATAATGGTTTTAGATTATAGATAGAGAACGCCCTCTGCAGCATATTATAGCGTATGTATTCTGTGGACGATCTGTAGCGTATGCATTGATAAGCCAACACTATGACCAGTGCCCACCGCGACGCTAGATGCTGCCTGATGGCGTTGCAGGTACGTGACACGGTAACAAAAGTGTGTAAGCGGGGCAGACACGGGCGGGGATCACGTTAGCGAACATGTGGGCTCCATAAGCGACTTTCACAAAGGGAACATTACTATTGCGCAGAGCATGTGAACGAGTATCTCGAAAACGGGGAAATTGGTCGAATGTTCACGTGCTACGGTCGCGATATCTGCAGAAAGAGGTAGAAGAACTAAGCGCTAAATGGTTGGACGCCCACGATTCTCCACAGAATGTGGGGTTCGGTGGCTTGCCTGTTCTGTAAAGTTCGATGCCGATCTATGGCATCTCTTCCCAAAAGAGCACAATACCGGTGCACGCACAAGTGTTTCGGAGCACACCGTTCACCGGACGTTGTTGAATATGGAGCTCCAAAGCAGACCACCCTTAAGTGTTGACTTGCTGCCCAACGAAATCGTCAATTACGACTATAGTGGGCATGGGTCCATCGGGATTCGACCATCGATCGATGGAAACATTTCGGCATTTCGGGTGAATCACATAATTGCTACACTAAGTCGCTGGTCGTCCCCACAAAGCCTTCATCGAGGTGAACGGTGGCTCGCAACATGCAGCGCGCCACGGACGCGGGCTGGTGGGAGCAGTATTATGTTGCGGGAGACATTCCCCTGCGCTTGCATAAGATCTGTGGTAGTAATCGAAGACACGCTGACAGCTGCGAACCACCCTCGTACAGCACTTCATGCTTGAAGTCTTCCCCGACCACGATGTCACCTTTCTGCAGTGTCTCCGAGCCAGAACCGTGCTGCAGTGGTTTGAGGAACACTATAGTGAGCTCACGTCGATGTCTCGGCGACCAAATTCACCTGATGTAAATCCTATTGATCCCTTATGGGTCGCTATCGGGTGCCATTACTGCATATGCAAATCAGCGGACAGTTAGTTAGACGAATTAATGTAGACATCTAATGCCACATATCTTCACAAACCTACCAACAAACTGTCGGATCCCTGACATGCAGAATCACTGATGTATTTCGTTCCAAAGACGTAAAAACATGCTGTTAAGCAAGTGTTCCTACTGCTTTGGCTCATCTGTGTATATCTGTTGACACACTATAAAGAGTGTTTCAGAGTCTTTGCGACAAACGTGAAGGAACGATAGATCGAGTAACGGGGAATAGATTTTCTTAGAGGCAAAATGTTCGTTGATACGTCCTGGTGATGCTAGTCATTGTTCAAGCCTGGTTATGCTCTATGGAGTTGGCATGACGTAGGCACTCTGCAGCGTGGAAGACTGAAAACCCATCAAAATTGATGTTCCCGATTCGCTTCTAAAATATCTTTCTGCGCTGAGAAACACACGTTCTTATGGTTTTCTTGTTGAAAATCACTCTATAAGTTTACTGGGGTAGGTACTACGCTGTACACTAGTTAGTAGACCCTCCTAGTTTGATGAATCTCGTCGTCCCAGGGCCGACTAATGCTAAAGGATCACCTGGGAAGCGTCAGTGAATTGTTTCGAACAAAAGTGACGTGGTATATCACCCATAGACGTTTGTCGCAAAGACTTTGAAGCACCCTGTCTATACGTAACATATCTTTGTGACTGTTTCTGCATGGGACTTTGTGATTTTAACACGTGCTTTAGAACGTGGACTGTAACAGTTATGCATTATGTGTATGAGTTTCTACATAACAAAGCAAGAAGAAATTCGCACATGAAACTTACTCTCAATCTGTAGAGAAAGATACATCAATAATTGCAAAACTGCGCAAATTTACATTACAGTGAAATCACCCAAAACTGCCAGACAACACGAAAAAACATACGTAATACTGTGAATTATTTCCCAAAACGCGTAGGTAGAAGAGAAAATGTTACTGGTGGAAGCAAAATATTACTTTATATCAAAAGAAGTCATTATGGGTGCAAGATTTGTTCAAACGTGTTACAACATTTATGGAGAACGCAAATCTTCTCCATGCGAGTCAACATCGATTCTGTAAACACAGATCTTCTAAAAATCAGCTCGTCCATGAGATTCAGAGCGCCGTAGACAACAGCGCTGAGGTGGTGCCGTGTTCTTCGACTTCGGGAAGGCATTCAATACAGTTTGCACTGTCTTTTAATGATCAAAATACATGAGTTCACGTACAGGGCGGTTATAATTAAACTTTCCCTACTTGAGATGTCCCTCATGAAAAGTTATCGTAGAACAACGAAACTTTGTTGCAACATTTGTTAGGATATGCAGAAGACAAATAACGAACAAACCGTTGAAAGAAACGCATAATAATTTCCACATGAAAGAGTTCAACTCTGATAATCTTGGTTGTTACGGAGTGTGGAACGATCGGCCAATGATTTGGTTTGCTCCCGGGAGACGCCAAACGCTAATTGCGCACCAGATTGTTGAATGCTGGACGCAAAGTGCGATCTCCCAGTAGTGCTCGAGCTGTGTCAACTGCGTTACTACAAAGACAACGGATCTGAATCCTCCCATGTGGCACCTAAAATGTTTTACTTTCCATGGTTCACCGTTCGAAATGTGCTGTGAATAATTGTGAAATTGTATCCGTATAAACTTCGCATTACTCACCAACTTTTGCCACGTGACACAGACATTCGAGTACACTTTGCTTTTACTTTACCTGCAAGGGGGGAAGTTGATGACGTGTAGCCTTGGAACATTTTGTGGAGTGAAGAAGCACACTTTGCGCTCGCTGGGGCAGTAAACGATCGTAATCGTTGCATTTGGGGATCGTCACGGCCAACGAACGTGCATAATGTTCCCCTGCATAATCAACGCGACACTGTGTGGTGAGACTTCACGGCACAGTTCGTGATTGGTCTAGTTTTCTTCGAGGAACTCAGGTCCCAAGGACCAAGTATATGCAGTGTGTAAGGATACTGTGATCTGCTTCGCCGGCCGAAGTGGCCGTGCGGTTCTAGGCGCTGTAGTCTGGAACTGCGAGACCGCTACGGTCGCAGGTTCGAATTCTGCCTCGGGCATGGATGTGTGTGATGTCCTTAGGTTAGTTAGCTTTAACTAGTTCTAAGTTCTAGGGAGCCGGCCGCGGTGGCCGTGCGATTCTAGGCGCTGCAGTCCGGAACCACGGGACTGCTACGGTCGCAGGTTCGAATCCTGCCTCGAGCATGGATGTGTGTGATGTCCTTAGGTTAGTTAGGTTTAAGTAGTTCTAAGTTCTAGGGGACTAATGACCTAAGATGTTAAGTCCCATAGTGCTCAGAGCCATTTTAAGTTCTAGGGGACTAATGACCTCAGCAGCTGAGTCCCATAGTGCTCAGAGCCATTTGAACCATTTTGTGATCTGCTTCGTCAACATGTGACCCCTGCTCTGCTAGAAAGAGGTGCTTTGGACTCAACTGATGCACGATGGAGCTGCACCTCACATTGTTCGTGAGGTCGCTCGGTTACTCAGTAACGCATATTTAGAGAAAAACGAATCATTTGCCGATAGTTCCAAACTGCGTTATTAATAAAACACCGGATTTGAACTCTCTCATATGGCAACTAAAATGTATTTCTCTTCCCCATGTCCTAACAAATATTTTTATAAAGTTTCGTTGACCTACGATCACTTCTCAAGCAGTGACAGTTTAATTATGTCCTGTATGATCTGGTGAATTCAGTCGGAAGATCCGGGAGGCTCTTCGCGGACGATGTTTTTTAACTATGGAGGAGTTGCAACTCCAGAAAATTTAGTTTTTGGTGTTCTCATTGACTTTAATTCCCTTTTCAAACTTTATCTTCGGTTTTCTTTCCTGCTTGCTCATGTACAGATTGAATAAAGTGCTGGGTACAGTACAATCTTCCCTCACTCTCTTCTCAGCTGCTGTCTCTTTTCATGTCTCTCACCACTTAACTATAGATTGGTTTCTGTACAAATTATTGATAACCTTTCGTTAACTGTATCTTCCCCACGATAATTTCAGAATTTGTGCAATGTGTATTCCAGTTAAATTATCATAATTTGTCTCTAAATCTTCGTATGCTATAAATATGGGCTTTTCTTCCTTCGGTCTATCTTCTAAGATAATTCATTGGATCAGCATTGCTTCGGATGTTTCTGCATTTCTCCAATAGTCAATTTATGCTGGGTCGCCTGGGTCGCATTGTAACTCTCTGTCCCTCCTCAGGAACGATAGATTCAACTACATAACCCTACGTGGAGGTAACTACAACGCCGGAAAAAAATGCATCACCCTCAAGGACAAGGTAATTTTACTGACAAGTGGGGTGACATACAGTTCTTCATTGTAGGAGTATACGATAACAAATGCAGACCAAATGAAAAATTCGTCACAACAAACGGTGTCCAGTCACATAAATTGACAGTGTGGCCCCCTCTGGCTGCAACGCAAGCGTGTATTCTCGCACACAAACGATCGTACAAATGCCGAATTGCATCCTACGATAGTTCGTCTCAATCATATTGCGACTTTTGTTGCAATTCGACAAAAGTTCTTGCAGGCCCTGGGGGATGAGTAAGTTACCGCTTCGTCATGTGACATACCTGTTTAATTGGCGAGAGATCTTGCTGGTCAGGGCAGCTGTTCTACATCATGAAGAGCAGTTACACTGTCCTGCTGTCCGCCCCCGGTAGCTGAGTGGTCAGCGCGACAGACTGTCAATCCTAAGGGCCCGGGCTCGATTCCCGGCTGGGTCGGAGATTTTCTTCGCTCAGGGACTAGGTGTCTTGTTGTCCTAATCATCATTTCATCCCCATCGACGCTCAAGTCGCCGAAGTGGCGTCAAATCGAAAGACTAGCACCAGGCGAACGGTCTACCCGATGGGAGGCCCTAGTCACACATCATCATCATCATCATCATCATCATCACTGTCCTGCTGAAAAGCATATCACCTTCCCTTCGAAGAAATGGCAGTAGCGCGGGAAGAGTAGCCTCTGCAATGTAGCAGGCACTGGCTACCTTACCCTGCAGAAACGCCAAATGTGATCGCGAGTGGTAAGTCACGGCCCACCACACCATGCAGCTAGGGATGGAACCTGTGTATCGAGGGTGAATACACTCTGAAATACGGCATACACGTGGATGGACTCTGGAATACGAAAAAAGACGTGGACGTCTGTCACTCGAATACAGACAGAATGTACTGACTTCACTAAAGACTACAGACTTCCACTCCAGTCTCCAGGCAACTTCTTCACGACGCCACAGTACCCATGCGTGGCAGTGTCGTTGTGTCAATGGTAGCCTGGGCAGAGGCACATGTGGTTTTAATCCTGCTGCAAGCAGACGGTTCCCAGTGGTTCCTGATGTCAAAGCAGCTACAGCTGCCCAGATTTCGTGACTGGATGATGTACGGCCGTCCACCGCTACTCGCGCAAAGCGTCGATCTTGACGTGTGTCTGTACTACGTGGACGTCAACGTAGTTGCAGGTGTGGAAGCGTTCCACAGACCACTATTGAAAGCAGCGACACACCGCTTGTACATTGTGCCCAACATATGCAACAACTCGTCGATATGTCCATCCAACTTCCCACGGGCCCACAGTGTCAGTCCTTTCAAATGGCCGAACCTTTTCAACACGCGTACGTTCTCGCCGGTGGGACATGTTGCAAACGTTTACCTCTAATCTCAGCACAATTATTGCATGCAGAGTCGAAACCGAGGTTTCACAGTCAGGCCCCCTGAGAGCCATCTGATCGCCGATGACTGTGACCAATGAATCACTAACACCACAACCCCTCTGTATGAACACTGTAAGTAGGCTGTTTAGGTTTTTATGTTGGTAATGCCATGTAGTGCTGTGTATGAAAATCGCTGACTGCGCTGTGCGCAGTCTGTGGCTGGTTGGACTCATTGTTGGAATATTCGATTTGTAGTGTTGGGCAGTTGGATGTGAACAGTGCGTAGCGTTGGGCAGTTGGAGGTGAGACGCCAGCAGTGGTGGTTGTGGAGAGAGAGATACCAGAGTTTTGAGAAGTTACTATAAGCGTACGATCTGAACGTGTGTCCGCCAGAAAAAGGAAATTTATAAACATCGATGTTATGAATTGATAGATATACACTACTGGCCATTAAAATTGCTACACCAAGAAGAAATGCAGATGATAAACGAGTATTCATTGGACAAATATATTATACTAGAACTGACATGTCATTACATTTTCATGCAATTTGGGTGCATAGATCCTCAGAAATCAGAACCCAGAACAACCACCTCTGGCCGTGATGACGGCCTTGATAGCCTGGGCATTGAGTCAAACAGAGCTTGGATGGCGTTTACATGTACAGCTGCCCATGCAGCTTCAACACGATACCACAGTTCATCAAGAGCAGTGACTGGCGTAGTGTGACGAGCCAGTTGCTCATCCACCACTGACGAGACGTTTTCAATTGGTGAGAGATCTGGAGAATGTGCTAGCTAGGGCAACAGTCGAAAATTTTCTGTATCCAGAAAGGCCCGTACAGGACCTCCAACATGCGGTCGCGCATTATCCTGCTGAAATGTAGGGTTTCACAGGGATTCAATGAAGGGTAGAGCCACGGTCGTAACACATCTAAAATGTAACGTCCACTGTTCAAAGTGCCGTCATTCCGAACAAGAGGTGACCGAGACGTGTAACCAATGGCACCCCACACCATCACCTCATACCATCACCCATACCATGGTAGTCCATGCTGCTGCACACGTCGTCGAACTGTTCGTGCAGATGATTGTTGTCTTGCAGATGTCCCCATCTGTTGACTCAGGGATCGAGACGAGGCTGCACGATCCGTTACAGCCATGCGGATAAGATGTCTGTCATCTCGACTGCTAGTGATACGAGGCCGCTGGGATCCAGCACGGCGTTCCGTATTACCCTCCTGA
The DNA here is from genome assembly GCF_023864345.2 of Schistocerca serialis cubense. Classification (NCBI taxonomy): domain Eukaryota; kingdom Metazoa; phylum Arthropoda; class Insecta; order Orthoptera; family Acrididae; genus Schistocerca; species Schistocerca serialis. The sequence goes on from NC_064642.1 coordinate 232,584,744, forward strand.
ACCCACCGATTCCATATTCTGCTAACAGTCATTGGATCTCGACGAGCGCGAGCAGCAATGTCACGATACGATAAACCTCAATCGCGATAGGCTACCATCCGATCTTTATCAAAGTCGGAAACGTGATGGTACGCATTTCTCCTCCTTACACGAGTTCAAATGGTTCAAATGGCTCTGAGCACTATGGGACTCAACTGCTGAGGTCATTAGTCCCCTAGAACTTAGAACTAGTTAAACCTAACTAACCTAAGGACATCACAAACATTCATGCCCGAGGCAGGATTCGAACCTGCAACCGTAGCGGTCTTGCGGTTCCAGACTGCAGCGCCTTTAACCGCACGGCCACCCTTACACGAGTCATCACAACAACGTTTCACCAGGCATCACCGGTCAACTGCTGTTTGTGTATGAGAAATCGGTTGGAAATTCTCCTCACGTTAGCACGTTGTAGGTGTCGCCACCGGCACCAACCTTGTGTGAATGCTCTGAAAAGCTAATCATTTGCATATCACAGCATCTTCTTCCTGTCGGTTAAATTTCGCGTCTGTAGCACGTCATCTTCGTGGTGAGGCAATTTTAATGGCCAGTATTGTATATATCATGACTTTTGAGCATTATTAAGGTAAACACATTGTCTGTTCTCTACCAAAATCTTTCGTTTTCTAACTATGCCTATCAGCAGTTAGTGCCTTCAGTAGTTAGAATCTTTTATTTAGCTGCCACTATTGGCGCTCGGTGTATTGCAGTAGTTTGAGTAACGAAGATTTTTGTGAGGTAAATGATTCATGAAAGGTATAGGTTATTGTTAGTCAGGGCCATTCTTTTGTAGGGATTATTGAAAGTCAGATTGCGTTGCGCTAAAAAATATTGTGTGTCAGTTCAGTAATGATCAGAATAAGTAAAGAGAATACTGTTTGAGTACGTTGAGTTTTGCTCATCTGTTTGAAAATCAAATAACGTAGGAGTTTACCAGCACAGTCATGCTTAATTTTTCGTAGGCGACGTTACAACACATTATATTCTGGTGCCACTGAACACAGTCCTCGAGGTTGCTGTATTTTTTCTGGCGGTTTAGTCGTAAGGAAAGCGGATACCTGGCTGAGAGTCATCACAAGATTCATAAGGTAATGCAGTTTATTGACGAACGGAGTGGCTTACAGAACACCAGATCCGACTGATGCTTGAGTTACTAGGTTGGAGTAACTGAAGAGGAGGGGAGATCAAAAGAAGAGAGGCGGGCTCCATAAAGGTTTCGTTTAGTAAGAATAAGAGCATTACAGAGGTGCTCGTCGAACGCTTCAAGAGAGGCGTTTTGCAAATGGAAACATTAGTCTGAAAATTTTGATGACACTCTTTCCAAGGAGAGTCAGCCAACATATTACCATATTACCTCGTTATCACAACGAGAAAGCCAGTGAAATTAGAGCTTCTATTGGAAATGAGCGTTTGGCGTCATTGGCCGGGAGGCCCCTCGCGGGGCAGGTCCGGCCGCCATATCGCAGGTCTTATTACATTCGGCGCCACATTGGGCGACCTGCACGCCGGATGGGGATGAAATGATGATGAACACAACACAACACCCAGTCCCTGAGCGGAGAAAATCTCCGACCCAGCCGGGAATCGAACCCGGGCCCAGAGGACGGCAATCCGTCACGCTGACCACTCAGCTACTGGGGCGGACAGAGCTTCTATTGAGGAATGTCTATATACGTTCTCCCCACGGATCATTATCGAATAGGGCAGGAAAGGGGGGATAGGATAATGGTCTCAGAAGGATCTTCTGTCATACACTGCAAGATGGCTTGCCTAGGACAAATGAAGACGCGTGTGAAACTTGTTGTTTGTTGTTCCTTTTACTACCGCCTTTTGTTCCAGGAAAGGTCGTGTGCTACCATGGCAGCTGGTCAGCCTACAGGACCGGCAACGGCAAGTTTGAAATAGAGTACATACAGCCCCAACTGGCCACCCACCTCATCTACAGCTTCGTTGGAATGACGCCTGAAGGAGAGGTCAGAATTATTGATCCGTGGCTGGATCTTCCTGAAGGAAAAAGTAAGTAACCTTAAGAAGAAAACAACTGCTTTCACAACACATATTTTAGCGACGAGGAGTAAACAGAGGCACACTGTCCAATCCCATTACTGTGACCACCTGTCAAAAGCCTGAATAACCACCTTTTACAGCGCGGACCGCTGCAAGAGGTGCAGGAAGAGAGTTAGTAATGTTCTGTACTGTATCAACAGGCACGTGGGGCCATGCCGGCTTCTGTGCCGTGGCCAATTGAGCTAGATTTCTCGGCTAGGGACCCATGGCACGTACAGCCCAATCGATATGGTCTCGCAGATTATCCATTGGCTTCGGTGACCAGTGGAGTATGGTAATTTCATCCCGGTGCTCTTTGAACCATGCACCTACAAAGCGAGTTGTGTGACACATTCCATTGTCCTCCTGAGAGATGCCATCATGCCGAGAAAAAACAAACTGCATGCAGGGGTGAATATGGGCCCCAAGGATGGATGCATACGTATACTGATTGATTGTGCCTTCCAGAATGACAATATCACCCAGTGAATATCACAAAAACATTTTCCAGACGATAATGCTCATTTATGCGGCCTGGACCCCTTTTCTTTCAGATGTTTCACGCTGTGCGCGCCGAGAGCCATCTGTTCGATGGAGCCTAGAACGTGATTCTCCAAAACGGCTACTTATCGCCACTCAGTACACGTCCGGTTGGGATACTGGCACGCAAATTCTAGCCATGAAAACTAGTCAGATGGGCGCATTAACCGGCCGCCTGCTGCGAAGCCCCCTACGCAGCAACCTTCCCTCAACCGTCGTTGAGGAGACATTTTTGGTAGCCCCTTGGTCCATCTGGGCGATCGGTCGCTCAACAGTTGCATGTCTATTCGCCTATGCACATCTCCGCAGCAGCCGTTCATCCATGTCATGCATGGCTCATGGTACACCACAGTTGCCTTGGTGCCAGTTTTGGATAGCACCATTTTGCCAAGCATGGTGTACTTTAACCTAGGCAGAAAGCGAGCAGTTTACAAACTTAACCGCTTCAGAAATGCTTCCATCCTTGGTCATGCCCTCCTGGCCGAGCCAGAGATTTTCTTCACTCGGAAACTGGGTGTTGGTTGTCCTTGCGTTCGTATCGTCATAATTGAGGCAGCCGAATGGCACGGCCCGGAAGACAATAAACTGAAAAAAAGAGCATGCCCTTTTGGACGTCAGATAAGTCACTCCCTCGGGCATGGGTGTGTGTGTTTGTCCTCGGGATAATTTAGGTTAAGTAGTGTGTAAGCTTAGGTTCAAATGGCTCTGAGCACTATGGGACTTAACTGCTGTGGTCATCAGTCCCTTAGAACTTAGAACTACTTAAACCTAACTAACCTAAGGACAACACACACATTCATGCCCGAGGCAGGATTCGAACCTGCGATCGTAGCGGTCGTGCGGTTTCAGGAAATTTGAAGCCGTATGTGAGCTGAAAAGTACGATACGAGAAGAGTGGGCGACAATTTCATTACAAGAACTAAAAACCCTAACAAAATCAATACCGAAGACAATTTTTGAGGTTGGACAAAGTTCTAACAATGCAATAAACAATAGGACAGTGAGTGCCTTTATACCAACTTCCACCCATGAAATGCAAGCGCCTTATTTTGTTAATGGTGCTATGAAATAAACTATGTAATTCCGTCATAATTGTTTATTTCTTATACATATCTACTGCTTTCAGGATTAAGTCAATACAGTATGCTACAGACCTTGTACTGCTACTTTCGTAGCAACCCTGCCTTGATACCGACTTCCACTTCCGTATTAAGAAGAAACACCTCTAAACTAAATTTGCTATCTGCCAGACGTTTTCTGTGGATGGGCAGGTTGTCAAAGAGTCTTACAGGTGCACATTTCACACCCTCTTGTGCCAAAGGCAGATTCATTAAAGGATAACGGAGATAATTTTTCCTTCTAGTGTTGTACTTGTGAATACCTCTGTTACTCATAAGTGAATAAATGTACTTTTAGGCTGTGGTTAATATTCCTATCTGCTACCAGCAGAATGCATGTTTGTGAACTCCACACATATTCTGATTACTTTCTTTTGTGTAAGGAATACTTTTTGCAAAAGGAAGGAGTTACCCTGGAATACTATCCCAGGAGACATCACTGAATGAAAATATGCAACGTATGTTAACTTACTGAATTCTATAGCTCCAAAGTTGGCAATTATTGCTATATCAAAAGTATCCATACCTAAACATTTTAGCAGGCATAATATATGAATATCACAATTTAAGTTTTCATCAATATATTCACCAAAGAACTTACGATTTTCTATTCTGTTTATTATTTGTTGTTGGTATACCAGGTTAATAGGATGTGGGATATTTTTGACAGTACAAAACTGGGTGAACAGCGTTTTTCCAAAACATAAAGCTAGCCCATTTGTGCAAAACGATTCAGTAACTTCCACGAAAACATTATTTAGGGGAGACCGGTCTAAAATTGACATCTCGACTCAAAGGAAGTAGCCATAGCTTAGGGTAAATGAATGTGATGTTCAGAAAGGTGAATTGGCAGCATTGATTCTGCTTTGACGGGAGAAGCCTGTCGGCATTGTTGTTGGTGGTAGACACGAGAAAAAGGTAAACATCAAATTTTTCTTCTTTACTCACGTAAAATGCCCAATATTATATTCTCTGCGTTTTTATTTCAAAGCTGCAGTGAATGGCTTTACTTTTACAATAAGATGTACAAGATATGATTCTATCTTTTCCTTTTCCACTAGACGGATTTAAGCGTTTCAATGCTCTCAAATCGGCCAATACGAAAACTCTCATCGCCCTCGGAGGCTGGAATGAAAGCTCTGCTACGATCTCAGCTGTAAGTGACACATAGAATGCTGCACAAATCAGTCGCTTCTTTTGTTTTCTTCTAACGACATTGCCACATCTGCTTCTACCCCGCGCAGGTAGTGAACGACCCGTCGCTGAGGGCTCATTTCGTGCAATGTGCAGTGCAGTTCTTGAGGACTTACGGGTTTGACGGTCTCGACTTGGACTGGGAGTACCCAGGGCACCGCGGCGGTTCCCCGGGAGACAAGGTGAGTCACTGCCTGCACAGACGAGTGCGCTCTTCTGTACGGAAACCGTACAGAGGTCTGGTCTGACTAAGTATCTATGTTGCTGCTTCCATAAATGACAAGATAGAATTTCAGTGCCGATTCACCTACGCAACATTTCAAAACTACCACATTTCTTTCTTCCGAAAATAGTCGCAGTTGTAAACTCGTCACAATATAGGTATGGAAATCATCTAACTGCCTTGTACATATGTGTTATGCTCAGCCTTAAAATAAACATATTTGGGTCAGTAAAAGATGGCAAATACAGCCTTAAAATAAACATATTTGGGTCAGTAAAAGATGGCAAATAAAATTAGTTAGAGGTATTGTATTGTATGTTAACCGGTGACCTAGAAACCACGGAGAGGCTCCGTCCCCGCCGCAGCCGCAGTGGCCCACAACGATTTCCGCAGTCCGCTTCACCCCTACGCCGCCCCACACCGAACCCAGGGTTATTGTGCGGTTCGGCCCCCGGTGGACCCAGCAGGGAACGTCTCACACCAGACGAGTGTAACCCCTATGTTTCCGTGGAATGCCGGACATTTGCCACGCTGGACATTTGCCAGGCCGGACAATGCCACACTTGCCCCTTCGCCAGGTAGCTTGAGTAGCGATCCCTCAGGTAAGGGACGCCCTTCCTCGTACTTCTTCTGTCCGCTTTCAAACTGCCGTCTCCACATCTTACTCGATACAACCAGTACGTAAGGGACCTTCTTCTTCGACATCTTGGCGAAATACAGAACTTCTTTTCCGAAATCGAAATATTTATAGCTTTTGGGAAACGAAAGCAATACCGACGATTATGTCAGTATGTAATTAGTTCTGCCAAGTATAAATACAGATCCCCCTCTCTGTATGGTAGCTTCCTTTCGCGCTTACTAATTGCGATAGAAACAGCCCATCGGCAGGGGAGCACCAAGAAAGGAACGATGTATAGAGAATGCTAATGTACGCTAATCATTTCTCTTTGATCACTGCATTTGTGCCTACTTTAATTACTACAACTGCATGCCCAAAAGACAATAAGGAAAGAAGAAATGGGAATGCGAATATTTGAAAAGAAGAACGACATACTCCATATTAATTTACTCTCTAAAATCCGATATCCTTTGCGGCGAAACATTAGTTAATAAAGTGCAGCGGGACAATGTTCAAAGCGTGACTGAAAGTACGTTCATACACAGAGATAAGAACATCTACGATTGTCATGTCATCTAAAGTCGACGTACAATTTTAAAATGTTAGAAATAAGGAAATGTAGTAATACAAAATGCAATGCTTGTACTGTACGTTGTTGTTCTACATTCTTTAGCTCTGGTATTTACAGGGTCACAGAGAAAGCATCCTAGGTTTTGGAAGGAAAAGCCGTAATTGTAATGATCTCCACTATAACAGAAATAAGAACCACAACTTAAACAAAAATGTAATGTGTGTTCCAGCTCACAAGCGACAGTGAAGCAGGTAGTTCCTGTGACTTAGTATGGACAAAGGTTATATTCGACTACTGGAATAAATTAAAAACTGGCTCCTTTCACCAACCCCCGATCTCAGATGAAACAGTTGCTGAACATTTCAAAGAAAACTCGAGTCTCATCCCAAATAGATATCCTACTTATACAATTATACACTCCTGGAAATTGAAATAAGAACACCGTGAATTCATTGTCCCAGGAAGGGGAAACTTTATTGACACATTCCTGGGGTCAGATACGTCACATGATCACACTGACAGAACCACAGGCACATAGACACAGGCAACAGAGCATGCACAATGTCGGCACTAGTACAGTGTATATCCACCTTTCGCAGCAATGCAGGCTGCTATTCTCCCATGGAGACGATCGTAGAGATGCTGGATGTAGTCCTGTGGAACGGCTTGCCATGCCATTTCCACCTGGCGCCTCAGTTGGACCAGCGTTCGTGCTGGACGTGCAGACCGCGTGAGACGACGCTTCATCCAGTCCCAAACATGCTCAATGGGGGACAGATCCGGAGATCTTGCTGGCCAGGGTAGTTGACTTACACCTTCTAGAGCACGTTGGGTGGCACGGGATACATGCGGACGTGCATTGTCCTGTTGGAACAGCAAGTTCCCTTGCCGGTCTAGGAATGGTAGAACGATGGGTTCGATGACGGTTTGGATGTACCGTGCACTATTCAGTGTCCCCTCGACGATCACCAGTGGTGTACGGCCAGTGTAGGAGATCGCTCCCCACACCATGATGCCGGGTTTTGGCCTTGTGTGCCTCGGTCGTATGCAGTCCTGATTGTGGCGCTCACCTGCACGGCGCCAAACACGCATACGACCATCATTGGCACCAAGGCAGAAGCGACTCTCATCGCCGAAGACGACACGTCTCCATTCGTCCCTCCATTCACGCCTGTCGCGACACCACTGGAGGCGGGCTGCACGATGTTGGGGCGTGAGCGGAAGACGGCCTAACGGTGTGCGGGACCGTAGCCCAGCTTCATGGAGACGGTTGCGAATGGTCCTCGCCGATACCCCAGGAGCAACAGTGTCCCTAATTTGCTGGGAAGTGGCGGTGCGGTCCCCTACGGCACTGCGTAGGATCCTACGGTCTTGGCGTGCATCCGTGCGTCGCTGCGGTCCGGTCCCAGGTCGACGGGCACGTGCACCTTCCGCCGACCACTGGCGACAACATCGATGTACTGTGGAGACCTCACGCGGTCACGCCCCACGTGTTGAGCAATTCGGCGGTACGTCCACCCGGCCTCCCGCATGCCCACTATACGCCCTCGCTCAAAGTCCGTCAACTGCACATACGGTTCACGTCCACGCTGTCGCGGCATGCTACCAGTGTTAAAGACTGCGATGGAGCTCCGTATGCCACGGCAAACTGGCTGACACTGACGGCGGCGGTGCACAAATGCTGCGCAGCTAGCGCCATTCGACGGCCAACACCGCGGTTCCTGGTGTGTCCGCTGTGCCGTGCGTGTGATCATTGCTTGTACAGCCCTCTCGCAGTGTCCGGAGCAAGTATGGTGGGTCTGACACACCGGTGTCAATGTGTTCTTTTTTCCATTTCCAGGAGTGTAGTTGGCAGTAACTTCAATCTACGTTCCGTACGTTGACAAAAATACATTTTCAGACCCTATTGTAGATAGAAAACAACTTCCGTAACTGTTCTAAATGCTTTTTTAAAATTATTTTGAACAATTAGTTCACGAGGCCATTCAAATTGTAAATGGTTACGAAAACACACTTGACCTCTTAGCCACAAATAAACCTGAGCATCACGACGCACACAGGGATTAGTGAACACGCAGTCGAGGGAGGCTCAATTCCGTAACAAAGAAATTCACCAAAACTAAACGCGATATATATCTATTTATAAAAGCAGCTAAAAATTCGGTTGACGTCTTTCTAAGAGAGAGTCTCCACTCCTTCCAAACTACGTAAGTGACGACCATTGTTGTTGTTGTGGTCATCAGTCCTGAGACTGGTTTGATGCAGCTCTCCATGCTGCTCTATCCTGTGCAAGCTTCTTCATCTCCCAGTACCTACTGCAGCCTACATCCTTCTGAATCTGCTTAGTGTATTCATCTCTTGGTCTCCCTCTACGATTTTTACCCTCCACGCTGCCCTCCAATACTAAATTGGTGATCCCTCGATGTCTCAGAACATGCCCTACCAACCGATCCCTTCTTCTAGTCAAGTTGTGCCACAAGCTTCTCTCCTCCCCAATTCTATTCAATACCTCCTCATTAGTCATGTGATCTACCCATCTAATCTTCAGCATTCTTCTGCAGCACCACATTTCGAAAGCTTCTATTCTCTTTTTGTCTAAACTATTTATCGTCCACGTTTCACTTCCATACATGGCTACACTCCATACAAATACTTTCAGAAATGACTTCCTGACACTTAAATCTATACTCGACGTCAACAAATTTTTCTTCTTCAGAAACGCGTTCCTTGCCATTGCCAGTCTACATTTTATATCTTCTCTACTTCGACCATCATCAGTTATTTTGCTCCCCAAATAGCAAAACTCCTTTACTACTTTCAGTGTCTCATTTCCTAATCTAATTCCCTCAGCATCACCCGACTTAATTCGATTACATTCCGTTATCCTCGTTTTGCTTTTGTTGATGTTCATCTTATACCGTCCTTTCAAGACACTGTCCATTCTGTTCAACTGCTTTCCAAGTCCTTTGCTGTCTCTGACAGAATGACAATGTCATCGGCGAACCTCAAAGTTTTTATTTCTTCTCCATGGATTTTAATACCTACTCCGAACTTTTCTTTTGTTTCCTTTATTGCTTGCTCAATATACAGATTGACAAATGTGGCTTAAATTCAAAGAAATAGTATCCACAGCACTCGAGAGATTCCTACCAAATAAATTAATAAGAGACGGAACTGATGCCCCATGGTACACAAAACACGACAGAAAGCGGCTGCAGGAGCACCGAAAAAGGCACGTATAATTTAGACGAACGCAAAATCTCCAAGATTGGCGAAGTTTTACTGAGGCTCGAAATTTGGTGCGGATTTCAATGCGAGATGCATTTAATAGTTTCCACAACGAAAGTCTCTCTAGAAATGTGGCGGAAAATCGAAAGAGATTCTGGTTCTATGTTAAGTAAACCAGCAGAAAGACTCAGTAAGTCGCGACAGCGACGAGGAGGAGGAGGAGGAGGGAGAGACAAGGGACCCAACCCTTCGGAGCAGGTAAAATCGTGGCAAATGTCCGGCATGGCAAATGTCCGTCGTGGCAAATGCCCTCACACTGTTTGCGTGGTAGAGAAATGGCGGTGTACGCGTACGTCGAAAACTTGTTAGCGCAGCAACCGCCGACATAGTGTAGCTGAGGCGGAATAAGGGGAACCAGCCCGCATTCGCTGAGGCAGATGGAAAACCGCCTAAAAACCATCCACAGACTGGCCAGCTCACCGGACCTCGACACAAGTCCGCCGGGCGGATTCATGCCAGGGACCAGGCGCTCCTTTCCTTTCCGGAAAGTTAGAGGTATTACTCCGAGTGAAAATTATATGACTGAATTAAGTAGTGTTAATGTAGGAAGCTTTTACTGTACATTAATTGATATCTATAAGTTAAGCTTATTCTCATTAACTTCCCAGCAGCCTTGCCGCAGTAGTGATACCGATTCCCGTCAGATCGTCGAAGTTACGTGCTGTCGGCCTTGGCTAGCACTTGGATGGGTGACCATGTAGGGAAGCAGCCTACTCACGCCATAATAAATTCACATCAGTCTTTCCATTGTGTGCCAGCCAGTCCGCTGTAACTAGGTCTGACGTCATAAATGTTGCGCAATATTTTAAAAATCAAGCAAATAACCTAAAACATTTCTAGCATGTCAGGAGTAATACTAAATTAATATGTGTTGAATATCAGTTCGATAACTTTAACCATTTTCGAAATTTGGACGTTTTTCTGTAAAAATCATTGGCGCAACAGAAAAGAGCTAGAGAATTAAAAATTTATATTTAGATTCCTTTCCAATAATAATTTAATAGAAACAGTCTTCTGTATCTCACAAATTAAGATTTTAGTTGAAATTCATGATTTTCTGGTTTTTGTCTTAAAACTTAAGGAAGCAAGATAGATTAAGTAGGCTAATAAATAAGGCTAGAATGTTTATATTTAAGTAGAATGATGATCCGCTGTAATCATAAAGATGTGAGAAGTTTCATTTGAATAACTCTAAAACTATAGCGATAGCGTATCTCCAAAGGGCCAGTTCAGAGCTCGTCTACTGCGTGCAGTGTAATTAAATTAATTCTCTCGCCCAAAATATTTAACTTAGCCATGTCAAACTTTTATTGTGATTACTTAACTGTGTGCTGAATGCACATTTAAATTAAGAGCTTCATCGGCCATCAGCAAGACAAGCTATGATTTATTCAATAACTTAATGTGGTGCATTACTAGCCCAGCGGCTAGTCGGGAGAGCCGATTTGATCAGGCGTTCCCTTAGCCGTCCGCACCGCGGCTTTATATATAAGAACGCTGCGCGAGGAAGCAAGGCCCCAGTTCTCTCCAGACAGTGAATAGCACACCATCTGTGTCGGGAGTCGCGTCGCGTCGGTATCATTGCTATAGACAGCCTCGGATGCCGTAATAAGTTACTCGGGATACGAGTAACCATGAAATCATTTTCAAGTGAAGTGTTAATTCTGGGATGACTTTAATTATCGATCTTCAGTTTGCGTATTGTCGTATTTTAACGTGCCGCCGCGGGACAAACATTCTACCATTATTTAGCGTGGCGTTTGATGAACCTAATCATCAAATTATGGCGAGCATTCATTTAAATATTTAATTTGGACAGTTATAGTTGCATCAGTGCATTAGACTCTGAACTGCTCTGTTAGTTAGATTGTGTGGATTCTTTTGTTTTCATCTGTGACTTTCAGAATACAGAACGTTTCTTCACGACCGTTTTTGATTATAAATCCCAGGCAATTTCGTAATTCCTCAGAGCTATAAGCTGTAACTATAAATGTATTCTCAGATGAAGTGGGCACTAGGAATTCTAATTACAGGCTTCAAGTTTTGCTAATCACTTTCTGGTTGCCAATATTGTAGTTAGAGAGCCAGTGTTGAGAAAGGCGAAAGACAGCATAAATAACATTCTAAATAATAGGAACTGGTTTTACATTCTACAAACCAAACATTTATATACAACAACAACATAATTCCACCCGCCGCCCCACAACCATTCGGGTCTCCCGAGCGCTGTTGGCGAGCGAAGTGTACTCAGCCCTTGTGAGGCTAATTGAGGAGCTACTTGATTGAGAAGTAGCGGCTCCAGTCACAAAAAGAAAAGAAAAAAATGAGCGTACGGCATTGTGGCCTGGGAGTCCCCCAGTCGGGGAAGTTCGGCAGCCGAGGGCAAGTACTAATTGCATTCGACGCCACATTGGGCGACTTGCGCGTCGGAGATGGGGATGAAATGATTATGAGGACAACACAACACCCGGTCCCTGAGCGGAGAAAATCTCCTGTCCCAGCTGACCACATGTCTCTCGACATCTCCATCCAGTGACGCCTGTGGGCTGAGGACGATGCAGCGGTCAGTCGGTATCGTTGGGCCTTGCGAGACCTGCACGGACGGAGACAAGTTTTAGTTTAGTTTTTAATTTGAACTGTACTATGCAGTGGTTGGCTGTCCGAATCAAAATGAAAAGAACCTGTCTTCTTAACTGGACTCTAATGGCACTGCGGCATCGGTGTACGACGTCATCTTGCAGAACACCAGACTCATCATCCTCTCAGCGATAGAAAGTCGCCTCTAAGGCGACCGATCTATCACCTTTTTTTAAATTTCTCATGTTTATTTAATTTATCATTTGCTTAGTGCAAGACAGAGATATCAGCCAAAAACATCCCATTTTTTGGGTTCCGTGAAACGTGCACGATAAAGAGTTAAGACAAGAAGAGAATAGAAACTTTTGGAGTATGGTAGTAGTGAAGAATGCGGAAGATTAGACAAGTAGATCGCGTAACTAATGAGGAGATACAGAAATGAATAGCGGAAAAAAGAAATTTAAGGCACAAAGTGACTAAAAGAACAAACCGGTTGATAAGAGACGTCCTCAGGCACGAAGGGATCGTTAATTTTGTAATGAAGCGAAGTGGGAGGGGGTAAAAATTGTAGAGGGACAGACCAAGGCATGAATGCAGTAAGCAGGTTCAACTAGATATAGGTTGCAGTAGTTATCCAAAGATGAAGACACTTTCACAGGACAGAGTAGCTTTTGGACTGAAGATCACTATAAAAATATGGGCTTAGATGATAAACTGGAAGTTATATTTTTTGTTCACTTCAGCTGTGTAGTACCAAGGCTATATTTGTCCACAATGTTCTGCTCACTAGTTTTAAGATTTGATCTTTGATTTCCATTGGCATCTCACTCCTCCGTATGAAATGGCCTTTACCTCTACTGGTGGTAGTTTACATACTTTTTACGTGAGCTCTTTTATTGACCATCTTCACTAGATCATTGACTGTTTAGTTATATTCAGTGCCAACAAGTCCCTCGACGTGCACCAGTTTTACCTTCTTCCCAAACTATTTAATTCCCGCAACTGCTTTCTTAATGTCTGTTACCAGCAGATTATATTTCTTAATAACATATGTAGTCTACGTACTTGGTATCAATCCCTTCGGACTTTTTTTTCTGTGTGCTGTAAATCTGTGCCTTTTGGAGAACAGCTGGAAGTCTCACTGGGGAGCGCAATCAGTTGTATGAACCTAGAGCTTAGACGCGGGAATGCAAATACCGCTTTTTCATTAGCTGTCTTTTTAGAGGCGTCCGTCCATGTAGCTCTAGAAACACTCTAGGGAGTTGAAACGCACTGTTTCAGTAATTTGTGCCATTAAGCGTATAGTTTATAGTTTCACGAGATGCATTCAATAAGTAATGTAAACATTTTTTTCTCAGCCAATTTCTGTTTAAGTAATGGGGAATTTGTTGTAGGACATCGTGGAACATTCCCACTTCAGCCGCCAGTAGCTTCATAAAGTTCCGATAGATGGCTGCGTTATATGGAGCCTTCAAAATGGCGTCTGTGACGGAAGTGCGTTCCAAGCAGAGAGCCGTCATTGATATTCATAAATGCTTGCAGAATGTCTACGGCGACCTGACTCTGAACAAAAGCACGGTGACTCGTTGGGCGAGGCGTCTGTCATTTTCGCAACAACGTCGCGCAAACCTGTCCCATCTCCCGGTCGGCCGCACACAGCTGTGACTCCTGCACTGATGGAACGTGTGCTCATTCGAGATGATCGATGGATCATGGGTTCATCTCTTCGAGCCGGAAACGAAACGGAGTGGCGCCACACTACGTCACCTCCAAAGAAAAAGTTCAAAACCACACCCTCAGTCATGGCAATGGTCTTCTGGTACTCTGAAGGGGTTATTCCGTTTGATGTCCTCTATCATGAAATAAAATAAAATGAATGGTAGGCTACCTATAGCATCAGTATTTTGCCCACATGCCACTGGCATCAAGAACAGCTTGGATCCTTCGAGGCATAGAACTGACAATTGTATGGAAAAATTCCTCGTCCATGGCAATTCTCTTCCAAAAACAATGTACCAAAACCCATAGAGCATTCACACACAGTTCCTGGAGGAAGGTCTAGCCAATTGTCCCGCAGAGTCTTCTTAAGTTGAGCTTATACGTGCTCTATGGAACTGAGATCAGTTCAACTTTCGAGGCCACGGAAGGCACTGAATAATATTCTCCCTCTTTTGAAACCAGTTCTCAATTCTAATGCTAGTGTGTGATGGATGATTATCATGTTGGTACCTTCGGAGTACCAGAATCGAGCTCCAGGGATGATTACATTCTCAAGGAAATGTTCATAGCATTCTGAATTGAACTTGCCTTGGATACGTTCTCAAGTTCCTGCACACATGTAAGGCATTCAGCCCCCAGCATTTCACACTTACGCGTCCGCCTCTAGCGCATGTGGCCACAAAGCGCGCGTCATATCATTGCCCTTCTGTGCGGTAAACAAGAGCAGGACCTCTGCTTGTGGACTCAATTGCGCACTGCTCGGAGAAAATGACTTTCCTCCAGTCGACATCTTCCCAGGAACTCACAGCTGATAGTCTATCCACGGCTCGTTCATCAGACAACGGTTCTTTGATAAGAGCACGACGGGACCTGATTCCATGGTCCTTTAATCTTCTGAGAGCAGTTCTCGGAGAGCCCGGGAAATGTGAAGTTCTCCTTAGTTCCCGGATCATTTACAAAGGACCATTCTGGGCCCGCCTGGCAAATTGGTCATCTTGTCTCCATGTGGAGGCTCGTGGTCTTCCAGGTATTAGACGCCTCACTACCTCATCATTATCTCTAAATCGTCTAATCCATCTCCTTCCTGTGGACCATAACGACCATAACGACGTCCTGCCTCAAATGCACTAACAGCGTTTTTCAAAGAGAGCAATGGTTGGGTCGCAAACATACATATCAGTCATTTTGAAGCAGACCTATGACGTATGACAATCAGCTAATACGTTTCTCTTAGCTGAAAACTATAGAGACAGCAGGTGGCGGTCGAAGTAATAATAAAAAAAAAAAAACACATCAATTTTCAATTATAAATGGAATCTTTTGAAATAATGTAGAACCTAAAAAAGCCTACAACTACACAATTTGTAGCAAATTAAAGTCTAAAATATTACCAGCACAGGTCTAAATGAAAAAAATGACAATTGACTCCATTTAGATTCGAACTCTCGTCCTTTACGTTCATAAACCGTCAGCCTATCCAGTGAGCCATTGAAACAGATGTAAAACTCTCCTGGTTGTAGTAATTCTACCGATTTGAAGTTCTTATATTTTTACAGTTTCTACGTGCTCGAATAATGATTTTCAAAAGAAATGACGCGCTGAGCTAAATTGCAATGAATCTCGACATATACTGTAACCTAACTACTACACACATCAAAAAAGTTTTGCATCACCCTGGTTCCCAGAACTCCTGAAGATAGACGTTGACTGTGGATGCTTTATCACAGACACAGTCCCTTTGACTGTTCAGAGATTTCACTAAACCCGCCCAAAGACGTAAACACCCATGCATGAGTAGCGCCTATTGGACGGAGGTGGTCCGACAGCCAGTCAGTTCCAGTCATTCCACCAGGAAGGAGGTACACGGCTCGTGTTGTCTGTAGTTCCACCACGCCTAGACAGCCAATACCGCGGTTCGATCGCGTCCGCATGGTTACTTTGTGCCAGGAAGGGCTCTCAAAAAGGGAAGTGTCCAGGTGTCTCGGAGTGAACCAAAGCGATTTTGTTCGGACATGGAGGAGATACATAGAGACAGGAACTATCGATGACATGCCTCGCTCAGGCCGCCCAAGGGCTACTACTGCAGTGGATGACCGCTACCTACGGATTATGGCTCGGAGGAACCCTGACAGCAACGCCACCATGTTGAATAATGCTTTCCGTGTAGCCACATGACGTCGTGTTACGACTCGAACTGTGCGCAATAGGCTGCGTGATGAGCAACTTCACTCCCGACGTCCATGGAGAGGTCCATCGTTGCAACTACGACACCATGCAGCGCGGTACAGATGGGCCCAACAACATGCCGAATGGACCTCTCAGGATTGGCCTCACGTTCTCTTCACCGACGAGTGTCGCGTATGCCTTCAACCAGACAACCGCCGGAGACGAGTTTGGAGGCAACCCGGTCAGGCTGAACGCCTTAGATACACTGTCCAGCGAGTGCTGCAAGGTGGAGGTTCCCTGCTGTTTTGCGGTGGCATTATGTGGAATTGACGTACACCGCCAGTGCTCATGGAAGGCGCTGTAACGGCTGTACGATACGTGAATGCCATCCTCCGATCGATAGTGCAACCATATCGGCAGCATATTGGTGTTATAGACTTTCAGGGGTAATGGAGGAGGGGTAAATATATCAATTTGACGTAAGTGACGCAGTTCCAGAAGACCTAGTCTAAAGTTATAAGCGAAAATCGTTCTGATACCTATGACAGTGGAATACATGTTCCATTTCTGTTGTTGCTAAGATTGCAGGATAGGCAACTTTAGAGGTGGTAGTATCGACCAAACAGCAAAAAACTGTCAGGTAACATGGGCTCTAGAATTTGAAAGCTGCCTCTCGTGAAGTCGCAGCGACAATAGTATAGGTACATGATTCCACTGTCAGAGATATTAAAACGATTTTCGCTTACCCTTCTCCATCACCCTCGAGAGTTTGTAACATCATGACGGAATCACCCCGTATATAGATGATTCAAAAGGTGGCGCACAAACACAAGTAGCTGATGGCGGAATCGAAATACAACCACTTTGGAATGGGAACTTGTGGTCTTGGAAGTAATCCTGAAGCTGTGAAAGCTTTGGAATGTGAAGAACAACAACGACAGTCGATGCACGCGCTACTTAAGTACGACAAAGATGTTCAATGTTTACTCATTAATGTTGTACATTACAGAAGGTGTTCAAAATGACGATCATCGCATTCAGTACAGGCATAATATCCTATTAGAAACCTCTAGGGCAATTTTCCAAGTCCACTAGGAGTCGCACCAACCTCTTCAGACGCTGCAAGTATTCTGGAAAGAATTGTTCCTTCGTTGGGAACTGGTGTCACGTACACGAGGGTTCTGATACAGGAGGAAAAAAAAAAGAAAACCCTCGTTACATAAGGAGAGCTCGGTGGCCATATGCATGTGGTCTTCCCCTTCTGGTTCAGCACGCCGGCCGCTGTGGCCGAGCGGTTCTAGGCGCTTCAGTCTGGAACCGCGCGACCTCTACGGCCGCAGGTTCAAATCCTGCCTCGGGCACGGATGTGTGTGATGTCCTTAGGTTAGTTAGGTTTAAGTAGTTCTAAGTTCTAGGGGACTGATGACCTCAGATGTTAAGTCCCATAGTGCTCAGAGCCAACGCCTGGAATATGTGGTACTGAGAACATCACCTACTTGCACAGAAAAGCAGGATGCCCGAGCTCCGTCTAGTTGTATCCACATATGATGACGCATGTTACGTCAGATACCCTCTAACAGTTGCTCGACTTCCGCAAGTGTGCATTGACTGTCCTTGTTCTTCCTGACATTCCAAAACTTTCACTGCCTGAGGACTACTTCCAAGACCACAAGGTCCTGTTCCAGAGTTGTTGTATTTCGAGCACTCTATCAGCTCCTTCAGTGTGTGCGCAATCCTTTGAATCAGCCTGTCACTGGAAACAGCTACTTACTGTATTCACAAAACATGCTAGATGTCACATACTGAATCAGCCTGTCACTGGAAACTGCTGCTCTTGTTTACTGGATTCACAAAGCGTGCTGCATGTCACATTTGGAAGCGCATTGCATTACTTACGCGTTGCTCGCTGGAAATTGAAAATTTATTTGCAAAATGACACTGCATTTCAGTTCACACACCGATTTCAGTTTACTTTTGAGAAAAAGGATCGTCCATTTTTTTCTTTTTACCATTCAGTTTTTTCACGACGATGGTTCTCATTTTTTGGAGAGTCAAACCATTGCTATCGTCAAACGAATCTCATCTGAATACTCTAACAACAGGGCAATGCAGTTCAGTGTGCGTGATAATAGGATCTCGATCACCTGGGCTTCGCTCTCTTCTCTGCCGTCCACACCACGTTCACTGCACCTGCTCATATCCCGGCTCATAGGCATCGCTATGTACCCATTCGCGAATATTTTCGTCATCTACCTCTTCGTGATAATAAATGTTTTGAAGAAAATATTCGTTCTGATTAGAACAGAATGCTTCAGACTTACTTTCTTATTTTTTCAAAAATCTTTGAAGTATGCACATATTATCCACAGGTCGGATAATCCACATCGCGAGCTTACGGATACAGGAGAAATGACGCATTGGAAAATTCTGTTTCAGGTGGCGTTTGTTGAACTGCTCAAGGAGCTGAGAAGAGAATTTGATAAACACGGTTACCTGCTGACGGCTGCAGTGGGTGTTGGTCGTTACCTAGTTGGGACTGCTTACGATGTACCCCAATTATGTAGGTAAGTTGAAACGACGAGTCACATAAGTGTACCCATCTTTCCATTATCAGCGTGGAGACAGTAGCGAAACATGTTCATCACTTAACTTTCGACAGATACCTGGACTTCATCAACTTGATGGCATACGACCTTCACGGATCGTGGGACAACAAGACCGGTCAAAACTCCCCGCTGTACGCCAGCTCTGCTGACAAGACGGAGGCTGAGAGGCAGCTGAACGTGGTGAGTGTCTGCTGCCCCGTTCCCCCGCCTCCCTCAACGCCCTGCCCTCCTACTCCAATCCGTAACTGGAGACTCCCAAAGCGAAGCAGGGAGGACAATGGCCGCTCACTTCTTACTTCTGTGTGGCCCCCAGGACTCCAGCGTGCGCTACTGGATCCAGAATGGCGCAGACCCCTCAAAACTTGTCCTGGGCATGGGCACCTACGGGAGGACGTTCACTCTGGCCAGCACCGCCCACACCGGCGTCGGGGCTCCGACAAATGGACCCGGCACCGCTGGACCGTACACCAAGGAGGCTGGCATGATGGGCTACAATGAGGTACTGCAACACTTACATATTACTGGCTTGCTGTCCTCAGGCGGCTTTTTCAATGTTGTTGTTTTGTTCATCCATCACCTCAAATGTTTAATGCAGTTATCCATTCCAGCTGTCACTGGCGTTTCTACAAAACAGTTGCATCCTGTATTGTCAACAGTCGCTCCACCACTCCTGAACTACAATTTTCAGCAGTGGCGCACGTCATGATATCTGTCCAGTCATTCTACCTGTTCATTTTCCTGCTAGATATTTCATCTCAATGACTCGTTGCAGCATTTCTTCTTTCCACACTCGATCAATCAATTCTGACCTTCAATCTGTCTCCTGTAATACCCCATTTCAAAGGCTTCCAATCGCTTCATTCCTGTCTTCCTCGCTGTCCTCGTTTCGCACACAGAAATTTCCGCAAAACATAGCTTTGCAGTAATCCTTTTCTGAGCTCAGCAGCTGTTTCTTTTCACAGGAAGCCCTTTTCCCTTGTGTAATCCTTGCTGGTATGTCTTTATCGCATCTTCCTTTATCTAATCAGCTTTCGAGAAAGCAAAATTCTTTCGTTTCTTTAAGAGTCTCTCGTCCAAGTTTAACGCTTATTGATCGAGCACGTCCGCCATTTGTCTGCCTCCGTAGTAGCTGAGTGCTGTGCAGAGAACACGGGTTGGATTCCCGGTAATGTGAAGGATTTCTCCCCAGTGGGAAGACAGGAACAGGGTCCATACAACCTCGTGATGCCAACTGAGGGCCTGCTTGAATGAGACGTGGCGGATCTAAGGTCTGCAAAGCCGACTACGGCCGGAAGACCGGTATACTAACCACATGCCCCCTCTTAACCCCCCCCCCCCCATCCCGCATCCCCTCCTCCGCACCCCTTTCCCCGCGCGCGTACATACACATATATGACGCCACTGGCCGAGGACTACACTTCGGTCGGTCGGTCCAAATTGACCCCCCTCTGAGGTTGCAACAGCGGTACTGTACAGGGTTGTCAGAATAAGTCTGAAAAGCTTCTAAGGCTCGAATTCAAAGGAATCGAAATAAGTGTCCAAGGAATAGAAAAGCAACTGGAATCACTCAATAGAGGAAAGTCCACTGGACCTGACGGGATACCAATTCGATTCTACACAGAGTACGCGAAAGAACTTGCCCCTCTTCTAACAGCCGTGTACCGCAAGTCTCTAGAGGAACAGAGGCTTCCAAATGATTGGAAAAGAGCACAGATAGTCCCAGTCTTCAAGAAGGGTCGTCGAGCAGATGCGCAAAACTATAGACCTATATCTCTTACGTCGATCTCTTGTAGATTTTTAGAACATGTTTTTTGCTCGCGTATCATGTCATTTCTGGAAACCCAGAATCTACTATGTAGGAATCAACATGGATTCCGGAAACAGCGATCGTGTGAGACCCAACTCGCCTTATTTGTTCATGAGACCCAGAAAATATTAGATACAGGCTCCCAGGTAGATGCTATTTTTCTTGACTTCCGGAAGGCGTTCGATACAGTTCCGCACTGTCGCCTGATAAACAAAGTAAGAGCCTACGGAATATCAGACCAGCTGTGTGGCTGGATTGAAGAGTTTTTAGCAAACAGAACACAGCATGTTGTTATCAATGGAGAGACGTCTACAGACGTTAAAGTAACCTCTGGCATGCCACAGGGGAGTGTTATGGGACCATTGCTTTTCTGTATATAAATGACTTAGTAGATAGTGTCGGAAGTTCCATGCGGCTTTTCGCGGATGATGCTGTAGTATACAGAGAAGTTGCAGCATTAGAAAATTGTAGCGAAATGCAGGAAGATCTGCAGCGGATAGGCAATTGGTGCAGGGAGTGGCAACTGACCCTTAACATAGACAAATGTAATGTATTGCGAATACATAGAAAGAAGGATCCTTTATTGTATGATTATATGATAGCGGAACAAACACTGGTAGCAGTTACTTCTGTAAAATATCTGGGAGTATGCGTGCGAAACGATTTGAAGTGGAATGATCATATAAAATTAATTGTTGGTAAGGCGGGTACCAGGTTGAGATTCATTGGGAGAGTGCTTAGAAAATGTAGTCCATCAACAAAGGAGGTGGCTTACAAAACACTCGTTCGACCTATACTTGAGTATTGCTCATCAGTGTGGGATCCGTACCAGATCGGTCTGTCGGAGGAGATAGAGAAGACCCAAAGAAGAGCGGCGCGTTTCGTCACAGGGTTATTTGGTAACCGTGATAGCGTTACGGAGATGTTTAGCAAACTCAAGTGGCAGACTCTGCAAGAGAGGCGCTCTGCATCGCGGTGTAGCTTGCTCGCCAGGTTTCGAAAGGGTGCGTTTCTGGATGAGGTATCGAATATA
The DNA here is from genome assembly GCF_023864345.2 of Schistocerca serialis cubense. Lineage (NCBI taxonomy): Eukaryota > Metazoa > Arthropoda > Insecta > Orthoptera > Acrididae > Schistocerca > Schistocerca serialis. Next base: position 232,606,287 of record NC_064642.1, read on the forward strand.
TTGCTTCCCCCTACTTATACCTCCCGAGGAGATCACGAATGTAAAATTAGAGAGATTAGAGCGCGCACGGAGGCTTTCAGACAGTCGTTCTTCCCGCGAACCATACGCGACTGGAACAGGAAAGGGAGGTAATGACAGTGGCACGTAAAGTGCCCTCCGCCACACACCGTTGGGTGGCTTGCGGAGTATCAATGTAGAATGTAGATGTAGAATAGTAACGACAGTAATTGAGAGATTTGTAGCAAATAAATTAACAAACGACGGAGCTTATCCACTATGGTACACAAAACGGGTCAGAATACTGATGCAGAAACAAAGAAAAATGCATGCCAAATTTGAACGAACGCAAAATCTCCAAGAGCGGCGGTCTTTTACAGAAGCTCGAAATTTAGCGCGAACTTAAATGCGAGATGCTTATAATAGTTTCCACAACGAAACATTGTCTCAAAACCTGGCAGAAGATCCAAACAGATTCTGGTCGTATGTAAAGTATGCTAGCGGCAAGACGCAACCAACGTCATTTGTGCGCGATTGCAATGGAAATACAATCCACGACAGTGCTGGCAAAGAAGAGTTATTACACGCAGGCTTCCGAAATTCCTTCACCAAAAAGACGAAGTAAATATTCCAGAATTCGTATCAAGGTCAGCTGCCTAAATGAGTAACTTATAAGTAGGTATCCTTGGAGTAGTGAGGCATCTTGAATCAATAACAGCAAGTCTTCCGGTCCAGACTCTATACCAATTAGGTTCCTTTCAGACTATGCTGATGCAATATCTCCATACTTAATAATCATATACAACCGCTAGTTCGACGAAAGGTCCGTGCCCAAAGACTGGAAGGTTGCAGAAGTCACACCGATATTCAAGAAAGGTAGTAGTCGTAATCCACAAAATTACAAGCCCGTATCATTAATTTAGATAATCAGCAGGATTTTTGAGCATATATACTCCTGGAAATTGAAATAAGAACACCGTGAATTCATTGTCCCAGGAAGGGGAAACTTTATTGACACATTCCTGGGGTCAGATACATAACATGATCACACTGGCAGAACCACAGGCACATAGACACAGGCAACAGAGCATGCACAATGTCGGCACTAGTACAGTGTATATCCACCTTTCGCAGCAATGCAGGCTGCTATTCTCCCATGGAGACGATCGTAGAGATACTGGATGTAGTCCTGTGGAACGGCTTGCCATGCCATTTCCACCTGGCGCCTCAGTTGGACCAGCGTTCGTGCTGGACGTGCAGACCGCGTGAGACGACGCTTCATCCAGTCCCAAACATGCTCAATGGGGGACAGATCCGGAGATCTTGCTGGCCAGGGTAGTTGACTTACACCTTCTAGAGCACGTTGGGTGGCACGGGATAAATGCGGACGTGCATTGTCCTGTTGGAACAGCAAGTTCCCTTGCCGGTCTAGGAATGGTAGAACGATGGGTTCGATGACGGTTTGGATGTACCGTGCACTATTCAGTGTCCCCTCGACGATCACCAGTGGTGTACGGCCAGTGTAGGAGATCGCTCCCCACACCATGATGCCGAGTGTTGGCCCTGTGTGCCTCGGTCGTATGCAGTCCTGATTGTGGCGCTCACCTGCACGGCGCCAAACACGCATACGACCATCATTGGCACCAAGGCAGAAGCGACTCTCATCGCTGAAGACGACATGCCTCCATTCGTCCCTCCATTCACGCCTGTCGCGACACCACTGGAGGCGGGCTGCACGATGTTGGGGCGTGAGCGGAAGACGGCCTAACTGCGTGCGGGACCGTAGCCCAGCTTCATGGAGACGGTTGCGAATGGTCCTCGCCGATACCCCAGGAGCAACAGTGTCCCTAATTTGCTGGGAAGTGGCGGTGCGGTCCCCTACGGCACTGCGTAGGATCCTACGGTCTTGGCGTGCATCCGTGCGTCGCTGCGGTCCGGTCCCAGGTCGACGGGCACGTGCACCTTCCGCCGACCACTGGCGACAACATCGATGTACTGTGGAGACCTCACGCCCCACGTGTTGAGCAATTCGGCGGTACGTCCACCCGGCCTCCCGCATGCCCACTATACGCCCTCGCTCAAAGTCCGTCAACTGCACAAACGGTTCACGTCCACGCTGTCGCGGCATGCTACCAGTGTTAAAGACTGCGATGGAGCTCCGTATGCCACGGCAAACTGGCTGACACTGACGGCGGCGGTGCACAAATGCTGCGCAGCTAGCGCCATTCGACGGCCAACACCGCGGTTCCTGGTGTGTCCGCTGTGCTGTGCGTGTGATCATTGCTTGTACAGCCCTCTCGCAGTGTCCGGAGCAAGTATGGTGGGTCTGACACACCGGTGTCAATGTGTTCTTTTTTCCATTTCCAGGAGTGTATTATATTCGAACATAATGAATTATGTCGAAGACAGCGGTCTGTTGACACACAGTCAACACGAATTTAGAAAACATCGTTCTTGTGAAACACAACTAGGTCTTTACTCACGTGAAGTGTTGAGTGCTGTTTGCAAGGGATTTCAAATTGATTCCGTATTTCTAGATTCGCAAAAGGCTTAGCCGCGCCGCGTAGCTGAGCGGTCAGTGGCACCTTGTCACGGTCTGCGCAGCTGCCCCCGTCTGAGGTTCGAGTCCTCCCTCGGGCATGTGTGTGTGTGTTGTCGTTAGCGTAAGTTAGTTTAAATTAGATTAAGTAGTGTGTACGCCTAGGGACCGAAGACCTCAGCAGTTTGTTCCCATAAGACCCTACCACAAATTTCCAATTTTCTTCTAGAAGGCTTTTGACACTGCTCCACACAAGCGGCTTGTAGTGAAATTGCGTGCTTATGGAATATCGTCTCGGTTATGTGACTGGATTCGTGATTTCCTGTCAGAGAGGTCCCAGTATGAAGCAACTGACGGAAAGTCATCGCATAAAACAGAAGTGATTTCTGGCGTTTCCCAAGGGAGAATTATAGGCCCTCTGCAGTTCCTCATCTCTATAAATGATTTGGGAGACAATCTGAGTAGCGCTCCCAGATTGTTTGCAGATGATGCTGTCGTTTATCGTCTAGTAAAGTCCTCAGGAGATTAAAATTGCGTGCTTATGGAATTTCGTCTCGGTTATGTGACTGGATTCGTGATTTCCTGTCGGAGAGGTCCCAGTATGAAGCAACTGACGGAAAGTCATCGCATAAAACAGAAGTGATTTCTGGCGTTTCCCAAGGGAGAATTATAGGCTCTCTGCAGTTCCTTATCTCTATAAATGATTTGGGAGACAATCTGAGTAGCGCTCCCAGATTGTTTGCAGATGATGCTGTCGTCTATCGTCTAGTAAAGTCATCAGGAGATTAAAACAAGTTGCAAAACGAGTTGGAAAAGATGCCTGTATGGTTCGAAAATTGGCAATTGACCCTACATAACAAAAAGTGTGTGATCATCCACATGAGTGGTAAAAGGAATCCGTCAAACTTCGGTTACACGATAAATCAGTCAAATATAAAGGCCGTGAGTTCAACTAAATACCTAGGAATTATAATTACGAAAAACTTAAATTGGAAAGAACACGAAGAAAATGTTGGGAGAAGGCAAACCAAAGACTGCGATTTATTGGCAGAACTCTTAGAAAATGTAACAGATCTAAAAAGACCGCCTACACTACGCTTGTACGTCCTGTTTTGGAATAGTGCTCCGCGGTAAGGGATCCTTACTAGATAGAATTAACGGTATACATTGAGAAAGTTCAAAGAAGAGCAGCATGTTTTGTATTATCGTGAAGTAGGAAGGAAGTGTCACAGACATGATACAGGATTTGGGATGGACATCATTAAAACGAAGGCGTTTTTCGTTTCGGCGGAATCTTCTCAAGAAACTTCAATCACCAACTCTCTCCATCGAATGCGAAAATTTTTTGTTGACGCAAGCCTACATAGGAAGAAACGACCATCATAATAAAATAAGGGAAATCAGAGTTTGCATTGAAAGATACAGGAGTTCGGTTTTTTCCGGGCGCCGTTCGAGAGTGCAATAATGGGGCATTATTGTGAAGGTGGTTCACGACCCCTCGGCCAGGCACTGATTTGCAGAGTATCCTTGTCGATGTAGATGTAGATGTAAGGGAGTTGTGAGGTAGGATGTACCGACAATAATTGTTAAGAAAAAATGGAAGACATGCACCGTTTTCGAGCTAATTAACATTGAAATTAGACAATCAGGTCGTTATGAGTGCAAATTCAAGCGGCCTGCGAGAAACAATTAGTGTCAGTTGTTCTCACAGCGTAGATGATAGGGCACGAGACTATGCAGCCTCTGGCTCGGGTTCGATCGTTACTACCATCCCATGTCACATTTTGGTTGGTTGGTTGTTTCGGGGAAGAAGACCAGACAGCGAGGTCATCGGTCTCATCGGATTAGGGAAGGACGGGGAAGGAAGTCGGCCGTGCCCTTTGAAAGGAACTGTTATATCCTAGCCAGTAATGCCAACCGAGCCCGCTGCCAAAAGGTTGGCAGCATCAAAGTCCGGACGCCGTCCGCATAAGCAGCGCCAGCGATACAGGAAATCGCCGCAAGTCTGCGCGCGCCACCGCTGGCTTCTGGCTTCTTAAGCGCTGGAGTCGCGAGCGCTAGGACAGTTCTGGATTCGCCGCTCAGTTGTATACTCGCCACCGAATTGTGTACTTGCTAGTCAGTTGTGTGTTCATCGCAGCAGAGTTGTTGTTTGTCGTCAGCCGACGCTGACCTAGCCGCTCCGACTCGAACTAGACAGATCTCTGTAGACCCGGCGTTCACTACTGTGTTCTGTATCTTCGTTAATAAAGATAAGTACCGACTTTTATTTAATCAGAGTGTTTGGGTTTTCATCTTTCTGTTCACTGTTCCAGCGGACCGGTCGGCCCGCTATTAAAAGTGTGGCGGTGACTTCGTAAGCCGTTTCTACAGCGAATTGCTTGTCGCTACGAACACCGCCACAAAAGGAACCATCCCGGCATTTGCCTGGAGCGATTTAGGGTAATCACGGAAAACCTAAATCAGGACGGGCGGACGCGGTATTGAACCGTCGTCCTCCCGAATGCGAGTCCAGTGTCTAACCACTGCGCCACCTCGCTCGGTCTCACATTTTGGTATCGCACTCTTGTTCGATTTTAAGAAACCAAACGAAGAACGCATTTGGCAACACAATCTTTGGGGGTAGGGGGGGGGGGTCGCTTGAATTTGCGTTCACCACAGCCTGGTTGGCTAACGTAAACATTAATTAACTCGGAAACAGCGTAGCGTATCGAATTTTTTTCCTTAACAGTTATTTCTCAGCACAACCTACTCTGCAACACCCTTACAAGCTTTTCAGGCTGTTTCAGACCACACTGTGTAGCTATATGCCAAACCGCTGTGCACTCCATTGGCTCAGTTTTTTTTAATGCGTATTGTAGCCATCTTCTAGGACCCACTCTTTCATTAAGCACCCCCCTGAATTACTACATGCTTTCAGTGACTACTTCGGTACCGGCGAAACATATCACTCTGATATTCTGCCCGCGACAAACAGCTCCCATCACGTCAAGACAGTCTTTTATTTGCATTATTGACTCTTCCATCGAAGGCTATTAGGGAAGGATTGGCGAGGTATGGGAACCATTTCAGCAGCCATCCTAAATGATTTAGAGAAAATGTAAACGCGAATGGCAGGGTAGGGATTAGAACTGCTATCGTCATGAATACGATAGCTTTGTTTTATCACTCTACCACCTCACTTCTCACTTTCATTGTACAAATTAGATGTCAGTCGTGCTTTCGTATCACGATTGAGAATCTGGTTAACTAAAGTCCTCTCTCTTCCTACTTTCTTTGTCCCTCTTTTTATGTATGAATCAACTTTCCTAGAGGGCAGATGTGACATCTACGAGGTTGAGTCGAATGAAAACCTTAAATTTGTAATAACAAATCGAAATTTCGTGTCGTTATCCTGTAAGTTGGTAAGCGTGCTACAAACAGCGTGCAGAAAGGCCTGCATGTGGCAACATAGTGCAGATGCACACATACCGTCGCAGTATAAGTATAAAGATGGCCGCCCCTCTTGCGACTTGCACCAGGGAAGAACAGCGTTCTGTTATTCGGTTTTTGCGTATTGAAAGTGTGAAACCTATCGAAATTCATCGACGAATGAAGGTTCAGTACGGTGATGCATGTTTGTCACAGCAGCAAGTCTACGAATGGAGTAGAAAGTTCGAAAATGATGTGACTTCAGTGGACGATGCTCCTCGTCCAGGTCAGGCACAAAGAGTTGTGAATCCACAGAACATTGCAGCAGTTGAAGCCATAGAGAAGGAAAACCGCCGAGTGACACTGAATGACATTACAGCATGTTTACAGATTAGTCATGGGTCAGCACACCACATTGTGCATAATGTGCTCCAGTTTCACAAAGTGTCTGCAAGATGGGTGGCACGGCAGCTGACTCCTGAAATGAGAGAACGACGTGTTGATGTTCGTGAAGAACTTCTTCGGCACTTTGAACGAGAAGGTGATAGCTTCCTTGCGAGAATCGTTACTGGGGAAGAAACGTGGGTTGACTTCCACCGACCGAAAACGAAGAGAGCGAGCAAGGAATGGCGGCATTCCTCATCACCAATACCAAAGAAGTTTCGGACAGAACCATCAGCATGGAAAGTTATGCTGACTCTCTTTTGGGACGAAAAAGGAGTCATTTTGGAGCATTCCATGCCTATAGTCACCACTGTCACCAGTACATCATACACAGATCTCCTAAAAAATCAACTGCGGCCTGCAATCAAATCAAAGGGACATGAAGTGCTGTCAGCAGGTGTCCTATTGCAACATGACAATGCAAGGCCCCACACTGCCTGTAGAAAAGTTGCAACAACCACAGACCTGCATTTTGAGTGTCTTCCTCATCCACCATACTCACCAGACCTTGGCCCAAGTGTTTGGACCACTCAAAGACGCAATGGGAGGAAAGAAGTTCGGTTCTGATGAAGAGGTACGCCACGCGGTGCATGAGTGGTTGCGCGGACTACCAAAAGAATTTTTTTCTAAAGGAATTTATGCACTTTGTAAGCGCTGGAAGACTTGCATTGAGCGTGGGGGAGATTGTGTTGAAAAGTGATACAGCTTTGTACCACTTCTGCGCAATAAATAATATTTAAAAAAGTATTTAAGGTTTTCATTTGACTCACCCTCGTACTTTATAAAAATAGCCTATGTAGTTGGTTTTATTGCTGTCGTAATACACTGTTATCCATCAGACGGAAGTGAATTGGTCAAAAATGTTCAAATGTGTGTGAAATCTTGTGGGACTTAACTGTTAAGGTCATCAGTCCCTAAGCTTACACACTGCTTAACCTACATTATCCTAAGGACAAACACACACACCATGCCCGAGGGAGGACTCGAACCTCCGCCGGGACCAGCCGCATAGTCCATGACTGCAGCGCCTTAGACCACGGAGGTGAATTAACTGCAATGAATACAGCGTTATTAAAGCAAGCGAGGAGGACGCCTCGCCTCCGTCAGGAGCACAGCTCCGTTTGTCGTTCACTCGCTGGAGGAGGACACCAGGTGGTAACAGCAGCCGCTTTTGAGTTGACTCAGGGTGGTGGTGGTGATGGTGGGGGCGGGGGGGGGGGAGAGGGTGATAGGGTGATATACGTAAGGGTACGAGAGCGGACGTGGACTACGCTACAGGCGCCAAAAGGCCAAGAGTGATTATTGATTATCAACAAAAGCAGTTACTCCAACAGATATAGCTGTTACTCCAACAGAAATCTATTAACTTATTTATACAGGGTCCCACAGGACAAATGAGGTGAATCAGAACCCCTCAACAAACTTTCAAAGGTGCTAGTATGAACCAAAACGAGGAAGAAATGTCTAGCAAACATGGGCTCTTAAATGTTTACCTTGAGAGCTATGAGAAGTTAATCTTCGATACTGTGAAACAAATCTCTTCTACTGTAAGCTCTTTGCTTTCCATATTTTGAGCGGTGGTGGCATGAAGCAAAACTAGTAAAAACGTCCGGTAAAGTAGGGCGCTGAAGTACATACCTTAAGAACTTTTGGGCAGTTGTTCAGTAGAAAAGATATGCGAATATGAACAGGGCCTAAGTTTACCGGACATTTTTTCTTGTTTTGCTCCCTACTGCCTTTCTCAAAATATGGAACACCAGAGCTTGTAGTATAAGAGATTTGTTTCAAGATATCGAAGACGAAGAAGTGCTCATAGATCTTAAGGTATGCATTTTAGAGCCCATGTTTACCATAAATATTATTCTTGTTTTGGTCCACATTAACACCCGAGAAAATCTCTCGTTGGAGTTCTGGTTCACCCTATGTGTCCCACGGGACACATACCGTTTTGCCACACCGTGGCCGCAGCGCTGTGGTCGGCGTTCGCGCACTGGGTGCCTACATCTGTTTTCTACGCACTGACGCCATTACAGTCTGAGTCTTCCTTGTTTACGTTGTGTACTGAGTGTTTAAGATACCTCCGATAATCGTGAGTCCTGCCGACTGTTAAGTACGGGCTGTTATAAGATTTCTTAGTGCTAAAGGCCTAAAAGCGATCGATGTTCATCGTGAGATCTGTGCAGTTTATGGAGCAAACGTTTTGAGTGATGGAATGGTAAGAAAGTGGGAGAGAGCATTTAAAGACGGCCGCACAAATGTGCATGATGAACAACGGAGTGGGAATCCTTGGGTCGCTAATGGAATTTTGCTGCAGGAAGTGAACAATAAGGTGAGAGAAAACAGATGCTTTACGATTTCCTCCTTTCAGGATGACTTTCCTAATGTTTCTCGTAGTTTTTGTATGGCATTGAGACCGAGCACTTGAATTACCGAAAATTGTGTGCACGTTGGGTACCGAAAATGTTGACGGATGTGCACAAAACCAATCGTTTAAACAGTGCATTGACTTTCCTTGAGCGGTACCACAACAACGGTGATGATTTCTTAAGCCAAATTGTTACAGGCGATGAAACATGGGTGGCCTACGTCACACCAGAATCAAAGCAACAGTCCATGGAATGGCAGCACTCAGATTCACCCAGAAAAGTGAAGTTTAAGCAGATAATTTCTGCCCGGAAAATCATGTGCACAGTTTTTTGGGACAGAAAAGGAGTATTGCTTGTGGAATTTCTGCCTCATAATGAGACAATCAATGCAGCAGCTTACTGTAAGATATTGCACAATCTGCGCCGTTCAATTCAGAACAAAAGACGTGGCAAGTTGAGCAGGGGCATCGTTTTGCTGCAAGACAATGCCCGTTCGCATGTGGCGAATCAGACCAAAGATCTCATCACATCTTTTCGATGGGAAACTCTAGATCATCCTCTGTACAGCCCCGATCTTGCGCCCAGTGACTACCATCTGTTCCTGCACTTGAAGAAACAACTGGGCAGTCAGCATCTTCAAGACGATGGCGAAGTCAAAACAGTGGTGATGCAGTGGTTAACAAGTCAGGCGGCAGACTTCTATGAGGAGGGTAATCAAACACTGGTACAACATTATGACAAGTGCCTCAATATTGACGGAAATTATGTAGAAAAGTAGATTAAGGTACAGGCTTTCATGCAAAAATAAAATTATTGAGATATCTTAGCACGTCTTTTTTTAAATTTCAAAACGGTACTCACTTAAAAAACACGCCTCGTATCACCGTGTATATTTGCCCTCAAAAATGTTCAAATGTGTGTGAAATCTTATGGGACTTAACTTCTAAGGTTATCAGTCCCTAAGCTTACGCACTACTTAAATTATCCTAAGGGCGAACACACACACCCATTCCCGAGGGAGGACTCGAACCTCCGCCGGGATCAGCCGCACAGTCCATGACTGCAGCGCTCTAGATCACTTGGCTAATCCGGGGCGGCTATTTGCCCTCACATAAACATTAAGCACACCGCATAAAAAAAATTGCCGACGAGGATAAGTGACGTTAATACCGTGTAACAACATCTCCAGCCTTGATAACTCCCCTGGACCACACTACACAGTTCCAGTCGGCTAATGTCCAATTTCTGCGTCTTTTGGTAATTTGAAGACGTGAAGTTTTATGTATCACTGTAAGCAGTGGTCTCTTCCATGTTACCAGACTTCAATTGTCCATTGTGTGCTGCAATTCCATTCGCAGTTTTATCGCTCGGAAACTGGTTGAGGTGGATGGTTCAAAATGGTTCAAATGACTCTGAGCACTATGGGACTTAACATCTGTGCTCATCAGTCCCCTAGAACTTAGAACTACTTAAACCTAACTAACCTAAGGACATCACACACATCCATGCCCGAGGCAGGATTCGAACCTGCGACCGTAGCAGTCGCGCGGTGGTTGAGGTGGACCTGCATTCATCGACGACAGCGATTCCTGTCGGATTTGAAACCGATTGTCATTTAGAAGGCTTCACACTTGCCCTGGCTGGCTGGTTAGAATATTTCTACGACCGTTGTTCTTACACTGAGTGCTACAGCATTCCTCGTAGACTACCAGTCCACGTTCATACACCAACAAACGAGACAACTGCGTTCCAGTGTGGTCATGGATATGTCTAAACGCGATAGCTGCTTTCTGCCATCCCACCATGTCTCCTTGTCAACCCTATTTGCTGCGACTGGCACGCAGACACTAGTTCACTGTCATGACGTACGTCAGCGGTGGGAGAGTCACGTGACCGCCTGGTACCAGTTCTGCACCGTGTACAGCGCTCGAAATTGACCAGTGAATTCGTTTAATGGTCTGATCAATATTTTGTCTGGAGAGATTATGTCGGCAGTAATACATCACTCATAACGAAACAATTAATCTTCAGCCGTCGGTACACAGGACGAGATAGTATAAAAGCTCACATGGAATTGATGGCATTTCCAGTAGGATAATAAAAGCTTATTCCCAAGAGATAAGTGGGATTCTTAGCCACATATGTAATAGCTCTCTGAAGCAGGGTATTTTCCCAGATAGACTGAAGTATGCCATTGTTGAACCACTGCATAAAAAAGGGGATACGTCTGACGTCAACAACTACCACCCAATCTCTCTTCTGACTGCCTTATCCAAAATTCTTAAAAAAGTAATGTATTGTAGAGTAGCTTCATACCTTTGTAAAAATAAAGTTTTAACAAAACGTCAGTTTGGTTTCCAGAAAGGTTTTTCAACGGAAAATGCTATATATACTTTCGCTAATGACATATTAAATGCTCTGAGTAACCGGAAGTCACTCGGGATTTTTTGTGATCTCTCAAAGGCTTTTGATAGAGTAAATCATGGAATACTTCTAGATAAGCTGAAGTACTGGGGTATGAATGGGACAGCACTCAAATGGTTTAAATCATTCCTAACTGGAAGAGTGCAGAAAGTTGAAATAAGCAGTTCACATAATATGCAAAAAACTGGCGATTTGTCAAACTAGGGAACAATCAAGAATGGGGTGCCGCAAGGTTCGGTCTTGGGTCCTCTGCTGTTCTTACTATATATTAATGACTTGCCATTCTACATTCACGAAGATGTAAAGCTGGTACTTTTTGCCGATGATACAAGTATAGCTATCACACCCAACAGACAAGAATTAACTAGTGAAATTGTAAATGATGTTTTTCAGAAAATCATTAAGTGGTTCTCTGCAAGTGGGCTCTCATTAAACTTTGACAAAACACAGTACATTAGTTCTACACAGTAAATGGAATGACACCATTAATAAATATAGACTTCGATCAGAAATCGGTAGCTAAGGTAGAATATTCAAAATTTCTAGGTGTATGCATTGATGAGGGGTTGAACTGGAAAAAACACAGTGAAGATCTGCTGAAACGTTAGAGTTCAGTTACTTATGCTATTAGGGTCATTGCAAATTTTGGCGACATACATCTGAGTAAATTAGCTTACCACGCCTATTTTCATTCTCTGGTCTCGTATGGCATCATATTTTGGGGTAACTCATCATTGAGTAAAAGAGTGTTCATTGCACAAAAGCGTGTAATCAGAACAATTGCTGGAGCTCATCCAAGATCATCCTGCAGACACTTATTTAAAGAGCTAGGAATCTTCACTGTAGCCGCACAATATATTCACTTATGAAATTTATTATTAACAATCCGAATGAATTCAAACGTAATAGCAGTGTACATGGCTACAACACTAGGAGAAAGGATGATCTTCACTACTCAAGGTTAAATCTAACTTTGGCTCAGAATGGTGTAAATTATGCAGCCACAAAAGTCTTTGGTCACTTACCTGATAGCATCAAAAGTCTGAAAGATAGTCATATAGCATTTAAAAGGAAATTAAAAGAATTTCTTAATGGCAATTTCTTCTACCCATTAGATGAATTTTTGCATATAGAAAATGGGTAATTTCCCCAATCGCCACAAGAAAAAAAAATTAAAAACATCGAGTGTCATGTAATATTTTGTGTAATGTAATCTTGTATAGACACCTTTTATTAACCTGACACGTTCCACATCATTACGAAATGTCGTATTCATGATCTATGGAACAATACTAATCTAATCTAATCTTGACGTGGCACTCTACGAGTTTTGTGACGTCACTCCCTGCTATTTCTAGTTGAGGAGCGATTTCGTCACGGGAAACACAAAATAATACAGAGGGCTGAACGGAGACGCCTTTGCGTGAAGTCAGGACACCTGTTTGTCGACCTCCAAAGCTGAATGGTCAGGTGCGGCATAATGCCATGAGAGGGGCCCGGGTTCGATTCCCGGCTGGGTCGGAGATTTTGTCCGACGGTGACTGAGTGTTTCAGTTGTCTTCATCATCATATCATCCTCATCGACACACAAGTCACCGAAGTGGAGTCAGCTCAAAAGACTTGCACCAGGCGGCCGGTTTAGCCGACGGGAGGCCCTCGCCACTCGACATTTTTATTACACTACTGGCCATTAAAATTGCTACACCAAGAAGAAATACTAGAACTGACATGTGATTACATTTTCAGGCAATTTGGGTGCATAGATCACAGAGAAATCAGTACCCAGAACAACCACCTCTAGCCGTAATAACGGCCTTGATACGCCTGGGCATTGAGTCAAACAGAGCTTGGATGGCATGTACAGGTACAGCAGCCCATGCAGCTTCAACACGATACCACAGTTCATCAGAAGTAGTGACTGGCGTATTGTGACGAGCCAGTTGCTCGGCCACCATTGACCAGATGTTTTCAATTGGTGAGAGATGTGGAGAATGTGCTGGCCAGGGCAGCTGAAATTAGAGTATCGCAGGGATCGAATGAAGGGTAGAGCCACGGGTCGTAACACATCTGAAATGTAACGCCCACTGTTCAAAGTGCGGTCAATGGGAATAAGAGGTGACCGAGACGTGTAATCAATGGCAACCCATACCATCACGCTGGGTGATACGCCAGTATGGCGATGACAAATACACGCTTCCAATGCACGTTCACCACGATGTCGCCAAACACGAATGCGACCATCATGATGCTGTAAACAGAACCTGGATTCATCCGGAAAAATGACGTTTTGCCATTCGTGCACCCATGTTCGTCGTTGAGTACACCATCGCAGGCGCTCCTGTCTGTGATGCAGCGTCAAGGGTAACCGCAGCCATGGTCTCCGAGCTGATAGTCCATGCTGCTGCAAACGTCGTCGAACTGTCCGTGCAGATCGTTGTTGTCTTGCAAACGTCCCCATCTGTTGGCTCAGGGATCGAGACGTGGCTGCACGATCCGTTACAGCCATGCGGATAAGATGCCTATCATCTCGACTGCTAGTGATACGAGGCCGTTGGGACCCAGCACGGCGTTCCGTATTACCCTCCTGAATCCACCGATTCCATATACTGCTAACAGTCATTGGACCTCGACCAACGCGAGCAGCAGTGCCACGATACGATAAACCGCAATCACGATAGGCTACAATCCGACCTTTATCAAAGTCGGAAACGTGATGGTACGCATTTCTCCTCCTTACACGAGGCATCACAACAACGTTTCACCAGGCAACGCCGGTCAACTGCTGTTTGTGTATGAGAAATCGGTTGGAAACTTTCCTCATGTCATCACGTTGTAGGTGTCGCCACCGGCGTCAACCTTGTGTGAATGCTCTGAAAAGCTAATCATTTGTATATCACAGCATCTTCTTCCTGACGGTTAAATTTTGCGTTTGTAGCACGTCATGTTCATGGTGTAGCAATTTTAATGGCCAGTAGTGTATTACAGAACAATTATTGAGAACCCTTGAAGCCTAATGACACAAGTAAAACGTTATTAGAGTTCAGTTATTTATTCGCAGGGTTTACAAGTCATTGTTCTTCTGCAGCGTCCTTGGCTGTTGCTAATTCAGCTGCGTGCTGGATTCTAGCTGACGTCCGTCGAGTCAGCTCAGCGTTTCCACGCTCAGGAGGTGTCGTCAGCGACGCTGTTGGCGCGGCGGCTGCTGGCCAGCGCGAAGTCGTCCTCGCGCCGGCTGCGGAACGTGCTCGGTCCCATTCCGAATTCTACGATGATCCTTAATGACCCACCTGCGATGTCCTGTGGTCGGTTGATCTCCTCCCTACTCCTGGTAGGTTTCATCTCTCGAAGGCGTGTGAGTGTTGAGCAGGAACACGGACCCAATGTGGCCGTGTTGCTGGCCTCCACGTTGAAGTTAGGTACTGGCAGCACCCGCGATGTGGTGTTCTCAGAAGACTACCAGTTTCTCCATCAGTAGATAGCAGGCGGCTAGCTGCATGAGATTCGTCTGGTGAAGACCATAACTATGAGTAGATCTTTGGCTAGTTCATAGACTGTGCTGGAACGTCTAGGACGCAGATTCACTGCACTATCGTAATCATGAAATCGAGTGCTATTACTATGAATGTCTTCAATTCAAGTGATCAATTCATGACAAAAGCTGGAGTATTTAATGGGAGCTAGCGCGAGGCTATGACGCAAATCTCGGTTCGTAATGACCGATTCTCTTCCTTAATCTGCTGAATTCACTTAACAGGTTGTTAACTGCTCTGTCGATCCCTGGCCGCAAGTTCTTATCAAATAGAACAGGTTCTTGCAACATTCCTAACCAGCTAACAAATATTCTTATCTGCTTCCTTTGGTTTTCCATCCTCTTTCCTGTTGAATGCTTATTCCTTACTCAGCAAGTAGTGTCGTAGACCTGATCGCCTGGTAATGGCACGGTTCCTGCTTCCGCGTCTGTCTTTGCCATGACTTTAATTTCCCTGAGGCAATGTGAGTGAGTTTTAATACATTTTTTTCTAATTTCTACTCCTTACTATTGTGTGCCGTAACAGTAAGTTCGCCGATATTCTGGCAACGTGCCATCTAAAGTAGAACCAATAGGAAGCAATGCCGCTCCCTACGTCACAATCAGAAAGCAAGACGCCATACTGTATTTGTCATGTTCAATAAAAGTCCATATTCGGTGTGTTTTACGTTACATCTACACCTTATGAATACACGCAAGTTCCAAGGACTAGCACACTGAATGTCTCAAGAACGAATCGTTATTGGTACGATTTGTTGTAATAAAATGACGCGAAACGTCATATCAGTGGTCAATGAATATTCATACTTAGTTATTTCTGCCTCATAACTCGCGTGCTTTGAGAGTTCGCCATGTTAATCCAACTACCTATGAATATTCACGATAACGTTTCGTCCTTGTTAGGATTTGTTATAATTATGACATTTCCGCCATTGAAGCCTTTAGAAGTTGAGCTAATATACGGGGCCTATAGAAGCCGAATTTCACCATAGTGTACTTCGTTGCATCACAATTCGAAACCGAGGGCGTATCGAAGAGGGTTCGCGTCCCGATGTATCCAATTTCTTTCAACCTTCGTGCCTTCTGAAAGGTTGTGGGAGTTTCTGTGAAATTAATAGGAATAATTTCTGTAATATTTACTGTTATGCCAACATAAGTTCACTCTCAATAAGGAGTGAGTTAGTTCAATTTGGTGAACTTTTATAAGCTGATGTCCTTCGTCAGTGGACATATGTCTTTCATTTTTCTATTATCACACATTCACGGATACTAAAGCTTTTATTTATATAACACGGACGGATAACGTGACTAGTATATGGTCAACAAAGAAATTGTCAATTTTAATACAGCTAACGCGCGTCCATTTTCGTGAACAAACTGGAGAGTGCTGAGAGTGCAAAATCACGTTAACCAGATGGCTCTCTGTCTCGTGACATGGGATATCCCGTCTGCTTCCACATCCACGTTAGCCGCCTCGTCCCGTGTACCGATGACTTTAGGAACGGGAGTCTCCCCTCTCCATAATGTATGAGCTATTGTTCAAAATGTGAAGTCCTGATAAGGCTAACTGAGTATCTCTGGCATGGTTCTGATAACTCATGCATGTTGGGTCGATCTTTGTATTGTAGTATCATTCAGTGTACAACTAATAATAAGTGCTCCGGGTAACATGATTAATAGATCAGTGCAGTTCACACTGAAAGCGGCGCCCAATAAACGCAATTCGGACTGAACGTTTTACATCATTTGTATGATAGCTTTCCGCTTCCACTGGCAGATTCCTGCACTTGTCTGTTTCTATCACTAGCGTACAAGCCGACTCCCCCTAGCTGAGAAAATAATTACGACAATCTGCGACCGTGTTCTCAAATAAGTACTAGGACTGTTGAAGTCCGGGCCAGTAAAAAACTCTGGCGAGAAAGTGCGGTTTTGTAGTCGCAGGGGTGGGTCATCCGCCGCTGCGTTGCTGCCCTAATAACGGCCCTAGCTGTCTATGTTAAGTTTTGCCAGGTAAGTACCTATTAAACATACACTCCTGGAAATGGAAAAAAGAACACGTTGACACCGGTGTGTCAGACCCACCACACTTGCTCCGGACACTGCGAGAGGGCTGTACAAGCAATGATCACACGCACGGCACAGCGGACACACCAGGAACCGCGGTGTTGGCCGTCGAATGGCGCTAGCTGCGCAGCATTTGTGCACCGCCGCCGTCAGTGTCAGCCAGTTTGCCGTGGCATACGGAGCTCCATCGCAGTCTTTAACACTGGTAGCATGCCGCGACAGCGTGGACGTGAACCGTATGTGCAGTTGACGGACTTTGAGCGAGGGCGTATAGTGGGCATGCGGGAGGCCGGGTGGACGTACCGCCGAATTGCTCAACACGTGGGGCGTGAGGTCTCCACAGTACATCGATGTTGTCGCCAGTGATCGGCGGAAGGTGCACGTGCCCGTCGACCTGGGACCAGACCGCAGCGACGCACGGATGCACGCCAAAACCGTAGGATCCTACGCAGTGCCGTAGGGGACCGCACCGCCACTTCCTAGCAAACTAGGGACACTGTTGCTCCTGGGGTATCGGCGAGGGTCATTCGCAACCGTCTCCATGAAGCTGGGCTACGGTCCCGCACACCGTTAGGCCGTCTTCCGCTCACGCCCCAACATCGTGCAGCCCGCCTCCAGTGGTGTCGCGACAGGCGTGAATGGAGGGACGAATGGAGACGTGTCGTCTTCAGCGATGAGAGTCGCTTCTGCCTTGGTGCCAATGATGGTCGTATGCGTGTTTGGCGCTGTGCAGGTGAGCGCCACAATCAGGACTGCATACGACCGAGGCACACAGGGCCAACGCCCGGCATCATGGTGTGGGGAGCGATCTCCTACACTGGCCGTACACCACTGGTGATCGTCGAGGGGACACTGAATAGTGCACGGTACATCCAAACCGTCATCGAACCCATCGTTCTACCATTCCTAGACCGGCAAGGGAACTTGCTGTTCCAACAGGACAATGCACGTCCGCATGTATCCCGTGCCACCCAACGTGCTCTAGAAGGTGTAAGTCAACTACCCTGGCCAGCAAGATCTCCGGATCTGTCCCCCATTGAGCATGTTTGGGACTGGATGAAGCGTCGTCTCACGCGGTCTGCACGTCCAGCACGAACGCTGGTCCAACTGAGGCGCCAGGTGGAAATGGCATGGCAAGCCGTTCCACAGGACTACATCCAGCATCTCTACGATCGTCTCCATGGGAGAATAGCAGCCTGCATTGCTGCGAAAGGTGGATATACACTGTACTAGTGCCGACATTGTGCATGCTCTGTTGCCTGTGTCTATGTGCCTGTGGTTCTGTCAGTGTGATCATGTGATGTATCTGACCCCAGGAATGTGTCAATAAAGTTTCCCCTTCCTGGGACAATGAATTCACGGTGTTCTCATTTCAATTTCCAGGAGTGTATAAAACCCAGCGCACACTGCAGTAATAACAGTAAAATAAGTTAAAGGTGACTGTTGAGTATTGTACTTGCAATAAAAACACAAAGAAAGACGATGGCCCTACAAAAAATAATTAAATGGATTTTGGAAATTGGAAATTTGTGGTAAATTCTTATGGGACCAAACTCCTGAAGTCATCGGCCCCTGAGCTTACACACTACATAATCTAACTTAAATTAACTCATGCTAACGGCAACACACGCACCCATGCCCGGGGAGGACTCTAACCTCCAACGGGGGTAGCAGCGCGAACCGCGACAAGACGCCCAAGACAGCCCGGCTACCCTGCGCGGCATATGGCTTTTGGTTTCCACCTTAAGTTAAAGAGTTAAAATCGGAGCTCAGTGCAGTTAACACTGCGTCAACTGCAATAATATTTGGCAGATTCGCCAGTTAATTCGGGCAGTTCGATAGCAAAACCAAAGTGAATTGCAAATAATATTTGGCAGATTCGCCAGTTAAATCAGGTAACTCCTAAGCAAAACCGAAGTCAAGACCCCGACTGTGCAGTACTGTAAACGTTCATCAATGATGCTGCCACACTGTCCGCTAAAGTTCGTTATGAAACAAATCAGCACTTGCGCCACGTTTAAGTTTTCCAGTTGTGAAAGCATACGTCAGTCGCAGTTTATAAATAAATAAACTTATATAACTTCAAACACAAACTTAAATCATTCCAGCATGACTACTTCTACTCCATAGCCCATAGAATAATTTCTGAACTGTGTGTGTGTGTGTGTGTGTGTGTGTGTGTGTGTGTGTGAGAGAGAGAGAGAGAGAGAGAGAGAGGAGTTATATATAAACCAGAACAAAAAATTTAAAGGCACTGTAGTTTATGATAAATGTAAGAAATAATTATGTAAATGGTCAGCATACTGCAATGTTTTCCACTGAGAAAGATGTATCAGCTGTAAACTAACTGACACATTCCACATCGTAATGAGAGATTGCAATTTTGATATACGGAATATGTGGATACCTGTCTATGTAAGGAAAAAGAAGTTGCATCATGGTTGATGTTCCACATGATACTGTTTTCCTCTTTTACCATTAGGACGGTTCCACCTGCGAGGTGTGATGCGCATACGAGTGCCCCATCCATTCATCTAGTGATATGCTAGGACATAACACCTCTACGTTTTATTTTTAAGAATAACATTCGTTGAGATTTCAAATATATGTCATTAAACATTTCGTATGCCTCTTTACCTCTTCACTGGACGTGGCAGATGGTGAATAAATTAACAGTGAACAACTAGAGAAATGGAAAAAAAGGAAACAAATAGTATTGCTTCCAGTGTCAACTGTAAAATTTACACTTAATAAATTGATTTTGTTGTTGAACAATATATTGTAGTTGGAAGTCCTACTCTTTGCTAAATCTGCTACAAGCAATCGATGAGGAAGCTTCTTCCTCCTCATTCCGTTGATTCTGCCATTGTACTCCTAATTAAAAGAACCCAAATCTTGAGCTCACATCAGGACGAATATAGGAGCGGTCACAACGCCACAATTTTTTAGCACAGCTACAGGAAATACTCAAATCTTATTCATGTTTTCAGATCCTGGAAAAACTGAAATCTGGAGGGTGGAAAGTCACATGGGACGAAGAGCAGAAGGTACCGTATGCAGTTCACGAAAACCAGTGGGTTGGTTATGACAACGAAGAGTCCATCCGGCTGAAGGTAACAGTGAACAGTCTAACCCTCCATCTCTTCCTTATTTATGGCGTCGAATTCTTTTCTCACAACCTGAAAGAAAAGTTTGGTATTTATAAATTTGAAACACAAACTACGAACGTTCTACACTAATCTGAGCCTCGTTAACCAATTTCCCGCTTAGAGACCATAAGTGAGATAGTAACATTTGAAGACCGTCATCATTCACCATATAAAGATGTTGCAATGATATATTCTTTATTGTAGAGGCTAGTTTTGATAAAAAAATCATCTTAAGTCGTCAAAAGTTTTCTTTGCAGGAAAATCTTACAAATTTTCTCGACTGCAGATGATCTTTTGAAGCAAACCAGTCTCAATAATTCTATGCAGCAGCTTTTTGGTGGTCACAAAAGACTTTCTTCAGCTGTTTAGAAGCTGGGAAACACTGCTTACAAAAAGTATGTTGGAGTGAAACTATTCGCTTAAGTTAGCCTTGCAAGCCAAAAAATAGTTAACATGATAAATGAACAGTGTGGAACATGTAGAGTTTGAGTTTCTACTGATGGCAATCTTCCTTACTATCTTTCATTGTTCTTTGTTGTGATTCTATAAGAAATATCGAAGCGTTAACTACCTTGATAAAAAAGTTATAGATCAGCTACAACTATGATTTCTTGTATTTGTTTCCAGTCGCAGTACGTTCTCAACATGGGGCTGGCCGGTGGAATGATCTGGAGCCTGGAGACAGACGATTTCAAAGGCCTGAATAGTTCTACAACCTACCCTCTGCTCAGGACGATCAACCAAGTCCTTCGGAGTTAGATACATTTAGAAGAACAATGGTCCGGATTCTTACCTAGTTTTTGAGACAGGTGTATGTGCCCGACACTTCATTAACTGTAAAAGTCGCTTTCAAACAATGGCATTACCAGATGTACTGGTTCCTGTTGAACCAATATTGGTCAGCTAATATGTTAATGCTTACTAATTGATGCTACACATTTTATACTTTATGATGTGTTGATAATTGAGTATCCTCCCAAGTACATGCTGCCTGAGTTGAATCGATAGTCAATGGCCAGCAGCCTCATTTCCTGCTTAATTTCGAAAATATTGGAGCATTAAATCAGTGAAAGTGGATTGTGTTTAAAAAGTATCTACGTCTTCAGAATAGAAGGTGCTTCTGTCGCCGGCATGCGTCGTACAAAACCTAAGATTTTTTCTCCATTTTGATCAATATCCGCTGCCATAGACGTACTGAGACAAGCCGTCTTCCATTGACGTTCTGCCTCAACGCGGGACTCGAACTGTGGGCACTTAAGACACTCTGAAACACATCCCACGCAGAGAGCAAGGCTTGACACAGACTTCCTCACTACACTCATCAGTTGCTATTTATTAAAAGACAACAAAAAGTTACTTAATTTCATCAGATTAAATATTACTCAGTTTATCTAATATCGTCAATCTGGCCAAAGATGATCTCAAGGGGAGCTCATAACATAGCCATAAAGCAGTCAGAGCCAAACTGCTTTACGGATATACACGGCAGTATTTTATTGGTATTTATGTTGTCGTGGACTACTGAATAACGTTTACAGCGAACTGAAATTTTTTGGTCACTCAGACTATTTCGACTGAATGGTTGTTGGTAGTATTATCACTGCACTTGTATTAGTGAAGCTCTCGATTACAACGTGTCATCACTGGAATCACTGTTACTAATCCAACAGTCGCTGCAGCAAAACTGTAGCCAATTCTCACCGCAATTAAAGTTAAGTAGAGCCACAGTTTTATTTAAAAAATGCAAACCTGTGCTCTGTTATTGGAGGGTGGAGCGAACTATAACGAAATTCGTAATTCAAGGAAGCGTATCACTTAATTCAGTACACAATTCATAGTCCACCACAGAACAAAATTCCGCCCAAGTTGCACGTGAGCTGTTTCAAAAAATAATTCATAGTTCAAAGCAACTACCTACGCTAAGCTATAAAGTGCCGACTGCACCGCGAAATGATGATCTTCCCACAACAAACATTTTCAAAAGCTCAAGATCACGACTCTCGCCTACGAAAATATTACAAAAAAAGAAAAACAAAATAATTGGTCTCAGTACCACAGCCGTACGGCCGATTTGATGATCACGCTTAACGTAGATCCCTGTCTGGTGACTGCTGCAAGAAGTCGCTTCCAGGCTTTCGCTACCGTAGTTATATTCGTTACTCCCGCTACGCGTAAGGGTGCTGCTGTAACACGCCACCACACAGCATTTTTGCTATAATATTTGTACTTAAGATTCTATAGTTAAGCAAAAACCATAACAATGTGAACGATGAAACGCCGATTTCAATGACGCCAAACACTAAACGTGTTGATCATAGAAAAACTGATGAATAAAATGTGCTTCGACAGCATCATATTGTTATAACAAAGAAAAAGATGTTAAAATTAATAATGAATAAACATGTGACATATTAATCACATAGGTATTTTCCCTTCTCTTTCATTTAGTGAACTTTGAATCATGGTGTCTTGCACCTTGTATCTGTAATTGAATCTAATAACGTTACCACAGTTCTAATATATTTTTACTATGCAAACATATGTATTTATAAAAGTAATGTTATTATCCAGTAGCTAAAGCTATCCTGGATAGCTTATGGATTCATTTGTCAGTTGTATTCTGGCTATGAATTAATTAATAAAGCCCATTAATAGAAAGATGTGACATTTTATTTCTTTTTGTAGGAGTCTGACCCAAGCATTCTTACATCAACTACATAAAACAACTTGTATGACTTAAACAAAACGTTATAGGGCCGAAACGTTTACCATGTAGGTAAGAAAAGGCCCATAGCATGATGAAGTGCAGATGATTATGCAAACAGAGGTGCATGTATTACTCAGTACAATTTGATTAGTTCATAATTAAGTTTTAGACAATGGTAAGTGGGCAAGGACTCTTAACTTGATTACTGGACAACATGCTACGTTATTATCAAAAACATTATTATGTACTACTTATCAAAAACATACATGAATGTACATTACCGGTACAAATAAAACAGTTACTGCGTCAGTCACGCAGAAACTGTTTTATTTGCATTGATCAAAAGTTGCAGCCCAAATAATGACGTCCCGTATGGACGAAATATACACTGCCGGTACTTAAAAGAAAATAGTTGTCACTTTTGCGAAACCCCTGTAACTGTCTTCCATTGCGAAGTATACGTTTGAAATTTGGCTCAAAGATGCATACAACTTTCCTCTGTAATGATGCAAAAGCATTGTCCCGATGACGTAACACTCGGACTGGGAGAAGCCTCAAACAGCATAGCGTCGAAATATACGGGAAAAAAGCTACAGCTCAGAAGAACATATGAGGTGTAAGATGGATTAAAGGTGCCACATTAGCACAAAATTGCACCACAGTTCTGTCCAAGACGATCATGGACGTGTCACGGATTGGAAGGTCATTATACTTCTTCTTACCCTCATTTTGTTCCTTCTTTTGATGCCTCTGCTATGCAGGTCAGAACTGCGACATCCAGCGTTGGAGACACACGGTTTTCTTTTGGGTTGCCGAGGAAAATATTTCAGGTAAAACGCCGCTCAGAATCGACACGAGAGGTCCTCAGGAGGAAGCAAACAGGTCGTCAATGAAAACACTCTTCCCTTGGGGCATTGATTTCCACATGTTTCGCCGTCGAAAATGGAGAGAAGTCTTCCAAAGTAAGAGTGATTTCAGGTGTGCCGCAGGGGAGTGTCATAGGACCGTTCAAATGGCTCTGAGCACTATGGGGCTTAACAGCTATGGTCATCAGTCCCCTAGAACTTAGAACTACTTAAACCTAACTAACCTAAGGACAGCACACAACACCCAGTCATCACGAGGCAGAGAAAATCCCTGACCCCGCCGGGAATCGAACCCGGGAACCCGGACGCAGGAAGCGAGAACGCTATCATAGGACCGTTGGTATTCACAACATACATAAATGACCTTGTGGATGATATCGGAATTTCGCTGAGGCTTTTTGGAGATGATGCTGTGGTGTATCGAGAGGTTGTAACAATGGAAAATTGTACTGAAATGCAGGAGGATCTGCAGCGAATTGACGCATGGTGCAGGGAATGGCAACTGAATCTCAATGTAGACAAGTGTAATGTGCTGCGAATACATAGAAAGATAGATCCCTTATCACTTAGCCACAAAATAACAGGTCAGCAATTGGAAGCAGTTAATTCCATATAAATTATCTGGGAGTAGGCATTAGGAGTGATTTCACATGGAATGATCATATAAAGTTGATCGTCGGTAAAGCAGATGCCAGACTGAGATTCATTGGAAGAATCCTAAGGAAATGCAATCCGAAAACAAAGGAAGTAGGTTACAGTACGCTTCTTCGCCCACTGCTTGAATACTGCTCAGCAGTGTGGGATCCGTACCAGATAGGGTTGATAGAAGAGATAGAGAAGATCCAACGAAGAGCAACGCGCTTCGTTACAGGATCATTTAGTAATCGCGAAAGCGTTACGGAGATAATAGATAAACTCCAGTGGAAGACTCTGCAGGAGAGACGCTCATTAGCTCGGTACGGGCTTTTGTTAAAGTTTCGAGAACATACCTTCACCGAAGAGTCAAGCAGTATATTCCTCCCTCCTACGTATATCTTGCGAAGAGACCATGAGGATAAAATCAGAGAGATTAGAGTCCACACAGAGGCATACCGACAATCCTTCTTTCCACGAACAATACGAGACTGCAATAGAAGGGAGAACCGATAGAGGTACTCAAGGTACCCTCCGCTACACACCGTCATGTGGCTTGCGGGGTATGGATGTAGATGTAGATGTACATCGCAGAGTCATGAGCAACAAAACGATGTTCTTGACAACGTTAGACACTGCTGACACGCCCCAGACGATTCAGCCCTCCTCCAAGGACATCGTGGGGTTGCAACCCCATTGAAGAAGATCTAACCCCTTTGGAGTGTAGTGAGACCGCACGTTTTGCTCTGGTGTACCAGGTGGAGCCACTAGGGACCCTTCAAAAGCACTCAACTAAATTCGAACGTGACCCAGAGGGGCGAAGCGTGTTTATGTTTTTTCATCGCCCCTGTTTCGTGCCCTGCTGTTGTGTGATCATGGAGAGATGCAACATTGACATGTGCGTGAATAAAAGGGCAAAGGGGTCCTTTAAGAACCCTCCAGTTCGGCAATTCCTTCTGTGCATCCAAGCACATTTGTTGAGCACGTTAAAAATGTACCTGTACAGAGACTTCGACACCCATTCAGCTGAGTGGTACACCGCAGCTGCCTGTAGCGCCTGAGGGGAGGCAACCCCTCCGACGCTCCTTAGGTGCCAGCTTTTATTAATAACTCGAAAACGAAGGGGTTTCGTACATATTGTAAGAACTGTTTTTCTTGTTTTCTTGTAAGGAACCTGTCTCCAGAGTTTGTAAAAGTATTATGGAAACACCCTGTATACCTCGTATTTTTTCCTGAAGTATGCCGCAGTCAGTACACAAAACAAAGCGAATTGTATATCATTTCTGCTAGGTCATACAAAAGTGTAATTATGAGTCATAGCAAGGTAAAATTATGATCGTCGGTCCAATTCGGACAATTTTTTCATTGAGTAATAAAACTTTAGTAATTAAACCGGGAATTTCAATGACTAATTAACTGTCTACATAAAATATTTCATGATACAGCTGTTGAAGCAACTTTTACGTGTTAATATTGATTATGCACTTTGTTGTGAGACACTAACTAGCCATAAAATCACATTAACGGTTAAAAAATAACTCTACAAGGCTTTGAGTAAAGCAACCTCTAAAGTAACTGAGGAAATTAATTCGCAGCCCTAACATATTTACAAATACAAGTAAATGGATGTACACTTTCTACATTTCGCAAACAATGAAATGCTAAACCCAACTTCTTCATTTATCACAACTTTTTGTTGAATATAACGGTCAGATTTAATTTCTTTTGGATTAATAGTTAACTTCTCTTGAACACTGTACAAGTCAGTCACTGCGCCATTTACGTAGTCTCAATCGGCAAAAACTCCTGACAGCCTTTGTCGAGAAAATATGACAGTTTTTCGTTTTGTACGTGGTGCTCAGGTAAATTTTAGGATTTGGACAAGGAATTTATCACAGGTAATGTGAATCGGCTAAATAACAGTCAGTATGCACACGTAAATTAGACTATATTGACAAAATAACACACAATAACTACTGGCCCACGTGATTTACAATATTAAACAAAACAGTACAATGCCGGGAGACGACTATGTGAAGCCTTGTGTAGGTATCTTAGAGTATTACGTGGATTTATCACCACAGTTTACATGGCTCGCGTTCTAATTAACAGGTGGCATGGACTACTATTTAAACATTCCACATTTTTACCATCGGTGCTAATGACGATACGAGAAAATAATTCCATGTAGCTGTGTAGCTCTTAACCTCATATCCAAGTCAGGATGTGCTCACTATCATTAGCTGTCATTAGCTGGCAGTCTCTCCATGTGCCTTCCACCTTACTCATGTGAGTGCATTTGCCTCATTAACACAGAAGGACTGCCCCCAGCTTTTCTTAACCTATACTTAAAAGTCTATCGGCGCTGTAAACCATACAATATTTTCACACATAACATTTTAAAGCTATATGCTGTTATTAGTAATAGCATTTAATTTACTCTGAGCTTTGTAGCTTAGCGGAACATCCTTTCTGAAATGTGCAACATATCCTGTGACTACTGGGGGACAAATTCACTATCATTGACCATAAATCAAGCTCAGTAACATTCAAATTTAATTTGGGCAAAGGAAATGCAACATTTTTTGTCTGAATTTAGGGCAACTACTTTGTACATCAATTACGTCTGAATGAACCAGGATGGGACAAGGCTTGCAAAGTAGAAGACCTGGGGTTTGTTTAAGGCTTCACAAATAAGATTTATTTTCAATTTCAACGGAAACCACAATTTATATGAGGCAATCAGCACTTTATGTAAGCCAATAATCTGCATTCATAATAAGATTAACCATAAATATCAGATTATAGGAAACGTACTGTGGTTTATTTCAAACCTAGAACAGTTGCTTTGTAATGTGAGGACTAAGTAGGAAATATTTGGATTAATAAGCAAAAGAACTGAAAACAGAATCAAGCACTCGATTAGTCATACAAAAATACAATGATTAAGTCCTTTAAAACTCGGGAAATTTATAATACCAATACCATGTTAAAAGTAAATAGACCCCTCTAATTTATCTAAAACATTGAGGGTGAAACGATTTAATAAAATATCTAATTAAGCATGGTTCCTTTGCCTTACCACCCCCGGTGGTCGTTATACAGTCTATAGAGATTCGTGCACATACGAAATCATACTCAAAATTACTCATATTTTCTTTTAACGTTGTAAATCTGAAACCTCTCTGTGAAACAAAATTAAAACATACCATGACCGTTTCAGTGCCTGTATCCACATCTCGGAGTGTCTTCGAGAGATACAACATGACTTACGGAGAGCTCGAACAAGAGCGTGCACTGGTTCCACTGACCAGCATTCCTCTGCTCCAGAAGCCAGACAGGGAGTGAGCGCTAAGGCAGAGACTACTGCTACCTGATACCAGCCCTTCTGTAACCTCTCATGCAAAATCCTCTCTCTCTGACTGTTGATAAACCTTTCTGCCCTTCTGCCTAACCCTCTACGCTGGCTAAACTGCCCTTGCAGACTACAAGACTTTCTTCATCTACAAGAAAACACAGTCGTCTCACTCGCTCAAGCTAGACAAGCACAATGGAACAATGGAAACACTGGGTTGGGGCATGGCAAAAAGAATTATGATAACAAAACATAGATACAATATGTGAGAAAAAGCAACACGGCTCTTTTCCTTCCTTAAGATTCGCTTGCATTACTTACAGGAAGTCCGAGGCACCGAAACCCCAGAAAAAACAGAATTACGTAACACAAATATACGCAATGGTTCTGACGGATTCCTTTCATATTACGTGCATAGAATGGGTTCATATCTACATCTACATCTACATCTACATCCATACTCCGCAAGCCACCTGACGATGTGTGGCGGAGGGTACCTTGAGTACCTCTATCGGTTCTCCCTTCTATTCCAGTCTCGTATTGTTCATGGAAAGAAGGATTGTCGGTATGCCTCTGTGTGGGCTCTAATCTCTCTGATTTTATCCTCATGGTCTCTTCGCGAGATATACGTAGGAGGGAGCAATATACTGCTTGACTCTTCGGTGAAGGTATGTTCTCGAAACTTTGACAAAAGCCCGTACCGAGCTACTGAGCGTCTCTCCTGCAGAGTCTTCCACTGGAGTTTATCTATCATCTCCGTAACGCTTTCGCGATTACTAAATGATCCTGTAACGAAGCGCGCTGCTCTCCGTTGGATCTTCTCTATATCTTCTATCAACCCTATCTGGTACGGATCCCACACTGCTGAGCAGTATTCAAGCAGTGGGCGAACAAGCGTACTGTAACCTACTTCCTTTGTTTTCGGATTGCATTTCCTTAGGATTCTTCCAATGAATCTCAGTCTGGCATCTGCTTTACCGACAATCAACATTATATGATCATTCCATTTTAAATCACTCCTAATGCGTACTCCCAGATAAGTTATGGTACTAACTGCTGCCAGTTGCTGACCTGCTATTTTGTAGCTAAATGATAAAGGATATTCGGCAGAAACGTCAGAAATAAACATTAGCATAATATAAACAAAATATAGATGAAATATTCTACATAAAGGAAGGACAATAATGAGACGTAACATGCTATTGTTTACGATCTGCACCATTTGAAGCAGACAGTGAATGTATGAAGGAAAAATAATGTTCTACGCTGCGGTGTGGAATGAGGATTGCCATTGGTCGAAAATTTAATGCGACGAACGGCAGCTGCGAGATTTTAACTAGTACTGCAATGGCTCGAACTTTCGAGCAGCGGTCCAGCAAGTCCAGGCAGCTCTCCCCATGCCACAAGCATGTCGTCATTCGGCTACGCTTCCAGTTGAGCCCATGGAAGTGCCTGACCGTCGCAAGCTGTGCTGACGAGACCGGCTGTCGGCGTCACTCAAGGAAGACGGCTTTAGCGCCCATCCGCTGGGCTGGAACGGGACCTTCGGGCGCCTCGTAGCTGGAGACGTAGCCGGCCAATCTCAGCCGCGGGCACCCGTGCTGAGGTACTCACCTGCCGCTTGCAGCAGCCAGGGTATCAGCTGTTCAGATTGGGTACCCTTCTTCACTTCATAAGATAGACAATTTGCTGGTTTAGTACTAACCGATAGATGTATTGGCATTCTTTGCAGTTGAATTTCATTCGTGGTAGTCGATGTTTGCAATTTGTTCACGGTACTGTGCCCCTTCATAGCGCTAATATTTAGATTTTGTAGCGAAGTGTTAAATGAATTTCAAAGTTTTCAGACACGTGCATCGCATAAATTACACTCCTGGAAATTGAAATAAGAACACCGTGAATTCATTGTCCCAGGAAGGGGAAACTTTATTGACACATTCCTGGGGTCAGATACATCACATGATCACACTGACAGAACCACAGGCACATAGACACAGGCAACAGAGCATACACAATGTCGGCACTAGTACAGTGTATATCCGCCTTTCGCAGCAATGCAGGCTGCTATTCTCCCATGGAGACGATCGTAGAGATGCTGGATGTAGTCCTGTGGAACGGCTTGCCATGCCATTTCCACCTGGCGCCTCAGTTGGACCAGCGTTCGTGCTGGACGTGCAGACCGCGTGAGACGACGCTTCATCCAGTCCCAAACATGCTCAATGGGGGACAGATCCGGAGATCTTGCTGGCCAGGGTAGTTGACTTACACCTTCTAGAGCACGTTGGGTGGCACGGGATACATGCGGACGTGCGTTGTCCTGTTGGAACAGCAAGTTCCCTTGCCGGTCTAGGAATGGTAGAACGATGAGTTCGATGACAGTTTGGATGTACCGTGCACTATTCAGTGTCCCCTCGACGATCACCAGTGGTGTACGGCCAGTGTAGGAGATCGCTGCCCACACCATGATGCCGGGTGTTGGCCCTGTGTGCCTCGGTCGTATGCAGTCCTGATTGTGGCGCTCACCTGCACAGCGCCAAACACGCATACGACCATCATTGGCACCAAGGCAGAAGCGACTCTCATCGCTGAAGACGACACGTCTCCATTCGTCCCTCCATTCACGCCTGTCGCGACACCACTGGAGGCGGGCTGCACGATGTTGGGGCGTGAGCGGAAGACGGCCTAATGGTGTGCGGGACCGTAGCCCAGCTTCATGGAGACGGTTGCGAATGGTCCTCGCCGATACCCCAGGAGCAACAGTGTCCCTAATTTGCTGGGAAGTGGCGGTGCGGTCCCCTACGGCACTGCGTAGGATCCTACGGTCTTGGCGTGCATCCGTGCGCCGCTGCGGTCCGGTCCCAGGTCGACGGGCACGTGCACCTTCCGCCGACCACTGGCGACAACATCGATGTACTGTGGAGACCTCACGCCCCACGTGTTGAGCAATTCGGCGGTACGTCCACCCAGCCTCCCGCATGCCCACTATACGCCCTCGCTCAAAGTCCGTCAACTGCACATACGGTTCACGTCCACGCTGTCGCGGCATGCTACCAGTGTTAAAGACTGCGATGGAGCTCCGTATGCCACGGCAAACTGGCTGACACTGACGGCGGCGGTGCACAAATGCTGCGCAGCTAGCGCCATTCGACGGCCAACACCGCGGTTCCTGGTGTGTCCGCTGTGCCGTGTGTGTGATCATTGCTTGTACAGCCCTCTCGCAGTGTCCGGAGCAAGTATGGTGGGTCTGACACACCGGTGTCAATGTGTTCTTTTTTCCATTTCCAGGAGTGTAGATAGATCCACGAAACTTCTTGTTAGCACGAGAGCATCGTTTGTTTTAAATTTACAGTCACAACTGTGGAGTTTTTCATTTGAAGCATCGTGTTTGCACGGTACATGATAAACAGAATATCTGTGAAATAACTGATGTGCCCAGTTTGTGGATGCAAATGAGATTTAGAAAACACTGCATAACAGTGCGAGTAACATGGGATTACTGTGAGGACCGAGATTTTGGGATCGCACATTGCAAGCTTCAAGAAAAATGGAAGACCCCAAATGAAAAGGCACTGTAGTTTCCCAAAGCAGCATGTTCCGAGAAGAATTAATGAGAGCTTTTGAACGGGGGAATGCTTAGAAAAAACTTGTGCCTCTCATTTTTGAATATTTATCGAGCACGTGGGTTCCATACCATAGAGCACTAACAGGGGATACTAACCTAACCTCAGAACTGGAAATCCAGTGTGCTCCGTGCCCCAATGCTACTAGACATTTTTCACGTTAGTAAATCTTTGCCACAGGTGAAAGGAGCACGGCAATGGGATTGAAACCCAGCGTTGCAGAACAGTAGTCGAGTATTTTCTGACTTTTAGTTTTTTCAGTTATAAACTTTTATTGAATGGTATTCATTAGTATGCAATTTCATCACAGCATACTACATAACTGACACAAAAAATATAATAACAACAAACATTTCTTTACGTCATATATGTTACGTCTGTATTGCAAGGTACACAACAGTTGGATGGATTATCACCTTGAAGCTGAAACATGAAGTAAATATAATACAACACAAACGCCGCTAAACCGCTCAGCTAGGTCAGGTCAGGTAAAGACATATTTGGAACATTTTCTTGTAGTTCGGCTATTTCTTTGCGAAATAAGGGCTCTTCTGCAATGTGCTGGACGTATTCCTGCATTGTTGCTTTCCTGTTAGTGAGGAAAAAATATATGTAATGCCCTGTAGGCCATATTGTAGTATTGTTCTTTCATTCAGGGTAAGCACTCCAAGCTGACCGGATTCAAATGTATTGCTTCCTCAGAGGTACTGTTCATAAACGTATTGCTTCCTCTGGCATCCTGTTCATAATGAAGAGTGTCCATTTCCATACCTATATTTTCTCTCAGGATCTTACTCTGTGAGCTATGGTATCAGTCAATATTCACAGCATAGCATGTGACTTTATTTTATTTTGTATGATTTCTGTGGTATTGGTACTGTTTCATTTACCACTGCATACCAACTGAAAGTATGTGGGAATTAAGGATGCGGTTGTCAGTATTTTTCCACACTTATTTCCATTTTATGGCTTAATATTTGAGCTCAATCGCGTTCCTTGTATGCCTATGTGTTAGCACTCTATATATAATAGGCGGTCAGAAAGTTCCCATTCGTAGGTCTTACTATCCAGAATCGGTATGCCAATCAGGTAAAATCACCGTAAGCATTGAGACAATTATCCCACCTACGCAACAGGGTAAAGATACTTGTTTGGTGAAATACTGTGTTCCGCTCCGTGAAGAAGTCAGTTATTGCCAGCTGCACCTCTTATCCGACGGGAATCGTTGACACTTTAAGGACTTTTTTAAAGGATTGAAGTTGTGATAATCGCGTGGGGAGAGACGAGGACTATAGGGCGGGTGCTCGAATGTCTCCCCCCCTGAGTTGGCGTAACTTCTGCGTTACGACATTTGCGAAAGGGGGATGTGGGTTGTCATGACGCAGCAGCATTCCAGAATGATGCAGGCGTGCTGCCCCGTACACATTCTTCATTCTTCGATGGATCTTTACTGGTATTTGTACTTCGGCAGACAAGAAAAGAAGAACAGCACGCTGGTCCTGTTTGGACAAATTGAACAATAAGGTCAAGATAATATAACATTGTCGGGTTTCAAGAGGCGTCAAGTGGTTTACTGCCCACGAGCTTTCGGAAGAGATCTCCTCTGCCATTGTAAGGTTGACTGACATGATCGATAAAGATGGAAAGACGAATTTATGGAGAATGTCGATCCCTAGTACAGATTCAGTGATGTCGGTGATGCAGAAAGCCCAAGGGCAGCGTAGCTCGTTCTTAAGTTGTATGGCATGGTTTGTAATGCCATGCACACAGATGCTAGCGTCGTTAGATGCGTAGAGCTGCAACTCAAGACCTTTGGAACACGGTTTGAACATTTAGCAGAGTACCTTGCATATGTTTGAACCAGTATCAATAAGAAAGTACTGTACCTGTAACTCTTCAGGCTTTCCCGGCGATCTAATGACATCTTGGGTTGTCGGGTGTTCTGCCGGATATCAGCGTCGTACTTGCACGATATTTCGGTCACGTAGCTCGAGACCTTCATCAGGTGCGACCTGAGACTGCTCCTCGAGTGGACCTGGTCCAGTATTTATGCCTATGGCCTTCCCCCTCCACCAACGGCTGCAGGCGCTTCCTCTGTGGTCCGCGCCCATTCCCTGTGACCTGCTGGAGCGTTGCTGCTCCGTTTTCCGTCCGCTGCGGTTCTGGGTGTTCCCTCTGCGGTCCGCGCCCACCAAACCCGCTCCTGGGGGTTTCATCTACGGTCTGGGGTACCAGGCGTTCCCCCTGCGGTCCGCGCCTGCTCACCACGACCTGTTGGAGCGTTGCCGCTCCGTTTTTCGTCTGCTGCGGCTCTGGATGTTCCCTCTGCGGTCCGCGCCCACCAGTCCCACTTCTGGGTGCTCCATCGTCGGTCTGGTGCTCCTGGCAGTCCGTCAGGGGCTCGTTTACCATCTCCATGTCTCTGGTTCTTCTGTTTGTGTAGTGTTGCAGCTGGCCCCGTTGCTCCTTTAACAATTCCAGAGCCGGATCCCAGGCTCTGCTTAGCTGGTACCCTGTGTCACGATTCATAAGATCGTCAACCATTTTAATCTCAATCGATTCTCTTATAACACTGTCCCAAAAATTAAAATGGCTGACGATCTTATGAATCGTGACATAGGGTACCAGCTAAGCAGAGCCTGGGATCCGGCTCTGGAATTGTTAAAGGAACAACGGGGCCAGCTGCAACACTACACAAACAGAAGAACCAGAGACATGGAGATGGTAAACGAGCCCCTGACGGACTGCCAGGAGCACCAGACCGACGATGGAACACCCAGAAGTGGGACTGGTGGGCGCGGACCGCAGAGGGAACATCCAGAGCCGCAGCAGACGAAAAACGGAGCGGCAACGCTCCAACAGGTCGTGGTGAGCGGGCGCGGGCCGCAAGTGGAACGCCTGGTACCCCAGACCGTAGATGAAATCCCCAGGAGCGGGTTTGGTGGGCGCGGACCGCAGAGGGAACACCCAGAACCGCAGCGGACGGAAAACGGAGCAGCAACGCTCCAGCAGGTCACAGGGAATGGGCGCGGACCACAGAGGAAGCGCCTGCAGCCGTTGGTGGAGGGGGAAGGCCATAGGCATAAATACTGGACCAGGTCCACTCGAGGAGCAGTCTCAGGTCGCACCTGATGAAGGTCTCGAGCTACGTGACCGAAATATCGTGCAAGTACGACGCTGATATCCGGCAGAACACCCGACAACCCAAGATGTCAAGTACTGTACCTGTTTGTAGATTGAACCTAGATAAACAAACGGCCTTAACAGGTGTCAACTTCTTGGAAGAGAGGTGACTTGTTGTTGTGGTGTGAGCTGGCGCACCTTCTGCAGCCTGCCTCTGTCATTTGGGTGAGAGTAGAGCTGCTGACTGTTGCGTGCGCTGTCGCCAAATTGCTCATGACTTCAACAATGCTGGAGTTGCAAGATGACGGGATCAGCTAACGCAATGCTGTCTGCTGGTGATGTGGTGCCATGTGAATTCTGCTGTCCAGTGCTTGGAGGGGTGTACTTGTTCGGGGTGCATGCCGGCCGACTGGGTGGTGGTCGCAGTGTCACTCACATTGTCGTAGTGGCCCCTTATCAGTTAGAGGGCCTGCACAAGAGACAAACAAGATGGGCTGCCAACCTTCCTTCAAGAGCGCAGAGCGAAACATCGCTAGTGGATCTAAGCAATAACAGGCTTTGCCGTGCGGGATTAGCCGAGCGGTCTAAGGCGCTGCTGTCATGGACTGTGCGGCTGTCCCGGCACAAGTTCGACTCCTCCCTCGGGCATGGGTGTGTGTGTTTGTCCTTACGATAATTTAGGTTAAGTAGTGTGTAAGCTAAGGGACTGATGACCCTAGCAGTTAAGTCCCGTAAGATTTCACACACATCTGGACATCAATAACAGGCTTTCCGAATAAACACGGAACTACGTCGCCTGACAACATGTGACAGTGTTCCACCAATCGGAACTGATGTGAACTCATGTAGCACTCCGCCGACTCTGCCTTATAAGCACGCCCGGACAGTCAGACCGGCAGTGTTTACCTACCACTAGAACAGCTCCGGCCAGTACTTACGCCGGCTCTAGCATAGTATACACACGCCGCAGCATTCAGTAGCACGTTGTATCTCGTATTTGGCAGAGTAGATTTTGGTCATTATTTTCTTTCATTGTCCTGTATTCTTATCTGGTTTTTGGCACCGCAAGAATTGTGGGGTTTTTCTTGTTGTTCTTGCGTTTAAAAAATAGTGCATGCCAAGAAGGCGTTTTTCTTTAATTATAATAAAGCGTGTTCAAACTTGACTGTTACTTCTTTCCTGACTACCGCAGGACACTACACACATAGGTGCATTGCCTGTGCTGTCCATCAAGGCGAGTTTCTTATCCAACGGTTATGCCTCATATGCAAGGTGTAGCTAAGGCAGGAGATCGAGAATCCACGATATCTAGAGTATCAGGCCAGCATCAAAATGAGGGTCCACCAGAGAATGTGCTTGGCACCACAATTGTAAAGATCACCTACTTAACTGTTTAATATAGATCACTTGGCGCACTTCTTGCTCTGGAGTGTGAGCAATTGTTGTAGCAATGCTGTCTTCATAGTGGTGTTCTTGTATGTTGGCAGGGTGAGAATTATGTCACTGATTAACTACACATGTTTGGTCAGGTGGTTGATCAGCATGACTCACTTCGAAGAGCTACAATGAATGCCTAATGAACCCAGTTTCACGTCCAGTGTTTGCGTTGTTAATGCACTAGGCAACTCGAAACGAAATTTCGAGTTTATCGTTGCATTCACAGAAGTCAGGGTCATTCAGCATTAAGTTTGCTGTGCTACCTCTCGTGGAAGCTCCTCAAGCTCCATGGCAGTCTTCTGTACATCCCCTTTCTTATCTGAAAATGCATTTTCAGTATTGGCTTTTAGTGCTTCTACTCTCTGTATGAGGTTTCGCAGAATTGTAGCATGACTAGTTACTTGCTCCATAATCTGATCCCCAACTCCTCACTTGGAACAGCATCTAACCTATTTGAAATTTCTGTCTTGTCTCTTGCATGGGTCCTGAGTACAAGCAGTAAATATGTTAGTACTAGTAGAGAAAGAGACCCAAAAGTTCAACACACAAGACACAAGAGCCCTTCATTTCTCACCAGGAAAAGTTTTTCAAAGTTCAGTATACTCCTTCGAGGATTAATAAATCTAGCAGAATCACTAAAATCGTTAATTCCAATGTATGTAGCACCCACAAGATATGCAAAAATGAATACACATTCCACTGAAGAAGATTCTTACTCGTGACCACCTGAGTGGGTGTGGGTAGTGGTTAACCACTTACCATACACCGTCCAAACCAACAATATCTCCTCCATCCCACTCACAAGCATGGAATTAACAATCAAAACTTGTTCCACCATTCAACTATCACAATACAGCCTGCCCAGCTGCAACAGGTCACATGAACTTTGAAAGTATACTTTACTAAAAAGACTCAAACTACTAGTTGATAACAGATATTTTGCATAATCACCTGAATAGTCAATAGCACAGATACAGTTCCCGCTATCCATCAGTGAAATTCTCAAACGTAAGTCCCAGACAATGAAAGACATTAAAATCCCTGCAGTGTCTCACAATCTGAAGAAAAAAATCAGTTGCAGACAGACTCAATATACAGTATCGATGCCTATACAACAATCTGAATAGCAAATTCAATCATAAAATTCCATGCTGAGAGGAAAACGTTACAATCCTGTGCCAAATTAAATTATTATCCACTCTACGAAAGTAAAATGTATCATACAACATCAATACAAGATTAAGTTAGTGCACAAGTGTTAAAGTAAGACACACTATATCCAAGTACTTCACGCATTCTAATACAACCTATAAGTGTGAATGTGGCTCTTCTTATAGAAAAAGCCGCGCGGGATTAGCCGGGCGGTATGAGGTGCTGCAGTCATGGGCTGTGCGGCTGGTCCCGGCGGACGTTCGAGTCCTCCCTCGGGCATGGGTGTGTGTGTTTGTCCTTAGGATAATTTAGGTTAAGTAGTGTGTAAGCTTAGGGACCGATGACCTTAGCAGTTAAGTCCCATAAGATTTCACACACATCTGAACATTTTTTTTGTAGAAAAGATGCATGCAATGTAGATGGTACTGCCTTTCGTATGACCTAATGCCAAACAGCAAAATAATGAATTGCTGAAATGTAATGTCTCGAAAACTACATGGTTACAACACTTATCTCAAAGTTCTCTGCAACTCACGACTATCTTAATTTGGCTGGAAATCATCTAGAAAACTAGTAAATATTTCATCTGCCGATTGCAGTTTATAGTGGCATGGGTTCTGCTGAAGGCAGATCGCTTATAGTAAATTGTGCTCATACCTGCTACTGCCCAGACTAAAGGCTAATCAAGCACATGTGGCACTGCCTGTAATAGTTCGTAAACTTAAGAATGACTTCAGTAGAAAATAAGGAATTACAGATCTTAAGTTAATTTCAATTCCTGAACCATAGATACAAAGGTGCATAATTGAACCACATTGCTGATAGAATACAATGTATTCACAAAACCAGAAAATAACTCAACATATAGGATGTTTCAAAAAGAATGACCTGATTTTGGACGGTAATAATTACTAAACGCGAGACGTGCCGGCAAGGAAATGTGTGTTGTTTGAATGGACATGGCCTAGAGTTTCGAAAAATCACCATTAGACATCAATCAATGCGTCTTCTCAGTTTACTGTCAGCCAGAAGTAAGATGGCGTCCGACCAACGTGCTTTTCGTCTGCGTTTTTGCATTGATCCACCTGCACCCAAAACAGTTGTCGCTGACATCGCCAATTTGAAAAGACAGGATGTGGAAACAATTAGACAAATTTTCTTTGGCAATAACGTCCGATAGTCGGCAACACAAACCTAAACATTGCATCAAAACGAATGTTCAGTACGTCATGACATTACAGAGCGCAAAAGAAACTCACCTGAGGTGAACGTTTTTTGTGCCATTTCTCTTGAAAAAGTGTAGGGTCCCTTGTTTTTTGAGGGAAAAACGGTGACTGTAATGAGTTATTTCCAAGCGCTGCGGGGAATTGGCTTTTTTCACGACTTCAGGAGCACTGCGATGGATTCATTTTCCAACAGGATGGAGCTCGACCATACGGACACAACAACATGCGTCAGTTTCTCAATGGCACTCTGCCTCAATGCTGGATGGGGCACACGGGACTCCGAGACACTGCCTTGCATTTTTCGGTTTCAAGGTCGCCATACATGACCCCATGCGATTTTTTCTTGTGGGGATATGTGAAGCAAAGTGTTTTCATCTCACCTTTGCCTCGTGACAGAGCAGAAGTGAAGAACAGAATAACAGCCGTCATAACATCTGCAAAAGCTATCGTCTAGATGTTTTTCGTGTACTGCTGGTGGACTCACAGAACATTTGAAATATAGCTAAAATTTCAAGATTTTTTGAGCGTTTTGAAATTCATCCCATGTTTTCAGTAAGTTTTTATCAATAAATATCGAATTTTGGAATTAGGTCACTGGCTTGAAGCGCTTCGTACATCCAAATTCCCGTAATACTATTGAATATGTGGGAAAATTACGTGAGATTCGACGTGTATCCATGGATGGGTAATTTCACTAGAAGTTTCACCACTCCACTGTGAATGGTCTGACTGGATGGCGTTGGCTGAAATACTATGCTATAACACAGATGTCCTTCTTTACTGGTAACAGAAAAATCTCAGTACGTTCGGCTTGTATTAACGCCATCAGATTTCACGTCACCTTTTAAGGATGAAGTGCTATCTATAATTCAATAATGAACACAGCTACGCTCAAATTAATAGCACCATGTGATTCTCTATGCATGTCACATTACCCCTTTCCACTTGAAAATTGCGCGTTGCATCTAAGATGTCGGCTTCTGAAATGGCCGCAATGGTGACAACACAGGCCTTATATATTTCCCCCCTCTCCCATCTCATACTAAGTGCCTTTAAATTTCTGTTTATCCAACTGTTTTGTCTTAGAAGGGCGGTTGCACACCCAAGGGCCACTCTCCATTTGGTTCTTACTACCTTTTGTTGAATCGGACGATTTCGGCCCGTTAATAACGACGCGTTGATTTCGATCTGCTACGATGCCCGGAATGCAGCAACAAATGTGGACCGATAACAGGTAAGCTCCTAATTTATTCACTAAGAGACAATGAGGAACTGTACACAATATCACTCGAAATTCATTGGACATGGCATCCACCTGGACGACGTTATCTATGACACTCTTGATCTCATCGATGAACAGAACAAGCTGAGTTTGACAAGGTCTTTGTTTATGGAATCCATTCTGATTATTATAGTTCTTCTCCGAAAACGAACGTGAGCGTAAAACATGTTCCATAATCCTAAAACAGCTTGACATCATTAATGTAGGGCTACAACTACACTATCAGATCAAAAGTATTCGATTAACAGCTAACTATCGTTGTAATAGATATCAGTAGACACCGATACGCGATGTGTCCACCCTTCACCTTTATGACGGCTTGAACTATGCTGGGGACACTTCCAGTGAGGTGTGAATTTCTGTAGAGGGAAGGCAGTTCTTCCTCAAGATCCAAACCAGAGAAGGTAGTGACGTAGGAAGCTTGGGCGTGGAATGAAATCGACGTTCCATTAACTTCTGGACGGTACTTTGGACAAGGCAGTCTATTTCAGGAATGTTATTGTCCACAAATCATTGTCTCACTGATGCTACTTTATGACAGGTTGCTTTGTCACGCTCATACAAAGTCATTGTCTTCGAATTGTTCCTCCTGCATATAGCGTTCTCTTAAGCGCAGTAAGAGGACAATAGCCTAACCACGAAGCCCCCTGCCCCCACCCCAGCACACAACACCATCTCCTCTGTACCTCAGTGTTGGCACCACACTTGATGGCTTGTAACACTCTACAGGCATCCTGCAACTGCAAACCCTTCCTACAGGATTGCCACTGGGTGTAGCGTGCTTCATCACTCCTCATTACTCGTTTTCAGTCATCCACTGTACACTGCCGTCGCCCTTTACACCACCTCAAAGGCCGCTTTGCACCGCCTACACAAATGTACGTCTAATGAAGAGCTGCTGGACCACTGTCCCACATTATTTTCAATTCCCTACGCACAATCATTGTGTTACTTGGACTGCCGGTAGTACTTTGGAACTCACGAGTGATTCCTTTCGCTGATTTCGTGCGATTTTTTACAACCGCAATCCGCAATGCTCGTCGATCCCTGTCCGTCACACATGAGGTGTGCTTGGTCTTGGTTCAGCTATGGTTGTTCCTTCGCGTCGCCACTTCACAGCCATATG
This sequence comes from Schistocerca serialis cubense, assembly GCF_023864345.2. Classification (NCBI taxonomy): domain Eukaryota; kingdom Metazoa; phylum Arthropoda; class Insecta; order Orthoptera; family Acrididae; genus Schistocerca; species Schistocerca serialis. The sequence continues at coordinate 232,646,737 of NC_064642.1, forward strand.
TCCAACAGTGTGGACGTGGGCTCCTTTAGAGGGGTTGAAATGCCCCTGATGTGTTTGTTACTCAGTGACCGACCCATTCTGCCTCTTTAACAACACAGCACTCCCGGCCTCCTTTCATGCTGTCAGGTTAAAGTTCTGTACAAAGGAAAGTATGGCCATCCTTTTGCCCTCCGTTTGCCGCCGTCCGCAGTTCAGGATTGGCCGAAATCGCGTCACGTGACGTTAGCAGCCATTGTGGGCCCAAGCGTTACATGTGGAGCATAGGAAGTGTTGTGTATCTTCGAAGTCTTAAGCAGAATAATGCCTGAGTGCTGTGCTTTTGGCTGTTCATTTCGAGCTGAAAAGGGAGGAAAACTGTACAGAATTCCTTCTGAAGGGAGAGAAGCAACAAGAAGGAGAATATAGGTCACAATGGGAAAGGTTGCAGGAACTCGACTTAACCATTCAGTAAGTTTTATTCATTTCTGGTCTTTTGTCTTTGTCTCCTTTTTGAATTTCTGTTACTTACTTTCCAATCCATTCGAATAGCAAAAAAAGAAAGTCAGAAGAGCTAATAGGATGGTTTAATGGAAATTTATCTTAGAGATAAAACTGCCACTGTTAGCACATAAAACGAAAAATAGTGAGTGGTACCATACATAGTTATCATGACTGGTAAAAAATTTAACCTGATCGACTGTACAGTATGGTTTAAACTTATATTTACGATAGTAACAATAATAAATTGTACTTTGTTCCACATAATGTAATGAACAAAAACATTTTTTTGCTTTTTTTTATGTGCCATTTTGTTCGTCCTTGATTGTTAGGTTCAGTCGTTGCGGACGCCACATGACATCCGTTCAAGTTCGTTTGTTGATCCTTCCACTCAGTTTTTTATTACACAGGCGAACCAGCTCTCTCTGACCGAGCACGCTGAGCTACCGTGCCGGCACTCATTTTGTTCGCTTTCGTTCGCTGGATCTGCCTGGGGCGGACGTCGTAAGACACACGTTTAAGTTCGTTGTTGATCGATTAACTCAGTTTTTGTATTACAGAGGGCAGCTAATCCTCTGACCGAACACACTGAGCTACCGTGCCAGCGCACTAGGCAAGCACCGAACCTACGACCTTTCAATTTAGTAACCATTAACGTTCCCAAGAGACTATTAGTACTGTTGCAACCAAGCTGCTGATCTACGTTGTATTACTACGAATAAGTTTCTTACTGTTTCCTACAGCCTACTTTTGATCGTAGACCTAGTTTTATTCCAACACATTTTAAAAATATTGTATTCTCTTGTACTTTCGTAATCATTCTCCTAGCGTCATAGAACAATTTGCAGATAAAATTTTATGGTATGGATCTGACAAAAACATAAAGCATGCGTAATCATATAGGCACGTTTATCGATTCTATTTACTAAGGTACCGCGCATATATAATTGAATCTAATGCTTTATTTCGTAGTACCTAGTAGCAGGAACAAGAAGTAAGTCGATATAGTGCTTTAAATTAGCGATGGATTTTTCCTTGCACTTGTGAACTAATATTGGTTCCCTTTTGTTCTGCTGAGTATTAGGTAGGACCAATTTAATTCTAATTAAGAAAACAGGTGTTCAAACTCGATACCGCAACAAGACCTCCGAAATCTGCTTTCACTTTCAGCTAGCAGGGAAAAAACTGTTTCATGCTGGCCACAACAAATGCTTTTCGATTCATTTAGCTTAAATTTGTTGAGATTGTTTGTTGCCATATATCCATCGTGTTCCGATCTCAAGCCACTGATCAGTTTTAGGAGTACAATAGACGGTCGAGTCCACTTCTTTAATATACACAGCTAAATATGCCGTGGAAGTCAATGTATCACCAGTGATGGAGTGGGATCAAAATGGCGGCCACTGGCAAGTTAGCCGTACTTTCCCTATAGAGGGATTTATGGCAGGTCCGCTTCTCGTGACATCTGGTGGTGAATTCTGCGTTACTTAGGGGTGTCCGGATCAGACACTGTACGTGCATCTACCTGACGACCCTTGAAAAGAGAAAGACAAACACTATTTTCCTATAGCAAGATACCCTTCGTTTCTTCAGTTACCAACGACAGGCTGCTAATAGAAGGGAGGCAGGTTAGCTTGCATAATCTCCGCAGAATCTCACAGATATGTCCTAAGATCCAGACGCCTTGGGCGATATTAGTTGAGTTTCCGTGACGCGATCACTTATCTCAATATCTGCGTTTCGAGGTTAGTGTAATGATGGAAAGGAGGAACCGTATTGTGGTCTTCCACAACAAAACAATCTCAGAACGCTGACTTCCGTATTTCAGCCGCCTGTTTGTCATCTTTCGTTTTGGTACCAGTACTGCCGCTGAGCGACCGCGTTTATGATTTCAATCCATTTATTGACTTCTTAGTGTTTTTCGTCTAATCATTTGTCTATATTTTACTTTCGAATTCACTTAATACCTCTCTAAATGTTGTTGTTGTGGGTAGTGTTTAACGTCCCGTCGACAACGGGGTCATTAGAGAGGGAGCGCAAGCTCGGGTTAGGGAAGGATTGGGAAGGAAATCGGCCGTGCCCTTTCAGGGGAACCATCCCGGCACTTGCCTGAAACGATTTAGGGAAATCACGGAAAACCTAAATCAGGATGGCCGGAGACGGGATTGAACCGTCGTCCTCCCGAATGCGAGTCCAGTGTGCTAACCACTGCGCCACCTCGCTCGGTCCTCTCTAAATGCTCTAGTTACATTTACTTTAGCTTAGTTCATCTTTTGTCTGAGCTGGTTAGTTACGGTCTGAGACTCTCTGGTTTTCTGTCAGCACTGTCGCCGGTATTCATAACGCTTCAACTGTAAGTCCGCGGTTCTCTCTGTCTTTGCTGCTTGCCTCGTTGCCAAGTCCGGTCACTGCCCCAGAATTCCGCCTTCGGATAGCCGGCGGAACTGATAGGAGGTTACGGAGGTTTTCCTCGTAGTTTTATTACAGCATTCTGTCTAGCCGGTGTTGCCACGTCACCCTTTTAGCCTTTAACCTGTGATAAAGCAGCTCTGAGATCAATGGCACCAAAGTGTAGTGGACGTGTTGCATGATACATCTGCCACTTGGGCGGTTCTGAAGTGAAGTTGTTTTTCCACACCTGCGTCCATACATTTTCGGCTTATAGAGAACTCTATGAAGGTGGAAAACTATTTTAGATATTAATACAACTACAGCTAGCAGTCACTTTTGTTTTGTTCTTCTTTATTTACAATGTACAACTAATAACAAGTGGATACCCAGTCACCTTCAAGAGCACAGAACAGACGTTTTTACATAATTATATCCATCCGATGGGCATGCGTTAAGGACTATTCCGTTGCGTGATAACAGAGTTCAACATTCTTGTTTGTGAATTTCAACGAAACGACAGTTACGGAAAGGAAATGCGTTGCGACGCCGCGCCTAATATTGGAAAAACAGTTTACAGATACAATAACAATATTTAATCTTCCTTTGATCGTTTTACACAGTTATAAAGACACACACACACACACACACATATATATATATATATATATATATATATATATATATATATATATATATATATATGTGTGTGTGTGTGTGTGTGTGTGTGTGTCCATGTTTCACGTCACACTATCTAAATTATATATATATATATATATATATCTGCCCAAGCTTGGAAATGAATGGACATCTGCTGAAGCTTAGTTCTGAATGACCAGTCACAGTTTCCTATCTCGCCACTTCTCACTGCAGCTACTACTCATAACTCCGTCAATGCCATATCGTAAATTACCGCTCATTCGCATGCCCCATTTTTTCCTTCATTTCAGTTATTATAATTTTCTTGTCCTGTTAAAAAATTTTACTTTGTATAATCACAGCTCCTTCACATATCTGCTTAATTTCACTAGTATATCTTGTATGTTTGTAATTAATAACCTATTAAAGACAAGATTATTTTGTTTAGTTACACTCTTGGAAGATGTCATAATATTTATTGTTCAGTTTATTTCCCTCTAAGAACAACTGTTGTAATTTGTTCCGTAGTTCGACAGATAATGTGTCACATATTTTATCTCAGTTAAATAATTCTACATCGCATTTTCACTGAAGAAATTCCTCTCGTTTTATTCCTAAATCTAACATCAACTTTTTTCATCTTTGGAGACAGAGACTCTCTGTAGATGCACTTGTCTTAAATCTTTGATCCTACAAAAACTTCAGTGGAAGCTATCCTCGGGGAAGATCAGCTGAGTTTCAGAAGAAATATAGGAACGTGCGATTACTACTGATCGTGTGTGTTATCATTAACCTTAAAGAAAGGCAGACCTGCATCTATTGCGTTTGTAAATTTAGAGAAAGGTTTTGAGTATATAGACTGGAATATACTCTTTGAAATTCTGAAGGTAACAAGAATGAAATACAGGTACCGAAAAGTTATATGCAACTTGTACATAAATCAGACTGCTGTTATGAGTCGAAGTACATGAAAGGAAAGCAGTGGTTGTGAAGAGATTGAGACAAGGTTGCAGCCTATGCTCGACCAAGAAAATTTGGAGAGGAAATTAAAGATCGGGAGAAGAAATAAAAACTTTAATGTTTTCCATTGTAATTCTATCAGAAACAAGAAAGGACACTGATGAGCAGGTTGAATAAATTGGATAAAGTCTAGAAAAGAAGTGTTTAAGATAAATCTTAGAATAAGTAAAGCAAATGTTACTCATCGCAGTTGCATTGAATCAGACATTGCTGAGGGAATTACGAGATGTATAAGAAAAGTAACGAAATTGGCAACACGGCGAGCGATCTACAACTTACTGTTGTTCTACTTGCGTAGACCTGTGTGTTCATCCCTTCCAGATGTTTAGTCTGAGTTTCAGCTCAGTACAGCCATCACGTGATTTTTGAGAGTGCCATCAGTGAAGTTGCGTCTTTGTTGTGTTACGAAAATGGAACAGCGGAATTTAGAGCAACGTTATGCTGTCAAGTTTTTTGTTAAACCTGGGGAACCCACGAGTGTGACCTTTGGAAAGGAGAAACAGACCTGTGGAGAACATTCCTTGTCAAGAGCACAGCTTTCTCGCTGGCACGTATTGTTTTTGGATGGCCGAGGACACATTGAGGATGAAACTCACTTAGGGACATTTTTAACTTCAAAAACAGACGAAAACGTCGAACGTTTAGCAATAACGATGTTGGGTAACCTGCCAAACTTAAAACACTTTCAAGGTACATCAAATTTTGACTAAAGTTCTGCATATGCGAAAAAAAAAGGTCAAATGGCTCTGAGCACTATGAGTTGGTTGGTTTGTGGGATTAAAGGGAACAGACTGCGACGGTCATCGGTCCCTAGCACTATGGGATTTAACATCTGAGGTCATCAGTCCCCTAGAATGTAGAACTACTTGAACCTAACTAACCTAAGGACATCACATACATACATCCAGGATTCGAATCTGCGACCGCAGCGGTCGAGGGGTTCCAGACTAAAGCGCATAGAACCGTTCGGCCACTCCGGTCGGCTGCATATGCGAAAGATTTGTGCCAAAATGGTTCCGAGAACCCTCACAACTGAGCAGGTCAATCGAAGAAACGTGTGCGTTGATCTTCTTGACAGGATTTCCAGTGACCACGAATGGTTCAGTTGTGAGATCACGGTTGATGAATCCTTGATTTTGGAGTACAGTCCTGAGACGAGTGGCACGCTGATACATCTCCCCGACCAAAAAATGCTCAAATGAGCAAATCAAAGATCAAAACAATGCTGATTTGCTTTTCTCACAGCAGGGATATCGTGCATAAAGAATTTGCTCCTCCGGGAGAAACTGTCAACAAATTACTTTACGAAGAAGCCCTTGAAAGGCCCAGGATAATGATTAATCGAGTGAGGCTGGACATTGCAGACAAGTGGTTGCTGCATCATGACACAGCCCGGTGTCACATGGCCACTTCCATCACGGAATTTTTGATCTCATACCTGTTGTTCCACAGCCGCGTAGTTACCTGATCTGAGTCCTCGCGACTTTTTTCTTTTCCCGAAATTGGAAAATGTCTTTAAAGGACGTCAGTTTTGGGACTCTGGAGAACATTAAAAGAAATGTGCCCGATATGTTAAAAGACGTTACAAGTTGAAGCCTTTCAGCGCTTCTACCAGGACTGGGAACAACGACTGGGAACAACTTCTCCGCCGGTGTATACCTGCCGAATGAAACTAATTTTAAGGGGACAATATTGTTGGGCGAAAAAATAAAATATTTGGTAGATAAAAAATCAGCATCTTTACTTTTCTCACACACCTCGTACACTGGTACATTAGGAAACGAGACACCAAAAGTAGCAATGGGTAGATGGAATAACTAGCTAGAAGGTACTGAATCGAATTAGGGAAACAACAAATGTGTGGCACAATTTGACTATAAGAAGGGATCGGTTGATAAGACAAATTCTGGAGCATCAAGTTTGGTGATGGAAGGAAGTGAGGGAGGTGAAAATTGTAGAAGAAGACCAACGCATGAATAGAACGAGGAGGTTCAAATGGATGTACGCTGCAGCAGGTATTTTGAGAAGAAGGGGCGTCCTGAGAACAGACGAGTATGGAGAGCTGCATAGGACCAGACGTCCGACTTACGACAACAACAACAACACGGGTGTTTAAAAACGAATCATCCGATTTCACAAGAGTATATCTTCTACAAGAGTATTGAAAGCAACTTAGGGCAAATTTTAACTTGCTCGTCATAGTGAAACTTTGATGCAGAGTAAGTTGCCGACCATGTGGCTGCCAGTCGCTGCAGCTAGTTGGCTGAGTGGCTCGTCCATTATCTACTCAGCGTTGAGTCGAGATGGCGACAATACAGCAGCAGCAAAAGGCTTTTCGTGCTTTCAGTTCCACCAGATGCAATCCAGTTACAACTGTGCGGCATGAAGTACGTCGGGGGTACGGCATTGCACCTCGTGCAGGGTAAGGGACGTACACACCTCGCATTGCCTCCAAGGCCGCCCGATCTGATCTATGTGATTTTCTTTTTGTGTCGTCCTTTTCAGTGACTCTATGTATTTGCCTCTCCTCCCCACAAATTTGGATGAACTCCTACGCCATACAGCAACAGTAGTGAGATGCAGTACCTCTACACGTACACCTCCAACTCAAAAAATATCTGGACAACCCTATGTAATTCGGAATTGACCACTAAAAATTATGAGAGGCGAACCCGCTAGTATAAAAGGAAACTGGGACTACTCTGCTGTCACAACCATAGGTGGAAGCGTAAGCGGCCAAAGACACTGCTAGCTAGGGCATAACCACGTATGGCGAGCTAACATACACTCGCAAGCGATGACTACGGCAAGCCCCTGCAAATCAGCAACATTGACTGGATATGCCAGCTGCTATCAAAGCCGACCAACAAGCTACAGCAGGGAAGCCGAGTAGCTCGCACGCTAACGCACAAACAAACCGCCAACACTATCCTACACTTTGAATCCGATATATGACCTGTCGGACACCAAACGATGATGAACCCAACTGTTACAGGTATGCTGATGGTGACCGAGAAGCTAACACCGGCACCCAGCTGCAGCCGCTGGGTAACGCCGCTGCACAACGCCAGAGGTATCCACTTACGTGATACCCATTACTAACAAATTCCACCCTTGCATGACCTGTCGCAGGCAGCAAGAAAACCACTATTGCTCTTGCAAACCGACCCAACTATCGCGGAGGTTTTTTTCCCTTGGCTCTTGCCTTGGCACTTTCTTCCCTCTGCCCTTCAAACCGCTACCCTACGTTCAATTTTCGACCCAATATATCTCCAGATGAGCGTGTATTAATGGTTAATCTTAACCAGACGTACGCAGATATCGCAGTGCCCACATCCTGTGAAATCTCACTTAGTGAAAACTAACCAACATACAGAGATAGTAGTAGACCTTTTGTGTTGGCCATCATGCGGTGTGGGCGTGGAGGGGCTCCACCCAATTTAAAAAAAAAAAAAATCTCTGGTGTCAGGAATGAGGCAATACAGCAGAATGGGCCTGTCGGAAGAGCTCAGTAGCTTCGAACATGAAATAGTAAATGGATGCCATCTTAATAACAAATACATCAGCGACGTTTAAACCCTACTAAAGCTGCCCAAGTTGGCAGTTTGTGATGTGATTACGAAGTGGAAACCCGAAGGGACAACCAGAGCTACACCTACTCTAGGCAGACCTCAAGTTCTGACAGGCAGAGGACGACGTGCATTTTGGAGGACGGTTGTCAAAAATCAGTTCCCAAAAGCTACCAGCAGTCCAGGTAGGACAATGACTGCATGTAGGGAACTGAAGAGAACGGCGTAGATTGGTGGATGTCTGTGTTCGAGTGATATTGTGTGATGATCCACGCTGTACCCTGTGGCAATCCGATGAAAGACTTTATGTTTTGTGAATCCGCCGAGAACGTTGCCTGCCATCATTTGTAGTGCCAATAGTGAAATATGTACCAGGTAGTGTTACGTTACGGGATGTTCTCCATGGTTAGAGCGTGGTCCCGTTATGGTACTTAATTAAATACTAAATGCGGAAGGATATGAACACATTTTACAGCACTATGTACCGCTTACAATAGATGAAGAAATCGGAGACGATGATAGTTTATCAGCATGACAATGCACCCTCTCGTAAAGTAGCATTTGTGAGCAATCGTTTGGGGCAGTAACTTTCTTGAAACGGACTGGGTGGGCGTAATCCTGACGTGAACCCATTGAAACACCTCTGGGATGAATTAAAAAGTCGACTTCCCTTCCCATATCAGCGTCCAACATCACTATCTGCTCTGGTTTCGCCTCTTGAGGAAAAATGGGCTGCCATTCCTCCACTGACATTGAGAACCTCACTAAAAGTGTCCCCAGCAGAGCTCAAGCCGTAATGAGGCGAAGGGTAACCACACCCAGTATTAATGTCCATTAATAGGTGTCCGGATACTTTTGACCAGACAGTGTATAGTTCCGTGAAATCGAGTTAATCTTTTTGAAACACGCTGTAGTTTGAGAACATAAGGGCTCATATGAAGGGCTTATTTCAATAGTGGTACAAATCCATTTTTTTTTTCATTCTGAGATACAGAGTCCTAAAGTTAAATGAGCGCTGAAAAACCTGCAGTTGAGATACCAGAAATATTCAAGTATACAGGGTGGTCCATTGATCGTGACCGGGCCAAATATCTCACGAAATAAGCATCAAACGAAAAAACTACAAAGAACGAAACTCGTCTAGCTTTAAGGTGGAAAGCAGATGGCGCTATGGTTGGCCCGTTAGATGGCGCTGCCATAGGTCAAACGGATATCAACTGCGTTTTTTTTAAATAGGAACCCCCATTTTTTATTACATATTCGTGTAGTACGTACAGAAATATGAATGTTTTAGTTGGACCACTTTTCTCGCTTTGTGATAGATGGCGCCGTAATAGTCACAAACATATGGCTCACAATTTTAGACGAACAGTTGGTAACGAGTAGGTGTTTTAAATTAAAATACAGAACGTAGGTACGTTAGAACATTTTGTTTCGGTTGTTCCAATGTGATACATGTACTTTTGTGAAGTTATCATTTCTGAGAACGCATGCTGTTACAGCGTGATTTCCTGTAAATACCACATTAATGCAATAAATGCTCAAAATGATGTCCGTCAACCTCAATGCATTTGGCAATACGTGTAACGACATTCCTCTCAAGAGCGAGTAGTTCGCCTTCCGTAATGTTCGCACATGCATTGACAATGCTCTGACGCATGTTGTCAGGCGTTGTCAGTGGATCACGATAGCAAATATCCTTCAACTTTCCCCACAAAAATAAATCAGGGGACGTCACATCCGGTGAACGTGAGGGCTATGGTATGGTGCTTCGACGACCAAAGCATCTGTCATGAAATATGCTATTCAATACCGCTTCACCCGCACGCGAGCTATGTGCCGGACATCCATCGTGTTGAAAGTACATCGCCATTCTGTCATGCAGTGAAACATCTTGTAGTAACATCGGTAGAACATTACGTAGGAAATCAGCATACATTGCACCATTTAGATTGCCATCGATAAAATGGGGGCCAATTATCCTTCCTCCCATAATGCCGCACCATACATTAACACGCCAAGGTCGCTGATGTTCCACTTGTCGCAGCATCGTGGATTTTCGGTTGCCCAATAGTGCATATTATGCCGGTTTACGTTACCGCTGTTGTTGAATGACGCTTCGTCGCTAAATAGAACGCGTGCAAAAAATCTGGCATCGTCCCGTAATTTATCTTGTGCCCAGTGGCAGAAATGTACACGATGTTCAAAGTCGTCGCCATGCAGTTCCTGGTGCATGGAAATATGGTACGGGTGCAATCGATGTTGATGTAGCATTCTCAACACCGACGTTTCTGAGATTCCCGATTCTCGCGCAATTTGTCTGCTACTGATGTGCGGATTAGCCGCGACAGCAGCTAAAACACCTACTGGGGCATCATCATTTGTTGCAGGTCGTGGTTGACATTTCACATGTGGCTGAACACTTCCTGTTTCCTTAAATAACGTAACTATCCGGCGAACGGTCCGGACGCTTGGATGATGTCGTCCAGGATACCGAGCAGCATACATAGCACACGGCCGTTGGGCATTTTGACCACAATAGCCCTACATCAACACGATATCGACCTTTTCCGCAATTGGTAAACGGTCCATTTTAACACGGGTAATGTATCACGAAGCAAATAGCGTCCGCACTGGCGGAATGTTACGTGATACCACGTACTTATACTTTGCAATAACAGACATAATGTCTGGTGGGATAGCAGCAACCAGTGATTGTATAATGTTACTTATAATCCGTCTTGATTGCAAAATTATTTTTTTTATTCATATGACCGGTTTCGGTTCATTCAGAAGCATCTTCAGATCTGTAACGATAATGATACTAATTTACTATTTCACGAAAGCAAATCTTTTTCATCCTATCTAATCAACATCAAATGTACCACAACGTACCTGATATTTCAGTTACAGGAGTAACCCGTCCAAATCCAGCAACTTTCACATGCTGCGTCACATAAAATTTGTTGGCAAAATGCACGTCATTTATATTAATTATAACACTATTACAGACTGGTGGCGTCTGGTACATTTGTTACATTCTATTTGCACATATTGTATTCGGTAGGCCTTGACATGTACAGATTTTAAATAAGTATTTTTGGAGATAAAAGCTGATCAAAACAAATCTACTGAATACGATATGTGCAAATGGAATGTAACAAATGTACCAGACGCCACCTGTCGGTAATAGTTGAAACGTCCCCTTAGAAAAATTATAAATGACTGCTTAAACTGACACACAATATTTTTAGCGCAACGCAATCTGACTTTCAAAAATCCCTACAAAAGAATGACCCTAACAATAACCTATACCTTTCATGAATCACTTACCTCACAAAAACCTTCGTTACTCAAACTACTGCAATACAGCGAGTGCCACTACTGCCAGCTAAATAAAAGATTCTCACTACTGAAGGGACTAACTACTGATAGGCATAGTTAGCAAATGAAAGATTTTGATAGAGAACAAACAATGTATTTACCTTAATAGTGTTCAAAAGTCATAGTATATATTAGTTCATGACATCCAGTCTCAGAACTTTACTGTCTCTGATGGACACACGTCCAGATCTTCCGCTCCCAAAACTCCGCCATCTCTCTCCCCACATCCACCACTGCTGGCGGCTCACCTCCAACTGCGCAATGCTACGCGCTGTTTACATCCAACTGCCCAAGACCACAATAGCAAATATTCCAACAATGGAAGCCAGTCACAGGCTGCACACAGCACACTCAGTGATTTCAATACAGAGCGCTACGTGGCGTTACCAACATAAAAACCTAAACAGCCTACTTACATAGTGTTATAATTAATATAAATGACGTGCATTCTGCCAACCAATTTTATGTGACGCAGCATGTGAAAGTTGCTGGATTTGGACGGGTTATTCCTGTAACTGAAATATCAGGTACGTTTTGGTACATTTGATGTTGATTAGATAGGATGAAAAAGATTTGCTTTTGTGAAATAGTAAATTAGTATCATTATCGTTACAGATCTGATGATGGTTCTGAATGAACCGAAACCGGTCATATGAATAAAAAAAAAAATTGCAATCATGACGGATTATAAGTACCATGTACTTATACGTTTGTAACTATTACAGCGCCTTCTATCACAAAGCGAAAAAAGTTGTCCAAGTAAAACATTCTTATTTCCTTACGTACTACACGAATACGCAATAAAAAAATGGAGGTTCCTTTTTTTAAAAAAAAAAAAAAAACGCTGTTGATATCCGTTTGACCTATGGAAGCGCCATATAGATGACCAACCATAGCGCCATCTGGTTACCCCCTTCAAGCTAGACAAATTTCGTGCTTTATAGTTTCTTCGTTTGATGCTTATTTAGCAGCGCGGGATCAGCCGAGCGGTGTAAGGCGCTGCAGTCGTGGACTGTGCGGCTGGTCCCTGCGGAGGTTCGAGTCCTCCATCGGGCTTGGGTGTGTGTGTTTGTCCTTAGGATAATTTAGGTTAAGTAGTGTGTAAGCTTAGGGACTGATGACCTTAGCAGTTAAGTCCCATAAGATTTCACACACATTTGAACATTTTTTTGATGCTTATTTCGTGAGATATTTGACCCGGTCACTAACAATGGACCACCCTGTATATACTTGAGTATTTCTGGTACCTCAACTGCAGATTTTTCAGCGTTCATTTGACTTTAGAACTCTGTATCTCAGAATGAACAAAAATGGACTTGTACCACTATTGAAATAACCCCTTCATATTACGTTTCCTTGGCAAACGATGTTATTTTTGTTTCTGGCGCACGTTTGGTGGCAGTATAACGTACTGCGCTTCATTAGTCAGATCTTCGCCTAGGCAACATTCGTTGTGTTGGCTGTCCACAGTTGGCCGTGCCGAGCGTTCGCCGCTGGATGGCGGCGGAAGTGACGATCAGAGCCGGCCCGCCGTCTGCTGTGGTAATCTGGTGGGCGAGGCGGTGGGCGGACGTCAACTGCGATAGCAGCATCGTCTGCCACACCACGGGGCCACGGCGCACTGTGCCGACACCAGCAACACCAGCAGAACATCTAGGCTTGCGAGCGGGGTCCGGCGACGTTCCCTACACGAGCCGTTCAAGTTACACTACTGGCCATTAAAATTGATACACCACGAAGATGACGTGTTACAGACGCGAAATTTAACCGACAGGAAGAAGATGCTGTGATATGCAAATGATTAGCTTTTCAGAGCATTCTCACAAGGTTGGCGCCGGTGGCGACACCTACAACGTGCTGACATGAGGAAAGTTTCCAACCGATTTCTCATACACAAACAGCAGTTGACCGGCGTTGCCTGGTGAAACGTTGTTGTGATGCTCGTGTAAGGAAGAGAAATGCGTACCATCACGTTTCCGACTTTGATAAAGGTCGGATTGTAGCCTATCGCGATTGCGGTCTATCGTATCGCGACATAGCTACTCGCGTTGGTCGAGATCCGAAGACTGTTAACAGAATATGGAATCGGTTGGTTCAGGAGAGTAATACGGAACGCCGTGCTGGGTCCCAACGGCCTCGTATCACTAGCAGTCGAGATGACAGGCATCTTACCCGCATGGCTGTAACGGATTGTGCAGCCACGTCTCGATCCCTGAGTCAACAGAAGGGGACGTTTGCAAGACAACAACTATCAGCACGAACAGTTCGACGACGTCTGTAGCAGCATGGACTATCAGCTCGGAGACCGTAGCTGCGGTTACCCTTGACGCTGGATCACAGACAGGAGCGCCTGCGATGCTGTACTCAACGACGAACCTCGATGCACGAATGGCAAAACGTCATTTTTTCGGATGAATCCAGGTTCTGTTTACAGCATCATGATGGTCACATTCGTGTTTGGCGACATCGCGGTGAACGCACATTGGAAGCGTGTATTCGTCATCGCCATACTGGCGTATCAGCCGGCGTGATGGTATGGGGTGCCATTGATTACACGTCTCAGTCACCTCTTGTTCGCACTGACGGCACTTTGAACAGTGGACGTTACATTTCAGATGTGTTACGACCCGTGGCTCTACCCTTCATTCGATCCCTGCGAAACCCTCATTTCGGCAGGATAATGCACGACCGCATGTTGCAGGTCCTGTACGGGCATTTCTGGATACAGAAAACGTTCGACTGCTGCCCTGGTCAGCACATTCTCCAGATCTCTCACCAACTGAAAACCTCTGGTCAATAGTGGCCGAGCAACTGGCTCGTCACAATACGCCAGTCACTACTCTTGATGAACTGTGGTATCGTGTTGAAGCTGCATGGGCAGCAGTACCTGTACACGCCATCCAAGCTCTGTTTGACTCAATGCCCAGGCGAATCGAGGCCGTTATTACGGCCAGAGGTGGTTGTTCTGGGTACTGATTTCTCAGGATCTGTGCACCCAAATTGCGTGGATATGTAATCACATGTCAGTTCTAGTAAAATATATTTGTCCAATGAATACCCGTTTATCATCTGCATTTCTTCTTGGTGTGGCAATTTTAATGGCCAGTAGTGTAGATCCCAGACATATACAAGCCTTACAGTCTGATTGCTTGAAAATGGGGCTGTGACCACCAAGCTACAGAGGGGTGGGGCAAAAATATCAAAACACCAAAAGCACATCAGATTATCGAGCATAATACGGTGTAGAACGCCGTTGGCATTCCGAACACTTTCCAGTCGTCTCAGAATCGATAAATACATGCTTCGTATGGTTTTCAAGTGGGCTTACACCATTCTTTCTGCAACACAGTGGCAAGTGCAGGTAACGATGATGGAGGTATCCATAGCAATCATGCACCCTTCTCTCCAAAGTAGACCATAAAGGTTAAATAATACTGAGATATGGTGACTGCGGTGGTCAGAGAAGATGCAACAATTCATCCTCGTGCTCACAAAACCAGTGCCGTGGGAACAGCTTGGAACATAGCATCACTATTGGGGAACAAACACTTTACCATGGGATGGACCTGATTAGCCAAAACGGGCACATAATCCTTGGCTGCCCAAATCATCTCCGAACCCCCGTCGTGTCACATTCTTGGGACGTAAACTCGTCCAGAAGTTGAAAACAGTTTTCAGCAAGATTCATATGACCAAATGACTTTCTTCCGTTGCTCCACACTTCAGGTTTTAAGACTTTGGTACCAAGTTTTCCTGTTACTAGCACTTGCATCGCTGGCGAGTGGGTTTGAAACTCTAGCTCGCCCCGCAATTCCTTGCTTCTCGAATATCCTTTTGCTGTTTTGCTGCTAACTGACAGCCTTCACGAGTGTGACATTCAGTTCCGCAGTGAATTTTTCAGCTGTTGTCCTCTTATTTTTCATCAAAGTCCTCTTCAATCGCCGGCAGGGGTGGCCGAGCGGTTCTAGGCGCTACAGTCTGGAACCGCGTGACTGCTACGTCGCAGGTTCGAATCCTGCCTCGGGCATGGGTGTGTGTGATGTCCTTAGGATAGTTAGGTTTAAGTAGTTCTACGTTCTGGGGGACTGATGACCTCATAACTTAAGTCTCACAGTCCTCAGAGCCATTTGAACCATTTCAGTCAAGTACGGACCTACCGCTATCATTCCTCTTGAAAAGTAATGGCCAATATCATGTCAAATCCTGAAATTTCTATCATGAAAATTTTTTTAGGAACCCTTAGAAACGTGTTACACTGGAACTTTACAGTACATTCTATTCATCGTGTTATTACTTCAACTGCGTAATTTCATATCTCGAAGGCAAGAAAACACAAAATTTGCAAAATACAATAACTTTTCTGGAAATCTCTGGGTTTTCTGTTGAAAAAGATATATTTACGACAGTATTCCAGTGAATGCACTCGACAGAATGGTTAAAATTAATTATTTGGAGATTGAATACAAAATATACATGGTGAGCTCTAATTTCTAAGGCGAAATTTGGGTTTTGTTCAAGGTTACTTTCTGAGTATTTTGGAGTCAGTGACATATGATCTACGATGGCTCTTGACAGACTACTGACGTCAATGTCATTTTATCTGTTTGTTACACCTTACCTTCGCAACATGAGCACCATAACGTACAACATAATGCAAAGAGTAATGCAACAGCCCGTAGACGAAACACGAACAATTTTATCACACTGTATTCAACTGTTCTATCATTATACACTACAGTACGTAACCAATGCCGGCTCCATGTTATGTCGAAACGACATAAGCCGGCGATTAGCTAAAATTTGCTGTCGTGCAAAAATTTTCAGTGCAATACAAAAATGTTGTTGTTGTGGTCTTCAGTCCTGAGACTGGTTTGATGCAGCTCTCCATGCTACTCTATCCTGTGCAAGCTTCTTCATCTACCAGCACGTACTGCAGCCTACATCCTTCTGAATCTGCTTAGTGTATTCCTCTCTTGGTCTCCCTCTACGATTTTTACCCTCCACGCTGCCCTCCAGTACTAAATTGGTAATCCCTTGATGCCTCAGAACATGTCCTACCAATCGATCCCTTCTTCTAGTCAAGTTGTGCCACAAACTCCTCTTCTCCCCAATTCTATTCAATACATCCTCATTAGTTATGTGATCTACCCATCTAATCTTCAGCATTCTTCTGTAGCACCACATTTCGAAAGCTTCTATTCTCTTCTTGTCCAAACTATTTATCGTCCATGTTTCACTTCCATACATGGCTACACTCCATACAAATACTTTCAGAAACGACTTCCTGACACTTAAATCTATACTCGATGTTAACAAATTTCTCTTCTTCAGAAACGATTTCCTTGCCATTGCCAGTCTACATTTTATATCCTCTCTACTTCGACCATCATCAGTTACTTTGCTCCCCAAATAGCAAAACTCCTTTACTACTTTCAGTGTCTCATTTCCTAATCTAATTCCCTCAGCATCACCCGACTTAATTCGACTACATTCGATGATCCTCGTTTTGCTTTTGTTGATGTTCATCTCATATCCTCCTTTCAAGATACTGTCCATTCCGTTCAACTGCTCTTCCAAGTCCTTTGCTGTCTCAGACAGAAATACAATGTCTTAGGGAACCTTAAAGTTTTTATTTCTTCTCCATGGATTTTAATACCTACTCCGAATTTTTCTTTTGTTTCCTTTACTGCTTGCTCAATATACAGATTGAATAACATCGGGGATAGGCTACCTTCTACGATAAGTCGTAGGGTCAGTATTGCCTCACGTGTTCCAATATTTCTACGGAATTCAAACTGATCTTCCCCGAGGTCGACTTCTACCAGTTTTTCCATGCGTCTGTAAAGAATTTGCGTTAGTATTCTGCAGCCGTGACTTATTAAACTGATAGTTCGGTAATTTTCACATCTGTCAACACCCGCTTTCTTTGCGATTGGAATTATTATATTCTTCTTGAAGTCTGAGGGTATTTCGCCTGTCTCATACATTTTGCTCACCAGATGGTAAAGTTTTGTCAGGATTGGCTCTCCCAAGGCTATCAGAAGTTCTAATGGAATGTTGTCTACTCCCGGGGCCTTGTTTAGACTTAGGCCTTTCAGTGCTCTGTCAAATTCTTCACGCAGTTTCATATCTCCCATTTCATCTTCATCTACATCCTCTTCCATTTCCATAATATTGTCCTCAAGTACATCGCCCTTGTATAGACCCTCTATATACTCCTTCCACCTTTCTGCTTTCCCTTCTTTGCTTAGAACTGGGTCTCCATCTGAGCTCATGATATTCATACAAGTGGTTCACTTTTCTCCAAAGGTCTGTTTAATTTTCCTCTAGCCAGTATCATCTATCTTACCCCTCGTGAGATAAGCCTCTACATCCTTACATTTGTCCTCTAGCCATCCCTGCTTAGCCATTTTGCACTTCCTGTCGATCTCTTTTTTGAGACGTTTGTATTCCTTTTTGCCTGCTTCACTTACTGCATTTTTGTATTTTCTCCTTGCATCAATTAAATTCAGTATCTCTTCTGTTACCCAAGGATTTCTACTAGCCCTCGTCTTTTTACCTACTTGATCCACTGCTGCCTGCACTTTTTCATTCCTCAAAGCTACCCATTTTTCTTGTACTGTATTTCTTTCCCCCATTCCTGTCTATTGTTCCCTTATGCTCTCCCTGAAACTCTGTACAACCTCTGGTTCTTTCAGTTTATCCAGGCCCCATCTCCTTAAATTCCGACCTTTTTGCAGTTTCTTCAGTTTTAATCTACAGTTCATAACCAATAGATTGTGGTCAGAGTCCACATCTGCCTCTGGAAATGTCTTACAATTTAAAACTTGGTTCTTAAATCTCTGTCTTACCATTATATAATCTATCTTATACCGTCTAGTATATCCAGGATTCTTCCATGTATACAACCTTCTTTCATGATTCTTGAACCAAGTGTTAGCTATGATTAAGTTATGCTCTGTGCAGAATTCTACCAGGCGGCTTCCTCTTTCATTTCTGAACCCCAATCCATATTCACCTACTACGTTTCCTTCTCTTCCTTTCCCTATTTAATTTTCTTCTCTCTTCACTATCTGAATAATTTCTTTTATCTCATCACACATTTCATCAATTTCTTCGTCATCTGCAGAGCTAGTTGGCATATAAATTTGTACTACTGTAGTAGGCGTGGGCTTCGTTTCTATCTTGGCCACAATAATGCCTTCACTAAAACAAAAATAACTGGGGATATTACACTAAACAAAATGCAATTGGTCTGTAACTAGCCACGAGAGACACGGGTTAATTATATAAAAATACTCGAAAGATATCCACGAACAGCATCCGAAATTTCTTCGGTTGAGTTCGGGTTCAACCTGTATGTGGTAGAGTAGTTTCAAACTGCTAAAATTAAAGAATATTTTGTAGATTGCATATTTTTTATTTGATCGTTAAAAGGATTTCTCTAAATTTTTGAACATATATCGTAAAAAAGTCACAATCTTTCTCAAAAGGATAATTACTGTTTCTGCAATAACCAGTTATCAAATGCACAACGCTTCATACTCATCCTTTCCATCGCAGAGTATCTTTTCATCTTCCATACTGTCATCATATTCTGCAGCTGATTCCACGTTCCAACGATAAAACTCGAATCATTGCGATCTTTCTGTTCATCAGTGTAACGTTTTAGCAATTCCTTAAGGTCGGAGATCTTCGCTTTCTTCAGGAGTGTACCTAATGGCAGAACACAAGATTGACATAAAGTACGATATTTCATTTTCTAAACACCAACTGGTCTGAACCAACATAAGATTTATAGAAATATTCGTCTCATATCTTCATATGTTCTTTTGAAGCGATGAAAAATAATTGTTTCGCTTCGTTAAGCTTGTAGTGACACTGTGCTGGAGGTTTTTGGTGCCGAGTTTGACCTTCCCAGTCCTAAACAGTAAAAGCCTTCCCACATTTTCGTATTGTACCAGTTCCTTAGAAATTTTTGTTTGCAAGTTGGGATTCATTATCGTTATTTTCTCTTTTTACCATTTTTTCCAAAACTCCTTCATCAAAAAGGACGAAGTAAATATTCCTGAATTCCAATCAAGAACAACTGCCAAGATGAGAAACATAGAAGTAGATTTCCTCGGTGTAGCAAAGCAGCTTAAATCAACTGATAAAGGCACGGCCTCCGGTGCAGATAGTATACCAGTCACGTTCCTTTCAGGGTATGCTGATACGATAGCTCCATATTTAGCAATTATATACAACCGCTCGCTCACAGAAAGTTACGTACACAATGACTGGAAAATTGCTCAAGTCACACCAATATCCAAAAAGGCAAATAGGAGTAATCCGCTGAATTACAGGCCCGTATCACTAACGTCAGTAGGGTTTGGGAACATATACTGTGTTCGAACATTATGAGTTACCTCGTAGAAAACGATTCATTGACACATAGTCAGCACGGATTCAGAAAACATCGTTCTTTTGAAACACAACTAGCTCTTTGTGCTTATGAAGTAATGAGTGCTATCGACAGGGGATGCCAAATTGATTCCATATTTTTAGATTTCCAGAAGGCTTTCGACACCGTTTCTCACAAGCGTCTTCTAACCAAACTGCGTGCCTATAGAATATCGCCTCAGTTGTGCGACTGGATTCGTGATTTCCTGTCAGAAAGGTCACAGTTCGTACTAATAGACGGAAAGTAATCGAGTGAAACAGAAGTTCCCCAAGGAAGTGTTATAGGTTCAAATGGTTCAAATGGCTCTGAGCACTATGGGACTTAACATCTGCGGTCATCAGTCCCCTAGAACTTAGAACTAATTAAACCTAACTAACCTAAGGACATCACACACTTCCATACCCGAGGCAGGATTCGAACCTGCGACCGTAGCAGTCGCGCGGTTCCGGACTGAGCGCCTAGAACCGCTAGACCACCGCGGCCGGCAAGTGTTATAGGCTCTCTATTATTCTTGATCTATATTAACGACAAAGGAGGCCATATGAGTAGCTCTATTAGATTGTTTGCAGATGATGTTGTCATTTACCGTCTTGTAAAGTCAACAGATGACCAAAAAAATTGCAAAATGATTTAGATAAGATACCTGTATGGTGAGAAAAGTGGGAAATGACCCAGCATAAAGAAAAGTGTAAAGTTATTCACATGAGTACTAAAAGAAATCCGCTAAATTTCGATTACGCGATAGTCACACAAATCTGAAGGCTGCAGATTCAACAAAATACTTAGAGATTACAATTAAAAATAACCTAAATTGGAACGAACACATAGATAATGTTGTGGGTAGAGCAAACCAAAGACTGCGATTCACTGGCAGAACACTTAGAAGGTGCAACAGGTCTACTAAGGAGACTGCTTACACCACGCTTGTCCGCCCTATTCTGGAGTATTGCTGTGCGGTGTGGGATCCGCATCAGGTGGGACTGACGGATGACATCGAAAAAGTTCACAGAAGGGCAGCTCGTTTTTTTACTATCGCGAAATATGCGAGATAGTGCCACAGACATTATACGTGAATTGGAATGGCAATCATTAAAACAGAGACAGGATCTTCTTATGAACCTTAAATCACCAGTTTTCTCCTCCGACTGCGAAACCTTCTGTTGGCAGCCACCTACATAAGGAGGAATAATCATCACGATAAAATAAGAGACATCAGGGCTCGCACAGAAAAATTTAAGTGCAAGTTTTCCCCGCGCGCCGTACGAGAGTGGAACGGTAGAGAGACAGCTTGAAGGTGGTTCATTGAACCCTCTGCCAGGCACTTTATTTTGAATAGCAGAGTAATCACACAGATGTAGATGCAGATAGATGTAGATGTAGATTTTTTCGATATCCCTTTAAAGGTGCTCTCATGGTAGACAGAGTGAAAGTAAATTCAAGGTCGTTGAAGTGGTGGGTCCTTCTTAGAACGATTAAAGCACTTAATGATCACGCTAAATAAGCAAGAAATAAAAATAACTTTAATAAATAATTAGCACAATGGTGTTTCTGTTATACCCTCCACATCCATCTGATATCAGGCTTGACTGTTTCTTACTCTGGAGGAAAAGTAGTCGTTAGAAACTGACAAGAGGCTTGATGCAGTAATTTCGTCGCAATGATTTTTTTCTGGTAATCTTAGTTTAATATTAACCATCCAGTACTTCTTCTTGTGCTCAGCGCCGATCAATAACAACCATGTAGTTTTTGTAACATTCCATACAAATTCTCTAGTCCTACTTCCTGGAGAACTCAATTTTTTCCCCATTCTACATTATCAAACGCTGTTAACGGCTTATTGAAGACTGCTGAAAAAGTGGACCAATAGCGTTTTGGAAATTGGCTTAGCATCTTACCAGAAAATTTATCTGTCATTATTAACAAAGCGGCCAATAATTTGTAATGTGATGTTCGGATATTATATTCTCGCAGTAAAATCTATCAAAATGTGTGTAACTCAGCTATGAAAACTATTCGTTCTTGGAGCAGGGTTTGATGGAGAACAAACACTAACATATAACTGATGTATAAATCCTTAATCAGAATTAATACAGATTATGGATTATTTCGTATGGCAATGCTGACATGAAATACCTTGATAAACTAAACAAGCTTCAATACACTGATTTTGAACTCGCCTTCGTACAATGAGGTCAACACTTACAAACGCTTCATTGGTAGAATCAGGTGAAATGCCCCTGCAGATCAGAAGATAATGGAAGACAACCATAGATCTCCCAGTTGTCATGAGATGTAAAGTGGCGAGGGACGTAGTGTCAACTAAGTGCAGATTGCTGCCAGATTTCTAACATGGGAACAGTTGTCAAATGTCTCTGTACCAACGAAAGTGTTTCTAACATATGAAACCACATTTCAAGTCCGTGTGCATCTTCCGCCTGTAAGTCATCTACACCTTAGTGACAGACCACGAACAACCTTCGACGTCAGAACCTCCATATATTTGCAACAAAGGTTCCACAACAGGGTACTCGTAGAAGTTGAAGTTTCCTTCAGAAACTTCTATGTATTCGACAGTCCGTTATACTGAAGGCAATGCAGAATTCTTCTACTCTAAGCGACGAAAGAATCTAACACTGTTGTTAGTAACTGCAGCCATTCTTCCTCAATTGCAGCGTCAATTATGTTTATAATTTAGATTTGTTCTTTTGCAGCTTGATGTCTGTTTTGTTTATAAACGGATACGTTTCTCTTGATTGTGTCTACGATTTGGTCTCCAATTTCAAAGTTAAGTTTGTTGCTAAATGTAAACGTCTTGTTACAATTGTTAGAAATTTAGTCAGCCGGTGTCGTAATTTTGAAATGAGAAATCAAATGTTGAAATGTGTGTGAAATCTTATGGGACTTAACTACTAAGGTCATCAGTTCCTAAGCTTACACACTACTTAAACTAAATTACCCTAAGAACTAACACACACACTCATGCCCGAGGGAGGACTCGAACTTCCGCCGGGACCAGCCGCACAGTCCATGACTGCAGCGCCTAAGACCGCTCGGCTAATCCCGCGCGGCTTTGAAATGGGAGTTAGTATGATTGTCGCGTAATAAATATTTCGCGTGAAGCGCCGTCGCGACACAGGCAAAGGTCAACTGTAGAAACTAAGCCATTAAATATTAAAAGTAACGTTGTTAAATAATACAGCCGACTGAATGCACAAAATAAAGAGGGCACGTACATTCGAGAGTGAGTGGTTCAAAATAAGAATTAACACTGTTAAGGAAATGGGTCATAAGTATAGTTAAGTCGGTACACAGTCAGATGTATGTGAACGTACGATCGAGATAGAGGTACGTACGTTCTAAGTACTATCATTCCCCGTGGCCTGGGTAAAAATAATTGTGGAAAAAATGCATTTTTTCATCTAAGAAAGAAAATAATCGGACTTCATAATTAAATGAAAAAAAAAAGATTGCAGGTTCTGAATGTCGCGTCAAATATGACCTAAATTGTCCTTGGCCGCCACGAAAGGAAAGAGAGGAACACATTCACGTACCTCTATTGTTGAGCAGCGCCCGTCGTGAAGATCGTTGCCTCCATCTAAATTCTCCCTACAAAATTAAAATAATAATAATCTCCCAGAGTTACAGGAGCTGGGATCCATAGTATCGTAAATAAAAAAGCCAATTCGTTTCAGCAGTTCCATTATTTAGCACAAATGGTTCAAATGGCTCTGAGCACTATGGGACTTAACATCTGTGGTCATCAGTCCCCTAGAACTTAGAACTACTTAAACCTAACTAACCTAAGGACATCACACATATCCATGCCCGAGACAGGATTCGAACCTGCGACCGTAACGGTCACGCGGTTCCAGACTGAGGCGCCTAGAACCGCACGGCCACACCGGCCGGCATATTTAGCACAATTTCACTAGTAATTACACTGCACGTCTTATCACCAGGACATGAGAACAACGAAAGGTAACTATTAAAAAAACTAACAAACGAAGAGCGTAAATCTTCTTTTGTCTATCAGTAATTTTATAACGAATCTTTGGTATAAGAGTCGAATAATGATCTATACATTTATCAATAAGAAAACATTATTCAGTTTCTTTACATAATGTCATTTCTGCTGCTTCTCATTACTTCGCTCTTTATTTCGTATACTCTCAATCCGTAATCTGTACTCAATATACTTTGCTTCCCATCTAAGAGGTGTTGTAATTGTACATAACTTTTAATGAGGATAGTAATTTCAGCAACAAAATTTATTATTGAAATCCATTCTGCATGACTTTTAATCCATTTCAGAATCTTTCTTTTATTTCCGTCATTGCTTCTTCGATATACAAGTTGAGCAGTAGGAGAGAGAGAGCACGAGCCTGCTTTTGTTACGCGATAAAAGCACAGCTATGAGAGTATTTCACAGACATGATCATTGACTGCAAGTTGATTGGTCAGTTGACTGGTTAATTGATTGTAGAGAGGACATGGAAAAATAGGTTCGAACACCAGAAAACTCACCAAAATGCAAATGAAAGCAACCAGCTGGCTGTGGAGCTGGTTGCCGGAGAGACAGAACTAGCTATGCGTCCCTACCACTTCAGCGTTTGCAGTGATGCAAACCTTACGTCACCCCTACAGCATGAATATGATATGGAGGGCGGAGACAATAGCGGCTGGAGATACTGTGTTCAGGTCTCTCTCTGTAGTCACTGCCCAAATAAAAGATACTTCCATACGACAGTATGGCTCATGTCTTCAGTCAGCCGATAATAAGTCTTTACTCTACGCTCTCCCAGTGCCAAGTGCTCTCTTCTAGCAGCAAGGTATTTCTCTTCCGTAGCCTAGCAGCAAATGTTTTCTGTCTTAATGCTCTGAAACTTGGCTGTCTCTGTCAGGGCAGGAATCTCGCCAGCCAACAGAAGCAGACATTACGAGTTCCGTCCAGAAAATTTGGGTAAACAAATTGCTATTCTTGCGGATCTCGTTATTATTAACCAATTGTCTTGTGATGTGAGGAGGAAGCTGGGAGACTTCTCACGGTCCATGTGGTATGATTCTGAAGCCGACATACGGGGGAGCTTACACACAGCCACGCACGAATCACTGTGCTCTATGGAACATAACACTATGAACCAATAAAAACACAGAACATTATTCTGTAGCGTGGCTTTTGAGACACGAAGTATTGAGTGCTGTTGACAAGGAATTTCAAATTGATTCCGTATTTCTAGATTTTCAAAAGGCTTTTGCCACTGTACCACACAAGCGGCTTATAGAGAAATTGCGTGCTTATGGAATATCGTCTCAGTTATGTGACTGGATTCGTGATTTCCTATCACAGAGGTCACAATTTGGAATAATTCACGGAAAATCGAGTAAAACAGAAGTGATTTCTGGCGTTTTTCAAGGTAGTGTGATACGCCCTCTGCTGTTCCTTATCTACATAAACGATTTAGGAGACAATCTGAGCAGCCATCTGTGGTTGTTTGCAGATGATGTTGCCGTTTATCGTTTAATAAACTCATCACAAGGTCAAAACAAATTGCAATACGATTTAGAAAAGATATCTGAATGGTGCGAAAATTGGCAGTTGACCCTAAATAATGAAAAGTTTAGGTCATCTACATGAGTGCTAAAAGGAATCCGTTAAATTTCGGTTACACAATAAATCAATCTGATCTGAAGGGCGTAAATTCAACTAAGTACCTAGAAATTACAATTACGAACAATTTAAACTGGAAAGAACACATAGAAAATGTTGCGGGGAAGTCAAACCAAAGACTGCGTTTTACTGGCAGATCGCTTAGAAAATGTAACAGATCTACTAAAGAGACTGCTGCTGCACGGTCTGGGATCCTTACCAGGTAGGATTAACGGAGTACATCAAGAAAGTTCAACGAAGAGCAGCACATTTTGTACTATCGCGAAATAGGGGAGAGATTGTCAAGGACATGATACAGGATTTGGGATGGACACCATTAAAATAAAGGTGTTTCTCGCTGCGGCGGTATCTTCTCACAAAATTTCAGTCACCAGCTTTCTCCTCCGATTGCGAAAATATGTTGTTGAGGCCGACCTACATAGAGAGACACAATCAGCATAATAACATGAGGGATATCAGAGCTCGCACGGAAAGATGTAGGGTTCGTTTTTTCCGCGCCCTGTTCGGGAGTGGAATAATAGGGAATTACTGTGAAGGTGGTTCGATGAACCCTCTGCCTGGCACTTAAGTGTGATTTGCAGAGTATCCATGTAGATGTAGATGCAGAGGAATAACAGTTCTCACGCTGGCTCCTTGAAAGCGAAACCTGGCTTCAATTTTATCTTTCTGAACTGATTCTTCGAACAATGCTGTTTTTTTGTGAGGTAGCTGTCCCCATACACTGCCCAGAGTTCATGGGATGGGAGACGCGAATGCTGTAATGGCTACCCGAAGCTGAAACTCAGCCCTGGACTAATACATTTGCGATCCCGCTTGTTCCTTTTAAGAAAAATCTATCTTATGGCAGTCACCTCCAGAGCTCTCTACTCTGCATCACCCTCATTGTAATAAAAGAGAAGCAAAAAGAAGGCAATAAAGAAAGACAATCACTGGTGCCACTGAGTATGGTTTGCAATTAAAATGCAGCATAACACAGCTACATTGATCAAGGTGAGATGCACATAATATTCGGAAATGTGCTGCGTCACAGCTTAAGAGAAAACTTGCCACCCAATATTTTTCAAGGAGAAGACGCCCTAAGGAAATTTCTTGACTTCTTCTTAATTCTTGCTCCCATTATCAAGCGAAATGACAGAAACTGTCTTTCTAGTGCCCCTGCCTTTACTGAACTCACGCTGAGTGTCATCTAACAGATCCTCTACTTTTGTATTCTTGTGACTAATATTCTGATCAGCAACTTGCATGCATGAGGTGGCAAGTAAACTGTGCGACAGTGTTGTCGCACTTGTCTGCCGTTGCTAATTTCCCGGATTGTGTGGATGATGGCCTTCCTAAAAGCTGACGACCAGGGCCGCATTCACGTGCAGGCTATAGAGATCAGCTCCAAAAAGGGGACTGCTCCACAAAAATTTAAAATGAATGAAAATATCTTTCTTTCAGTACTGTAATTTGGTCCCTGCTATAATCGTAAAAGATTTAGGCGTAATTATTTTGTGCGAGTTTATTTGGCAAATTTTTCAGTTGATAGCAAATATACACTCATGCTCATAAATTAAGGATAATTGCAGAACGTGGTGCCACACAACGTGGCACTACACAAAACTGGCGGTAATAGCATAGGCCCATAGTGAACACACACGACATAGATCTGTAAGTCCACAGTATTGGTATTAAGTTGAGAAAACCGTCCAGAAACACATGTGCTACAAAACGCCACTGTTCCTGCGCATGTAGCCTGACATCAATATGGGATATGATCGTCATGCACACGTACACAGGCCGCATAATGGGTTGGCATACTCTCGTTCAGGTGGTCGAGCAGTTGCTGGGGTATAGCCTCCCATTCTTGCACCAGTGTCTGTCGGAGTTCCTGAAGTGCCCTAGGGGTTTGAAGACGTGCAGCGACACGTCGACTGAGAGCTTCCCAGACGTGCTCGGTGGGATTTAAGTCTGGAGAACAGGCAGGCCACTCCATTCGCCTGGTATCTTCTGTTTCAAGGTACTCCTTCACGATGGCAGCTCGGTGGGGCCGTGCGTTATCATCCATCAGGAGGAAGGTAGGACCCACTGCACCCCTGTTACAGTTCCTCTGTCAAAGACATGCAGGGGTGTACGTGCACCAGTCATAATCCCACGCCACGCCACACCACCAAACCACGACCTACAAACAGGCCCCTTTCAAGGACATTAAGGGGTTCGTATCTGGTTCCTGGTTCACGCCAGATGAAATCCTGGCGAGAATCACTGTCCAGACAACACCTGGACTCGTCCGCGAACATAACCTGAGACCACTGTCCCAATGACCATGTATTGTGTTCTTGACATCAGGCTTTACGGGCTCTCCTGTGACCAGGGGTCAGTGGAATGCACCTTCCAGGTCTTCGTGCGAATAAACCATGTTTGTTCAGTCGTCTGTAGGCTGGAGGCAACTGTTCCAGTGGCTGCGGTAAGGTCCCAAGCAAGGATACCTGAAGTACTCCGTGGCCGTCTGCGGGCACTGATGGTGAGATAACGGCCTTCTTGTGGTGTTGTACACTGTGGACATCCCGTACTGTAGCGCCTGGACACGTTTCCTGTCTGCTGGAATCGTTGCCATAATCTTGAGATCACACTTTGTGGCACACGGAGGGCCCGTGCTACGACCTGCTGTGTTTGACCAGCCTCCAGTCGCCCTAGTACTCTACCACTCGTGACGTCATCAATGTGTGTTCTTCGAGCCATTTTCAACACACAGTCACCATTAGCACGTCAAAAAACGTCTGCACACTTACTTGCTGCACCGTACTCTGACATGCACCAACACACCTCTGCGTATTTGGACTACTGCCAGCTTCACCTAGCGACGACCGCAGGTCAAAAGCACCGCATGGTCATACGCCGAGGTGATTTCAACCCACAAACCGACTACCAGAGAGTTGTTTCATCATGTATCAGCATTATCCTTAATTTATGAGCATGAGTGTAAATTAGTCAGCAATCACTCGGCAGACAGAGTTCCACGAGTCATGTCTGCTCAGAGACATGGAACTTTACTTGTCAAAACTGCTAGGACTTTTAAAAAGACTGTTAACAAAATTCTGGCAGTTCGAACCTATATTGCAAGTAGTTTCGTCAGTGTGAAGTGTAGGCACAGACCAATTAGACAATAAGATTACTTGAACCTGTAATTTTAACTCGAACTGTTTGGAAAAGTATTCTGTCTGAATTAAATATCAGTGAATTTTGTTTGGTTGTTGCCTTACCTTTGTCTGAAAAACATGTTTGCTTATAGTTACAATATGTTCAAATTAGAAATTTTTGCATTTAAACTTTTGTTCTCTTTTTAAAATTAGGGGCATATAAAAACAAGTGTCATAAACTTTAGTGAGTTATCCTCCATTAGCAAGATATGAAAGGATTTATTGTACAGGGCACAAAAATAATACATTTACCAAACACATTAACGTTTGTGAAAGGATTGATTGTTCAGGGCACAAAAATAACACATTTACCAAACAAGTTTACATTTAAAGAAATTGATCGGAAGTGACGGTGGGACATGTCCGAACGAACAGATACCATCTTAATATAGTTAAGGCTAACCGGCCATTGACCTTCTGTGCGGATGCACACGCATTGCCCGAACTCTTACGGGACTCGGTCAGATTGTCCGCCGCGAGTGAGGAGTGTAAAAGGCCGGCACGGTAACTCAGCGTGTTCGGTCACAGAGGCGCTAGCCCTCTTAACAAAAAACTGAGTAAACTAAACAACGACCAACTTGAACGGATGTCCTCTGACATCCGCCCAGACCAAAGGTAACGAACGAAACCGAACAAAATGAAAAAAAGAACAGAAAAAAGAAAAGAAAAAGAGGGATAGAGCGTCTGCCATGTAAGCAGCAGATCCCGGGTTCTAGTCCCGGTCGGGGCACACATTTTCAACTGTCCCCGTTGATGTACATCAACGTCTGTCGACAGCTTAGGGTCTTGATTTAATTATCATTTCATGAGTAAGTAGTTCTCACTGTTACGAAGAGCTGGCTGTACAATAAAAACATAACTGAGTCGTAAATTAATTATCTTCCATAGCTAAGATGTTGATATTCTAAAATGTGTGCTAAATACGTAGGCAGCGTAAAAATGCAGTACTTACACCGACTATCCAGAGATTAGTCGAGGTTAATACATGAAAAAAACGCTGTAAGACTCAAATCAATTGGTGAGATGTCACAATATTGCAATTAAGAAAGGCAACACAGTCGTAAATTAATTATTTTCTGCTTCTATGATGCTGAAAAAATCCTGAAATGTCTATAAAATATATCACAGCGCAAAAAAAGTTATGTATACATAGCTGGTTGAGCGGAAGTTCGATTTTTTCACCACAGTCTCGTACTGCCAGCAATATATTGCTGCACAGGGTAGTAAATTAATTATTATTCCACACCTAAAATGTTGAAAAACGTCTAAAACGTCTGTAAAGTATGTCAGCAGTGCGAAACAGTGCGATGTTTCTATACACAATTTTGCTAAACTAGTGCTCAAAATTCTAAAGTATACCGATACTAATAACAGCTGACATTTGAAAATGTAGGCCTAAAATTCTACGTCGTAAAACCACCATGACCAGGCTTATAGAGGCAGAAAAATTAATGTTAGCTAAGCAGGCAAGCGGGCAGACTGCATGTAACTAATTAGCCCTAATCTTGATGTGTATCACGAAACAATATTTCCACATTTACATTGTTCTGAAGTACTATTTTCGGAGGGATAAAGATAATGCGTCGTGTTAATCACTAGAAAACATATAAAAGACGCTACTGATTGAAAATAACTGCTGTTATTACATATGACACAAACCTACAGGAGGCCAAGTAGAATAACAGCAATTTGCAGGCAGAACTATTGTGGTAAGACTGTCTAAAACCTTTACAGACGCTACTTCTTACATTATTTTACATTAGCAACAGTATTCTAAAATGCGTTTCAAATCGTGATATTTATGTTGCAGCAGTTATTAAATACGTAACATGTGCACTCAATCCGAGCAGCAGCATTTTGGGAAATTATAGCTCGCGAAAATAACACCTATAATCAAGTTCACCGCCCAAACACACACACCACATAAACTGGGCTGTATATTAACAAGGAAGAAAGATGACTGAAGATGGTAGCAATGAGTGACGTGACATTTCCAAAGACAACGTCAGAGTCCATATCTCCGGCAACACGTATTTCAGTGATTTTATTCTCTACAACGTACACATAGGCAGATGTGTTCTAAAACTTTGTAGGTCACAACTGGAAATGACAGGCATTCTGCCAACCCTTGATGATGTTAAAGCCAAAATGTACACTTAATATCAAGTGCCCAGCCACATCGATCATGTTCGGACTTCCAATAAGCAAAGCTCAAACAAAATGGCTGTAAATACACACATCAAAAAAAGTTTTGCATCACTTCGGCTCCCAGAGTTCTGGAACCTGTACAGAAAATTGTGATGTTGTACCACCATACATCGAGACCTTCAGAGGTGGTGGTCCAGATTGCTGTACAACTGGTACCTCCGTTACCCAGTAGCACGTCCTCTTGCACCGACGCATGCCTGTATTCGTTGTGGCATACTATCCACAAGTTCATCAAGTCTCTGCGGGTCCACATTGTCCCACATCTCAACGGCAATTCGGGGTAGATCCCTCAGAGTGGTTGGTGGGTCACGTCGTCCACAAAAAGCCCTTTCCAATCTATCCCAAGCATATTCGATAGGGTTCGTGTCTGGAGCACATGCTGGTCACTCTAGTCGAGTGATGTCGTTATCCTGAAGGAAGTTATTCACAAAATGTGCAAGACAGGGGGCGAATTGTCGTCCATGAAGACGAATGCCTCGCTAATATGCTGCCGATATGGTTATACTATCGGTCGGAGGATGGCATTCACGTATCGTACATCCATTACGGCGCCTTCCGTGACCGCCAGCAGCGTACGTCGGCCCCACATAATGCCACCCCTAAACAGCAGGAAACCTCCACCTTGCTGCACTCGCTGGACAGTGTGTCTTTAGGCGTTCAGCCTCACCGGGTTGGTTCCAAACATGTCTCCAACGATTGTCTGGTTGAAGGCATATGCGACACTCATCGGTGAAGAGAACGTGATGCCAATCCTGGGCGGTCCATTTGGCATGTTGTTAGGCCCATCTGTACCGCGCTGCATAGTGTCGTGGTTGTAACGATGGACCTCGCCATGAATGTCGGGAGAGAAGTTGCGCATCATGCAGCCTATTGCGCACAGTTTGAGTCGTACCGCGAAGGCCTGTGACTGCACGAAAAGCATTATTCAACATTGTGGCGTTGCTGTCAGGGTTCATTCGAGCCATAATCCATAGGCAGCCGTCATCCACTGTAGTAGTAGCCCTTGGGTAGCCTGAGCGAGGCAGTTCCTGTCTCTCTGTATCTCCTCCAAGTCCGAACAACATCGCTCCGGTTCACTGGGAGACGCCTGGACACTTCCCTTGTTGAGAGCCCTTCCTGTCACAAAGTAACAACGCGGACGCGATCGAACTTGTGGTACTGACCGTCTAGGCATGGTTGAACTACAGACAACACA
The DNA here is from genome assembly GCF_023864345.2 of Schistocerca serialis cubense. NCBI lineage: Eukaryota > Metazoa > Arthropoda > Insecta > Orthoptera > Acrididae > Schistocerca > Schistocerca serialis. The sequence goes on from NC_064642.1 coordinate 232,678,907, forward strand.
AGCCTTGTACCTCCTTCCCGGTGGAATGAGTGGAACTGGTCGGCTGCCGGACCCCCTCCGTCTAACATGCGCTGCTCACGCATGGTTGTTTACATCTCTGGGCGGGTTTAGTGACATCAGTCAAAGGTACAGTGTCTGTGATACAAAATCGACAGTCAACGTCTATCTTCAGGAATTCGTGGAACCGGGGTGATGCCAAACTTGTTTTGAGTGTGTATTACAAGGTATGGTACCTCAACATCGAAGTGTGAGAGCATAACAGTACCAGTTTGCAGAGACCAATAATCAACGTCATAAGACACAGAAAACAGAAACGAAATAATGTGATTATAGCAGCGTTAGAGGCGGGGAATTGCCAATAATTGTTGAAGTGACGTAATTTTATTCTATAAGAGAGTAGTTGAAAAGAAAGATACAAGACAACTACATTCCCAAATAGTCTTGCAATCATGAAAAAAATATTTATCAAGTAATGCGAAATATGTACACTTTGCGAGCATAAATTAAATAATGCCGCATCTAAATGGTCTGTTTAACTAGTCAAAATACTCGTTTATCATAATATGAGCTACATCTCTACGAGAATTCTATTTCGTACACCTTGCAGACGGAGAGAGCTACGATAACACGCCTGATACAAGATTTTGTGTGACTACCTTCCATTGCTAAATATGACAACATGTATTAAAGTTACGCTATTCTCTACAACGTATAAATATGCGCATGGCGGATGTGGAAGTCGTCGTGTTCTAAAAAAATTAGTGAATCACAACTGCAAATGTCGTAAGAGATTTTATCAGGCCGGTATGCTGTCTCATCTGGAATATACGCTTAATATCAAGCCCTCAGCCACATCGACCGTCCATGTTAGGACTTCCAATAAGCAAAGCTCAAACAAAATGACTTCAAATACTACGACGTATGGTACCTCAACACTGCAGTCTAAAAGTATGGCAATGTCAGTCTGAAGAGATGAAGATATCGAAGTCACAATAGACAGAGAACAGAGACGAAATAATGTGATTACGGCAGCAGCAGCGGAGCGGAATTGTAATTGTCGAAATGATGTAATTACATTCAATAACAGAGTAGTTGAAAAGAAAGATACAAGTCACCAAGTACATACCTAAACAGTCTTGCATGGGGATCAAACACACTATTCATTGCGCAACAGTCTACAATCTAGTAATACGATGTTCCTTAGCCAAGGAAGACAGGCAAAGTTTCCTGTAGTCACATGTCTGGGTGCTTCATACAAACCAATGGGCACAGAGTACATCGTTAATTCCTTATAGAGAAACTTGCTATCTACTAGTTCCAATATTCGGTGGCGAATGATATACAGCTTCAATTCAAAGTTACGAATGTGAGGACTGGTCGCTCATTCCTCAAACGAATTTTTGCAAGTCGGTAATTCAAACATAGGTGACGAATTTTTCTGCACTTCAGATACTTTACTGTACTTGGATACAGGGTATGGGCACATGGAGCATGGGATGGGGAATGCTTCATGCAAATGTTGCAGAAATACAGAGAAAGTGAAAGGAGGGGTGAGGGATCTGAAGTCACCGAAATGCAGAACACAAGTGGACTGGAGTCGTGTCACTCCTGCGATTGCAGAGCGCGTGGGAGAGAGGGGGGGACGAAGCGCTTGGAGGGGGGGGGGGGCGCCTCATGGCAAAATTTTCAGAAGTGCAATGGGGATGAAGAGGACCTCCCATCCTTGATCTAGGCACGTGGCAGGATATCCTGGAAGGACTCTGGAGATAAGGAAGTGCTGATGCTGAAGCCAGCAAAATATGACAAGCACAATTGTCTCATACATTATTATGGCACCACTGATAAAAAAAAAAGTGATTTGTCAGCACATTCTCCAACAGAATTCGCAGTACCCTACTACTAAAAGTCAGAATAAAGTTGATGTGCTGTGTTCTCATTCCCATCTGCTAGGCCGCACATGTACGAGGTGCATTCAAGTTCTAAGGCCTCCAATTTTTTTTCTCCGGACTGGAAAGAGATAGAAACATGCGCATTGTTTTAAAATGAGGCCGCGTTCATTGTCAATACGTCCCAGAGATGGCAGCACCGTACGGCAGATGGAATTTTACCGCCAGCAGCGAGAATGAGAACTGTTTTAAATACTTAAAATGGCGACGTTTTCCTTACTTGAACAGCGTGCAGTCATTCGTTTTCTGAATTTGCGTGGTGTGAAACCAATTGAAATTCATTGACAGTTGAAGGAGACATGTGGTGATGGAGTTATGGATGTGTCGAAAGTGCGTTCGTGGGTGCGACAGTTCAATGAAGGCAGAACATCATGTGACAACAAACTGAAACAGCCTCGGGCTCGCACAAGCCGGTCTGACGACATGATCGAGAAAGTGGAGAGAATTGTTTTGGGGGATCGCCGAATGACTGTTGAACAGATCGCCTCCAGAGTTGGGATTTCTGTGGGTTCTGTGCACACAATTCTGCATGACGACCTGAAAATGCGAAAAGAGTCATCCAGGTGGGTGCCACGAATGCTAACGGACGACCACGTGGCTGCCCGTGTGGCATGTTGCCAAGCAATGTTGACGCGCAACGACTGCATGAATGGGACTTTCTTTTTGTCGGTTGTGACAGTGGATGAGACGTGGATGCCATTTTTCAATCCAGAAACAAAGTGCCAGTCAGCTCAATGGAAGCACACAGATTCACCGCCACCAAAAAAATTTCGGGTAACCGCCAGTGCTGAAGCGAGGGCGTAATCCTTACCCATTGCGTTCCAAAGGGCACTTCGGTAACAGGTGCATCCTACGAAAATGTTTTGAAGAACAAATTCCATCCTGCACTGCAACAAAAACGTCCGGGAAGGGCTGCGCGTATGCTGTTTCACCAAGACAACGCACCCGCACATCGAGCTAACGTTACGCAACAGTTTCTTCGTGATAACAACTTTGAAGTGATTCCTCATGCTCCCTACTCACCTGACCTGGCTCCTAGTGACTTTTTGCTTTTTCCAACAATGAAAGACACTCTCCGTGGCCGCACATTCACCAGCCGTGCTGTTAGTGCCTCAGCGATTTTCCAGTGGTCAAAACAGACTCCTAAAGAAGCCTTCGCCGCTGCCATGGAATCATGGCGTCAGCGTCGTGAAAAATGTGTACGTCTGCAGGGCGATTACGTCGAGAAGCAACGCCAGTTCCATCGATTTCGGGTGAATAGTTCAAATGGCTCTGAGCACTATGGGACTCAACATCTTAGGTCATAAGTCCCCTAGAACTTAGAACTACTTAAACCTAACTAACCTAAGGATATCACACACACCCATGCCCGAGGCAGGATTCGAACCTGCGACCGTAGCAGTCCCGCGGTTCCGGACTGCAGCGCCAGAACCGCACGGCCACCGCGGCCGGCCGGGTGAGTTGTTAATTAGAAAACAAATCGGAGGCCTTAGAACTTGAATGCACCTCGTACAGCATTCACATCATTTTACACACTGAATAAATCATTGACACGAAATGAAACGATCGTATGGCATTACTGGCTGGGAGACGGTGTCTGAGGTTGTTCGACCACTGACACCAATTCGGCAACTTACGCGTAGTTGTGATAAAGATGAGATGAAATGAAAAGGACAACACAAACAAGCACTCCCTGACCGAAGAAAATCTACGGCCCAGAGGGGAAGCGAACCCGGGACCTCGCAATCTAGAAGCAGTAATGCCATCCACTAGACTACAAACTGTGGATAACAATATCGTTCTGAAGTTGCTCTAAAACGGAACAAACGACAATCAGACAAAACAAAGCAAATGCCTTGACCAGTTATAAACGAGAAAGTGAAGAGCAATTCACATCTTCGGTAAATTTCGCAACCAGGAATTCCTTTGATAACTCCCCAACGAAGGATTTTCGAACCCATGTTCATCTGAACTTTTTGTAATGTATTGATGTCGATAACAAATTCGTAAAGGTTCTGACACATGTTTTCACATACCCTGTAGAGCGGTTCACAGCGGTGTTAATAAATCATGTTGACTACCTTAATGACTTCAATTCTTTCCGTTTTTAGGGCTCTGCATCTCATACCTTTTAGAACGGAACTCTTATAGTATCTCTTCGCTTGTATCAAGTAGGCGACCAAGTTGAAATTCATGTCATGTACCAAGGTTCAAATGGTTCAAATGGCTCTGAGCACTACGGAACTTAACATCTGAGGTCATCAGTCCCCTAGAACTTAGAACTACTTAAACCCAACTAACATAAGGACTTCACACACATCTATGCCCGAGGGTGGATTCGAACCTGCGACCGTAGCAGCCGCGCTGTTCCGGATTGAAGCACCTAGAACCGCTCTGCCACAGCGGCCGGCCATGTACCAAGGTCTACGGTCCCTGGGCAGTGTAAACAATTTATGTTTCTAAGCCAATGTAATCAAAAGATACGGCCATTTATGTCACAAATTTTGACTATTACAAAATGACCCATCTGACCTAGGATACTTCTCGTTTTTAAAATCGCGAAATTTGGCAAAAAGCAAGGCTTCACGGTACAAGTAATAAAAAAATCGGAAACCTGTAAAGTGGTAACTGTATCACACAAAAAATATTTTTTGTCATTTTTTATTCGTCTGTCTGTATGTCCAACTGTTAAGACCTCTTTTTCTCAAGAACAGGTAGACGCATCAAGTTGAAATACATGGTGTCTTGGCAGCGTTGGCGGCAACGGCCACGATGAGTACAAAAAATGTTGCTATCCATCTTGGTAGAATACTGTGGAGTTCACTGAACACACATGATTGCCGCATTTTCCCGCGGCCTCCTACGAATGGAAGCATTCGAGTATGGTTGGGTCGTGAGGCTCAAGCTTTTGGTATCGGAACGCTGTGTACGACATGTTGAAAGGGTACAGTACTGCCCGACATTGAAAATATGTACAACATTCTTCGTTATTCTTGTCAGTACAACATATTTTTTGTAAAAATAACTCAATTTCAATTAATACAGCGAAGCCGGATACCAGTGTGGGAAAGAATGACAATTTATTTATTTAATTGATCACATGTGCACTCCCACAAAATAAATCCCTACATCCAGTTTGGTGAGATCTGTGAAATGAATGAATGTATGGTCGTCTGCTAACTGTAGATAGTGAATGTGCAATATATGATCATCTTTGAGACGATCCTTTGGCCACCTTTGGTGGAACCAAAGAGATGAAATTTACCTGAGCTTTGAGCGCCTGAAATGTGGCTGACCAATACGGTAGCAAGGTGCTCCCCCACTTCGGCAGAGGTGCGAGAGGACCTGAAGAACGGCCATGTTTCAGCACTCTGCCGCTGGATCTAGTGTTGGTAAGACCTGTCCTAGGTGTGCTCCATAAAGACAAAAGAGTGGAGACATGGTATGCATGTGAAATACTTAAGAGTAGTTTGGAATAATAATTTCTCTATTTCAGGAACTTTTGTGGGGAGATTTAAATGTCAGGGAGGTAATATTAAGGGGATCGTAGTAATCTTCGGAACTGACCAATGGTCACAATGAAACCACGTGTAGCAATAAGTTGAAATACTTCCGAGTGCTTAAGTTAAGCTGAATTACTAGCGCGTGTACTATAAGTTGGAAATATTTAAGAAATGGCGTGTGCAGGCCTTGAAATTAGAGACGAGTACTTCCGCGTGGTGAGTACTGTGTGAGTCTCAATCTGTGTATGAGACAAAGGATAAAGAGAAGTACTCGTCCATGGTATCAGTTGAGGACTCGCGTGTGTGATGAATATGTTCTTAATATTACTTTGCATGCTATGTTTCCGTGTGACGCTAGATTCAAACTATAATACTCTGAGAGAGAAGCGGGGTGAGTCAGCCGTCTATCCAGCAACGCCACTTGGCTTGCATTGTACAGGAAGACGTGTAGAGTTCGTAGTAGGAAAGAAAAGTTACGAAGTGGGGCAGTGTTGTGTGAAACTGGGATGAATACGAATTGAAGTGGGAAAGCTGAAAGTGATAATGTTGTGACTATTCCTTGTGTTGTATTCCATGTTGCAGTGTGGTGTATGTCATGTAATTTAAGTATGTGTGGTTTGCATGGGAGAGTAGCAAGGTACTTTCATAGGTAGTTCCTTTTGTACTGCTCGGTCTGGAGGAAAGTTTCGTGATGATGGTTGTGAGAGACGAAGTGTGAGATATATATAAAAAAAAGGATCCACCATCCTATCCAGAAAGTGCACTGTAGCATTAAGTAATTACGAGACCGTAAGAGAGAGAATCACCAATGTAAAGCCATGCCCACTGGGCGGAATTTCTCATGTGTTATTGTTGTAGGTTATAGAATTTGCGTGTATAGGTTATAGAATTTATCGGAATAAATAAGATAGTGAAAAGAAAAATATTGGTGGCCTTTCCCTTCGAATAGTATGTTGTCATGATACCCAGAATTTATAATGTGTGTGCCATTCATATTCAGTGCGGTGGCCACGTGTCGATCAAAGCCGTTAAATAAGAAAGAAAATGTGGTATTGCCAGTGCGTAGTGAACAGTCAGAGTCGTGTAAATTACTAATAGTCAGATGTGCGTTTCCGTTGCGTAATATTCAAACAGGAGAATAACTTGTAACTTAATTGTGAGTACTAGAGTTCATGTTACTCGATAAATAAGAATGAGTCCACTCGCTTGGCAGACCACTCATCTTGCAGGCCTGACTGCTTGATGCCACAGTATGAGCAAGGCTTGTGGGTGCCTCTCAATGTGGAGTCTCATTTGGACCTCCAGGGAGAGTGGGTGTACAGATACCGTCTCCTGCTGCAGATAGTCTTGCGCAGATAGGCTTGCGCGGACATTCTTACTCCTGTAAGACTGTCTCGGTGATTTGGACAGAAGTTTAAATTCTTTCCGGAATTAATCTTATTGGGTTTTAACCATTGTCATCGATCATCAGAGAGCTCAGCAGTACAGAGGTCAGAGGCTGCACCATCCAACTGCTGTTTGCTCTCTAAACACTGCCTGAGATCTTGGTGGTAAAGTATTTGCAGCACCGATGTAACAAGGACGTGTAATTCTTCTCTGACGCCCTCAGCAGAGTTTGCTCTCGTTTTGGTGTTGCAATACCCATGAGTTTGCATGTGCATTTTTCACAAAATTATCATTTCCGATCGGCATTCTGTCGCACAGTCTAGGTTTATCGTTATGTCTGTTGATTAGACCACTCATAAAAGACTACTATTTTCAGTTTTCAGAGTAGGTGCCCCTTATAAAACCTGCAAACTACTTATTCCCAACAACATTATTTTGTGCCCATGTTCTATTAAAGCAATGTTTATAGATAAAATAAATCTCTTTGTGATACATAATTTCGTTTCTTATTTAGTAGTCATATGATGAATTTCATTTCCTACCCATATTTATAACTAATGAGCGTACAGACTGACTACTAACTTTATGAAATTATAGCGCGTGTGCAACCCTATTAAGTTAAGGGGGTAGTTAAAGGGGAGCAGGGAGCAAGAGCAGCTCTCAAATTCTGTTGAATCCCAGTGTTAACACACACTTCTCCACCCAGGCACCTTATTCTATACAGTAATCCCTTTTGCTTAGAATCCAGAAATTTGGCAACTAGCAAAATTCCAAAACTGTTATTATATCACATAAAAATATCTTTTTGCCGTTAGAACTTACATTGCATTCATCACCTTTGAGAAAGAGAATAGAAAAACATTACTGCGTGTAAACATAAAATGTAAATTGTAGTCATGTTATACATTGAGCAGGCAAAGAAATTGTTACACCTGCCTACTACCGTGTAGCGCTCCGTGAGCACGCAAAAATGCCGCAACACGACGTGCCGTGGACTCGACTAATGTCTGAAGTAGTGCTGACACCATTAATGCAGCAGGGCTGTCCATAAATCAGTAAGAGTACGACAGGGTGGAGATCTCTTCTGAGCAGCACGTTCCGAGACATCCCACATAATGTTCATATCTGAGGAGATTGGTGGCCAGTGGAAGTGTTCGAACTCAGAAGAGTGTACCTGGAGCCACTCTGTAGCAATTCTGGACGTGTGGGGCGTCGGTTTCTCCTGCTGGAATTGTGGAATTGCCCAAATCCGTCGGAATGCGCAACGGACATGGGTGGATGCAGGTGATCAGACAGGGTGTTTACGTACGTGTCACCTGCCAGAGTCTTATCTAGACGTATCAGGGGTCCCATATCACTCCAACTGCACACGCCCCACACCATTACAGAGCATACAGCATCTTGAAAAGTCCCCAGCTGACATGCAGAGTCAATGCATTCATGAGGTTGTGTCCATACCCGTACACATCCATCCACACGATAAAATCTGAAACGATACTCGTCCGACCAGGTAACATGATTCCAGTCATCAACAGTCCGATGTTGGTGCTGACGGGCCCAGGCGAGGCATAAAAATTTGTGTAGTGCAATCATCAATGCTACACGAGTGGGCCTTCAGCTCCGAAAGCCCATATCGATGATGTTTCGTTGAATTGTTCGCACGCTCACCCTTGTTGATAGCCCAGCTTTGAAATTTGCGGCAATTTTCAGATGGTTTGCACTTCCATCACTTTGAAGAATGCTCTTCAGTCATCGTTCGTCCCGTTCTTGCAGGATCTTTTTCCGGCCGCAGCGATGTCGAAGATTTGATGTTTTATCGGATTCCTGATATTCACAGTTCACTCGTGAAATGGTCGTACGGAAAAATCCCCATTTCATCGCTATCTCGGAGATACTGTGTCCCATCGGTCGTGCGACGACTATAACACCACGTTCCAACTCACTAAAATCTTGATAACCTGCCATCTTAGCAGCAGTAACCGATCTAACAACTGCGCCAGACACTTGTTGTCTTATATATGCGCTGCCGACCGCAGCGCCGTATTCTGCCTGTTTACATATCCGTATCTGAATACGAATGCCTAAACCAGTTTCTTTGGCGCTCCAGTGTAGTATGTAACAAAAATATTTTATTAAATCATCTCTCGCTGCATTAATGAACTGAAGTCGCCTGCTCGCTTCTTTTTGCATGGTCGCCTGCTCATTTCTTTTTGTATGTCCGGGCTAGTCTCAGGAACTACTGCAGAAATTTTGGTACGGTCTTGGGATTCCTGGGACCAACATCTTGGCAATATTGATATCGATAACGGACAAAAATCGTCGAGATTCTCAGTTCCCGGGATGGATGAACTATTCGATATATAATTAAGGTTGTATGGAAGCCTCAGCATGCGCGTCCTTCTCGCACTAAGTCAGGTTTTTTTTTTTTTAATTTTTAATGCCACGAATGCATTAGGTCACAAACTGTAGAGTAAACTTTTATACAATTTAATAACAAGCTGCAAATGCTGGCCGGCCGGAGTGGCCGTGCGGTTCTAGGCGCTAGAGTCTGGAGCCGAGCGACCGCTACGGTCGCAGGTTCGAATCCTGCCTCGGGAATGGATGTGTGTGCTGTCCTTAGGATAGCTAGGTTTAATTAGCTCTAAGTTCTAGGCGATTGATGACCTCAGAAGTTAAGTCGCATAGTGCTCAGAACCATTTGAACCATTTTTGCAAATGCTGATTTATAGGCTTTTAATTCGAAAGCTGCTCTAAAATTGTATTTTTGCCAGTCACAGAAATTCCCCTATTAACGACCGAACCACAAATTCAACCTATGGCTGTGTAGGACCGAAATATGGCCCTGCCGATGACTTGTCTCCAGTCTCATAGATTCCATACTCCAGCTTGAAACATCATTCGGTTGCCAGTTCCCGCAACGGCTGCAGAAATCCCGAAGGAACTGTTTCTATTCCTTCTCCCTTGTTTGATCGCTGCCCACTATTTAACTATTACACTTCCGCGTCTGCCTCGTCTGCCCATATTTTCGCTTCTCAAGCCATTCGTAGTTCATTTCCTGGGACCGAAGGGTTTCCTGGGGCTTTTTCCGTGGCAGGGAAGGTACCACCAACAGACACCTCCACAGCGAGTGAGGCGCCTTCCTTCTTGCTGCCCCCCTGAGGGAGGGCGGTATACGGAGCACACGTGTAAAAACAAAACTTGCTACACGTGTCGAAGCTCCAGCCACCAGCTGCAACTGCTGCTGCTACTGAACAACGCTTACTCCACGCCATAGGCAGCGGTGCTTCCCGTGATAGCGTGTTCTTGACTTGCCTTGTACACTGAGGTGACAAAAGTCGCGGTGTAGTGCTATGTACATATACAGATGGCTGTAGTATCGCGCATGCAACTTATAAAAGGGCGGAGCTGTGATTTGTGTGCAGGTGACTCAAGTGAAAAGATCTCCGACGTGATTATAGCTGGACGACGGGTACTGACATACTTCGAACGCGGAATGGTAGATGGAGCTAGAGGCATGGGACATTCCATTTCGGATACTCTTAGGGAACTCAGTATTCCGAAATTCACATTGTCAAGAGTGTGCCAAGAATACCAAATTCAGGCATTAACTGTTACCACGGACAACGGAGTGGCCAACGGACTTTACGTAACACCCGAGAGCATCGGCGTTTGCGTAGAATTGTCAGTGCTAACAGACAAGCAACACTGCTTGAAATGTTTGGACAACATGGTTGTGGAGAAACACCGATTGCTATAAATTAACTTAGCATTAAGAAAACTTTCTTAACCGCGTTTTTTATTTATTTAGTGCCGACCGGTTTCAGCCCATCGCAGGGGCCATCTTCAGGGCGAACATACTGGCTATATAAACCCAGACATAAGGCAAATTCCTTACAGTCTCCTTCCTGCCACACCTCGGCAGACGTGACGCCACCAGCAGTAGGCCAGTGGGTAAATCATTATGTTTACGTAATCCATTCTTTTAAGATGATTATCATTAGTTTTGTCTAAGATATACTGGATGATCAAAAAGTCAGTATAAATTTGAAAACTGAATAAATCACGGAATAATGTAGATAGAGAGGTACAAATTGACACACATGCTTGGAATGACATGGGGTTTTATTAGAACCAAAAAAATACAAACGTTCAAAAAATGTCCGACAGATGGCGCTTCATCTGATCAGAGTAGCAATAATTAGCATAACAAAGTAAGGCAAAGGGAAGATGATGTTCTTTTCAGGAAATGCTCAGATGTCCACCATCATTCCTCAACAATAGCTGTAGTCCAGGAATAATGTTGTGAACAGCACTGTAAAGCATGTCCGGAGTTATGGTGAGGCATTGGCGTCGGATGTTGTCTTTCAGCATCCATAGAGATGTCGGTCGATCACGATACACTTGCGACTTCAGGTAACCCCAAAGGCAATAATCGCACGGACTGAGGTCTGGGGACCTGGGAGGCCAAGCATGACGAAAGTGGCGGCTGAGCACACGATCATCACCAAACGACGCGCGCAAGAGATCTTTCACGCGTCTAGCAATATGGGGTTGTTTTTTTGGGTTCTAATAAAACCCCATGTCATTCCAAGCATGTGTGTCAATTTTTACCTCTCTATCTACATTATTCCATGGTTTATTACGTTTTCAAATTTATACTGACTTTTTGATCACCCGGTATATTGTAATTTCACAGTATGTTCGCCCTGAAGATGGACCCTGCGAGGGGCTGAAACCAGTCGGCACTAAATAAATAAAAAACGCGATTAAGACTGTTTTCTTAATGCTAAGTTAAACTGCTTGAAATATCCGGTAAATGAATGTGGGACGTACGACGAATGCATCCGTTAGAACAGTGCGCCGAAATTTGGCGTTAATGGGCCATGGTAGCAGACGACAGACGCGAGCGCCTTTGCTAACAGCAAGTCATCGCCTGCAGCGCCTCTCCTGGGCTCGTGACCATATCGGTTGGACTATAGACGACCGGAGAAACGTGGTCTGATCAGATGAGTTCCGATTCCAGCTGGTAAGAGCTGATGGTAGGATTCGAGTGCGGCGAGGACCCCACGAAGCCACGGACCCAAACTGTCAACAAGGTAGGGGCTACATAATGGTGTGGTCTGTGTTTACATGGAATGGACTGGGTTCTCTGATCCAATTGTACCGATAGTTGACTGGAAATGGTTACATTCGACTACTTGGAGACTATTTACAGCCAATCATGAACTTCAGTTTCCCAAACAACCATAGAATTTTCATAGAAGACAATGCGCCATGTCACTGGGCCACAAAGAAAATTCTGGACAAACCGAGCGAATGATCTGGCCACCTAGATCGCCCGACATGAATCGCATCAAGCATTTATGGAACATAATCGAGTGATCAGTTAGTGCACAAAATCTTGTACCTGCAACACTTTCTCAATTATAAACGGCTATAGAGTCAGCATGGATCAATATTTCTGAAGGGTACCTCCAACGACTTGTTGAGTCCATGTCATGTCGAGTTGCTGAATTACTCCAGGCATAAATTGTTCCGACACGATATCAGGAATGATCTCATGACTTTTGTCACATGAGTGTAACGTAAGGCTATCATCAAGCGCTTAACAAGGCGTCGTCCCATAAGAGGTGAATCGCCGTTGCCTTCCTCCGACTTTTAAAACGACTTAACCAGCCATATCTAAGGCGACCTAGAATATAACGTGGATTCCAGACCACAATGCAACTCGGCATTTTGTATCAAATAGTAAAAGCAAATTAGACACTAATTACAGTCAGTTTAGACTATTTTTATATGTCACCCCTTTCCCACTATTACCTCGCCGCCTGACATCACCAAAACTCTCAGCAATCTGCGAAAACCCCCCAGAAAATTATGGATATCTGTCAAATATCAGTAACATTCTATTATTTTTTCATATCACCATCATCCTATCCCCATTCCACGCCTAGGGGTGAATGGTATGCCTTAACCGCAGTGTTTTTCCGGATGGCAAGCGATATGTGTACCAAGTTTGGTTGATACTATAGAAATTCTTCCAGTCCATATGTGGCATAACATTTTACTGTTACTCGCTCCTGTAAACCGGAACGCGTTATGCAGATCTTGGTGCCTCTCGCGTCCATCTAGAAAAGATAACCTGAAGATGCATAAATAACACGAAACGCGTCGTTGAAAAATAAAAAACTAAAATTGCAACCAAGACTGTTTTTAACCAATACTGCTTCATGCATTCCACAGTTACACTTTACATGTCACGTCCTTTCATACTTGTACCTCACGTTGGTCCCTAATGGAAAATGGTCATCAGCGCGGGCGTTTCTATCCAAGAAATCTGTGGATTCGACAGCAATAATTTATTAGGCTGGTGTAAACGTTAGTAGTGTTTGCGTTTTGCCTTTTGGTATTCCGGCTTCTATGGGTCTATTTAGCGAGCGTCATTTTTTAGTTGTTGTTCATTGTTGCTGTTTGACTTTTCATATTGTCATTTAGTCACTTGGAGATAGTGAGTGGAGCTCTGGACGCTAGAAAATGGAGCGCCAAGAGGAGAAATCGCAACATTTCCGGCATATTTTTCTATTTCTTTTCAAGAGAGGGGTGGCAGCGGTGGGAACAGCCAGAAACACTTGCGTAGTGTATGTGGATAATGCCACTGGACAGAGCACGGCAAGAAAACGGGTTCCCATTTCAAGGAGGATCGTTTAACATTAGTGATCTTCCACGTTCAAGAAAACTTTTGGGGTTTGATGAAGATCGTTTAAATGCATTAATTTACAATGAGCCACGTCATTGTACTTGTGAACTGGCAAATGTGATGAACCGTGATCATTCCATCATCGTGCGATATTTACATGCAGCGGGTCAACGGGAAAGGTTCAAAAATCGGGTGTGTGGGTACCACACGCTCTACGCCAAAATCACAAATATCAGCTGGTGATCATAGGAGCATCTCTGCTTGCTCGTCATCAACACCGACCACTCCTATCCTGTACCGTTACTGGTGACGAGAAATGGTTTCTTTATGTTAGCACACGGAAAAGAAAGGAATAGTTAAGCCCAAACAAAGCAGCAACTCCCTGTACACAGATCTGCGCGCATCCACAAAAGATAAGGTTGCGCATCTGGTGGAACAGCTACGGTGTGGTTCACTACGAATTGCTTTCCCGAGGTGTAATCATCAGTCATGACATTTATTGTCAACAGCTGAGACGTCTAGCAGACGCAGTCCCAGAAACACGAGCAGGAAGACTGCGTGAAGTGATACTACTCCATGATAACCCCCGCCCGCATTCTGCTAGACTGAAAAAAAAAAAACTATGCAGCAGTTGGATTGGGAAGTCATTCTGCATCCACTTTATTCACCTAATCTTGCGCTCTCAGATTTTCTCTTTTTCCGCTCTCTATCGCACAATCTTAAAAGCTCTTGCTTTCCGGATGAAAACGTTCTCCGAACATGGTTCGACGCGTGCTTCGCCTCAAAACCGTGTGATTTCTGGCAGTCGCGGAATCAAAAAGTTTCCAGAGAGATGGCAGGCTGTTTTAAATGGTGACGGAGAATATGTTATTGATGACTAAACTCTCTGTTATGTGTATCTGTTGTGATTATTAAACCCATGGAAAAACGCCACGAACTTATGCATCAACCTAATAGTTTGTTTTGACTACTGTTAACATGTTTTTATTAGGTCACTTTCTTGTCTGTCTGTTCGGTACAAATATTGCAGTTGATTTTAAACTAACTTCTCGATAAACAAGATGGTTCAAATGGCTCTGAGCACTATGGGACTTAACATCTGAGGTCATCAGTCCCCTAGAACTTAAAACTACTTAAACCTAACTAACCTAAGGACATCACACACATCCATGCCCGTGGCAGGATTCGAATCTGCGACCGTAGCGGTCGCGCGGTTCCAGACTGTAGCGCCTAGAACCGCTCGGCCCCTCTGGCCGGTCGATAAGCAAGAGATCTGAAACTTTCTCCATAGCTCAAAAGTGGATGACAATGCAAAATTAACACGCTTTAGTGTCTGATGTGTGGTGGAGGGGACCTCGTTTTTCTGCTTGTCTTTTCGGTACAAATTTTGCAATTGATTTCAAACTAACTTTCCGAGAGCTAGAGACTTGACAGTTTCCACATAGGTCAGAACTGGATGACAAATCGATACCAATTCGCTTTCATGTCTGGTGTGTGGCGGTGGGTATTTGTTTGCCACATTTGGTCGCTTTCTTATCTGTTTGTCTTTTCGGTAGGTATTTTGCAAGTAATTTCAAACTAACTTCCGGATGAGCTAGAGACTTGAAACTTCCAATGTAGCTTACAACTGGATCATATCGCAATATTAAAACTCTTTCTTGTCGCCGCGCAGGGTAGCCGCCCGGTCTTAGGCGCCTTGTCACGGTCCGCGCGGCTCCCCCCGCCGGAGGTTCGAGTCCTCCCTCGGGCATGAGTGCGTGTGTTGTCCTTAGCGTAAGTTAGTTTAAGTTAGATTAAGTAGTGCGTAAGCTTAGATCCGATGACCTCAGCAGTTTGGTCCCATAAGACCTTACCACAAGTTTCCAAGTTTTGCTTTCATATCTGGTGTGTGGCGGAAAGTATGTTGTATTTTGTGTCTTCTCGATGAGCTAGAGAACTGAAACTTTCAATATATCTAAGAACTGTATGACAGTGCAATACTAACTTGAATTGTTGTTTATTGTGTGGCAGAGGGTACTTTTTGTACCGTTGCTCTTTACCCGTTTTTGTCCCAGTTGCGAATGTTTCACAGTAGGGACGATTACCGAAAGTCTCTGTGTGAGTTCGAATCTCTCTCATTATTTCCTTCGCAGTCTATTCACGGGACATTCGAAGGTAGTAGCAATATGTTGGTTGACTCAGGTGAAGAGAAACTGAAATAAATCTGAAATTACCACATTCTCTGTTGTGATCTCTCAAAATGTTTTAAATCGGATGAAAACTTTCACACACAAGACTAAACGACACTCTCATTCTAGGTGATCGATGGATCACAATCAAACACCTCGTTGCTCAACTGGAAGTCTCTGTTGCTAGTGCTAACACACTCGTCCTCCAGTTGGGATACTCAAACGGTGTGTGCCTGCCAGGTTCCTCGCCGTCTAACATAAGACCATAAAGAGTCTCGAACAGCGTGCAGAGAAACCGGACACCTATATCTTTCCGTGGGAGTTCTGATTTCCCTTATTTTATTATCATGATCATCTCTCCCTACGTAAGTCGGCGTCAACAAAATATTTTCGCATACGGAAGAGGAAGTTGGTGATTGAAATTTCGCGAGAAGATTCCCCCGCAATGAAAACAGCCTTTGTTTTAATGATGTTCATCCCAAATCCTGTATCATGACCTTGACAATCTCTCCCCTATTTCGGGATAACACAAAACATGCTGCTTTTCTTTGAACATTCTCGATGTACACCGTTAATCCTATGTGGAATGTATCCCAGACCACGCAGCAGTACTCCAAATGAGAACGGAGAAGCGTAATGTAGGTAGTCTCCTTAGTAGATCTAGTACATTTTGTAAGTGTCCTGCCAATAAAACGCAGTCTTTGGTTAGCTTACACCACACATTTTCTATATGTTCCTTCCAATTTAAACTGTTCGTAATTGTAATTCCTAGATATTTAGTTTAATTTACGGCCTTTAGATTGGACTGATTTATCGTGCAACCTAAGTTTAACGGATTCCTTCTAGCACTCATGCGAATGACCTCAAACTTTTCATTATTTAGCGTCAATTGCCAATTTTTGCACCACACAGATATCTCTTGTAAATCGTTTCGCAATTTCTTTCTGATGACTTTACTAGACGATAAACGACAGTAAATCACGAGTCCAATCACATAACTGAGACGATATCCCACAAGGAAGCAATTTCACTACAAGCCGCTTGTGTGGTGCACTGTCAAAAGCCTTCTAGAAATCTTGAAATACTGGATCAATCTGAAATCCCTTGTCAGTAGCGCTCAATACTTCGTGTGAGTAAAGAGCTAGTTGTGTTTCACAAGAACGATGTTTTCTAAATCCGTGTTGACTGTGTGTCAGTAGACTGTTCTCTTCCAGGTAATTCATAACGTTCGAACACAATATATTGAAACATCCCCTTCGAAAAATTTATGAATTACTGTGCTTGTTAAACCTCTTACGTAATTTGATTTTCAAACAGCTGAGCAAAACTGAACGTATTCAGACATTTCTCTCTTTACTTGTTCTGATCATCACTAAATTCATACACAATATTTTTAGCGCAACGCAATCTGACTTTCAATAATCCCTACAAACGAATAGCCCCGACTAACAATAACCTATACCTTTCATGAATCACTTACCTCACAAAAATCTTCGTTACTCGAACTACTGCAATACAGCGAGCGCCAATACTGTCAGCTAAATAAAGATTCTAACTACTGAGGGCACTAACTACTGACAGGCATAGTTAGCAAATGAAAGATTTTCATGGAGAACAAACAATGTATTTACCTTAATAGTGTTCAGAAGTTATAATATATATATCAGTTCATGACATCCAGTCTTACAAATTTCGTTTTCTGACGGACACAAGTCCAGATCGTCCGCTCTTAAAACTCCGCCATCTCTCTCGCCACATCCACCACTGCTGGCGACTCACCGCCAACTACGCAACGCTACACGCTGTTCACATCCAGCTGCCCAACACTACAATAGCAAATATTCCAACAGTGCCAACCAGCCACCTACTGCACACAGCACAGTCAGTGATTTTCATACAGAGCGCTACGTTGCGTTACCAACATAAAAACTTAAGCATCCTACTTACAATATGTTGAAAAATCGTGCTGCATATTGACGTTAACGATATGGGCCTGTAACTTAGTGGATTATTTCTACTACCTTTCTTGAATACTGGTGTGACCTGTCACCTGTGCAACTTTCCAGTCTTTGGGTACGGATCTTTCGTTTAGCGAGCTGTTATGTATGATTGTTAAGTATGGGGCTATTGTATCAGCTTACTCTCAAAGGAACCTGATTGTCATTCAGTCTGGACCGGAAGACTTGCTTTTATTAAGTGATTTAAGGTGCTTCACTACTCCGAGGATATCCACTTCTAAGTTACTCATGGTGGCAGCTGTTCTTGATTCCAGTTCTGGAATATTTACTTCGTCTTCTTTGGTGACAGTATTTCGGAAATCGTGAAGTTTGATTTCGTTTCCTCCTTCCCTTCTGAGTGTTCCACTTCTTTTGTCAGGCAGTGTATATACACAGAACGCTAGCTTGACAGCGTCGAATGTGAAAATTGAGTGATTGAGTGCTACGTTCAGCGTCTCAGTGACCGCGCGTGGACGCGACGCGGTCACCAATTGAACTCACTTGAGTCCTGCAGTGAGTCTGCTACTGAAGACAGTCGCAGTTGCTGTTGTTTCTGTTCCCCGGCGGCTGGACAGGTCGGTGTAAACACAGGCGCGCAGCAACCGCTCCGCCGTGCCCCCTCCGTCATCCTACCACACCGCATAAAGCGGAGGCAAACGGCGAAGCAAGCACAGAGGCTGTTTACCCATGACACATGCAGAACATGCTACGGGTCTCGCAGTAGCATCACCAGTTTTTCGGGGGAAATTAACAGCAAACAGTTTTGAACTGAAAACTGGGAGTTTTTGGTTGGAAAATGATTGTAGTAATACGGTTTGGTACCGTATGCACAAGACTGCGTACCACTGGAAATGGGTTGACTGTGCCGAGAAAAATTCATTCAGTGCGTCAGCTGGGACCTGAAACACAGTTTCTGATTTTTTGCCTTTCCAACAGCCGAGCTATGGAGATCCTTCCACAGAATCGCGGGCGTCGTATAGCTGCATACAAAGGAACAAGCGTAGCTGATTTTGGCATTGCGAAAGCACTGTTGTACGCGGATTCGAAACATTCTGTATTCTCTGTGGCGTTCCGATTTTGGATTTGCCTTGAAACGTCTGACTAATACCGCCCGCAAGAACACCGAGACTACATAACTTACCACGATAAGGGAAGAAAAGTGTTGTATGTTGAGTAATGAGCTTGAACTGATGAAAGAAACATTACAGATCGAAAATATTAAATAACAGGAATTGAAGAATTTACACTGTGGAGAGTACAAAACGCTGGAGGAGTCCCACCCGGAGACTTGATGAAACACTTAATGATCTTAAACAAGATTCAGAAAAACTGAAACGTCACTGGGAATCTCAGCTACCAGAAGAGAAAGCTCTTAAATACTGACTTAACATCGAGGACTGTAAAAAACAGAGTGGACTTTCACCATTAAAAGCTGAGTTTAAGGTTTGTAAAAGAGAAAGTGAGAAAATCATCAGTGATCATAACATAGAAAAGTCTGCATTGAGATGTGAGCGCAGCAAAAATACTGAAAAGGACGAAAAATAAATAGAAGAGATAGAAAACAAACATTGTCTAGAGAAACGTGTTTTTGAGGAACGGTTCAGAAACTTGAAGAGAGATTGCACAGAATATAAGACGGCAAATAATAATCTGGAAGCTGTGCTGAGTGCCAAGGGTATGGAAGTCTCAGAGTTGAATGCAGAGGGTGAAATACAGAAAGCAGAGTATGTCAATGTGAAACTGAAACAGGATACAGATTTTAAAAACTTAATAGAACAGTTCCACGATTTGGAAGATACATTTTCTTGTGTAATAGATTTTCAGAGAACTGTACAGTGGAGCTAAAAGAAATAAGTTTCAAGTTTGAAACATTGATAAAACATATTTCGCAACTGAATAGCAATAAAGCGAAGGAGCTAGAGAATTATATAGGTTTACAGACGGAAGGTATGATGAGAGACTCAGAAAAAGCATCTTCTGATTTGTAAAACTCGGTTTTAGGCTCAATGAAAGACAAAGGCAATACTGAGGCACAGTTAGTTCTGAGAACTGAAGAACTACACGGGATACCTACAGCTTTAGTTGTCTTACACAATTAAATAAGTTGGATTACAGTTTCAAAACATGTTGAGCAGCAGGTAACAATTGCAGAATAGCGAGACAAACTAATATTCTAACTAATTGATCACAATTAAACACCCAGTTAAGTTTGTTGCGGCCAGATAAGTAACGCGAGTACCACACGCTTCGTGTACTTCGCTGGCTCCTCGTTGCACAGACACCGAAGCATCTCGCACTAGGGATTAAGTACTTGTCATCTCATCATAATCAAAACACGAGGTCTCGCTTATCCAGCACAGCAAAGCAAATGCCCAGATCCTCTCCTATTTACCCTTTTTCCGCTTTTCATTTCTGGCTCCGGTCACATTGTTCTCCCCTACCTTCATAGTATTGTGTTTCCACCACGTTCGTCTTTTTCTCTCTCTCTTCAACGCATTCTGCCATGTGCATTGCTGCTACAACTCATAGTTTAAAACTACCTCCCTGTAATTTGTCTCTTTTTGTCTCTGTAACGAATGTAAACTGCGCTTATTTTTTTCTGTTTCTGCCCCAAAGAGTTTTGACTACTAAACGTTTTACACTCATGTTCAGGAAAAACAGAACACCTTGAACGACTTCAGGTAGGACGATCATATCCATAGGACGTACACATTAGTATGTTATGCAGAAATTAGCAGCATTTGAACCATGTCGGCCCACAGCTTCAAGGTCAACGTCGATATAGTAAAAAGTGCCTGTGGCTCTCGTTGTCGCTATAAACCGAAGGTAATGGATCAGTGTGACTTGAGCAGACGTGCAGGGTGCCTCGCAGACGTATGAGCGAACCATACCGTCAAATCAGTGAGTTTGAATGAGGACGCATTATTCACATGAGGGAATGTAATGCGTTCATCCGGGAAATCGCTGCTTGTCAGGGACAAAGTGTTTGGACAGTGTAACGGGTGTGTGCAGAATGGCTCACGAAAGGCCCTAGAACATGACGAGATGGATCAGGTCACCCCATCCAGACCACCCTTCTGGAAGATCGACACCTCATCCGAATGGCATTGCAGGATAGATCTGCGTCCTCCTCGGCTCTGCCACATCAGTGGAATGGTGCAATACATCGTATACTATCAGGAGTGACGGCCCATTCCCATTTATTACGGGACAGCTTGCGTGCGCGTCGTCCACTTCTCTGCCTACCTTTGACGAATGTACAGAAACATGCTAGACGGCAATGGTGTATGGAACGTCGCTGGGGACAGGAATGGCATCACATAGTGTTTGGGACGAATCCAGGTTCTGTTTGTTTGAAAATGAAGGCCGCATTTTGGCACGCTACGGACAGGGGGAGCGGCGTCACAGTGACTGCAATTGAACAAGACATACAGCGCCAGCTCATGGCCTTATGGTATGGCGCTATGTTTACTACATCGATACTGTGAGTGGCGAAATATATCCGGGTTGGAGATCGGTTTCACGCTGAAATATTCAAGCCTCCGTCGTCAGTGGCAGACCAGTGTAACTGAGCAAGTGTCTTCCCGTATTTGACGATCTGTAGACCACTTTTGCAAGTTTTAACTGTCGGTGCAATATGGCGAACTGTACAAAATAGTTTTGCTGCTGAAAGTCTCATCTGTGGGAGAAAAAAAGGCGAACAGTGTTCCCACATTGGCAGAATCAGTAATTTGGCAGGTAAATTCAGTAAGAGCCAATCAGAATGCTTCATTCATTCACAAGACATCCTTTGTGCTGGGGCACTGGAGCCTGTACAGACTGGTTCTAGCAAGATGAGGGCCGAGGTATCTACAGCGGGATGCTGTCCCTCATTCGCCCTTGTGGCATTGGGACATCTCCTGCAGCTGTAGGACACCGAAAATACCAGGTATTTTTTCCTTCTGCAGGACAGTGCTTCAAATTCTTTTTGCGTAATCGTTCTGATTTTCCCGTCTATGATTAGACAGTGCTCACATTCCAAACAATGAGAATGCTTTTATGATTAATTGTGTTTTCCCAAGCATGCACATACATGGTAAAGGCTTTTAGTGGTGAGAACCTTTACCGTTTCTGAGACGTACGTTGAAAGAAGGATGTCACGATTTCCAGGAAGGGTAGCATGGGTTACGTCATTATGACCACCGTGAAGAATGCATTCGGTGTTACCCTGGACTATTTTCGTAAGCAGGTCCTGGTAGGGCGATAATTTCCATGCAGACAAGCTGAGACATCACGAAAGCTCCTACAACAACAAAAGCGACCGTTCACTATTTCTACAACACTGTACGATTTTCGAGAGGTAGATTTGGCTCTTATTTACATAGACATGTGATGTCAGTATGACACTGACAGCCTTTTAGTTATACCTGCGTGGGTGAGCCGCTATGCAAACGTCTCTCACTCGGCGTTGAACCCCCAGCTCTGAAAGCTATGCGTCAGCCACAGTAAACATGTGCATGGCTAGACTCATCTGTCATGTCCTGTTAGGATCACTTGGAACAATGCATCCTGTGCTATTCTGGGCAGACATTGCAAAAGATTTCTATAGTGTGTCCAGAGGTAGACTTGGCTCTTATTTAAATAGGCCTGTGACGTCAGTATAACACAACCTTTTAGCTGCGCTTGAGATGGTGAGTCAATAATTAAGGGTCTTCGCTTGACTGCAGGTAGAAAGGCATCGCGCCAGCAATGGTAAACACATGAGCGCAGCCCAGAGGTGTCTTGCATATGGGACTGGCGTAAGTGCGCCGTCCAGTGCGCCTGCCGTGGGACCTCTGTAGGTAACAGTTTGCTGATACATTGCGATTGACGATAGTCCAAAAGCGTTTTTACGTGCACTGAGTATTTGTGCACCGCATTATTTTAGGCTGTTTAAGTGTTGTGAGCGTGTTTGCATAGCGTTACACATGCATTATTTTTTGACAATTTACGAGTTGTTTTTGTGTCTGTTGCATTACTTTGTGAACATGTTTGTAGGCTGTGCAGTGCATTATTTCGACAGTTTGCAATTAATGATCTTGTTTGTAGAGCGTTGTACATGCATTTTACGAGTTGTTTTCCCGTATGTACATCAGTATACGGCATTATTTCGGTGACTTAGGAGTAGTTTGCAGATTCTAGGCTGTGTATTGTGACCCCAAGCATGTCAGAGCGAGTGTTTTGTGTTGTTGTTGTGGTCTTCAGTCCTGAGACTGGTTTGATGCAGCTCTCCATGCTACTCTATCCTGTGCAAGCTTCTTCATCTCCCAGTACCTACTGCAGCCTACATCCTTCTGAATCTGCTTAGTGTATTCATCTCTTGGTCTCCCTCTACGATTTTTATCCTCCACGCTGCCCTCCAGTGCTAAATTGGTGGTCCCGTCAGGCCTCAGAACATGTACTACCAATCGATCCCTCCTCCTAGTCAAGTTGTGCCACAACCTCCTCTTCTCCCCAATTCTATTCAATACCTCCTCAATAGTTATGTGATCTATCCATCTAATCTTCAGCATTCTTCTGTAGCACTACATTTCGAAAGCTTCTATTGTCTTCTTGTCCAAACTAGTTATCGTCCACGTTTCACCTCCATACACTCCATACATATACTTCCAGAAACAACTTCCTGACACTCAAATCTATACTCCATGTTAACAAATTTCTGTTCTTCAGATACGCTTTCCTTGCCATTGCCAGTCTACATTTTATATCCTCTCTACTTCGACCATCAACAGTTCTTTTGCTCCCCAAATAGCATAACTCCTTTACTACTTTACGTGTCTCATTTCCTAATCTAATTCCCTCAGCATCACCTGATTTAATTCGACTACATTCCATTATCCTCGTTTTGCTTTTATTGATGTTTTCTTATACCCTCCTTTCAAGACACTGCCCATTCCGTTCAACTGCTCTTCCAAGTCCTTTGCTGTCTCTGACAGAATTACAATGTCATCGGCGAACCTCAAAGTTTTACTTTCTTCTCCATGGATTTTAATACCTACTCCGAACGTTTCTTTTGTTTCCTTTATTGCTTGCTCAATATACAGATTGAGTAGCATCGGGGAGAGGCTACAACCCTGTCTCACTCCCTTCCCAACCACTGCTTCCCTTTCATGCCCCTCGACTCTTATAATTGCCATCTGCTTTCTGTACAAATTGTAAATAGCCTTTCGCTCCCTGTATTTTACCCCTGCCACCTTCAGAATTTGAAAGAGAGTATTCGAGTCAACATTGTCAAAAGCTTTCTCTAAGTCTACAAATGCTAGAAACGTAGGTTTGCCTTTCCTTAATCTTTCTTCTAAGATAATTCGTAGGGTCAGTACTGCCTCACGTGTTCCAACATTTCTACGGAATACAAACTGATATTCCCAGAGGTCGGCTTCTACCAGTTTTTCCATTCGTCTGTAAAGAATTCGCATTAGTATTTTGCAGCTGTGACTTATTAAACTGATAGTTCGGTAATTTTCACATCTGTCAACGCCTGCTTTCTTTGGGATTGGAATTATTATATTCTTCTTGAAGTCTGATGGAATTTCGCCTGGCTCATACATCTTGCTCACCAGATGGTAGAGTTTCGTCAGGACTGGCACTCCCAAGGCTGTCAGTAGTTCTAATGGAATGTTGTCTACTCCCGGGGCCTTGTTTCGACTTAGGTCTTTCAGTGCTCTGTCAGACTCTTCACGCAGTATCATATCTCCCATTTCATCTTCATTCACATCATCTTCCATTTCCATTATATTGTCCTCAAGTACATCGCCCCTGTATAGACCCTCTATATACTCCTTCCACCTTTCTGCTTTCCCTTCTTTGCTTAGGACTGGGTTTCCATCTGAGCTCTTGATATTCGTGCAAGTGGTTCTCTTTTCTCCAAAGGTCTCTTTAGTTTTCCTGTAGGCAGTATCTATCTTACCCCTCGTGAGATAAGCCTCTACATCCTTACATTTGTCCTCTAGCCATCCCTGCTTAGCCATTTTGCACTTCCTGTCGTTCTCATTTGTGAGACGTCTGTATTCCTTTTTGCCTGCTTCACTTACTGCATTTTTGTATTTTTTTCTTTCATCAATTAAAGTCAGCATCTCTTCTGTTACCCCAGGATTTCTACTAGCCCTCGTCTTTTTACCTACTTGATCCTCTGCTGCCTTCACTATTTCATTCCTCAAAGCTACCCATTCTTCTTCTACTGTGTTTCTTTCCCCCATTCCTGTCAATTGTTCCCTTATGCTCTCCATGAAACTCTGTACAACCTCTGGTTCTTTCAGTTTATCCAAGTCCCATCTCCTTAAATTCCCACCTTTTTGCAGTTTCTTCAGATTTAATCTACAGTTCATAACCAATAGATTGTGGTCAGAGTCCACATCTGCCCCTAGAAACGTCTTACAATTTAAAACCTGGTTCCTAAATCTCTGTCTTACCATTATATAATCTATCTGAAACCTTTTAGCATCTCCAGGGTTCTTCCATGTATACAACCTTCTTTCATGATTCTTGAACCAAGTGTTAGCTATTATTAAGTTATGCTCTGTGCAAAATTCTACCATATTCACCTACTACGTTTCTTTCTATTCCTTTTCCTACTGTCGAATTCCAGTCACCCATGACTATTAAATTTTCGTCTCCCTTCACTACCTGAATAATTTCTTTTTCTCATCATACATTTCTTCAATTTCTTCGTTATCTGCAGAGCTAGTTGGCATATAAACTTGTACTACTGTAGTAGGCATGGGCTTCGTGTCTATCTTGGCCACTATAATACGTTCACTATGCTGTTTGTAGTAGCTTACTGGCACTCCTATTTTTTAATTCATTATTAACCCTACTCCTGCATTTCCCCTACTTGATTTTGTATTTATAACCCTGTATTCACCTGAACAGAAGTCTTGTTCCTCCTGCCACCGAACTTCACTAATTCCCACTATATCTAACTTTAACGTATCCATTTCCCGTTTTAAATTTTCTAACCTACCTGCCCGATTAAGGGATCTGGCATTCCACACTCCGATCCGTAGAACGCCAGTTTTCTTTCTCCTGATAACGACGTCCTCCTGAGTAGTCCCCGCCCGGAGATCTGAATGGGGGACTATTTTACCCCGGAATATTTTACCCAAGAGGACGCCATCATCATTTAATCATACAGTAAAGCTGCATGCCCTCGGGAAAAATTACGGCTGTAGTTTCCCCTTGCTTTCAGCCGTTCACAGTACCACAAACAGCAAGGCCGTTTTGGTTGTGTTACAGGGCCAGATCAGTCAATCATCCAGACTGTTGCCCCTGCAACTACTGAAAAGGCTGTTGCCCCTCTTCAGGAACCACAAGTTTGTCTGGCCTCTCAACAGATACTCCTCCGTTGTGGTTGCACCTACGGTTCGGCTATCTGTGTCGTTGAGGCACGCAAGCCTCCCCACCGACGGCAAGGTCCATGGTTCATGGGGGTGGGGGGAGTGTTTTGTATCAGTGTAATAAATAAACTACGTGAAATAAACTACGTGAAAGCCATCCCTAAATAAATTATTCCAAAATAAATAAAGTACATTCCATCTTCTCCAGCAGTCCAGCAGAGGCTCAGTCATTGGTCTGCCATTTTTCCCCAGACCGAAATGGGATGACAGTGCACTATGATGGCGGTACTGTGTACTTGGTCAGTTGGACTCTGGACCTCATGGTGAACACACTGGATTGAGTTACTGCCTATGACAACTCAAATTGTTTAAATAAACACTGCACGCAGAATAAAGACTTACATCTGTCCTATCCAGCAGCCCACCACAGGCTGAGTCCTTTTCCCGCCATGTCCAAGGAAGAGGTGGTGGTCGGATGACTTAGGTTAGTGGAGGTAGCCCAAGTGGCCTATTTTCCCGCCAAAATTTTCACGCCATTTTCTTAGGTTAGTGGAGGTAGCCTAAGTGACCTTTTTTCGCGAAAATTTGAACTTCCTGCCATTTTCTGGGGGGAAGGGAGGGGAGAGGGTTAGGTTAGTAGAGGTAGCCCAATTGACCTATTTTCCCGCTATAATTTGAACTCACCATGACGTCATTGCGACATTGCCACATCTATCGCTGCCATCTTGGATCTGCCATCTTGAATAAATCTGGCAACAATGCAGAGTGGGGTGACACAAACTTTGTCTCACCTGCTCTTCAAAAACGAAGCCAATCACTTTCGACTAGACTCTAATGCAAATGGATGGGGGAACACAATTTTTGGTTATTTGTAGTTGGGCTTTACATCAGGAAAGAAATGGAACCCAGCGTAGTTGCAATAAGGTATGTAAACGAACGACTGATGTGGATAGATTTGACAGTGTCTAGCAAGAAAATTAGGATTGTGTCAGTATATTCGCATTGTGAAGGGACAGATCAAGATAAGATGGATAGTTTTTATGAGGCACTCAGTGATGTAGTTGTTAGAGTAAAGGACAAGGACAGTGTTCTGCTCATGGGTGATTTTAACGCCAGGATTGGAAATCGAACAGAAGGGTATGAAAAGGTTATGGGTAAATTTGGAGAGGATATGGAGGCCAACAGGAACGGGAAACAACTCTTGATTTCTGTGCCAGTATGGGCTTAGTATTCACAAACTCCTTTTTTAAACATAAGAACATTCACCGGTACACTTGGGAAAGCAGGGGAACCAGATCTGTCATTGACTATATAATAACAGATCAGGAATTCAGGAAGGCTGTGAGGGACACACGTGTATTCAGGGGATTCTTTGAGGACACTGATCATTATTTAATCTGCAGTGAAATTGGGATTGTGAGGCAGAAAGTGCAGGAGGTCAGGTCCATATGTAGGAGGATAAGAGTGGAGAAACTTCAGGATAAGGAAATCAGGCACAAGTACATAACAGCGATCTCAGAAAGGTATCAGTTAGTTGAATGTAGTCAATCACAGTCATTGGAAAAGGAATGTACAAGGTACATGGACACAGTACTAGAAGTGGCTAAAGAATGTCTTGGAACAGTAGTGTGTAAAAGTAGGATGAAGCAAACAGCTTGGTGGAATGACACAGTCAAGGCAGCCTGTAAAAGGAAAAAGAAGGCGTATCAAAAATGGCTACATACTAGAACTCAGGTAGACGGAGAAAGTTATGTTGAAGAAAGAAACAAAGCCAAACAGATAATTGCAGCATCCAAGAAGAAATCTTGGGAAGACTATGGAAACAGGTTGGAGACTATGGGTCAAGCTGCTGGAAAACCATTCTGGAGTGTAATTAGCAGTCTTCGAAAGGGAGGTAAGAAGGAAATGAAGTATTTTGGACAGGTCAGGAAAACTGCTGGTGAATCCTGTGGATGCCTTGGGCAGCTGGAGGGAATATTTTGAAGAGTTGCTCAATGTAGGTGAAAATACGATCAGTAATGTTTCAGATTTCGAGGTAGAATGGGATAGGAATGATGATGGAAATAGGATCACATTTGAGGAAGTGGAGAAAATGGTCAATAGATTGCAGTGCAATAAAGCAGCTGGGGTGGATGAAATTAAGTCGGAACTCATCAAATACAGTGGAATGTCAGGTCTTAAATGGCTACACAGGATAATTGAAATGGCCTGGGAGTCGGTACAGGTTCCATCAGACTGGACAAAAGCAGTAATCACACCAATCTTTAAACATGGAAACAGAAAAGATTGTAACAACTACAGAGGTATCTCTTTAATCAGCGTTGTGGGTAAAATCTTCTCAGGTATTGTTGAAAGAAATGTGCGAGTATTAGTTGAGGACCAATTGGATGAAAATCATTGTGGGTTTAGGCCTCTTAGAGGTTGTCAGGACCAGATCTTTAGCTTACGGCAAATAATGGAGAAGTGTTATGAGTGGAACAGGGAATTGTATCTATGCTTTATAGATCTAGAAAAGGCATATGACCGGGTTCCTAGGAGGAAGTTATTGTCTGTTCTACGAGATTATGGAATAGGAGGCAAACTTTTGCAAGCAATTAAAGGTCTTTACATAGACAGTCAGGCAGCAGTTAGAGTTGACGGTAAATTGAGTTCATGGTTCAGAGTAGTTTCAGGGGTAAGACAAGGCTGCAACCTGTCTCCACTGTTGTTCATATTATTTATGGATCATATGTTGAAAACAATAGACTGGCTGGGCGAGATTAAGATATGTGAACACAAAATAAGCAGTCTTGCATATGCGGATGACTTAGTTGTGATGGCAGATTCGATTGAAAGTTTGCAGAGCAATATTTCAGAGCTAGATCAGAAATGTAAGAACTATGGTATGAAGATTAGCATCTCCAAAACGAAAGTAATGTCAGTGGGAAAGAAATATAAACGGATTGAGTGCCAAATAGGAGGAACAAAGTTAAAACAGGTGGACGGTTTCAAGTACTTAGGATGCATATTCTCACAGGATGGCAACATAGTGAAAGAACTGGCAGCGAGGTGTAGCAAAGCTAATGCAGTGAGCGCTCAGCTACGATCTACTCTCTTCTGCAAGAAGGAAGTCAGTACCAAGACTAAGTTATCTGTGCACCGTTCAATCTTTCGACCAACTTTGTTGTATGGGAGCGAAAGCTGGGTGGATTCAGGTTACCTTATCAACAAGGTTGAGGTTACGGATATGAAAGTAGCTAGGATGACTGCAGGTACTAGTAGATGGGAACAATGGCAGGAGGGTGTCCACAATGAGGAAATCAAAGGAAAACTGGGAATGAACTCTATAGATGTAGCAGTCAGGGCGAACAGGCTTAGATGGTGGGGTCATGTTACACGCATGGGAGAAGCAAGGTTACCCAAGAGACTCATGGGTTCAGCAGTAGAGGGTAGGAGGAGTCGGGGCAGACCAAGGAGAAGGTACCTGGATTCGGTTAAGAATGATTTTGAAGTAATAGGCTTAACATCAGAAGAGGCACCAATGTTAGCACTGAATAGGGGATCATGGAGGAATTTTATAAGGGGGGCTATGCTTCAGACTGAACGCTGAAAGGCATAATCAGTCTTAAATGATGATGATGATGATGTTGTAGTTGGAAAGTCATTGAAAGAGTCGAAGGGTTCTACAGTCTCCTTTCATTATCATTGTATTTGCTTTCCAGTGCACTTTGGATCCTACAGAACAATTCAGGTGTTTTCGTTGCTAAATTTCGTACCAGAGAAGACTGAGCTGTGATTCAATCCAGCCACAGCCTACTTCTTTCTGTGATTTGCAAGCTAGTCTTACATAATGGCCAACCCTTGTAGTTTTCAGGTAGGCACAGAGGTTTGTACCGTTTGTGTGAAAGTTACCGGTGTTAGGTTGGTGCCAGAAGCTTCATATCAGGGTTTTCCTGGTCACGGGGTTGTGTGGGAGAAGTTTTAGTATGAGATGGGCAATCTGCTGCCAGCTCTCCGAGGGTCTGCTGCCGAGGTCTCTTCGAAGAAGGGTGAGTTGATTTAACCGCGTGGCGCTTTGTCTCATAGCGAGAAGGGAGCATTTTGTAATTCAGTCTTACTGAACCTGCACCTTGTGCAACTTCTGGACTCGTGTTTTGTTTTATAAAGATTGTTTAGCTGGGTCGCAGCAAGGAATGCAAGGCTTTTGCAGACTTTCAGTTTGATTCCTAATGCAACAATCCACGTGGGTTACTGTTAGAGTTTGTTGGCCCTCGGCCATTACCCTTTGTCTATTCAAATGTGTCCTCTGTGAAATGTTAATTATTCGCGGCTGTTTGGTTTAGCCGGACGGAGGGGCCGAGCGGTTCTAGGCGCTACAGTCTGGAACCGCGCGACCGCTACGGTCGCAGGTTCGAATCCTGCCTCGGGCATGGATGTGTGTGTTGCCCTTAGTTAGTTAGGTTTAAGTAATTCTAAGTTCCTGGAGACTGATAACCTCCGAAGTTAAGTCCCGTAGTGCTCAGAACCATTTGAACCATATTTGTGTGGCTTACTGTGGCCACGCTACGTAGAAATTGTGTCTCCGCGAACCACGTAACCACACTTGTTAACTGAGAGCCTAACTCTCCTGTGCCCCCTTTCTCTGTCCAGAGTTTACGTATTGCTCTGATTTTGGAATATTAAATATATCCTACCCGAATTATTCAATTGTATTTGTGGTTTGTGATTTCATGCTAAGCGGGTAAACGTGTACGTGTGGCCCTCGAAGAGGCGGTTTTTCCAAACTGAGGTTCAACTTTAAATTCAACCGTGATATTCGGATTTACTCTTTTATTTAATTATTTCTCAACACAGCAGAACAAACCTCCTAGTCTCGTTGTATGTTAGTGTTGGGGCCGTCCTTGCTGCTCTTTGAGTGATTGTGGGTCTGAATGCAAGTATTAAACCTTTCCCATCCCCCTCTAATTACGACCGCGATTTTAAATTAAGTGATTCTGTTGTGAATCGTATAGCATTTGATAAGCAATCGGACGTAGTTACCAGGCAACAGCAGTTATATAGATGTCTTGTATCAATGTCTTAAGAAATAAACAGTTTTGTTTCAAGTCTTATCCAGTGTACCGTTGTTACGTCTCCTTTACCTATGCCATTTACCTTTTCCCTTTTTATTTAAAACAAACTCTTTAGAGTAGATCTTGTTTTCAGGAAGATTGCTGGTTCAAATGGCTCTAAGCACTATGGGACTTAACATCCGAGGTCATCAGTCCCCTAGACTTAAACCTACTTAAATCTAACCAACCTAAGGACATGGCTCACAGCCATGCCCGAGGCAGGATTCGAATCTGCGACCGTAGTAGCAGCACGGTTCCGGACTGAAGCGAAGATTGCTGCAAGCTGCTCTTATTCACATTGTTCACACGCTTATTTGATTCATGTGAACAATCCCTGGATCATATTAATAATTACATCCGATTTTTTTATGGGTGCCATTACAATAAATGTTCTTTTATGAGTTTTTTTTTATGACTAAATTAATTAATTTTCCAACTGCTGCGCAGGATTACCCAAGCGGTCTGGGCGCTGCAGTCATGGACTGTGTGGCTGGTCCCGGAGGAGGTTCGAATCCTCCCTCGGGCATGGGTGTGTGTGTTTGTCCTTAGGATAATTTAGGTTAAGTAGTGTGTAGGCTTAGAGACTGATGACCTTAGCAGTTAAGTCCCATAAGATTTCACACACACACAGACACACAATTTTCCAACTCAGCCGAATCTCTTGTTTGTCGTGTGGCTTGAGTTGGTAGCAACCCAATATTTTACTTTGATTTTAATATCAGATAGCACTCCCATTTACGTGTGGCTCTTTTAGCCATCAGGATATAGCTCAGGGCTCCACTCATTTCATAAACGCCACATACGCGCACGTCAGTTACACCATATGCTTTATGTCTAAACGCTGGTTAACAAGCACTATTTTCCAAGGTTTCTTCTTTTTGGCTGAGGTTTCTTCATTTTCCTCTTTCCTACTTTTCATAACGTAATACCAAGGGAAGTGGCGCAATGGCTAGCACACTGTACTCGCATTCGGGAGGACGACTATTTCATATTCCCATACGGTCACCCAGATTTAGGTTTTCCGTGATTTTCCTAAATCGCTCCAGGGAAATGTCGAGATGGTCCCTCTGAAAAGGGCACGGCGGAATTTCTTCCCCATCCTTTCTTAATCCGAGCTTCTGCTCAGTCTCTAACAACAGCGTTGTCAACGAAACATTAAATTCTAATCTTCTGCCGTCTTCTTCCTAGTGTGGTCTCAAATTGTTAATTCTGAAATTTACGTGTATTCTCAGCTGTAAGCGTTTCCATTTCTTTGTTCTGAGCAGCATGGCATTCAGCCCGAAAGACTTGATGTGAACCACATGTGCCTTTTATTCTTACCATTCAACGTCGCAGAAACCTTACTTGTTGAAGAAAATAATAGTGAGTTATTACGATGATTAGATTTAGCTACAGTAATTAGAAGAATATGAACTTGAAGATAAGCGAAGAAAGATGCGATATGTTTCGCGAGATAATTCTCCACTATTTTCTGGAACTATCCTTCACAACAGAAGCTATGAATATTGTTCTGTCCCATGTATATCCACCCTGTAGACATCGTGATGATGTAAAATCAGGTAAACAGTAGGTCGAAAGAGGTGTACGCGCTGTCATTCATACCACCCTCGATCAGGAAATGGGACGGGAAGACAAGTAAATGAATAGTAAAATAAAAATTGCCCTCTGCTTCGCACTTCACAGTAACTGGCAGTCTAGATGTAGATTAAATAAAAATTCAGAATCAGTTAGATGGAAGCTTTAACTTGTTTCACAGGAGCTATTAGAGGTGAAAAAATTTTCACGCAACAAAACGCAAAGCTCCTATCAAAAACAAAAAAATGTTGTGCTGTCGCCCGGTACGTCCTTCTCTCCCTTTAATGCGCGCGAAGAATCTTCTCCATATTTCGACTTCTCGGAGTTTTGCTTGCGCAGAAAGGTAGCACGATGTGATCGCTGGGTGATTGCCTGAGCTGATGCAGTTGCGAGATTTCGTCTCCTATCGTCGCTCGCCGATGACCTGCATGCTGAGGCACCACGTACATGTGGCGGACGCTTCTGAGCTCAGGAAGCGACCGAACCCTGTATTAATCTACAGATCTCTCCCACACAACGGCCTCCTAGGCGCCTGCGCCTGGATTACAGGAGTGCGCCACAGCCCCCACCTGAAAGCATACGATAGAGAAGCCCTCAGAAGTGGGTGACTGATTTACCCGCTACTTCGAGCGTGTTGCCCCCCCCCCTCCCACCCCCCCCCCCCCCCCCGCCAACCCTCCCACCATTTCTTTTCCTGGCGTTGTTGTCTGTCTGATTATTAGCGACCCTATTGGATCCATAAACAAATCTATACCACTAAGTGAAATTCGTACTAAGTCGATGTAATGAAAATGTAATTCGGAAATAGAATAAAATAAATGCCAAACTGACGCTGTCATAGTTGTATTGCGAAGACAATATACGTATTTAGAGTACAATGCGTGTTCTTCAGCGTATGGGTTCGGTCTGTAATCCCTTCCCTTCAGTTTGGCTGTACTCTTTATTATCAAAAAATTATCTCTTCGATTATTTTCAATCACAAATTATGGAAGAGAGCCGTGATCATTGTGGGTTGGCGATTTTAGAGCTTGCTGCGTGTAGATGGCGCTTTCGTGGAACGCTGGTATCGAGGCGCTTTTTTGTCTTAAACTTAAGCCCTTCCGACAATTAGATTAACAGATGTAGTTAGTCTGTAAACTGAAGAGCGAGCAGCGCTTGTCATGGGGAAGTGGCCTTTTGCGAAAGAACGCTCTAGCTGCTGTATAGGATAAATGAGAATCAGTTCGCCATCTAGCAGTGCAGTAGAGCGTACATTGATTTACATAGATTGTTTTGATATGCGTTACTTGCGTCTGTCATGTTAGTTACCAATTTATGTATTCCATATACTGTTAACAAATTTTGTGGAAAACAAACTCTTCCAGATGTACCGGAACACTGCGTTTCCACTCATTTAAAAGGTGCACTGCGGAAGGGCCGGTGTAACATTGTGAATGAGCGTGTAGTTGCTCCTTGCAATGTAGTTGGGTAGGGAGGTTGGGGACTATCCTGTTCGCTCTTTTACGAGGTCATTTTAATGAAATGTGGGATATGAAAAAGAGCAAAATGTAACAAATTACAAGGACATACAGAACATGAAGGTCCCAATTAGAACATAATAAAGGATGCCATATTATAGTGAAACATCAAATTTTGAAAGTTAAGCTTTGACATTACATTACTTTATTATTTTAGGACAGAAACACACGATAAACTGTACTTGCAGAGATCAATCATTTCCTTGGAAGTTTAGTTATATTTTTTTGAGGAACTAACCTTATCCTAAATCTATGTTAGTTCTGAAATAAAGCAATAAAATCCTGAGCAAGTTCCATCGTGGTAACTGTAATGTAATGCAGTTAACTGATTCCACATGTCATCTGTTTCGGTCATTTGTCCAGAAGCCCGAAGTTAATTGAGACACACGTTCAACACTTGCAGTTGAGAGGCACCCACATGCCTTGCTCATACTGTGGCATCAAGCAGTCAGGCCTGCAAGATGAGTGGTCTGCCAAGCGAGTGGATTCATTCTTATTTATCGAGTAACATGAACTCTAGTACTCACAATTAAGTTACAAATTATTCTCCTCTTTGAATATTACGCAACGGAAACGCACATCTGACTATTAGTAATTTACACAACTCTGATTGTTCACTACGCACTGGCAGTACCACATTTTCTTTTTTTTTATTTAACGGCTTTGATCAACACGTGGCCATCGCACTGAATATGAATGGCGCACATATTATAAATTCTGGATATCATGGCAACATACAATTCGAAGGAAAAGGCCACCAATCTTTTTCTTTTCACTATCTTATTTATTCCGATAAATTCTATAACCTAAACACACAAATTCTATAACCTACAACAATAACACATAAGAAATTCCGCCCAGAGGGCATGGTTTTACATTGGTGATTCTCTATCTTATGGCCTTGTAATTCTTTAACGCTACAGTGCACTTTCTGGATAGGATGGTGGATCTTTTGCTATATCTCACACTTCGACTCTCACAACCATCATCACGAAACTTTCCTCCAGACCGAGCGGTACAAAAGGAACATGCATAGCCCACTACCTCTGAAACTACCTTGCTATTCTCCCATGCAAACCACACATACTTAAATTACATGACATACACCACACTGCAACATGGAATACAACATAGGAATAGTCACAACATTATAATCCCATCACTTTCAGCTTTCCCACTTCAATTAGTATTCATCCCAGTTCCACACGACACTGCCCCACTTCGTAACTTTTCTTTCCTACTACGAACTCTGGACGATATATGCACGTCTTCCTGTGCAGTGCAAGCCAAGTGGCGCTGCTGGATAGACGGCTGACTCACCTTGCT
Source organism: Schistocerca serialis cubense (assembly GCF_023864345.2). NCBI lineage: Eukaryota > Metazoa > Arthropoda > Insecta > Orthoptera > Acrididae > Schistocerca > Schistocerca serialis. The sequence goes on from NC_064642.1 coordinate 232,714,463, forward strand.
TCTCTCTCAGAGTATTATAGTACAAACCAAGCGTCACACGGAAACATAACACGCCAAGTAATATTAAGAACATATTCATCACACACGCGAGTCCTCAACTGATACCATGGACGAGTACTTCTCTTTATCCTTTGTCTCATACACAGATTGAGACTCACACAGTACTCACCACGTGAAAGTACTCGTCTCTAATTCCAAGTCCTGCACACGCCATTTCTTAAATATTTCCAACTTATAGTTCACACGCTAGTAATTCAGCTTAACTTAAGCACTCGGAAGTATTTCAACTTATTGCTACACGTGGTTTCATTGTGATCGTTGGTCACTTCCGAAGATTACTACGATCCCATTAATATCACATGCCTGACATTTAATTCTCCCCACAAAAGGTCCTGAAATAGAGAAATTATTATTCTAAACTACTCTTAAGTATTTCACATGCATACCATGTCTCCACTCTTTTGTCCTTACGGAGCACGCCTAAGACGGGTCTTACCAACACTAGATCCAGCGGCAGAGTGCCGAAACATGGCCGTTCTTCAGGTCCTCTCGCACCTCTGCCGAAGTGGGGGAGCACCTTGCTACCGTATTGCTCAGCCACATTTCAGGCGCTCAAATCTCCGGTAAATTTTATCTCTTTGGTTCTACCAAAGGTGACCAAAGGGTCGTCTCAAAGATGTTCATATATTCACATTCACTATCTGCGGTTAGCAGACGACCATACATTCATTCATTTCACAGATCTCACCAAACTGGATGTAGGGATTATTTTGTGGGAGTGCACATGTGATCAATTAAATAAATAAATTGTCATTCTTTCCCACACTGGTATCCGGCTTCGCTGTATTAATTGAAATTGAGTTATTTTTACAAAAAATGTGTTGTTCTGACAAGAACACTGAAGTATGTTGTACCTGTTTTCAATGTCGGGCGGTGCTGTACCCTTTCACAGTATTCGCTGGAATAGCGCAAATAAACTCCACTATCATCTGCGGTTCTGAATAACAACCTTCTTGCTTATTGTCGCTGTCGTAGTAATTCAGTGAGTGACCTCGATATGAGATGACGTAAACTCACAGACAACCATGGAGGTATACCTCCACAGAGACAGCGATCAAATGTACATTACTGCATGATCTCCATCTATCTTTCTACGTTTTCCCTTCCGTAGGTCCATTATTTGAGAGGGAGTCCGATTTTGCCAATAGACAGAAAAGCACACAACCGGTCTATATCAGTGGTCGTCAGACTTTTTTGTATAAGAGACAATACTGAAATTGTAGAGCATCACCTCGGACCGCATACGTACCGATCTTATTATTAACTGGTAATCTACGTAAATTACTCAGAGACTTCCAAAATAGTCTTTGCAACTTTGATGATCTATTTTTCGGAAAGGGGGTTAGATAGAAAGGTGTTATTTGCGACTTTATGCATAGCAGCCACTTAACAGATTTCAACGTATGCGCCACCTGTAGCACGCAGGATACTTTAGCGATATTATAGTCCCTCCCCCCCCCCCCCCCCCCCGTCCACCCATGAACCATGGACCTTGCCGTCGGAGGGGTATCTGTTGGGAGGCCAGACAAACGTGTGGTTCCTGTAGAGAAGCAGCAGCCGTTCAGCAGTTGCAGGGGCAACAGTCTGGATGATTGACATGTAACATCAACCAAAACAACATCGCTGTGCTGATACTGCGAATGACTGAAAGCAAGATGAAACTACAGTCCTAATTTTTCCCGAGGGCTTGCAGCTTTACTGTAAATTGTTGAATGATGATGGCGTCCTCTTGGGAATATTTCGGTGGTAAAATAGTCCCCCATTCGGATCTCCAGGTGGGGACTACTGAGAATGACGTAATTATCAGGAGAAACAAAACTGGCCTTCTAGGGAAGGGAGCATGGAATGTCAGGTCCCTTAACGGACAGATAGGTTAGAAAATTTAAAAACGAAAATGAAGAGGTTAACGTTAGATATAATGGGAATTAATGAAGTACGGTGGCAGGAGAAACAGGACTTCTCATCAGGTGAATCCAGGGTTATAAATACAAAATCAAATAGGGAGAATGCAGGAATAGATTCAATGATGAATAAAAAATAGGAACGCGGATAAGCTGCGACGAACAACATAGTGAACGCATTAGGGTAGCCAAGGTAGACACGAAGGCCACGCCTACAACAGTAGTCCAAGTTTATATGCCAATTAGCTTTGCAGATAATGATGAGATTGAAGAAATATACAATGAAATAAAAGACATTATTCAAATAGTTAAGGGAGAGGAAAATTAATAGTCATGGGGGACTGGAATTCGGAAGTAGGAAAAGGAATAGAAGGAAAAATAATAGGTAGGTGAATATGGACTGGGGGTAAGGCGGTTAAAGGCGCTACAGTCTGGAACCGCGCGGCCGTTACGGTCGCCAGGTTCGAATCCTGCCTCGGGCATGGATGTGTGTGATGTCCTTATGTTAGTTGGGTTTAAGTAGTTCTAAGTTCTAGGGGACTGATGACCTTAGAAGTTAAGTCCCATAGTGCTCAGAGCCATTTGAACCATTTTTTGGGGGTAAGGAATGAAAGAGGAAGACGCCTGGTAGAATTTTGTACAGAGCATAACTTAATCATCACTAACACTTGGTTTAAGATTCATAAAATAAGATTGTATACGTAGAGGAGACCTGGAACCGCGCGACCGCTACGGTCGCAGGTTCGAATCCTGTCTCGGGCACGGACGTGTGTGATGGCCTTAGGTTAGTTAGGTTTAAGTAGTTCTAAGTTCTAGGGGACTGGTGACCTCAGATGTTAAGTCCCATGGTGCTCAGAGCCATTTGAACTAACGTGTAAAAAACAAAGAAACACAGACCTTCAGGTGTGTGTGAACGTTATGACGCAAACCGCAACTTCCTTTCCATCCCCATTTCTGAAATAAATGTTACCAAAGTTATAAAGGTCATTTTGGAAATTCTTGTATTTAATGTACCTCCAATGGGCCACCTTAGCGACCCCAACGTACTAACACAGTAAACGCCTGACGATGTTTGTTTTCTTCCGTGTGAGAGGATGATTAGTTGATTAATAACGGTAATTGTACTCCTATTTAAACGCATTATGCAATATGAGGCACGATCAAAAATGTTTACTCAATGTTTTAAACCTTAGTTTTCTTCATCTCAATGCCTTGTATTACAACATTCTCAATTTCATTTAGTATTCCTTGGCACAAATATGTACCCCATTTGAAGATGACCGTCTCTATAGTGCGCATACACGAATCCATATTATTTCCGTTTGGAACTTATACCCTAGTACTGATCGTACGTGGCACACGCACCTTTAACTTGTCGGTACTGGAAGACAAACAATTAAACATTCTCTCTCTCAGATCCTTTAACCTCGCAGTGGCCGTACTAATTACCTCTCTGCCCCTGAAGTAAGTGGGCAACGTCACTTAGCTGATGGCCCAATTCGCCAACGTCAATTAAGCACGTCTTAAAATACACTGTCTCTGTATTTCTGTTCGTTAAGGAGCAGTAAAAAAATGGCTTTCAGCACTACGGGACTTAACATCTGAGGTCATCAGTCCCCTAGAACTTAGTACTTAAACGTAACTAACCTAAGGACTTCACACACATCCATGTCCGAGGCAGAATTTGAACCTGCGACCGTAGCGGTCGCGCGGTTCCAGACTGAAGCGCCTAGAACCGCTCGGCCACAACGGCCGGCAAGGAGCAGTAAAAACTATACTCTTAAGATGCGCTTAACGTTAGAAGACGAATTTGGATTCGGTTGTTAGTTACTAGATGCGTGTTATTACAAAATACAGCTGAGAATCGCGGGCCACACAGATACTTGACTCGATTCGCATGCGGCGAGTGGGCCGCAGTTTTACCACCACTGGGGCGTACCGCAGTCACCATTCTATCGAACTGCACAATTAAGCTGACCTAGCTCAAATTAATGAAGACTATCATACTAATTGTAGGAAGGTCTGTTGTTTTAAAAGATTAGACGTAGCTTACTCAAACACTGTTGCGCGAATGTTGGAGAAAAAGAAAAAGTTATATAAAACATTTCAGTTATTATTTTACAAAAGATACTCTCATTTCGTTCCCAGATCCCGTCTCAGCTCCGTAATCTAACTTGCTTTATAAGATCTGCCACACTTTTAATTATCTTTCCTGGGGCACACATTTAATCGCCTTTTCTTGGGCGCATCGGGAATTGTAATACTTCATACTAGCAGGGGTTAATGTTACACAGTCACGATTTTCTTTTATTTATTTCTTACGCGTTGCGGGAAAACATTGCGATTCTCAAGAGCGTCTGACAGTTATTCGTGTTTTTCATGTGTGAGCTGCTGCATTATTTTCTTGCCTTTACTATAATACATAAATTTTGCAATTAATGGCGGATCTTCCTACATAGTTTACGGTGAATTTGGAAAAAAACTTTTAATTGCTGTTTTCTTGTAGTCATCTTATGCAGAAAGTCTCAAATATTATATAATCAAAAATATTTTGCGAATGTTTGTTATCGTACGTTTCTGTTTCCAACGTGTACTTTGCACTGTAAATTGTGTGAATGACGTTTAATATGAGAAATATTCTGTACAAGAGGACTACAGAAAAAACCGTAAGCATTTTTTTTCTTTAATTGGGTGTTGCGTGAAGTGCATTGTTCCATAAATGGCACAGACCTAACGCTGGGTAGCACTGAGCAGAACAAACGAATACTCCAACCGATCATCATTACGTGCTACAGAAACTGTCCCTGAAGACTACAAGTAGATGCAATACTTCATGTCCGCCTCTCCCATCCTTAAACACTTTGAACTCGCTTGCTACGAGTATATAAGTGTCGTAGGGTGACCATTTAGATAGCCGAAGCACTCAATATTGTAACTATCTTATTATAACATATTAATTATAATTATATTAATTATTTAATCCTAATATTATTGTAATTTTAGTAAACAACAGTAAATAAAGGAACAGTTTCGTCTTGACAACACTCGTAACTGTTAATGTTTTAAATTTAAAGAACACATATTGAAGATTTAAATCTCAGCTAGTATTTATTATGAGACCTATCAAATTATATGAATTTGTGTGTCTGTTCTTTCGGATATGTCTGAAAGAACAGACGCCACACATTCACGTAACATAATTTATTGTTACAGTCATTGTTACTGAAGCAATGTTTCAGTTGCTTCCCCTGTATGTACTAATTTCCTTTTAGGCATTGCATCCCTTGTGTTTGGCAGTCAGAAGAACCGGCGCTACGAGGTACAATCAGCAACTTGCCGTTCCGAGCTGCCTTCGTAGGTCTTTTACCTTTCCATTACCGACGAACCACTATTTCATTCAGATCTTAACAGTCTCCAACAATAACAAACAACAATCACGTACTCACGGCCGTACTCATAATACTTATAACCATCTTAATTCATTGCACTATTTCAGTTTTCTTCCGGTCCTGCAGAAGTAGTAATTACAATCACAGTAATATATTCCTCACAATGTAGGGCATTTTGAGAAACTCACTGATCTCGAATCATGAACCGTGGAACCAACACGATGCATTCCAAGATGTTGTGTCAGAATTTCATGACATGATCCAACTGAAATGTTAAATTCTTCAACAATCTCTCGAACAGTCTTCGATTGGCAAGCACAATTTCTTTGACGCTCCTGATATGAGCATCGTCGGCAGACGTCGAGGGCGTCCTGAACGAGGGTGATCTTTAACTTCCGTCCGCCCATTTTTAAATCGTCTGAACCATTCGTAACACCGAGAACGGTTTAAGCACTTTTCACTGTAGGCTAGAAACACCATGATTTGGTGCGTCTCTGTAAAGGTTTTATTGAGTTGCGCGCAAAATTTAATGCAGACGCGTTGCTCCTCTAACTCTGCCATATCGAAATTCGCCAACTATGTGACACAACGTTCTACTCAAAACAGCTCTGAAGAATAACCAACACACATAGAACAATGAAACTTCCGGCAGTCACACATTAAACACAGATGTGTGCAGGGTGCCAACCGCATTTCGCTCCAACACACCATTGGCCCGAAATTGGGAATGTTCCGGAATTTTTTGAACAGACCTCGTATAAATGAACTAGTAGATAACGTCAGAAGTTCCAAGAGGCTCCAAGTGGATGACGCTGTTGTACACGGAGAAGTCGCGAAATGCAGGAAGATCTGGAGAGGATCCACGCGTGAGAACGGAGTGCCAATTTACGGTCAACATACAAAAAATTCAACGTATTGCGAATACATGGACAGAGAGATCCTTTATTGGATGATTAGAAAATTGCAGAACAATCACTGGAAGCAGTTACTTCCATAAAATACATCTACATCTACATTTATACTCCGCAAGCTACCCAACGGTGTGTGGCGGAGGGAACTTTACGTGCCATTGTCATTACCTTCCTTTCCTGTTCCAGTCGTGTATGGTTCGCGGGAAGAACGACTGCCGCAAAGCCTCCGTGCGCGCTCGAATCTATCGAATTTTACATTCGTGATCTCCTCGGGAGGTATAAGAAGGGGGAATCAATATATTCGATACCTCATCCAGAAACGCACCCTCTCGAAACCTGGACAGCAAGCTACACCGCGATGCAGAGCGCCTCTCTTGCAGAGTCTGTCACTTGAGTTTGCTAAACATCTCCGTAACGCTATCACGCTTACCAAATAACCCTGTGACGAAACGCGCCACTCCTCTTTGGATCTTCTCTATCTCCTCTGTCAACCCGACCTGGTAGGGATCCCACACTGATGAGCAATACTCAAGTATAGGTCGAACGAGTGTTTTGTAAGCCACCTCCTTTGTTGATGGACTACATTTTCTAAGGACTCTCCCAATGAGTCTCAACCTGGAGTATATCTAGGAGTATGCGTACAAAACGACTTTAAGTGGAACGACCACTTAAAATTAATGGCGAATAAGGCAGATGCCAGACAGATTCATTGGAAGAGCCTTCGTGAAACATAGTCCATGAACAAAGGTAGTACCTTACAAAACACTCGTTCGACCGGTTCTTTAATATTGATCTTCAGCAGGGGATCCGTAACCGATAGAACTGATAGAGGAAGTGGAAAAGGCTACAGAAGGATAGCACGTTTCGTTACAGGTTCCTTTAGTCAGCGCGAAAGCGTGACGGAGATGATCGGCCAACTCCAGTGGCAAACGATGCAAGGGGGCATTCTGCATCACCTTATGCACTGAAGAGCCAAAAAAAACTGGTGCATCTGCCTAATATCGTGTGGGGGCCCCCACCGCGAGCACGCAGAAGTGCTGCAACCGACGTGGCATGGACCGACTAATGTCTGAAGTAGTGCTGGAGGGAATTGACATCAAGAATCCTGCAGGGTTGACCATAATTACGAGGAGGCGGAGATGTCTTCTGAAGAGCACGTTGCAAGGCATCCCAGATATGCTAAATAATATTCATGTCTAGAGAGAGTGGTGGCCAGTGGATGTGATTAAACTGAGAAGAGCTTTGCTGGAGCCACTCTGTAGCAATCCTGGACGTGTGGGGTATCGCATTGTCCTGCTGGAAATGCCCAAGTCCGTCGGAATGCGCAATGGACATGAATGGGTGCAGGTGATCAGACAGGATGCTTACGTGTCACCTGTCAGAGTCGTATTTAGACGTGTCAAGAGACCCATATCACTCCAACTGCACACGCTCCACACCATTACAGAGCCTCCACCAGCTTGTACAGTTCCCTGCTGACATGCAGAGCCCATCCGCTCTATACAATTTGAAACGAGGCTCGTCCGACCCGGCAACATGTTTAAAGTCATCAACAATCCAATGTCGGTGTTGACGGGCCCAGGCGAGGCGTAAAGCTTTTGTTTCGTGCAGTCATCAAGGGTACACGAGTGGGCCTTCGGCTGCGAACGCCCATATCGGTGGTATTTCGTTGAATGGTTCACACGCCGACACTTGTTGATGGCCCAGCACTGAAATCTGCAGCAATTTGCGCAAGATTTGCACTTCTGTCACGTTGAACGATTCTCTTCATTCGTCGTTGGTCCCGTTCTTACAGGATCTTTTTTCGGCTGCAGCGGTGACGGAGATTTGATGTTTAACCGGATTCTTGATGTTCACGGCACACTCGTGAAATGGTCATACGGGAAATCCTCACTTCGTCGCTACCTCGGAGATGCTGTGTAGTATCTCTCGTGCACCGACTATAACACCACGTTCAAACTCACTTAAATCTTGATAACCTGCCTTTGTAGCAACAGTAACCGATCTAATAACTGCGCCAGGCACTAGGCTTATATAGGCGTTGTCGACCGCAGCACCGTATACTGCCTGTTTACCTATCTCTGTATTTGAAAGCGCTTGCCTATACCAGTTTCTTTGGCGCCTCAGTGTAATTCCGACAGTGTACGTTCCTAGCAGAGTCACCCAATATATTGCTGCTCCTAGGTGTATCTCGCGAAAAGACCAAGCAGATAAAATCAGCGACATTGGAGCCCACACGGAGGCTCACCAGCAATCGTTCTTCCCGCGAACCATCGCGACTGGAACAGGAAATGGGAAGGAGTGACAGTGGTACACAGACTGACCTCCGCCACAAGCCGAATGGTTGCTTGTGGAATATAGATGTAGATGTAAGTGTGACGTTGGTTTTGAGTTTTACCCTCTCTACAGATCAAAGCTTCTGAAATAGAAATTTCCCATGAAAGAAATCAGTCAAAATGACCACAAGTGTAGTGCAGCATTCAAAAAAAGTCACTTGGTCTGCCATAAATGATGCGTAACTTACTTTTTGAATTTCCCTCGTATATTACTCGTTACTCCCCAAAGCTATATTTCTGAGGATTTTAGAAATTTTGCACTACTTTACACTGCCGAACGGTTTCTCTAGGTCGACAAATCCTACGAAAATGTCTTGATTTTTCTTAACTCTTGCTCCTATCATCAAGCGTAAAGCCAAATTTCTTCTCTGGTCCCTTTGCATTTCGGAAAGGAAACAGGTCGTCATCTAAGAGATCCCCACCCTAAACCGCTTCCTAATTGAATAATAACTTGTGGAAGAAAGTGTTGTTTTTATTGCTATAAAATGATTACACTAATATCAGGTCTTCACATCAAGCGTATATTTTTTCTCGATTCGACACACACACACACACACACACACACACACACACACACACACACACACGCTGTCAAGTTGCTCTTACTGATCCGTTTTAGAATAAACCACACGAAATAAGACTAACAGGTGATATTGAATGTATACAAGAAAGATTATCAAGAATGATCACATGACCCATGGCATAGCATCACAGAGGTAGTGAAAAACCGGAAGAAACCTGTTCGTTGAAGGTAGAAACCAAGTACCCCGCGAAAGCGTACTTACGAAAGTTTCAAAAAACAGTATTAAGTGAGCATTCTTAAAATATACCACAAGTCCTCCCTCAGGAAACAATTAAACAAGATTAGACTAATTACAGCGCCCATAGAAGCTTTTAAGTAACAATTCCTCCTGTGCTCCGTACTCTGATGAAACGGGAAGAAACATTAATTCGCAGTACAGTGATAAGTATGCTATGCCATGCTCTTCTCAGCTGCTTGTAGAGTACGGATGTAGATGTAAATGCAGAGTTGTACAGACAGGCCTTCTACAGTTCTGCAGATGGCTAAATGGACTCACAGTGGACTGTCAGCTGTGTAAGTGAAGTACACAGATCAAAAAACGTTTTGCATCGCCCCGGTTCGCAGAACTCCTGAAGATGAGCCCCTATTAGACGGAGGGGATCCGGCAGCCGATCAGTTCCAGTCATTATACCAGAAAGGATGTACACAGCTCGTGTTGTCTGTAATCCAACCATGCCTAGACGTCAATACCGCGGGTCGAACGCGTCCGCATTGTTACTTTGTGCCAGGAAGGGCTCTTAGCAAGGGAAGTGTCCATGCGTCTCGGAGTGAACCAAAGCGATGTTGTTCGAACATGGAGGAGATGCAGAGAGACAGGAACTGTCGATGACATGCCTCGCTCAGGCCGCCTAGGGGCTACTACTGCAGTGGATGACCGCTGCCTAAGGATTATTGCTCGAAGGAACCCAGATAGCAACATCACCATGTCGAATAATGCTTTTTGTGCAGCCACAAGACGCCGTGTTACGACTCACACTGTGCGCAATGGGCTGCATGATGTCGTAACTTCTCTCCCGACGTCCATGGCGAGATCCATCTTTGCAACCACGACACCGTGCAGCGCTGTACAGATGGGCCCAACAACATACCGAATGGACCGCTCAGGATTGGCATGACGTTCTTTTCACCGATGAGTGTCGCATATGCCTTCAACCAGACAATCGTCAGAGACGTATTTGGAGGCAACCCGGTCAGGCTGAACGCCTTAGACACACTGTCCAGCGCCGGCCGGGGTGGCCGAGCGGTTCTAGGCGCTACAGTCTGGAACCGCGCGACCGCTACGGTCGCAGGTTCGAATCCTGCCTCGGGAATGGATGTGTGTGATGTCCTTAAGGTTAGTTCGGTTTAAGCAGTTCTAAGTTCTAGGGGACTGATGACCTCAGAAGTTAAGTCCCATAGTGCTCAGAGCCATTTGAACCACATTGTCCAGCGAGTGTAGCAAGGTGTACGTTCCGTGCTGTTTAGGGGTGGCTTTAAGTGGGGCCGACGTACGCCCCTGGTGGTCATGGAAGGAGCCGTAACTGCTGTACGATACGTGAACGCCATCCTCCGACTGATAGTGCAACCACATCGGCAGCACATTGGCGAGGCATTCGTCTTCATGGACGACAATTCGCGCTCCCATCGTGCACATCTTGTGAAAGACTTCCTTCAGGATAACGACATCGCTCGACTAGAATGGCCAGCGTGTTCTCCAGACGTGAACCCTATCCAACATGCGTGGGATAGATTGAAAAGGGCTGTTTATGGACGATGTGACCCACCAACCACTGTGAGGGATCGCCGTTGAGGAGTGCGACAATCTGGACCAACAGTGCCTTGATGAACGTGTGGACAGTATGCCACGACGAATACAGGCATGTATCAACGCAAGAGGACGTGCTAGAGAGTATTACAGATAACAGAGTGTAGAGCAATCTGGACCACCACCTCTGAAGGTCTCGTTGTATGGTGGTACAACATGCAATGTGTGGTTTTCATGAGCAATAATCTCTTTTCCAATTTTCTGTACATGTTACGGAACTCTCGGAACCAAGGTGATGCAAACCTTTCTTTGATGTGTGTATAATGGGCGATCAAAGAATTTCCGTTTGAAAGCGTTGCTGCAACGTATATGCAAGGTAGCGCGACACCTATAGTGGTATGCAGGGTATCTTCTCTATGAATCGTTAGGCGTATTTTCTCGGATGTTTCGTCAGATACATGCAATTTCGGTTTTGCAACATGTAGCTGGTGTGAGCCCAAACAAGTACTGTTCATCACGTCTTTCATACGAAAGTCAGAGACGACGGAAAGCGTCGGATGTTTCCCTTAAAAAAAAAAAATACATTCCCATTAGTTAGGGCGGTCCCAAATTAGTCTAGCGCATCTTTCGTTTTATCGATACGCATTAACAGGAAGAGTAAAAGACGAAAAATAATTAGTACTCCAACAGCGACTGAGCAGCGCTTCTGCATGGCGGTAGCAGTCAGCCCAGGCCAGGGTGGTGCTGTCGCCGCTTGAGTGCTGGTTAATCCCCGAGTTTTACTTTCACTGTTAAAATACCTTGATAAAAGGAACGTCGCACAAGACCAATTTGAGACTGCGCTGGCTAGTGGGCGCGTAAAATAGCACTGCAAAAATCATTTTGTTTGTAACCGGAAACAAACCGGCGTTTTCCATCGACGATGGGCATCACATGAAAGACTTGATGAGCAGTATTTGTTTTGGCTGACCACAGCTACAAGTCGCAAACAAAAAAAACTTGCAAATATCTGCCGAAAGATTATGATGTTGATGTTTGATTTGCTGGGCGCCCAACTACGCGGTTATCAGCAACATTTGCTCAATCCAATCTCGATTCTTTCATGAATGATGATGAAATGATGAGGACAGCACAAACACCCAGTCATCTCGAGGCAGGTGAAAATTCCTGACCCCGCCGGGAATCGAACCAGGGACTCCGTGCTCGGGAAGCGAGAACGCTACCGCGAGACCACGATCTGCGGACTCTGCCGAAAGAAACACCGGAGAAAATGCGCCTGACGTCTCTTAAGAGAGACACCCTACACAAACACTGACATGTAGATAATGGCTTAGTGTGGCAGTCTTTTCTTTCTCACGTGCGTGCGGTAAATGCAGAAATGTGAACCGTGGTGGCATTATTAACAAATGCGTCCAAACAGGACCATCGTGCTGTTATTTCTTTCTCGGCTGCCAAAGGACAAACACGCTACACAACTATCGGAGAATGAAGAATGTGTGTGAGGCAGCCTGTCTGTCGAAAATCACCATTGTGGAATGTTGCACCAATTTCCGTGCTCGTCGCGATTCGACAAAAGACGCCAATGGAGCTGGGAGGCCAGCAACATCCATTACGGGTGATGCTAACTGAAATAAGAGACACTCGAGCACTCGCCCCATAGTCCTGATCTCTCCCCATGGCTTTGGTCGCTGCTGGAGTATAGTACAGAGGGGTCCAAAAAAATGTATCCACTGTTTAAAAGTCCATAACTGGCAAACTAATTGACAGAGTTGTCTCATCTTTGGTAGTGTAATAATTTGTAGTTCCGGCAATCGCCACACAAGCGTTGCATTGCGTTGTTTTGTTTTGTCAGATGACAGTCGCCAGATAGTCAGTGTTTTGTTCTTAGTTGCACCTAGTTACTCGAGTAAACACGGCTGGCGCAAGGCTTACATTCGATGAAAGGAAGGCAGTTTTGAAGTGGTATTTTAAGTATAAAAACATTAATGAGGTTCAATGGCAATGACGAAATGAGTATCAAACAGAGCCACCGACACGTTTAACGATTCGTCGCATTCGACACAAATTTGAAGCCGAACGCTGTGTTAAAGGTGTACACAAACTACGATCTGGACGACCTGTAAGAGTAACAAGTCCAGCTAACTCCCATCGTGTGTTACAACAATTCACTCGCTCACCACAGAAGTCTGAGACAGTGTGCCCGTGAAACCGGAGTGAGTCGCTCAAGTGTTCGGCGAATTTTGAAGACAGCAAAGTGGAAGTGCCACATCCCACGATTGCTACACACAATGAACGAGGACGACCCAGATCGTAGAATGGAGTACTGCGAGTGGTTTACTAACATGGTGCGCAACGATGAAGAGTTTGCAGAGATGACTGTGTGGTCTGATGAGGCACATTACAAACTCAATGGTACAGTAAATCGCCACAATTGCATCTACTGGGCCGCCGAAAATCCGAACGTCCATATAGACAAAGCCGTGAATTTGCCAGGAGTAAATGTGTGGTGCGGGTTGTCTTACCGGGGCTTGACTGGACCATTCTTCTTTGACGGCACAGTTACCGGTGAGGTGTACCTTCAGAAGCTTCAGACATCCGTTCCACCTGCCATCCAAGATTTTTATGGAAATGGAAGAGCTTACTTTCAACAAGATGGTGCCCCAGCCCACTACCAAAATCGTGTTAGGGCGTATCACGACGAAAATCTACCAGGAAGATGGACAGGCCGTAGAGGTGCTGTGGAGTATCCACCACGTTCCCCAGACCTAACTCCTCTAGACTTTTACCTAAGGGGAACGCTAAAGGACGTCGTTTATTGACAAAAGCCACGCACATTGGATGAACTTCGAGAATCCATCATACATTCATGTGCAAATATCCAACTGAACACGTTGCAGTCAGTAGTTCGTGCTGCAGTTCGGCGGCATCGTTTGTGTGTGGATGTTAATGGTGACCATTTCGAACACCTACAGTGATATCTTTAAGTATGATTTTAAGCTAAACTTTCATTAAAAATGAGACAGCTCCGTCAATTAGTTTTCGAGTTATGGGCTTTTAAACAGTGGATACATTTTTTGGACCCCTCTGTATATTACGAGGGTAATCTCAAAAGTAAGGTCTCCTATTCTTTTTATAAGTACATAAACCTGTTTATTTCTACAATGCTTTACATCAGTTTACAGCTTGAACATTTAGTTATTTTTCGACATAATCACCATTTCTGTCGATGCATTTTTGTAGACACTGTCGCAGTTTTTGTATGCCCATGTCATACCAGCTTGCCGCCATGCTCTTCAGAAAGTTATGAAATTCTTCTTTCACCTCGTCGTCGAAGCTGAACCTAGGAAACAGGTGATAGTCACTGGGCGCCAAGTCAGGACTATAAGGTGGGTGGGTGATTATGTTCCACTGAAACTGTTGCAGGAAAGCAACGGTTTGCCGAGCGATGTGTGGGCGAGCGTTGTCCTGGAGAATATGCACGCCCTTGCTCAACATTCCTCTTCTCCGGTTCTGAATTGCCCGTTTGAGTTTTTTCAGAGTCTCACAGTACCTGTCAGCGTTAATTGTGGTCTCAGCGATTCAGCTCCGATGACGAGGTGAAAGAAGAGGTTCATAAGTTTCTGAAGAGCATGGCGGCGAGCTGGTATGACATGGGCATACAAAAACTGCCACAGCCGTCTACAAAAATGCATCGACAGAAACGGTGATTATGTCGAAAAATAGCTAAATGTTCAAGCTGTAAACTGATGTAAACCATTGTAGAAATAAACAGGTCTACGTACTTATAAAAAAATAGAAGACCTTCCTTTTGAGATTACCCTCGTATAATACGGAAGTTAACTGAAATCAGCAAGCTGTAAGATGAACAGGAGTGTCACTTTTGTTAAAAAGACAGTAACTACACTGAAATTAACGCGAATCATGATAGTGCCTGGACGTTACAGAAGGGGTGACATGGTCCTTAATAGGGTGTGTGATCGTCGAGTTCATCCGTGAAAAGACACACAGGCAAAAAGAGTACAGAGTCACACTAACACTGACCGGTGAAGGTACTATGTTCAAAGATTTGAAGGTCAGTACGCCCGTACAGCACTATATTCCCTGGACCACCAAAACGATCACGTTAGACGATGATCCTGGGTGCATTACGTGTTCCCACTTCCAGTCATACGAGAGTACGCCCAGCATTGTCGAACATGATCGTTTTGATGGTCCAGTTGTCATGTTGGGTGGGCGTACTGACTCCAAATCTTTGAACACTGTTCACAGACCGTCAACAATATCGTGACGTTGGACTCTTTACCCATGTGCGCATTTTCTGGTGTACATTCGCCGCTGACTTCATTTTTATGGACCACAATGCTCTACCAGATCGACCAGCCCAAGTAGAGGAGCTTTTCGAACGTGAGGATATTCAGCGAATGGACTGGCCTCATTGTTCCCCCGATTTACGTCCCGCGTGTGTCATGCGAAGGTGAGAGAAGTATTGCAGCAAGTCCGCACATACCAACGACTGTCCCCCATCTGTAAATCGCGCTGGTGGAGGAATGGAAATCACTATCACAAGAAATCCTAACTAGCGTTGCGGCCAGCAGGGGAGCAGTTGCAGAGCATGTACGAGGGGCGTTTGAAAAGTCCGTGCAAAAATAGAAACTACTTACGTGTTTGGGGTAAACCTTTATTATTTTTCGACACTTTTACACTTATACACTTCGTCCAACGCTGTTCTAATTTGTTCATCCCTTCCGAATAATACACTACTGGCCATTAAAATTGCTAATCCAAGAAGAAATGCCGATGATAAACGCGTATTCATTGGACAAATATATTATACAAGAACTGACATGTGATTACATTTCCACGCAATCTGGGTGCATAGATAATGAGAAATCAGTACCTAGAACAACCACCTCTGGCCGTAATAACGTCCTTGATACGCCTGGGCATTGAGTCAAACAGAGCTTGGATGGCGCGTGCAGGTACAGCTGCCCATGCAGCTTCTACACGATACCACAGCTCATCAAGAGTAGTGGCTGGCGTATTGTGACGAGCCTGTTGCTCGGCCATCAGTGAGCAGACGTTTTCAGTTGGTGAGAGATCTGGAGAATGTGGTGGCCTGGGCAGCAGTCGAACATTTTCTGTATCCAGAAAGGCCGGTTCAGAACCTGCAACATGAGGTCGTACATTATCTTGCTGAAATGTAGGGTTTCGGAGGGATCGAATGAATGGTAGAGCCACGGGTCGTAACACATCTGAAATGTAACGTCCACTGTTCAAAGTGCCGTCACTGTGAACAACAGGTGACCGAGACGTGTAACCAATGGCACCCCATACCATCACGCCGGGTGATACGCCAGTATGGCGTTGACGAATACACGCTTCCAATGTGCGTTCACCGCGATGTCGCCAAACACGGATGGGACCATCACGATGCTGTAAACAGAACCTGGATTCATCCGAAAAAATGACGTTTTGCCATTCGTGCACCCAGGTTCGTCGTTGAGTACACCATTGCAGGTGCTCCTGTCTGTGATGCAGCGTCAAGGGTAACCGCAGCCATGGTCTCCGAGCTGATAGTCCATGCTGCTGCAAACGTCGTCGAACTGTTCGTGCAGATGGTTGTTGTCTTGCAAACGTGCCCATCTGTTGACTCAGGGATCGAGACGTGGCTGGACGATCCGTTACAGCCATGCAGATAAGATGCCTGTCATCTCGACTGCTAGTAATACGAGGCCGTTGGGATCACCACGGCGTTCGGTATTACCCTACTGAACCCACCGATTCAATATTCTGCTAACAGTCATTGGATCTCGACCAACGCGAGCAGCAATGTCGCGACACGATAAACCGCAATCGCGATAGGCTACAATCCGACCTTTATCAAAATAGGAAACGTGATGGTACGCATTTCTCCTCCTTACACGAGGCATCACAACAACGTTTCACCAGGCAACGCCGGTCAACTGCTGTTTGTGTATGAGAAATCGGTTGGAAACTTTCATTATGTCAGGACGTTGTAGGTATCGCAACCGGCGCCAACCTTGTGTGAATGCTCTGAAAAGCTAATCATTTGCATATCACAGCATCTTCTTCCTTTTGGTTAAATTTCGCGTCTGTAGCACGTCATCTTCGTGATGTAGCAATTTTAATGGCCATTAGCATAGGAACTGTCCAGAGTCTGCAAAATAGCTACTTGTTGCTGCAATCACCTCCTCGTTTGAGTAAAATCTTTGTCCCGCCAGCCATTTCTTCAAATTGGGAAACAATTAGTAGAAGTCTGGAGAGCAGGGGGAATGTGAATCGAGTTGGAATCCTATTTCCATAAATTCTGAGACCACAACTGCTCAGGTGAGTGCTGGTGCATTGTCGTGATGGAAAAGGACTTTTCTCGCGGTCCAATCGCCGGCGTTTTTGTTGCAGCTCGGTTTTCAAACGGTCCAATAATGATGAAAAATATTCACCTTTAATAGTTTTACCCTTTCCAAGATAGTCGATGAGGATTATCCCTTGGAAATCCCAAAAGACAGTCGCCGTAACCTTTCCGAAGTAACGGTCTTCGCCTTTTTCGGTACAGATTCTCCCTTGGTAATCCATTGTTTAGATTGTTCTTTGGTCTCAGGAGTATAGCAATGTATCCATGTTTCATCGACAGTGACGAAACGACGCTTAAAGTCCTGCGGATTCTTCCTGAACAGCTGCAAACCATCCTTGCAACACTCCACACGATTCCGTGTTTGGTCAAGCGTGGGCGATCGAGGAACCCATCTTGCAGATAGTTTTCTCGTGTCCAAATGTTTACGCAAAATATTATGTACCCGTTCATTTGAGATGCCGACAGCACTAGCAATCTCACGCACCTTAACTCTTCTGTCATCCATCACCATATCATGGATTTTATGAATGCTTTCTGGAGTCGTAACCTCCACAGGGCGTCCAGAAAGTTCAGCATCACTTGTGCCCATATGGCCACTCCGAAAATTTTGAAACCTCTTATAAACTTTTCTAATCGAAGGTGCTGAGTCACCGTAATGTTTATCAAGCTTCTCTTCAGTCTCCTGAGGCGTTTTGCCTTTCATAAAGTAATGTTTAATCATCACACGAAATTCTTTTTCGTCCATTTTTTGACAATCACTCGTCTTCCTTGATTCACACAAATGCCAAACACAAAGAAATAGACCAATATTGCTGAAACTTGGTGTGCGTTCTTTCCAATGATGCTAATAAGTAAACATGACCTCGATACGCGCCGGTGGTGCCATGTCTCGGACTTTACGCGGACTTTTCAGACGCCCCTCGTACTGCCGTCCGTAGTGATCACTTTGAATTGCCCCCCTCTGTTTATTGATTGTATAGCCACTGAATTGCTATTTATTTATTTAATGGGATAATAATAATTATTAAAAGGTGGCAATTTTATTTAAGCATTGATTTTACTCTTTCGATTGTTGCGAGTCAGCGATAGTGCAATGCTGCTCGCTTTGGAGAATACACATTTTATAAGAATTATTTGGTCCAGGAAACACTTTTGCGATCACGGTTGCGATTTAGACGGTATTCGCGTAATTGTACTGATTAAAAGTTATGGTTTCCGAAAGACGCAGGTTCGATTAAAGCTGTGTGCACTTTTGCGCATATAATGAAAATATTCATAACACGTCGCGTAACAAAAAGAAACATGCGAATCACAAACGTGGTCAAACGAAGAAAATATATGATAACGTAAATGTTCTTTGCTGTTATTCAGGACAGGCTCAGATTAGACCTTGCAATTTTTAGTTATAGGAAATGACAAGACGTTACACTTGGGAGATATTTGTTTTGAGTAACTTGTGTTTATCTTCTCTCTCTCTCCTTTTTACAGCCTTTATACCTTCACATCGATTAAGGAACTTTTTCTCCTCTACCGACCAGTACGAGAACAAAATTCAGACTCAACAAAATGTCTTACATCGAATTATTACATGGTTAACCCTTAACAATCATATATAGTTTCGTAGTACAAACAACGCTAAGTTATTCCGTGCACTAGAGAGTCTTTCATACACTGAGCACAAAAATGAAAAAAATAAAATTATAATTACATTTTTAATATCATGAATACCTCTGTAAATCATGAAAATAAGGTTTGACATCGTCGTAATATTAATTTTCATCGTCGTAGCACTACAACTTGCCCTATTAAGAACCATGTCCCGTCTTTTGTAACGTCCAAAATCGCGATAACTTCGGTATAATTATTACCTTTGAATAAAACTGGCATTTATGTTCGGAACATCGCGTATTTGTTTCAGGTACTTTCTCTATTATTTTGTAGCAGCTCTTTCTAGGAATGGTCCAGGTTTCATCGAGCTATGTTACCTGGCAGTCAGATACCACGCTAAAGCTAATTCCGTCCTTAATTTTTGCTCTCCAGTGTATCTGTGAGTTTCTACATAAGAGGAGAACAAGAAATCCTAAAAGCACCAGAACACGGCAGTAGCTCACACATATCAGGAACATCACGTGAACATGCCATAATACCCTAAGAAGGCACTTGATAATGGGAATCATTTCTCGAAACGTATTGGGTAAGAATTAAATATAGGAACACCGTTACTGTCAGCAGCAAATGTTGTTTTGCAAGAAACAAAACGATTATGTTCAAAGTTTTCACCAACTATTTGCCGTGGATAAAGTAAAAAATATCGTAAGTTGTATCATTCAGATTGACTCTGGCTGCGGAAACCTACGCACTTCCCCAACGATGTTACAAATTTTAATTGATTCAAGGGTAAATGTATCAGTTTGGCCAGACGCAGTGGCAGAGCGGTTCTAGGCGCTTCAGTCCGGAACCGCGCAGGTTCGAATCCTGCCTCGGGCATGGATGTGTGTGATGTCCTTAGGTTAGTTAGGTTTAAGTAGTTCTAAGTTCTAGGGGACTGCTGACCTCAGATGTTAAGTCCCATAATGCACATAGCCATTTGAACCATTTTTGTATCAGTTTGACTTAAGAGACCCTGGTAAGGAAAAGACAGAGTCGGAAGTTATAAGCGAAAATCGTTCTGATATCTCTGACAGGACTGCAATACTCTCTTTCAAATTCTGAAGGTGGCAGGGGTAAAATACAGGGAGCGAAAGGCTATTTACAATTTGTACAGAAACCAGATGGCAGTTATAAGGGTTGAGGGGCATGAAAGGGAAGCACTGGTTGGGAAGGGAGTGAGACAGGGTTGTAGCCTATCCCCTATGTTATTCAGTCTGCATATTGAGCAAGCATTAAGGAAACAAAAGAAAAATTCGGAGTAGGAATTAAAATCCATGGAGAAGAAATAAAAACTTTGAGGTTCGCCGATGACATTGTAATTCTGTCAGAGACAGCAGAGGACTTGGAAGAGCAGTTGAATGGAATGGACAGTGTCTTGTAAGGAGGATATAAGATGAACATCAACAAAAGCAAAACGAGGATAATGGAATGTAGTCGAATTAAATCGTGTGATGCTGAGGGTATTAGTTTAGGAAATGAGACGCTTAAAGTAATAAATGAGTTTTGCTATTTGGGGAGCAAAATAACTGATGATGGTCAAAGTAGAGAGGATATAAAATGTAGACTGTCGATGGCAAGAATAGCGTTTCTGAAGAAGAGAAATTTGTTAACATCGAGTATAGATTTTAAGTGTCAGGAAGTCGTTTCTGAAAGTATTTGTGTGGAGTGTAGCCTTGTATGGAAGTGAAACGTGGAGATAAATAGTTTAGACAAGAAGAGATTAGAAGCTTTCGAACTGTAGTGCTACAGAAGAATGCTGAAGATTAGATGGATAGATCACATAACTAATGAGGAGGTATTGAATAGAATTGGAGAGAAGAGAAATTGGTGGCACAACTCGACTAGAAGAAGGGACCGGTTGGTAGGACATGTTCTGAGGCATCAAGGGATCACCAATTTAGTATTGGAGGGCAGTGTAGAGGGTAAAAATCGTAGAGGGAGACCAAGAGATGAATACACTAAGCAGATTCAGAAGGATGTAGGTTGCAGTAGGTACTGGGAGATGAAGAAGCTTGCACAGGATAGAGTAGCATGGAGAGCTGCATCAAACATGTCTCTGGACTGAAGACCACAACAACAACAATCTCTCACAGTGGAATACATGTACTGGTACTGTAGCTGCTAAGATTGTAGATTAGAGGCAGTAGTATGGACCAAAACAAGAAAAAAATCTCGTTAAACATGGCCTCTAAAATGCATATCTCAGGATCTATGAACAGTTTTTCAGCAGGAGAGGACAATAGCTAAGATGAACAATTGTTCATAGCTCTTAAGTTATGCAATTTAGAGCCCATGTTTACTAGACCTTTCTTGCTTGTTTTGATCCATACTACCACCTCTGAAAGTTTCCCACGCCACAGTCTTAGCAACAACAGTACCAGTATATGTACTCCAGTCAGGACTATGGGAACCATTTTCGCTTATGCCTTTTGACTCGGTTGATTCCTGATCGGGGTCCCTTACCAGATATCGATACAGTTACCCTTCTCCATAATCCCTGAAATTTTGTAAGATTGTTACGGAATTACTGTGTATAATGCGCTCAGCCACTGACAATTTAGCTGATGAAAGGCCCTTAACGTGCACAAGTTCCTAAGACGAAACCTCGGCGGACACCACTCGGGTCCCCTCCGCCCGCGCCTCCCTGCTTGTGGCTGAGAAGGGGACTCCACTGTGCATGAGGCCCTTCGCTGCTAGGCAGTCGCATTCCAGCCGGCAACGCGTGGGCCTCCCACTGCCTGTGCTTTGGCGCTCCCTCGGCGTGTGTGAATGTATGTAGCTGTGTGAGTGGATGTGCGGCCGCGACCACGTGACGTCAGCCTTAACGAGATTACGCTGGCAGTCGCAGGACCCTCTGCCGCAGCTCGCCACCAGCCAGCCAGTCAAGATGGCAACGTCGGCGCGAGCGCACCCCCTGCTGCTGCTGGCCGTTCTCCTGCTCTGCACAGCAGTCCAGGTGCGTGCAGTCTCCCTGCCTGTACCCGGGTAGATGTTCCTTTATTGCCGCCTCTTTTTTTGTGATACCTAATGTTTCAGCGACTGCCGCCATACTCATCGTCAGGAGTTAAGTGTCGTACTAACTGGCCCTGTGGTACTTTCGCGTGTAGTCAGCCGAATTACGTCACAGGGGCGTCACTAAGTCCTGGAACTTTCATATGATACCAGAAATGATACGGATATCTGTGACGGAGATACGTTAGAATGCTAGAAAACGGCTTATTTCTTTCTGTGCATCAAACGCTGATGTCCAGGCACCACAAAGGGTACAAATTCAGACGCTGTCCAGGTAAAAGTTGTTGTTGATTCTGATCACGGCGGCTTCTTTGGTGACAGAATCCCGGTAGGAAGGTGCACGGAATGATAATTTTTCTTCAAACGTAATCATTTGTTTCTTTACGAGGCTGTGCTTGGCAACGGCAAGTTTGTCAAGACCGCGGTATTTAATGTGGCGTCGGTCCCCTATGCAGTGTGCTGAAATCGTTCTTAAGGACTAACCAATGTAGCTGCTACCGAATTTGAAAGTAATTTTATAAATTGCAGGAACACTGAGACCAACGCTAGCTTTTACTAAGTGCATCATCTCTCTAATTTGCTGGCGTTCGGAAAATGGACGGAATTCCGTGTCTGTTCGGAGCGACCCAAGAAAATTAAACAGATGCTGCAGCAACTGACAGCCGCTGTGGCCGAGCGGTTCTAGGCGCTTCACTCCGGAACCGCGCTGCTGCTACGGTCGCAGGTTCGAATCCTGCCTCGGGCATCTACATCTTCATCTACATTCATACTCCGCAAGCCACCCAACGGTGTGTGGCGGAGGGCACTTTACGTGCCACTGTCATTACCTCCCTTTCCTGTTCCAGTCGCGCATGGTTCGCGGGAAGAACGACTGCCGGAAAGCCTCCGTGCGCGCTCGAATCTCTCTAATTTTACATTCGTGATCTCTTCGGGAGGTATAAGTAGGAGGAAACAATATATCCGATACCTCATCCAGAAACGCACCCTCTCGAAACCCGGACAGCAAGCTACACCGCTATGCAGAGCGCCTCTCTTGCAGAGTCAAAACATCTCCGTAACGCTATCACGCTTACCAAATAACCCTGTGACGAAACGCGCCGCTCTTCTTTGGATCTTCTCTACCTCCTCTGTCAACCCGACCTGGCACGGATCACACACTGATGAGCAATACTCAAGTATAGGTCGAACGAGTGTTTTGTAAGCCTCCTTTGTTGATGGACTACATTTTCTAAGGACTCTCCCAATGAATCTCAACCTGGCACCCGCCTTACCAAAAATTAATTTTATATGATCATTCCACTTCAAATCGTTCCGCACGCATACTCCCAGATATTTTACAGAAGTAAAATGGGTGAGTGTGATGTCCTTAGGTTAGTTAGTTTTAAGTAGTTCTAAGTTCTAGGGGACTGATGACCTCAGATGTTAAGTCCCGAAGTGCTTAGAGCCTTTTGAACCATTTACTGCACCAACTTAAAGACAGCCTTAGTAGCAGGCACGTCAGCTCAGCGTGTTCCGCCAGAGGGCTGCCTGCTCTCTGTAATAATAATAATAGTAATAAAACTGAGCGAAGTATTCAACGATCAACTGGAAGAGGTCAAGTGAGATGCACTCAAACCAAACGACAGAACAATGACGGAAAAATGTGGCCAGCGCGGCTAACCCCTGCAGAGAACTCAAGTTCGATTCCTGGTACTGTATAGAATTTTTGCTTGGTGGGAGGATTGGAACGGGGTGAACTCTAGGGATGGGAAAATTGAAACCAGTGTTTTACTTTTGAATAACTGTTATTTTCCAGTATTTGTTTGAGCTCTTTTATAACAAATGTTATTTTAGCTTTTACTGATAACCGAGTAAAGAACCGAAGTATCAGTTAGTCATGACAGCAATGCTAATTTTTTTTTGTTTTTAAATAAATCGTTTTTTTTTTTTTTTTTTTGTAAAAAGGAATAATTTTTAACCGCAAGATTTGCATTGGTTGGAAGTATTGCATTATTATAGAAAATGGGAAAAGCAAACAGTGCTACATTATTAACAATTCTGACAGAAACGAGCAACAAACACGTGGCACAAAAATTGGTACAGCACTGCTGAGACAATAATGTCCCTGTTGCAGTGTGTCATAGCTTAGGGTACGTATGTAACGTGCTGTGCGCACGACTTGCCCCACCTGGTCGTACAGTAGTTTGTCGCTATCTTCGCCGGACATACGTTGTATTGCAGAATGCCACCAACCCTAGTCTGGAAGCATTTTGCCAAGTGACTTAACAATGAAGTACAATGCTTCACTTGCTTTAAAACATTAAAGATTTGTCTGCCATTTCTATGGCATAATAAAAGAGGAAGGAAATTATGGTAACAACAATAAATTAGAACTTAACAATTCATTCATAGCACACAATAAGAATAGAAGTAGCTGATATGCTGCGTGAGTCTGCGTAATGCACCTTTATCTGCTTGTAGTCCTTGAAAACTGACAAATTAACACGAAAAACAGAGTTCTTCAACCTCAGTTCTCACTCTTTAGCACTGACTATTCGTAATGACCAAATACTAGTCTGATCGCCGATTACAGCGTGATTTTCGAGCAGAATTACAAAAAATTAGAATCAGTGGAAGGATACTGGCGATTTTTTTGTAGTATTCAACCAATTATCACTTTTCGAGAAAGGCGACGAACGGTGGACGGACTAAGTTTTCTTTTATTTGCCTGTTTAATTTCATGTTTTGATTCTATCTTGAAACTGAGAAAGTCAAAATTTTTCAATCTTTGTTCGATTTCTACGTTAATTCCAAGAAATAATATGAATAAAAAACCGAAAATTCGGTATTTCAGAAACCGGTTATTTTGAGCGGTTTTAACATCCAGGTTAAACAGTGGAAGAAAACCGAAAGTCGGTTGTTTCAGCGATAACCGCCATGACTACTGCACACAGTCTCCCGAGGCCAATAGAGAAGCTACTTGGCCGAGTAGTAGCTGTTCCAAGGTCAAGAAACCCGAAACGTCCGGGAGCGCGGTGTGCTGAGCCCATCCTATGATGCCATTGACACAGGACGACCTGGCGGTCGGTCGTGTCCGATTGGACGGTCTAGGACCAGAACGCCGAACTTTAGTTACCATTTTCTTTATTAGCATAAATATCAGACACCGATAAATACACGTGAGCTTAAGCTGGATTCCGTGAACTTCAAACAAAGCTACAAAAATAGAAATTTTGATTCTTAGTCTCGATTTTAGGCGCAACGTCGACCTAGACTTGGAAATGCTGCACAGAGCGCCGACGGCACATTAAATATCCCGATTTTTACGAATGTGCTGTTGCCGCAAGCAGCCTTATAAACGAATACATTGTTATGTTTGATGAAACGAAAATCTTAATCCATGCATCTGTCTACTTGGATTCTATCATCAACGAGGCCGTTGAGATCAGGACCAGCGACAACATCTGGACAGCGGCTATACCCTTAGAGGCCCATAGAAACCAGCGCTCGATGCTGAAAGGCTACAGAGAAGAGAATAAGGTGAACTTCCCACTTCCATTATACAAGGTGTAAATTTTAAGTTGACAAACCAGAATAACAAAAAATAAGCTTCACATGAAAAAATGTGTAGAATCCAAAGTTGATTATTTTCGAGGGGGACATCTGCTGATGCTAAAATTAGCCCGCCACCCCAGCCCCCTGGGGGTGGTGCAGGAGGCAACTTTAAAATTTCAAATGAAACCCCCATTTTTTATCGCAGAATCAGATTCTACATAAAAAACTACGTACATTTTGTCTTAAACATTTGTTTCGATTCTTGGTAGTTGGCGCTGTAATTCAAGAAAATCCATGTTCTAATTTTTTGCATGGAAAATGGTTACGGATAAATACAAAAATACTTATTTACCTCGTAAATTTTGATACGCTAAAACTAAAACTCTCCCTCTCTCCCCATAGGGTGGGATTTTAGAGAGAGGAATCAGAGTTTTACAAATGTTGACACAAACATTAATGTTTTCCGCAGATATTTGGGTCAACATTTCTAAAACTCTAATTCCTCTCTCTCAAATCCCAGCCTATGGGGAGAGAGGGAGTTTTAGTTTTAGCGAATCAAAATTTACGAAGTAAATAAGTATTTTTTATTGAATTACAGCATCAACTACCAAGAATCAAAACAAATGTTTAAGACAAAATGTACGTAGTTTTTTATGTAGAATATGATTCTGCAATAAAAGATAGGGGTTCCTATTTGAAATTTTAAAGTTGACTACCGCCCCACCCCCAGGGGGCTGGGATGGCGGGCTAATTTTAGCAGCAGCAGATGTCCCCCTCGAAAATGCTCAACTTTGGATTCTACACATTTTTTCATGTGAAGCTTATTTTTTGTTATTCTGCCTTGTCAACTTAAAATTTACACTCTGTATAATGGAATCGGTATCGCTACCGATGTTCGTCCATCGCAGACATCACCATAATATCTGGTAGCTTACGCAAATTCCGAGATTTCGTGACGTCTTCATGACGTAATTCGGCCAACTAGATACGAAAGTACAACACGCGCTATTAGTACGACAGTTAACTCCTGCCGTTGTCGACAGAGAAGTCGTTGGAAGCTTGAATATACAAACAAATCCGATGCGGCAAGAAAACCGAGAAACATTGTACAAAACTGCCGCCGCGTAAAACTACGTCACCATGTCCATGTGTACCAGTCTGCTGCTGAAAGTAAGTTCCTCACCTCTGCAACAACTGGGTTAACAACCCGCGCATTCGCAGGGCGTCGAAGTGGTGCTGAACCAAGATCTCGATTTCCGAAAAACGTTTTATTCAGTTCCAATGCGAGATCTTCGAAGGAAAATACGTTTCTGGTAGATGTATAACCAGCTCTGCGACTGAATCGATACTTTTCGGACAGGCACGATCCAGCACGTTATTCTGGATGGAGATTCATCCACAATAGTTGGTGTGTCCCGGAGGAGTTAGACAGAACCTTTACTGTTTGTGTTACGCAGGGTGATTCCGTAATGATGATACAAACTTTCAGGGACTATGAAGAAGGGTCAATGCATCAATTTTATGCGAGGGACCTTGGTCCAAAAACGTTCGAGTCGAAAGTTATAAGCTAAAATCCTTCTGATTTCTCTGACAGTGGACCTCTTCTACTGCAAGCTCTTTGCTTTCCATGTTTTCGGAGGAGGTAGTATGGACCAAAGCATGGAAAAAAATGTTCAGTGAACATGGGGTCCAATGTGTATAAAGCTAAGATCACTTGTTCATCTTTGCTAGTGTGAAACCCATCTCTTCCACTGAATAACGGTTAATAGCTCTTAAGGAGTGCGTTTCAGGGCCCATGTTAATTAGACAATTTTTTTCTCGTTTTGGTCCGTACTGCCCCCTCCAAAAACATGAATAACAGAGAGCCTGCTGATCGCCAGAGGTAGCAGAACGATTTGCCCTTATAACTTTTGATTCGGTCGTTTCCTGACCAGGGTCCATTACTTTAAATCGATACACTAACCCATTTCTTTCATTCCTTAAAGTTTGTAACATCACGGAATTACCCTCCACATAACTGACTATTGGTATTAGCTGCAATCTCATACTTTTAGCAGATGATGCAGTTATCTATAGGAAAATTCAAGCCAGTAAAATTTACAGTGCCAACGGCCTCGCCGCAGTGGTAACACCGGTTCCCGTCAGATCACCGAAGTTAAGCGCTGTCGGGTTGGGCTAGCACTTGGATGGGTGACCAACCGGTCTGCCGAGGGCTGCTGGCAAGCGGGGTGCACTCAGCTCTTGTGAAGCAAACTGAGGAGTTACTTGACTGAGAAGTAGCGGCTCCGGTCTCGGAAACTGACATAAGGCCAGGAGAGCAGTGTGCTGACCACATGCCCCTCCATACCCGCATCCAGTGACGTCTATGAGCTAAGGATGACATGGCGGCCGGTCATTACCGTTGGGCCTGCATGGCCTGTTCGGAAGGAGTTAAGTTAAAATTTACAGTAACATCCTGTTGGGCGTCAACAAAGCATCAGTCTGTTGCGAAGACTGACAATTAACTCTTAATGTAGGAATCTGTAATGTTCTGCAGTTCCCTCTGACTTCATTACTAATAAGTCACAGCTACAGGCAGTCATCTCATGCAAGGGGCGTTCAGTAAGTAATGGAACACATTTTTTTTCCAAAAGCAGGTTGGTTTTATTGAAGATTCCAATACATCGTGTTATTCCCCATTCTTTAGGCTCAAATCCCTGTATGTATATGAAGATGGTATCTGTTCTTTCGGACATGTCCTAAAGAACGGATACCATCTTCATATACATATGTAGTTAAGGCTCACCGCCCATTTGACCATCTTCTTCTATCCGGATGCACAAACAGTGCCCGAACGTTTACGGGAATCGACAGTAAAGCCGCGAGTAATGAGTATAATGGGCAGGGGCACTTTAAACATAGTGTGGGACAATGAGTTGCGAATGTTGGTCTCACGGGAGGCGTGCCAGAGATAAGTCCCTGCAGTCGCATTATCCTCTGTGTGCTCGGTGGCTCAGAAGAATAGAGCGTCTCCCCTGCAAGCAGGAGATCCCGGGTTCGAGGCCCGCTCAGGCCACACATTTTCAACTGTCCCCCATTGACTTATATCAATGCCTGTATGCAGCTAAGGGTATTGATTTAACTGTAATTTCAAATCCACGTTTTTGAATATAATCTTCATCAATGAGACGGCCTAGCGCCACCTTGCTGGGAAGGCCTGTATGCCCGCTTGGTATCACTGTACTGGTCGACAT
The DNA here is from genome assembly GCF_023864345.2 of Schistocerca serialis cubense. Lineage (NCBI taxonomy): Eukaryota > Metazoa > Arthropoda > Insecta > Orthoptera > Acrididae > Schistocerca > Schistocerca serialis. The sequence continues at coordinate 232,743,189 of NC_064642.1, forward strand.
CGTCTTGCTGCATCAATAACCTCACGCTCATCCATGTACTGCTTCCCGCTGAGTGCATCCTTCATGGGGTCAAACAGATGGAAATCGGAAGATGCAACATCTGGAATCTAGGGTGGGTGAGGCAGAACAGTCCAGTAAAGTTTTGTGAGCTCTTTCGGGTGCGCAGACTTGAGCGAGGCCTGGCTTTTCCATGAAGAAGGAGAAGTTTGCATTTCTATTGCGACGAACACATTGAAGTCGTTTTTTGAATTTCCTGAGGGTAGCACTATACACTTCCGAGCTAGTCGTTACACAATGATGGAGGACACTAAAAAGAATAGCTTCTTTAGAGTTGTCATGACTGAGGGTGTCGCTTTGAACTTTTTCTTTGGAGGACAGGTGATGTGGGGCCACTCCAAGTTTCCGGTTCGAAGTGATGACTGTATGTTTCATCGCTTGTGAGGATCAGCCTCTTAACGTGCAGGCAATTTCGTAGAGATGGTCCTTCAAATGGTTCAAATGGCTCTGAGCACTGTGGGACTTAACTTCGGAGGTCATCAGTCCCCTAGAAGTTAGAACTGCTTAAACCTAACTAATCTAAGGATATCACACACATCCATGCCCGAGGCAGGATTCGAACCTGCGACCGTAGTGGTCGCGCGGTTTCAGACTGTAGCGCCTAGAACCGCACGGCCACTACGGCCGGCCACTTCGTCCGACGCTGTTCTAATTTGTTGATCCTTTCGGAATAATAGGAATTGTCCAAGTCTGCAAAATAGCTATTGTTGCTGCAATCACCTCCTCGTTTGAAAAAAATGTTTGTCCCGCCCGCCATTTCTTCAAATTGGGGTAAAATAGTAGTCCGAGAGTGCCAAGCCTGGAGAATAGGGGGGATGTGAAACGAGTTGGAATCCTATTTCCATTAATTTTGCGTCCACAACAGCTGAGGTGAGTGCTGGTGCATTGTCATGATGGAAAATGAGTTTTTTGCAGTCCAATCGCCAGCGTTTTTCTTGCAGATTGATTTTTAAACACTCCAGTAACGATAAATAATATTCACCCGTAATAGTTTCACCCTTTTCCAGATAGTCGATGAGGATTATTCCTTGCGAATCCCAAGAGACAGTCGCTTTAACCTTTCCAGCCGAAGGAATGGTTTTCGCCTTTTTTGGTGCAGATTCTACCTTGGTAAACCATTGTGTAGATCGTTGTTTGGTCTCAGGGGTATAGTAATGTATCCACGTTTCATCCACAGTGACGAAACGTCGCTTAAAGTTCTGCGTATTCTCCCTGAACAGCTGCAAACCATCCTTGCAATACTTCACACGATACCATTTTTGGTCAAGCGCGAGCAATCGCAGAACCCATTTTGCGGATAGTTTTCTCATGTCCAAATGCTTATGCAAAATATTATGTACCCGTTCATTCGAGGTGCCCACAGCACTAGCAATCTCATGCACCTTAACTCTTATGTCATCCGTCACCATATTATGGATTATATCAATGCTTTCTCGAGTCGTAATCTCCTCAGGGCGTCCAGAACGTTCATTATCACTTGTGCCCATATGGCCACTCCGAAAATTTTGAAACCACATATAAACTGTTCTAATCGAAGATGCAGAGTCAATGTAATGTTTATCAAGCTTCTCTTTAGTCTCCTGAGTCGTTTTGCCTTTCATAAAGTAATGTTTAATCACCACACGACATTTCTTTTTTGTGAGGGTGTCAAGGAGCAGTACGTGACTGCCCCGCCTCTCCTGGGCTGGTGATCATGTCAGTTGGACCCTAGACAACTGGCAAATCGTGGCATAGTCAGTAAGTCCCGACTTCAGTTGGTAAGAGCTGACGGGAGAGTTCGAATGTGTCGCAGACCCCACGAAGACACGGAGCCAAGTTGTCAACAAAATGGGTCTGAGCACTATGGGACTTAACATCTGAGGTCATCAGTCCCCTAGACTTAGAACTACTTAAACCTAACCCAACCTAAGGACACCACACACATCCATGCCCGAGGCAGGATTCGAACCTGCGACCGTAGCAGCAGCGCGGTTCCTGACTGAAGCGCCTAGAACCGCTCGGCCACAACGGCCGGCAGTTGTCAACAAGGCACTGTGCAAGCTGGTGGTGGCTACATGATGGAATGGACTGGATCCTCTGGCCCAACTGAACCGATCATATACTGGAAATGGTTATGTCCGGCTACATAGACCATTTGCAATCAAACAACGATGAAATTTTTATGGATGACAATGCGCCATATCATAAGGCCACAACTGTTCGCGATTGGTTTTAAAAACACTCTGGAAAGCTCGAGCGAATGATTTGGCCACCCCGATCGTCCGACTTGAATCCCATCAAACACAATCGAGAGGTCAGTTCATGCAAAAAATTCTGCGCCGGGAACACTTTCGTAATTGTGGACGTCTATAGAGGTAGCATGGCTCAGTATGATTGCAGGGGAATTCAGCGACTTGTTGAGTCCATGCCACGTCGAATTGCTGCACTAGGCTGGGCAAAAGAAGGCCCGACCCAATATTGGAAGGTATACCAGGTCTTTTGTCACCTCATTATAAAAGCCGCTCATGTGTGTGTCTTTTAGGGTAACAGAAAAAAGACAACAGAAAAGTGTGTGTGTGTGTGTGTGTGTGTGTGTGTGTGTGTGTGTGTGTGTGCGTGCGTGCGTGGGAGGGTGGGTGGGTTGGTGGGTCTGTGTTCGACGAATGAAATACAACAGAAGTATACACAGACCGAAATAAGAAGAAACAAGTCGAGTAAACATCTACGCTGCTGTGAGACGCCTCTATTCTGCTGAAAGCTCTTTGCTTTCGATATTTTTTGAGGTTTTAGTATGTACTAAAACAAGAAAAAAAGTCCGATAAACATGGGCTCTCAAATGTATCCTTAGGAGCTATGAGCTCTTGTTTGTCTTCGTTACATTTCTTCTACTGAACTTGTGCTTACAGCTCTTAAACTACGCGTTTTAAAGCCCATGTTTACTAGACTTACTCGCTTCGAATGATCGTCCTTGTCATATCTCTGAATATTGAGCATTCCTCCTGGGACAACTTGTGTAGAGAAAGCCGCGCAAGCGTTACATCCCTTGTCTTTCGTTAAGAGTTCTAGACATTGAAACGAGGTTTTAGGAAAATGATAGTGCGCACAGGGGCACGTAATTTTGTTTATAGTTAATTCTCTTCACTCTTGTATCAACGCGACACTGAAGCAAGCATGCCGATGTTTCTGTTTCGAATGTTGTTAAAGCAATTTTTTTCCTTGTAAAAAAAAGAAAATCATCCATGCTTTGGTATCTTGCCTCATGCAAAAGTATTAATCACGCAAAAAATACGTGTCCCTGTCCGTACTGTCGTTTGCCAAAAACCGCCTTTCGGTGTCTGGAACCGTTCACAAGATGAGAGGGCGATCAATTTCGCTAATTCAGTGAATATATCATCACTTGTGGATATAACAAAGTTAAAACGAAATTCTCTTTAATTAAATGAAGGAACTGAATGATTTCGTGGTGAGTTCAAACTTCTTGTCCCTTAATCCAAACAAAATCCGGCACACATACCCACGTTCACAGAATCGATAGTGGAGTGTTTACTTGCCAATCGGATGCGGTACTGGGAAATCGGTTTACCGAAAACCGGATTTGGGAGGCCTTGTAAACGTACTTAGAGAGGCGTGTAAGCGATCTTTCTTCCACCGCTCCTTCCGCGAATACAACAAAATGAAACATTAACACGTGGTACAATAAATAGTACGTTCTGCTACGCATTTTACAGCGATCTACAGAGGGTAGATGCAGATGTAGATTCGACGTCAGTTAGAAACGAGGATTCCCGCCTGGTGGTCTCCATGACAGTGGTAAATTTCTAATGCAATCTACAGGTCGTGAACGATGACTGTTTACAACGTACCATATTGGTGTAGGGGTAGTCGAGAAGAACAGTTGTATACAGCACACTTGAGGTCTATCAATGCTGGAAATAATCTCATGCTGGTCTAGACTATTCTCTTGCCCACTCAATCCACCGGATTACAAGTTAGTCGGTCTTAACTGTTTGAAAATCATTCTTGCTTCTTCTCGTTAAAATCGTCCTTGAATATTAAACACACATTCTTCCTGTACTTACAGACTGTAAAATTGACGTCAGTACCAATCATACCAATTTTTTTTAAATTTTATGATTGTAAAATTAATAATTAAATTGTTCTGTTTCTCTGCCGTCTCAATTAACAATTACATTGTTCTGTTTCTCTGGCCATCTCACTATGACACTGATCTTCTTGTAAGGATTTAGACCGAGATGTATACGTAATTAGCTTTTGCATATCGTTTACATAACTTGGTTTTCTGTCATTACCCACACGAAAAACTTTAAATTACTAATGTTAACAAAATAAACAATATATAAAAATATGACCGACTAAGATGGTGGCATAAGGAGGCAAGAGGAAACTCAGAATCTCATGCCGCGCGCATGCGCCGTAGCATAGTTTGCTTTTGTAGGCCAATTTGAGTTTTTTTCGCGGATTGATTGAACACAGGGCATAAGATCATTTCAGTGAATAACATTAGGAAACACGTAAGTTTTACCGCAGCTTGTGTCCTACCTGCAGTCACTCTGATACACATTTTACCCCTCAGTAATATTGTACGGTGATCCTTTAAATGTGGTAAGTTTACGAATTTCATTTTCAATAGCTGCAATGTCTCTCCTGCCTGCTGGAGTCTACTCACGTACTTGTTGCACTGGAGTAGTCAGTATGACGCAACATCCTCACAGACTGTTCGCGGCTGCACATACAGGCTTCTTAGCAGGATAACAAGTCGCGACTTTATATCAGATCAGCTGTTAGGTGCCGGCCGCTGTGGCTGAGCGGTTCTAGGCGCTTCAGTCCGGAACCACGCGGCTGCTGCGGTCGCAGGTTCGAATCCCGCCTCGGGCATGGATGTGTATGATGTCCTTAGGTTAGTTAGGTTTAAGTAGTTCTACGTCTAGTGGACTGATGACCTCAGATGTTAAGTCCCATAGTGCTTAGAGCCATTAGAGCTATTAGGTTGCTGCATAAATTCGTAGCGTTTTTCCGTAAGTTACACAAAAGAAACACATATCAGAGAGTTTATTCATCAATAGTATATTCTCCTCCAGTATTTACAACAGCCTGCCGACGCTGGTATAACATTCAGATTCCGCGACTGTAGAAATCACTTGGTTTGGGGCGAAGGACTTGTCGAGTCAGGTTCGGAGCGCATTTTCATCCGGAAAGGAAGTTCCTTGAATGTTGTTCGATAGAGAGCGGAAATAGTGAAAATCTGAGGGCACAAGATCAGGAGAATAAGGTGCGTCCGGAATGACTTCCCAACCCAATTCCTGTACAGTGTTTTTGTCAGTGTAGCAGATTGTGGGAGGGCGTTATCGTGGACGCACTTCACACAGTCTTCCTGGTCGTTGTGTTTGGACTGCCACTTCCAGACATCTCAATTGTTGACAATAAATGTCAGCAGTGATGGTTACACCTCGGGGAAGCATTCGTAGTACACCATTCCGTCGCTATTCCACCAGATACATAACAAAGGGAAACTGCTGCTTTCTTTGGGCTCAACCGTTCTTACCTTTTCCTTATGTTAGCATAAAAAACTATTTCTCGCCACCAGTAACGATACAGCATAGGAAATGTCGCTGTTTTTCACGAGCCAACTGATAACATGCTAGCAGAAATGCACATATGACCACCCGCTGATTTTTGTGATTTTGGCTTAGAGTATGTGGTACCAACGCACCCGATTTTTGAACCTTCCCCATTGCGTGCAAATGTTGCACGGTGGTGAAATGATCATATCTCGAGTACCGCTGTGATTAATGCGTTTAAACGCTCTTCATCAAGTCCCGAAGGTTTTCCTGGACTTGGAGATACACTAATGTCAAAACGATCCCCTTTAAAACGCGAAAACCATTTTCTTGCCATGCTCTGTCCAATGGCATTTTCCCCGTACACGACGCAAATGTTTCTGGCTGCCTCCGCTGCTGTCACCCCTCAAACAGAAGAATACGTCGGAAATGTTCCGATCTTTGCACTTGGCACCCCATTTTATAGCGTCCAAAGCTCCTCGCGCTATCTCCAAATGACGATACGTAAACTCAAGTAGCTATAGTGAGCAACAAATAAAAAATGAAAATCGATAAATAGACCCATAGCAACTGAAGTACCAACAAGCAAAACAAAAACGCTACGAAATTATACACCAACCTAATATTTAATAGGAAATCATACCATGAGTTGGCAACTGTTTGTTGATAAGTCTGCTCCCAATTTTTCCGCTGTTTTTGGCATATGACAAAACACTCTGGTAGACTTGTACGTTAATCCTCGCAATACCCAGAGGGTGGGGGGCAGGTACTTAACGTCCACTTCTTAAAAAACTGTAATTTAGTCAATTAAATACTTTATATTTTAAAATTTTAAAGAAAAGGTTTATTTCCTCTGCCAGATTCCATAAATGTCTTAAATTTTTCACATAAACTTGTTCTTGTTGTGGTCTTCAGTCCTGAGACTGCTTTGATGCAGCTCTCCATGCTACTCTATCCTGTGCAAGCTTCTTCATCTCCCAGTACCTACTGCAACCTACATCCTTCTGAATCTGCTCACTGTATTCATCTCTTGGTCTCTCTCTACGATTTTTACCCTCCACGCTGCCCTCCAGTACTAAATTGGTAATCCCTTGATGCCTCAGAATATGCCCTACCAACCGATCCCTTCTTCTACTCAAGTTGTGCCACAACTCCTCTTCTCCCCAATTCTATTCAATACCTCCTCATTAGTTATGTGATCTACCCATCTAATCTTCAGCATTCTTCTGTAGCACCACATTTCGAAAGCTTCTATTCTCTTCTTGTCCAAACTATTTATCGTACACGTTTCACTTCCATACATGGCTACACTCCATAGAAATTCTTTCAGAAACGACTTCCTGACACTTAGATCTATACTCGATGTTAACAAATTTCTCTTTTTCAGAAACGCTTTGCTTGCCATTGCCAGTCTACATTTTATATCCTCTCTACTTCGACCATCATCAGTTATTTTGCTCCCCAAATAGCAAATCTCCTTTACTACTTTAAGTGTCTCATTTCCTAATCTAATTCCCTCAGCATCACCTGATTCAATTCGACTACATTCCATTATCCTCGTTTTGCTTTTGTTGATGTTCCTCTTATATTCTCCTTTCACGACACTGTCCATTCCGTTCAACTGCTCTTCCAAGTCCTTTGCTGTCTCTGACAGAATTACAATGTCATCGCCGAACCTCAAAGTTTCTATTTCTTCTCCATGGATTTTAATAACCACTCCGAATTTTTATTTTGTTTCCTTTTCTGCTTGCTCAATATACAGATTGAATAACATCGGGGAGAGGCTACAAGAGGCTAGAAGATAAACTTAACCCAAATATTTATGTCTTAGGAGTAAATCTCAATTCCCTGAAGAAAGTCATATCAATATTTTCACGTTCAGGACTTTACTTACACACCAGTGTCTCCTTAAATAGTATGTTGCAAGAAAGAGTCAGCAACAGTTAACGAAGTTCCTATTTTTTAATAATTTTTAATGTGGGCATAAGTACCCCTGTGTCGATAGCAGAATTTATTAAAGTGCGTTTTGCTACTAAGAGTATGCTAAAAGATATTTTCAGGTTCTGGACCTTACTTACCCCTCAATATGTTTCACAAATCATGTAGTTAATATACGTCAACAATAAATAACGAATTTTAAAGGGTGGGCGTAAACCTTCCCACAGTCTTTCCGCGACTGCACATAAGAGGGTCCTTCGTAGGATAGCAAATCTAGAGTGCCAGCGAAATATCGAACGTGTGCCCTGATGTGAAGTCCTCGTCGACGAGACTATTTGATGTATCAGAACAGGAACGTGTACTGGGGTTGGACAAAAACACGGAAACGCCGCGAGAAATGTATCTTTGAACATAAATGCAGATGCTATCTGCGCCTGAAGGTTGCACGGCTCTGTTTGACTACGTTCGGCACCTGTGCGATGTCCTCAACACGCTGGAAGTGTCATTTGTGGTCAGGATAGTGTTCTGTGTATTTGCGGGCACTCCTATTTTATGGCTGAGTTACGTGAATTCGAACGTGGGCCAGTCGTTGGCGCTTGTATCGTGGGTGCTTCTGTAACCAAGTTAGCCAGAGTGCTTGCTGTTTCAAGAAACACCGTATCGAAGATTTATATCGCACACAGAGAAAACAAAAAAACATCACCCGTTAAGTCAGGACTCGGATGAAATTGTATGCTGAGTGATCGTGACAGACGGTCATTGAAGAGGATTCTGGCGAAAAATAAGACGACGCCAGTTGAAAAAGTCACTGCAAGACTGAACGTCACAATCGCGAACAATGTCAGCAGTACCAAAACAACACGAAGTTCGGAATTGCTGGGCGAACTAGAATTCCAGTACCGCTCATCAGTGATATAAATGCCCTTAACAGAAAAACGTGATGCCGAAGCCATAAAACCTGGACTATGGAGCAATGAGAGAAAGATACTCCTATTTCATGGCTGAGTTACGTGAATTCGAACGTGGGCCAGTTGTTGGCGCTTGTATCGTGGGTGCTTCTGTAACCAAGTTAGCCAGAGTGCTTGCTGTTTCAAGAAACACCGTATCGAAGATTTATATCGCACACAGAGAAAGCAAAAAAACATCACCCGTTAAGTCAGTGAATCTCGTTTCACATTATGTCCAACTACTGACCGAGTTTACGTCTCAAGTTTGAAACGTGGCAGGGTTTCGGTGATGATTTGGTCAGCCATATCGTGATATTCCATGGGCCCTATGGATACTCTGCAAAGTTGTATTACTGCCAGAGATTATGTGACAGTTACGCTGATGAGGTCCATTCCATTGTACAATGATTGTTCCTCATTGGTGAAGCTGGATTCCAAGACAACAGGGTATCTGATCTCACAGCCCGCATCGTCCAGGACTGGCTATGCGAGCGCAAAGATGAATTGTCGCATCTCCCCTGGCCACTGTAGTCACCAGATCTGAATACTGTGGGCCTTTGTGGTCTACTTTGGAGAGAAGGGTGCGTGATCGCTATCTACCTCAGTCATCGTTACCTGAACTTACCACTCTTTTGCCGCAGGAATGGTATAATATTCCATTGAAAACCATACAGGACCTTTATTTATCCATTGCGAAACGGCTGGAAGCTGCTTTGAATGCCACACAGTATTTGGCGAGGTAATGGGTTGTATTTGAGGTGTCTCCATATTTACAGGGTGTTTATAAATGAATATCGGGGTTTTAACGCTTTATAATATTTATTACATCAAAATTACAGTTATAAATGATGTGTCAAATGAAAGAGCAACTCAAACAGTTGTGTTTGGCACCAGTGCGCATGGCAGCGCGCAATGTTTCCGCCGCAATCCGCTAGACAGCGATAGTAGCGAAGATGGTGACTAAAGTGCGCGTCATTTACGACGGCGGCCGAGTTTAGGTTCGTTCTGCGCATCTGACGTCACAAAATAGTCAGCCAATGAACAAAGAACGACGTTGCCGAAGCTTGACTGGAGTGCAGAGCACGGACGAGTGTCTTCGGTTTTAGAAACGTTCAGTCATAAATAAAGTAATTGAGCAAAAGCAATGTCTTGATAGCAGACTTTCTATAAAAGAAAGTTTGGAAAAAGCATTCTTTATACCAAGTGCTTCATATTCTATTAATTAATTAAACCAAACAAGCAATAAGCCTCCTGATTCAGGCAATAGCAAGGAAATTCATTCTCACCAACTGCTTTTTCACTATAAAGAACAGCGGTAATTGTTTATTTCCTATTGTACTTCGACGAAACGTGAGTAATTCATAGCCATACCAACAGTGTTTGTCGGTATTTTGCGTGATTTTTTAAAGTTCTCCAGGAATTCTGTTGTACAACAAGCTGTGTTAACGTCACAGTTAAAGTGTTGGGCTGCTAAGCAAAAGGTTCTGAGTTCAAATCTTGTTTGGTGCTTAATATTTTCTTTATTTAAAAACAATATCAAAGTGTCTTACTTCATGAATTTTATTCCTGTGAATGTAATTTTTTGAAATTTCTAGTGGCAATTAAAATCGACCATATGGAAAGTATACGCTGTGGACTTTTACCTCTGCAAACCCTTCAAAATTTTGTGCAATGGTTTACTACATTTAATGCTGCACAAGAACTGCGTTGAACATCGAAACAAAATTAAGTCATTTATGGGGGAAAGGTATCAGTCAAGAGGATGTGTAAAAATCAAATTTTTGGGCCACATAGTTATTGTGAAATCGAATGATAAGTGTGTCAAAGCAGTCGGAACACCATGTGTCTGCAGAGGCGAGCAGTGCAGTGATGACAAAATCGCGCACAGCGCGGAGTGCGGGGAGCACGTCTCTGAAGCAGCGAAAGAGTTTATGCGGCCGTGGTGGCTTTACTTCATAAACTGCGCGCTCCCCTCTAAACGTAAGTTTGTGAACTATACTATACTATGGCGCTGCTTCTCTTGGCGAGTGCGTCGTTTGCAACTGGCAACGCATCAATCTCCCGCGTCTGGGCGGGCATGCGCGAGCCGCCAAGATAAAAGAATTGAACTATAGTGAACAGAAAGCGTTTTGTGTTTTACATCTACATCTACATTTATACTCCGCAAGCCACCCAACGGTGTGTGGCGAAGGGCACTTTACGTGCCACTGTCATTACCTCCCTTTCCTGTTCCAGTCGCGTATGGATCGCGGGAAGAACGACTGTCTGAAAGTCTCCGTGCGCGCTCTAATCTCTCTAATTTTATATTCGTGATCTCCTCAGGAGGTACAAGTAGGGGGAAGCAATATATTCGATACCTCATCCAGAAACGCACCCTCTCGAAACCTGGCGAGCAAGCTACATCGCGATGCAGAGCGCCTCTCTTGCAGAGTCTGCCACTTGAGTTTGTTAAACATCTCCGTAACGCTATCACGGTTACCAAATAACCCTGTGACGAAACGCGCCGCTCTTCTTTGGATCTTCTCTATCTCCTCCGTCAACCCGATCTGGTACGGATCCCACACTGATGAGCAATACTCAAGTATAGGTCGAACGAGTGTTTTGTAAGCCACCTCCTTTGTTGATGGACTACATTTTCTAAGTACTCTCCCAATGAATCTCAACCTGGTACCCGCCTTACCAACAATTAATTTTATATGATCATTCCACTTCAAATCGTTCCGCACGCATACTCCAAGATATTTTACAGAAGTAACTGCTACCAGTGTTTGTTCCGCTATCATATAATCATACAATAAAGGATCCTTCTTTCTATGTATTCGCAATACATTACATTTGTCTATGTTAAGGGTCAGTTGCCACTCCCTGCACCAAGTGCCTATCCGCTGCAGATCTTCCTGCATTTCGCTACAATTTTCTAATGCTGCAACTTCTCTGTATACTACAGCATCGTCATCCGCGAAAAGCCGCATGGAACTTCCGACACTATCTACTAGGTTATTTATATATATTGTGAAAAGCAATGGTCCCGTAGCACTCCCCTGTGGCACGGCAGAGGTTACTTTAAAGTCTGTAGACGTCTCTCCATTGATAACAACATGCTGTGTTCTGTTTGCTAAAAACTTCAATCCAGCCACACAGCTGGTCTGATATTGCGTAGGCTCTTACTTTGTTTATCAGGCGACAGTGCGGAACTGTATCGAACGCCTTCCGGAAGTCAAGAAAAATAGCATCTACCTGGGAGCCTGTATCTAATATTTTCTGGGTCTCATGAACAAATAAAGCGAGTTGGGTCTCACACGATCGCTGTTTCCGGAATCCATGTTGATTCCTACATAGTATATTCTGGGTTTCCAAAAACGACATGATACTCGAGCAAAAAACAGTGTTTGCAGTTTGCAAAGACCGAATGTGTAGTTACTGTGCAATGTGCGTTCCAGCTGAAGTTCGGTTGTGTTCCTCCAAGTGATAATAACATTCGTAGGTGGTATCATCAATTTGAAGATACCAGCTGCCTTTGTAAAGGGATGAGCACAGGACGACCAAGAGTTAGTGAAGAGACTGTTGAGCGAGTGAGACAGTCGTTCACTCGTAGCCCAAAGAAATCAATCCGGAAGGTTAGTCGTGAATTACAGGTTCCCGTGTCGACTGTTTGCAAAGTTTTAAGAAAACGTGTACAACTATGTCCTTACCGTTTACAGTTATTACAGGATCTAAAGCCGGCAGACCATGTATTACGTGCCGACTTCGCAAAAGAAAAGTTGTTTCATGACGATGAACATTTCCTGGATCATGTTGTCTTCAGTGAGGAATCGAGTTTTCACCTTAGTGGACATGTTAACACTCACAATGTGCGCATCTGGGGCTCACGAGGTGGTGCAAATGCAACGAGATTCCCTTAAAGTGACTGTTTTTTGTGCTGTATCCCGGCGGAAAGTTTATGGGCCTTTCTTTTTTGGTGAACCTACTGTAACTAGCGCTTCTTACCTTGATACACTATAGCAATGGCTCTTCCCTCAGTTGGAAGAAGATGAGCCAATGAACTTCATTTTCCAGCAAGATGGTGCGCCACCTCACTGGCATAGCGAAGTACACGATTGGTTGAACTTCACTGTACCCAAGCGCTGGATAGGCCGCAAGGGGCCCAATGACAGGACTTGCTTTGCATGGCCTCCACATTCACCCGACCTAACGCCATGCGATTTTTTCCTTTGAGTTTCATCAAGGATCGTGTGTACGTGCCTCCGCTACCAGCAGACCCACTGAATTAAGAAACCGGATTGAAGCAGCCGTTGCTACAATCACTGAAGACACATTTATCAACGTTTGGGAAGAACTCGGCTGTAGAATTGATGTGTGCCGTGTGATATATGCTGCTAACATTGAACATTTATAAGGTTCTTGATAAAACTGTTTGAGTTGCTCTTACATTTGACATATCATTTATAACTGTAAGTTTAATATAATAAATATTATAAAGCGTTAAAACCCCGATGTTCATTTATAAACACCCTGTTTTCCTACCTCCTGTACAAGTGATCCTGCTGTAAAATATCAATCTCCGAAATGAATCACAGTATTAAAAAAAATACTGTTTCGGGACTGCTGTGCACGGTATGGTTTGATCGCCGAAGTTGGCAGCGAGACGAATCAAAAATGTCGAATTCCAGAGACCTCTACTGATTCAGCACCAGGCTGATGTGAAGTCCTGTACTGAGCTTGAGCCTATGAAAGACAGTGACAGTTTGGCTAAAGCGCACTTACGGCTTTTCCGTTCCATGTTGCTGTTGGCAGTTCGTTTCCGTGGGTCATAGCCAATCGAGTGAAAGTTATTAAGACATGTATGATTTAAATGGCCAATTAGTTTTCTGATAAAAAAGAAACAGCTTAATGTGTGAAATCCGTCGATAATGCGTTACAAATTATAATACAAATGTATTATTTGTTATGGTATACTCACGGAAAACTTATGTTTCTAGACACTATGCTGATGCATTCGACTTTCTGAAAATGTCCTTGGCATGGAAACTTCTTAGCAGAATGTATAATTTATAGTATTCCGATCTTGCTGTAATTACAAGATTCATAACATTCAAGATTCTACAACACAAACTGCTTCAGACAAGCCGAGATATACAATTTGGATGGCTGATTTGCAAATCAGGTGTCACTGAAAAAAATGGTTCAAATGGCTCTGAGCACTATGAGACTTAACATCTATGGTCATCAGTCGCCTAGAACTTAGAACTACTTAAACCTAACTAACGTAAGGACAGCACACAACACCCTTTTTTTTTTTTTTGCTCGTGAAATCCGGTCTGAAGTGTAAAATTAGTTTCGCGTTATTTCCGCTTCGTGTAAGTAAACTATCTAAATTTTACTGACTAGCAGGCCGCAATGCCCGAGCGGTTCTAGGCGCTTCAGTCCGGAACCGCGCCACTGCTACGGTCGCAGGTTCGAATCCTGCCTCGGGAATGGATGTGTGTGATGTCCTTAGGTTAGTTAGATTTAAGTAGTTCCAAGTTCTCGGGGACTGATAACCTCAGATGTTAAGTCCCACAGTGCTCAGAGCCATTAAAACCATTTTTTTTTTTTTACTGAACGAGCGGAAAGATGCTCCTATCTGGGTACAAAAAATGCGAAAATGTTCGTGTTTATTTAAAAAAAACTCGGACTGAAAACTGGGGTACCAGCTGCCTCGTTCTACCTTCCTCAGCATCTTTAAAAATGTTCCCAAAAAATTTGGCGTGCGCACATATTCGCGCTTTTTTATGCTGAGAGAGAAGAAGACAGTGGCAGTGGGCAAGACACAGAAAAGTAATAAATACTGGAAAACATTAGAAAGTGGTTGTGTTTTATAGAAAGAGCGAAGGAGACTATGTCAGCGTTAGAGAAGGAAAGGAACACAGTAAGAGTGGAACAAAGTTGACAGTGACAGAGCAATGCTTGGAAAAGAATGATCGAGACATTGCCGAGGGGGGAGGGGGGGGGGGGAGGGGGGGGGAGGGAGACAATAAACAGAAATTGGAAGTGAGTGAGTGAGAGGCAATGATAATGAGAGACACAGTATATGACAATGACAATGAGGAAGAGAGTGATAGTGACAGTGAGAAGAGGCAGCAGCAGTAAGAGGGAAGGAATGAGATATTAGCAGTAACAGAGACAAAGAGGGACACAGTGACCGTGAGAGGGGGCTGTGGCCGTGACAATGACAGAAAGAGACACAAAGAGATAATGAGGTAGGCTGAGTGAGTGAGTAAGAAGGGCAGCTGGCAGGGGATGGGTATCAGCGACTTACAGCGATGGACTAGTGGGACTGAGTTACGGTTAGGGTAGTTCGTGCGAGTGACAAGTGACTTGCATGTTAAAAAGATCGCAAATATTTTCGCACGCCAAAAATTTAGGAAAATTTTAGAAGGTGCTGGGAACATAGAATGAGGCAACTGGTAACACACTTTTCAGTCAGAGTGTTTTAAGTAAACAGGAACATATTCCCCTGATCAGTATAGTACCTAAGGTCTTGAAACCTGAGAGTATGTACGTTAGCGTTGCGTACAACCTTTTAGGAACAGTACTGTCAGAAAGGATTATGTAACAAACTGCATGGTGAAACTTTCAACGTCATTGAAAGACGCAGCATTGAGAGGAAATTCTCTAACAACCGAAGAACAGTAAAGTATACTGACATAGACCATAAATAAACTTAGAGTGACATTATATTTACCCAGCGATTGAAAACATTTGTTCACTAGTTGGTTTTAAGTGATGAAGTAAGTTACTGGCACATATGGTCAGGTGAAGTTGATAAGAACTTCATCGACACCGTTCGGTGTACAATACTCGAGCATAGCTGATATCAGTTTCCACAACTTAGGCACAACTGTGTTGATGTTTCTAATAGTACTCGCAAAAGTAGAGAGTTCTTTTCCGGTCGGCCGACGTGGCCGTGCGGTTAAAGGCGCTGCAGTCTGGAACCGCAAGACCGCTACGGTCGCAGGTTCGAATCCTGCCTCGGGCATGGATGTTTGTGATGTCCTTAGGTTAGTTAGGTTTAACTAGTTCTAAGTTCTAGGGGACTAATGACCTCAGCAGTTGAGTCCCATAGTGCTCAGAGCCATTTTTAGTTCTTTTCCAAGCTAAATATATTTTAAAAAATAGACTTTTTATTCACTGAGTCGGGAGCGGTTATCTTGTTAGGCAATACTTTCGGCAGCAGAAGGGCAATGTGTGTGGTCATAGGACTGTTTGACCGGATAGAGTGAGTCTACCAATGAGTTGCAAAATCATAACTGGCAAAGCCCTAGCCAAGACGCCGTACACCTCGCAAGAACGCAGTTGACAAACTGCAAGACCCGTATTTTAGCGCATAAACTGCAAAGATTCTTCAGCCCCTGGCTATCCACCCCGCAGGGATCGTGCAGATAAAATTAGGCAAACTTTTTTTTTTTTTGGGAGGTTGAAATACAGCTTCATCGGTGGCTCACGGTCTTACTGTCTTGGTGGATAGTAAAACTGTTCCATTGGACACTGATGTCATTCGAAAGACTTCACTGGAGGGCACGTTGAAGGTGTGGCGGTGGGACTTAAAGTCCCATACCACCCTCTGACTGGGGAAGTTTAGGTCACAGGCAAATATTAACTAACTACAAACTACATTATGTATCAACAGTGATGGTTGATGATGGTCAATACCCATCGAGTGGTCAAGTCAACACCAATGCTTCATTAGTGGCCGTAACAGTGCTATCGTTAGTCATAGTCAGAACTGGAGTCCTCAAGGATGGTTAGAGGAACAGGGTGTCAGTGCCAGTGCCGGGGAGGTGTTGTGCCAATGTTTTGTAAGCCAGCGACCATGTCACGTAGGGCTTCTACTTTGGCATAGAGACGCCTTGCTTTCTCTCACAAGGACGCCTTGAGAGCGGCCACGCCCATTTCCTCGTGGAGGGTAACTACGCTCGTAGGGGAGGAGCATGCAGGCTCCACCGTAACATCATATTCTGTTGGCGCTGGAGGATCTGCATCCAGGAGGCACTAATCGTAGCCTACACAGTGGAGCAATAGGCGAAGGAAGGGCTGACAACCATCTGGTACAGCCGGAGCTTGGTCTCGAGGTTCAGTTCCCTGCTGGTGAATATGGAAACAACACGTCACACTTTCCACTTCACCTTGGAAGAGGAACAGGCTTTAATGTATGATTCAATAAAAGGTATCCTCTGCCACTCACTTTACAGTGATTTGTAGAGTATAGATGAATGTGTAGATACGAGGGGTGTTCAATAAGTAATGCAACACATTTTTTCTTGGCCAATTTAGGTTGAGATAATGCGGAAATTGTTGTGGGACATCGTGGAATGTTCCCGCTTCAGTCCCTATAGTTTCATGGAGTTCCGATAGGTGCCGGCACTATATGCAGCCTTCAAAATGGTGTCTCTAACGGAGGTCCGTTCCAACCAGAGAGTTGTCAGTGAGTTTCTTTTGCCAGAAAACCAGAGCACCACAGATGTACATAAGCGCTTGCAGTAGGTCTGCGGAGACCTGACAATGATCAAAAGCACAATGAGTCGTTGGGCGAGGTGTCTGTCATCATCGCAACAAGGTTGTGCAAACCTGTCCGATCTCCCACGTGCTTGCTGGCCGCACACAGCTGTGACTCCTGCGACTCTGGAACGTGCGGAAACTCTCATTCAGAGTGATCGACAGACCACAATCAAATACGTCGCTGCTCTATTGGATGCTTCTGTTGGTACTGCTGACACGCTCGCCCACCACCTGAGGTACTCAGAGGTGTGTGCCCCTGAGTTCCTCGCCACTTAACAAGTATCGTCTGTGCAGAACTGCTTGCGTGTTATGAGGCTGATCGTGACAATTTTTTGTCAGACATTGTAAACCGCGAGGAAACATGGCTTCATCGCTTCAAATGGGAAACAAAACGGCAATCCATGGAGTGGCGCCATACCACCTCTCGTCTGAAGAAAGTTCAAAGCCGTACCCTCAGCCGGTAAAGTCACAGTGATGGTCTTCTGGGATTCTGAAGGGATTATTCTGTTTGATGTCCTCCCTTATGGTGCAATGATCAATTTGACGCGTATTGTGCTACCCTCAGGGAATTGAAGAAACGACTTCAGTGCGTTCGTCACAACAAAAATGCGAACAAACTTCTCCTTCTCGATGACAACACAAGACCTCACACAAATCTGCGCACCACAGAGGAACTCACAAAACTTCACTGGACTATTCTTCCTCATCCACCTTCAGAGGAGTCCTCGCATCTTTTGACTTCCATCTGTTTGGCCCAGTGGAGGATATACTCCGCGGGAAGGAGTACATGGATGATGGGGCAGTCGTTGGCTCCGATGTCTACCAGTAGATTAGTACCATGTGGACATATAGGCCCTCCCAGTAAAGTGGAGTAAGGCTATCCCACTGAACAGAGATAATGTTCAAAATAGGGTTTAACTTCTGTTTTGCCTTATGATAATTTAATAGATGTTATTCCACGTTTTATGAGATATTCGATGTTGTAATTAATTTATTTGCAATGTTTCCATTCTGAACAAAAGGCGATACCTAACTATTTAAACACAGATTGTCATAAGAAACAGTACTTGTCATGCATACGACTACGACTATATGTACACTCCTGGTTACAACCGGCTAAAAAATCGGTGAAGACGCTCTAAGTGGCACTTAAAATAAAATTTACCCAAAGGATGCACTTCGGCTTTGTACATGTTTTAGTGTAGAGCACAATAAGAGATTCACACTTCTTATATGTGTCCATATTGCTGTTAGGGGGGTGAAACATCCGTTTGAAGAAAAAAACTGTTTAATATTTCTCAAAAAAAAAAACTGTTGAAAACTTCAAACAAATGTTCTGTGGTTTGTAATGTACGGCCGGCCGGAGTGGCCGAGCGGTTCTAGGCGCTACAGTCTGGAGCCGCGCGACCGCTACGGTCGCAGGTTCGAATCCTGCCTCGGGCGTGGATGTGTGTGATGTCCTTAGGTTAGTTAGGCATAAATAGTTCCAAGTTCTAGGGGACTGATGACCTCAGAAGTTAAGTCCCATAGTGCTCAGAGCCATTT
Organism: Schistocerca serialis cubense; assembly: GCF_023864345.2. Lineage (NCBI taxonomy): Eukaryota > Metazoa > Arthropoda > Insecta > Orthoptera > Acrididae > Schistocerca > Schistocerca serialis. The sequence continues at coordinate 232,761,772 of NC_064642.1, forward strand.
GAATTTCTAATGTACGTTTACAACCGTGCACTAAGATTTGCCAAAAAAGTCATTTTTTTCGTAATTCTCTCCCATCCACTAATTTGTTTTTCATTTCGACATTTGACTAACAGCAAAACGTATAGCATCATTACTACCAAATTCAGTTATGTGTGATGAAATGGTATTCCAAAGACTGTTGTGCTTGTACTTGTACTTGGTGGGCAAAATGAGAGTGCACTTAGCATTTGGTCTCCGACATATCAACGGTTTGCTGCTGTCAGCGCGTCTTCGATTACTATCACAGTTCCCAAGCAAGTGCAGGAGAACGTCTCCCATAGCATAATACTGCTCTCACCAGACTGCGTCCGCGGCGCGCTGTACGTTTCGGGCCGGCGTGCACATCGATGATGGCGGTTGTGGAGACGACCATCGACCTAGTGTAGCAAAAATGTGATTCACGCCAAGAGTCGACTTGTTTCCATTGATCGACTATCGAATCCCGATGGTCCCTTGCCCGCTGCACTCTTTAATTGACAATGTTGTTGGGTCAACATGAGAACATGTAGGGCTGGTCTGCTGTGGAGTTCCATGTCAAATAATGTACAGTGAACGGTGTGCTTTGAAACACTTGTGAGTGCACCAGCAATGTGCCCTTCCGGCAGAGATGCCACAGATCACAATCTATCCTATTTTACAGAGCAGAAAAGCATCCAAAACCCACATTCTGTGAAGAGTCGTGGACAACCATCCATTCAGCGCTTAGTGGTAGTTTCACTGTCCTTCATCTCTTTCCCTAGATGCTCGCGGCAGTAGCGCGCGAGCATTCAACTAGCTTCTCCATTTTCGAGATACGTTCAGAGGCTCTGCCTAACAACAATCTGCCGTTTGTCAGTCACTTGTCTCAATGGCTTTCCCCATTTTAAGCCCATATCTTCGCTAGGGTGATCCCCCGCCCGTGTCTACTCCGCTTACTTACTTCTGGTACTGCGTCACGTGTCCACAACACCACCAAGCGGCATCCAAAGTCGCGGTGGGCAGTGGTCATAAAGTTTTGGCTGATTGGTGTGTGAATATATGTATTTGTGTGTATGTGCGCGTGCGAGCGCGCGCGCGCGCGCGCCTGTGTGTGTGTGTGTGTGTGTGTGTGTGTGTGTGTGTGTGTGTGTGGGCGGGTGGGTCGGTGGGAAAGACTTATTAAACAACTGACATTGAAGCCGACACGTACTGGGCACGTGTACACTGATGTAGACATATTCCTAGCTTATTTCTGACAAATTCGTCTTTGGAATGCCTTTTCACCATATATGATTGAATCTAGTGTTAACGATGTTATACATTTTGATATTAGTCAAATATCGAAATGAAAAACAAAATAGTGAAGGATAGAGGATTTAAAAAATGATTTTTGCATCAAATCCAGGAGCACATTCTAGTGTGCATTAAAACAGAGCTTTTATGTGTTACCATTTCAACGGTATTCGTTCAGAAATATTAAACTCACTTTTTTAAGGGGGCGTTTCACTCCCTTTAGGGCCGTATGGCCGCGAATAAAAATGTGTCTCTCCCACATTGCTCTACTCTGCAACATATTCAAAGCCGATCAGAATCGAAGTGAATCCCTTGGGTATGTTTACTTGTTAGTGATATGTTATTTTTATTTAATCGTATGGCTAGGGCCCCAACTGGGCAGACCGTTCGTCGGGTGCCGGTCTTTCAAATTGACGCCACTTCGGCGAACTGCAGTCGATGAGGATGATAGGATGATTATGAGGACAGCACAAAACCCAGTCCCTGGGTGGAGAAAATTCCCCGATCCAGCCGGGAATCGAACCCGGGCCCAGAGGATTGACAATCCATCACGTTGGCCATTCAGCTACTGGGGGCGGACGATATTGATGATGATAATGAGTTACTGATATTTCATCTTACTTAGTCTGTGTGACATGCTAGTCCTGATTGAAGTCACGTGAAAAGAAGAAAACTCAAGATATTTACACGAAATTTCTACTTATTTATTTATTTATTTATTGTTCCGTGGGACCAAATTAAGGAGAAGTCTCTATTGTCATGGAACGAGTCAATACATGAAATTATAACACGATAGTAGAAACAGATAAAATGAAATATAAGAAACATATTCAGGAGACAGTTCGTAAGTTTAAATAAAGAAAATCAACAATGTAACACTGGAATTTGCTTAATTTTTCAGCTCTTCCAGGAGCTCCTCGACAGATTAGAAGGAGTGAGCCATGAGAAAACTCTTCAGTTTAGACTTAAAAGTGTTTGGGCTACTGCTAAGATTTTTGAGTACTTGTGGTAGCTTATTGAAAATGGATGCAGCAGAATACTGCACTCCTTTCTGCACAAGAGTCAAGGAAGTGCATTCCACATGCAGATTTGATTTCTGCCTAGTATTAACTGAGTGAAAGCTGCTAACTCTTAGGAATAAGCTAATATTGCTAACAACAAACGACATTAGAGAAAATATATACTGTGAGGGCAATGCCAGAATTCCCAAACTATTGAATAGGGGTCGACAAGAGGTTCTCGAACTTAACACCACACATAGCTCGAACAGCCCGCTTTTGAGCCAAAAATACCCTTTTTTTAATTAGAAGAATTACCCCAAAAAATAATACCATATGACATGAGCGTATGAAAATATGCAAAGTAGACTACTTTTCTGTTGAACTGTCACTTATTTCAGAAACTGTTCTAATGGTAAATAGAGCAGCGTTTAGTTTCTGAACAAAGTCCTGAACATGGGCTTTCCACAACAGCTTACTATCTATCCGAACGCCTAGGAACTTGAACTGTTCCGTCTCGCTTATAATATGCCCATTCTGTCTGATCAAAATATCAGTTCTTGTTGAATTGTGAGTTAGAAACTGTAAAAACTGAGTCTTACTGTGATTTAGCGTCAAATTATTTTCCACAAGTCACGAACTTATTTCATGAACTACATTATTTGATACTGTTTCAAAATTACACACAAGATCCTTCACCACCAAGCTGGTATCATCAGCAAACAGAAATATTTTTGAATCACTTGTAATACTAGAAGGCATATCATTTATATAAATAAGAAACAGCAGTGGCCCCAGCACCGACCCTTGGGGAACGCCCCACTTAACAGTCCCCCATTGGGACTGAACAACACTACCACTCTCAATATTGCGGAGAATTACCTTCTGCTTTCTTTTCTTAAAGTAAGAGGCGAACCAGTTGTAAGCTACTCCCCTTACTCCATAATGGTCCAACTTCTGGAGTAATATTTTGTAGTCAACACAGTCAAAAGCCTTCGTTAAATCACAGAAAACACCTAGCGTTCGCAACCTTGTATTTAATCCGCCCAAAACCTCACAGAGAAAAGAGAATATAACATTTTCAGTTGTTAAACCATTTCTAAAACCAAACTGTACATTTGACAGCAATATGTGAATTTAAATGCTCCAGTATCCTTGTATATACAACCCTCTCGATAACTTTAGCAAACACCGATGGCATAGAAATAGGTCTATAATTGTCAACATTACCCCTGTCTCCCTATTTATAAAGTGGCTTCACTACCGAGTACTTTAATCGGTCAAGAAACCGACCACTCGTAAAGGAAAAGTTACAGATATGGATAAGTATTGGGCTAACATACATAGAACAATACTTCAGTATTCTGCTAGATACCCCGTCATATCCATGAGAGTTCTTGGTCTTTAGCGATTTAATTATTAACTCAATCTCCCTCTTGTCAGTATCATGGAGGAGCATTTCTGGTGACAGTCTCGGAACACTTTTTTCTACGAGCGCTATATGATTCCCTGTTGGGACTAGGTTTCTATTTAGTTCACCTGCTATATTCAGAAAGTGATTATTAAATACTGTACATATATGCGACTTATCAGTAACACGGATATTCCCACAACGCACTGATTCTATATCCTCGACCTGTCTCTGCAGACCAGCCACTTCCTTTATGACTGACCACATGGTTTTAATTTTATCCTGAGACTTAGCTATTCTATCTGCATACCACATACTTTTTGCCTTCCTAATAACTTTTTTAAGCACCTTACAATACTGTTTGTAATGGGCTGCTGCATTTAGATTGTGACTGTTTCTAACGTTTTGATATAATTGCCACTTTGTTCTACGAGATATTCTTATCCCTCTAGTTAGCCACCCAGGCTGCCTGTTTGTGCCAGTACCCTGTTTTGAACGTTCTAACGGAAAGCAGCTTTCAAAGAGCACGAGAAAAGTCTTGAGGAAAGCATTATATTTATCGTCTACTGTATCAGCACTATAAACATCTTGCCACTCTTGTTCCTTGATAAGGTTTACAAAGGTCTCTACAGCAACTGGATCAGCTTTCCTAAAAAGTTGACAACTATATTTAACATGTGTGCAGCACAAAAAATTTTTAGACTTAACATTTGTGCGTCATTACTTATTGTAATGAATGACATCTTTATCAAAACATCTTGTTGTGGTCTTCATTCCGAACACCGGTTTGATGCAGCTCTCCACACTACTCTATTCTGTGCAAGCCTCTTCATCTCCGAGTAACTACTGCAACTTACATCCTTCTGAATCTGCTCACTGTTCTCATCTCTTGGCCTCCCTCTGCAATTTCCTTTCCCATCCTTTCTTCCAGATTCTTTGATTACTCAGAATGTGTTCTATCAACTGATCCTGTCTTTTTGTCAAATTATGACACAAATTTCTTTTCTTCCCAATTCTGTTCAGTGCCTTCCCATTAGATATGTGATCTACCCGTCTAATCTTCGGCATTCTTCTGTAGCACCACACATCATAAGCTTCTACTCTGTTATTGGGTGACCTGTTTATCGAACATGTTTCACATCCGCCTTAACACCTGAATTTATATTCGATGTTAACAAATTGCTGTTGTGTGATTTTTAAAGACATTGCTCTTGTTCAAAAATGCTTTTTTGCGACAGACAGTGTGCGTTTTATCCTCTCTATTTTGGCCATCATTAGTTAGTTATCTGCGCAAACAGGAAAAATCATCTAATACTTTTAATATACATTTCCTAATCTAAGTCCCTCACCATTGCCTGATTTAATTCTACTACATTCCGTTACTGTTGTTTTGCTTATGTTAGTTTTCATCTCATATCCTCCATTCAAGATACTGTCCATTCTGTTCAATTGCCCTTTCCGTGACAGAACTACAATGTCATCGACAAATCTCAAAGTTTCAATTTCTTGTCATTGAACTTTAAATCCTCAGAATATTTCTTTGGCTCCTTTCACTGCTCGGCCAATATGTAGATTGAATAACACTGGGTATAGGCTACAGGATTTCTCACTCCCTTTTAAACCATTGTTTCCCATTCATGCCCTACGACTCTTACAGCTAGCGTCTGCTTTTTGCACAAGTTGTTTCTAACCTTTACTCTGTGTATTTTACCCCTGCTACCTTCAGAATTTCAAAGAGTCGATAAGAGTATGCTCCTGACACACCACAGAAAAGGCTAATATGTTCCTCTACAACAGACTCAGACAGAAAGGTGGGGAACAGCTGTATCAGTCCACATTCTCCCTTCCTCACCACAAATTTTGCCATGTGAACATAGTCGCTCTCTTTTAACGCTAAACAGTCTAAATCCTTTTACCCAGTCTCTCTTTGTGATTAAGTCTTCATACTCAGCTTCTCCCTCGCACTTCCACAGTCTATATTTGTCTCTCTCCCACTGACTCCTTTTTCTCCCATTAATTTACAGTACATCCCACTGCCCCTGTCTCTCACTTACACTGTCTCCTTTTGTCTTTCTTTCCCACTGACACCGTCTTCACTGTACCTCAGCAAGTCACAAATTCTGAAGGTCCAACTTATTTTGTCTCCTATACCCACATGCTTAAAATTTCGGTTCAAAATGCGCCCTGCCCTATTCTCACATGTTAAGGTTCGCCTGTCTGGGAGGGATCAAACGCCACAAGCCCATGTGTGGTTTTCCCATCTATATTTTTCATTTCCACTGTCTCCTTTCTCTTCTGCTTCCATTGCTTCTATCGTCATCCATCTCTCTGTCTCTTTTAATATCAGTGACCATTCTCTCACTGACTGTCAGTATCTCCTGCCTCTTAGCCTCCCACTGATACTGTCTTCATACATCTCTGTTTCTCTTTTGCTGCCAATTCCTCTCTCCCACCACCACTGTCTCCTCTCTCTTTCTTTCCTGTTGGCACTGTTTCTTCTTTCTTCCACCACCATTGCCTCTCTGCTAGTTATTTGAGCACAAAAAAGCACGAATATGTTCACACCCCAAAACTTTTGATGATGAAGGCGGAATGAGGACTGATACAGCTGGTCCCCCACATTTCTATCAATATCTTTTAAAGAGGAACATATCAGCCTTTTTGGTGCTCTGACAGGAGCATTTTTCCGCTAGTTCCCTTCTTTGCCCTGCTACATCAGGATGTGCCTTGTACTTGAAACGGACTCCATAGGTCAGTAAGGCTCTGAGCACTATGGGCACTTCTGAGGTCACCAGTCCCCTAGAACTTAGAACTAGTTAAACCTAACTAACCTAAGGACATCACACACATCTCTGCCCGAGTCAGGATTCTGAGGTCATCAGTCCCCTAGAACTTAGAACTAGTTAAACCTAACTAACCTAAGGACATCACACACATCTCTGCCCGAGTCAGGATTCTGAGGTCATCAGTCCCCTAGAACTTAGAACTAGTTAAACCTAACTAACCTAAGGACATCACACACATCTCTGCCCGAGTCAGGATTCTGAGGTCACCAGTCCCCTAGAACTTAGAACTAGTTAAACCTAACTAACCTAAGAACATCACACACATCTCTGCCCGAGTCAGGATTCTGAGGTCATCAGTCCCCTAGAACTTAGAACTAGTTAAACCTAACTAACCTAAGGACATCACACACATCTCTGCCCGAGTCAGGATTCTGAGGTCATCAGTCCCCTAGAACTTAGAACTAGTTAAACCTAACTAACCTAAGGACATCACACACATCTCTGCCCGAGTCAGGATTCTGAGGTCATCAGTACCCTAGAACTTAGAACTAGTTAAACCTAACTAAACTAAGGACATCACACACATCTCTGCCCGAGTCAGGATTCTGAGGTCATCAGTCCCCTAGAACTTAGAACTAGTTAAACCTAACTAACCTAAGGACATCACACACATCTCTGCCCGAGTCAGGATTCTGAGGTCACCAGTCCCCTAGAACTTAGAACTAGTTAAACCTAACTAACCTAAGGACATCACACACATCTCTGCCCGAGTCAGGATTCTGAGGTCATCAGTCCCCTAGAACTTAGAACTAGTTAAACCTAACTAACCTAAGGACATCACACACATCTCTGCCCGAGTCAGGATTCTGAGGTCATCAGTCCCCTAGAACTTAGAACTAGTTAAACCTAACTAACCTAAGGACATCACACACATCTCTGCCCGAGTCAGGATTCTGAGGTCATCAGTACCCTAGAACTTAGAACTAGTTAAACCTAACTAAACTAAGGACATCACACACATCTCTGCCCGAGTCAGGATTCTGAGGTCATCAGTCCCCTAGAACTTAGAACTAGTTAAACCTAACTAACCTAAGGACATCACACACATCTCTGCCCGAGTCAGGATTCTGAGGTCACCAGTCCCCTAGAACTTAGAACTAGTTAAACCTAACTAACCTAAGGACATCACACACATCTCTGCCCGAGTCAGGATTCTGAGGTCATCAGTCCCCTAGAACTTAGAACTAGTTAAACCTAACTAACCTAAGGACATCACACACATCTCTGCCCGAGTCAGGATTCTGAGGTCACCAGTCCCCTAGAACTTAGAACTAGTTAAACCTAACTAACCTAAGGACATCACACACATCTCTGCCCGAGTCAGGATTCTGAGGTCATCAGTCCCCTAGAACTTAGAACTAGTTAAACCTAACTAACCTAAGGACATCACACACATCTCTGCCCGAGTCAGGATTCTGAGGTCATCAGTCCCCTAGAACTTAGAACTAGTTAAACCTAACTAACCTAAGGACATCACACACATCTCTGCCCGAGTCAGGATTCTGAGGTCATCAGTCCCCTAGAACTTAGAACTAGTTAAACCTAACTAACCTAAGGACATCACACACATCTCTGCCCGAGTCAGGATTCTGAGGTCATCAGTCCCCTAGAACTTAGAACTAGTTAAACCTAACTAACCTAAGGACATCACACACATCTCTGCCCGAGTCAGGATTCTGAGGTCACCAGTCCCCTAGAACTTAGAACTAGTTAAACCTAACTAACCTAAGAACATCACACACATCTCTGCCCGAGTCAGGATTCTGAGGTCATCAGTCCCCTAGAACTTAGAACTAGTTAAACCTAACTAACCTAAGGACATCACACACATCTCTGCCCGAGTCAGGATTCTGAGGTCATCAGTCCCCTAGAACTTAGAACTAGTTAAACCTAACTAACCTAAGGACATCACACACATCTCTGCCCGAGTCAGGATTCTGAGGTCATCAGTCCCCTAGAACTTAGAACTAGTTAAACCTAACTAACCTAAGGACATCACACACATCTCTGCCCGAGTCAGGATTCTGAGGTCACCAGTCCCCTAGAACTTAGAACTAGTTAAACCTAACTAACCTAAGGACATCACACACATCTCTGCCCGAGTCAGGATTCTGAGGTCATCAGTCCCCTAGAACTTAGAACTAGTTAAACCTAACTAACCTAAGGACATCACACACATCTCTGCCCGAGTCAGGATTCTGAGGTCATCAGTACCCTAGAACTTAGAACTAGTTAAACCTAACTAACCTAAGGACATCACACACATCTCTGCCCGAGTCAGGATTCTGAGGTCATCAGTCCCCTAGAACTTAGAACTAGTTAAACCTAACTAACCTAAGGACATCACACACATCTCTGCCCGAGTCAGGATTCTGAGGTCATCAGTCCCCTAGAACTTAGAACTAGTTAAACCTAACTAACCTAAGGACATCACACACATCTCTGCCCGAGTCAGGATTCTGAGGTCATCAGTCCCCTAGAACTTAGAACTAGTTAAACCTAACTAACCTAAGGACATCACACACATCTCTGCCCGAGTCAGGATTCTGAGGTCATCAGTCCCCTAGAACTTAGAACTAGTTAAACCTAACTAACCTAAGGACATCACACACATCTCTGCCCGAGTCAGGATTCTGAGGTCACCAGTCCCCTAGAACTTAGAACTAGTTAAACCTAACTAACCTAAGAACATCACACACATCTCTGCCCGAGTCAGGATTCTGAGGTCATCAGTCCCCTAGAACTTAGAACTAGTTAAACCTAACTAACCTAAGGACATCACACACATCTCTGCCCGAGTCAGGATTCTGAGGTCATCAGTCCCCTAGAACTTAGAACTAGTTAAACCTAACTAACCTAAGGACATCACACACATCTCTGCCCGAGTCAGGATTCTGAGGTCATCAGTACCCTAGAACTTAGAACTAGTTAAACCTAACTAAACTAAGGACATCACACACATCTCTGCCCGAGTCAGGATTCTGAGGTCATCAGTCCCCTAGAACTTAGAACTAGTTAAACCTAACTAACCTAAGGACATCACACACATCTCTGCCCGAGTCAGGATTCTGAGGTCACCAGTCCCCTAGAACTTAGAACTAGTTAAACCTAACTAACCTAAGGACATCACACACATCTCTGCCCGAGTCAGGATTCTGAGGTCATCAGTCCCCTAGAACTTAGAACTAGTTAAACCTAACTAACCTAAGGACATCACACACATCTCTGCCCGAGTCAGGATTCTGAGGTCATCAGTCCCCTAGAACTTAGAACTAGTTAAACCTAACTAACCTAAGGACATCACACACATCTCTGCCCGAGTCAGGATTCTGAGGTCATCAGTACCCTAGAACTTAGAACTAGTTAAACCTAACTAAACTAAGGACATCACACACATCTCTGCCCGAGTCAGGATTCTGAGGTCATCAGTCCCCTAGAACTTAGAACTAGTTAAACCTAACTAACCTAAGGACATCACACACATCTCTGCCCGAGTCAGGATTCTGAGGTCACCAGTCCCCTAGAACTTAGAACTAGTTAAACCTAACTAACCTAAGGACATCACACACATCTCTGCCCGAGTCAGGATTCTGAGGTCATCAGTCCCCTAGAACTTAGAACTAGTTAAACCTAACTAACCTAAGGACATCACACACATCTCTGCCCGAGTCAGGATTCTGAGGTCACCAGTCCCCTAGAACTTAGAACTAGTTAAACCTAACTAACCTAAGGACATCACACACATCTCTGCCCGAGTCAGGATTCTGAGGTCATCAGTCCCCTAGAACTTAGAACTAGTTAAACCTAACTAACCTAAGGACATCACACACATCTCTGCCCGAGTCAGGATTCTGAGGTCATCAGTCCCCTAGAACTTAGAACTAGTTAAACCTAACTAACCTAAGGACATCACACACATCTCTGCCCGAGTCAGGATTCTGAGGTCATCAGTCCCCTAGAACTTAGAACTAGTTAAACCTAACTAACCTAAGGACATCACACACATCTCTGCCCGAGTCACGATTCTGAGGTCACCAGTCCCCTAGAACTTAGAACTAGTTAAACCTAACTAACCTAAGGACATCACACACATCTCTGCCCGAGTCAGGATTCTGAGGTCATCAGTCCCCTAGAACTTAGAACTAGTTAAACCTAACTAACCTAAGGACATCACACACATCTCTGCCCGAGTCAGGATTCTGAGGTCATCAGTCCCCTAGAACTTAGAACTAGTTAAACCTAACTAACCTAAGGACATCACACACATCTCTGCCCGAGTCAGGATTCTGAGGTCATCAGTACCCTAGAACTTAGAACTAGTTAAACCTAACTAAACTAAGGACATCACACACATCTCTGCCCGAGTCAGGATTCTGAGGTCATCAGTCCCCTAGAACTTAGAACTAGTTAAACCTAACTAACCTAAGGACATCACACACATCTCTGCCCGAGTCAGGATTCTGAGGTCACCAGTCCCCTAGAACTTAGAACTAGTTAAACCTAACTAACCTAAGGACATCACACACATCTCTGCCCGAGTCAGGATTCTGAGGTCATCAGTCCCCTAGAACTTAGAACTAGTTAAACCTAACTAACCTAAGGACATCACACACATCTCTGCCCGAGTCAGGATTCTGAGGTCATCAGTCCCCTAGAACTTAGAACTAGTTAAACCTAACTAACCTAAGGACATCACACACATCTCTGCCCGAGTCAGGATTCTGAGGTCATCAGTCCCCTAGAACTTAGAACTAGTTAAACCTAACTAAACTAAGGACATCACACACATCCCTGCCCGAGTCAGGATTCGAACCTGCGGCCGTAGCGGTCGCGTGGTTCCAGACTGTAGTGCCTAGAACCGCTCGGCCACTCCGGCTGGCGATCAGTAAGGTTTTGACACTTTATTTGTATACTTTGACACAATTAGGTACTTTGACACATATACATAAGATTAACACACAATCGTTTGCTTTATATTTTTTTCTGTATGTTTTGCTCGTTGATCGCAGTTCATCGAAAACGCCTTGTATCTTAAACGAGTAAAAACGTTATTAGAGATATTCTATTGAATTTGCGGTCTTTCTACTTTCACATAATTTCTGGGAGTCATTTTAAGTTCTTTTCAAGCACGTTAAGAACCTTTTTAGCCCATTTTTCTTTGTCGCTGCAGTACCACTTCTGCCATAAGTGTATAGGCAGGAAGTGTCCATTACCCAGACACAGCGCATCATAAAGTTTACTTGGCGAAAAAATGCTGACTGAAAACATAGATTTGTTACCTCAGAACCCTTGCTATGACCCTAGGACCCTTGCCATGTGTTCAGTACGTCAGTTAAAATTACGGTTACGTCTGAGACCACATATTATGTGCGTAAGAATGGTAACTTTGAACCACTGGATCTCGGAAACGGGTAATGATATCGAAAAAAGTTTCAATGTTCCCCGAAAACATCATCTTTACGATATCTGGTAAAAATTTTGACGATTTGTCGTGATATAAATTACAGAAGTGACCATCCCAACAATTGGCACTTCTGGTACACAAAAATCATGGTTATTCGGAGTTTTCTCAGGAAATGTCCATGAACAAACGACGCTTTTATAAACTTTCTATGATCCACTTTAGACCACATATAATGCAAAAGAACCAATAGATTTGCTCAATTTGTGTGGACTGGAGGAAGTGTGTAATGTTTAAATTTTGAACTTGTGCAGTAGGATAGCTTTAGTATGCCAGTTCTTCCGAGAGGTATACCAATGGTTGTTAGGTCAAGAGCTAACCAAGACACTTAATCCCCCATATCTGTAATCAACAGAAACCGAGATATGACCCCCTGAAAAATCGCACTTTCTCGCGCGTCTTTTTGGAACGTATAATTACAGTAACAAAAAGAGAGGTTAGCGCTGAAAATATGGAGGACCTCACCCCGGATAAATATTTATGTATAAAGAAGCGTGTGAAATGGGAAGGCAAATGGAAGACTCAGATGTGTTGGAAGGACCCTGGGAAAGTGCAGAATATCTGTAAAGGAAGTCGTTTACATTACGTCAGTGCGCCTAATTTTGTTCGAGTACTCATTGCTCCAGTACTTGCAATCGAACTATTATTCAGAGACGCGTTGCTAGGATCTTAACAGATCGTTATAGCAAGGATTCTCGGAGAACTTAAATGGAAATCTTTGGAAGAATGACGACGGGGGCTCTCATGAAGCCCTGTTGAATAAATTTTAAGAAGCGATCTTTGAGAACGACTGTGGAACATTTCTGCTGCCTTCAGAGTTGTATAAGTCACACGAGGGGAATAAGAAAAGTGAGATTAAATTAAGAAGGTTTTTTTTCGTCGCTCACTACGCGAATGGAATTCCAAGTCGCTTCCATTGGCGCGAAGTACCCTCCGCCGAGCACTATACAATGGACTGTGGAGCAAATACGTAGATGTAGGTTCCATATTTCACAGCACGTAACGGTCATTGACTTGTTGCGCCCCTGACGTGGAACTGCACACCGTCCCCTTCCCGATCCGTTACACAGGCGACGTTTTCGTTTTAGTGTGACGTCACTGCTAGCAGCGTGGCGTAACAAAACAGCTCGCGTCTTTCACTGCAGACTGGGGGGAGGGACAAAAAACACGGTGGGCGATGCGTGCCACGCAGCTGCGGCGGTGAGCTCATCCCAGCCCGTCTTCCAGATTGCGAACACACTTTGCGTCGCCTCTGAAGCAGCATGCAGCAGAACACGCCAGCTCTTAACCAAGGGGCAAGCACCTCCCATTAAATACTTCCTGTATACAGTGGCAGATACAGAAAACCTCAAGGAGTGGGCGCTAAAGATTTCTTAAGCTACCTTTACTTTTACCGTAATAAAAAATAATCAAGTCACATGCAAAGTTTAAGAAAGTTTTATTTAAACTGATTATACACATATACATGACAATGCCATCTTATGATATAAAAAAGTTACAATTGTGATTCTGCCTGTACATGAGGTAGTGTTTTTTTGCTGCTGAATGGAGACCAGAACCTTCAAATGTTTCTACTTTTCTTTTTCTTATTACATAACTATCCATTTTATTATAGTGTTACGACGTAAGTAAACTAGACGCCAATTATTCTCGAATAAAAACTTTATTCGCACTGAAAAATGCAACACTAGTACACTAAGCACTAAAAACACACAAGGTCACACTCCGCGTATTTCTAATAACACTAAGCACAACACTGACTGAAGTCCATGGTAATAGCCAATAATCGCAGTTGTTCACTTTTCATCACTTCCGAGTTATTGCGACGATTGTAGCTTTCAAACTGACCACCTGGCAACGACTCTGCTTCCTTTACATACTGTAAGAGGCTCGGTTGTTTGGAGAACATTCGCTGCCAGAATGTCCGCTTCCAGACTTTTATGCAGTGCGAACAAATACCTACTGTGAAAGTGACAATTACCTTACGACGTATAATATAAGGGCGAGTTTCCAATGATGACGTCATCGGGCAATTTATGTGTGTGGAACTTTTATTGTCGATTCCGTTCCTTTCTAGTGCATTCGATATAGGGCCTATACAGTAAAACAATGCGTTTTTAGAAATCTTCTCTAAAGTCACTATTACCGTAGACACACGCACAATAGTTTCCAATACCTAACTCGTATTTACAAGTTGGGTATGGGAAACTATTGTTACTTGATTAGTAAAAATATTGTTACGAGACATGTAACAATATTTTTACTGAGAAATTAGAATGAATTACTGTTCTTAATACTTCGCAATCAACTGATCACTCTCACCCTTGACTAATCTTCACACTTGCTACAACTAAGACTTTTACTTATTTATTCTTTGGTCTTATTTCTGCTTCTGTATGTAAACTAGCTTCCTGTTCGGAGAACAAGAAAACGGTAGATATTTGCGACTTTTCCCAAACAAATGCCAGACAGACGAAATTCCTGCATACCTCTGCAACTATATTACGTACACTACCTAATCAAAAGTATCGAAATACTTATTATAGTGTCTGTCCACCCTTCGACTTTATGACGGCCTGAATTCTGCTCGTGACACTCAAAAATTGGTTCAAAAAGCTCTAAACACTATGGGACTTAACATCTGAGGCCATCGGTCCCCTAGACTTAAATCTACCTAAACCGAACTAACCTAAGGACATCACACACATCCATGCCCGAGGCAGGATTCGAACTTGCAACTGTAGCAGCCGCGTGGTTCCGGACTGAAGCGCCTAGAACCGCTCGGCCACCGCGGCCGGCCATGACACTTTAATGAGGTGTCTCGCGGGAGGAATGCTAGCCCATTCTTCCTCCAGTGTAGGGACCTGAGAAGGCAGTGGTGTTGGATTCTGGAGCCCAGAGTGAAGTCGACTTTGTAACTCATCCCAAAGGTGTTCCAGTGGGTAGAGGTCAGGACTCTGGGTAGGCCAGTCCATTTAAGGAATGTTATTGTCCACAAACTCTTGACTCACATATGTTGTTTTATGACAGGCTGCATTGTCATGCTGATACAAACAATCTTGGAATTGTTCCCATAGACCTACTGTACACAGTACACATCGCTGTAAACATTTGTTTATACTCTTCCACATATAGCATTTCTTTAGCGTAATAAGGAGATCACATCCCAACCAAGAAAACATCTCCAAACAGTAACACCATCCTCTCCACACTTCATTGTTGGCACCACACATTATGGTAGGTAACGTTCTCCATGTGTTCGCCAAGCCCATACCCTTCCACTGGAATTCAAATCACTAGTTTCCAGTCCTCCATTGTGCAGGACCACTGTACCCCATCCTTTTTAACACCCTATGCAGTCATTGTGGTAGCCGGACTGCTGGTAGAACTTTGGAACTCACGAGTGGTTCTTTCTGCTTATTTCATGCGATTTATTTACAGCCACCCTCCACAATGCTTGACGGTCCTCGCCTTGTCAGTACGTGAGGTCTGCCTGGCTTTGACTTAGCTACGTTGTTCCTTTGCATTTCCACTTCACAGTCACGTCACCAACAGTTGATTTGGGCCACTTTACAAGAGCTAAAATGACTCTGATGGATTTGTTAGTCACGTGACAACCAATTAGTGGTCCACGTTTGAAGTGACTGAGCGCACCTGACCGACCCATACTGCTATGACTGCTTCTGTACTGACGACCAATATCTGTATTTCCAATCTCCATTTATATAAGCGGGTCCACCTCTAGAGACATCTAGTGGCCAATTCTGCATTCGATACTTTTGTCTTAAGATTTTCCGTTTCTGGATTACACATTCAATGTTTACAATGTGTGCAGTTTGTAAATACTCTCACCTATCAGCACATGTCTTTCTTTCTTCTGGGATTTTTACATTCTGCTTGAAATGTGAAGGTATTTTCCCTGTGTGATACATCCTGTATAACAGTTGGAATAGTTTTATCCTGGTTGGCTCTCCTAAAGATGTTAATAATTGATGTTAAAAAGTTCCTGCACAATTATTGTATAATCTTCAGGTTCAATTTTTCAGCTTTTTCCCAGGAACTAGTTGCAGACGATTTTTTATTCTTCTTATATGCGAATATTATTTACGTTCTCACTTTTGAGGGGTGGAAGGGGTGGCTGCATTGGCAGCAGCCAAATTGCCGCTCTTCAGTCCTTTAATTACATAACTTATAATCGTAACATCAAATAATTTAAGATGTTAAAAAAGGTAACCATGTTTATAACAAGATGAAGGAGTTAATTATTTTTTTCATTTGGAATCAGTGGTGTGCATAGCGTCGATTGTGGTTGGAAAGAAGAGTAGATTTTAGGGATGAATTTGTTGTCTGAAACGAAATCACGATTGAAATTTCATTGGAAAAGAACATGAAATGTGTTAAGGCGTAAGCCAGCATTCTCAGGCACGTAGGAGATTACAAGGTTTTGGGATTCAAGACTATGGGAGATGTAGGAGAAGCAAAGGTCTACTAGGTGTTTGATGAGGAATGATAAATTTATGAGTAGGTGAAGGGCACGAGAGGGAGGAGGTAGTCAAATATGGAAAGCGACGTGGAGTGCAAGTTTTACCAGGAGCGGGAGGAATAGAAGTCCATGACACAATGGGATAGCTAAGCACGGAGCAAATGAGGGTATTATATGTATGTTTGACGCTCGTGGTATTTAATACCCATTTTTGCTCAGTCAGTACTTCTGTTGTATTGTGGGTTTTTTTTTTTTTTTTTTTGGCTGGTTACTAGCTGAGGGCTTCAGGTTAGTTTCTGATTGTTAGTCCAAAATATTTTGGTGTTTTAGTTAAATGGATTCCACAAAAAGTGCAGAATCCTTCATGGCCTTCATGAACGAATTAGTCTTTACAACTCAGTGACATAATTTGTTTAACATATTTTATCTCAGAAGATATATGAGTGAGCGCATTGCATTTATGATCTGTGCATGAAATACTCTCCCCAAATTAGTGCTGCTTTGACTGTGTAATATGGTAGTGCAAGCAAAGTCTGAGAAAAGGTTTCAGCGAAAAGGCTGAAACAGCAGATTAAATGATTCTATACAAATGATGTGGAACTCATACCAAAGAATTTTTAACACATCTTTGGGAGAACCAGTTATGACCAATCTGTTCCACCTGGCATGTAGAAAATATTAGCTGGACAAAATACCTTCAGCTTCAAGAAGAATGTAGCAATCCCAACACCAAAGAAGACAGATGCTGGAAGACATGAGTTTAACTGAACCATTGGTTTAATAAGTAGTGGGCAAATAGTGGTACAGATTATCTAGGTGATAAAGAAACAAACAGTAGAAACTGACCACAGGGATTTCAGTTTGTGTTCTGGATAAATGTAAGAAACACTAAGTAATACTGATACTGTGTCTTAAGTAGGATGGGAGATTGAAGAAGAAAACACTGTGATTAAAAAGCTCATAATAAAATTGAGTGGAAGACACTTTTTGAAATTCTGAAGTTGTCAGTGATAAAACATGGGAACTGAAGGCTTAACTACAACTTATACAGATCGTAGTTCTACGAGTCAAAGGACATGAAACACAAGCACTAGTTGAAAAGCAAATGAGCCAAGGTTGTAGCCTATCCCTGATGTTATTCAATGTGCACATAAAGCAAGCTGTAGAGGGAACTATGGAGTAATTTGGAATCTTGTAATCTTATGCATGAGATCCATAGCTCTGTCCAAATAAGTCATCCAATAAAATGCTTTTTTAGTGAAATTGGCTTGTGAAGTTTTGCAGATCACCCACAGACTGACAATGTCAGGAATATATGAAATATTCAAGATTTGCCAAATGACACTGTAATTCTGTCAGAGATAGCAATGGACTTGCAAATCAGTTGAACAGAATGACTAGTATCTTGAAAACAGGTTAGAAGATAAACACCAAGAAAAGTAAAACAAGAAAAGAATAGTCATGGTTAGTCACAATAGATCAGGAGAGGCTGAGGGGGAAATAAGGCAGTGAAAGTTGTAGACAAGTTTTGCCATTTGGGCAGCAAAAACACTGATGATGTCAGGAGTAAAAAGGATATATGATGCAGACTGGTAATAGTAAGAAAAGCTTTTATGAAAAACAGAAGCATGTTAATAACAAAAGTGTTAGAAATTGAAAAAAGCTCATAAATAGTACAGACAGAAAGGGAATGTAGTGGTGTAGAAAAATGCCAATGATATGATTGGTAGATCTGATAAATAATGAAAAAGTATTGATTCAAATTAGGGAGAAAATATATTTTGACTGGAAGGTTTGTGTTTGTGTGTGTGTGTGTGTGTGTGTGTGTGTGTGTGTGTGTGTGTACGTATTTGGCAGGGGATGTAAAACTTAAAACTTATAGAGGAAGATTGTGTCTTGGCTACAGTAAGGAGATCGCAGTAGTCATGCAGAAATAAAGAGACTTTATAGGACAGGGTTAGTATCTCCATGAGGGGGATGTAAACATTGAGTATCATTTCCCTCAGCAGTGCAGTCTCCATGGAAATTAAAGTAAACCTGCAGGTGGCATGCCATTCAAACAGCTCAAAAATCCTTATATTCCAAATATTTTTAATCTGCAATTTCTTGTTGAGCAACCAAAAGAGTTACATCACAATCTTTCATACAGGTGCCATTCAGGTGCAAAAATACCATTGTTCTATTTTGAAAAACCAAGTTGATGCCCGTATCTTGGTGATTAATTATGTTGCAAAAAAGTTTTACATTTTAATTAATAAGCCACTAGTCACTAAATTCATCTAAGTGGAGAGAGCTTTCATGGTCCAAAACTTATTTGAAATTAAAAACTTTGGCACCTGTCCCTGTATAAGATACAAGTGATATTCAGAAAGTGGGAAACGTTTTGGCATTAAAAAAAAAAAAACTAAGCACAAGAAATACATTTTACTGTATACATCTGAAAGAGTGACTGACATATTACTTTTCCACGTAGTCGCCAAACACATTGAGGCACTTATCACAGAAGTGGACAAGGTTTGAAATACCTTCGTCATAAAATTCTGCCACCTGGTGCAAGATCGGGGCTGTAGGGCGGATGAGGGAAAATTTCCCATTTGAATGAATTAAGGATTTATTTAGTGCAGTTTGCCATGTGAGGTCGGGCATTGTTGATTCGCTCCAGTAATGAATCACCATGTTTGTGGTAGGCCTCCAGAAACGTCAACATAGCCCCCATTTCCGGTTCTTTATGGGGCGCTGTAAGCATTTTGGGCACCCATCGTGCACAAAATTTGTGGTAGCCTAGCTTTTGAGTGACAATTTGAAACAGCGAAGTCCATGAAACTTGTGGAAAAGAAAGGAAAAGCTCCGTTATTGTGAAGTGACAGTTTTCATGAATTTCACGATTCGTTTCATTAACTTTAGTGACAAAATCGTCAGTCACAATGCTTGGGCGTCCACTCTTCTCTTCATCACAAATGTTGGTTCAGCCATTTTTAAACTGGATGCACCATTTCTGGATGGAAAATTCACTCATTACATTTTCTCCATATACTTCGTCCAGTTCACGACAAATTTCTGTAGGTTTTAGGTTTTTTGCCAACAAAATCTTATCACAGACCTCACCTCACAACTGGTGGGATTTTTGATTGCAGCACATATTTCAAATTCAAATATCGAAAAAACCAGATGTGCAGAAACATTCCTGCTGTCACGGATGGATGCTGACTGAGCTGCCGAGCATGCACATACCAATATATACGTGATTGGCGCGTGCCTGGTGGCATCAGACAGAAACATTCCCTACTTTCTGAATAGCCCTCGTATAACACTATATCTTCTCTTTAGGACTGTTCTTAGAAAAATTGGATATAAACAGTAGTTAGGTTACCTTGCTGTTAATGTATAGTGTGGGAATGTTATTAGAGGTGCTTCGAGTCAGGGCAGTGCCCATATAACATACATAGAAACACTATAAAAGATCCCAAATTGAAAAAAAAAAAAACATAGTTATGATAATCAATATCTACAGTTTATTTTGGATGGCAATACAAAAAAGGTAACAGCAAAAACAGAAAGATATTGATATTGCAAAGCACTTAATGCCAGTTTTCTTGTCTAATATATTCCTATCCTTAGTAATAATGTACAATGATTTATTACACTGTTACTTATTATTCTATTATTTTGTTTGCAAGTGAAGTGAATAAATAATCTGAAGAAGTCACAGAAAATAAGCTTACATATCTGTCATTGTACTTCTATTTTTTATAAGATAATAAATCTTACCTAGCTGCAGTGTTTACCTGACCTGAAGAATGTGAATAATTTGTTATACTGTTCCTAGAAGTATGCATGTGGACATCCATGTCCATTTTGTAACTAAAATTTATCAACCATTTGTGTGACTTGCAGGCAAAAGACTACAAAGTAACACATCAAGTATACTTTGATATATCTCATGGAGATGAAGATCTTGGAAGAATAGTAATTGGGCTCTTTGGAGGCATTGCACCAAAGACAGTAAAAAATTTTGTTACTATTGCCACAAAAGGAGTTGATGGTAAAACGTATGCTGGCTCAGGATTCCACAGAGTGATTAGGAAGTTTATGATTCAAGGTAATTTCTACTAAATGTGATAATTTTATGCTGAAAGTTTGTTTCCTCTCTTGTTTATAGTAATCATTATATTCTTATAATTTTTGACATTGAAGACATACTCATTCCAATAACACAAAGTACTGTTTGGTACATTCTCCACATGTACTCCGCAAGTTATCTTGCAGTATATGGTGGCGTGCACTTTTGATACCATTGTGATTTCACTACTTTCGTGTTCCAGTCACAAAGTGAATGGAGGAAGAACAACAGTCTTTAGCCATTCATATGTGCTAAATTTTTTTGGTAATTTCACAGGTAATATATGAAGGAAGAATTATGCTGCTTGACCCTGTTTGGAACATATGCTCTCAGTATTTCTGTGTAAACCTCTCCATGATGCACATCTCTCTTGTAGCATCTCCCATCGGACTTTAATGAAAATTTTCATGGTGCTAAATCCTGTGACATATGTGCCACACTTCTTTGGAGCTTCTGTATTAATCTGTTCTGGTAAGGCTCCTAAACTGACAACTAATGTACTATACAGGGGTCTCATGACAGTCTTGTAGACAACTCCTCTTGTGGCTGATTTACGTTTCTTTAGGTTTCTTCCAGTGTATCCTAGCAATATCTTCTCCTTCTCCTACAAATAGTTTTATGTGGTCATTCCACTTAAGGTTACTCCAAAAAGCTACTCCCTCATATTCTGTTTACTACAGTGAGGCTTAGTGGTGAAGTGACAGATTGTCGTTCCAGCACTCTGATGTTTAATTTGTGGCATAATTTTTATGTCACACGCTGGTTCAAAGTCCAAATTAATACTGTAGATCCCTGGGTAAATCAGCTCAGAAGACAGTGTAAGGCAATACTGTGGTGTTTGAGCTGAACTCGGTTTGATGACAGCCTTATCTTTTACCTACTGCTGCAGTAATTAATTGGCAGTATTGTAAATGACTAATAATTAGCCTTATTCATTTTTATGCACATTACATTAAATTTATCTGTAAGGATAAACTGCCAGTCCATTAGAAAACTGACTATGGTGTACTGTCTGCTTTTTGATTGTCTTTCTACTGTTATATGTAGCAAACATAAATCTTTTAAGTATAAACAGCTTTATAATCTAGGTGAAACTGTGATTACATACAAACTTCAAGAAAGTACTGGTTAGTAAATTGCAAGCAAATTTTATGAAGGAACTCTAAATGTTTTAATACAAATATAGAAAAATATAAAACTATATTGATGGTATTCAATAGGAAGATCAAGTCCACAATTTTTTTTTTTTGCTATTTAAACACTGCAAAATTTTACTACAGGACAGGAAGAGGTTGTTTTCTCAATGTGAGTGGGTTAACATTAGTCATAATGTGTTTCTAGTATACTTTACAGAAGCTCCCTGCAGCATCTGATCCTGTCTGTTGATGTATAACTAGACTTGCTCCACATGTTTGAAGGCTCTCCTTCATGGTGGCTTTATTGAACATACTATATGATGGAATGAATGATCAACAATGTATATCTATTATATCTTGATGAATTTTGATATTCTGATATTTATGAACAATTAAAATCTATTATTCCTAACTGTAAAAGTGATTTAAATTTATACATCAATTTTCAAGATAAGATAGTGGAACTGATAGTAGTTCCAGCTTGAACTCACAAAATAGGCAGTGTATGATTTAGTCTGTCAGAATGTGAAGGAAGCTATGCCAACCAGATCGGAGAATACAACAAATGATAAAATGCAACCGGCCGGTGTGGCCGGGCGATTCTAGGCACTTCTGTCTGGAACCATGCGACCGCTACGGTCACAGGTTTGAATCCTGCCTCAGGCATGGATGTGTGTTAGTTAGGTTTAAGTAGTTCTAAGTTCTAGGGGACTGATGACCTTAGATGTTAAGTCCGATAGTGCTCAGAGCCATTTGATAAAATGCAACAAAGAAGATTCAAGCCCCTAAGAGATTTTCCTAACATTGTTAAAGGAAGGGCTGTTGGCAATTCATAAAATAGGCACTGAAGTCAAGAACTATGTATACAGTATTTCATATAATTAATATTCCTTTCTGTTGTGTATAAAACATAGCAGAATTTCATGTTCCTCTTTCCTCCCTGAGGAAAGAGGAGAAAGCTGGAAAAGTTTACGAAAGGAGAGCCACTCAGACCGTGGGTTGTGAGGGATCCATCTACTGTGAGGAGGAGGGGGGACAAAATCAAGGGGAAGATGTTGGAGAGAGAGAGAGAGAGAGAAAGAGTAGGAGGACAAAAGTAGTACACTGTTACTTTTCTGCTTATTGAATTATTTTTGGCATTTCTGAAGTGTTCATTGTTATTATTTAATATACTGCAATCTCCAAATAATAAAATATTTTGTACACTTTATCTTCTCATTGAATACTCTCAACAAAGTTTTGTATTTTGCTCTCTTTATATCAATATCATTAAAATTTCCTCATAGATTTATTTGCAATTCATTGGTTAGCATTTTGTTGTACTTAGAATGTAATCACAAATTATGTACATAATGTAAAGCCAGAAAGCTGTACATGTTTCAGTTTTCTACAACTAATGGAAAAGAGACCACCCAAACACTAGCAATATAATGCAGCCAGTTCCTGCACATAGCTATAATGAAGCTGATACTGAAAAAAATGAGTAGGAAACAAAGAGTTGTTATTTAGTAAAATAAAGGACGTGCCACCTCTTTCACAATGGTATTCCAATGCCCACTCATCATATAAAATTTCCTGGTGCATCCTTATACCATACCTAATCTCAATCCCTTGCCACATAGGTTATATCCATGTGAAAGTCACAGATGCAAGACCTGTTATGTGCATCCCCACAGCATATCCCAATTATGTCCCACCACAGGCATATCCTATCATATCAGAGGCAGGGCCATCTGTGGAAGCAGTCATGTCATATGGTAGCTTTGCTCCATCCTCTGCACCGTCTTTTATGTGAGAATGACCACTCGTATGAATGGCCCCCACCAAGCTGTGGCCAAGAGGAGAGGTGGTCAATCAGTGAAAGAACAGGCAGCCATGCACAGCATGCTCGATTTAATAGCTGCCACCTGGATCCTTCCCACAATGAATTACATAGATGGGAACTGTCCTAAAAATACAGCCTTTGATCTCCCCATCCTCCTAGCCTTGATCTCTGATGACCTGTATCCTGAACTCTGTGCTTGTCACTTCATAAGGGAGAGTATGGTGGTGCAATGTTCCTACACAGTCTTTTTTATTTGCATATCAGCTGCGCAACACCTTTCAACTAAAGGGTGAATGGTTACCATTATTTCTTACATTATTTGCATTTCCTGATTTTCAGCAGACAGTCCTCTTAAACACACACACACACACACACACACACACACACACACACACACACACACACACACACACACAATGGTGTGGCCTGTCATATTTGGAGGATTGTGGGGATTATAAGCATTGTTTTTAAAGTACGAGTAGCAGTTTTGGCTATGTAAATCTTCATTAAATAATGTAGGCTGTCTGTTATTGATAATGTAGTGTAGAGAAGCTAGTTGTCATGCTGCTCTCTGTGGAAAGAATTGTTTTGACTGATCCTGAAAGCCTTAGGATTTTCCCTCATGATTGGACCTGCGAAACTTGGTATTTGAATGAATGAGGTATGTTGTTCAAATATTTATTTGAGACACTTATCCATTACTGTTGATCATTAATGAGGAGAGAAACTTTTATTTTTATTGATACACAAAAACGCAAATGTATGGAGGAAAAAAGAGCATGATAAGCCCACTCAAACATAAAAATCACAGCCAGTGTGAAACAACAATTTTCTGTATAAGTTTTGTCAGTTTGAATGATTGGCAGTAAATAATAAACAGCAAGCCTCAACCAACAAAGCTCTGCTCTTGACAATGATTCATGTCCTCCCAATCACAGAGACAAAAGTAGTGGATTCAGAAAACAATGAGGACATTTTTCCCTGGCTGATAGCTACATTTTTTGAGAAGAGGACCCACCAGTGTGTAATGCTTGAAAATTAGCCCTGCTTACACATCATATTTTAACTATGTGTATTTTATATGCTTATAAGAGAGCAGCCATAAGATATGTTGAGCATTTACCACCAGTTTTATCTGATGATGAGATGTATGTTGCAGAAGTTTTAAAACATTTTGGTCACTCAGGCCCCCCTTCTAAGCTGTTGAGAGAGAGAGAGAGAGAGAGAGAGAGAGAGAGAGAGAGAGAGAGAGAGAGAGACAGAGAGAGACAGACAGAGAGAGAGAGAGAAGGTAGAGGCATTACTTTATAATGCTGTTTTATTTTTCATCTGTTTCTTTAATTATGAATATTATAAATTACTTTTTAACATGGTTTAACATGCCTTGAAGCATATATAACACAAAAATTTATAATGAGACTAGTTAATGTGTTTTAGGCAGGTATCCATTGAACATTGTAACATGAAGACTGCTGGTGAATGATGACTGTTCATTTAGTGCCCTAAGATTAGATTAGATTAGATATACATTTTGTTCTACAGATCCATAACAAGGAGATCTTAAAGGCTGTAGAACATACCACCATCACCACCATCACATTATTGCAAATACATACAAGTACAAATAAAATATTTGCAGAGGATTTACTCAGTTTGAAACACTATTTCCATTGTAGAGAACTATGACACTAATGTCTTTAATGTCAGTACAAAAATTGTCTTTCCAGGTGGTGACATAGTAAACCATGATGGTACTGGATCAACAAGTATTTATGGAAAATATTTTGATGATGAAGGCTTTGAGTTGACACACAGTGGGCCAGGATTTATTAGTATGGCTAATGCAGGTAAGTACTCTCACTAATCAGCACTGTCTTCTTTTTCTTTTGCCTTTGTCCAACATTGGTGCAGAGTCAGCATGGTTAGTATGGATTTGGCACGGTTAACTTAAGGGGTGACTGGATGCCCTTCCTGTCACCACCCTGTTACCACCAAGGATGGAATATGTGTACCCCAACTGTCTGCATGGAGAGTTATTCATGTGGAAGTGAGCAAAAGTTTTTGAAATGATTACGAATCATGTAACTGAAGTGGAACTTGGGCACCAGCCTGGTATTCACCTAGTGAGATGTGGGAATCTGCCTACAAACCACATCCAGTCTGGCAGCACACCGATCCTTGTCATTAATCTGCCAAGCAGATTAGGTCTGCAGCCAGTGCATTTCCTCATCCCAGAAGCAGCACCTTAACATTCATGGCTATCCAGCAGGTACCGATCAGTCTTTCTTTCTCTCAGTGAGACTTCGTATTCAAAGTTCCTAAGTGTGCAGATGGATAATAAATAGAGGGGGCACCAGTACATGAATAAGTTAACTTAAAAGTTCAGTTCTGCCTACTTTGTGCTTAGAAATCTTTCTCATTGAGTTGACCTCTGGACTGGCAGATTGTTAGCACACTTTCCCTCAATACTTTCCTATGGCACAATCTTCTGAGGTAATGCAGTTAAGGTCAAAAAACATCTGTTCTACTGAGGCATGCAGTAAGATTATAGTATGAAGTTGATAATGGAACATATTGCAAAAACCTTTTTTGGGACCTAGGGATTCTTAAATTTTTGTAACAGTTCATGTACCACCTAACGATATTTGTGGTTCATAACGAGAGTGAATTTAGATTAACTGTAAAATCACAATCTCAATACCGGAGTAAAATGTCGTTTCCCTATGGATTATGCATCCCTCTCTAGGATTAAAACTGGAGTTTTACAGTCTGTTGCAAAAGTCTATAGCAGTTCAGTGACAGGTATCAGGCAGGATGCTGAAAATCCCCAGATATCTGAAACAAAGTACGAGAAACCTTTGGTGTTATTCTTCCTACCATTTAAATCTTTGTATTTTGACAATTATTCATGAATGTCCTTTGCCTACCGATATTTCTCTTTTCACAAAAAATAATCAAAAGCCATACATACAAATGGAGAAAGGTGACAGAAAAGTCTGTAAAAGATTATGTACAGCAAGCTCCCAGCTGTCCAGGTTTTGCAGACCCAATGCTGCACAGGTACCTGAACAATATGAATAATACACAACATACACATATTCAAAAGAAACTTATATTTACTGTATTTACAAAACATGCTGTGTGTCACATTTGAAAGCCCAGTGCATAACTTACACATTACTTGCCAGAAACAATGTGTTGGAAATTATCAACCTTTAAGCCTTAAGGAAAGGGTTAGGCAAACATATAGACAGGAAATCAGTCGCAGACTTGTTGCAAGTTCAGAGGCCCTGCATTGACCTGAAGATGAAATGGAACAAAATGGAAAAATATTTCAGGGGTGTTTGACAGTCGCATCCTGGATCATATTCATCATGAGTCACATGTATAATAGTCTGTTCTAAACTAAAATACTCATTCTGCTTATAACAGAACACTTCACACTTATTTAATTCTTTCAAAATTTGCCATACTGTTCATATATAAGCTTTACTCAGATGATCAGGAACTTGCTACGTATAGTTGGCCATAAAACAATAATATTCATAACAACGGGCTGCTCATGACTTTTAGTATGACCCTTACAGAAGCTCAACTAATTATCTTATTTTGTCACTTCCTCAGGTAAAAATACAAATGGTTGTCAATTCTTCATAACAACTGTTCCAACACCCTGGCTTGATGGACATCACACCATATTTGGCAAAGTGAGTTACTGACATCATTCTGAAATTTGTGACACCTTGGTATGTGAAACAAGAAGCAGAATATATAAAAATAATAATTGTTTTCTTCTTTCAGGTTGTCACTGGTCAAAATGTTGTTCACATGATAGAACATGTTCCTACTGATTCGAATGACCGTCCACTGAAGCCAGTTACAATCAAAGAATCAGGCACCATAGACACACCTGAGCCATTTACTATTACTGATGATCCTTATGAGTAATTATAAATATCAGCATTCCTACACACTGCATAGATGGTTGATACCACCTGTAGAAATTGATCTTTAGATGTGCATTGAATGTTATAATGCTATATTTCTGTATCTGAGTGGCTGTGAACTATATTGCAGATTGTGTGTTAGTTCAGGATGCAGTGTGATTTCCATGTATAACTGCTTCGGTATATATCTACATGCAGTATCAAAACTCCTTGCACAAACTAGTCACCAAATAGCTGCATGTTGTTCTGCATGTTTCCAAGGCTTGTAAGCAACTGTGATGTCATTTTTAATAATTGTTCCTACACTTTTAAATTTCTAGAATTCCATGGTATAAGTATTGTTCGTTTCTTATAGTTGTCTAAAATTCTTTTCTGGTTCTACATTCGTCTTCTGTAAATTTGTGAGACAATGAATCATTTGCAACATTCATTTGTTACATATTTCAGTAATTAATAATTTATAAGCATATATCTAAAAAATATAATACTTAAAAACAGTAGAAATGATCCTCATACAAATTTTCCTACATTCCTCTTTCTTCGCTTCTGAACCTCTAAATTGCATACACAAAATACGCAATGTTTTGGTTTGCAAAAGTTGCTTTAACTGTGAATGTGGACACAAACTAGTGAGTTTCAACTGAACAAATGAAAAACAAAATGTGCCAGGCATACATTTACTAGTTTCCACACATGCACACATATAAAATCATTTCTGGCTTTTTAGGTAATGATTTACACACATAAACATTATTTAATGTCAAACTTTATTTAATGCAAGTCTATGATTTCTTTTGCATGCTGCAGTCTCTGGGCATGGATCAAAGCATCTGCAGTGCCTCTGTTCTTCTCGTTTTCTGTTCTGTCTTTTTTCCACTGGATGATAAAAAAACTGAACGTTTAAATATTTAGGAAACATAGGTTGCAAAAAAAGTTAGGAGCATGTTTTGTAGAGCTCTGCATACAAAAGCAAATAGTTTTTCACTTTCACTTTCATGGAAACAAGTGATAATAATCATGGCAAGATGTTTGGAACAGTATGATTGGATTGCTCTTGTTTTATAATAGTTTTTGAAGGAAGATTTATTTCTTTTACAGATGTATTCTAAGCTGTTGTATTTTTTATTTGTGCAATAACTTTCATAATATACTCTTTTCTTTCTTGGGAAAACTTTGCATCTAAAAACCATCTTGAAGATAATTTCTTACAGGCTTGTAAATTATTCACAATCTGTTCAGATGAACATGCTTCCTTAAAGTAGTGTATTGTTTATTTTTAAACAGTACCAACAATATAATTGAATGATGTTTTCATGTATAATCACTAGCTCTGAAAATTAAGGAAGTTGTTACTAACAAACTGCTATGTGTTGAGAAGCAGATGCTCAGAAGGAAAAAGACTGCAATTTTTCAGTGAAACAGGGCAGAGAAAGCTAATTTAATTTTTCATTTATCCAATTCATTTTACATTTGCTTATTAATATGGTTCTAAGACATTTTCTGAATATGAGCCCAAGGAAATTCCAAAGAGAGGAAGAAAAGTAAGAGTGAAGCTTATATAAATATTCAGACTGTGACTTAGATGCCTGTACAAAACAAATAACAGGCACATAAAAGTAAAAGCATACAGCAGAATAATTATTTCCACACTTAGTAATTTCTGTAGAATCAGATTCATCAGTGACAAATTTTTATGAAAAGCAAGGATAGAGTTTTTGATAGTTAAAAGTTTTCTCAAGACTTTTTGTGATTAAGAACATCCTTCAGTTTTAATTTGATGCATTGTGACACAAACCTATATAAAAGATTTTTGTAGCAATCAGAGCTTTAAACTATGATTTAATAATGTGTTTATAACACACAAAATTAAAATATTTTTCCTTTGCAATTAGGTATGTAAGTGAAAATGTGATATTTAGTTCTATTTATCTCCAGTTCCACCAGAAATTCCATTCCACCAGTCTTCCAGTAAGTTAACAAACCCTCTTAGGATATGAGTTTTTATACTATTTCTACAACATGTAAATGTATATATTAAAATGATTTGCATTAAAGTAATGCACAATTTGATGACAAGAAAATTTGTGATTGTTCCTGTTCCCATAATGTCATACTTAAACAAAATTAAGCCTTCAACCTACATTTTTACTTGTTTAAAATATAGTTTAAAGCCATAAGTATTCTACAAATTGACCAACAGTGATTTCTGCTAGTTGTGTATCACAAACTAGTTGTTTGGAGACAGAGAGAGAGAGAAAGAGAGAGAATTCATAACCCTACATTTTCAATAAATTTGCATTCTAGGGTGTGTTGAATGAGTAGAAACCTCAATATTTAATCTCATAGAACATTACATCCTGGCAGAAGCACAATGCTAGATGGCTAACTTACATTTGAGCCTTGGGAGGTAAATTACAGTTAACGTCAGTGTTCACATTAATCCCCATACAATCGAAAAGTGTTTAACATCAATGTTGCTATTAGACAGATTTTTAACTGTCCCAGTACATAAACAGCTAATAGTTTTTTGTGTTCAGTTATATAAATGCTAATGTATATAGTAATAATGTAATTCCATAATTATCAATGTGAGTAGATTATCAATGTGAGTAGATTATCATCACTTGAAATTGGTTGTTAGTCTGTTTTACAGAAGTAGCCTTCCATGGCTGGATCTGTCATTTATCACTCGAGTCATTCCATACTTCTGAAGACTCTCCTTCATGATGAGATTTATGGAATACGATGTGTGAATGAATGAACTTGTCACATTAGTGCCCATGATGTGGCTGTGTCATCATACATGTAGGTTCTGGCCTCGTCAGACATTTGATGGAGAAATTACATTAACAAAGGAAAATTCAGTCAAGAAAACTAACAAATGTGAGACAGAGTCCCTGGCTAGTTGTTACCTTTTGGTGGCAAAATGTGTAGTACTGCTGATACATGCACATAAAAGTAACAATGATGATATTATTCTAGCTTTAAGATCTGTTAGCTCTTCTCTTGGGTAGAAGAGAAAGATAGAATGGGATCTGAGTGACCTGTCTTTCCTTTTTAATCTCTCCAACTCAACCCCATTCACCTCCCTGAGGAAGGAACTAATAGTTTTGAAAGCTTCGATAATTTCATTGCTTCTACCTTTATGTGTGTGTCTCTCTGAAGTACAAAATATTTCACCTCCTGAAGGTTAGCTTTAGTCAGCAATACTGCCTCATCTCTACTAAATTACATCAACACTATGCAGTGTCCAAAAAAAATACATCCATAAATATTTGTAATCTATAGGGCATTTGTATTTTTGCACATCTCATCAAGAACCATCACTGACATCTAAAGAAAAGTATGCTATAGATTAAATTTCTTCATCCATCCAGCCACCCACTTTGTTTTGTAAATCCCATTCTGAAGGAGAATCTTTAGGGATGTGGAAGGAATTGGGGGATGTGTTAAAAAATTGAACCAGCTGTTCGAACTGCATTAATAATTAACTACTCTTTAACTGCTTTAAACTTTTTGTGGTTATTCTAGCTAAATTTAACAGACAAAAATTAATATCAAGAGTTCTATTTTGGAACAAGTCCATCTCTGATAACACTGGCATGTCATCATCGCTGCAATGGTCATCACATTATTGTATGTAACAGAGGGACATTTTGTTGAGTCCTGTTTTGGCCTCTATGCTAGTAATGGTTGCATCAGGGTTTTATGTTCAAAGAGAAAAACTATGGCTCAAAACTACCTCACAAGTGATTCTATTCTATA
The DNA here is from genome assembly GCF_023864345.2 of Schistocerca serialis cubense. Classification (NCBI taxonomy): domain Eukaryota; kingdom Metazoa; phylum Arthropoda; class Insecta; order Orthoptera; family Acrididae; genus Schistocerca; species Schistocerca serialis. Next base: position 232,793,054 of record NC_064642.1, read on the forward strand.
TATTACAAGCTATACCTTGACATACATCACATTTAGTAGGGTGGAAAGTTTTCAAAGAAATTTTCTCATTTACCATCTGACAACCCACTTACTACTAAATATTTCAGACATACCATAGCCGTGGGACCACTGAACGAGAAACGTATCTAATTTAATCTTATTTCTTGCCTTACAAGTTATCGGCTGGACACACAGTACTATAACAGAAATAATTATTTCCACAATTAAAAAACTGTGTACAAAGCAGAAGGCTAAGAACAAGAAGAGCATTAGCATACTAACAAGTGAAGCAACCCAGCTTAAACTGGTGGAACTGAATAAAAATTATTTTAAAATAAAGAGATGAGAAGTAAAGATTACAGAAGCCCAGGTCACTAAAGAAACAATACTGTGTAACAGGTAATTATGATCGGCAGACTTGTAACAGTCATAAATGAGATATCATTTGACAAAATGCTAAACATTTGCTAGAAACAATGATTGTTAACTCATGTAATTCTTAGAAAGCCTTGTTTCCAAAAAGAGACATTGCTGTGTTGTATGTTCTTACTTTGTCCTACATCGAAGTGCAACTGAAGAGTTTCAGTGAAGTGATGAAAACACAGCAGAAAGGAACTGTTTGCGGAAAGGATTCGGATAATGTGATTACTGTGACTTTTAATGTAAAAAAGAAAATACTTCCCTGATGTTGCAGAATTCAGTTAAAATCATAAAATATAGCTTTTGGCATTGGGATACTGCAAGATTAGAGTCTAACATTCTGTTGACAGTCAAGCCATTAGAGATGGGTACTACTGCAGAATGGATGCATAAAAACAAAATTATGCTGTCCGTGACTAGTGTGCATAATGTGCCATTTTGTTACCAATTGAATGACAAATCACCCATTTTGTATTTCTAAAAAGGATCATTCTTTGATAGACACATAGAAATAAACAACAAGTTTCCCCCACACCCACCTTTCCTCCTCTGACAAGGTCAGTCACTCTTAAACTGGCTTCTGAGTGACTTGGCACACACTCTCATCCCTCTACCATCCTAAACACCCTCAACTACTTTATCTTACCTACATTTCAGACTGAACACGTGGTCACAACTATTAGGAATACTACCTTTATTTACATTCAGGTGAATTTATCTGCTGTACTGGGAGTTTCACCTCCGATAGGTAAGTAATGGTTTGCTTATATGTCTCACATTAAATCACTCTACAACATTGTTCAGGGTTTAACAGAAATGTACAGCCAAATATTTGGGATACTTTCCACATGTTGTTGTTGTTGTTGTTGTTGTGGTCTTCAGTCCAGAGACTGGTTTGATGCAGCTCTCCATGCTACTCTATCCTGTGCAACCTTCTTCATCTCCCAGTACCTACTGCAACCTACATCCTTCTGAATCTGCTTAGTGTATTCATCTCTTGGTCTCCCTCTATGATTTTTACCCTCCACACTGCCCTCTAATACTAAATTGGTGATCTCTTGATGCCTCAGAACATGTTCTACCAACCGATCCCTTCTTCTTGTCAAGTTGTGCCACAAATTTCTCTTCTCCCCAGTTCTGTCAATACCTCCTCATTAGTTATGTGATCTACCCATCTAATCTTCAGCATTCACCTGTAGAACCACATTTTGAAAGCTTCTAGTCTCTTCTTGTCCAAACTATTTATCTTCCATGTTTCACTTCCATACATGGCTACACTCTATACAAATACTTTCAGAAACGACTTCCTGACACTTAAATTTACACTCGATGTTAACAAATTTCTCTTCTTCAGAAACGCTTTCCTTGCCATTGCCAGTCTACATTTTATATCCTTTCTACTGCTCCCCAAATAGCAAAACTCCTTTACTACTTTAAATGTCTCATTTCCTAATCTAATTCCCTCAGCATTGCCCGATTTAATTCGACAACATTCCATTATCCTCGTTTTGCTTTTGTTGATGTTCATCTTACATCCTCCTTTCAAGACACTGTCCATTCCGTTCAACTGCTCTTCCAGGTCCTTTGCTGTCTCTGACAGAATTACAATGTCATCGGCGAACCTTAAAGTCTTTATTTCTTCTCCATGGATTTTAATACCTACTCCAAATTTTTCTTTTGTTTCCTTTACTGCTCGCTCAACATACAGATTGAATAACACTGGGGATAGGCTACAACCCTGTCTCACTCCCTTCCCAATATATATAGAAAAATAAAATATGTTCATGGGCAAATGGGTCCAGAAACACTTAATTGCTATTTTGGAACTCATTTCCTACAACTTTTCACAGCAAATTCTTACATGAAATGTTCAAAATGCCATCCTGGCTACACATGGTTAAATTGTAACTCTTAGATTCACTGCCAGTGCTTTGTCTTCCATTTGATGAAATCTAATACTGTCATGCAACACATGCCATTACCTTACTTACGTGTAGCAATGACTTTTTAAGTGATCTTCATGGATCTGGTCAGCATGTAACTGTAATATTTGCCTTAGATACATGTATTTATTTATTTATTTTCATTGAATCTGTAGACAACATACATTAGCACTGACTTTTAAAAAGATCATTACAAACCTTGCAAATACATAACAGTTTACTGGTATGCATCATAGACTTGGTTTCTTGCAATTAAAGTGTACGCAAATGCAGAGTTAGCAATGACTACTTGGTGTATGGATTATCATGTGCTCCTTGCTGTGCCACACAATGTTTACGTAACAAAGAGAGTCTTGGAAACAAGGTACTCCAGAGAGAATGTTTGAAACAATTGATTGTCAGTTTAAGAAGTGTGGAATAGTTAAATCTGTTACTTGGAAATAGACGGGTCTACGGGGAGGAGGGCAACACAAATGGAGGAGGCAATTCCTCGTGCAACTGATGACAATCCTATAACAATGTCAGTGTAAGGTAAATGTGGCAGCAAGTAATGTTACTACAGGACTATATGGTGAGTGTTACATGATAGCTTAATACATCCATACCATTTATAGGGTGTGCAGGCAATATCAGCAACTGATTTTTCTCCACAGGTACAGTTTGAGGAATGGTTTATTCAGAAATGTGTCAACCCTTATTTTATGCAGCTGTGCGGTTTATTGATGAGATTTTTGTTAAATGTGGTCAGATTACAAACTGTGTGTGTCACCACTCAAGGGCTGATGTGAATCCCCTTGCAGCTGTTAAATCAAGTCATCAGCAAAGACTCTCTGTCAATGTTTGGCCCATCATTGTTGGTGACTATATTTTACGGTCCCATATTCTTCCAGCCATGAAGTTGCACTGCTCCATTAAGGAATAGTCTATTTCTGCTAGAAGGAGTGCTACAGATATGTACTTCATGCAAAATGGATCTGCTCCTTGTTTCAGTGTTAATACTCATTACTTTCTGAATATCCAATTCTGTGACAGAGGGCTAGAAAGCGGTGAACCGATTGCCTTACCTCGATATCCCTTGGGCCTAAATCCATAGACTTTTATTTGTCAGTGTACTTGAAAGCTCTAGTGCATCAGAACAGGTATGTCTTCATGCCCATATTGTTGAAAGCTGTGAAACCATGCACAATACTCCTGGGATACATCAGTGGAGATGGCGTTCAATGTGATGATGGGTTGATCCATACATCAATGCTAAGAGAGTCCATTTTGAACATGTAAGAAAGAGTTTTCTGTGGTAGACCCTATACTGGTTTGTTCTTTATACTTGCCATGTTATTAACAGACTGCATCAGTGAGTATCCTCTAATAGGAGCCTCACAGAAATGTCAACTCCAAGCATGCTTTGGCATGGCCATTGGTCAAAAAATGTTTATGGGCTATTGGTAATGACTAGTCAGTCAAAATCATACAGCCATTAAAAATGCATGCGAGTATTGTTGGAAATAAACTTAATACCTGATTTGCTCTGCTCTGGTGTGTCTGCCATAATTAATGCACTATAGAGAGTAGTAAAAAATGAGTTCCGACATGGAAATAAAGTCTCTCCAGATGCATGCCCATATTACATATTGTTCTTCTTCGTGTCAAAAATGTGTCCTGCAAGGCTGACAGTACTTTTTTGTTACATCTTATATGTCCCCATATGGTTGTTTCTATTATATCTACATCCATATTCTGCAACCCACTGTGAAATGATTTGGCATGAGTTACTTCACATTGTGTGAGCTATTTGGTCTTCTTCCCATTCAATTCATGTATGGAGTGAGGGAAGAACAATTGCTTAAATGTCTCTGCTTGTGCTGTGGTTAATCTAAGCTTGTCCTTCCAGTCCTTATGACAGCAGTACATAGGGGATTGTAGGACATTCCTATGTTCATTACTTAAAGCTGGTTCTTGAAACTTTCACCAGGCTTTACGGGGGTACTTTGTGTCTATCTTTAAGTGTCTGCCATTTCAGTTTCTTCAGCATCTCTGTGACACTACCCAGTGGGTCAAACAAATCTGTGGCCATTTATGCTGCCCATCACTGTATACATTCAGTATCCCTCATTAATCTTATTTGGCACAGGTCCCACACACTTGAGCAATATTCTAGGATGCACCGCACAAGTGTTTTGTAAGCAATCTGCTTTGCAACCTGATGCATTTCCTTAGTATTTTACCAATGAATTGAAGTCTGCCATCTGTTTTATCAATGACTAAACATATGTGATTGTTCCATTTCATATCCCTATAAATTGCTACTCTCAGGTTTTTTATATGAGTGAACAGATATCAGTTCTCTCTGATATTTTAATCATTGGATTCTAGGTGTTTTAATTTTGTGCACTATACCGTTTTATATTTCTGAAAATTTAAAGCAAATTGGCAATCTTTGTACCACTTTGAAATCATAACAAGACAGAATAGTATACAGTTACTCTCACAGTTATGTAACAAATACATAAAACACTGTATTAATTCACTCATCATGTTTTGTAGGTTCCACAGTTAACAAGAACCTTTAGGAATATCAGACAAGTCATAAATACATCAATAACATGAAGCACCTGTTAAAAACAGCATTAATAATTTACCACCTTAAATGTTTGTGCTTACTCAAGCTAATTTATCAGAACAAAATTGACAGGAAAGACACAACTCTGAAAAAGAACTTTATGCTTCTTAAGTTATTTTAAATAGCTGCTGTTCTTCTTCTATTAGACTGTTGCTGAGCTTAGTATCACCATGAGCACATTAACATTTATCATGAAACAATACTTCTGTGTACACAATAAGAGACTTCTACTTACTGTACTGCAGCAGACATACAGATAGATAAAAGGTGACAGAAACACTAGTTTTCAGAACCAAATGAAGAGGTGTGAAGAGAATGTGTAGGGCAGGATGAGAAGAATTCCTACAATGAAAAAAACCAGGAAATGACTAAATTAGGATAAAAATATCTTGGCTGTGAACTCTTTTGTGTCTTTATTTTTGCCAAATACATCTTCCTCTTTGGTGTAAGTGTATCGGAACAGATATAAATAGGAAGCTCTTCACTCTCTGCTGTCCTGTGTCTATGTCTTAATCTTCGGCTAATGTTGTAATTATTATTATTATTAGTATTATTAATGCAGCATACCAAACCACCTCCCTCATCTGTCTTCCTTGCAAATTTTCTTTCGTAGTCTCTTCATTGCAGGCAATTTCTGTTCAATATAAATCGTCAGCAAACACTGCATTTTTTAAAATTCTTTTTAAAGTCACTGCACCTACTGTTTACGTACCCTCATTCTGAGGTTAGTTTCATGTCTGTGAAACAGTCTATTAATTAGACCCTCAGCTCTCTGTTATGAAGGTAAGACTCTGCCCATGCAAGAAAGTTGTCATTATATCATAGATCACTAATTCAGACAATTCTGGAAAGAGTGACATGTCTGTAATCAGAGGTGGTTTCATATGTACAGTTTTGTAGATGTATGCTACTACATAATATTTAAGACTGTCAGACAATATGCTTAGTCACCTAATCATTACAAATATTAACTTACAGGTAACCCTATAAAGTAAGGACAATATTTCAATATTCTACTTGAAACATCATCATGACCAGCAGAATTACTACTTTTTTGTGACCTGATTAATTTTCTAGTTGTCTTGGGGACTATGCTTTCAAAACTAATTTTTGTTAGCAGCACATGCCATGCGTACAAGCAAATCTAACGCATCTGTATTTGGTCATCTTTAATGAGTGCAATATTTGCTGCCACTGTCAGGAAAATAATTTAAAAGTGTCAGCATTCTGCAAGAACTTTTTCTGGGGCTCCTTTTCATAGGATCATTAATTTTGTTAGTTTCTTATTTTAAAATGTTCCAAATAGCTTTTGCCTTATTCTTGGAGTATAATACAGGGTGTCTCAAACCTTTCGGGTCAAATTGAAATAGGTGGCAGTGAGATTACATCTGATTATATTGAGATAGCGAAGCAATGGTCAGAAATGTATATTTATTGTGCTATAGACATACACAGCGTACACTTCATAACAACAATGTAGCTCATAATAATCATTCAAAGTGATGGCTGCCAGTCTTAATGCATGTTATCACAATGGCTCATGGAGTTCTGCCACACTGTCACAAACATCCCGGGTGTGTGTTGTATGTTGGAACAGCCAGCAGGTAATAAACAGCGTACAACCCTGACCACCAGATATACTGTTCCCACTTACTCATAGTGCAAGTATCATGTAATGATCACATGATCACACCAACAAATTAGCCTGTGCCACACACACACTACCATCCACAGTGTCCATTGCACAAGACAGCTTGTGATGTGATGTGTCCTTGGTGATCGGTGTTACTGTGTACAGAGCATAATGCATAGTCAAAAATGGACATGCATTTAATGTACAGTGCAGCATGATGTAGTGCCCTTAAAGCAACATGAATGTACAGAGGATGCATTCCCAACTGGCATCATCCTATCTGAAAGAATTTTACCTCTGTGGATGCCACCTTATGAGAGTCAGGTTTGTTCATGCCACAGCGAGCTGGCCAAGGTTCCCGCCAAAGACATGTACGGACACCAGACTTTGAGGAGATGGTGTTGGATCACATGTCTGACAATGCAGCAATAACCAACTGTCAGCTTGCCTGTAAAACGCACACTTTGAAGGGTGTAGCGTGGAGACTACTGGTGAAACCTGTGTGAGCAGTGAGACCATTGGATTTTGACCCATGTTCACTTCTCTCAATGGATTATCCCCCACAGTACTGTAGCACCAAACTTCATACAGTCTTTATAGTTTACAGATGAGGCCTCATTCACTCCTGATGTTTTCAGCAGCCACAACAGTAATGTCTGGAATGAGAACAATCCCCATGCCATCCACATCAGTGGTCACCAGCAATGATTCTCGGTCAACATAGAGGCAAACATTGTCCAAGATCACGTAATAGGGCCTTATTTGCTGCCTCCCCGTTTAACTGGTCCACGTTATCTGGCATTCCTGTGAGAGGAGCCGCCACAGTTTTTGACGACTGTACCCCTCGGATGTGATTTCAACATGATGGTGCACCAGACCACTTCAGTGTTAATGACCAAGAGCACCTGAGTGTCCACATAACCCCATCACATCATTGGATTGAAAGAGGAGGTCCTGTCCCATGGCTAGTATGATTGCCAGATCTCATGCCTCTGGACTTTTCCCTCTGGGGTTTCATCAAGATGTTGGTGTATGAAATCCCCCTAGAAACAGATGAAGACCTGCTTGCTAGGGTCCAACCTGCCTGTCTCCTATTATAACAGGCAACAGGGATCTTTGGTAGAGTGTGGCATAACTCCATGTGCTGTTGCCAGGCATACATTGAGACTGGTGGTTGTCACTTTGAACAAGAGATGCACTCTTGTTATGTGGTGTACGCTATGTAATCCATAACACATTTCCAACAATTGGTTGCCTACCTCAATATAACTGGTGTAGACCCACTATTAGTTGTTTCAATTTGACCAAACAGGTTTCAGACTCCATTTGGTCGTTTGAGCATAGTGCATGACTTTTGCTTATTTTAACAGCAGATTTGAGTATTTGACAATACTTATGCTAATGGAGCTTAAGCTCTGAATTAGTTAGAGCTCTCTCTTCCTGACAAAAGATACTTTAATCTCAGGTTATCCATCCACCCTTACTTCTATTAAACTGTACCCATATTTGTTTTACATGAAGATAAGACTCAACATGCTGCAGAAATATGTTTAACAAAGAGCTAAATTTACCATCAACACTCAATGCTTTACAAACTTCTCCCCAGCATTCTTCCCATAATTTCTCTCTAAACACACTGATTGAGCCATTACTTATGATTATGTCGTACAATACTTTTTTGCTATGGTCTGTACTTAAGTTATCAGTACATTTTATTGTCAACATTTGATGTCATGGCCAGGTAAAACACTGGCACTGGTATTATGAATATTTTAGAACTGTTGGCTGAATAATCTTGGCTCATTAAATGCAAGGAAGTGGTCAAGACTGCCAAGGGAAATAGATGAAATGAGTAAGAATACAGTTCTGTTGGAAGACTGTGAATTATAGTACTTACCTGCCATACTCCCGACTCTGGCACAAGAAAAACTGTAGGCATCATTTCTTCACATTTGAGGATTGCCGGGGGGAGTTATTAGGGACTAGTCAAATGTTCCACAGACACTATCATATTGCTTTAGAAGTCTGCATTGACTACTTATTTCCGCTCTACGATTCCTCTAGATTATGGAAGGAGTTGTAGATGAGAAACAGTTTTAATGCACGTTTGAAAACACTTTGTCAGTCACACATTTTATTTCCATCAACTTATTGGTCCACAGCTCGTGGCCTAGTGGATAGCGTTGCTTTCTCTGGACCACGGGGTCCTGGGTTCGATTCTCGGCCGGGTTGGGGATTTTCTCTGCCCAGGGACTGGGTGTTTGTGTTGTCCTCATTATTTCATCATCATCATCATTGTCATTTGTGACAATGGCTAGAGTGGATTGTGTAAAAATTGGACTGTGTAAAAATTGGGACTTTGTACAGGTGCAGTTGAGTGCCCAAGAAACCGACCATCATCATCATCTACTTACTGGAAAATAATGTTATCATCATCTACTTACTGGAAAATAATGTTACCATCATTACTCATTACTACAGATGTCAGTGGCTTCTAAAGGAGTTCACAATGCAGCCACAAAATTCTCTGAGCATTTGCCTGATAGCCCACAATGTCTGAAAAGTAGCAAAGCAAATGTAAGTCTAATCTGAAATCATTTCTTCTGGGCAATTCCTTCTATTCTACAACTGTATCTATACTTTGCAAATCACTATGAGCTGCAATGCAAAGAATAGTTTCCATTGTACCACATATTAGGAGCACTCCCCATTTCATTTACACATGGACCGCAGGAGCCTACTGCATAAAGCCTCTGTACCGAGCGGGGTGGCGCAGTGGTTAGACACTGGACTCGCATTCGGGAGGACGACGGTTCAATCCCGCGTCCGGCCATCCTGATTTAGGTTTTCCGTGATTTCCCTAAAATCACTCCAGGCAAATGCCGGGATGGTTCCTCTGAAAGGGCACGGCCGACTTCCTTCCCAATCCTTCCCTAATCCGATGAGACTGATGACCATGCTGTCTGGTTTCCTTCCCCAAACCAACCAACCAACCATAAAGCCTCTGTGTTCATTGTTATTAATCCAATCTTGTCTATGCAAACTCTGCAAAAGCAGAATATTGGGGTTTGTACTACATTCCTACATTCTTCATTTAATACTGGTTTCTGAAACTTTGTAAATTGGCAACCACGGGGTGGCTGGTGCCTATCTTCAAGTGTCTGCTAGCTGTTTTTCTGACCTTCTGTAATTCTCTTCTGTAGATCAAACAAACCTGAACATATTCATGACTTTCCAATATCTCTGTTATTCTCACACTGAAACTGATTGTTGACAACAAATTTAATCAGCGAATAAATATGCCAAGAGATAGTTGTTAGCATTCCCAACTGCTCAAATAGAAGTCTGCAAGTGATGTATTTGTGTGACTACATACATTATTCCAATTACCATTTTGTGGCCTGAGTGCCTCTTTGTATATGTGAGAAGTTACCCCAAATTTATTATGCAGGACAAAAATTAATAAAAAGAAGACAGATATGTTTACTTGCCCCAACTTCACTATTTTCAAAGAGAGTAATTCTGGTTGCAATGAAAGTATCTAAAAATAAATGTTTCTACAAATGTATAGTTTTGCAACTCACCCAAGAAATTATAACTTACTAATCTGTTCAGCATTACTTAGAGGTGGTGGTTTTGTAGTCTTCAGTCAATTGTTGCTTTGATACCGCTCTCTACACTAGTCTATTTAGTGTAAGCATCTTCATCCCCGAAAAGCTACAGTGCCCTACATCCACTCGAACCTGCTTATGGTATTTACGTTCTATTATCTGTTTACTATTGTTACCCCCCACACTTTGCTCTGCTATCAAATTACCTAACTCTGGATGCTTCAGGACATGTCCTACTAATCTGTCCCTTCTTTTTCTCTACTTATCCCATAAAACCTCATTTCTTCCCATTTACATATAGTATCTCTTCTAATTTTCAGCATTCTTCTGTGGCGCCACATCAAAAAATTTTGTTATCTTCATGTTTCTACTGTTCATTGTCCATGTTTCATTTCCATAAGCAGATTGCCATAGTTATGCAGAGAAGAAGGGAATTGCACAGGCAGATTAGCTTAGAGACCTGCATCAAACCAGTCTTTTGACTGAAGACCACAACATGTAATGCTATGCTCCAGACAAAAACACCCTAAAATACCTAACACTTGAATTTTAACATATTTTTCATTTTCAAAAAAGTTTTTCCCTGCTTTGCCCATACACTTCTGAAACACACTGTACTTCTGGCACTGTCACTGTTTTTCTGCCCAAATAGGTGAATTTGCCTACTCAGTTTGGCATCTCGTTTCCTAAACATATTCCTACAGCATTTCCTGGCATAATTTGACTGTCCTCCACTATTCTTTCTTCATTATCATCAGTTCATTTTATAACCTGTTTTTCAAGGCACTATCAATCCTGTTCAACTGATTTTCCTAGTCTTTTGCTGTCTCTGACAGAATTACAGCATTAAAGGCAAATCTCAAAGATTTTTCCTTCTTTTTTTTCTCTGAACTTCACATCTCTTGCCATATTTTTCCTTGGTTTCCTTAACTGATTGCTATGTCCACAAATGTAGCAATATAATGGATAAGCTACAACCGTTTAATTACTCATTTTCATGTTCTGCAGCTCTGCCAATTCGATTTTTGTGCAAATTTTAGAGAACTTTTTTGTTCCCTGTTTTTATACTTCATAACTTCATAATCTCAAAGAGTGTGCTCCAGTCAGAATTGTCAAAAGTTTGTCCTACATCTGCAAATCTATGATGTGGGTTTATCTTTCTTCAACCGATCTTCCAAGGTATGTCATAGGCATGCACATCTACAAGAGGGGGCACTTGCTCTCTCCCCCCCCCTTCTCCCCCCTCCCTCCCTCCCTCCAGAACCTGAAGTACAGAGTCTTTACTCATATATTTAGCGAACAATCATAAGTTTTCTGTGATATAAGTTTTTTTGTGTCCCCTATAAAATGTAGTTCTTATGGAATAACAGATCTTGAAAGTGACCAAGTCATTGATATAAAAAATGACAATTTTAGAGCCTTGGCCCCATCCTCCCTGGAAAATTTCTGCAGACACCCTCGGTCATAGAGCCTGTGTTACCCAAACTAATCTCTTTTTTTTAAAAAAAAAAAAAAAAAAAAAAAAAAAAAAAAAAAAAAAAAAAAAAAAAACAGCTTCTGCTAATCGTTTCATTCTTCCATAGTTAATCCATATTAGTATTTTGGAACCATGGCTTATTAAACTGATGTTCAGTAATGCTCATACATGTTAACAGCTCCCTTCTTTGGTACAGGGTTACACTTTGTTTGAATGTCACATATTATTTTGCCTACCTCATATATTTTGCATACCACATGGAAGAATTTTGCAATGGTTGATTCACCACAGCGTCAAAAATTTTGAAGGAATGTCCTGTACTCCAAGTATCTTATAACAATTTACATCTTTTACTGCCATGAAATGCTTTTCTCAGTATCAAATCACTTAACTCATCATCAGCTACTTTCTCTTTCTTTCCTTCATACACCCACTCTGCATATTCCTTTCACCTTTCTGCCTTTTCTCCTGTGACTGGTACCATTTTGTCATCAGAGGATTTTCATACAGCTGCCATGTTTTCTTCAAAGGAATCTTTAAATTCTTGAGTAACCAGCAGCATCTGTCTTTCCTATAGTTACAGTATACAAGTCATGCAGTCATGCTTTGTCACTCTGCTCTTCCTGATTATCTTTACTCATCTTAATACTGTTGCTTTTAACCTTTTCAAAAGAATTTACACTGGTAAGACAGAAACATTATGAGCACTGCCCACCACAAGACTACATGCTGAGGATGTTGCAGGTACTAATGCAGTAAGGGAAGTTTATAAGCAGAGCAGAGATAAATGAGGAATCATTTCACTGATGATGGGGCATTAAATGGTGAAATCCACTAACATAACCAACTGACATGGGCAGTTTGTTATTGCTTGGCACCTGAGAACAAGGGTCTTGGAACAGGAAACTTGGTTGGCCATATTACATCTACTTCTACAGACACAATCTACAAGCCACCATACAGTGCCTGGTGGGGGGGGGGGGGTACCCTGTACAACTACTATTCATTTCCTTTCCTGTTCCACTCACAAACAGAATGAGGGAAAAACAACTGTCTGTCTCATACCTTATCTTTGTTGTCATTATACTAAGTGTATGTTGGAGGTAGCAGAATTGCTCTTCAGTCAGGCTCAAATGCAAGTTCTCAAAATTTTTGGAATAGTGCTCTTCAAAAAGAATGTCCTTTTCCCTCCATGGATTCTCATTTATCCAGCAGCCCACCTCAGAAATGCTTAAATGTCTTCCTTCAATCCAACCTGGTACAGATCGTAAACACTCTAAAAGTGGTCAAGAGTATATTGCATTAGTGTCCTTTATATGATCTCCTTTACAGGTGAACCACTCTTTCCTAAAATTCTCCCAATAAACCAAAGTTGACCATTTGCTTTCCCTACCACATTTCGTACATGCTTGTTCCATTTCATATTGCTTTACAACATTGTGCCCAGATATTTAAATGAATTGACTGCGTTGATTAGAACACTAGTAATACTTTTTCTGAACATTACAGGTTTGTTCTTCCTACTCATCGACATTAACTTACATTCTTCCACATTTAAAGCTAGCTACCATTCATCGCACCAGCTAGAAATTTTGTCTAAGTCATTTTGTATCTTCCTATAGTCACCCAACTTCCAACACCTTCATAGACCACAGCATCATCACCAAAAACCACAGTTTTCTGCCCCCCCTTGCTGCCAGATCATTTGCATACATATAGAAATTAACAGAGGTGCTATCAACTTCCCTGGTGCACTCTTGTGATACCCTTGTCTCTGACTGAGCAAGGTAGTGCAGTGAACAGCACACTGGACTCGCACTCGAGAGGACAATGGTTCAAACTTGTGCCTGGCCATCCTGACTTAGGTTTTCTATGGTTTCCCTAAATCACTTAAGGCAAATGCTGGGATGGTTCACTTGAAAGGGCACAGCCGACTTCCTTCCGTAATAGGATGGGACAGATGACCTCGCTGTTTGGTCCCCTCCCCCAAATCAACCAACCAACCTTGTCTCTGATGAACACTCGCCTTTGAGGACAACATAGTGGGTTCTGTTGAAGAAGTCTTCGAGCCACTTATATATCAATGAACTCATTCCATATGCTCGTACCTTTGTCAACAGTCTACAGTGGGGCATGGTGTCAAATGTTTTCTGGAAACCTATAAATATGTAATCTGCCTGTTACCCTTCACACACAGTTCACAGTATATCAACTGCAGGAAGGGCAAGCTAAGTTTCACATGAGCTACACTTTCCAAAACTGTGCTAATTTGTAGATGTGAGCTTCTCAGTCTCAAGAAAATTTGTTATATTTGAACTAAGAATATGTCCAAGGATTCCGCAGCAAACTGTCTTTGCTTGCTGCTGTCATGAGCATCTATGCAAAGTGGTTGAAGGATGGGGAAGCCGCGAGTACGTAACGAGATATTTAATGCCTCATCATGGAACATGGAGGCCGAAGACTTGCCTGCTCTGTAAAGCAGAATACGCAGTGATCTGTGGCAAATCTGATGAGAGAGTACAATGCTGGTGCAGGCACAAGGGTTTCAGAGCACACCATAAAGTGCACATTGTTGAATTAGGGATCCACAACAGACAAATGTGCATTCCTGTATTGTTAAACCAATATTGTCAATTAAGACTGTAGTCACCATGGGATCACTGAGACTGGACCATGGATCAATGAAATTTGTTCACCAGGCAGGTGGTTATAACTCAATACATGGTAATACAGATGAAAGGCTGCTCGAAACATGCCCAGCATCACTGATGCAGACCAGTGGAGGCAGTATTACGCTATGGGGGATGTTCAACTGGGCTTCCATTGAGCCTGTGATGGTATTCGAAGGCACCATGAAAGCTGCAGAATACATGAACATTATTGTTGAGAACCTTCATGCTTCATGTCTTCTTCAACACTGATGACATCTTCCAGCACAATAACAGCCCATCGCAAGGCTGTAATTGTGCTACAGTGGTTTGAGAAGCATGGCAGTGAACTCACATTGGTGTATTGGCTACAGAATTTCCTGACCTAAACCCAGTGGAACTTGTGGGATGCTATTGGGCACCAGTTCCTTACCCGCAAACCACCATCTGTAATTTATGGGAACTGCATGATCTGTGCATAGATGTCTGGTGCCACCTACCTCTGGAAATCCATCAAGGATTTGTTAAATCTTTGCCACACAGGATCAGTGCTGTATTTCATTCCAAAAGTGGACTAACATGCTATTAAGCAGGTGGTCATAATGTTTTGTCTCATCAGTGTGTAAAAAAAAAAAAGATAAACCATGGTAAAAGTTCCTAAAACAGTAATGTATATTTTCTAAATATGTTCTAGATATTTACATAGAGTTATAGCTGATAAAAATTGCTAATTATCACTTCTTATTGTCTGTGAAGTTAAAAAAATATTGGTTATATAATTACTTATCAAAACTAGCTTAAAAAACACTGCACAATATATTTCACCATGAAGTTCACAAGTACACATTCATGAACGATGGTATATTTACAATGAAAGAAAGTGCAACACAGTGATCATGAATAGAGTACACACACAGTTAGTGACAGCCACAGCTCTTCACAACCATGTTCTTGAATTTTTTGAGTGTGACTAATTTGTCAAGATAATACAGCAAGTGCACTGGACCGAGCTTCGCAGGGGCACAGCACGGCTTTGGAACATGTGTTGGGTACATCAGGTGAACCAAGGTCTGCACAATTGCATGGTTTGTGGCATTCATGTGTGCATTCAGAGGAAAGTTACATTCACCACTGCAATACCAGGCATGGTAACCATTTGGGGCAATTATCCAATCCTGCAACAAGTTTGATTGGTGTAAGTTCACATCATCATCATCATATGTTGGCAATACACTACTTCAACCTGTAGATGTCTTACACACCTTCCAGTCAAGATCCTGAAAGTTCACATAAAGCGTTCGCATCTGGCAGTTCCTTGATGTCCAGTGAGGAATTGTATCTAAAAATAAAAAATAAAAGGCTTTAAAATTAAAAATCTATATAGCACTTAAAGAATTAAATTCATGAAAATATATTTCATTTCATTGCAATTATTTACTTAGTCACTTATTTGTATGTTTTATGGACAATAACATGAATTTATCATTATAATGTGGAATGTGTCAGTTAGTTTACAACGAGATACACTTTCACAGAGAAAAATATGGCAACGTGCTGACCATTTACAGGATTGTCTTTTACATGAAGATCCTTCCCTGAGAAAGTATTCAGTGATTTTTGTAGCTGAATACTTCAATCCTTTCGTTGCCACATTAAGGTTTAGTGAAGGTTAGCGTAAGTCATTCCTCCATCTGGTATTGTCTGTATGAATGTTTTCACACTGCAGTCAATTATTAACAACAAACTACATAGGACAGTGAATGTACTGTGCAGCTGTTGTTAGCCTTATTACACCATTCTGAGCAACGAACACTTTCTTCCTCAATGAAGTGTTGACCTAGCATGTGTTGCTGTAATATGTTAGAGAGGGAAAAACAGTGAGAGTATGCCTACTTTCTGACAGCATCATCTTCCAGTCTGAATTTAAATACTGATTTACCACACAGTTTTAACCTGTCAGGCAGCTTAATGTATGGCACACACTCTGCTTAGCGAATGGCATAATTTGTAATACCTCGACTCACAGGCAGTGATTTAGTTACTGTTTGGCATGTTTTTATAGTAGGTGTGCTAGGCCAGCAAAGTATGAAGGTGAGCTAAACTAAAAGAGTGAAGCACAGGTACTAAAAAAAAAATCACAGTTATACCACAGCAGTGGTAAAAGCACTACTCATGGACAGTAAAGGTTTGTGCTCTTATAACAGAGTGGAGACAAAATGTTATACTTCATTTGGTGACAGATAACTCTCAACAGTGCGAATATCACTGTTACAATGCAGAAGTATCTGATTCGTAATGACTAAAATTAGTCAGCTAGAAATTCAGCAATACTGAGACATTGTCTCAGGAATGTAAATAAAATCATGTTATGAGACTTGTCATGGAAGACATGCAAAGCAGCTGAGCAAAGTCTGCATTAACTGTCACTAATCTTCTGTAGCCAAACAACCTACAGGTTGGCAAAAGAGGAACAAGGAAAGATTAGGGCTTTACACTCCATTGACATAATGCAGGACCATCCTGGCATTAGCTTTAAGCGCTTTAGAGAATCCAAGCAACCTAAACCCATAGCCCAGATGGGGAAATGAACCTCCATTGTCTACAATAAGAGCCCAGTACCTCTGCACTAAGACTGGCAAAGGAGATATGGCACTGAAAAACCAGAACTGTTTTGTTGATGGTAGAAGAGATGGCACCTGTTTCTTTGGGAATCACAGGGTGTCATCATGATTTTCAGAAAAATGTGTTATAGTTACTGGCTCTTAACATGTAATGTTACTGAGTCAGGTGCTCAGTGATTTGAAACAGAAGTGACCAGGATCAGCATGCAAGAAATTATCTCCTATTAGGACAATAAAACTACATCTACATACATACTCTGCAAGCCAATGTACAGTACATGGCAGAGGGTACCCTGTACCCCTACTAGTCATTTCCTTTACTGTTCCACTCACAAACAGAATGAAGGAAAAATGACTATCTACATGTCTCCATATGAGCCTTAATTTCTCGAATCTTATCTTCATCATCCTTACATGCAATGTATGTTGGCGGCAGTAGAATTGTTTGGCAGTCAGCTCCAAATTCCAGTTCTCTAAATGTTCTCATTAGTGTTCCTCAAAAAGAATGTTGCCTTCCTTCCAGGGATTCCTATTTGACTTCCTCAAGCATCTCCGTAACACTTATTTGTTGTTTGATCCTACTGGTAATAAATCCAGCAGCCCATCTGTGAAGTGCTTCAGAGTCTTCCTTCAATCATACTCCTGAGCAGTGTTCAAGAATAGGTCGCACAAGAGTCCTATATGTTGTCTCCTTTACACGCATACCACTCTTTCCTAAAATTCTCCCAGTAAACCAAAGTTGACCATTTACCTTCCCTATTACAGTCCTCATATGCTTGTTCCATTTTATACTGCTTCACAGTGTTACACCCAAATATTTAAGCAACTTGACTGTGTCAAGCAGGACGCTAGTAATACTGTATCTGAAAATTATAGGTTAGTTCTTCCCAATCATCTGCATTAACTTACATTTTTCCACAATTAGAGCTAACTGCCATCATCACTCCAACTAGAAATTTTGTCTAAGCCATCTTGTTTCTTCCTACAGTCACCCAACTTTGGCATATTACTGTACACCACAGCATCATCAGGAAACAACCAAAGATTGCCGCCCACGCTGTCTGACAAATCATTCATGTATATGAAGAGCAACAGTGGTCCTATCACACCTCCCTGGGCACTCCTTCTGATACCCTAGTCTCTGATGAACACTCGTCATCAAGGTTTATTACTTAAAAAGTCTTCGAGCCACTCACATAGTTGTGAATTTATTCCATATGCTCGTACCTTCTTAAGCAGCCTGTAATGGGACACCGTATCAAATGCTTTCCAGAAACCTAGAAATATGGAATCAACCTGTTGCCTTTCATCCATAGTTTACACTATATCATGTGAGAAAAGGGCAAGCTGAGTTTTGCACGAGCAATGCTTCCTACAACCACGCTGATTCGTGGACGTAAGTCTCAACAAAATTTACTACATCTGAACTGAGAATATGTTCAAGGATTCTGCAGCAAATCGAAGTTAGGGATATCGGCCTGCAATTTTGTGGGTCCATTCTTTTACCCTTCTTATATACTGGAGTCACCTCCACTTTCTTCCTGTCACTTGGGACTTTGTGCTGGGAAAGAGATTCATGATAAATGCAGATTAGATAAGTACTCTTTGTAAAACTGAACTGGGATCCCATCCAGACCTGATGATTTATTTGCTTTCAAGTCTTTCACTTGTTTTCTAGACCAGAGAAGCTTATTACTATGTCATCCATAAGGGAGTCTGACCGATGGTTAAATGATAGTATGTTTGCACAATTCTGCTGTCTGAATGATTTCCTGGACATGAAATTTAAAACTTCAGCTTTCATTTTGCTATCTTCAGTTGCCACACCAAACTGGTCATCAAGGAACTGCATGGAAGCCTTAAACCCGCTTAGCGATTTTACGTAAGACCAGAATTTTCTCAGGTTCTCTGCCAGATCTTTCACTAAGGTGCAATAGTGCTGGTTGTCATATGCTTTGTGCATAGATCTTTTCACAGATACAACAATCTCTACTAACCTTTGCTTGTTGTCATTTGCGCATTCTCTTTTGAACCAGAGAGTAACAGCCTCTGTTTCCTTAGCATGTTCCGAATTTTGTTATTAAATCATGAAGGATCTTTTTCATCCTTTATCCATTTACTAGGCACATAACTCTCCAGACCACAGTTTACAATCTGCTTAAACTTTGTCCACAATTCCTTTACATCCATCTTAATGGACTAAGTGATGTCAATTCACTGTCTAAGAGATGCTAACAACTGCACTGACATCATGAACATTAATCCCTGTTTCTATAATGAAATTGTTGATGAGATCCGCCAATTTGTAGCGTGTGGGTTGCCGAGCTAGCTACTCAAGGCCATCTACAGAAAACATATTCAAAAGTACAGGGTGTACATAAAGTCCAGGAACACTTTCAATTATTTATTGCACAAGAATCAAACATTGTACAGATATCACACATATGTCATTTTGAAGAGAAACTCTGAAAGTTTTTTGCATGTACACTGCCACAGCATAGTTTGGTAATTTGCCGATAGTCAGCGCTAGTCCCAAACATGGAGAGTTCAGGCATGGAGTGAGCTTCCTGTGTGTTGCTGGGCACAAGCAACCCAATACAATGAATTTGTTGTACCAGTGGTAAATGGCCTACCTTGTTGGTGGCTTCTTACCATACTTGGTTGTAAATATCCATTGAACAGCTGTAGCACACTTGTTTTTTCCAACTCCAACACACATAAAGCTCGCTGCGCACCTGAACTCCCCATGTTTGCGACTACCGCTGTCTATCAGCAGATTACCAAACTATGCTGTCATGGTATCCATGAAAAAAACTTTCAGAGTTTCTCTTCAAAATGAAATATGTATGATATCTGTACAATGTTTGGTTCTTGTGCAATAAATAATTGAAAGTGTCCCCAGACTTTATGCACACCCTGTTTTTTGCATGACTGCCTGTCTGTACCCCTGAAATGTATCCACAGTCATCCCAGTCTACACCCAGTACGGTAAAGTTGCCTCAAAGTAGAATTGCATGATCTGGATATTTATGCACTACTGACCATAGTCTTTCTTTGATTGACTCTACGACTGTTACAGCAGAATCAGATGGCTGGTAAAAATATCCAACAATTAACTTGATTTCATCTACAGCTGTTATACATGACCAGATAACTTCACTGTCACACTCAACTTTGACCTCAATAGAAGCAATACTTTTATCAACTGCAATGAACACTCACCCTCTTATGGCCTCTAATCTGTCTTTCCGATATATGTTCCATGACTCGCTAAATATTTCAGAAGTTTCCACTTCAGGTTTCAGCAGGTCTTGGTCCCAAAAATAATCTGAGTGTGTGAACTTTCCTGGAGGCCAGTAAATCCAGATACTTTATTAGGAATACTTCTACAGTTTACTGATAAAATTTTGACAGTCAAAGTGTCTTTATTCTTAATGCTGGCTGACTTCCCTCACTGCATATCAACTGGCAATTATTCATCAGAACACCTCTGACTACCATCTGGCCTAAAAAACTCTCATGTGCACTCTGCTACTCAAGTAGCTGCTTCCTTTGTGTAGTGCACCCCTGACCTATCAAGGGGAGTCTTACAAATCCCCATTTAATATAAGCAGGTCTAGAAATCTGCAACCGAGACTTCACGGAGTCAACAAAGCCTTTGGTTGAGACCCTCCACAAGTCTCCAAATCTAAGGACCCAGATCAGTTCTGAGAACAAATTGTGAGCTCCGCTTCCATACACACACAATACCGGCAGTCTTCACCATCTCTGCCAGCCACCTGTATCAATGAGGATGGCCTCAGAACCCGAGTGACATGCATCATTGATACCGATGTGAGCCACAACTTGCACACAACTGTATCCAGCATGTTTGATATCATCAGGCAAGGCCGCTTCCACATCTCAGATGATGCCCTCCGGCAGATAAATCGAGTGCACTTTGTCTTTCTTTCCAGACCTGAATGCTATCTGCCTAAGGGTCTCCATAACACACCCAACGCTGGAGCTCCTACGTTAAACCATCTCACTCCCATTTACTCTTCAGTCTTCTCCTCTTTCCCTTTCCTCTTTAGACATTAACGCATCTTTTCATCCTACATAGTTGTGTTTATCTTTGTACTATATACCCCTTTGCTTCTGTATGCATCCTCTTTGGTTTGAAGCTGGCACAGTACTTACAGTAGAATATCTTTGGCTTCCCTCTGACAACCATGCCTCCATCCTTGCTACCCTCCCTGTTTTCCTTTCCCTGTTGCTTCATGACCTGGGTTGTGAGTAACTGAATCTACTTTCCCTTCTTCTCTTTCTTTCCCCTCTCTCCTCCCTGATGAAGGAACATTTGTTCCGAAAGCTAGGAACGTAAATTTTTGGTTCTGTTTTTTGTGTATCTATCGGCTGTACTGAGCTGAGGTAAGTACTGGCCAGTCCCTCTATCTCTTTGTTAAAATGGATATATGCTCTATCACAAGATTCAGTCACATATCAGGTAGTTCACTATGTGCTCTATCAGCGAATTGATTGATTATGAGCCCCCCCTCTTTGACTTAATATAATCAAAGTATACATACATGGGTCACATGCTAATCACCAAGAATATGCCATTAAATTGTGAAAGCAGCCCTAAATGGAAGTGCCCACAGATTCAGATAACCTGCATGTGTACTGCAGTTAATTTTAGGTTGGTTGGTTGGATCATTAAACAGACCAAACTACTACATCATCAGTCCCTTTTTCCTCAAACAGAAAGGTATATATGACTGTAGATCAGAGATAGCCTACCTCACATAACTCAGGGGAAGAAAACCCGAAGTTTACCAAAGGTCAATGAATTTGAGATAAAGGACAAGAAAAAGAAAGGAAGACACGGGAAGAAAGTGAGGCAAGCTGTCCCATCTAGGGAGCAGCCAGAAGCCCCAGAAAGCAGAGTGCAATGAGGGGACATACAACCCCCCCCCCCCCCCCCCCTCCCACCACCACCACTTACCAGAGGTACTCTACTCAGAAATTGCCTAAGAAAGACTAGGAACATGGACAGGGCAAGAGAAACACACAGAGACAAAAGATGAACAAGTCTAACAGATCATGCAAGAGGAGGAGAGGAAGAGCAGAAAGGGTGAGGATTGGGCTGGACATCCAGACAGCCACAGCTCAGTCTGGGCAGAGGAGGCAACAATGTGTTCTGCCAACCATTCAATGGGCCAATCAGGTTAGCCCGCTTCATGAATAAAATGTAAAACTAAGTCAGCCACTTAGGCATAGTCGCCTAACACCAGAGTTAGTGAGTCAGGGAGATTGAAGACCGTGGGAGATGGATTTTCGTGTTTGAAAAGAGAAGATGGCAGTTCAGTTGCTTCAGCAAGCTGTGAACATAGCTAGCATAATTGACAAGGCATTGTTGGCGCCTGATCCACAATGGAGGGACTCCGGACTCCACGAGTCCGCTGTTCACAGGCCTAGTTTGAAAGGCTCCTGTTGCAAGTCGAATCCCACAGTGATGTCCATGTTCCTAGTCTTTCTTAGGCAATCAGATCCAATATCCACAGTGCTGAGGGAAATGCTGAACCGAATCCCAGACTCACATAATCAAGATGGGATGGTATCAGTGCTTTGTAAAACTGCAGAAGAGTAGTGCAATCTGCACCCCAGCTGGTGTTACTCAGGCAGCAAAGTGTATTAAGGTGCAGCCAGTGCTTTCGCTTACGCTGGTGAAGATGGGGAGTTCACATCAAATGAGAATCGAAGACCACTCCTAAAAAGTGTTAAGTCTCCACCAAATTGAGTAGCTCGTCATCAACGTAATGTTCTGGTTGTGGGTGAACGGTATGACATCGACAGAAGTGCACAATGTAAGTCTTGGTGGCTGAAAACTGAAAGCCATGGGTAAGTGCACATGCCTGAATCTTTCGTATGGCACCTTGCAGTTGGCACTCAGCAACACCCACAGTAGAGGAGCAATAGTAGAAGCAAAAGTTGTAAGTATACAAGGAGGGTGATACTGAGGACCACACAGCTGCTGCTAGGCCATTGATAGCTACTAGAAAGAGAGGGACAGTCAATACAGAGCCCTGCAGGACTCCATTCTCTTGGTTATGGGGCTATTGTGGAAAGCACCAACTCTAACCCAGCAAGTGTGTCGCAACAAGAAGTTCTGCATAAAATTTGGAAACGGACCCCAGAAACCACACTCATGTAAGGTAGCAAGGATGTGGTTTCGCCATGTTGTGTCACAAGCCTCTTGCAGGTCAGATGGCAAACTCCAGGTAAATCAGATTATCAATAGAGTAATGGCCTTGGCGAAAACCACCCCAGAATGGAGCCAGAAGACCCCAGGACTCAAGGAGCCAACAAAACTGCAAGCTCACCATACGTTCAAGTGACTTACAGAGAACATTGGTGAGGCTTAATCGGCAGTAACTGTCCATCTGTAGATGGTGCTTACCCAGTTTCAGCATTGGAACAATGATGCTTTTTCACCATTGCTGCAGGAACTCACCATTATTCCAGATACGGTTAAAGATGGCAAAGGTATGCCACTGACAGTTCAGAAGTACGTGTTTGATCATTTGGTTGTGGATGTGGTCCGGCCATGGGTTGTATCAGGGCAGTGGGCTAGGACACTGACAAATTCCCACTCACTGAATGAATTATTATATGCCTCCAAAGGCAGGTTGATAATTCTCAGATGCTGAGGCTGGAGTGTAAAGCAGAGTAAAATGTTCAGTGACAGCATCTGGCTCACACCATTTCAGGTACTATCAGTACAACTGCAGATGTCTGGTACCCATAGAGACATCTGATCTTGGCGCAAACCTGCAAAGCAGAGGAACGTGGTTCGATGGTTGAAACTTGCCGTTCCCAGCATTCTCACTTCCATTGTTTTATTAGGTGACAGACCTAGGCATGCAGCCGCTTAAAGGCAATGAGGTGCCATCTCTAATGGCCTCTGCAATTTCTCACGACCATCAAGGTACTGTCTTCCGTAGGGGCAGCCCAAGGAACAGGGGGTTGCTAAATCAGCTGCCAAAAGAATTGCTGTAGATGTATTCTGGACCACCTCATCAACATCTCCATGTGCTGGGGAGCTAAAGGTGACAGCAGAGGAGAAAGCACCTCATTCAGCAATGTTGAGAAACCAAAGATCAATGGCCGAGAAAGTTCCATGCGCCACACTAAAGTGCATGGGGGTACCAGTATCCAAGATGCAAAGTTCAATTTGTGCCAAAAAGTTTTCAAGGTCGTTACTGTGATTCCATCCCACAATGGGTAATGGGTGTTGAAATCATCCAAGATTAGGGGAGGTGGGAGGAGAGGGGGAGGGTAAGCTGAGAAACCAATGCAAACAATATGATCTGAGACATGTCACCATTGGGAGGGAGGTAAACGAGCAGATGGTAATATCCTGAAATGCCCTTACCTGGATAGCTACCACCTCCAAAGGTGTATTAAGAGGCACTAGTTCACTATATAGAGTGTCCAAACATAAGTGCAAACTCTGCCCAACATCCTGTCACAGGTAGCATGATTCTTAAATATCCCTGGTATCCACGAAGACTTGGCTCCTTGTTGATGGAAACCAAGTCTCCTGAAGACCAATGCAAAAGGCAGAGGAAGTGTTTAAAAGATGTTGTAGCTCAGCCAGGTGGTGGAAAAAACCACTACACTTCCACTGGAGATTAATGTTGTTGATGTATTGTGAGGCCATGAAGTGATCAAGGAGGCAGGTTACGCCCTAGTGTCACCTGCTGCCACTGGCTGAGGGGTTATGGCATCAATACACGTACATTCAGGGCTCCATTATGTGGTGCGAACCAGGGCCTCAGGCTGCCAGAATCTCCACCTTGGACACAGGAGTGGAAGAGGCACTATCTGGTGGTGTGGGGGCCACTGAAATGTTCTTCTTCTTGGAGGACGTTTTCTTGTCTTTCCTCTCCTTAGAGGGTTTTGATGATTGCAAGGACTTATTTGAATCAGTTTCAGGTAAATATCATGATGGCAAAGCCCTGCAACCAGCAGCTTGTGGCTCCTTCAGCCACTGGCTGGTGTGTTTTATTGTAGTTTAACATTTCCAATGCTTGTGACAGTGACTTCGATAAACTTTCTCTTAATACAGTATTTCCTGAAAAATGCAAGTGCAAATTAAACACTAAGACCCTGCAAGGATTCCTGTTCATTAAAGAACATGGTAAGAGTGGTGAGTGTACAGTTTTTGGTGTAAAATTAGCATTTGGTAACAAACATAGCTGTGATTCTGGCTAATCTTTCAAGATCAACAACTGATACATATTTGTTGGTGAAGGTAGTTTCACACAGGGTTAAGTAACTTTTGGCACAAGAAGCCACATTTGCATACCACACAGTCATGCACAACCAGAATTTCAAGTCCATAGACTGTACCACTGATGTAATTAAATCACAGTTCAACAAGTTCTCATGCTCACAGATGTAAATAATATGAGTTACCAAGAATGTGATGGTATGATTTGCTATGGAACAAATAATGAAGGAATGGAAAGAAGCATAGTTCATTTCAGTAATGACAGATTCTTCCTGCCACATCAAAGTGGTTCCTTTAGTGGTTAGGTTTCACAGTCCAGATAAAGGCGCCATAGTTAAAGTGTTGCAGTTGGTTAACATTGGTGTTAAAAGGGTAGAGCATTTGACTTCGTATGTCTTACAGCATTTGGAAAAGCTACTGCCTAAGACACATGTTGTAGCAATTTCAACTGAAAATACAAACACCTACTATGGAGTCATCTACCAGTATTGGTTTTGAACACTAACCCAGGATGTAGGGTGCAACAGATCAGTTAAAAATGCATTTTAACAATTAGCTGTTTATTTGTCCTATTAGTCATCTACAAGTTTTGGTTATGAACAATCAACCAGGACGTAGGGTACAACAGATTAGTTAAAAGCATCCCACATTCCTCTGATGCTAAACAATATCAAAGTTATCCAGGGAAATTTTACAAACATCTGACATAATTTGTCTTAGAATACTGGTAGTCATATCTTATGTCAAATCAATATGAGAAATGACAGTAGTATTCTAAGACAAATGATGTCAGATGTTTGTGCAATTTCATTGGATAATTTCGTTGTTGTTCAGCTTCATTGGTATATGGAGTGCTTTTAACATATCTGCTTTACTCTACATCCTGGATGATGGTTAATAACTGAAACTAGTAGATGATTAACGGGACAAACAAACAGCTGATGGATAAAATGCATTTTATAAAATACTAATGGCTGTTTTACCACACTATAAAAAAACTTTTATGTTGTAGGAGCACTACATAGTTCTCTCTTCTGCCAATTGTCTAAAAGAATCACTGATGTTTTCCAGATGTCACAGTCCTACTTCCTGTCTCTTGAGAAGTGTCCTATAAACTTCAAGATTTTCCTTTGAAAATTTTCTCTCTTTCTTTACCTTTCAGTTCCTTTCAAGTCAGCACTTTGTGCACTGAAAAGGAAAGATTTTTGACATCTGTAGTAAAACCGCAGTTACACAAGTTGGAAAGTGAGTAGCTAGTGACATTCGGATCAGTTTAACAATATCACAACAGCTTTCCGTGCTACCTACATTGGGTACATTTGTGAAGGGTGAGAACCATTTTAGGAACCTCTTCAGCCAATGGAGTGGATCATTGAAATAAAACCATTACCTGCAGTAGCATTCAAGAACTGTATAGTTTTGTAAAACCTAGAAACACAAGCTTCATGGTATATGAGGGAGAACTGTTTGATGAGTACTGTTGTGTAAGTAAATATTGTGAAAGTAAACTGTAAGACTGGTTTGCCAAATATTAAGTGTCAGTGAATAATGACAGAAAATTTTCACTCATTTTCATAATGAGTGAATGGATCCAAAACATATTAAATGCTTTGTTGAATTTTCACTAGCTATTCCAGGTTTTAATGCATCTATTGAAAGAGTGTTTTCATTAATTAAAGCTTTGTGGAAAAAGAACTAGGAACAGTAAACCTCCACTTTATGGGCATCTGCAGTTTGATGTTTAACAAAAACAAGCTTCTTGAGTAAACCTCCACCACTAAAAAGTATTACACAAGTACCAGTGAGTCTGTACCATTATCTCCAATGCAAAATGAATGAAATCTGTGTTTATATTTACATTAAAACTGTATATGCAATACTGCTGTTAACCTCTCACCACCGATGTAGATTATGCGAAGATAAATTATTATTAATCCTATATTGATGGTAATTCTCCCATGTCCTGAATTGTTGTGCACTGTTTTGAAAAGTCCTGAATATGGTCAAAAATAATGAGTTGAAGAGTTGGCTCTTCCTATTAATTCAAATTTGTGTATATTGTTCTTAATAGCGGTTGCAGACAAACTTACCTCAGTAACGGACATAATGGCTATATGACAAAAAATCAGTGAATATATCCAAGTCTATGTGCAATATCCTACTGGTGGGAGAACAGCAGTGTGTGTGTGCACTGAAAATTTCACTGTTCATCAAACATAATTCTGTAATCAGTTAACTAAAACCATGTAACATCTTCATGAGGTTTAATTTTACTACATACTCTCTTTTTCTAGGTGTTTAATTTTTCTGTCAGAGAGTGTATAATTATTAGTCTACTTTTAAAAGCCAGAGGCAGTCAGATAGTAACTTCCGCACCTGTAAATGGATTGCTCTGTACATGGCTGTTCTCCGACTTCCGCTTTCGACCCAGGGCCTGTCGAGCAGAACGTGTGTGCACATCTCGATTGCCCGATGCTTTCAGGAAGGCTACCATGAATGGTAACTTGTCTTCCTCACTGTCAGAGCTTATTATTCCAATGTCTTCCAGATGAACCTCATGACCTGAAAAATGGATAGAAAGTAAATGTAATTAATTAAAATCCAGATCTGTGTGGGGTAAACTTTTCTATAGGACATTATACAGAGAGAAAAATTCTTGATAAGCTGTACAGCTGAATGTTGCTGGTGTTCCACTAAGAGTGTCACAAAATAGGTTACACTTTCAAATGAATTCTGTGTTAAAAACTGTAGCACTTTGTAGTTGACGAGTTAGGTAGTATTCATTAAAGATGTAATTCATTCAGTTTGAGAATTTTTAATTAATTTGATGTATTTTAATTGTTTAAAGTACATGCTAATACACACAAAAAAAACTTAAATTCTGGGTGATGCTACAAAAGGCAACTAATAGGTCTTAGGCACAATAATGATGATGATGATGATGATGAGTCCCATACTTCTTTACAGAGCATAGGGGAGCGACACGGGAGACCCACGCCGCCTTACTAGGCAAGGTCCTAGTGGAGGTGGTTTGCCATTGCCTTCCTCTGACCGTAATGGGGATGAATGATGATGATGATGACGACACAACAACACCCAGTCATCTCGAGACAGGAAATAGGCACAATAAACAATAAACATTAAATCAAAGCTGCATCTTACATGTTCTTATATTCTGGCATATTTACTTAGGTTTTTAGGTATATACAGATCATTTTATAATGACACTAAGCATGCCAAATTTATCAATACATAATAAGTGTAAGCATCGTTCATCCATGAATGCCACTGTAACTATGCAACCTACTCCCACACACCCACGGGAGTTACATGGTTTAGTAGTCCTTCATCTCTCATCCATCAAAAAGGTTTTAGCTGGAACTGGAGGGAATGGATTAGAAGACTTGGATGTCAAAAGAGTGCAGCACACCGATGGACTTCTTATGGGATGTAGGCGAAGCATTTCAGAATAGAGTGCTATAGCAACAAGACTGGTTAGAAGAATGTTTCTTCTTGAGTTTTCAAGAATGTTGTAGAATATTCCAGAATGTTTGAAAATGTTACAGTTTTTAAAATGTTATGGAAGGTTTGAGAATGTTCCTGAGCATTCTAGAATTTTCTAATGTGCTCCAGGACATTCCAAAGTGTCCCATTAACCTGTTGTGGTGGTCATACATTTCAGCTCGAAAGGGTATATAACTGCTGGGTAGCTGAAACAGTCCATTACAATACTACTTCAGAGTACAAAAAACACAAAAATTTTGTCACTGGCAAAACAGATCAAATATGTTAGTCTTGTGGCGTCCAGAAATTCAGTAGGGAAACAACAAGAATGTGCTGCATGAGTGGAAAAATTCACTTAGCACCACTGGAAATGCCTCCATCAGAATTATTTCATTATGTGACTTGGGAAACTCTGGAATTGAAACATCTCAACAAAATATGAAAGCATACAATGCATGCTTTCAAATGACATCATGAGCAGTGAAGAACACCAACT
The DNA here is from genome assembly GCF_023864345.2 of Schistocerca serialis cubense. Classification (NCBI taxonomy): domain Eukaryota; kingdom Metazoa; phylum Arthropoda; class Insecta; order Orthoptera; family Acrididae; genus Schistocerca; species Schistocerca serialis. Next base: position 232,822,299 of record NC_064642.1, read on the forward strand.
CAGTTCTGCGATTTTGATTAAAGGGCAAATCTTCTATCAAATGGATCACTGTTACCACTGAAAACTAATCTTGACTTATGTGTAGTTGTGAGTGCATTATGTTGAAGCTAAGTGAATTCGAATGTGGACCAATTGTCGGTGCTCATATCGTGGATGCTTCCATAACTCAGGACCTCTGTCCTTTGCGAGCAAGTGCTCTACCAACTGAGCTACCCACGCATGACTCATGACCTGTACTCCCACCTTCACTTCTCCCAGTACCTTATTGCCTATCTTCCACACTTCACAGAAGTTCCCTTACAAAACTTGCAGGGCTAGCACTCTTGGAAGAAATATAGCCATAGCCTGGGGGATGTTTCCAGAATGAAATTTTCACTTTGCAGTGGAATGTGCCCTGATGTGAAACTTCCTGCCAGATTAAAACCATGTGCCGCACCGAGACAAAGTCAGGACTCTTGGACTTTGCAGCAAGATTCCCTTGAAAATCATACAGGTGGGTTAAGTGCAAGAGGGGCACTTGTCCCTTTGAATCTCTTTGGATTTGAGTACAGGCTTTTTATTCATTATATAGTTCCCTTAAATTTCTAGAAATTAATACCAGCAACACTACTGAACTGCAGATTAACACTGCCTGGTGCCATGGGACATACTGTGGCTTTAACAACAGCTACCTGTCTTGACCCCCCACCCCTCCTCCCCCCTCTCCATTCACAAGAAATTATGTCAATTCTTTGGTGCTGTGGCAGTTTTGACACTACTCCGTAGTCAAGATAGATGCAAACTTTTAACGAACAGTCCTGAAATAGTGCTGCCAATTTTTTCTCTGTCTCTTCCTCACACAGACCTCTTCAAACTGAAAGGCAACCGATCCAAAACTCTGAAGTATGGATCTCATTACAACACAAGCTTGGCACCAGCATACATGAATTCATCCATCCCCAACTTCCTAACAAACACCCCCTCCTCTTGCAGCACAATTTAATCTCAATAGTACTTTACGATTTGTCGGTGGACAAAGAAGACCCGTAATGGCTTGCAAATTCCATGTACAGGAGAGCTACTGTAGTAGACACCCATGAAGAAACTGCCATCTGTATTTAATATAGTAGTCAAAATGCTCCAGTCAAAAAAAAAAAAGAATCTCACTTTTATGTACTAGAAGAGGAAAAAAGAGTGACATTTCAAAGTGAAAAAGTTGCCCTTTCCAGGAATTGGAATCTTGTCAGCTCAATGTAGTAGAACACAGTGCCATGTGCAGTCATAGATCTATGAATTCAGCAGCCAAGGTGGTACAACTGCACAATAATGTGACAAACTGGAGAGCCAAGGATCGTGTCATTTTAGTTCTGGACTTTTTGTTTCGGATTTTTAATTTTCGTTACATATTGTATTATGGAGCTAAAAATAATTTTTTTGTAAATATTTTTAGCTTCATTTCATAACTCATTGGATTTAATCATATGAACATGAAATTTTGGATCACTGAACTCTTAACACAAATAAATGTAATTCGTATGCACAAAAGAATATGCTTATCGTTAGATAACAAAGTAAAAATACTAACTGGATAACTATCAATCGTTTGAGGTACAATAAATTTTGTGCACTTCTTGTCAAATTCAATTCCTGTGGCACGAAAGATTTTCACTATCAATCATCTGAGGCCCAATAAATTTCGTGTACTTCATGTTAAATTTAGTTCCTGGGCACAACATATTTGCAAACTCGCCGAATCAATTGTATAAACGGCAATTTCAAAATGTCGCCGCCTCTTGGAAAAGTTTCTGTGGTCGCCCATGGATACAGGACTGTATGTATCCATTGTAAGACAACTGGAAGCTGTTTTGAATATCAACGGGTTTCCTACAATGCATTAGTCATGATAATGCATCGTGTTTTTTGTTTTTTGTCCAACCCCTATACTTCAGCAGTGTTTAGTTGATATACGCAAAAGTAGAGGCAGAACGAATGGTATTTACAGAGGGCAGCACTTAAATCCGGACAAATTTCAACTTTAATTTCACGTCATATCATATTTCTGCTGGAAGTCATGACTAATGTTCTTGATAGCCATAGGCATCTAGCAAACAGTTAGAAACTCAAAATGGCCAAGATGTTATGGACAAGTGTGGAATACAACCGAAGAGCTGCGATTATCAAAAGTCTGCGCTGGGCGTTCGCCCACTGAAATAGTTCGATTCTTCGGGTACCCGCGATAAACTGTTGATGATATTGCGGCCAAGTATAATGCTTTGGAGAAGTCTGGGGTTCATGTCCTTGGTGTTGTGTCCAGTGTGGGTGATATCAGTCCGCCACATTTCTTTGAAAAGGGACAAACTGTCACAAAAGAAGTTTATCTGCAAGTTCTGTGAAACTGTGGATTATAACTGTGGCCTCTGAGAGACAATATGTCTTTCAGCAGAACGGTGCATTGGCTCATACGAACCATGTAGTCCAAAACTGGCTCTCGATAACGTTGACATGTTCTGATCAAAGCAGTGCTGGGCATAAAATAGCCTGGATTTGAACTCCCTCGTCTACCATGTTTGGAGCATAGTCGAAGATGAGGGACCCTAGTGTTGCATCTCTACGCACTGCTATCGAAACTGCATTTGCGAATAGGGACAGCGCTGTTTTAAAGAGAGTGAGATGGACATGATTGGAGGCAGTCATTGTGGTTTAAGGTAGGGCTATGTCAATTAATGTTACTCTTGAAAGATACTACTACTTATGTGTAAAAGGATTTTCATTTTCATTTGTATTTTGTTTTAATAAATTTGCGTAAAAAAAGAAAAAAAACAGTTTCATTTATCTGTATTTAAGTGCCACACCCTGTATGTGACAGAACAAAAATAAACTGTTCAAAAGAGCATATTCATTTGAGAAATGGTAAGAAATGATGACAAAGATGATGGTATTGGAAGACTGGCAATTTACCATCAGCTTACTTAGAAACTCAACACATGCATGAGTACACACAAAATGCTATGACCTACATAAGAAAATATGGCTGCCCAGATCTTAATAGGAGCTGTTAGACCAGCTTAAGCAAAAATGTCTGTTAGATTTCAATTTGAAAGCACTTGATCACAGCAGTCAACATTAGGTACTTTGTGTATGATAAATTTATTAAAAGGGCGTAACTATGTTTCACTCTGACAGCGTATTAATTCTGTAAATATTAGAAGTTCCTGTTTACTCTAAGTATTCTCCTATTTCGACAATCTCCTGACAAATGATCAGGGTAGTGAGTATTATATTCAAAAAATTATATTCAAAAGATTCACGATAATCATCTCATTTTTGGGTCTATGGGACGAAAACTGAATCTAATCTAGTATAATCCTATTTACTCTTAACATTCACGTAAACTTTGTTAATGCCGAAGGTTAATATATAATTTACGGACAAGCTCCCATCGAAGGTCATGATATAACAGCTAGTCTTTTGACAGAAACAAAATAGATTCATGAATTTCATCAAAAATATATTTTTTGAGTCTTTAAGTACTGTATACATACAATTGAATGCCAGAAATGAGGATTGCCACATTCACACAATTTGATTTGGTTACATGAAAATAAATGTCCAAATTAATTGATCAAGTAATTACAGATAAATTTCCTAATCCAGAAGAGGATGCAGAATTATACAACATAATAGCAAAGAACATTGTTCCTGGTCCATGTGGATGATTAAATATGAATTTCTCATGTATGGATAAAGACCACTGTAGACAAGAGAGAAAATTATAAGGACCACATTTACAAAACACATAAACAGAAGAAGATAAATGCAGAAAACGATATCCAGAAAATGGTGGTTTCACTGTCAAAACAAGAATGCGAGATAATCAATGGATGGTGCCATGTAATCTGCTTGTCTCAAAAATGTTTCATGCACACATGAACGTACTCCAACTCCCTGAAATCAATGAACTATGTGTGTAAATATGTTAACAAAGGTAATGGCATAGCTGTATTAACAATAAGCAGAGGAAAGAAAGCACAAGATCCAAAAGGTGAAATACTTCAGTATCAAATGGGCAAACATATAAATTATAATGACGTGTCTTGCCGAACACTGGATTTCCCAATACATGATTGGGAACCAGCAGTTGTTCAAATCGCAGTTCATTTCAAACAGTGTTCGTCAAACTGCGGCCCTGGGCCCCATACGGACCTAATCAAGCATTCGTGCGGCCCGCGGTTCTCAGCCGTATTTCAAAATCATTTGCTGCCAGTAACTAACAGCCGAATCCAAAAACGTCAACTAACGTTAAGAGCTTCCAAACAATGTAGTTTTCTTGCTCAATAAGAAACAACAGTAGTTACAGAGGTAGCACTATTTTAATATATGCTTAATTTTAATTGACACTGGTGAATTCGGCTGCTTATCTCAGCGACAGTGTGTGAGTAGCACCGCCATTGGGGATTACAGTATGTGAGCAAAGGGAGAATATTTCCTTGTTTGTCTTCCAGTACTGACACTTCACAGGCGTGCTAGTCTTGTACCGGTCAGCTGGTATGGGGTAAATTTTGGCACAGAAGTAATGTGGGTTAGGTAGTTACTTTCATGTTCCATGGATCATTTTGCATGATAAATTGTCATGATGTGGAACTAGTCATTTTACATTCATATTGCAAATTAATTTTTACATCTGTTTGGGCTCTAAACATCACCATTCCCGCCCCACCCCCCCGAAATGAAAACAAGATCAAGATGTACAGATAGAGTTAGCAATTCCTACCCACCACCTTTTACACATTACAAACATAGAATTTCTTCTACGGAATAGAAGTAGTTGTCAAGGAGAAACTTTTTCAGTTTATTTTCAAATGTTACCTAGCTGCCTGTTAGACATTTTATATCACTGGGTAAGTGGTCAAAAATTATTGTTTCAGCCTTGTGCACCCCTTTCTGTGCTAAAGACAACCTTAATGTTGAGTAATGAATGTCATTTTTTTCTTCTAGTATTGTAATTATGTACCTCATTGTTCCTTTTGAAATGCAGTGGATAATTTACAACAAACTTCATGAGTGAATAAATATCCCGTGAAGCAGTATTCAGAATGCCCGACTTCTTAAACAGATGTTTACAAGACGATCGCAGCGGAGCACCACATATTATTCTTACAGCACGTTTTTGGGCAATGAAGACCTTTCTTAAAGATGAGTTCCCCCAGAACTTTATTCCATATGACATTACTGAATGGAAATAAGCAAAATATGTCAACTTAGTGATTTCTCTCCCCAAAATTTGCTAAGATTATAAGTGCAAATGTGGTTGAACTAAGTTGTTTTAGGAGTTCCAAAATGTATTTTTCCATTGCAGAAAACCAGTCAATGATACTTTTGAGAACTTTGTTCACCATCTCTTCCATTTCTGTATGTATGGTATGGTATGTATGTTATGTTAACCGGGGACCAAGAAACGACGGAGCGGCTCCATCCCCGCCGCAGCTGCAGTGGTCCACAACCCCACTACGACTACCGCAGTCCACTTCCCCCTCCGCCGCCCCACACCGAACCCAGGGTTATTGTGTGGTTCGGCCCCCGGTGGACCCCCCAGGGAACGTCTCACACCAGACGAGTGTAACCCCTATGTTAGCGTGAGTAATGGTGGTGTACGCGTACGTGGAGAACTTGTTTGCGCAGCAATCACCGACATAGTGTAACTGAGGTGGAATCTACATCTCTACATCTACATCCATGCTGCGCAAGCCAACTGACAGTGTGTGGCGGAGGGTACCTTGAGTACCTCTATCGGTTCTCCCTTCTATTCCAGTCTCGTATTGTTCGTGGAAAGAAGGATTGTCGGTATGCTTCTGTGTGGGCTCTAATCTCCATGATTTATCCTCATGGTCTCTTCGCGAGATATACGTAGGAGGGAGCAATATACTGCTTCGGTGAAGCTATGTTCTCGAAACTTTAACAAAAGCCTGTACCGAGCTACTGAGCGTCTCTCCTGCAGAGTTTTCCACTGGAGTTTATCCATCATCTCCGTAATGCTTTCGCGATTACTAAATGATCCTGTATCGAAGCGCGCTGCTCTCAGTTGGATCTTCTCTATCTCTTCTATCAATCCTATCTGGTACGGATCCCACACTGCTGAGCAGTATTCAAGCAATGGGCGAACTAGTGTACTGAAACCTACTTCCTTTGTTTTAGGATTGCATTTCCTTAGGATTCTTCCAATGAATCTCAGTCTGGCATCTGCTTTACCAACGATTAACTTTATATGATCATTCCATTTTAAATCACTCCTAATGCGTACTCCCAGATAATTTATGGAATTAACTGCTTCCAGTTACTGACCTGCTATTTTGTAGCTAAATGATAAGCGATCTATCTTTCTATGTATTCGCAGCACATTACACTTTTCTACATTAAGATTCAATTGCCATTCCCTGCACCATGCGTCAATTCGCTGCAGATCCTCCTGCATTTCAGTACAATTTTCCATTGTTACAACCTCTCGATATACCACAGCATCATCCGCAAAAAGCCCCAGTGAACTTCCGATGTCATCCGCAAGGTCATTTATGTATATTGTGAATAGCAACGGTCCTACGACACTCCCCTGCGGCACATCTGAAATCACTCTTACTTCGGAAGACTTCTCTCCATTGAGAATGACATGCTGCGTTCTGTTACCTAGGAACTCTTCAATCCAATCACATAATTGGTCTGATGGTCCATATGCTCATACTTTGTTCATTAAACGACTGTGGGGAACTGTATCGAACGCCTTGCGGAAGTCAAGAAACACGGCATCTACCTGGGAACCCGTGTCTATGGCCCTCTGAGTCTCGTGGACGAATAGCGCGAGCTGGGTTTCAAACGACCGTCTTTTTCGAAACCCATGCTGATTCCTACAGAGTAGATTTCTAGTCTCCAGAAAAGTCATTATACTCGAACATAATACGTGTTCCAAAATTCTACAACTGATCGACGTTAGAGATATAGGTCTTTAGTTCTGCACATCTGTTCGACGTCCCTTCTTGAAAACGGGGACGACCTGTGCCCTTTTCCAATCCTTTGGAACACTACGCTCTTCTGGATACCTATGATACACTGCTGCAAGAAGGGGGGCAAGTTCCTTCGCATACTCTGTGTAAAATCGAACTGGTATCCCATCATGTAGAGCGGCCTTTCCTCTTTTGAACGATTTTAATTGTTTCTCTATCCCTCTGTCATCTATTTCGATATATACCATTTTGTCATCTGTGCGACAATCTAGAGAAGGAACTACAGTGCAGTCTTCCTGTGTGAAACAGCTTTGGAAAAAGTCATTTAGTATTTCAGCCTTTAGTCTGTCATCCTCTGTTTCAGTACCATTTTGGTCACAGAGTGTCTGGACATTTTGTTTCGATCCACCTACCGCTTTGACATAAGACCAAAATTTCTTAGGATTTTCTGCCAAGTCAGTACATAGAACTTTACTTTCGAATTCACTGAACGCCTCTCGCATAGCCCTCCTCACACTACATTTCGCTTCGCGTAATTTTTGTTGGTCTGCAAGGCTTTGGCTATGTTTATGTTTGCTGTGAAGTTCCCTTTGCTTCCGCAGCAGTTTTCTAACTCGGTTGTTGTACCACAGTGGCTCTTTTCCATTTCTTATGATCTTGCTTGGCACATACTCATCTAACGCATATTGTACGATGGAACCAGGCCGCATTCGCCGAGGCAGGTGGAAAACCGTCTAAAAACCATCCACAGACTGGCCGGTTCAGCGGACCGCAACACAAATCCGCCGGGCAGATTCGTGCCGGGGACCAGGCGCTCCTTCCCGCCCAGAAAGCCGTGCGTTAGACCGCACAGCCAACCGGGCGGGCTCTGTATGTATACTGGGAGTGCTTACAATACTGGTGTCATTTGCAAAAAGAACTAATTCTGCTTGTTGTACATTAGACAGTAGTTCATTTACATATATGAGAAACAGTAATGGACCTAAGACTGAGCCTTGGGGAACCCCATACGTGATTCCTCCCCAGTTAGAGTTATGTCCCTGGATTCTATTGGTTAAATTACTACTAACTACAACTTTCTGCATTCTTTTGGTTAGATATGACATGATCCATTGGTTGGCTATACCACCAATCCTATAATATTTCAATTTATCTAGGAGTATACTAAGATTCACACAATCAAATGCCTTGGATAGGTCACAGAAAATACCTACTGGTGCTATTTTGTTATTTAATGTTTGTAATATCTGGTGTGTAAACATGTAAATTGCATTTACAGTAAAGCAACCCTTCTGAAACCCAAATTGTGATTTGCTGAGGATATTATTGTTGCCAAGATGAGATACTATTCTAGAATAAATCACCTATCAAAAATTTTGGAAAAAGATGCCAGCAGTGACATAGGTCGGTAGTTACTGACGTCTCTCTTATCACCTTTCTTAAAGAGGCGTTTAACTATGGCATATTTTAGTCACTCTGGAAAAATGCCTTGAGTTAGTGAAGCTTTACACATTTTGGACAATACCAGACTTATTTATATGGGAACAAATCTTTAACACTCTGTTGGAAACACCATCAAAATTAGAATAGCTTTTATTCTTGAGAGAATGTATGACCCTCTTTAATTGCAGAAGTAGATCTCTTAATTTCAGAAGTAGAAAGTTCATATGATGTAATTTTATGAGAGTAACTTCCTCAACATATTGCTGTGGCCTTTCTCTTGAACTGTTGGTTCCTATGCTTTCTATTATGTTTAAGAAAAGATTATTAAATGCATTTGCTACCTGTGACTTGTCATTCATAATCCTTCCATTCAATTCAAGAGTAATGTTATTCTCTTCTGTGGTTGGTTGTCCGTCTCTTGCTTCACTATATTCCACATTGCCTTAATTCTGTTGTCAGACGTACTAATTTCTGACATTATGTGCATGTTTCTTGATTTTTAATAACCTTTCTTAGTTTTTGTAGTGTGCAACGACTGCAAGGTCTCTACTTGTTCTTGCCAAAAGATACATTCCCTTTTCTTTTCACAAGATACTTTAATACTCTTAGTGATCCATGGTTGTCTACATCCCTGCTTATCGTCCCTGCTGATTAGGTTATGTGGAAAGCTATTTTCAAATACTGGTATGAATTTATCATCGAACAGATTAAATATTATATTGGCATTTTGGTCTTTATAAATTTCATCTCAGGTTGTTGCTTGCAAACTACTCTTAAAAACATTTTCCCTGAAGTCATTCGTGAATGGATGTTGTGGAGACGGTTATCTTCAAATGAGCTACGTATCTGTAGTAAGGAATATGAATTAAATTGATGCTGTTGTAATACAGTGCAACGAGTAGAAGAAAAATTATATTCTAAACATTTGATAAACATTTGTGATGGTGTCTCATGCTGCACAATGCATTTAAATGTAAACACAGTTACTGTTTTCATTTAATATCTGCTCACAAAAACAACACAATAACACTTCGTCAGGCAATCACAGTGTCACAACTTTGAGGTCGCTGAGGGTGGCAGCAGTCAAAAACAGTCAACATGAAGTGTTCCAAACAGTGTCGACTTGTAACGATCAATAGGTGGAGGACGAAGGCCAACTTAACGTGCCTTTAGTGTACCTAGTCTTTTGGGACTCGCAACATACTAATTTATGTAGGTTACCAACTGATAATAGGATCGGTACATATGAGGCCAGCGGTGCTGTCCCGCAAAGAAGTTTAACGATCAATGATTTAGAAAATGGTCAATGAATATACAATGCTGTACAAAAATTAAGAACGAAAATAACTTTCGCATGATGTGTAACTGCCAAGTAACACAGCTTGACGAAACTTGGACCAGACATAGAAAGAAATGCTACAGTATAGCGCAGTAGGTAACTGAAAGAAATAAACAACGAGACGAAAAGAAATGACACTTTGTTGAAATACAATAATTACACTAAAGTCACTGCGATTCATGATGGTCCCCTGGACATTGCATATAGCAGAATACGGTTCCTAATAGGGTGTCTAATCACCACGAATTGCAATGAATGCTTTTTGCAACGGTCTCTCGTGCTGGCCAAAAGGGTGGTAAGGAATTCCTGTAAGCGGGCGTTGCATTCCTCCATGTCTGCGGTTGACAACTGCTGGATGGTAATATGCTGAACGCATTTACATGACATACGAGGTATGACAAAAGAGCAACGGGAATTTTCGTTTTTCTTAAAGAATGTTTACTTATTCACCAACATCAGCTTGTCCTCTTCAAAGTAGTCCCATTCGCGTATAATACACTTGTGCCAGCACTTCTTCAACTCTTGGAAGCACTTCTGGAACTGACTTTTCGTTATGGCGTTCAGCTCCTTCAGCGATTCCGTTGTTATCTCATGAATGATGTCAAAACGACGTCCTTTTATGATTCTCTTTAGTCTCGGGAATAGAAAGAAGTGACAGGGGGACATGCGCGGTGAATACGGTGGCTGCAGCAACATAACAGTTTCGTTTTCTGACAAAAAATCACTAGCAAGCATTGAGATGTGAGCGGGAGCTTTATCATGAGCAGTTTTGCCACAATTCTGGTCGTTTTCTTCGGATTGCTTCATGCATTGGAATTTAACTTCTACGAAGTATTCCTTATTGATCGGACGACCGTCAGGCATGAACTCATGATCCACAATCATTGTAATCGAAGAAAAAAGTGAGGAGAACCTTCGAATGTGATCGAACTTGTCATATTTTTTCGGTCTTGGCTCTTCAGGCAGTTTCCATTGGGACGATTGTGCCTTGGTTTCCACGTCATACCCGTGTACCTATGTTTCGCCACCTGTTATATCACTGCTTAGAAGTTCTGGATCGTGTCGACTTCATCCAGCAATTTCTGGGCCACGTCTACACGATGTCGTTTTTGGTCGAAATTCAACAGTTTCGGAACAAGCTTTGCTGCTACACGTTTAATATCAAAAACATCCAAAAAATGCTTGGCATAAGCCAAAGGTTACGCCGACACCATCAGCAAACTCTCTAATGATGACACGGCAATTTTCCAGAACTATTTTCTTTACTTCTTCCACATTGACGTCAGTACTTTACGTGGTAGGGCGTCTAGGGCGATCGACGTCTTCTGTGTCTTCTCCCTCTTTGAAACGTTTACACCGTTCGTAAACACTGGTCTTACTCGTATTTGATTCGTCAAAAGCCGCAGTCATCATTTCGAACGTGGTGTTGCAGTTCATTCCATGTTTCAAGCAAAATCTAATGCAAATTCTTTGCTCCATCTTTTTCGAAATTAAAATTCGCCGAGCACTCGAAAACACGTATCACCTTTTCGACTGTCAACAATAAACTAAATATTCAGAACAATTGGAAATACATATATACATCTACATCTACGTGATTATTTGATTATTCTACTATTCACTATTAACTGCCTAGCAGAGGGTTCAATGAACCACCTTCAAGCTGTCTCTCTACCAGTCCACTCTCGAACGGCACACGGGAAAAACGAGCACTTAAATTTTTGTGTGCGTGCCCTAATTTCTCTTATTTTATCGTGATGATAATTTCTCCCTATGTAGATAGATGCCAACAGAATGTTTTCGCAATCGGAGGAGAAAATTGGTGATTGAAATTTCATGAGAAGATCCCGTCGCAACGAGGTTCGAGTCCTCCCTCGGCCATGCGTGCGTGTGTGTGTGTGCGTGTGTGTGTGTGTGTGTGTGTGTGTGTGTGTGTGTGATTGCCACTCCAATTTCCAATTCACGTATTATGTCTGTGACACTATCTCCCTTATTTCGCGATAGTACAAAACGAGCTGCCCTTCTTTGTACTTTTTCGACGTCATCCGTCAGTGTCATCTGATGCAGATCCCACACCGCACAGCAATACTCCAGAATAGGGCGGACAAGCGTGGTGGAAGCAGTCTCTTTAGAAGACCTGTTGCACCTTCTAAGTATTCTGCCAATGAATCGTAGTCTTTGGTTTGCTCTACCCACAATATTATCTATGTGATTGTTCCAATTTAGTTTATTTGTAACTGTAATCCCTTAGTATTTAGTTGAATTTACAGCCTTCAGATTTGTGTGACTTATCGCGTAATCGAAATTTAGCTGATTTCTTTTAGTACTCATGTGAATAACTTCACACTTTTCCTTATTCAGGATCAATTGCCACTTTTCGCACCATACAGATATCTCATCTAAATCATTTCGCATGTCGTTTTGATCATCTGATAACTTTACAAGACGGTAAATGACAGCATCATCTGCAAACAATCTAAGACGATGTCGTTAATATAGATCAGGAACAATAGAGGGCCTATAACACTTCCTTGGGGAACGCCGGATATTATTCTGCTTTACTCGATGACTTTCCGTCTATTACTATGAACTGTGACATTTCTGACAGGAAATCACGAATCCAGTCGCACAACTGAGGCGATACTCCGAAGGCACTCAGTCTGGTTAGAAGACGCTTGTGAGGAACGGTGTCGAAAACCTTCTGAAAATCTAAAAACATGGAATCAATTTGACATCCCCTGTCGATAGCAGTTATTACTTCATCAGTATAAAGAGCTAGTTGTGTTTCACAAGAACGATATTTTCTGAATCCGTGCTGACTATATGTCAATAAATCGTTTTCTTCGAGGTACTTCATACTGTTCGAATACAGTATATGTTTCAAAAACCCTACTGCAAATCGACGTTAGTGATAAGGCCTGTAATTCAGCGGATTACTCCTACTTCCCTTTTTTGGGTATTGGTGTGACTTGAACATTTTCCAGTCTTTAGGTAAGGATCTTTCTGTGAGCGAGTGGTTGTATATAACTGCTAAATATGGAGCTATTTTATCAGCATACTCTGAGAGAAACCTGACTGGTATACAATCTGGACCGGAGGCCTTGCCTTTATTAAGTGATTTAAAATACATCAGAAGCACGAAAAAAATTAAAATCTCATGTATAAAGCCCGAAAAATTAAAAAAAAAATCCTGTTATTTTTTTATCACGCCTCGCAACCCACACATGGTCGGTATGGTCGGTAGAATTTAAATCATCGGAATGGGTAGGGCAGTCAGTTCGCCGAATATTCTTTCGTCCTACGAGCTCCTCTAGCTGCGGTGTTTGATGCGATCGTGCATTTTCACCATAACAATGAAACTGAAATCAGGGCCGAATTCACCCCCTGAAAAGACACACATGGCTAAGGAATAGAGCGTCACAAGCACACTGGGAAGTGAGGTTTGTATACCTCCCCACACCTGGGCCACCAAAATGATCATGTTCCACAGTCCTGGACGTACCTTCACCTAGCGAAAGGTTGGTACATGTAATATGGCCAGGAACATGGTCGAAGATAATCATTTTCGTGGTCCAGGTGTTACGGCGCGAGGAAGGATAATGATGCATGGGCGTGCAGAGCTCCATATCTTTGAACACCGTACACTCACTGCTGAGCCTTATTTTGACACTCTGCTCCTTCCCTACCCGTGTGGCCGCGCGGTATAGCCGCGCGGTCTCAGGCGCCTTACCACGGATCGCGCGGCTCCACCCTTCAGAGGTTCTAGTCCGCCCTCGGCCATGCGTGTGTGTGTGTGTGTGTGTGTGTGTGTGTGTGTGTGTGTGTGTGTGTTGTCTTTTCTCCTATCCATGAACATATTTTCCAGGGAGCATTCGGTCCTGACTTAGTTTTTATGAATTACAATGCGCGAATGGATCGAACCGCGCAAATGGAAGAGCTCTTAGTAAGAGAGCATATTGGTGAATGGACAGGCCTGCTGATTCCCCAAACTGAAATACTATCGAGCACGTGTGGGAGGCAGTAGGGAGACACATAGCAGCACGTTCACATGCACCAACGACGCTCATGGAGGAACTGAATGCCCACACTCAAAGTGTACGAGGGGCGTTTGAAATGTCCGTGCAAAAATAAAAACTACTTACGTGTTTGGGGTAAACCTTTTTTTTATTTTTCGACAGTCTCCTGTTAGACTTATACACTTCGTCCAATGCTGTTCTAATTTGTTGATCCCTTCCAAATAATAATAATTGTCCAAGTCTGCAAAATAGCTATTAGTTGCTGCAATCACCTCCTCGTTTGAATAAAATTATTGTCCCACCAGCCATTTCTTCAAATTGGGGAACAAATAGTAATCTGTGGGAGCCAAGTCGGGAGAACAGGGGGGATGTGAAACGAGTTGGAATCCTATTTCCATTAATTTTGCGACCACAACTGCTAAGTGTGTGCTCGTGCATTGTCGTGATGGAAAAGGACTTTTTTGCAGTCCAATCGCCGCCGTTTTTATTGCAGGTCGGTTTTCAAACGGTCCAATAACGGTGAATAATATGCACCTGTAATAATTTTCCCTTTTCCAGATAGTCGATGAGGATTATCCCTTGCGAATCCCAAAAGACAGTCACCACAACCTCTCTGGCCGAAGGAATGGTGCAGATTCTCCCTTGGTAACCCTTTGTTTAGACTGCTGTTAGGTCTCAGGACTATAGTAATGTAACCATGTTTCATCCACAGTGACGAAACAACGCTTAAAGTCCTGCGGATTTTTCCTGAACAGCTGCAAACCATCTTTGCAACACTTCACACAATTCCATTTTTGGTCAAGCGTGAGCAAGTGCGGAACCCATCTTGCGGATAGCTTTCTCATGTCCAAATGTTTATGCAAAATATTATGTACCCATTCATTTGAGATGCCCACAGCACTAGCAATCTCACGCTCCTTAACTCTTCTGTCATCCATCACCATATCATGGATTTTATCAATGATTTCTGGACTCGTAACCTCCATAGGGCGTCCAGAACTTTCAGTATCACTTGTGCCCATATGGCCACTTAAAAAATTTTGAAACCACTTATGAACTGTTCTAATCGAATGTGCAGTCACCGTAATGTTTATCAAGCTTCTCTTTAGTCTCCTGAGGCATTTTGCCTTTCATAAAGTTATGGTTCAAATGGCTCTGAGCACTATGGGACTCAACATCTTAGGTCATAAGTCCCCTAGAACTTAGAACTACTTAAACCTAACTAACCTAAGGACATCACACACACCCATGCCCGAGGCAGGATTCGAACCTGCGACCGTAGCAGTCCCGTGGTTCCGGACTGCAGCGCCAGAACCGCACGGCCACCGCGGCCGGCCATAAAGTTATTTTTAATCACCACACGAAATTCTTTTTCGTCTATTTTTTGACAATCATTCGACTTCCTTGATTCACACGAATGCCAGACACAAGGAAATAGACCAATATGGCTGAATCTTGGTGTGCGTTCTTTCCAAAGATGCTACTAACTAAACATGACCTCGACACACGTCGGTGGTGCCATCTCTCGGACTTTGCACGGACTTTTCAAACGCCCCTCGTTACCACAATATGCTACAGTTTGTGTGTGTGTGTGTGTGTGTGTGTGTGTGTGTGTGTGTGTCCACCCCAATCAGACAAGTTTCTTCCAGAATATTGATGCCAAGTGGCATTGTTTTTTGGCAGCAAAATAATTGACAATGGCTGAAGTAGAGAGCAGATAAAATGCAGATTAGCGACAGCAAGGAACACTTTTACGATAAAAGATATTTTAACATCTAACATAAATTTAAGTGTTGGGAATCCTTTTCTGGAAGTGTTTGATGGAGTGTCCACTTTCACAGGTGTGATATGTGGACAATAATTAGAAGAGACAAGAAGAGAATAGAAGATTTTGACATGTGAAACTACAGTAGAATGCTGAAGATTAGATAAGTGGGTGGAGTACCTTAGAAAGTACTGAATCTCACTGAAGAGAAAGGAAAGTTATGGCATCTATTGAGTAAAAGAAGGGCTCGAGTGATGAAATGTATCCTCCTGCATCAGGAAATAGTTAATTAGATAATAAAGGAAAGTTTGTGTATGTGGAGGGGTGTTTTGGGGGTGTGGTGAGGCGTTTCGGGGGTGGGGAGGGGTGATTGTAGGGGAGGAAAGAGGTTTGACACAGTAAGCAGGTTGAAGTGCATGAAGATCGATGAGGTGAATAAACTTGCCCACGATAGCCTAGTGTGGAGAGCTGCATCAAACCAGTCTTCGGACTGAGGACCACAACACACATTCTATAAGCTGATATACGAATTTCTGACCTGCATCATTTAGTATTCACTGGTTTAATTCATACTGACTCTATCCACTTTATTTTCTTCAGCTGTAAAATGGAATTATTTATTTGCAGCTTCTCGGTACATTCTTTTATTTTCTTCAGCTGTAAAATGGAATTATTTATTTGCAGCTTCTCGGTACATTCTTTGCGTATTTCAAGGAAAACGGAACAAGGCAACTGGATTCATGTCTTAGCGAGCCATGCGCGAGGCAACTGCGCGCTACACACACGAACGAAGAGGGGGGACGACTTGTTTACAGGAGCGAAAGCCTTGCCCGGCAGGCCGCTCGTTTTATTCGTTTCGCATTTTGCAAGGCTGCATGACGACAGCAGGAGGTGAGGCTGTAACACTTTGGCCAGGAGGCGCGTCGCCTCGGAAGCTGCGAGCTTGTGGGAGGTGGGGAATACTTACAAGACAGTGGGCGCTCTTTGTAGACTTAACCAGGTCACTGTCGCCGCAGGGAACAGCGGCGCCGAAGGGGTAGCGCACGAGTTAGTTTAAGAAATGTTTCACAGTATGCCGCGTAATTCAGTGGCACTACTGTCCGAGTCATGGACGATGGTTAGAGCGCCGGTCCAGACACGGGCACGGAATTCGCATTGTTGCCGGTTGCCAGCAACAGTTTGGGTAAGCTCATGCACGTGCTTTGCACTTGAAAAAAAAAAACGTTTATCCTGCACATTGTGTCTCGCTTGCTCATGTTGAATATATGCCGGTATTACTCTATCATATTTCTTTCGCAAAGAAATACGATCAAATACTCGTCAAATTTCTTTGACAAAGATGTTTGACGTGGCGCTAAAACGGGGTATTGCGCTGTCATCATATTTTTCGTCAAATATCAAGATGGCGAACAACAACTTGTTATTATGGGCTACAGTTGTTAGTGCCACACTTGCATTGTGTGTGTATTTTGAAGAAAAGCGACGGCAAAAAAGGAAAAATCCTTGGAATAAGCCAAAGGTATTACGTCAAGATAGTAAATGCATTCAGCAAAACTTGTTTCGAGAGCTGCAAGTGGAGGAAGTCAAGTTTTAATATAAAAATTGCTTACGAATGGATGAGAGTATTTGCTAAGTAAAGTGGCTTCTCATTTCACAAAACAGAATACTCTCTAGAGAAATGCTATATGTACAGAAGACAGGCAAACTGCGACAGTGCGATTTCTTGATACAGGGGACAGCTATTCTTGTTTACAACACAGCACTCGAATATGACATTGCACATTAACCATAACTCCAGAAACGTGTGAAGCGACTTATGAAGCACTGAAGGGGGAATATGTGAAGGTAAATAAATGTTCAGTACACTATGTGGACAATAAGAATTGTTTTCATTTTTCAGTAATTTAATTAATGGAATAAGTGTTCCAACAATTATGGAATTAATAAAAGTACAAAACAGATGAAGCGCCTTTTAACTTGTGGCATCCAGAGTTCAAAAATAGACAAAGTAGAATGGAGAGCTAAGAAAGAATTTTTTTTTAATTTTCGTGTTGGCCACCTCTTTTCTGGCGTGCTGAAAAGCTGACTGGATATTTCAAGATGAAGAGGTGGATGGCTGTAGCTGTGATGGTGGACATGAAGTCGCCTGCAGCATATTCCACCTGCCCATCGACACACAATTAATAGCATGCAGAGTACCCCTTTCTCACCCCTGACATCTAAACCGAGCAGTCCACACACATATTCGTAAGCAATAAGAAATATACGTAAGTTCACAGAAAATTATGTGACGAACCAGCGTCTGTTTTGTAGGAAACAAATGCAAATATGTGATCATTTATCCCACTTAGTATTACGGATGCGAGCAGAACTCAATAAAAATACGAGCAACATATTTACAATGCACTTCGAAGAGTGCAATACACACGAGAAGTCGGATTCAGAAGCACAATGTGGTGCAACCACTACGAGACAAAAAGAAACATGGGAAACTAGAAACCAGCCAATAAGAAAGCGAATTATGGTTTTGATAAACTTGCAGCGCTCCAAGTGGCCTGGCAGCGAACGAAGGTCGTGTTAAAGGAATACCCTATATGAGTTTCACCCCCTTTTCGTGAACTATACTCCTAGATGTGCAGAACTGAATATGCTGTATCTTTTTAAAACTAAGAGTGACACCATGAGAACAACTTTTACCATTTCTTCTGTTTTCATATACATCCTTGGCACTGAGTACAATACTAGTATCATCTGCAAAAGAACTAATTCTGCTTGTTGTATGTTAGGTGAAAGATCGTCTACATACATGAGGAATAATAGTGGACCTAAAACGGAGCCTTGAGGAACCCCTTGCGTCTTTTCTTCCTAATCAGTACTATGTCCCCAGATTATATTGGTCGAATTAGTAAGTACAACTTTCTGCATTCTTTTGGTTAGATTCGACATTATCTATTGGTTGACTATACCATTTATTCCATTAAAGTTCAATTTGTCTAGGAGAATACTGTGATTCACACGGTCAAATACCTTAGATAGGGCGCAGAAAATACTATCCGGCATTATTTTATTATTTATTGCTTGTAAAATTTGGTGAGTGAACATGTAAATGGCATTCTCAATAGAGCAACACTTCTGAAACCCAAAACTGCGATTTGCTGTGGATATTATTGCTACTAAGGTGAGATACTATTCCAAAATACATCTCTGCTCTTCTCAGAAGAGCTTCTGTAAAGTTTGGAAGGTAGGAGACGAGATACTGGCAGAAGTAAGGCTGTGAGTACCGGGCGTGAGTCGTGCTTCGGTAGCTCAGATGGTAGAGCGCATGCCCGCGAAAGGCAAAGGTCCCGAGTTGGAGTCTCGGTCGGGCACACAGTTTTAATCTGCCAGGAAGTTACAGGTCGGTAGTTATTGACTTCTGTCTTATCATTCTCCAAAAGAGGCGTTTAACAATTCATTCTCCAAAAGAGGCGTTTACCAATGCATAATTCATTCTGGCAAAATGCCTTGAGTTAGAGACGCATTACGTATTTCAAATAAGACTTGGCTTTTTAAATGGGGACAAATCTTCAGCGCTCTATTGGAAACACCATCAAAACCAGATGAGCTCTTATTTTTGAGAGAGTGTGCAATTTTCCTTCTCGACTGATCCAGAATTGGGACGCAACTGTCAAGCTACGACAACAAATGAAACAAAAAATGCAACAAGAATGGAAGAAGCATTGATGCTGTAGGTCAGGTTTTTTCTCAGAGGTGTGCAGTGCAGTTAGCACTGTGCCGAGAGCAGGCACTCACCTGGCCGCGAGTCCAGCTGCGGCGACAGGTACAGCCCCTTGTTGGTGTCTGGGAAGACGACCCAGTCGATGAAGGCCGAGGTCACGTTCAGCGACAGCCAGCCCTCCGTCGTGGTGGTCGAGTTGACGCTGTCCAGGTACGACAGGTGCTCCCTAGAACGATCAGACCACAAGCACAATTCGTCAAAGTCGGTCCCGTTATCCTCAGCTACATATAGTCAGTCATTCCTACCTGGCCACCTCACTATTTACGCCTTTTATTTTAGCACATACACTGCCAGAAAAAATTAGTACAACTGGCAAAAAGACGTCGATTTTGATCTGATGACGTCGTACGCACCTGGAGGACAGCAGATATACTGATAATGGTTTCAATGTCGTTCGGCAACAGATACCGTAGTGGCACAGTTACCAGAGAGCCATCTACACTCATGCTCATAAATTAAGAACAATGCTGATACATGGTGAAACAGCGCTCTGGTGGGCGGTTTGCGGGTTTAATCACCTTGGGGTATGACCATGCGGTGAATTTGACCTGTGGTCGTCGCAAAGTGGCCCTGGCAGCAGTCCATATGCGCAGAGGTGTGTTGGTGCGTGTCAGAGTACGCTGCAGCGAGTAAGTGTGCAGACGTTTCAGACGTGCTATTGGTGACTGTGTGTTGGAAATGGCTCATAGAACACATATTGATGACGTTATGGGGGGTAGAATACTAGGGCGACTGGAGGCTGGTCAAACACAACAGGTCGTACCATGGGCCCTCCGTGTGCTACAAAGTGTGATCTCAAGATTATGGCAACGATTCCAGCAGACAGGAAACGTGTCCAGGCGCTACAGTACGGGACGTCCACAGTGTATAACACCACAAGAAGACCGATATCTCACCATCAGTGCCCGCAGACGGCCGCGGCGTACTGCAGGTAGCCTTGCTCGGGACCTTACCGCAGCCACTGGAACAGTTGTCTCCAGACACACAGTCTACAGACGACTGAACAGACATGGTTTATTCGCCCAGATATCTGCAAGGTGCATTCCACTGACCCCTGGTCACAGGAGAACCCGTACACCCTGGTGACAAGAACACAGTGCATGGTCATTAGAACAATGGTCCCAGGTTATGTTCACGGACAAGTCCAGGTATAGTTTGAACAGTGATTCTCGACGGGTTTTCATCTGGCGTGAACCAGGAACCAGATAGCAACCCCTTAATGTCCTTGAAAGGGACCTGTATGAAGGTCGTGGTATGATGGTGTGGGGTGGGAGTATGACTGGTGCACTACATCCCTGCAGGTCTTTGACAGAGGAACTGTAAAAGGTCATGTGTATTGGGACGTCATTTTGCACCAGTATGTCCACCTTTTCAGGAGTGCACTGGGTCCCACCTTCCTCCTGGTGGATGATAACGCACGGCTCCACCGAGTACCTTGAAACAGAAGATATCAGATGAATGGAGTGGCCTGCCTGTTCTTCAGGCGTAAACCCCATTGAGTATGTCTGGGATGCTCTCGGAACAGTGGCGTTTTGTAACACATGTGTTTCGGGACGGTTTTCTCAACTTATCACCAATACCGTGGATTTACAGATCTGTGTGTTGTGTGTTCCCTATGTGCCTATTGTGCCTATGCTATTAGCGCCAGTTTTGTGTACAGCCACGTTGTGTGACAACACATTCTGCAATTATCCTTCATTTACGAGCATGAGTGTATATCAGTCCTTTAATAGGAAATGTTCACAGTCAGAAGGCTCAGTGTGGTACAAACGTGTGAAGCAAGCAGGCAACCATGCCACGGAGATGCAGTCGTGCTTCCTACAGTCAAGTGAGCGAGCTTGGAAGGGGTCAAATTGTGACCTTCCAGTGGCGTGATGGTCCTTTCGGAGAATTGCCACACAAGTTGGACGTGCTGCGTCAGTTGTGCAACAACGCTGGTATCAGTATTCACGTGAACAGTCTCACACCAGTAGACGAGTTCTGGACGTCCACGCAGCACAGATTCTCGCCAGAATCGTCGTATTTTAAGGGCAGGAGAACCAGACGTACAGCTAGTACAGCACGGGTAACACGGCTTGTGAGCTCAGACATGTCAACACAGACTGTTGCGGACTGGTTATTAGCAGTGGGACTACGGGCACATAAGCCTCAGCCCATCTTCCAGTCACGCCACAGGATCGACGTGCACGGCCCCGCTGTTGCCGTCAGGGGATCACTTGGAAGATGCAATGGCACGCTATATAGTCTTCAGTGATGAAAGCAGATTCCGACTGCACGCAAGTGATGGTCATTTGCTTGTAGACCTAGACCTGGTGAGTGCTGTCACACAGAGTGCATTCTTCGACGACACGCTGGCGCTACCGCTGGGGTGCGATAAGCTACAACTCTCGTTCAGCTTTGGTGTTTTTGGAGGGAACGCTAATCAGCGCTCGGAATGTGCAGAATGTTGTCAGATTGGTTCTTTTGGCGTTCTTGCAACAGGAGGGTGATGTGTTGCTCCAGCCAGATAATGCCCGTCCACACATTGCCTGTGAAACTCAACATGGTCTGCATGACGTGTAGCTACTTCCCTGGTCTTGTCTGTAATCGAGCACGTGTGGTATATGACGGAAGGAGAAGTGGCTCGCGCGAGTCGTCAACCGACAACTCCCTTACAGAACTACATGAACAGGTCGAGCAGGCAGTGCGTAACGTACCCAGGACAGCATTCGCCTTCTGTACGACCGACTGGATGTCCGAGTCTGCCCCTGCATTGCCGCTCATGGAGGCTCCACCATTTATTAATATGGGAGTTTCAGCGTGGGTCAATACCTAATACCTCAGAAGCGCTTCTGCTATTGATTTGTAAAAGTAATCATTTCATGCACTCCATAGGCACGTTGCATTAAGAAATCCTGAGTGAATTGGAAACTTGTAAAAGGGTGCCCGTAGTTTACATGTAAGAAACAAATGAAATTCGCGAAACGAAAAACTATTCTCTTAATAAATTTATGCAATGGAAAATGATTTCTTAAGTAAGAAAATAAGAATTTTTAAATAATACCCTCCGAGATTTTAAAAAAAATAACCAGGCATTACGCAAAAGTTAACCGAACGGGACGAAAATCGATAGATGTTACGTACACATAGTGACAAACAAATGATTGTGAATGACGTATTCAAGAAGGAGAGTTTCACAAATTGAGCAAGTCAGTTATGCGTTGGTCCACCTCTGGCCCTTATGCAAGCATTTACTCGGCTTAGCATTGATTGCTATAGTCACTGGATGACATTCGAGGGATATCGTGCCAAAGTATATCCATTTGGCGAGTTAGATCGTCAGAATCCCAAGGTGGTTGGAGTGCCCTGCTCCAAACGTCGCCATTTGGAGAGACTTTGCTGGAGAAGGTAGGCTTTGGCTAGTACAAAGACAAGCGGTAGGAACACTCGCCGTATGCGGACGGGCATTATCTTGCTCAAATGTAATTCCAGTATGGCTTGCCATGGTGGGCAACAAAACGAGTAGAATATCGTGGACGTAAGGGTACCGCGGATAACAACCAAAGGGGTTCTGCTATGAAATGAAATGGTACCGCAGACCATCACTCATGGCAGGCCACAGTCAGGTTTGTATCCCACCGCCATCCAAGGCGTCTCTAGTCATGTCTTTGCTGGCACCGGTACTCAGTTCGAAGCTGATCTCGTCATCGAAAACAATTCTACTCCAGGCAATAATACTTCAGGTCGAATGTGCTTGACACCATTGTAAAAGCGTTCAGTCCCTTTTCTGCTAGCCGCCTGTTAACGGTCCTTTTGATCACTGAAGCACCAGTTGCACGTCGGATGAATCCGGGGCTCTGAGAGCCTCTCTAACGATTGCTCCGTCCTCGCGTTGTATCTGCTCTCTAGGCCGATCGCTTCCTTCTTGACGCTGTGTTCGGCCATGGTTCACCCCTTTCTGGCAACATTGTTGAATAGTGCATCGCTCCTATTCAAATGTCGAGGGATTCGCAGATTACTTAAACAGCTCTCTTTGAGCCCAGCTACACCTCCTCCCTCAAATGCTGACATCTGCTTATATCGTCCACGGGCCTGTCTGTGAGTCGCAACGTAATTGCTCTTGAAAACAGGAATAATACTGGAACTCAATACTTCGTAGTATATCCCTTTGACATTATAACCGCCTCCAAAACTTCTTGCATGTTACTGTTTTTTACGGTGCACTCAGGCCTAATTAGTTCCCATTCTTTCTCCAGCTCCTTTCTCATATCTTATTCGAGTTGGCTGTAGTACTCCTGTATGGATTAAGTTCTGATAACTGAGATGGTGTCTAAATAAAGAGACTATTCTTTAGCAAGGTATGAAGAGGAACATTTTGGGAGTAAATCTAATTCACAATTTCTTCACGATTGTCTGTAAATACTTTTGGATGTTGAGATATTGCTTGCTGTCGGTCATAAATAAATTCCGTCGCATCTGATGACCAATCCACCTTCTTACCAAAAAACTTTCCCCAGCCAAGTTTTACAATCGGTTGCAAATCTTTAGCCTGTAGCGCATTTGGATTTCGCTGTATCACAGTTCTTCTGTCTGTCCCAAAGTCTTTGAATTTGTTCTCATCTGCTATTGTAAAGCATCGTTCCCCCACTCTGGTCCTTCATTAATGGGATCCCTTTCTTGAGCCTTAAGAGAACACCACCATGCTTTTTCTTGATATGAAAATATCAAAACCAAATCGAAATTTGGCTTCAGTCTTTACAGAAAACCTACTGATACAGGCACAACTATACAAAGCCCACGAATTCCGAGTTCATCATACAGAACTCGAAAAATAAATAGAAACCATAAAATGAACCGCAATAAACAATGCACGCGATCCTTTACTCTTTAATAAAATGTCACAACAGATAAAAAAACTGAAAAACAACATCAAACTACACTCAAAACTGACAGCACCCCAGCAGTTAAATAGGTAAAATTTCCATATCTTGGTATAATATCTCACAAATTAGCTGGCTATTCAAAAACACAGATGTAAAAATCAGCTTCGGCACCAGCAACAACTTCAATAAAATCGCCAGATACAGATCTTGATGCATCTGGCATTTACAAAACTACCTGCCAAACAGGCAGAAATTTCAAAACACGATTTAAAGAACGTATAGACTGCTACAGACTGCTAGATAAAAGTAACAATCTGCAATAGAAACACACGTTAAAGACTAAGATCACCCTTTAAAACTCGAACACAACTTTGAAATTTTGCACAAAAAAGAAAAAAGTAAAAGAATGGATATCGTAGACGAATTGAAAATTTTCTTTCTCAATACAAAAAAGGGAGATAATATTCTTAATGAGTTAACCGAATTCAAAAACTCAAAATTCTTCAGCAGCCTTCAGCTAGTTCTAACGCAACAGATTTAAGATGTGCCAATGTGAAACAAACGACCTCAAGATTCTCATTATCGCGAATATCGCTACAAATTCGATAGTCGGTACACATCCACATACTGCAAGACCTCCATATTGTATTAAGTGTATATTGTTTACGTGTATAGAGAGAAATATGTGCAATGAATTAGGTCAAGAAACAGTGCCCAAACAAAGAGTGCACTTGTGTAATGTTACACAACAGCTCTGCCAGTGTACCAATAATGCAAACGACGCTTTGGGATGTCAGAATCGTGAGTGAACAACTGCCGTATAAAAAATGTATCATACGATTATCGCACCATAACTAATGCAAAACTATCTGCATCCCGCAAAGGCTGTGGCATCAGTCACAATAAATAATGAGACACAGATCCACACTAGAAGAAGGCATCACTGTACATCAATTTCTGATCAACAACTGTCCCCCCCTCCCACCCCACCCCCACCCTCGAAAAAAAAAAAAAAAAATCGGCTACCACTCAAGCAGCGTAAAGCGAACAAAACGTTTATGTCAAAACGGGGCAATTTATTATTAAGTAACAATTTCTGTATGCGTAAACGCCTGATAACGGGCAGAAGAGGCTCCAAACGAGTTGCAATATGTTGAATTAAACACAGAAGAAATAAAAGTAACTGGTAGCAGAAAATACAAATAAACAATTATTTCACACAGTCACGGTTCCGAAACGCAGCCATTATGACCACAATTAATAAAATTGTTTACTATTTCAAAGTAATGGCCACTGCCTTCATGGAAAAAAGTTTGCGGTTACCTACGGAGCTATGATTGTTCAAAAATGGTTCAAATGGCGCTACAGTCTGGAACCGCGTGACCGCTACGATCACAGGTTCGAATCCTGCCTCGGACATGAATGTGTGTGATGTCCTTAGGTTAGTTAGGCTTAAGTAGTTCAAAGTTCTAGTAGACTGATACCTCAGAAGTTAAGTCCCATAGTGCTCAGAGTCATTTGAGCTATTAAATCCAATCAAGTCTCTGTGGGACCATCTCTATCGGGCTGTTAGCGGCATGGATCCTCAAACGAGAAACCTATTGCAGCTGGCCGCGCCACTGCAGTCGGCGTGGCTCCACATCCCTGTACGTTGTCACATTAATGTGACTGGACAGTGTAAGATAATTGACATCACTGTCTCATATACACTGTGAGAATAACTTTTGTTTACAGGCTATTTTAGCGGTACAATTTCGTTGTTGTTGTTCTTGTCTTCAGACCTGAGACTGGTTTGATGCAGCTCTCCATGCTACTCTATCCTGTGCAAGCTTCTTCATCTCCCAGTAACTACTGCAACCTACATCCTTCTGAATCTGCTTAGTGTATTGATCTCTTGGCCTCCCTCTATGGTTTTTACCCTCCACGCTTCCGTCCAATACCTAATTAGTGATCCCTTGATGCCTCAGAACATGTCCTACCAACCGATCCCTTCTTCTAGTCAAGTTGTGCCACAAACTCCTCTTCCCCCAATTCTATTCAATACATCCTCATTAGTTATGTGATCTACCCATCTAATCTCCAGCATTCTTCTGTAGCACCACATTTCAAAAACTTCTATTCTCTTCTTGTCCAAACTACTTATCGTCCATGTTTCACTTCCATACATGGCTACACTCCATACAAATACTTTCATAAATGACTTCCTGACACTTAAATCTATACTCGATGTTAACAAATTTATCTTCTTCAGAAACGCTTTCATTGCCATTGCCAGTCTACATTTTATATCCTCTCTACTCCGACCACATCAGTTATTTTGCTCCCCAAATAGCAAAACTCCTTTACTACTTTATGTGTCTCATTTCCTAATCTAATTCCCTCAGCATTGCCCGATTTAATTCGATTACATTCCATGGTCCTCGTTTTGCTTTTGTTGATGTTCATCTTATATCCTCCTTTCAAGAAACTATCCATTCCGTTCAACTGTTCTTCCAAGTCCTTTGCTGTCTCTGACAGAGTTACAATGTCATCGGCGAACCTCAAAGTTTTTGTTTCTTCTCCATGGATTTAATACCTACTCCGAATGTCTCCTTTGTTTCCTTTACTGCTTGGCTCAATATACAGATTGAATAGCATCGGGGAGAGGCTGCAGCCCTGTCTCCCTCCCTTCCCAACTACTGCTTCCCTTTCATGTCCCTCGACTCTTATAACTGCCATCTGCTTTCTGTACAAATTGTAAATAGCCTTTCGCTCCCTATATTTTACCCCCACCACCTTCAGAATTTGAAAGAGAGTATTCCAATCAACATTGTCAAAAGCTTTCTCTAAGTCTACAAATGCTAGAAACGTAGGTTTGACTTTCCTTCATCTAGCTTCTAAGATAAGTCGTAGGGTCAGTATTGCCTCACGTGTTCCAACATTTCTACGGAATCCAAACTGATCTTCCCGAGGTCGGCTGCTACTAGTTTTTCCATTCGTCTGTAAAGAATTCGCGTTAATATTTTGCAGCCGTGACTTATTAAACTGATAGTTCGGTCATTTTCACATCTGTCAACACCTGCTTTCTTTGGGATTGGAATTACTACATTCTTCTTGAAGTCTGAGGGTATTTCGCCTGTCTCATATATCTTGCTCAGCAGATGGTAGAGTTTTGTCAGGACTGGCTCTCCCAAGGCTGTCAGTAGTTCTAATGGAATGTTGTCTACTCCCGGGGCCCTGTTTCGACTCAGGTCTTTCAGTGCTCTGTCAAACTCTTCACACAGTATCATATCTCCCATTTTATCTTCATCTACATCCTCTTCCATTTCCATAATATTGTCCTCAAGTACATCGCCCTTGTATAGACCCTCTATATACTCCTTCCACCTTTCTGCTTTCCCTTCTTTGCTTAGAACTGGGTTTCCATCTGAGTTCTTGATAGTCATACAAGTGGTTCTCTTTTCTCCAAAGGTATCTTTAATTTTCCTGTAGGCAGTATCTATCTTACCCCTCGTGACATAAGTCTCTACATCCTTACATTTGTCCTCTAGCCATCCCTGCTTAACCATTTCGCACTTCCTGTCGATCTCATTTTTGAGACGTTTGTATTCTTTTTTGCCTGCTTCATTTACTGCATTTATGTATTTTCTCCTTTCATCAATTAATTCAGTATCTCTTCTGTTACCCAAGGATTTCTAGCAGCCCTCGTCTTTTTACCTACTTTATCGTCTGCTGCCTTCACTACTTCATCCCTCAAAGCTACCCATTCTTCTTCTACTGTATTTCTTTCCCCCATTCCTGCCAATTGTTCCCTTATGCTCTCCTTGAAACTCTGTACAACCTCTGATTCTTTCAGTTGATCCAGGTCCCATCTCCTCAAATTCCCACCTTTTTGCAGTTTCTTCAGTGTTAATCTACAGTTCATAACCAATAGATTGTGGTCAGAGTCCACATTTGCCCCTGGAAATGTCTTACAATTTAAAACCTGGTTCCTAAATCTCTGTCTTACCATTATATAATCTATCTGAAACCTGTCAGTATCCAATTTCGTATGTGTGCAAAAGCACCAGGCCCAAGACTATAAGCTCTCTAGTTGCCCGTCCAATTCCGTAGGTGTCAGGGATGAAATGGCGAAAAAAATAAATATTTTTACAACTTGTGCCAGAAAACCTAACAAGATTCACCAATCTCACAGAGCTGGTACCCGGTGCGAACCGCATTCCTCCCGCCCCTTTCCCGCCCCTTTAGCTGCGCCACTGAGCAAGACAGAGCCTCAAAGATGATAAAGACATCCTTCGTGGGCGAGGTTAAGCTCGAAGTATGCACTGTATATTGGTGTGTCATGCTTCCTCGTCCCATTATAACTCTGTACCGGGCTGTAAAAAGGAAAAAAATCCTCACACAAAAGGAAAAGAAAAGAAAGAAAATTAAGAGAAGAACATGCTTTTTGTTCTGACGACATCCCCGCCGAGAGATCCCAATAGCACCTTCGCGCTCGGAATCTCTTAGCCAAGAGGAAACTATCACCATCCAAAAATACGGTAGAATGCAAAACATGCGGATGTAATAAATCACAGTTTTCGCAAAGAACTGCACAGTTACACGGAGCCTCAACAATTTGGGGAATAACGTGAGGCAGAGGAAGATGTGCGCGTGTGAATCTCGGCGTAGGGTGCGCTTGTCGCATTCCGTGGAACAAGTGCCTAGCGTGGCGTCAGCCTTCAATTGGGCGTCGCTTCCTACAGCTCAGAAGCGCCGCTGCCTGGCAAACACGACTGAAAAGTCTAGGAGAGATCAAACTCTCAGCAACAAGCGACACAACAGATTTCATTTGGCGGCCGGCCCCTTTCGCTTCTGTTGACCAATATTTACAGCTGTTCTCACATGACAAAAGGTTAGTTAGCGGCAGAGGCGTCGCTAAGAGCAACACCGCCAACGGTAGACAAAATTCAAGAGAGGGGCGAAAGGAGAATAATGTGTATTCGACGATGACATCATTAGAGACCGCGAACTGGTGGATGCAGAAGGCAATCGAACGGGTCCTTTTCAAAGGAACCATCCCGGAATTTTCTTCACAGAAAATGCAAATTTGAATGGTCGGACGGGGATCTGAGTACAATTCCAGCGCGTCTAGCCGGCACCACTGTTCTCGGTGAGTAAATCCGCGTTCACGCCATCTTGTCACATTTTCTCGACTTCTACATCGCGTACCTAATGACGCAAGTCCATGACAGTGGGACACGTGTACTAGAGAACCGGCAAAGTATCTTTACCTCTTTCCAGGTCTCTGTTTAGCACGCTTCCTATACACTCACTGTTGCAGTTTTCGCAGAGAGCCGGCCGGAGTGGCCGTGCGGTTCTAGGCGCTACAGTCTGGAGCCGAGCGACCGCTAGGATCGCAGGTTCGAATCCAGCCTCGGGCATGGATGTGTGTGATGTCCTTAGGTTAGTTAGGTTTAATTAGTTCTAAGTTCTAGGCGACTGATGACCTCAGTAGTTAAGGCGCGTAGTGCTCAGAGCTGTTTGAACCATTTTTTCGCAGACAACACCAACACCTACACTCCGCAAACCATCGTATGGCTCTTAGCGAGGGGGGTACATAGTGGACTTGTATCATCTCCTGAACCCCCCCCCCCTCCCTCCTTTTCCTATACCAATCGCGGATGTAGCGAGAGAAGAAACACTGTCCCTATCCCGAAGTCCAGTGGAAAATTTTCCCAATTTCGGCGTCTCGTCTATTACGCGAGATCTAAGGCGTAAGAATCGAATGGGTAGAGATCTCCCACCTGAGTTGGAGTAACATGGGTTACGACATTCGCAGTATGGGCACATGCGGTATCATGAAGCAGCAACACTCCTTGGTGCACCATTCCACGAGCTGCCCCATACACATTCTTCATTACCCGACGTATGTCTACCAATATTTATCCTTCAACAGCCAAGAAAAGAGTAACAGCACGTTCGTCCTGTTTGGACGCATTTGGTAATAACGTTGGCATAGTACACGTTTCTGCGTTTACCGCACACACGTCGGAAAGACACGAATGCCACTCTAATCGCTTGCCTATAGATTCGGTGCTTATACACCTGCATCAGGGAGAGAATAAGGGAACAATTGACAGGAATGGGAGAAAGAAATACAGTAGAAGAAGAATGGGTAGCTTTGAGGAATGAAATAGTGAACGCAGCAGAAGGTCTAGTAGGTGAATAGACGAGAGCTAGTAGAAATCCTTGGGTAACAGAAGAGATACTGAATTTAATTGATGAAAGGAGAAAATACAAAAATTCCAGTAAGTGAATCGGGCAAAAAGGAATACAAATGTCTCAAAATGAGATCGACAGAAAATGCAAGATGGTTAAGCAGGGATGGCTAGAGGACAAATGTAAGGATGTAGAGACTTATCTCACGAGGGGTAAGATAGATACTACCTACAGCAAAATTAAAGAGACATTTGGAGAAAAGAGAAACACTTGCATGAATATCAAGAGCTCAGATGGAAACCCAGTTCTAAGCAAAGAAGGGAAAGCAGAAAGGTGGAAGGAGTATATAGAGGGTCAATACAGGAGCGATGTGCTTGAGGACAATATTATGGAAATGGAAGAGGATGTAGATGAAGATAAAATGGGAGATATGATACTGTGTGAAGAGTTTGACAGAGCACTGAAAGACCTGAGTCGAAACAGGGCCCCGGGAGTAGACAACATTCCATTAGAACTACTGACAGCCTTGGGAGAGCCAGTCCTGACAAAACTCTACCATCTGCTGAGCAAGATGTATGAGACAGGCGAAATACCCTCAGACTTCAAGAAGAATATAATAATTCCAATCCCAAAGAAAGCAGGTTTTGACAGATGTGAAAATTACCGAACTATCAGTTTAATAAGTCATAGCTGCAAAATACTAACGCGAATTCTTTACAGACGAATGGAAAAACTGGTAGAAGCCGACCTCGGGTAAGATCAGTTTGGATTCCGTAGAAATGTTGGAACACGTGAGGCAATACTGACCCTACGACTTATCTTACTGAAGGTGGCAGGGGTAAAATATAGGGAGCGAAAGGCTATTTACAATTTGTACAGAAAGCAGATGGCAGTTATAAGAGTCGAGGGACATGAAAGGGAAACAGTGGTTGGGAAGGGAGGGAGACAGGGCTGCAGCCTCTCCCCGATGCTATTCAATCTGTATATTGAGCCAAGCAGTAAAGGAAACAAAAGAAAAGTTCGGAGTAGGTATTAAAATCCGTGGAGAAGAAATAAAAACTTTGAGGTTCGCCCATGACATTGTAATTTTGTCAGAGACAGCAAAGGACTTGGAAGAGCAGTTGAACGGAATGGACAGTATCATGAAAGGAGGGTATAAGTTGAACATCGACAAATGCAAAACGAGGATAATGGAATGTATTCGAATTAAGTCGGGTGATGCTGAGGGAATTAAATTAGGAAATGAGACACTTAAAGTAGTAAAGGAGTTTTGCTATTTGGGGAGCAAAATAACTGATGAAGGTCGAAGTAGAGAGGATATAAAATGTAGACTGGCAATGGCAAGGAAAGCGTTTCTGAGGAAGAGAAATCTATTAACATCGAGTATTGATTTAAGTGTCAGGAAGTCGTTTCTGAAAGTATTTGTATGGAGTGTAGCCATGTATGGAAGTGAAACATGGACGATAAATAGTTTGGACAAGAAGAGAATAGAAGCTTTTGAAATGTGGTGCTACAGAAGAATGCTGAAGATTAGATGGGTGGATCACATAAATAATGAGGAGGTATTGAATAGAATTGGGGAGAAGAGGAGTTTGTGGCACAACTTGACTAGAAGAAGGGATCGGTTGGTAGGACATAATCTGAGGCATCAAGGGACCACCAATTTAGTACTGGAGGGCAGAGTGGAGGGTAAAAATCGTAGAGGGAGACCAAGAGATGAATACACTAAGCAGATTCAGAAGGATGTAGGCTGCAGTAGGTACTGGGAGATGAAGAACTTTCACAGGATAGAGTAGCATGGAGAGGTGCATCAAACCAGTCTCAGGACTGAAGACCACAACAACACCAACAACAACATACCTTCATCGGTGTCGTGTCGTGTGCTACGTTGCATATACCGTGCAGCAATGCCCTCAAATGGAAACTTTTTGATCGCTCCTTATATGTACGGAAACTATATGTACGTCCTAAGCTGGGGTATTCACAGGAATTGTGTCAGGACGCAAATTTTGGTACCACGTCGCGAATTCGCCCGCTTTGTAGATATGGAACTCAAAATTATAATAAACCATATAGATCAGATAAATTATATGTTTCAGAGACATATTAAGTCTCAACTTTATCTGTGAGGTAAGAAGGGAAACATCAAGATGGGCTGATGCTGAACTGGAGTTTGTATTAGCGAGGGAGACATGCTAGCGTATTCCGTGCAGTTGTGATAGCTGCAGTGCCAGCCAGGGTGGCGTAGTAGTTACCGCATCTGACTAGTGAACAGGAGACCACGTTCGAATCCCGGCCTCGCAAATCCTACAGAATATGAATGAAAAAAACTTTTGCTATCGTTTTTTGTTTTTAATGTTGATAAACATTTTTCGTTTTTTGGGTACTTTTGTGTTAACAGCATGAACTAGCTTTCTGAACTACCAGTTCTTGAATAGGCAAAATACAACTGACTACGCGAGAAACACCTTGATCGTAAGCAAGTTCCAAATTATTTGAATGTTTGCCCATGAGGCTTGTTTGTTGTTATTACATTACAACGAAACTTGATGTCGAATGGAATTGAAGTTGCTTGAAATGAACAGGTAAATGTATTGGGATCGTTGGCTTACTGGCCATGATAGGGACTTTCCACCCAGGTTAGTAGCTTCACTTAAATTATCTCGCTTACTTTTAATCTGCGAACAAGTAGTATCACAAAGTTTTGGACGTTTCAGACTGCGTAGAAGTATTCTAATTATAAGCCCAGAAACAATGAATATAATTTTCCTAATATTCAAGTTTTCTGTTGAAACAGACTGCGAAGAAGAAAACAAAAGAGCACATTATTGTGTCTACAAATTTTTATATAAAATTATATATACAATGATTAAAAGTAAAATTATGGTCCGGCCGGTGTGGCCGAGCGGTTCTAGGCGCTTCAGTCTGAAACCGCGCGACCGCTACGGTCGCAGGTTCGAATCTTGCCTTGGGCATGGATGTGTGTGATGTCCTTAGGTTAGTTGGGTTTAAAGTTCTAGGGGACTGATGACCTCAGATATTAAGTCCCATAGTGCTCAGAGCCATTTGAACAAACTAAAATTATGACGTATTTAGCCTTGCATATATTAAAATTAATAAAATGCCCATTTTATTAATTCTACTGTGTATACAGCTAAACACGAACTGATTTCTAATGTCATAATTTTACAATTAAAATTTAAAAAAAAATGGCAATTTTATTAATTTAATATGTCCACGGCTAAATAAGATCTAGTTTTTAATGTCACAATTTTAATTTTAACGTTTTAATGTAGTTTAGCACGATAATGTTCATTCACGATCGCGCACCCTCCTTATGCAATAAATAATTGAAAGTGTTCCCGAACTTTATGTACACCCTTTATTTTACAACAAGTCCTGTAGCATAGTTCTTGCGATAATTTTTTAATCATGTATGTGTTACTAACAATGAAACAGTTCCTTGTTTATTTCCTGCAGCAGCCACAAAAATGCAAAGTGTTCTATAGGATGACGAAAACAAACATTTTTCTGACATATCTGATAAGAGAAAAATTAATGCATTCAGGCACTTCACAGTAATTACTTGTTACATTTAGGCAGAATTACGGGAAATGGCAGTGACCGTTGTCCCGCATATTGTGCTTTGCATCAGGCGTACCTTATCAAATTCGTAAAACTTGCTGACGCAAACTGACAATGCACAAATGACTGAGCTTTATCAACACTGCTCCACTGATAAACCTAAAATGACGAAGAGCTATCGGAAATCATACTGACCGAGAACTTTCTGAAGAGCGCTTAACATTGTCGAAAAATTTCTTTTATCGGGAGGCTGAATCGCACTATTAGTTCCAGGTGCAATCCGAATTATATTAACAATCTTTTCGTTGTCCTCCTAAAGACAAAAAAGAGGTATCATTATGTTCACCGCAAGAGTCCAACAAAACCAATTAATTAATTTCTACAACTGATAAGAAGAAGTTTCGGATGTAATATTGAAAATTATTCTCTCCAACGTTCCAGATTTCACTACGTCAGTTAAAGGATTTTTGCAAGTAAACATTTTTTTTTTCATTGGCTTTGTTGTATAGCATTCATAGTCTGCACAAGCGACTCCCTTTTTTTCGCTCGAATCGATAAAGTGTGATTTGCAGGCAGTTGTTGCACAGAACCTGACTGATTTGCTTTTTAAACGCCATTTGAGATGGTAACAAGAAGCATCATCTTCATGTCAGCTGCGAATTTCTCTATAGTTTTAACTATTAACATCTCCTATTCATGGTTACTTGAAGTGAACATAGTAATTTACCAACATTCTTTTCCATAAAATGCAACGAATTGCAAAATGATTTAGACAAGATATTATATGGTGTAAAAAAGCGATAATTGACTCCAAATAAAGAAAAGAGTGAATTCATCGATATGAGTACTAAACGGAATCCGCTAAATTTCAGTTACACGATAAATCACACAAATCTAAAGATCATTATCTCAACTAAACACATAGGGATTACAATTAGAATAAGCGAAATTGAAACGATCACAAAGACAATGTTGTGGGGAAAGCAAACCAGAGACTGGTACAACAATGAGAAAATGTAACAGGTCTGCTAAAGAGAATGCTTACACTAGACTTGTCCTCTTTCTTCTGCAGTACTGCTCTGTGGTGTGAAATCCGCATCAGTTAGACTGGCGGACGACATCGAAAAAGTTCACCGAAGGACAGTTCGTTCTGTATTATCGCGAAATAAGGGAGAAAGTGCCACGGATATGATACATACAAACAAAGGCGTTTTTCGCAGTGACAAGACCTTTCCATGAAATTTCAACCATCAGCTTTCTCAGGTCTGTGTGCGAATTTTTTTCCTTTTTTTTGCGCCCACCTACATGGGGAGAAATATTCGTCATAATAAAATAAGAGAACTCACGAGCTCGCACAGAAAGATTTAAGTGTTCTTTTCCCCGCGTGCTGTTCGAGAGTGCAACGGTAGGGAAGTAGCTTGAAGGCGGTTAGATGAACCCTCTGCTAGGCACTTAAATGTTAATTGCAAAGTAATAGTGTAGATGCGGATGCATGTTTTCTTCGGGCTAGGAAGGTATGTATTTTTGTTCTGGAATTTAATTAGCAGAACAATCATTGTTCGAACACAGTTCACAGACTCGTCAGAGTTATTTCGTTTCTCCTAAGTTTTCACAATTCCTAGCGAAATGTAGACATATTTCAAACGAATGTCACATATATGTAGGTGTTCACGAGAAGTACGTGATTTCGACTGCAGACCACGTTCTCTATATTTCATCTTTACAAGGTTGAAAAATTAGTTGGATTCCACGTTACTATGAAACTCTGCAGAAATACAGATGCTATAATGAGGCATATATGAAGAAAACACAAAGAAAATTAATTCATTTTCATCTCCATTGCTAACACCTAGTGACACCAGAAAGGCAACTGGTAATTATTATGGATATTAAGTGACCTGCAGATCAGACCAAATAGTAACTGAATAGTTGTGTCAAAGTAACTATTGAAACGTCCCCTTTTTGAAGAATTATACAAGACTGTGCTTTAACTGACACACAATATTTTTTAGCGCAACGCAATCTGACTTTCAATAATCCCTACAAAAGAATGGCCCTGTCTAATATTAACCTATACGTTTCACAAATCACTTACCTCACAAAAATCTTCGTTACTCGAACTACTGCAATACAGCGAGCGCCACTACTGCCAGCTAAATAAAAGATTCAAACTAAGGAAGGCACTAACTACTGATAGGCATAGTTAGCAAATGAAAGATTTTAATAGAGAACAAACACTGTATTTACCTTAATAGTCATATTATATATAGCAGTTCATGACAGTCTTACAAATTTCAAAACTCCGCCATCTCTCTCCCCACATTCATCACTGCTGGCGGCTCACCTCCAACTGCGCAACGCTACGCGCTATTAACATCCAGCTGCCGCTGCCCAACACTACAATGGCAGACAACAATGCAAACTAGCCACAGACTGCACACAGCACAGCCAGTGATTTTCATACAGAGCGCTACATAACGTTGCCAATAAGAAAACATAAACAGCCTACTTACATAGCCCCCATGCTCCCCACAAAAAAATTTACAAATTGTTTTGGGCAGTGGCCAATAATGATTTGATAAAATTTTTCATAATTACAATAACAAAGATATCAAATGCACACACTTATTGATACACTGTTGGTCAAAAGTTAAAATTTTCTCACAGTCCATAAAGACAGTCCTGATCGTTCATCACAGTAAAATAGCAGTGTTTTTCTCAAAGTCTGAGCAGTAAAAGAAAGTGCACACAGAAGTAGTGGATTTCCATGTTGTCTTGAAGGAGTAGTGTTGTCCTTCCAGTGGAAAGACAGTGCTGACTCTTGACATGCAGACAAGTAATGGGCCACAACAGAGCAAACCCACAGCAGAGTCAATCGAAGTTTTGAAGAGTATTGGTAGGTCATTACAGAGCAGACCCACTGTAGTCCTGGTAGAGATTACGATATTGGTGGGCCACCAGAGGCGCAGACCCACTGCAGTCCTTGTAGAAATAATGGTACTGGTGAGTCAGCAAAGACGCAGACCCACTGTAGTCCTTGTAGAGACGGCCGGCAGCCATCTGTTGCAAATGTGCAGGTGCGCAATCACCATCGAAGAGTCTTGCGGACAATATAGCAAGTCCATAAACCACCACTTGTGCACTCACAAAGTTTCTGGAATTGTCCTTAGAACCAGCAATGCTGTTATCCAGTCCCTTGCTGAATCATTAACACACGTGCAAACACTATCAGTCCCTACTTCTCTCATATTGTCCATATACTATGACCAACAGAAACGCGTGCAGTGAAATGTAACTTAATTTGAACAACTGGTGTCTATACAATTATAAATTTACAACATGAAAATACAATTACAAAGGTACAAAATACATCATTAAAGAACATAATAGTACAGATAACATTTGTAGTAATATGGGCTTTACAAAAGAATCGAAATAACATATACATCAGTGTTACAGGAATTATGACATGAGTACATACATAAAAGATCAGAATAATTATTGAAACATCGACTTCACACATGAGCATTAAAACAGAACAGAATTAATAATGTCTAACATCTTTACAAAGTAAATAACATATTATTAATGCAAATTATATTTGAGGATAACAGTATTATTCATCATAGTTCATGTAGCTGAGTATTAGAAACATTCTACAACATAAGTCTTATCAGATAAACATATTAAGACAGGAAGAACATAAATACACAAGGGTCCACAAACACTTTCTTTTCTTCTCGGAGATCTCCCTTCGTTCTTCATTATTCCCAAAAGGTCCTATCTATACCTGCTTTCTGTACTTTTTTCGTATAACCTCTCAATGCGTTTCTTCCAATTCATCGCAACTCATTCCCTTATATAGTCTACCCCGTCTTAAGCTAACTTAAATCTACTGAGCTCAGATGCTAAACTAAGGGGCGATGCAGCAGCACAAAACAATTAACACAAACACCAATGACAAAAAAATGCAGATTTGCAAAGGAAGCAGCATTATAGAAATTAGCAAAGCAATTGCAATATTACAACTAATATAAGGCAATGTGCAGCAAACAAGAAAAATAAATCTAGTCATATTATATATAGCAGTTCATGACAGTCTTACAAATTTCAAAACTCCGCCATCTCTCTCCCCACATCCATCACTGCTGGCGGCTCACCTCCAACTGCGCAACGCTACGCGCTGTTAACATCCAGCTGCCGCTGCCCAACACTACAATGGCAGACAACAATGCAAACTAGCCACAGACTGCACACAGCACAGCCAGTGATTTTCATACAGAGCGCTACGTAACGTTGCCAATAAGAAAACATAAACAGCCTACTTACACTATCAACGGAAACTGAAGTTCGCTTTATAAATTACGATTACGTCGTGCCGCGTTTCCTGTTTACCAAGGTGTCGTCAACCAATGATATGTGCATGATACATTTTTACAGCCAAATGGCGAGCTACGAATTTGGCAATTTTCAACATTTGTTTTTAAAATACACGTGCTTGGAGTGCACTTTAGCAGCTAAAATTTTGACATAATTTTTCTTTCGATGAATTTTTTCTCTATAAAAAATTTCATGGCAGGTTTCGACATACCCGATTGGATTTCCCTTGTAAGAATGGGTCTGTCTTACAGTAAGTCAGATTCCAATCCTCTTCAGTCATGTGCGCAGCATGAATGATTTTTGGGACAATAACCGATTTTCATCAACCTTCATGAAATTCATCCCGACAGAAGCGCCGACGGTGGCCGAGTGGTTCTAGGCGCTTCAGTCCGGAACCGCGCGACTGCTACGGTCGCAGGTTCGAATCCTGCCTCGGGCATGGATCTGTGTGATGTCCTTAGGTTAGTTAGGTTTAAGTAGTTCTAAGTTCTAGGGGACTGATGACCTTAGGTGTTAAGTCCCTTAGTGCTCAGAGCCACTTGAACCATTTTTCCGACAGAAAATTCTGCGAACCAATTGCAAACAGTCTTTTCCGAAGGTGATTGGTTACCGAAATTGTAGGAAGCGATTCGAGGCATTGTTGCAGTGTTAGCATTTACCAATGCCATAAAGAATATCCAACGATAGCCAATACGAGAAATGTCCACTTTTTCAGAGCACTGTTCCTTTAAACGCTTGTTGTACAATGATGCGACAAAAATCACGGGATACCTCCTAATATCGTGTTAGGCCTCCTATTGCCTAGCTTAGTATAGCAAGTCGACATGGCATGCACTCAAGTCGTTGGTCCCCTGAGGAAATATTGAGCCAAAGCCTCTGTAGCCGTCCTAATTGCGAAAGTGTTGTCAGTGCAGGATTTTGTGTACGAACTAACCTCTCGATTATGAACCATAAATGTTAGATGGGATTCACGTCGGGTGATCTGGGTCGACAGATCATTCGCTCGAATTGTTCAAAATGTTCTTCAAACCAATCGCGAACAATTGCGGCATGTGACATCGAGAAAATTCCATCGTTGTTTGGGAACATGAAGTCCATGTATGGCTGCAGACGGTCTCCAAGTTGGTTAAGTTGGACCAGGGGACCCAGACCATTCCACGTAAACATAGCCCACCCCTTTAGGGAGTGACCACCATCTTGGACAGTGCCTTGTTGACAACTTGGGTCCATGGCTTCACCGGATCTGGGCATTAATAGAACCCTCCCATCAGCTCTTACCAAATGAAATCAGGAGTCATGTGACAAACCACGGTTTTCCATTCGTTCAACCGACAGGTAAAGCAGATGCCAGACTGAGATTCATTGGAAGAATCCTAAGGAAATGCAATCCGAAAACTAAGGAAGAAGGTTACAGTACGCTTGTTCGCCCACTGCTCGAATACTGCTCAGCAGTGTGGGATCCGTACCAGATAGGATTGATAGAAGAGATGGAGAAGATCCAACGCAGAGCAGCGCGCTTCGTTACAGGATCATTTAGTAATCGCGAAAGCGTTACGGAGATGATAGATAAACTCCAGTGGAAGACTCTGCAGGAGAGACGCTCAGTAGCTCGGTACGGGCTTTTGTTAAAGTTTCGAGAACATACCTTCACCGAAGAGTCAAAAAATGGTTCAAATGGCTCTGAGCACTATGGGACTCAACTGCTGAGGTCATTAGTCCCCTAGAACTTAGAACTAGTTAAACCTAACTAACCTAAGGACATCACAAACATCCATGCCCGAGGCAGGATTCGAACCTGCGACCGTAGCGGTCTCGCGGTTCCAGACTGCAGCGCCTTTAACCGCACGGCCACTTCGGCCGGCCCGAAGAGTCAAGCAGTATATTGCTCCCTCCTACGTACAGTATATCTCGCGAAGAGACCATGAGGATAAAATCAGAGAGATTAGAGCCCACACAGAAGCATATCGACAATCCTTCTTTCCACGAACAATGCGAGACTGGACTAGAAGGGAGAACCGATAGAGGTACTCGAGGTACCCTCCGCCACACACCGTCAGGTGGCTTGCGGAGTATGGATGTAGATAGGGTCACGAGCCACAGAACGGCGCTGTAGGCGAAGTCGTGTTATTAGCAATGGCGCTCGCGTCCGTTGTCCGCTTTATTCTTTTTTCTGGTTCGCTTTAGGGCGCAAAAACAACTGAGATCATACGCGCCCACGTCGTAACCTTAGATAATCAAGAAGTGAAAGAACTTAAAAACGACGATGCGTAAAGCCCAATCGACGGAAAGAAATCGAGTTAAGAATAAAGACTTCTCAGAGGAGAAAGGTCCAAAAAATACACTGTAGAGGCAGCAGAGATGCCGAACCAAAGATTAAATTCCTTTGGCATATTGCTAGGACGGATAAAAAGTAATAACGAGGTCGACAGTCTGCGCATCGTTCGCTAAAACAGCCGTTAACTCAAGACGGCAAACATACATTAGAACGTAAGTTGTTAAAAAAAGAGCATGCGGTCAGGAAATGGCGAACCGTCAAAAGATGAAGACAATGAGCAGTAAGTGGCAGGGGATCACCACTTAACAAATGGCGACGACTAAAACGATAATGCCCAATGCTCAACCTAGCTAAAATGATCTCGCGGCTAGTGGGTCGGGATGAGATCGGGCAAGCCAGGGAAGAGTTTTAATTCCCTAAGGTTTACTCCCGTGAACAGAAGACCAATGGTGACGATAAAGTAACACCACCTGCCGAAAGTTGGTAACACTGAGATCATCCGAAGGGATGGAAGAGCTAACAGACAGAGTTAGGAGGGCTGCAGCCTTGGTGGCAGCGCCAGCAGCCTCATTTGCCGTCAGACCGACGTGGCTAGGAACCCACATGAACATCACAGTAGCTCCCTCAACAGCGAGCAAGTGGATGCTTTCTAGGACAAGTTGCGCTACGGGATTGACTGTGTACAGCACACACAGGCTCTGAAGGGCAATGAGAGAATCGGAGCAGATGACACAATTAAAAAGCCCATGTCACCGGATGTACTGTCCGGCCTGAAAGAGGGCGACTAGCCCTGCTGTAAATATTGAGCAGTGTTCTGGAAGCCATGAATACCCGCCGTGCGGCCACAATCACGTCGGAAACTGTTTCAAATGATCACCTGAGTACAAAAGACAGCTCCACCAATTCACTGCCCTTTTATAACTTGTGAACGCGATGCTTCCACGGTCTGTTTATGTGCATATCGCTACCCCAAGAATTTTGTCACCTCAGTGTAATTCAATTCTCTCCTCTTTCATTAACCTTTTCACTTATTCTAATACCAAGCAAGGTTTCGAAAGTGCTAAACTAATCAATATAATTCTTAACGACGCCGTTATTTTGTTATTATTATTAGTGTGCCATTATTATTTTTTTATTTACGAATTGACCACTTAGGATCACTCTACAATTTTATTTCTCCTTTGTCTGAAGATTCCTCTTTCTACAGTATTCCTTCAGATGGACGCTGTGCCGGCCGCGGTGGTCTCGCGGTTCTAGGCGCGCAAGTCCGGAACCGCGCGACTGCTACGGTCGCAGGTTCGAATCCTGCCTCGGGCATGGATGTGTGTGATGTCCTTAGGTTAGTTAGGTTTAACTAGTTCTAAGTTCTAGGGGACTGATGACCTAAGATGTTAAGTCCCATAGTGCTCAGAGCCATTTGATGGACGCTGTGCTGTTGCTTCTGTTCATCCGTCCAGGCTCTTCCAGTCTTCTTAGTTCTTTCCACTTGAAATCCTTCCAAATTTTGAATCATGGTCCGAAATATATCCCTATTTAACATCTGAACTTCCTGAATGTTGAATCTTTCCAGATCTTTACGAGCATGCTTAATCCATGTCGCTGTTGTCTTCTTTTTCCAGAGATAGCCGAATATCCTTTTGGTTGGCCCAGTTTTGTTCATTCTGTACAGGTGTCCTAGACATGATAACCTCCTCCTCTTCACTGTCTCCGAGATTTTCTCCACCTTTTTGTAGATTCCATTATTGCTTCGAAGTTTTCAGCCAGTTTCAACCTGAGTTGGACCCATGATTTTCCGTAATATTTTTCTTTGTAGTATCTCCAGCTTTTCCAACTTGTAATTCACTGAGAGGCATTCGCTGGCATACAGAGACTGTTTTTACCACAGCACTGGTGTGCTTTATTTTGGCATTACAAGAGATGCACTTTTTGTTGTAAATGTTTTTAGTTAATCCGTAAGGTCTTTCCATTTTTGAGATCCGGCCCCCACAGCAGCTTTCTCCAGTCCGTTCTCTTGTATGGCTTCACCTAGGTATTTGAAATTTTTTACCCTCTCAATCCGTCCAATCTCTATTTCGATGAACTGTCGTCCATGTTTGTCACTTGTCATGAATCTGGCGTTCTCTTTCGAGATCCTAACTCCTGCCTTGCCAGCGATCCTTTATAGTAGGATGATCTGTATGAGCGCTTCTTCTAAGTTCTCTGAAAGCATTGCAAAATCAACAGCAAAAGCCATGCAATTGACTTCGATTCCTCCCGATTTTCTTCCTAGTCTGGGCTAATCCCTTGATTTTCAAGTTCGGAATTCCAAATTCTCACAATCTTCTCCAGAACACAGTGAAATAGTATTGGTGATAATTCAT
The DNA here is from genome assembly GCF_023864345.2 of Schistocerca serialis cubense. NCBI lineage: Eukaryota > Metazoa > Arthropoda > Insecta > Orthoptera > Acrididae > Schistocerca > Schistocerca serialis. Next base: position 232,865,253 of record NC_064642.1, read on the forward strand.
CGCCCTGTCGCACACATGTCTTGATTTCAAATGGTTGGGACAATTCTCCCATACACTTCACTTTGGAAGTAGTGCCTGTTAAAGTTTCTCTTATAATGTTTGCTAGCCTGTTGTTGACCACAAATTCCCTGACGATGCCATCTAGGGTCTCTCTATCCACGGAGTCAAAGGTTTTTTTAAAGTCAATGAAAGAAACCACTATTTTTTTGCCATTTAGTATTGTGTGTCGGATTATTGATTTCAAATTAAAAATTTGTTTAGCACAGGAACGGCCTTTCCGGAAGCTCCTTGTATTCTCCAAGTTGTTTATTATTATTATTATTATTACTGGAAATTATTACTTTTTTCTAATAATGCACATTATTGATTGAGTTTGTTATGTAATAACTAATTAATATAATTCTTAATTCCTCCATTATTTTATCATCATTATTAGTGTTACCATTAGTATTATTGCCAATTATTATATTCATTAATAGTGTAAATCGTTGTTGTTATTATTATTATTATGTGATGTTTTTGTATGTGTTGTTCCTCGTCAGATGTAAGAAAGTCCCTTAGGTGTGCGTTCGTAGGCTTTCCCAGCGTAATAAGTCTTGAAAGTCTCTTCGGGTTGATCCTAAAGTCAACTTGACTCGATATTTCGGCGACCAACTGGTCGCCATCTTCATGAAGAATGCTGCTTCTGCTGATGAGTCCCGCTGAGAACTGACGATTTTCTTTGGCTGTTTTTAAGGAAAATGTATACTCAGAGAAGCAGATTCGTCGTACTATCGAGTTTGGACCATCTCTACAGGTGCATGAAGAGGAACATAAATCGGTGGCCTTTCTTCCTTATGCTGGAGGCACATCTTTTAAGACTGGACGAATTTTGAGGAACTTTAACATTAAGAGTGTGTTCCGTTCACCTTCTAATATTAGGGCACTACTCGGCTCTGTGAGATGATTTGGGGCTTAGGAAACCTGGTGTATACAAAATACCGTGTCAGTGTGGGAAGGCTTACATTGGCCGTTCGATACGCACAGTTCATGATAGGTGTGTGGAACATCGCCGTCATACGAGGCTACAACAGCCGGAAAAATCGGTGTAGCAGAACACTGCTTAAATGAGGGAGACAGTATGAAATTTGATGATACTGTGGTAGTTGCCAATATATACGGTTTTTGGATCAGTTCTATAAAGAGGCGATCAAGGTTGGCGGATAATTTAATCAACAGGGACAATGGGTTTCCTCTTAGCAGGACGTGGAATCCTGTACTATCTCGTATCACAACTGAACGCTCTTCGGTGCGGTCCTGAGTGCGATATATCGTTGCCGCCAGTGTTCCACTAAGGGCGGCGCCACCTCCCTGTCTTGGAGGGCAGCAACTGTGATGGGCGGCGCATGCGCCGTGTACTGAATGGTGGCCTATATAGGACGTCGATTTGCAGCCTATCGACAGTTCTCAGCGGGACTCATCAGCGGAAGCAGCATTCTCCATGAAGATGGCGACCAGTTGGACCGCCGAAATATCGAGTCAAGTTCATTTTAGGATCCGGCAGCAAACCCGAAGAGACTTTCAAGTCCCTTAGGTCCTTATCTGGCAAAAGTGAATAAGCAATAAATAAATAAAAACGTCTGTGATGCCATTGCTTTAATAGTAACAAATGCCAATGTTTAAAATGATACTAACGCCACTCCTGAGTAGCAGGTCGTCAACGTACTGACGTGGCAGTAGGCAGCAGAGCGGCGCGGCCGGGCTACTCACATCTTGTCGTCGCCGACCAGCTGGTAGGCGGTGAGGCTGAAGGAGGCGGCGGGCGCGGCGCGCGCCTGCTGGAACACCCGCAGCTCCGCCCCCAGGATGCGCTCCTGCAGCGGCACCTCCGACACGTCGAACGACAGCAGCCGGTCGCGCTCGTGCCGCATCCCGTGGTGTCCTGCACACACACCCGACACTCTCTCACACCGAGCGGCGCTGCTGCGGCCGTTTCTAGCATCAACCACTGCAGCTAATGGGCGCGCAACCAAAAGGAACAATAAGCACTGTAGGTATACCACAGGGACCGATATAGGGCCCGATTTTGTTCATTATACGAGGGTCACTCCAAAAGAAATGCACACTATTTTTTTTCATCCATCTTTTATTCTACATGTTTGAAAGATTTACAGTGTGTAGATACATCATTTAGGAGCAATATTTTCATTTCTCCATATAATTTCCATCCCTCTCAACTGCCTTACGTCATCTTGGAACCAGCGCCTGTATACCCGCATAGTAAAATTCTGGACCAACCTCTTGCAGCCAATGTTTGACAGCGTGCGTAAGGGAGTCATCACCTTCAAACCTTGTTCCACGAAGAGAGTCTTTCAGTTTCCCAAAGAGATGATAGTCACATGGAGCCAGTAAGGCGGGTGTTTCAGCGTTGTCCATCCGAGTTTTGTGATAAAAAAAATATGTGTGAAATCTTATGGGACTTAACTGCTAAGGTCATCAGTCCCTAAGCTTACACTCTAGTTAACCTAAATTATCCTAAGGACAAACACACACACCCATGCCCGAGGGAAGACTCGAAACTCCGCCGGGATCAGCCGCACAGATCATGAGTGCAGCGCCTTAGACCGCTCGGCTGATCCCGCGCGGTTTTTTTGTGATCAGTTCCATGGTTTTTTGACTGACATGTGGCCGTGCGTTGTCGTGCAACAGCAAAACATCCTGCTTTTGCCGGTGTGGTCGAACACCGATCTTGAAATTTCTTCAGTGTCGTCACATATGCATTAGAATTTATGGTGGTTCCACTTGGCATGATGTCCACAAGCAAGAGTCCTTCGGAATCGAAATACACCGTAGCCATAACTTTTCCAGCAGAAGGTGTGGTTTTGAATTTTTTTTTTTCTTGGGTGAATTTGCATGATGCCACTCCATTGATTGCCTCTTCGTCTCTGGTGAAAAATGATGGAGCCATGTTTCATCACCTGTCACAATTCTTCCAAGAAATTCATCTCCACCATTCCCGTACTGCTCCAAAAGGTCGCTGCATACCGTTTTTCTTGTTTCTTTGTGAGCCACTGTCAACATCCTGGGAACCCACCTGGCACAAACCTTTTTTAACGCCAACACTTTCAGTATTCTGCAAACACTTCCTTCCCCTATCCCAACGTAGCGTGACAATTCGTTCACTGTGATGCATTTGTCAGCAGTCACCAATTCGTTAACTCTCTGCACATTGTCTGGAGTGTATGCAGTACGAGGCCTGCCGCTGCGAGGACAATCCTCAATATTGCCGTGCCCGCTTTCATCACGTAACCTGCTTGCCCACCGACTAACTGTACTGCGATAGACAGCAGCATACACCTTTTTCAACCTCTTGTGGATGTTTCCAACTGTCTCGTTTTCACAGCACAAAAATTCCATGACAGCACTTTGCTTCTGACTAACGTCAAGCGTAGCAGCCATCTTGAAGACATGCTATGACGGCGCAACTCAAGGGAACAGGTTGAATTAAGTTTGAAAACAAGCGGCAAGGATGTATCTACACACTGTAAAACTTTCTCATTTCCTGAATGAAAACTGTATTTTTACAAAAATAGTGTGCATTTCTTTTGGAGCTAACCTCGTGTATACTCTAAGGAAGGAAAAAAAAGGACGCACTGAAAGGAATTATCCGATTGGGACGGAAATCGTTTATGTGGTCTACTGACAAACAAATGATTACAATTTCAGAAAAAAAACTGGGTGATTTATTCAAGAGAAAGAGCTTCACAAATTAAGCAAGCCCATATTGCGTTGGTTTACCTTTGGCCCTTATGCAAGCAGTTACTCGGCTTGGTGTTGATTGATAAGAGTTGCTGGATATCATCCTGAGGGATAGCGTGCCAACTTCTGTCCAACTGGCGCATTAGATCGTCAAAATCCCGCTGCCCGTAATGGTCCAGACGGTGTCAATTAGGGAGAAACCCAGCGACCTTGTTGGCCAAGGTAGGGTTTTGCAAGCACGGACACAAGCAGTGGAAAGAAACTGTCACCGTGTACGGGCGCGCATTATCTTGCTGAAATGTAAACCCAGGGTGGCTCGGCATGAACGGCGTGTAGAATGCCGTTGACAGACCGCTTATGGCGAGTGGAAGAGAGACAGCGCACCATACAGATAGTGAGAGGGTTTGCGTATACAGGGTGGTCCATTGATCGTGACCGGGCCAAATATCTCACGAAATAAGCATCAAACGAAAAAGCTACAAAGAACGAAACTTGTCTAGCTTGAAGGGGGAAACCAGATGGCGCTATGGTTGGCCCGCTAGATGGCGCTGCCATAGCTCAAACGGATATCAACTCCGTTTTTCAAAATAGGAACCCCCATTTTTATTGCATATTCGCGTAGTACGTAATGAAATATGAATGTTTTAGTTGGACCACTTTTTTCGCTTTGTGATACATGGTGCTGTAATAGTCACAAATATATGGCTCACAATTTTAGACGAACAGTTGGTAACAGGTAGGTTTTTTAAATTAAAATACAGAATGTAGGTACTTTTGAACATTTTATTTCGGCTGTTCCAATGCGATACATGTATCTTTGTGGACTTATCATTTCTGAGAACGCATGCTGTTACAGCGTGATTTCCTGTAAATACCACATTAATGCAATAAATGCTCAAAATGATGTCCGTCAACCTCAATGCATTTGGCAATACGTGTAACGACATTCCTCTCAACAGCGAGTAGTTCGCCTTCCGTAATGTTCGCACATGCATTGACAATGCACTGACGCATGTTGTCAGACGTTGTCGGTGGACCACGATAGCAAATATCCTTTAACTTTCCCCACAGAAAGAAATCCGGGGACGTCAGATCCGGTGAACGTGCGGGTCATGGTATGGTGCTTCGACGACCAATCCACCTGTCATCAAATATGCTATTCAATACCGCTTCAACCGCACGCGAGCTATGTGCCGGACATCCATCATGTTGGAAGTACATCGCCATTCTCTCATGCAGTATAACATCTTGTAGTAACATCGGTAGAACATTAAGTAAGAAATTAGCATACATTGCACCATTTAGATTGCCACCGATAAAATGGGGGCCAATTATCCTTCCTCCCATAATGCCGCACCATACATTAACCCGCCGAGGTCGCTGATATTCCACTTGTCGCAGCCATCGTGGATTTTCCGTTGCCCAATAGTGCATATTATACGGTTTACGTTACCGTTGTTGGTGAATGACGTTTCGTCGCTAAACAGAACGCGTGCAAAAAATCTGTCATCGTCCCGTAATTTCTCTTGTGCCCAGTGGCAGAACTGTACACGACGTTCAAAGTCGTCGCCATCCAATTTCTGGTGCATACAAATATGGTACGGGTGCAATCGATGTTGATGTAGCATTTTCAACACCGACGTTTTTGAGATTCCCGATTCTCGCGCAGTTTGTCTGCTACTGATGTGCCAATTACCCGCGACAGCAGCTAAAACACCTACTTGGGCATCATCATTTGTTGCAGGTCGTGGTTGACGTTTCACATGTGGCTGAGCACCTCCTGTTTCCTTAAATAACGTAACTATCCGGCGAACGGTCCGGACTCTTGGATGATGTCGTCCAGGATACCGAGCAGCATACATAGTACACGCCCGTTGGCCAATTTGATCACAATAGCAATACATCAACACGATATCGACCTTTTCCGCAATTGGTAAATGGTCCATTTTAACACGGGTACTGTATCACGAAGCAAATACCGCCCGCTCTGGCGGAATGTTACGTGATACCACGTACTTATACGTTTGTGACCATTACAGCGCCATCTATCACAGAGGTCCATTCATATTTCTTTACGTACTACACGAATATGTAACAAAAATGGGGGTTCCTATTTTTAAAAAACGCAGTTGATATCCGTTTGACCTATTGCAGCGCCATCTAGCGGGCCAACCATAGCACCATCTGGTTTTCCCCTTCAAGCTAGATGAGTTTCGCTCTTCGTAGTTTTTTCGTTTGATGCTTATTTCGTGAGATATTTGGCCCGGTCTCTATCAATGGACCACCCTGTATTCTCTAAGGGGGGGAAAAAAAACGACGCGCTGAAAGGAGTTATCCGATTGGGACGGAAATCGTTTATGTGATCTATTGACAAACAAATGACTACAATTTCAGAAAAAAACTGGGCGATTTATACAAGAGAAAGAGCTTCACAAATTAAGCAAGCCAATAACGCGTTGGTTTACCTTTGGTCCTTATGCAAGCAGTTACTCAGCTTGGTGTTGATTGATGAGAGTTGCTGGATATCATCCTGAGGGATTCGTGCCAACTTCTGTCCAACTGTCGCATTAGATCGCCAAAACCCCGCTACCCATAATGGTCCAGGCGTTGTCAATTAGGGAGAAACACGGAGACTTTGCTGTCCAAGGTAGGGTTTTGCAAGCACGGACACAAGCAGTGGAAAGAAACTGTCACCGTGTACGGGCGCGCATTATCTTGCTGAAATGTAAACCCAGGGTGGCTGGGCATGAACGGCGTGTAGAATGTCGTCGACAGACCGCTTATGGCAAGTAGAAGAGAGACAGCGCACCATATAGATAGTGAGAGAGGTTTACGTATATATGCTAAATCCCTTCCCCCGAAAATTTCCCTCCTCCATACCTCTTCCATGTTACCACAGATGATGTGTCACCGAACTCATTTGTACTAAGACTGCATAACACGCGAGGTGGCCAATTGCTTCCACCGCTTAGAGTGGAATGCATAAGTTCTGAATAACGTTCACCAACCTGCAGTCTTCTGTAGTAGTTGTCCCCTGCGCAGAAAACAGCACGTAGCTCGTGAATCGATTATCTCGAAGCCGTAATAAACTCTTAACGAGGAACTGGTATTATACGAATAATTAAATTTTCAGTTAGTTTGTTTATACGGGATGCCACTCGCTTTTTAGTAGCAGAAGAGGAGAAAATGCACAATTATATTCCACTTTGTGACTCACAAATCATTTCCATTCTTCATAGTTTCATAGAAAATAAAGTAATGAACTCTTTACTAGTGTAATTACTTTCAAACTGTTGTCAATTACATGTCCAAATAAACAGAGATTGCTAACTAAGTTATTAACGGACACCGACAGCGGCAGGCAACATGTCTCTCCTCCGAGACTGACGAATCAGCTCTGATCTTACAGCCGAACTACTTCGCCCACCATCCGAAGATCTCCGAAGTGCTTCGTCTGCCTTTTCGTTTAGCTATTGTTTATTATTCTGCTGGTAATTAACACTTTTCAAATAATGGAACGATAGCCTGCTATGTTTACTATTCCGCTGGTAATTAACACTTTTCAAATAATGGAACGATAGCCTGCTATTGAGAGATGTTTTCATATGAAAAGCAAGTAAATTCACTGTTTAGTTTTTCTAAAATTAGTAACAGAAGTTCATCATTTTGGCGCACTACTTCCGAAAGCAGCAGCCAATCGCGGAGGAGGACCACAGTTTAGGCGGTCTTTCTCACGATATCCGTACCGAAAAAAACGTCGGTCACCGGTACCTCACACCATATTGTGTCATCTTCCCACTGCTGCCTTCTCAACTGCTCTGAGAAGAGCTTCTTGTAGCTGAATGTGATTGCTGTAAAGAGAAATATTACACATTGTGGCGTAAGGGTGCCGCGAAAGACAACCAAATAGCTCCTGTAATGATAAGAAGTGGCAGCCCCGACCATCACTTCTGTTTGTCGGGCCGTATGGCGGTCGACTGTCTCGGGTGTCTCCACACACGTCCTCCACCTGGAATCTCACTGACTGGAGTAAAATTGTCTTTACTGATGAGTCCTGCATCGAACTGAGTCCCGATGACCAGAGAAGATGTGTCTGGAGACGTCCCGGAGAGCGATAGGATTCCAAACTTCCGCCTGCCATATCGCCCGACAACCAGAATTGAACGTTTGAGCTGCCATTTCTTTTCATAGCAGTACCCCATTGGTTGTCATCCGCGACGCCCATACAGCACGGCGGTACGTCGAGGCTATTCAACGGTCCGTTTTGTTACCCTTCATGGCAAGCCATACTGGTCTTACATTTCAGTACGATAATGTCCGCCCGCAAACAGCGAAAGTTTCCAGTGCTTGTCTTCGTGCTTGCCAAACACTATCATGGCCAGCTGGATCGCCGAATCTCTCTCTAGTCGAAAATGTTTGGAGCAATTCGGGCGGGGCTCTACAACCAGCTCGGGATTCGCCATATGCCACCTCCTGGATAGTAGGTGTTCTGATAATGGTTCGACGTTGTCCGCCTACAGAAAGCGTAGTGACATAGCCACCACAGCGCCATTTGAGTCTACCAGTTAATAGGGAATGCTCTCAGCCAGAAGACTCAGTGTGGTGCGAACGTGTGAAGCAAGCAGGAAATCACGAAACGGAGACTCACTAGTGCTTCCTACAGCCTACTCAGGTAGTCTGAAAGGCGTCAATTTGTGGCCTTCCGAGTGGCGGGATGGTCCTTTCAGAGAACTGCCACACAAGTTGGGCGTGCTGCATCAGTTGTGCAACGATGCTGGTATCAGTGGTTACGTAAACATTCTCAAACCCATAGACGAAGTTCTGGACGTCCACACGGCACAGACGCCCGCCACGATCGTCGTATTGTAAGGACAGCAGTGCCAGACCGTACAGCTACCACAGCACAGATAACTGGGCTTGTGAGCCCAGACATGTCAACACAAACTGTTACGAATCGTTTATTAGTAGTGGGACTACACGCACGCACATCTGTAGCCCGTCTTCCACCCACTCAACAGCATCGACATGCACGCCTCAATTGGTGCCATTAGAGAATCACTTGGAAAATGGAATGGGACGCCATTGTCTTCAGCGACGAAAGTGATGGTCGTCTGGGCGTACGAGTGCTGCCATGTAGAGTGCAGTCACCCAAGACAAACTGGACCCATCCCAGGCCTTATGGTCTGGGGTGCGTTAAACTACAACTGTCGTTCACCTTTGATGTTTCTGGAGAGGACGCTAACCAGCGCTCAGTACGTGCAGAAAGTTGTTACAGCCGTTATTTTGTCGTTCTTGTAACAGCGGGGTGATGTGTTGTTCCAACAGAATAATGCTGCCCATACATTACCCGTGAAGCTCAACGTGCCCAACAAGACGTGCAGCAACTTCCCTGGACAGCGCAATCTCTGAACTTGTCTCCAATCGAACATGTGTGAATACGATGGGACGAGAAGTGACTCGTACAAATCATCAACAAACAACTCTTACAGAACTACGTGAACAGGTCGAGGAGGCGTGGCACAACATATCCTAGGAGAGTATTCAACATCTGTACGATCGACTGGATGCCATTCACCATCTGCATTGCCGCCCATGGTGGCTGCGCCACGTACTAGTTGTGTGTTTCAGCATCGATGGATAACTGGTACCTCAGAAGCACTTGTGCTATTGATCTGTAGATGTAATCATTTCATGTACTCCATATGCACTGAAGCAACAATAAATCTTAGGTGAATTAGAAACTTCTAAAAGAGTTGTGATATTCGCTATTTTTGACTTCATTAAAACAGCAAATACGAGTAGTTAATACTTTCAGCCAGAAGGCAAATACTTGTTTGTAAATAATGATTAATGTATAATGAGGAGTCGCATGGCGACTATGGAATTTTCTAAACAATGTAATTCGTCGTCTTTGGGCGGCAAACAGAAAAATACGGATAGATATGCGATCCTTCACTATTTTGTTCGCTGGAGAACAAATGAAGCCTTGAGCGCTAAAAAGACTTTACTGTTTTTCTCAAGTAAGACGGACGCAGATTTGTGGCAGTCTGATCTAATTTTTTATATTTGTATAAAAACGTGTTATGTCTAAGTTTGAGTGAAGTGTAAAGAACTGTTATAACTTACCGTGACGACGCACGAGCGACTCAAAGAAGACAATGGCCATATAAAAGAGCGCTCAATGGACATGATACGGACATAAAAATCTACCGTCATTGCAGTACTAAGCTTAAGGTAGGATATATGTTTTAGTTTATAATAAATATTTGTTCTGGGAATACTGAATCATTTAGCAGTGCTCATTCCTATCATCTCCTCAGTATTATTTTCATTTTAATTATGCATTTTGCTAAGATTACAGAAACGGAGATCAGCAGTCCAATGTGCGTGTTACATTGATAAAAAGAAAACTGTTTTATCGTCTTCTTGCATCAGCTTTAATATTGAATTTCCCTTTTGTGTGATGTTACAGTTGTTTTTGCGCCCTTAAGAACTTTCTGGTCCCTTAGGAAATTGTTTTGTCATAGCAATAACTTCACAACGGGGTATGATCGTATCTACGATCATGAAGTAATTAGAAAGACGATAATGCTATTTCTTAATCCATGGCATGCTAGTTGTAACAGCCTCAAGCCACGCGAAACTGCAAGTAAAAACTAATCACATCTCATAATGCAATATTTTATGACAATGGTCAATCCATGATTCTTACGCCAATTGTGATTGATAAAACAGTAAGCTAAATCTCAATTTCCAACTTTCTATTGAATAGCAACATCACTGAGTGTACTAATTTTTTTCCGACAGTGTATTTTTCGATTTGTCCTAGATTTGTAAACTTATACTCACAATGTGCCAATTTGTAATATACAAACGTAATATTACCAGCACCAGAATTAACCTACATTTGAAAAGTGATTGATGTAGACTCTAAAAGCATCTGAAGATGAGCCTCCGTGGCTTAAAATACATTGTACATTGAAATTAAACCACGATCGTTCTAAACTGAATCGTCTGCGATCATACTCATGGGGTACAGACGTTATCCGCCAGGTCATTTACAGATGACACTGCCCTGAAGCATAAACGACGTTGGTGTCATTCCTCCAATGACGCTCCATGAAGACAGACGTACAGTGTGCAAGGAACTTCAGTATATCTTTACAATAATCACTTTTTTTTTTTTTTTTTTTTTTTTTTTTTTTTGCTAAACGATTAAGTGAAACAATGTGGAAGGCTTTCTGGGAGACCCTACACTCCGAATGATTCTAGGAAGCTGGATTACACATGATCTCCAATAACGGAAACAATTCCAATTTCTTCATAGGATTTCTTCGGTCTCCGAAAACACTGATTTTAAGAATGATAGTCAACCTAATATGTTCCCAGAATGAATTTTAACTCTGCAGCAGAGTACAGCATGTGCGCTGATTTGAAACTTCCCGGCACACAGTTTCAGTTGATCCCTTATGTGTTTATTTCGTAAACGAAAGAAATGAACATCATCCATGCAGTATAAGGCAACACAGTTAGGCCTACCATCGAATAGGGTGACCTCGATTTGACTGATGGGTTTGAGCTTCCACAAACGAGCGTTCCCTCGATATAAAAGTTTACACTGTAAACGGTCTACCGTAGCTAGCTCGTGACTGAGCTATCAGGTTAAATGAAGAGTAGCATATTTTATCTTTATTAGCAGGAAAGAGATATTTACATGTTGATGTATTCATTGAAGTAGCAGAATAGAACTGCTTTGCAACAAAGCTATGTCCTGCCTAGCCGGCAAATTGTAAACTGCTGTAGCCACTCGCTCTTATTGGCAAAGGTTCTCACACGCTATCAACAGCTGGTGAAGAAATATTAATTGCTATTTCTGTGCACAAGAACAGAAATGTGTCTTCCTGATTCGGAAGTTTTCTAGCCACTGCGAGTCTCCAAAACATTCGAATAAAATAAAGTTCCATCAGTAACTGTTTCGCATTTTTGCCATAAAGCGTATGATCTAGGTGCGTGCAATAAAACAGTTTCGCAAGTATTAAATGGGGTGGATACGATTTTGAAACATATCTAATGCAATAATACAGTTCTTACCAGTTCACAAATATCGGTCACGGAAAAAGTTTTGACTCTTTATTAAGAACACTGCGAAGGTACTATAAAGTCACTTCATCTTTATGACGAAATCGAAGATTTGAGTTGAAGACGCCAATCGTGTAAAACAAATGGCGCTCTTGGATACCAACAGTTGAAAGGGCTGTTAAAAAGCGATTCAGGAGTAACAAGTAAACACAACAGAGAAAATAGGTTTGCGGAACTCGTGTACATGTAAACGTAGTCTCGACTACACGTTGAGGTGGCAAGTCATGTGATAACCCCCCAATATCGTATCTGACCTCCTTTCGCGAGGCGTAGTGCAGCAACTCTTCGTGCTCGAACTGACCTCTCGATTACGTCCCATAAATATTCGATAGGATTCATGTCGGGTGATCTGGGTGGCCAAATCATTCATTCGAAGTGTTCAGACTGTTCTTCAAACCTGTTACGAACAACTGTGGCCTGGCGAATGGTTTGGGAACATGAAGTCCATGAAAGTCCACAAACGGTCTCCAAACAGCCGAACGTAACCATTCCCAGTCAATGATCGGTTCAGTTGGGTCAGAGAACTCAGTCCATTCTATGTAAACACAGCACACGCCATTATGAAGCCACCATCAGCTTACACAATGCCTCATTGACAACTTGGTCCATGGCTTCGTGGGATCTGCGACACACGCCAACCCTACCACCAGCTCTTACCAACTGAAATCGAAGCACGCTCGACCAGGCCACGGTTTTCTTGTCGTCTAAGGTCCAACCAAAATGGCCACGAGCCCAGGAGAGGCGCTGCAGGCGAAGTCATGCTGTTCGCAAAGGCACTCGCGTAAGTCGTCTGCTGCCATAGCATATTAACGCCGGATTTCGGCGCTCTGCCCTAACGGATACGTTCCGTCGTGCGTCCCACATTGACTTCGGTGGTTATTTCACGCAGTGTTGCTTGTCTGTTAGCCCTGACAACTCTACGCAAACGCCGCTGTTGTCGGTCGTCAAGTGAAGGCTGTCGGCCATTGCGCTGTCGGCGGTGACATATAATACCTGAAATATCGTATTCTCGGCACACTTGTAAGGTGGCTGAATAAATGAAGGTCAGATTCGCATGTTACATGAGAGCTTTATACTTCGCAACAGGAAGGTGAATATGGCATCTAACTTAATTCTGCGGTAATGAGCAAATTTATCTAGCAGTATGTAATGCAAAAAGGATGACATTCAAACCGCGGTAATTAACACATCGTTCCTATAATGCATGTTTGAGCGGAATGTGAAACAAGCAGCGAGAGGAGTTTTGGTTTGGAATTCAGAGGGACGACACGTTGGCAAAGCCGCACTACAGGGGGTGCTACAGAAACCACTTAAAGGGGTGTCCCAGGTGGAAAGTCAACGACTGACCAAGTGACTCAGATGGGGAGAGCGAGTTTAACGACCCGTCTGAGGGAGGACAGGAAAGAAATCTTTTAGAAAACTTCATTTCGGAATTCCAAATGGATACGTAACAAGACCAATGACGCATTTTGGATCACAGTTCCAGCGAGTGGTACACGCGTGAGAAAGTCAATGTACGCATTTAGGCGTCTGGAATGGGCACAAAACGTCCGATTGGCGGAAACGCGCTGGGAAGGAGAAAAGAGCCAAAGTTTCGACGCAACTTAATGGTAGGGACCTTGCGATTGGTAGAGAGAGTTTCCACAAAATAAGAGGAACGCTCCTATTGGTGGAAAAAAGTCGTGACGTGAAGAACGAAAGAACCCAGGTGGGGAGACAGTTCGGCTATGAATAAGACAAGACGGAAATTTTCGGGGACTCTTCTCTGAACTGGCGTCAAGTGCAGAACGGAGCGCATAACGCTCTGTACGGCGCAGAGGAGTAATTTGTGTGAACACTGCGTTCACAGCGGCTGATATCCAGCTAGAAATTAGCTGTAGCGTCGTTTAGCTCCAACTGTGGAGAAATGAACCAGCCAATTAGTTAATTGTTCTTGTGAGAACTGAGAGGGCGTTATAATATACACACTGCTCCAACCATGCGTGTGTATATCGCCACATTATAAGACTAGGGATGAGTACATGTTCTCTCACATAACGAGATACATAGGGTAAGTTTCTGCTGGAAAATTCAGCAAAGGTTAATTAGTTTTATAGGAATTTCAGCGGAAGAGAGCGGCCTAGCAGACGACAGCTCATCGCCGCTTGAGGTAAATACCGTGTGCACAGGCTTAAACTTGTTGGTTCACAAGGTTGCGACCACTGTAAACTTGAGTAACCATCGGTAATCTTTTACTCAATTTGTCACATAACTAACCATCCACTGTAGACTTTATTGTCATCCTAAAAAAAGTACCGAACTTTGAACCGGAATCCGACGATTTTTGTAGTACTGACCAACACCATAACGTAAGTGTAGGAACAATTTTGTAGAGAAACTTCAAAAAATGGCTCTGAGCACTATGGGACTCAACTGCTGAGGTCATAAGTCCCCTAGAACTTAGAACTACTTAAACCTAACTAACCTAAGGACAACACACATCCAAGCCCGAGGCAGGATTCGAACCTGCGACCGTAGCGGTTGCGCGGTTCCAGACTATAGCGCCAGAACCGCTCGGCCACCAGCGGCCGGCAGAGAAACTTCTAGTTAAACTTTAATATTGTCATGTTTAGGAAAATTTAACCTTCTGAGAGTTAATATATAATATTGTTGTGTTTAGGATTATTTCACTTTTTGATGCTGATGAGATGCGATATCCTGACAACTGCTTTTTGTTGTCATATTGAAAACTGTGTAAAAGCGTGTATTTTTGTGCCAATATCGCGACATTAAACATGTCATTTCAACTTACAAAGTCGTCTTCAATCCTAGAATAAGTAAACCAAAGATATTGCAGCTTACACACTCGTGACATTGTTGAACTCAGAATACTGAATTCTCTAACGATTCCGAAATGGACTGTCACATGCATTTAGCTCCAACTACCATTTCGCGTTCAAAGCATGTGCGGACACAATCACGCCGAACACATTTCCACACGAATCACCTGAGTATGAATGACAACTCGCCAATGCACTGGCCTTTCATACTTTCTATACGCGATACTACCGCCACCTGTAAATTTGCAAATCGCTATCCCATAACTGTTGTCGCCTCCGTGTAATTCCTGCCGTCTGGCTGCTAAGTGTGGTGACACAGTTTAGTTCCACGTCGCCAGCGCGGCATACTGGAATCCGCTCTCTAGCTAGCTGATACTGTGCCGAAAGAAATGACAAAACTATACTGCGGAAAGAATCTCGCCGGCCGCGGTGGTCTTGCGGTTCTAGGCGCTCAGTCCGGAACCGCGCGACTGCTACGGTCGCAGGTTCGAATCCTGCCTCGGGCATGGATGTGTGTGATGTCCTTAGGTTAGTTAGGTTTAAGTAGTTCTAACTTCTAGGGGACTGATGACCACAGCAGTTAAGTCCCATAGTGCTCAGAGCCATTTGAACCAAGAGGTTTTCTATTGCTGTTATTTCGAGCAATAAACGCAGACATTGAAAAAAGACTTAAAAATTCTAAGATTCGCTCAAACTTTTGCATTATACGTTCCAAGATAGATCAAATAAAAATATCGAATAAAATAGTTAAATAAAATACGTGAATAAAAGAAAACTTAGTCCATCCCCTTTCGCTCCTTCTATCGAAAATTGAGGGTCTGAATACGACAAAAAATTCGCCAGTATTGTCCCACTCATTCTATTTTTTTTTTAATATCTGCTCAAAAATCACGTTGTAATCGAGAGTTTTATTTAAAAATCCAAAATTTTACCACCACTGCTATTGAAAACTGATATTTCAGTTTTACATCTGGTTATCAGTAAAAAAATAAAAATACTTGTTAGAACCGAGACGGAACAGGAACAAATACCGTAAAATGCTGATTACTCAACTAAAATACCGGTATCGGTTTTAACCCGCCAGTTTTTCCCATCCCTACTCCTGCATCGTCGTCCTCTGGGCGAAGTCAACCAGAAGTCCGCTGGGCGAAGTCTCCGCCTGGAGCATCCTGACTGGAACGTGTTCCAGCTGCATGTGGAACCCGAAGTATCCTCTCTGCGAGCAGAGCCTGAAGTCACTCCACTCAGGACAGAATCCGAAGAGAAATTAAAAGCGCCGAGAACATCAATTCTGTGGACGCTTCCCGCCTCTCAAACAGAAATTACCATTTTTGTTCTGTCAATGAATAGATTAAGCAGAAGCCGTGTGTACTCCCACCACCATATGAAGATACAGCCCTACCAATCAAGTGTACTCATACCTTTCCTCCAGAAACTTGGGTCTAAAAATTTTATGTCACGATACTCTTGCCAATCCTGGGCGCATTTTGCGCTGTTTTCTAGCGTCAGAACATAAAAAGAAAAAAAAGGGAAAATGTTGGGCTAAATGCCGAACGGGCGGCCAAAGCGTGTGACCGTCTTTCCCAGGGGCTGTCTGCGTCTTTTAGCAACCTTTCAAGATCCGTATCTACCCTAGCAGGCCTTCTTTTTCTTAAGAACGGCTCAAAAAACTGGCCGTGTTGTTTACCGCATCCTCTTTTCACCATGGAAACGTTCCGCTGATTGTCCTTAGCAGTAAAACGTTACACAATGCGACTGGCTGACATAGTCTCTCCAGGAAATAGATACAGCACAGTGATCAGCACTTCCTACACCCGTCCTTCCCTACCTGACAATGAGCCATGCACTGGGGGGGGGGGGGGGGGTGGTGTTTGGGATGGTTCATCTGTTGACATTCCCTTGTTGCTTTGTAGCTGGCACAACAACACGCAGAAATCGTCGTAGCCTGTACCCAGAACAGGCAGCGGAATATCTACAAGTGTCGAGATGGAAGAAAAGAAACAAATCACCTACACAATTACTGTTGTTATATGCTAATTGAAAATGGACGTTTCCGCAGTCTCCTTGATTAAATTTTAAACATAATTGATCTGCACGTCAGACTGACCCAATCTGCATATGAAATGTCGCTAGTTCGCTTAATAAGTATTGCGGAATAAAAAATGACGAGGCCTAATGGTTCGACGCTTTTCATCTCTATGGGATGGTTCTTAGAATTCCTCCCACATAAGTTTGTTCAACATTTCTGTTTTACACTACTTCGAATAAGGCTGCAACCATTTGTACCACCTTCCCTTGTATAAGGTCGATGTCTGCTGCAGTGTGCAATATTTAGAAATTCCATTATTTATGAAAAATGTAATCTTCGTAGTAGACAGGTTTTATTTCCAAGATCCCAATAAATACATATATAGACAACTAATTTAAATTGTTAAATTGTGTTCTTCAGATCATCTAAATACGTCAACTATTGTGCCACTGCATGTAGTGCACTGTCAGCTAGTCACAAACATATCTGGGAGCCAGTTGTTGAAGAAGACGCGCCAGTGTGCCGTCAGCTGTCAATATAGACACAGCAACAATACCCTGTGAACCAAATGTATTCTACCAGAAACGTATGATTTCATATGACTTCAGACTGGTGCATCTTCTTGCTCCCAAATATGTTCAGGAGTAGACGACAGTGCACTACATGAAGTGGCATAATGGTTGAAGTGTGTAGATGAAAAAATTGTGGAAACTAGTTGTCCGTAAATGTATTTATAGCTATGTGGGCTAATAAAACTTATCTAGTAACAGAACTGCATTTTTCAAATTCAGAAAACGCTCTCCCGCTGACAGTGTCAGGTAACCATCCACCATTTGTGTTTCAAACTGAGATAAAAATTATTACCTGAGACACACTGCTAGTTTCCCATATGTTGCAATGGCTCTACACTCCATATACAGTCTTCTTTTGTAACAGTGTCTCAGTTTTTGATTGTACGAACTTCCTCTCGGTTAAGTCGGAAGTAGTTTTAAAATGGAGGTCAGACGTTTTGCACGTGAACGCAAATTATCCGTGAGATCTGTGGTTTTTTTTCTGACACATGCCTTGCCAAACCCTCTTCTTAGAACCTGAAAGGCCGTGTGTGGGAGTGCCTGCGCCGTGTTTGCCTCTGTGAGCCAGTGCATTATATTAAACTCACTAGCACCGTCAGTCAGAAAATAAGTAAATGGTACTGCATTTCGTCTCATGAGCCATAGTGATACGAGAGCAGCGGATGGGAAACAACGCGATGCAGCAAAGTGAAGCCGCTGAAAGCACAGCTCGCGCACCGTAAATATTTAGAGCGCGCTGGTTGGTGGGGCAGCAACAGGGGCCCCGAGATGGCCACGACTGCAGGCCAAAGCTACAGTAAGTAATCACACGCCTCACGTCGTTCGTAAATAGCTGCTACACAGGGTGCAGAATGGAAAATCTGGGAGTATTGTAACGTCAGAGCAGGGGAGAAGAAATCGAATCCATACAAATTGTAAAAACCGTTTTCCGTACGTATGTATACTGACGGAAACAAGTCGCAACGCTAAGAAGGTGTGCGACGTAAACAAAAGTATAAGCGTGTTTCTACATCTGAAAGATGTCTATTCAAGTTTCACACGCTAGTAGTGCCACTGTGAGGATGCAAATCAGGTTTGCTTTATATACACGCTGTAACGGTCGAAAACATTATTTGCCTTGCGATTGAACGTAGTGAGTTGATGTTAGTAAGAAATACATTTAAGGCTACAAAGGCACCATTATCCGCACCTCTGTGATATTGAACGAGATCGTGTAATAGGGCTGCGAGAAGTTGAATGTCCCTTCTGCGGTACTGTAGAAATACTTGGCAGGAATGTAGCCACTGTACATGATCGCAGGCAGCGGTGGTCACGAGAATGTACGGATGCGGGAAAACAGGTCTCCAGCCGGCCACGTGGCAATTGTGTTCAGCATATGGCTCTGGCGCATTGTACTACATCTGCAACGGCAATTTGACCAGCAGTTCGCCCCACAATGACACAAAAAGACGTGTTACATATCGCTTACTTCAAGGACAGCTCCGTGGCAGACGCCCAGACCACTCCCATTTGCGACTTCAGTGATGTCAAGCGAAAGCTCATTGGAAGGCAGGTTGGAGGTGCGTTGTGTTTCCTGATGAAAGCTCGTTCTGCCTCGGTGCAGTGATGGCGTGTGTCGGATAGGAGGAGACCACTTCAGCGCCTGCAACCAGTCTGTCTGCGTGCTAGGTACATGAACCTACACCTGGAGTTATGGTTTGTATGACAGTAGGAGCACTCTCGTGGTTATACCACGCACCCTGACTGCAAATTTGTGCATCCATCGGGTGAATAGACAGGTGTTGCCATTCATGAACATCATTCCAGGGCGAGTTTTACAACAGGTTAACGGTCGCCCACAACCGCTGTTGTAATCCATGCTCTACAGAGTGCCGACACGTTAACTTGGCCTGCTCGTTCACCAAATCTGTCCCCAGTCGAGCACATTTGGGACATCATCGAGCGACAACTCCAGTGCCATCCAGAAACAACATTAAACCGTCCCTGTGTTGACTGATAAAACTGCAACAGGCATGGAACTCCATTCCACAAACTGATATCCGGCACCTGTACAATACAATGCATGCACGTTTGCACACTTCCATCCAACATTTTTCCTTTGTTAGTCACTTAGACATTTTACCTAGACAAATGCATTCCCCAAATATGATTACCATACATTAACTATTTTTTGTGTTGCGATTTTTTTCCCGACAGTCTACTATGTGTATACTAGTATGTGTGTAAATATACACTTCTGGAAATGGAAAAAAGAACACATTGACACCGGTGTGTCAGACCCACCATACTTGCTCCGGACACTGCGAGAGGGCTGTACAAGCAATGATCACACGCACGGCACAGCGGACACACCAGGAACCGCGGTGTTGGCCGTCGAATGGCGCTAGCTGCGCAGCATTTGTGCACCGCCGCCGTCAGTGTCAGCCAGTTTGCCGTGGCATACGGAGCTCCAGCGCAGTCTTTAACACTGGTAGCATGCCGCGACAGCGTGGACGTGAACCGTATGTGCAGTTGACGGACTTTGAGCGAGGGCGTATAGTGGGCATGCGGGAGGCCGGGTGGACGTACTGCCGAATTGCTCAACACGTGGGGCGTGAGGTCTCCACAGTACATCGATGTTGTCGCCAGTGGTCGGCGGAAGGTGCACGTGCCCGTCGACCTGGGACCGGACCGCAGCGACGCACGGATGCACGCCAAGACCGTAGGATCCTACGCAGTGCCATAGGGGACCGCACCGCCACTTCACAGCAAATTAGGGACACTGTTGCTCCTGGGGTATCGGCGAGGACCATTCGCAACCGTCCCCATGAAGCTGGGCTACGGTCCCGCACACCGTTAGGCCGTCTTCCGCTCACGCCCCAACATCGTGCAGCCCGCCTCCAGTGGTGTCGCGACAGGCGTGAATGGAGGGACGAATGGAGACGTGTCGTCTTCAGCGATGAGAGTCGCTTCTGCCTTGGTGCCAATGATGGTCGTATGCGTGTTTGGCGCCGTGCAGGTGAGCGCCACAATCAGGACTGCATACGACCGAGGCACACAGGGCCAACACCCGGCATCATGGTGTGGGGAGCGATCTCCTACACTGGCCATACACCACTGGTGATCGTCGAGGGGACACTGAATAGTGCACGGTACATCCAAACCGTCATCGAACCCATCGTTCTACCATTCCTAGACCGGCAAGGGAACTTGCTGTTCCAACAGGACAATGCACGTCCGCATGTATCCCGTGCCACCCAACGTGCTCTAGAAGGTGTAAGTCAACTACCCTGGCCAGCAAGATCTCCGGATCTGTCCCCCATTGAGCATGTTTGGGACTGGATGAAGCGTCGTCTCACGCGGTCTGCACGTCCAGCACGAACGCTGGTCCAACTGAGGCGCCAGGTGGAAATGGCATGGCAAGCCGTTCCACAGGACTACATCCAGCATCTCTACGATCGTCTCTATGGGAGAATAGCAGCCTGCATTGCTGCGAAAGGTGGATACACACTGTACTAGTGCCGACATTGTGCATGCTCTGTTGCCTGTGTCTATGTGCCTGTGGTTCTGTCAGTGTGATCATGTGATGTATCTGACCCCAGGAATGTGTCAATAAAGTTTCCCCTTCCTGGGACAATGAATTCACGGTGTTCTTATTTCAATTTCCAGGAGTGTATATATGCATGTTTCACATCTCCTCCTAAACCACTGAATCGATTTCAACGAAACCCGGCACACATATCACTCTTCATCTGGAAAGAATCACGGTGGTGATAAGAAACTCCCCCCTATCAAAAGGGTGGGGTCGGGTGGGGGTGTAAAAGCGGTGTAGCTCGACGACGCGCGAAAACACGTACTTATGTCATCCAGTATTTGAGAGGACATAATTTCAAACCTTTAAGAAACTTTTTCTTGTTCACGATCCCAGTAAAATGATGAAAGGAAACAGTTCTTCACTTACGACAATCTCGCTGTTTATGCTGTAAAATTGCCGGATGAAGCAAGACGTTTTAATTTACAACTTCCTTACTACTAACTGTATTCGTGATAGAATTTGCAAATAGTATTCGCATATACCACTGAATGTACCAGAAAAATTACATTACTTAGTTCAGGAGATACCTCATAAACACTGAGATTTGTGAAAAACTACCTAATCATGCAAGACGTTTTAATTCATTACTTCGTTGCTGCGCACTTTATTCGCAACATTTTTCGCAGACTATCCACGTGTGCTACTGAATGTACCAAGAATAATATATCATATTACGTCACTTAGTTTAGGATATCTATCATAAACTTAGATGCGTTAAAAACTGCGCCATCATGAATGAGGTTTTAATTTATTACTTCTTTACTAGTAACTTGTAATGGGTCTTGAATTACGTGACCATTACGGCACCTCACCTCAACCTCTCGATACCAGCAATATTCTACTGCGTTTCTGTAAAGTAGTTAACATATTTCTGAGACAACATTCAGATTTGATTTCATTAATGTAAAGGTACTTTGATACATCGATATGTTTATGTTGCAATGATATTATTCTTATGTGTATTCTTTCTTTTGTCACTATGATCTTTGTCGTACTTGTAACTCTGATTTTTGGGCGCGTAAGCATTATTAGAGAGTCAAGTCTTGGTCGTCATGTTGAAAAGACGCAAATTGTAGTCAGTTTATAAAATGTTAACTTTAACAGTCAGGAAGATATTTTCAAGTATGTTTTATATTGTGAAATGATGTTTGTGAGTTACGTGATACTGCAACAAAAGTAATAAAAAAAAAGTGTAACTTAAATTCGGAGTGCTGATTACTTTTTTACATCACCATTGTGCTAACTTGCAAAAGTTTAATCTTCAAGAAAGGTTTATGAAACATATCTATAAAACTTTTGAATATCGCAGAATAACACCTAGGCCTCTTAGCATCCGAGCTTGGAATCATCACCACCTAGATTTTCGACGATTGAGCCATGAGTTCACAACGAGACCAGCGTGGGAAACACGAAAAGATGAGTGCCTAGTTTATCCATTATTTCATGAAATGACTTTATTAACTGTGCCCTAATGACACCTGCCACATAATATAACGTTGTTGTTGCCCGAAAATGCAATATTTAGTAGCGTGACCTTTGTTGTGGTAGGGTTGTTAGAAACTCTATTCACAACATATTTCGCAGACATTAGCCACATATAATACTGGATGTACCTGCACAATTATGTTATTTTACAGCACACAGTTCAGTAGATACGTCGTTATATACATAGAAGTGCGTGAAAATGAAACTGTAGGGTGAAATTCTCTAGGCATATAGGTGAAATGAGTGAACAAATACATGTGAAATATATGTGAAACAAATTTGATTTGTGAGTATGCGAGCAAGACCACAGGTAAAATGCTCATCCTTAAACCCCGGAAAGATTTGAATCAAAATTGGTACACAAACTAGTTGCAATCTGTAAAGAACTACTGTAAGGACAAAACCCGCCAGTCTTATATTGCAGTGAGCCTGATAATGTGGAGAGGTGAGGGGGAGCAGGAGATGGTCAGATAGCGACGGAGAAAGGGGAGACAGGCACAGATAGGAGGGGGAGAAGGAGATGGAGAGAGATAGCGAAGGGGGAAATGGACGGGGAGAGGGGGAGACGGACAGACAAAGGAAAGAGGAGGAGTTGAAGAGAGACAGGGAGAGGAAGCGATAGGCAGAGAGACAGGGGACGAGGAGAGGAACAGGCAGAGGGAGAGGAGGAAATGGACAGAGAAAGGGAAGAGGAGGGGATGGGCAGAGAGAGGGGAGAGTAAGAGATGGACACAGCATCTGCTGTGTAACTGTTATGCTTATCAGCATATTTATACAACTTCAGCAGCTGTCAACAATAATAATAACAACTTGTCTGAAAAAGGAATTTTGTTGTTTTGTACATAATTAAGTACAGTTTATGGCGAGAACGGAATAATGTTTAAGCCTTCGCCACTCTCCGTTTCGCATTTTTATGTAAATGGGAGTTTTCGTGCTTTTTATAAATATGTACAAGATCCCTAATTCATGTATTAGTTAACGAATTAGCTTCTAGGTTGAAAATATGGCATTCTTACGTTGCACTCACATAACGACTTACTCTATTATACACTTCTTCGTTAAATGTTCGCTTGTAGTCACGCTTACTAGATTTTGTCACTTTCTAAGACAACGAATCTGGTCTGGAATGACCTAGTTTCTTTGCGGCTAACTTTTCCTGGTAATTTCCTTTTCTGTTAGCGCTTAATACAGGTTCAACAGAGTTCATGCTGACACGCCATAGGAAAGCCGATTCCCGCACAGTAGGCAACCAGCTACTGTACAACAACTGGCGTTTGAGGAAATTATCAAATTCAAGTAGTACTATCTTCCAACAAGGTCACTATTCTACACTACTGGCCATTAAAATTGCTACACCAAGAAGAAATGCAGATGATAAACGGGCATTCATTGGAGAAATATATTATACTAGAACTGACATGTGATTACATTTTCACGCAATTTGATGCACACATGCTGAGAAATCAGTAACCAGAACAACCACCTCTGGCCGTAAAAACGGCCTTGATAAGCCTGGGCATAGAGTCAAACAGAGCTCGGATGGCGTATACGGGTACAGCTGCCCATGCAGCTTCAACACAGTACCACAGTTCATCAAGAGTAGTGACTGGCGTATTGTGACGAGCCAGTTGCTCGGCCACCATTGACCAGACGTTTTCAATTGGTGACATCTGGAGAATGTGCTGGCCAGGACAGCAGTGGAACATTTACTGTATCCAGAAAGGTCCGTACAGGACCTGCAACATGCGATGGTGCATTATCCTGCTGAAATATACGGATTTGCAGGGATCGAATGAACGGTAGAGCCACGGGTCGTAACACATCTAAATGTAACGTCCAGCGATCAAAGTGCCGTCAGTGCGAACAAGAGGTAACCGAGACGTGTAACCAATGGCACCTCGTACCATCACGCCGAGTGATACGCCAATATGGCGAAGACGAATACACGCTTCCAATGTGCGTTCACCGCGGGGTCGCCAAACACGGATGCGACTATCATGATGCTGTAAACAGAACCTGAATTCATCCGAAAAAATGAGTTTCTGCCATTCGTGCACCCAGGTTCGTCGTTGAGTACACCATCGCAGGCGTTCCTGTCCGTGGTGCAGCGTCAAGGGTAACCACAGCCATGGTCTCCGAGCTGATAGTCCACGCTGCTGCAAACGTCGTCGAACTGTTCGTGCAGATGGTTGTTGTCTTGCAAACGCCCCCATCTGTTGACTCAGGGATCGAGACGTGACTGCACGATCCGTTACAGCCATGCGGATAAGATGCCTGTCATCTCGACTGCTACTGATTCGAGGCCGTTTGGATCCAGCACTGCGTTCTGTATTACCCTCCTGAACCCACCGATTGCATATTCTGCTAACAGCCATTGGATCTCGACCAACGCGAGCAGCAATGTCGCGATACGATAAACCGCAATCGCGATAGGCTACAATCCGACCTTTATCAAAGTCGGAAACGTGATGGTACGCATTACTCCTCCATACACGAGGCATCACAACAACGTTTCACCAGGCAACGCCGATCAACTGCTGTTTGTGTACGAGAAATCGGTTGGAAACTTTCCTCGTGTCAGCACGTTGTAGGTGTCGCCTCCGGCGCCAATCTTGTGTGAATCCTCTGAAAAGCTAATCATTTGCATATCACAGCAACTTCTTCCTGTCGGTTAAATTTCGCGTCTGTAGCATGTTATCTTCGTGGTGTAGCAATTTTAATGGCCAGCAGTGTAAAATACAAATGAGGCGCTGAGAGCCATAAGGGCCAAAAGCACCCCGTCTTCGCTCCCCTCGCTCCCGGCCCCTCTCTATTTAAGTGATTATCAGAGAAACCAGCGAGACAGCTTTACGTGAAAGCTCAAATATAAGTAGAATCTGGACCTACAGTACAGATAAACCATAAGATCAACAGATGTCAGAAGCACGTATAAATGCTGCAGTCTCAATCGATGAGGATGTACTTTACGGTTCTCAGTGCCTCAAATGGATTACTCTATGATAAAATCCAAAACTTTACGCAACGTATCTCATTCAGAATATCACAAAATAGATTTTTTTGTCAGTGTAACTGTAACATATACTGATGTCCGATCTAATTTCGGTACATCGATGGAGTGTGTTACCACCTAGTGGGATTTATGGCGACCGTAGACAAAATTCTGCTGCAGTGTACTACCACCTTGTGGCAATGCGTAAACTAGCAGCTGAGTGGTAAGGGCTAGCACGGCACGTCACTCCACGAATCGTGCACGCTGTTTATCAAATCCGTACGTATTTGGCCCGAAGGCAAATACATCACGCCAGCTGCGCATGTGCAGAAGCTCCTTAAACCGTGCGTAAGTGAAGGGGTGCTCACGACTCTGATGGTACAGACGCGCGAAATTTGGCACGGACTTCAATGCGAGATGCCTTTAATAGGTTCCACAACGAAACACTGTCTCGAAATTTGGTAGAAAATCCGAATAAATTCTGGTCGTATGTAAAGTACACAAGCGGCAAGACGCAGTCAATACCTTCGCTGCGCAGTGCCGATGGTACTGTTACCGACGACTGTGCCGCTAAAGCGGAGTTATTGAACGCAGTTTTCCGAAATTCCTTCACCAGGGAAGACGAATGGAATATTCCAGAATTTGAAACACGAACAGCTGCTAGCATGAGTTTCTTAGAAGTAGATACCTTAGGGGTTGCGAAGCAACTCAAATCGCTTGATACGGGCTAGTCTTCAGGTCCAGATTACGCTGATACAATAGCTCCCTACTTAGCAATCATATACAACCGCTCGCTCACCGATAGATCTGTACCTAAAGATTGGAAAATTGCGCAGGTCGCACCGGTGTTTAAGAAGGGCAGTAGGAGTAATCCATCGAACTACAGACCTATATCATTGACGTCGGTCTGCTGTAGGGTTTTGGAGCATATACTGTTTTCAAACATTTTGAATAACCTCGAAGGGAACGATCTATTGATACGTAATCAGCATGGTTTCAGACAACATCGTTCTTGTGCAACGCAGCTAGCTCTTTATTCGCACGAAGTAATGGCCGCTATCGACAGGGGATCTCAAGTTGATTACGTATTTCTAGATTTCCGGAAAGCTTTTGACACCGTTCCTCACAAGCGACTTCTAATCAAGCTGTGGGCCTACGGGGTATTGTCTCAGTTGTGCGACTGGATTCGTGATTTCCTGTCAGGAAGGTCGCAGTTCGTAGTAATAGACGGCAAATCATCGAGTAAAACTGAAGTGATATCAGGTGTCCCCCAGGGAAGCGTCCTGGGACCTCTGCTGTTCCTGATTTGTATAAATGACCTGGGTGACAATCTGAGCAGTTCTCTTAAGTTGTTCGCAGATGACGCTGTAATTTACCGTCTAGTAAGGTCATCCGAAGACCAGTATCAGTTGCAAAGCGATTTAGAAAAGATTGCTGTATGGTGGGGCAGGTGGCAGTTGACGCTAAATAACGAAAAGTGTGAGGTGATCCACATGAGTTCCAAAAGAAATTCGTTGGAATTCGATTACTCGATAAATAGTACAATTCTCAAGGCTGTCAATTCAACTAAGTACCTGGGTGTTAAAATTACAAACAACTTCAGTTGGAAAGACCACATAGATAATATTGTGGGGAAGGCGAGCCAAAGGTTGCGTTTCATTGACAGGACACGTAGAAGATGCAACAAGTCCACTAAAGAGACAGCCGACACTACACTCGTTCGACCTCTGTTAGGATATTGCCGCGCGGTGTGGGATCCTTACCAGGTGGGATTGCCGGAGGACATCGAAAGGTTGCAAAAAAGCGCAGCTCGTTTTGTATTATCACGTAATAGGGGAGAGAGTGTGGCAGATATGATACGCGAGTTGGGATGGAAGTCATTAAAGCGAAGACGTTTTTCGTCTAGGCGAGCGAGATCTATTTGCGAAATTTCAGTCACCAACTTTCTCTTCCGGATGCGAAAATATTTTGTTGAGCCCAACCTACATAGGTAGGAATGATCATCAAAATAAAATAAGAGAAATCAGACCTCGAACAGAAAGGTTTAGGTGTTCGTTTTGTAACGTCCCCTTTGAACAATTATACACGACTGTCCTTAAACTGACACACAATATTTTGTTAGCGCAACGTAATCTGACTTTCAATAATTCGTACAAAAGAATGGGCCCTGACTAACATTAAACTATACCTTTCACAAATCACTTACCTCACAAAAATCTTCGCTACTCAAGCTACTGCAATACAGCGAGCGCCACTACTGCCAGCTAAATAAAAGATTCAAACTACTGAAGGCACTAACTACTGATAGGGATAGTTAGCAAATGAAAGATATTAATAGAGAACAAACAATGTATTTACCTTGATATCATCATACATAAATATATCAGTTCATGACAAATTTCAAAACTCCGCCATCTCTCTCCCCACATCCACCACTGCTGGCGGCTCACCTCCAACTGCGCAACGCTACGCGCTGTTCACATCCAGCTGCCGCTGCCCAACACTACAATGGCAGACAACAATGCAAACTAGCCACAGACTGCACACAGCACAGTCAGTGATTTTCATATTGAGCGCTACGAAACGTTGCCAATAAGAAAACATAAACAGCCTACTTACATAGAGAAAACATAAACAGCCTACTCAAATAGCCCCCATGCTCCCCACAAAAAATTTTACAAATTGGATTGGGCAGTGGCCAATACAGATTTGAAAAAATTTTTCATAATTGCAATAACAAAGAAATCAAATCCACACACTTATTGATACAGTTTTGGTCAAAAGCTAAAATTTTCTCACAGTCCATAAAGATAGTCCTGATCATTCATCATGGTAAAATAGTAGTGTTTTTCTCAAAGTCTGAGCAGTAGAAGAAAATGCACACGGAAGTAACGGATTTCCATGCAGTCTTGAAGAAGTACTGTTGTCCTTCCAACTGAAAGACAGTGCTGACTCTTGAGATGCTGACAGGTAATGGGCCACAACAGAGCAAACCCACAGCAGAGTCATTCGACGGTTTGAAGAAGATTGGTAGGTAGGTCATCACAGAGCAGACCCACTGTAGTCCTGGTAGAGAGTATGGTATTGGTGGGCCACCAGAGGTGCAGACCCACTGCAGTCCTTGTAGAAAGTGTGGACAGGCCCACTGTAGTCCTGGTAGAGATGACCAGCAGCCATCTGTTGTGATTGTGCAGGTGCACAATCACCAGTGAAGAGTCTTGCAGTTAATATAGCAAGTCCATAACCACCACTTGTGCACTCACAAAGTTTTTTGGAATTGTCCTTAGAACGAGCAATGCTGTTATCCAGTCCCTTGCTGAATTATCAACACACGTGCAAACACTAACAGTCCCTACTTCTTACATATTGTCCATATACTATGACCAACAGAAACGTGTGCAGTGAAATGGAACTTACATGTTAATAATATCATGAACTGGTGACAATTACAATTTTATAACATAAGAATACAATAACAAAGGTACAAAATACATCATTAAAAACATAACAATGCAGATAACATTTGTAGTACAGGCTTTACAAAAGAGTCGAACTAACATATACATCAGTGGAATTATGACATGAGTACATACATAAAAGATCACAATAACTTTTGAAACATCATCTTCACACATGAGCATTAAACAGAACAGAATAAATAATGTATAAGCATATTTATAAGGTAAATAACATATTATTAATGCCAATTATATTTGAGGATAACAGTATTCCTCATCATAGTGAATGTAGCTTAATATTAAAAGGAGAAAAAATTCTATGAAACTACACAGAGACAGGAAGAAAACAAATACACAAGGGTACACAAACACATAGTGGGGCAACACCAATAGGAAAGGACAGGGTCGTTTTCAGTGTAACATTTGGTACTGCAGTCCAATCCAAAACTTCATATATCTTTCCTCTTATTTCATCCTTTGTTTCCACCAAAAAAATTCTATCTAAGCATGCTTTCTGTATTTATATGTTCACACATTTCTTACCTCAACATTTATTTCCAAGAAAATCCTACCTAAACCTGTTTTCTGTACTTTTTTTCGTATAACTTCTCAATGCATTTCTTCCAATTCATCGCAACTCATTCTCTTAGAGGCTACCCCCTCTTAAGCTAACTTAAATCTACTGAGCTCAGATGCTAAACTAAGGGACGAGGCAATGCAGCAGCACAAAATAAGTAACACAAACAGCAATGACCAAAAAAATGGAAAATTGCAAAGCAAGCTACAGTAAATCTAAATTACCAAGCAATGCAACATTACAACTAATATGAGCCAATGTGCAGCAACAAGAAAAATAAATGAGTAATAAAACTGGCTTAGCAGAGTAACACAAAGTCAAATTCAGTAGCACTATGCCTGGCAAACAGCAGCAGCAAATATAAAAAATATAAAACTTATATCTATGCATGACAAAGCTCAAGCAGAAAAGATATTACAGTAAAAACAACAATGCAGATAAGGGAAGTGTATATTCACATCTTAATGTCTATGTAAATTAAAGTGGTGCACCACAACAACTTATTGTAAAAAAAATATTACCATGTACTTGAAAAGAAAATTATGTGTCCAGTTACTGTTACTAGTCTCTTCTTATTGTTCTTTCCTTTCCAAGTGCTCCTTTTTTAAAGAATGTGGATTACAAAATTATTATTTAATAGATCTGTTGACAGAAAGTGTTCACATTAGCAAATGTATTTTATTTTATAAAAGCAATGCTGCAACACAGCTGAAAACAAGATATCAAGTGAAATAAGCAACTACAAAAAGCAAAGCATAAAAATATCATTCAATAGTCATGTGACATTTCATAAATTAGTAGAAATTCTCTCAACTCTCGTAGAAAGACGCTTGTCGTAATCAGGTGTGCAGATGTAAAAATATTTCTCGTCATTTCATTAGGCATTTCAGTAAATATCATAAATTACGAGCTCCATAGTATGCTTTCGACAAGGAAATGTCAATAGCGAGGATAATGGCCTCCCCCTTTTTTTTTCTACCTGTGCTTCCGGAAAGGCACATCCTAATGGCTTGTTCTCCAGGTGTCTGACACAGTTGTGTGCCGACGACGCACGTGCAGGTGGCCACTTAACTTCTTTCCAGAATAAAACAGAAAAACTGTGCAGATATAAAACAGAAACACCGCAAAAGCAACATTGTATATTGTCACTCATTAGTAGCGTCGTGATAAAATCGTGTAGCTGTTACATAAACTAACCACTGTGTCATCTGGTATCTCACAGAAAGTACTTTAAACCCAGAATGTATTTTCAAGTAAACCAAAATGTTGCATTAAAATCTCATTAGCAGTACCAGTATGTGTCCTAAGTATGTAAGCCTGATAGTCATTACGTAATCGTGCAACTAACAAGCAAGAATGTACAAATACAACACTGTGTCGTCTGTTCACTATAACAATGCATTCGTAATTTCTTGTTTAAAAATGTTCCCTAGGTTCTAGACTGGATATTTACTTCAAACATTGTTGTATGTTAACAGTTTCTTAAGTCTGACACAGCATACTAGTAATGTAAAGTGAAAAGTTATATGGCAAAGACAAAGTTAAAAAGCAGATTATCTTTCAATAAACGGTTTTACATGTGAAATGTGGTGTAAACCTTTACTCTTCCTAGTACGCAGAGTTTCAACTTCAACACAATTATCATGTGGTATACATCGGATTCTGTAAGGTCCATTGTAAACTAGAAAGAATTTGTGACTCAAGTGTTTCTTCTTATGTGACAATGAATGAGCTTTAATGAAAACTTTCTGACCAATATACAATTTCTTTGCATTTGCTTTACCGTGTAGTTTTCTCCTTTTGTCTGCTGCAGATTTTATATTTTTAAGGGCCAAATCAATTATGTCTTTGTGTCGAAGTTTATGTGTATTCGGGAAAGGTACACGCTCTCTGATTCTGTTCGGTGGTTCTTCATTCTTTAGTACAAGAGTAGGTGGTAAAGCAGTGGAATCATGAGGCATTTCATTCAGCACATTTTGAAATAAGTGTAAATATCTGTCCCAATGCTGATGCTTTCTGTGACAATAAAGTCTGCAAAGCTTATTGATTTCTTTCATAATCCGTTCAGACGGGTTACAATGTGGTGAGTACAATGAAATAAAAACAGGTTTGATTTTATGGTTGCGAAGCATGCGTGACCAAACAGCAGATCTGAATTGCGGTCCGTTGTCTGAAATGACTTTACTAACATGTCCAACTTCACGTAAGAAATTTTTAACAAAGGCGTTGGATACAGACCGTCCAGTGGCTTTACATAACGGTGTGAAAGAAACAAATTTTGAAGTAAGTTCAACAGCGACTAAAACGTACGAAAATCCATTAGATGTTCTGACAAGCGGTCCCAAGAGATCAACAGCAGCAAATTCTTTTAATTTAGAAGGAATGATAGGAAACAGCGGAGCACGATGGGAGACAGTAGATGGTTTCGCCTTTTGACAAAGTTTACAAATAGACAAGACTCTTCGAATTCTCTTTTCCATATTGTTAAAATAACAAGTCGTTCGAAGAATATGATAACATTTTCGTGGACCAAAATGTGCGTAGCTGAAATGAATGTACCAAATGAGCTTATTAACAAAATCGTCTGGAATGCAAAGTACCCATAGCTTGTCATCAACAGTGCAGCGTTTGAAGAGTATGTTGTTTCTAACCTGGTAATAATGCCGAATCTGTGTGTGTGTCTTTTCATGTCATTTGCTCTTGATGTCTTTCCAAATCGGATCTTTATCTTGTTCATGAGCAATGTCCTTTAAAGATGTGGTGATGAAGTTTTCAAAGGCGACTTTCTGAATGTAAAGAATACTGAAATTTTTTTCGAGGTTGCCTTCTGTGTTACTTTTCTCAAGCCCAGCCGGTGCGCGTGACAGTGCGTCCGCAACAATGTTCTCCTTGCCGGGAATGTAGACTATTGTGAAGCGGAATTCTTGCAGAAACAATGCCCAACGTTTTAACCTGTCATGATTTAATTTTGAAGACATAAGAAATTGTAATGCACGATGATCACTGTATACTTTTACGTGCTTACCAGAAAGAAAGAAACGGAATTTGTTAAATGCCCAAACGATAGCCAAAGCTTCTAATTCAGTAACGGAATAATTTTTTTCAGATTTTGTTAGCACTCGGCTAGCAAAAGCAATGGTTTTCTGAATGGTAGTGTCATTTTCTATGGCTTCTTGAAATAAATGGGCACCAAGACCGACTTTAGAAGAATCCGTGCTAAGGCAGAAATCTTGTGACAGATCTGGATGAGCAAGTATTGGCGCGTTAAGTAGCGATTCTTTCAAAGAATTGAATTCCAACTGTGCTTGTTCGTCCCAGTTCCAAATAGTATTTTTTCCAGTGAGAGAACAAAGTTTTGGTGTAACAAGAATTTGCATATTCAGAAAACGACGGTAAAAATTTACGAGACCTAGAAAACTGTGGACTTGTCTTTTTGTGGATGGAACTGGAATGGCTCTGATTGCTTCTAACTTTTCGGGATCTGGCTGAATGCCTTCAGAAGAAATAATATGTCCCAAAAACCTCACCTTTGACCTACCGAATTCAGACTTTTCCAAGTTAACTGTAATTCCAGATTCTGCAAAAATACATAACAAACTGTTGAGGATGCGATTATGTTGTTCCCATGAAGCTTCTGCTATTAGAATGTCGTCCACATATAAGGTGATGTGACGTTTTAAGAACTCAGGTAATATGGAATTTAGCCCGCGAATGAATGCTGCTGAAGAAATGTTCAAACCAAAAGGAAGTTTCCGAAACTGATAACAAACGCCGAAACAAAGGAAAGCTGTGTATTTTCTACATTCTGGATGAAGTTCGATCTGATAAAAGCTGGATCTGATATCAATGGAAGACAACACTTTTACACCATTAAAATTTTGAAGAAGTTCTTCCAACGTTTGCGGCCTGTCTGTTTCAGGAATAATGATAGTATTGATTTGTCTCGAATCTAAGACAAGCCTGATCGATCCATTTTTCTTCTCAACAACATGTAATGGATTGTTGTATGAGCTTACTGCAGGCTCAATAATGCCCTCGTCAAGCATAGATTGTATTTCTGTTCTAACACGGTCCCTATAATGTGCTGGAATTACATATGATCTAACACAAAATTTAGTATGCTCACGAACACGAAATTGGTATTGAAATCTCTTGATTGTTCCTGTTTTGTGAGTAAAAACTGTGGAATGTGCTCGTAAAATCTCAAAAAGGTCCTGCCTATCAGTGTCATTACAATTCTCAATTGTTTGAATTTTATTCTGAATTAACTTATTAGTGTCAAATGCGCCGTCGATATCATCCCTGTCAGTACTTGCAGAATGATTGTTAGCGTCAAGTTCCGTCGAAAATTCCGAACTGTTGTCTAACAGGAGGTAAAGCCGATTAATTTCTTCGTCATGGTTTGAGAGCCAATCTTCAAATTTCAAAGCTACTGACTTACCTTCTTTTTCTAAAGTTATTTCAGCATCTTGAAAGTTTAAGATTGCTTTGTATTCATTCAAAAAGTCTACTCCCAGTATAATTTCCGTCGACAACAATGGAACAATAAGAAAGTTCATAGAGAAGCTGTGGCTTTGACAAAAGAATTCTAAGTTAGTTTGTTGGCGTACATCTACACTTTTTCCAAAGATTGCACCTTGTAATTTAATCTTACGTAACGGAAGTGTGGGGCAATCGTTCGATTTGTTGCATTTGCTAAAGGCTGTTTCACTGATTACTGAGATGGGACTGCCAGAGTCAAGTACTGCCGTAAATTTTATGTCATTTACTGTAATGTGAATCAGCCGGCCGAAGTGGCCGTGCGGTTAAAGGCGCTGCAGTCTGGAACTGCAAGACCGCTACGGTCGCAGGTTCGAATCCTGCCTCGGGCATGGATGTTTGTGATGTCCTTAGGTTAGTTAGGTTTAACTAGTTCTAAGTTCTAGGGGACTAATGACCTCAG
Source organism: Schistocerca serialis cubense (assembly GCF_023864345.2). NCBI lineage: Eukaryota > Metazoa > Arthropoda > Insecta > Orthoptera > Acrididae > Schistocerca > Schistocerca serialis. The sequence goes on from NC_064642.1 coordinate 232,899,575, forward strand.
CAGTTGAGTCCCATAGTGCTCAGAGCCATTTTTTTGTAATGTGAATCACAGGATATGCAATGTTGTTATGTTCTACGTCGTGTTCTTGGAGTAAGATGTCCCTAAAGTCTTCCATTTTTACGTAATTAATAGCTACGGCAGCTGCGTCGTCAGTTTCATAAGTACGTTTTGTGGCAGCCAGCGGTGTGAGTCATTGCCTATGGTCTCTTTGTTGGCGCGCGTCGTTATTGGGATTTGGAGACCTAACTTCTACAAATTCACCGTGACGAGAAGGCCCTGCTCTGTTTGAATCCCGCCAGTTCTGATGCAATTCAGGTCTGTCGTTACGATCACATCGTCTGTCGTCATGTCGGTAGTTCCTGTAGTTTCTTTCTTGTCGGTTAAGTGGTGGAGAATTTCTCCCTGAATCGTAACTGCGCGCTGGACCGTTGCGTCTAAAGTTATTCTGTCTCCCTTGATAATAATTATTTTGGTTCCCAAATTGTCTGTTTCTCTGATTGTCTCTGTGATAGTCACTACTGCGGAGAGGTGATCTTTCCCTGTAATTATTACTACTCTGCCAACGGTTGTAATACGGGTGGTGTCTGTTTCGGTCACGATTTGTGTTGTGAGAATAGCCTTGTCGCGGTAATTGTTGTGCTCCTGCGTTCCGCGATTGTCAGTGTCACTTTCCAGTTCTTGTAACAGTCCCTGAAAAGCTTCAATGTCGTCTTTGCAACGTCCTGCCAAAATAATATGTCGTAAATGTTCAGGTAATTTGATTAAGCAAATGCGGATGAGTTCTGAGGGGCTGTATGGGTTTGACAGGTACTGATTCTTGTGCAACATGTCTTCAAAATATTTCACAAGACTGGAGAATTCAGATTGTTCGAAATGTTTCATCATTATGATGCCATGTTTTACTCGGTCTTGTGTAGCTTGAGACCAATATGCTGAGAGGAAGGCATGGTAAAATTCTCCTTCACTGTGACAATCGTGAATGACCGATCGCATTCTTACAGCTGGTTCATTCTCTACATAGCCACACATAAATTCTAACCTGTGCTCCAATGACCAGTTGGGAGGAAAACAATGAGAGTATTGATGGAGCCACACTTGTGGATGAATGTCGTTGCCGGAATTCTTAAATGTTTTGAATTTACGTGTAGTAATGAACAGCTTATAGTCAAAATCATCATGTCGGCGAGTCGCATGTCGGTCATTGTTACGTCGTGTCGGCTGTTCAATCTCAAAATTCGGTGCACATTGCCAATTTCTTTCATAATTTCCGAAATGCGCTGTGTTATTATTTTGTGGTTGTTCCGTATTTCTATGTCCCTCTTCCCGTATTGGGGCGCGAGTGTCCTCGGAAATACGTAATTCTTGTACTACTTGTGCCAACTGATCTTGCACTTCCCGGATTTCTCTTTTGTACTGTGTATTGATTTGATTTTGATTTTGTTTGAATTTTCTAATTTGTCCATACTCTTCTGTGTCAGTGAAGGCTACGGGTCTTGTGTCATTCAGATCATCATCTACCTTTGTAGATAAGTTAGTGACCTGATCCGAAAGTTCGGCTACTTTCTCCGATAGTGTACTTATTTCCTCCATGTGTCTTTCTGAACCAATTTTCAGGGTATCTACTGTGTCCTTTAAGTTTTCCTGAGTTCTTTCAAGTTGCGTAACCGAATCGGTAGATGCAACTGAGTCAATTTTAGCTTGCAAGGTCTCATGATTTTCATGAACAATAGTTTGCAGTTCTTTTATGGCTGCTTCGTGATTCTGTAATACATTTTCATGACGCGAAAAAATAGGTTGGAAATGCTCACAAATTTGTGTTTTTACGTCATTACAGACCTTTTGACATTTCGATTCGATGTTATGTAACTCAGTGGTTAAATCTTCACGTGTTTGTTCAAGTGTAGTGTCTAACTTTTGAAGATTTTGTTCCATTGTGTCTAACTTTTTGAGATTTTGTTCCACTGTGTCTAACTTTTTGAGATTTTGTTCCACTGTGTCTAACTGTTGCTGTGTTTGTCTCTGGTGTTGTTCCATTGTGTCTAACTTTTCAAGCTTTTGTCCCATTTGTTGCATTAATTGTAATAACAATGCACTGGTGTCTGAAACATGTTCCTCAGTGCTTTTCGGCAGTGAAGTTGCACCGGCAACATTCACATTTTGACAAGCAGAAAATGTTTCTTGACTCATTTGAGAAAACGGTGAGGACGCAAAACCTGAATCTACAGTATTTGCAAAATTGTGTTCTGTCATTTCGGATTCCTGAGGCGAGCTGTTGCCGACCGATCGATCGATAATGCTTCCCTCTTCACTAATTGTTTCACTGTCCACGCCATTGTTTGCCGCCCGCTCCATTTCCCTATGCACAATTACCAAATTACTACTTTGAACATCAGTTAATTGATTACTCGGTGGCGCTAACACGCTGCTTTCATTTTCACTGTCATTTCTCAGTTTACTTTGGAGCCTAGTATTACGTTTTTCACACGCCATTATTGTCACAGTATTTCACAAGACAACACAGAAAAACACAATTTGAAGATCAAAAATAAGAGAACACATTAACATAGCACTGAAAATAATATCTAGTTAATTGCAGCTGCGAAATACTTGGTGCAAATCTACATGCATGCCACAACTGTTTTACTGTACAACAATGAAAGTCTGCAACTACAAAGGAGACTTTCTCTACAATTACGCGCTAGCAATAAACAAAATCTACACTAATTACACAAACTACAACAAAAAATCAGAAGATTCCAGTGAGGTATCCTCGGCTAAGGGTCGCCATATGTAACGTCCCGTTTGAACAATTATACACGACTGTCCTTAAACTGACACACAATATTTTGTTAGCGCAACGCAATCTGACTTTCAATAATTCGTACAAAAGAATGGGCCCTGACTAACATTAAACTATACCTTTCACAAATCACTTACCTCACAAAAATCTTCGCTACTCAAGCTACTGCAATACAGCGAGCGCCACTACTGCTAGCTGAATAAAAGATTCAAACTACTGAAGGCACTAACTACTGATAGGGATAGTTAGCAAATGAAAGATATTAATAGAGAACAAACAATGTATTTACCTTGATATCATCATATATAAATATATCAGTTCATGACAAATTTCAAAACTCCGCCGTCTCTCTCCCCACATCCACCACTGCTGGCGGCTCACCTCCAACTGCGCAACGCTACGCGCTGTTCACATCCAGCTGCCGCTGCCCAACACTAAAATGGCAGACAACAATGCAAACTAGCCACAGACTGCACACAGCACAGTCAGTGATTTTCATATTGAGCGCTACGAAACGTTGCCAATAAGAAAACATAAACAGCCTACTTACATAGAGAAAACATAAACAGCCTACTCACAGTTTTACCCGCGCGCTGTTCGGGAGTGGAATGGTAGAGAGATAGTATGATTGTGGTTCGATGAACCCTCTGCCAAGCACTTAAATGTGAATTGCAGAGTAATGATGTAGATGTAGATGGTAAGTTCTACCGAGTCTAGAGGAACAGTAGCACAGTGCGGTTGATTTAGTGGCGTGTATTTCAAATTACTGCATCTACATTAAACAACATTCAAAGAAAAATAGCCAATAAATCCGCAAGGTGTCAAAAGTTAGGGCGTCCACGTGCTGTTGTCCTCTTACACAGCAGCCGCCACTGATTGGTTTTTATTCGGTGGAACGTTTCGAGCACTGAACGTGCTCCTCAGGGCGCACAGATGCAGAGCTGGGTGCTGGTGAGCGGCCACGAGATGTGGGCTCTCTCTCTCACACACACACACACTGCCCCTCTAACTACGCTCTCCCGTTGCTCGTCTCTTCACATGGCTCGACGCTCATACACTACTGGCCATTAAAATTATTACACCACGAAGATGACGTGCAACAGACGCGAAATTTAACCGACAGGAAAAGGATGCTGTGATATGCAAATGGTTAACTTTTTAGAGCACTCACACAACGTTGGCGCCGGTGCCGACACCTACAACGTACTGACATGAGGAAAGATTCCAACCGATTTCTCACACACAAACAGCAGTTGACCGGCGTTGCCTGGTGAAACGTTGTTGTGATACCTCGAGTAATGAGGAGAAATGCGTACCATCACGTTTCCGACTTTGACAAACGTCGGATTGTAGCCTATCGCGATTGCGGTTTATCATATCGCGACATTGCTGTTCGTGTTGGTCGAGATCCAATGACTCTCGGCAGAATATGGAACAGGTGGTTTCAGAAGGGTAATACGGAACGCCGTGCTCGATCCCAACGGCCTCGTATCACTAGCAGTCGAGACGACAGGCATCTTATCCGCATGGCTGTAACGGATCGTGCAGTCACTTCTCGATCCCTGGGTCAACATATGGGGACGTTTGCAAGACAACAACCATCTGCAGGAACAGTTCGACGTCGTTTGCAGCAGCATGGACTATCAGCTCGGAGACCATGGCTGCGGTTACCCTTTACGCTGCATCACAGACAGGAGCGCCTGCGATGGTGTACTCAACGACGAACCTGGGTGCACGAATGGCAAAACGTCATTTTTTCGGATGAATTCAGGGTCTGTTTACTGCATCATGATGGTCGCATCCGTGTTTGGCGACATCGCGGTGAACGCACATTGGAAGCGTGTATTCGTCATCGCCATACTGGCGTATCACCCGGCGTGATGGTATGGGGTGCTATTGGTTACACGTCTCGGTCACCTCTTGTTCGCATTGACGGCACTTTGAACAGTGGACGTTACACTTCAGATGTGTTACGACTCATGGCTCTACCCTTCATTCGATCCGTGCGAAACCCTACATTTCAGCAGGATAATGCACGACCGCATGTTGCAGGTCCTGTACGGGCCTTTCTGGATACAGAAAATGTTCGACTGCTGCCCTGGCCAGCACATTCTCCAGATCTCTCACCAACTGAAAACGTCTGGTCGATGGTGGCCGAGCGACTGGCTCGTCACAATACGCCTGTCACTACTCTTGATGAACTGTGGTATCGTGTTGAAGCTGCATGAGCAGCTGTACCTGTACACGCCATCCAAGCTCTGTTTGACTCAATGCCCAGGCGTATCAACGCCGTTATTGTCCAATGAATATCCGTTTATCATCTGCATTTCTTCTTGGTGTAGCAATTTTAATGGCTAGTAGTGTAGCTTCTCATACTTAGTACCAGAGTGCGTACGAGCGGATCCGTCATTTGCCGACAGATGTCGGCAATCAAGTTGTTGATTTCAACTGTGAACTTTCTTTTACGTGTAGCTCGGAACACCACTGAGACTCGTATTATACTGTAAAAGACTTTTGTCCGAACTCGAAAAAACTGTCACTCACAGCTTTCATCGAAGACCTCATAATTGTACTCTAGTACGATGCGTAAAATTTTAACAATGACGTTCTATAAAATGTTGTTTGCCTGGATTGTTTTAATGTAATGTAAGCTGGAACACGCGAGGCAATACTGACCCTACCGCTTATCTTAGAAGATAGGTTAAGGAAAGGCAAACCTACGTCTAGCATTTGTAGACTTTTTACAATGTTGACAGGAATACTGTCTTTCAAATTCTAAAGATGGCAGGGGTAAAATACAGGGCTGTTTACAATTTGTATAGAAACGAGATGGCAATTATAAGAGTCGAGGTGCATGAAAGGGAAGCATTGATTAAGAAGGGAGTGAGACAGAGTTGTAGCCTATCCCCGATGTTATTCAATCTGTGTACTGAACAAGCAGTAAAGGAAACAAGAGAAAAATTTGGGGTAGGAATCAAAATCCATGGAGAAGAAATGAAAACTTTGAGGTTTGGCGACGACACTGTAATTCTGTCAGAGACAACAAAGGACCTGGAAGAGCAGTTGAGCGGAATGGACAGTGTCTTTAAAGGAGGATACAAGATGCACATCAACAAAAGCAAAACATGGCTAATGGAATGTAGTAGAATGAAATCAGGTGATACTAGGGGAATTAGATTAGGAAATGGGACACTTAAACTAGTAAATGCGTTTTACCATTTGGCAAGCAAAATAATGGATGATGGTAGAAGAATCATAATAGAAAGTTGTATGCATGGAAGAAGCCTGGAGATACTAAAAGGTATCAGATAGATTATATAATGGTAAGACAGATATTTAGGAACCAAGTTTTAAATTGTAAGATATTTCCAGGGCAGATGTGGACTCTGACCACAATCTATTGGTTATGAACTGCAGATTAAAACTGAATAAACTGCAAAAAGGTGGGAATTTAAGGAGATGGGACCTAGATAAACTGACTAAACCAGAGGTGGTACAGGGTTTCAGGGAGAGCATAAGGGAACAATTGACAAGAATGGGGGAAAGAAATAAAGTAGAAGAAGAATGGGTAGCTTTGAGGGATGAAGTAGTGAAGGCAGCAAGGGTCAAGTAGGTAAAAAGACGAAGGCTAGTAGAAATCCTTGGGTGACTGAAAAAATATTGAATTTAATTGACGAAAGGAGCAAATATAAAAATGCAGTAAATGAAGCATGCGAAAAGCAATACAAACGTCTCAAAAATGAGATCGACAGGAAGTGCAAAATGACTAAGCAGGCATGGCTAGAGGACAAATGTAAGGATGTAGAGGCTTATCTCACGAGGGGTAAGACAAATACTGCCTACAGGAAAATTAAAGACACCTTTGGAGAAAACAGAACGTTTTGTATGAATATCAAGAGTTCGGATGGGAACCCAGTTCTAAGCAAAGAAGGGAAAGCAGAAAGGTGGAAGAAGTATATAGAGGGTCTGTACAAGGGCAATGTACTTGAGGGCAATGTTATAGAAATGGAAGAGGATGTAGATGAAGATGAAATGGGAGATATGATACTGCGTGAAGAGTTTGATAGAGCACTGATGGACCTAAGTCGAAACAAGGCCCCGGGAGTAGACAACATTCCATCAGAACTACTGACAGTCTCGGGAGAGCCAGTCCTGACAAAACTCTACAATCTGGTGATAAAAATGTATGAGATACGCGAAATGCATTTATATATATAATAATTTATATATATAATAATTCCAATCCCAAAGAAAGTAGGCGTTGACAGATGTGAAAATTACCGAACTATCAGTTTAATAAGTCACAGCTACAAAATACTAACGCGAATTCTTTACAGACTGATGGCAAAACCGGTAGAAGCTGACCTTGGGGAAGATCAGTTTGGATTCCGTAGAAATGTGGAAACACGTGAGGCAATACTGACCCTACGACTTATTTTAGAAGCTAGATTAAGAAAAGGCAAATCTACGTTTCTAGCATTTGTAGATTTAGAGAAAACTTTTGACAATGTTGAATGGAATACTCTCTTTCAAATTCAGAAGGTGGCAAGCGTAAAATACAGGGAGCAAAAGGCTGTTTACAATTTGTACAGAAACCAGATGGCAGTTATAAGAATCGAGGGATATGAAAGGGAAGCAGTGGTTGTGAAATGAGTGAGACAACGTTGTAGCCTCTCCCCGATGTTGTTCAATCTGTATATTGAGCAAGCAGCAATGGAAACAAAAGAAAAATTTGAAGTAGGTATTAAAATCCAGGGAGAAGAAATATAAACTTTGAGGTTCGCCGATGACATTGTAATTCTGTCAGAGACAGCAAAGGACTTGGAAGAGCAGTTGAACGGAATGGGCAGTGTCTTGAAAGGAGGATATAAGATGAACATCAACAAAAGCAAAACAAGGATAAGGGAATGTAGTCGAATTAAGTCGGGTGATGCTGAGGGAATTAGATTAGGAAATGAGACACTTAAAGTAGTAAAGGAGTTTTGCTATTTGGGGAGCAAAATAACTGATGATGGTCGAAGTAGAGAGGATATAAAATGCAGACTGGCAATGGCAAAGAAAGCGTTTCTGAAGAAGAAAAATTTGTTAACATCGAATATAGATTTAAATGTCAGGGTCGTTTCTGAAAGTATTTATATGGAGTGTAGCCATGTATGGAAGTGAAACATGGACGATAACTAGTTTGGACAAGAAGAGAATAGAAGCTTTCGAAATGTGGCGCTACAGAAGAATGCTGAAGATTAGATGGGTAGATCACATAACTAATGAGGAAGTATTGAATAGGATTGGGGAGAAGAGAAGTTTGTGGCACAACTTGACTAGAAGACAGGGTCGGTTGGTAAGACACGTTCTGCGGCATCAAGGGATCATCAATTTAGTATTGGAGGGAAGCGTCGAGGGTAAAAATCGTAGAAGGAAGCCAAGAGAGGAATACACTAAGTAGATTCAGAAGGACATAGGTTGCACTTGTTATTCGGAGATGAAATGGCTTGAACAGCATAGAGCAGGCTGGAGAGCTCCGTCAAATCAGTCTCTGGACTGAAGACCACAACAACACGCTGGTTTCTACATTGTAAATATAAAAAGGCCAATAAAAAAAATAAAAAGTACCGTCTAATACCGGCTCAACTCAAAGCTAAAATATTTCCTTTTTTAATTCTTTTCTTTAGTGTACCTTGCCTGGTCTTCCGAACACTTAGCGATCGGTTGGAAATGTGTCTTCCTGCACGAAAGAACTTTATCCTAATTCCTCCGCAGTCGGAATACTGCCAGTCCAGTACCACCCATCGACCTATCGATCTAAGCTCCGTTTATCATTGATTTTTCCTCTCACACGGAGCCGGAGAAAGTGATATTTGTCGCCAAGCGAATCGAGTGGTTGTCCGAGGGCATCTATTTCCATCCCTGAGTACTTTTCATTATTCATTCTTATTTATTAAATCGGACAACAAGAACTGGCTTTATCAGTAAAATTATCGGTTTCAGCTGTAAGGCAGTTATCTTCAGATCTGAAAATAACGTTAGCTTATTATACAGTTACACACTACCAGGTGCATGCATTATTACACTATTTATCGGTGAAGTTCAACTGTAATCGGCAGTCATCATCAAAGCTGAAGGTAAGCTATAGATTACAGTTGGAACCAGTAACTGTACGACTAAGACCTGAGATTGTCATTCAGTTAAATAATAAAGAGACAATTCTTATAAATAAATAAAGAATTCTGCAAAGCGACAGTTAAGTTCTATGTAACTTCAGTAGATAGCCGAACAGCAATTCACAATGCACCCACTTTTTAAATGCTTTCCAGTGTTTTCAGAGTCCACAATGTAAAGAAGACACTGATCAATATAATGTCTATCCGCCCAGTAGTATGCGCATATTTAATCTGTTATTAATTAATAGTGGTTTCTTCGTCTGTAGCTTACTACAAATGAGGATCATTTTTCATCAGATGCGTTTTACTTTTACTTATGAAACATCTTCTGCGGTCATTCTGGACACATGGATGCATAATATGCCTCGGCATTTTGGTACTTCCTTATACAACTGGAGTTTACGGTGTTTTTGCCTCTTGTTTACATATTCTGCAAACTATTGCTGTTTTCTTCGTTGGTAGCGGAGGTTGAAGTCGAAAGAAACTTGGTTACATATTCATCCTTGGCAATATTTCGCCTTATTTTAACCTACGTTTTCTTACGTTGTATTGGTGTTATTACCACTTCACCTCGTTTGTTTCAAATTTCACAAGAGAAATTGTATTGTAATTTACGTGTTCCGCACTCAGCAGTGTTTACGTTTATTCATTTGTTCTCTGTGATGGATGTGAGTATTGCCCCTAGCAGACTGGCCTGAGAATGATTATAACAGCTGCTGCAAAAGATGGCCACGAAAACAAACATATCTTTTACTGTATGGGTGTACTATCGTTACTAAAATGATTGTGCTCGTTACTTCCATCTCACTCCCTCGTAATTTTACTTTCTAATTGTTCTGAGTACAGGGTGTTCCAAGCACAACGCACTGAGTCCGTCGCTATGCTGGAAACAATACGTGGGAGGCAAGTTGCCATCCCCGAAATACATTCTGGAACGTTCCTCGGACTGTGATCAGTAGACTGCCGGTTTTGTCCGAATCAAACGAGTTAAAGAGCAGTGGCTTGAGGGACAATCCCCGGTAGCTGACAGTGCTGTTAGCGAAAACCTTAGTCTTCTGCAAAGCTGCGAGAACACAAGTTGTTGTTGTTGTTGCGGTCTTCAGTCCTGAGACTGGTTAGATGCAGCTCTCCGTGCCAATCTATCGTTCGCCGGCCGCGGTGGTCTCGCGGTTCTAGGCGCGCAGTCCGGAACCGTGCGACTGCTACGGTCGCAGGTTCGAATCCTGCCTCGGGCATGGGTGTGTGTGATGTCCTTAGGTTAGTTAGGTTTAAGTAGTTCTAAGTTCTAGGGGACTGATGATGGTGGTGGTGGTTAGTGTTTAACGTCCCGTCGACAACGAGGTCATTAGAGACGGAGCGCAAGCTCGGGTTATGGAAGGATTGGGAAGGAAATCGGCCGTGCCCTTTCAAAGGAACCATCCCGGCATTTGCCTGAAACGATTTAGGGAAATCACGGAAAACCTAAATCAGGATGGCCGGAGACGGTATTGAACCGTCGTCCTCCCGAATGCGAGAGGGACTGATGACCACAGCAGTTGAGTCCCATAGTGCTCAGAGCCATTTGAACCATTTGAACCAATCTATCGTGCAAGCTCCTTCATCTCCCAGTACCTACTGCAACCTACATCCTTCTGAATCTGCTTAGAGTATTCATCTCTTCGTCTCCCTCTACGATTTTTACCCTCCACGCTGCCCTCCAATGCAAAATTTGTGATCCCTTGATGCCTAAGAACATGCCCTACCAACAGATCCCTTCTTCTAGACAAGTTGTGCCACAAACTTCTCTTCTCCCCAATCCTATTCAATACCTCCTCATTAGTTACGTGATCTACCGACCTAATCTTCAACATTCTTCTGTAGCACCACATTTCGAAAGCTTCTATTCTCTTCTTGTCCAAACAATTTATTGTTCATGTTTCACTTCCATACATGGCTACACTCCATAAAAATACTTGCAGAAATGACTTCCTGACACTTAAATCAATACTGGATGTTAAATGTCTCTTGTTCAGAAACGCTTTCCTTGCCATTGCCAGTCTACGTTTTATATCCTCTCTACTTCGACCGTCATCAGTTATTTTGCTCCCCAAATAGCAAAACTCCTTTACTACTTTAAGTGTTTCATTTCGTAATCTAATTCCCTCAGCATCACCCGACTTAATTCGACTACATTCCTTTATCTGTGTTTTGCTTTTGCAGATGTTCATCTTATATCCACCTTTCAAGACACTGTCCACTCCGTTCAACTGCTCTTCCAAGTCCTTTGCTGTCTCTGACAGAATTACAATGTCATCGGCGAACCTCAAAGTTTGTATTTCTTCTCCCTCGATTTTAATACCTACTCCGAATTTTTCTTTTGTTTCCTTTACTGCTTGCTCAATATACAGATTGAATAACATCGGGGAGAGGCTACAACCCTGTCTCACTCCCTTCCCAACCACTGATTCCCTTTCATGTCCCTCGACTCTTATAACTGCCATCTGCTTTCTGTACAAATTGTAAATAGCCTTTCGCTCCCTGTACGTTACCCCTGCCACCTTCAGAATTTGAAAGAGAGTATTCCAGTCCACAGTGTCAAAAGCTTTCTCTAAGTCTACAAATGCTAGAAACGTAGGTTTGCCTTTCCTTCATCTATCTTCTAAGATAAGTCGTAGGGTCAGTATTGCCTCACGTGTTCCAATATTTCTACGGAATCCAAACTGATCTTCCCCAAGGTTGGCTTCTACCAGTTTTTCCATTCGTCTGTAAAGAATTCGCGTTAGTATTTTGCAGCTATGACTTGTTGAACTGATAGTTCGGTAATTTTCACATCTGTCAAAACCTGCTTTCTTTGGGATTGAAATTATTATATTCTTCTTGAAGTCTGAGGGTATTTCGCCTGTCTCATACATCTTGCTCAGCAGATGGTAGAGTTTTGTCAGGACTGACTCTCCCAAGGCTGTCAGTAGTTCTAATGGAATGTTGTCTATTCCTGGGGCCTTGTTTCGACTCAGGTCTTTCAGTGCTCTGTCAAACTCTTCACGCAGCATCGTATCTCCCATTTCATCTTTATCTACATCCTCTTCCATTTCCATAATATTGTCCTCAAGTACATCGCCCTTGTATAGACCCTCTATATACTCCTTCCACCTTTCTGCTTTCCCCTCTTTGCTTAGAACTGGGTTTCCATCTGAGCTCTTGATATTCATACAAGTGGTTCTCTTTTCTCCAAAGGTCTCTTTAATTTCCGTGTCGGCTGTATCTATCTTACCCCTAGTGAGATAAGCCTCCACATCTTTACATTTGTCCTCTAGCCATGCCTGCTTAGCCATTTTGCACTTCCTGTCGATCTCATTTTTGAGACATTTTTATTCCTTTTTGCCTGCTTCATTTACTGCATTTTTATATTTTCTCCTTTCGTCAATTAAATTCAATATTTCTTCTGTTACCCAAGGATTTCTATTAGCCCTCGTCTTTTTACCTACTTGACCCTCTGCTGCCTTCACCACTTCATCCCTCAGAGCTACCCATTCGTCTTCTACTGTATTTCTTTCCCCCATTCCTGTCAATTGTTCCCTTATGCTCTCCCTGAAACTCTGTACAACCTCTGGTTTAGTCAGTTTGTCCAGGTCCCATCTCCTTAAACTCCCACCTTTTTGTAGTGTGTATACAAAATTGCACTACGTAAGCGGTTAATGTAGACGCGCGAAGCAGACGCGCCAGACCCACCGCAACTGTTAGGGATCTATCCTCACTGACTCTACTATACTTTGATTAAAATAATTTCGTGATGTCTATTGCATTCATCCCCATTACGGTCGGAGGAAGGCAACGGCAAACCACCTCCATTAGGACCTTGCCTAGTAAGGCGGTGCGGGTCTCCCGCATCGTTCCCCTACGCTCTGCAAAGAAGCATGGGACTTCATTTCCATTTCATTGCGGGGAGCGGAGTTGCCATTAGTAAGTCTATGGAGTTGCCGGCTGACACGCAACATGACACGTGCTCGTGCGATCGGCTGTTGCACGCACCAATAAAAAGGAAGAAGTACCCATTGCGGCTCGCTTTCTCTGCCCCCCCCCCCCCCCCAGCCCACCGCGCCCCGCCCCGCCGACCACCTGCGTCGACCAATATTTGATCTTGGTTTTAAGGGAGTTGACCAAAATCTGATCATGATTTTAAGACAGGTTTAGGGGAGATTTATTCGCAGTAAATTTCAAGTTGCAAAATACATCACCTTTTCATGGAATCGATAACAACCTTGATATAAAAATAAAAAGACAGACATAATTCGTCTTTATATATCCAGTCTCATTGCGAGAGCACAAGGGGAAAATTTTATTCACTTTAAAAGCTAATGAAACAAATGAAGGCTTAACAATGTAGCGGGTACGATTGCGGAAAGAAGGCTACAGAAATCGGAACACTTTGCGATGACCATCCTCTGTTTTCGAAATGGTTCAAATGGCTCTGAGCACTATGGGACTTAACAGCTATGGTCATCAGTCCCCTAGCACTTAGAACTACTTAAACCTAACTAACCTAAGGACAGCACACAACACCCAGCCATCACGAGGCAGAGAAAATCCCTGACCCCGCCGGGAATCGAACCCGGGATCCTCTGTTTTCGATTGCGGCCAAATTGAAGTGTTTTATCTCTCTTTCGAAGCGTTATGAAATGTTGTGTTGTGTCTGTCAACTGAGAAATAAATAATGTAGCGTATGTTTAAACGTGAGTGTCTCTATAAGCCGCTTTTGCGAGTCCTTGTTACTTCCGTGTGTTATTTATGCTATAGCTGCTGATCGGTAGGAGGCAAGCGCAGCCGTGGGTTGTCAGTACTGACCGTAAAACAAGTAAACATTCCCCCTTTCACGATCCCCCTAGACGCGTAGCCGGTCGACGGTGGCCGAACGGTTGTAGGCGCTCAATCCGGAACCGCGCGACTGCTACGGTCGCAGGCTTGAATCCTGCCTCGGACATGGATGTGTGTGATGTCCTTAGGTTAGTTAGGTTTAAGTAGTTCTAAGTCTAGGCGACGGATGATCTTAGATGTTAAGTCCCATAGTGCTCAGAGCCCTTTGAACCATTTGAACCTTAGACGCGTAGGCCATGTCATTCTTTCCCCGCTCATCGCATTCCTTTGAGCCAAAACGTCTTCTTTCCCCAGAAGCACGAGCAGAAAACAAATTATGTGCCGACAATGGTGTCGACTATCATATGAAAACTTTTCGAGATCCGTCGGTCAGGAAATTTGAACTGCCGACAGTACTTCGTGGTATTAATATTTATAACAAAGAACGCTGACGAAATATGTGGGAGAGACCGATGGTCAACAAGAGAAACGGGAAGATTAAAAGGTAATTGCTGTAATACGTGAAATCTCGGAAAATTTTACCCGGCAAAGCTTTGCTGCTTGTGCCTACAGTACAAGCAAGACTGCGAACACCTGGAGCCCAGAAAACAACTGCGAATGGCTGATGCTCGGCCCCTAATCAATCACAAAGTTATATTTATCGAAGTATCTACGAGCAGCCGTGGAAAGACGTCGGGCAAATCGTAGCGCCTTCGCCACTTCACACACGGTGTCGTAGTAGTGTCTGCTTACAAAGTACACACTGAGAGCAACCTTACAAAGGAACGGTAGCGCATAGACCGACCATTTGAGATTGGGCAGTTCCTCTCATCAAAGTCACCAGGCAAGACTCGTCCCTTCGACAGTGTTCGCTCTTTCTTGCATTTTTCCGCTCGAAATAGCTGTACGTTATTTTCGTTAGGTGCCAGTTCCGCGAAAGAAAAAAAAAGGTTGCTGTCTTATTCACGCGCTTATCAGAATTTAGACCGGTGTTACACTATCAAATTTTGTTTGACAAGGAAATGTGACCAAACATACATCATATTTTCTTTGATAAAGATTTTTGACTTGGCGCTAATAGGGGTATTACACAATGTATTTACATTTGGTAGAGGAGCAGAAGAAAAATAAAATGAAAACGTAGTTGGTTGAAGTCGTGGGTTTCACGGTGAGACGCTAAATGCTGCAAGTTAAGGACGTAAAGTCATACTTTGGAATGCACGAGAGAACATTTCAGTACACTTTCGAGAAAGTGGCTCCTCATATTACGAAGCAGAACACTAACCTCAGAAATGCTATATTCGCAACAGGCAGGCTTAGCGTAACATTGCGATTTATTGCAATAGGAGCCAGCTACTCTTGTTTACAGGTTAGCGCTGAAATACTGCAGTCCACACTGGCGAAAATAGTATCAGAATCGTGTGAAGCAATTTATGAAGCACTGGAGGGGGAATATCTGAAGGCAAATAAATGTTTAGTATATATTATAGCGATTAAGAAATATTTTTATTACTATAAAACTTTTAGAATTTCTCCTTTATATCCTCAGGGGTACAATTTCATTGTAGATGCGACACAACATGTGATCACGAAGCCATGTTGATAAACATTAGATACCAGATAGTTGCCGCGATGCTACTAGCGCTCCAAGCGGTTACATTTCTCCACACAGTGA
Organism: Schistocerca serialis cubense; assembly: GCF_023864345.2. Taxonomy (NCBI): domain Eukaryota; kingdom Metazoa; phylum Arthropoda; class Insecta; order Orthoptera; family Acrididae; genus Schistocerca; species Schistocerca serialis. The sequence continues at coordinate 232,915,038 of NC_064642.1, forward strand.
ACAGACGACGAACGCTTTTTTTTTTTAGCAAATCATCAAACCCAAGGCGAGGCCCAAGATTATATCAAAGAAAATTTGACCGACGTCTAACTGTGAAAAAGTTTCTTATTACACTATCAAATTTTATTTGAGAAAGAAGCTTTGTCAAAGGAGATTTGGTAGTGTAATACCGACCTTATCCTTCGTCAAAATGAATCCTTCCAATAATTCGTGATGAACTAATTGAGTACGACACTTTCGCCAGGACGTCATGCAGAGACTCTTGATGTAAATAATGACGATTTTTCAGAATTCAAACATCAGCTGCTCTACGATGTCACGTTCCCCCTTAAATGCAGCCATGCTTAATCAGAAAAAACGAACATTTCAGAATCAACTTCTCATCACGCACAGGCTACTATAGTCAGTTTCAGTACTGACCTTCAGCAACAGTATCGGAATTTATCGATCGATGCACTAAAATGTGTGTGTGTGTGTGAATTCCTAAGGGACCAAACTGCTGGGCTCATCGATCTGTAAACTTATACACTACTTAAACTAACTTATGCTAAGAACAACACACACACCCATGCCCGAAGGAGGACTCGAAACTCTGGCGGGAGGGCCCGCGCAATCCGTGACATGGCGCCCTAAACCGCGCGGCCACTCCACACGGCTCGATGCACTGCCACCACTTTGTAAGTTCTGTAAGTAGGCTGTTTAGGTTTTTATGTTGGTGATGCCACGTAGCGCTCTGTATGAAAATCGCTGACTGCGCTGTGTGCAGTCTGTGGCTGGCTGTACTCATTGTTGGAATATTTGCTAGTGTAGTGTTGGGCTGTTGGATGTTAACAGCGCGTAGCGTTGGGCTGTTGGAGGTGAGCCGCCAGCAGTTGTCGTTGTGGAGAGAGAGATGCCAGAGTTTTGAGATATTAATATGAGTGGATGATCTGGACGTGTTTCTGTCAGAAAAAGGAAATTTGTCAAAATAGATGTCAAGAATTTATATACGTATTATGGCTTTTGAACACTATTAAGGTAAATACATCATTTGTTCTCTATCCAAATCTTTCATTTGCTAACTATATGCCTATGAGTAGTTAGTGCCTTCAGTAGTTAGAATCTTTATTTAGCTGACAGTATTGGCGCTCGCTGTATTGCAGTAGTTCGAGTAAGGAAGATTTTTGTTAGGTAAGTGATTCATGAAGGGTATAGGTTATTATTAGTCAGGGCTATTCTTTTGTAGGGATTATTAACAGTCAGATTTCGCTGCGCTAAATTATTGTGTGTCAGTTTTGAAATGATCAGAATAAGTAAAGAGAAAACTATCTGAGCACGGTCAGTTTTACTCAGCTGTTTCTGCATCAAATAACGTAGAAATTTACCAGCGCAGTCTTTCTGTACATTCAAAGGGGAAGTTTCAGTTCTCAGTATGATTTGTGCAGAGCTCTGTGAGCTGATACTACTTTAACAAAGCACTAAAAAGCAAGCACTCCGTCTTCAGGCCACAAGTGGTCCACCGGGACCATCCGACCGCCGTGTCACCCCCAGTTGAGGATGCGGATAGGAGGGGCATGTGGTCGGTACACTGCTCTCCCGGTCGTTATGATGGTTTTCTTTGACCGGAGCCGCTACTATTCGGTCGAGTAGCTCCTCATTTGGCATCACTAGGCTGAGTGCACCCCGAGAAATGGCAAAAGCGCATGGCGGCCTGGATGGTCACCCACACAAGTGCCGGCCACGCCCGATAGAGCTTAACTTCGGTGATCTCACGGGAACCGCTGTATCCACTGCGGCAAGGCCGTTGCCACTTTTACAAGGTCCAGTCAAATTAATGTGGCCATGTGGAAAAAGCTTGAGGAAGAGTGTCAGTGAGGTTCTGGAAGGTACCATTAGGAATGTGGATCCATGACTCCAATGTCGTGGCCAGCTGCGCTAGGTTTCAGAGTTGAGGATCCTGACGACTGACAGTCCAACCGAGATGGTCCCACAGGTTCTCGATTGGGTTTGAAACTGGCGAGTTTGGTGGCTAGAGTAGTACGGTATACTCATACTGGTGCTTTGGAACCACGCACGTACACTGCGAGTTGTGTGACACGTTGCATTGTCCTGCTGGTTATGCCATCGTTTGCTTGCTTGCTGTTTAGGTTGGGTTGAGTTGTTTGGGGGAAGAGACCAAACAGCGAGGTCATCGGTGACATCGGATTAGCGAAGGACGGGGAAGGAAGTCGGCCGTGCCCTTTCAAAGGAGCCATCCCGGCATTTGCCTGGAGCGATTTAGGGAAATCACGGAAAACCTAAATCAGGATGGCCGGACGCGTGTTCAAACCGTCGACCTTCCGAATGCGAGTCCAATGTGTCAACCACTACGCCATCTCGCTCGGTCAACACCAGTTGTTTAGCTATGTGGATCAAGATGTAGAGCAAAAGTAGACAGAATTCAAAATTGTTGTACAATCTGCCTTAAGTCGTTGGCACATAAGACAAGGCACCTAACGTTGATGTGCACGCAGATGGGATATCCATCGTCTCGAGACACAGCGCCGTCAGCACTCTCCATACGCAGTTGTCGGCTTTATTTCGCCCGCAAACGGTTACCGTTTGTTGATGAAAATGGAGGAGCGTAAAAGTGCTACGACAGCTGTATTAAAATGCACATTTCCTCTGTTGTCCATATGCTATTCATGTTGATCTGTCCGTGGTACACATAAATAAAAACTTCAATATCTGTGAACATGTAGTACAACAAAAAGAAAAGATACACGTCCAGTCAATAATGACATCATTTCATAAAAGTTCACAAAATCGAACAAAGTCACTCCTCATAGAGAGAACCTACTTATATTTACGTAAGATCAAGTATTACAGAAATTATTTTTATTAATTTCGTAAGAAAGGCGAATAACTTTTTGGAAAACAAAGATCAAGTATTACACATTTTATTTCTATTAATTTACTATGAAAGGCCCATAACTTTTTGGAAAAACGACAGTGATGAAACAAAAAACTGATAGCAGGATCCGAAACCTCTGTCGACCTAACCAGAGTTCCACATGTCGAGCATCAAACAGCTACGAATTTTTTATCTTACATCCGCAGCTCTGTCATAAAAGACTTATATTTTATATTCAAGTCTTTTACGGGCTTTAATCGCCGAAATGTTATTAACTTACATTTAATTATAACATGAATATTCACTGTCATGTTGCCTTAAAACAACTTACTCTCATAACATGCGAGTTATAACGCGTTAATAACTAAATATTAAAATTCTTTAACCACCACCATGACGTTTCCCGTCGTTTTTTTTACAACTAACCGTACGAAGAACGATTCGTTCTAGAGACATTCAGTATGCTGGTGCTTAGGCAACAGCATACATTCATGCGGTGTAAGGTGTAATATGGGACTCTATTCAACACGACGAATACAATACGGCGTCTTGATTTGTGCGCGTTTCAAGCTTTCTGCTTGTGACGTAGGGTATGTTCTCACTTTCTATAGGTTCTACTTCACGTAACTCGTCGCCGAAATATCGCAGAACCTATTTTGTGTTTCGCATGACGAAACGGCTATTCAGCGTGAAATAGCAGGAATAAAACCTTAGCTAACTCGTCCCGTGCGCCGTCGGCTTTACATCAGCGTGATCAGCGTGTACCGAGCAACGTTGTTAGGGATGGGGATGACACACCGTCGATGAACAGTCGTGTTTCCTACGAAAGAAAAAAAACAGCTTTACCACAGATTTAAGCTACGTCAATGTCAAGTTGATAAAAAAATGCCGAAATAAACCGAATGAGCGTAAGAACAGCAATACGAGAAGCGTTCCATGAATTGGAAAGTAATGTTCTGCCAACCGACCTCACTAAAAATCCCAAGGTGTTTTGGTCTTAACGTGAAGTCAGCAAACAAGTCGAAATCGTTTATTTTGCCGCTCAGTGGCCATACTGCCAACGAAATGGGAGGCGATACAGAGACTACCGAAAACATGTATTCGGCCTGTTATTCACTGCAGAAGACCGTAATACGGTTTCTTCTTGCAGAACCAAAATCTCTTCGATAGAAATCAGCATGAATTTCGCAAAAAAGAGCAGTTCCAGAAGGCAGTAGCTACCGGTACCCAGGTTGATGCCGTGCTCCGTAACGCACTTGATACAGTTCTGCACTGCCGTTTAATCAGCAAAATACAAGCTCACCGAGTATCGAACCAGATTTGTCACTGGATTCAAGACGTGTCTAGAAGATGTGACTCAACACATTATTCTTAACGGGATGAAATATGCTAATGTGTCGAGAGCTTGGTCCAGGCTCTTCCCAGTCTATACGGAGGCTGCAATGCCAGGAGGCTACAGGGAAACCTGCAGGGGCCCGACGACTGGTGCAGGGAATGGCAGTTCACCCTGAACGTAAATAAATGTAACATACTGAACATAAACGGATGAAGATATTTATTACTGTTCGATTACACTACTGGCGATAAATCTGAGACCGTATCAAAATAGAATACCTAGAAGCAATCATCAAGAGCGACATGGACTGGAATGACCACGGGAAAAGCCGGGTTGAGATTCTCTAAACGAATAACAAAGAAATATTATTTATCCACGAAACAAGTATACTTATTCCACTGATTCTGGAGTATTCCTCATCAGTCTGGGACTCTTACAGCGTTTTCTTTTTCTTTTTTTAAATTTATTTAGTGATCTTTGAGTACACCAATATGGCCAGTCAAAAATTCACAGTGCTGCCTATCCTATGAATGAATGGAAGTAAAATGAACCGCAAGACAACGGTAACTGGTGCTTTCTTTACTGTCAGAACCAGGTTCACTGCGTTAAAACTGCACCCTCATGTGTACTATATAAGAAGGAAAGCACCCCATGTAACACATATGATCAAAATACTATTAGAATCTTTTAAATTTTAAATGTTTCCGACGATTTTTAATAATTTTTAAAAAAATATTTTTATAGATCTTATGTACAGTATTTATTTAGGCAGAAAAAAATCAAAATTAAAACGTACTTGCAACAGTGTCACATTAGCGCACCAAGACGAACCCAACGTTCATAGTCAAAAGATCAAACACCTGAAGAAGGGAAGTCCTCAAAACAAATAAAATAAGACATCGGCGTGAATAGTGCGGTGGCGCACTACGAGAGAAAAATCATGTGTAAATACAATAAACTAAAATGAAAAACATAAAAAGGAAAGCAAAGCTGGGGCCTCCAGCGAGCTAAATAACCAACAGCCCCCCACGTGTTTTGGCTATTTAGTCGCTAGAGGCCCGATTTTGATCTTTCTTTATTTATGTTTTTCGTTTTCACTCATTGTGCCTGTGGTGTCACCGCCAGACACCACACTTGCTAGGTGGTAGCCTTTAAATCGGCCGCGGTCCATTAGTATCATCGGACCCGCGTGTCGCCACTGTCAGTGATTGCAGACCGAGCGCCACCACACGGCAGGTCTAGAGAGACGTCCTAGCACTCGCCCCAGTTGTACAGCAGACTTTGCTAGAGATGATATACTGAAAAATACGCTCTCATTTGCCGAGACGATAGTTAGCATAGCCTTCAGCTACGTCATTTGCTACGACCTAGCAAGGCGCCATTACCAGTTTATATTGAGATTGTTATTAATGTATCAACAAGAGCGATGTTCTCCAATTATGGATTAAAGTTAAGTATTATATCAACTACGTACTTTATTTGCTACTATAAATTCCCTTAACTGTTCCAGACCTCACTCCAGTCTGCGTGAGCTTAACGCGTGCCTTTCGGCGTCCTCTCATAGTGACTTGGCTGTCTTGCCAAGTCACAACAGTACCTATATATGGTTTTTTTTTCCTCATAGTGCGCCACCGCACTATTCGTTCCGATGTCCTATTTTACTTATTTTGAAGACTTCCCCTCTTCAGAGGTTTGATTTTTAGATTACAAACGTTGGGGACGTCTTGGTGTGCTAATGTGACTCTGTTACAAGTACATTTTAATTTTGATTTTTTCTGCCTATTTAAATACTGTTCATAAGATCTACAAAAAATTTTTTTGTTTTTAATTCTCGGAAAAACTTAAAACTTTTTAAATTATTTTACAAAAATTCTTATACTCCTTTGAACATATATATTACATGGGATCTTTTCCTTCTTATGCAGTTCATCTGAGGATGCTGTTTTAATTCAGAGCCGCGCGGGATAGCCTCGGGGTCTTGGGCGCCTTGCCACGGTTCAAGCGGCTCCCCCCGTCGGAGGTTCGAGTCCTCCCTCGGGCATGAGCGTGTGCGTGTTGTCCTTAGCGTAAGTTAGTTACAGTTACATTAAGTAGTGTGTAAGCCTCGGGACCGATGATCTCAGCGAAACCTGTTGCAACAATAAGGAAATCACCAATTACAGATGTCTTGGTGTTCATTTTACTTCCATTCTTTATGAAGTTTAATGGATGAGGCTGCCCGCATTACAAAGTGCTGTGCTATCCCTGGAAGGCATTATTCTTTGACGAATTTAAAACACAAGTTTCACTTACGTGGTTAATGGCACATAATTAAATACAGTGGCCTCCTAGGTTTACCGACAGGGTCTTAATAAACTGAAATAAACATGCAGAAATGTTACAGTTTAATCCCATGTTTTAACACGAATTCCATGTCTGTATTCACTCTAATCAAGTGTGTTAACACTCAGATCCGTAAGTAGCAAGTCTGATTCTTTTCTGAATCTGGAGTAACCAAAGCAGACACGGTTAACGTCCTGGATCTCCTCATAGTCGCAGTATGGCGACGGTAAGACGTCGATTCTATAGAGGTGTTGATGGTTGCAGCCTTGGATGGATGCCAACCTGGCAATAGTCCTTACGAACTGCATGTTGTTCCCTATGTCAGTTGAGTTTCATTTCATATCCCATTTTTCACTGTGCTATTGGGCCTACGGTAAATATGGATGCTCTTGTCTGCACAAGGCACCTTTGCCTGTCCCTTTCTCTTTTGGCCCTGTCTCTGACTACAGCAATCCAATCTTCAGCTGGAATGTATCGCTCTTGTATTCCATTCTTTGTTCCATTCTTCGCTAACTAATCAGCTTTCTCATTCCCACAATTCAGGCATGTCCTTTGATCAATACAAATGATAATTTGAAGCCATACTGACCATTAATCGACCGTGACTATCTCAAACATATGAAAAGGTTATCAGATACCGCTACCAGTCACAAAATTTGTTGACTACTAAATTATTTATTTAGCGACATGTTTCGAGGTGTTACTTTGTTGTTGTGGTCTTCAGTCCACAGACTGGTTTGATGCAGCTCTCCATGCTACTCTATCCTGTGCAAGCCTCTTCATCTCCAAGTAACTACTGCACCCTACATCCTTCTGAATCTGTTTATTGTATTCTTCTCTTGGTCTCCCTCTACGATTTTTACCCTCCGCTCTACCCTCCAATACTAAATTGGTGATCCCTTGATGCCTCAGAACACGTCCTACTAACCGATTTTCTAGTCAAGTAGTGCCACAAATTCCTCTTGTCCCCAATTCTGTTCAGTACTTCCTCATTAGTTACGTGATCTACCCATCTAATCTTGAGAATTCTTTTGTTGCACCACATTTCAAAAGCTTCTATTCTCTTCTTGTCTAAACTATTTATTGTCCATGTTTCGCTTCCATACATGGCTACACTCCCTACAAATACTTTCAGAAAAGACTTCCTGACACTTAAATCTATACTCGATGTTAACAAATTTCTCTGCTTCAGAAATGCTTTCCTTGCCATAGCCAGTCTACATTTTATATCCTCTCTACTTCGACCATCATCAGTTATTTTGATCTCCAAATGCAAACCTCATCTACTGCTTTGAGTGTCTCACTCCTTAATCTAATTCCCTCAGCATCACCTGATTTAATTCGACTACATACCATTATCCTGGTTTTGCTTTTGTTGATGTTCAGCTTATATTCTCCTTTGAAGACACTGTCCATTCCGTTCAACTGCTCTTCGAGGTCCTTTGCTGTCTCTGACAGAATTAAAATGTCATCGGCAAACCTCAAAGTTTTTATTTCTTCTCTATGGATTGTAATTCCTACTCCAAATTTTTCTTTGGTTTCCTTTACTGCTTGCAACAGGCTACACTGCCATCTTGGAAGAAATATAAATGTTCATCCATGGCCATAAGTCTAAAAACGACGTCCCAAGTGAAATGACAGAGTTCAAAAATTCGCGCTTCTATGCGAACATTAATTCAGTACTCTTAAAACAGTACGTACATGACATTAAGGTTATATCCGAAAAATCTTTGTAATTCTTAAAATAAAAAGTTTTTATGCTTTCATTTGTACTATAAAATTGCCACAGTCGCTCATTTTGTATTACATTACGCCTAATATCAGTAATACGATAGCAAGATATGCTACCGACAACACCAGGATCGACATATCGATAGTCTAATTGAAATTAGCCTTGCTTTGATCGCCATCTTGTTTTCTACGCCGCTGATATGTTTTGTGGTGTCGTGTTATAAAGGCACCCTTGTAAAGTTTGTGAACAATGGTGAAGAGCTCCTAGAGAGTGTAAGGTGTCAGGCAAATCCAACACCTTCGATGAAAACCCTGACATGATAAGCAAATCCAGTAGTATGTCACATAGCTCTGAATAAATCGAGACATTAAATTAACCAAAGTAATACGAGTAACGAGTGAGCAAATGGAATACCACAGACTAACACAAGAATGCCTAAATGCATGTCATACCTTCCCACTGTGGGACAGACGCAGTTCCGAGGGGAGAAACGAGAACAGAAGCCGAGAGCAGAACCGTGTTAAGCTGGAAGGCCCTACGATAAGGGACGGACGGACACCCACGTCGCCAGCTAACTGCTAGGACCACACCACCCGCAAGTTTTAGCGTGAGACTTTTTCGCGTCTCTGTTACGTTAGGACCACCCCCCAGCCCATGTTAAAAGATCGAGCCCCCCAGAAGAACAGTATAGATCTTACGATAACGCTAAAAGGACCACACCAGATGCAAGTTTTAGCGTGAGACTTTTTCGCGTCTCTGTTACGTTGCAAACTTTAAAAACATTGCCCTATCACGAAAAGTATAACGTTTCTCATTGGATAGACAGAATTTTTGTAGGCGGAGCTTAAGGTTAACATTGAGACCCTGATTGGTCAGATGAATACACAGCCAGATAATTTTTTTTAAACCAACTTTGTTAAATTGTAGTAAGGAGAAGTTAGAAGAGAGTTGCTTCCGAGAGGGCGAGCTGGACGGAGCTGCGCTGGCCGCCGCTCCCTGACGAACACTGACAAGGTAATGAACGCACGCGATGCCGCATTTTTGAGTGCATAAGGCTTCACTCAGAACTGCAGAAGTCTCATCTGTTACATCCCCTTTTTGCGTAATACTAGTGTCGATCGTCAATTAAAGCTCATGGTGTTCACGTTTGCCACTTGAAGTAAAAATCTGAAACGCGATGATTTTTCTGTTATATAGTTATTGAGAAGCCACATCAGCCACTGTAATTTACGACAAGTTAGATAAGTAATTAAAGATAATTGAGGGTCACTGTAGACCATTTTGATAGTTTTCTCTTTTGTGAAACTTAATTTAAACCTAGATTATAGATGTGATATGGCATAGGTCATCCTTCGATCCATTGTAGAACTTGGAAACCCATTCAGGGAATATTCGTTCACATTTTTGTTGAACGCAGTTGGTTTTTACCATCCTGTATTAAAACATTTCCTTTTATCAATAGTGCAATTTATAAACAATGTTTTGTGAGTAGAATAAAATTTCCAATGGTAAACTTAACTGCTTTTTCGACATTATTTTACCAGCTAACTAAAAATAGGAAAGCATTGAACCCCTTCCACTAAATTTAGTTAGTAGTAAGATTCTTTTACAGGGAGTTCAGTGGAGCTGACGCTGAAATCATTAAGTATTTGGTTATATCATCGCTAGTCTCACTGAACTCTTCTGAATTCTACATGTCATGTATGGTCTGGAGTCTCCTTACCAGCAACAGGTCCCAGGATCAACCTAGTCAATTCCCTAAAAAACACGCTCAGAGCGTCGTTGCGCGAAAGTGGTAGGGAGACACGATATAGAACAAACAGACACCACGCAGAATGTTTAGAAAATGGCGACCCTGCCAGGATGGTACAATACCATATTGAAGGTCGACCACACACCTAACTAGGTCAGAAAAATATCCTATTGAAAAATTTTCGCAGTAAAAAAATTTTTTTTCTTAAAGCTATACATAGTCGAAAACAGTAGCTGCAGCGATAGATAGTAAAGGTATTCAAGAAGAAGTGAGTCTGTCAGAGAATAGCATAATTAAGTTATGAATGTTAATATTGTTAGAATTAAGTTTTCTCTCCAATGCAAGCGCACAGGTGGCGGATACATCGTTGACAAGTTGGTTCTGACCCAACAAGTAAGTGAATGTATTGTCAGTCTTGGTAGTGTCAAGTCGTGTGAACAAAAAGTTTATGAAACGCGTGAGATCGCATGAGCGCATGTTGACGCGAAGTAGGGCGCGTGAATTGCTTTTAAAACAGATAATAAGGTATTCGGAAAGATTAGCAATGGCAGATCGAGACCTTGACCGAATTGAGGTAGAGATCCAGCATGAAAATGGACAGAGAATAGAGGACAGTACAACAGACGATGCAGTATCGCGAGAAATAGGATATATAACGCACCATAACGAGGATAATGTACGTCAAGGCACAGAAAACGTACGTCAGCATACGACAGAGGAGCAGGAAAGTAGAGGGACAGTCGATGAGGATTCTAACTTGCGTCTTGAATACGTAGAACCGATAGTACAAGTAATCAGAGCTCCCTCACCACAGAGTACAAGGAATGCGAGCAGAAACGTGTCACAGCACAGTTCAATGCAATCGGTTGCGTCCCAACACTTGGGCGAAAACACAGAGCATAGGACGTCGGAAGAAAACGCAATAGTACCCACCAATCTGACAGAATTATTACACTTAATTACGGAAACCATGACAAGACAAAATAAAGAAATTGCGAACCAAATTAAAATTCAGAATGCAGAAACCACGAGACAAATGCGTGAGATTAAAGAACAAAACAAAAAAATTCAGGTACACCTAAGTCATATTGATGCCGAGGCAAAAGAATCTCGAAAAGTGATAGAATCTCGAGAAGTGAGAACAGACATTGACAAGGTACAAGAGGACGTACAAACATTGCGTAATGACATTCAGGATGAGATCAAAACATTACGTAACAACACCCACGGAGAAGTCAAGAAACTAGAGAAACAGATAAACGTAATTACTAGACAAGCAGCAGGTACAGCGCGTGAAATTGTTGAAAACAGTGTGTTACACAAACCATCACAAAAGCAGCGCTGAAAAGGTATGATAACCGCATAGTCAAAATAGAAGCGCAAACGAAGCGACAATTTCAGAAATTGCGAACAGAGTTGTTGCAAACCATTTAAGAGCGTAGTGAACAGAATCGAACAAGCACAGAGTCTGCAACCACATCCGTATCTGTAACAGCACCGGAAAAACAAACAATTAACGAAGATATTACACATTTGCGATTCCAATCACAGGCGGAAAGTTACATACGTGAAATCAGACAGCCTGCACAACAACAAACACGTTTCGAAATTCTTGATGAACAAACGTCATCACAAACACATGCGGAACCACAGTTTGGATCGTGCAATGAAGCAGCAAGGTTAGCCAGACAAGATACCCAACCAATACGTGACAATGGAAAGCCAGGTCGCGAAGAGTACAGTGCAATGCATTCAGCTACACGTTTACAACCGATGGAAGAAAATTATTGCGTACCACTCCAACGATACTACGCAAGGGTAGGCGAAAGTTACAGTGGACAATATCCAATGGATCTACCACAACCGGAAAGAACGACGGGAGAAATGATCAGAAACAAAAGTGGCGAAGAATCGCGAATTTCATATGGAACTATGACGAAGTACGACAACGATCATTTCCTCACAGTCAGAAAATTTCAACACTTTCGAGAAGGAAACTCATTACATCCACGAACTTTTATTGACCAATTCCGAGTAGGATTACCAGAACACTGGACGCTAGCACACAAATTTCGTTGCGCGAAAGTGGTAGGGAGACACGATATAGAACAGACACCACGCAGAATGTTTAGAAGAGTTATGGAAATAGCCATACCTCAACACATCACAAGAAGAAAGCCAGGACGTAAGAACAATGTGAGTGTTTTATAAAAAGTTTCATGTGAGCAACAGACCAATATACGAAGTGACATCGTCTCATACTAGGTTATCCTTGTCTCTCTCTCCGCAGGATGACCACATCAGCTTGTAAAGAAACTTTAATATCTCTATACACTTATGTTTTTGTAATGCCAATATAAGCTGATGATGAGATATCATCTCGAAACATGTCGCTAAATAAATAATTTAGTAGTCAACAAATTGTGTGACTGGTAGCAGTGTCTGAAAACCTTTACTTACGAATGATACTTCTGTGCCCTTTCTTTGTAGCTCTGATACAGAAGCAGCTATCTGGAATAGTAAATAGCTACTCCTTTTATCTTTACCAACTGATGTCAGTGTTTGCAGACTGTAGAGCGAGTCCATGCCTTACAAGGTTGTATTGCCTGAAGAGACAGAGAAGATCGAATGAACAAAGAACGCCGCATTTCGTCACAGGATCGTTTAGTACGCGCGAGAGCTACGGAGATGCTCAACAAATTGCTGTGGTAGTCGCTGCAAGGGGACATTTGTGTGTCGTCACGGAGAGGTCTGTTGAAATTCGAGAGTTTACATAACAAAAGGAGGCACACGACACATCACTTAATCCCACTTATATCTCGCGAAACGGCCACGATGAGTAAATCGGTGAAATTAGAACTCTCATCGATAATTTTTCTTCTCATTCGTTATTCATTGTTCCATAACTTCAGGACCAGATCGGATACGTCCAGCAGCTTGGCTTTATCTTTGCACTACACTAGATCTTTATCCATTTACCTTCTTGTTTCATCTATATGGTTCTGTAATTAACTACCCTCTAACCTGCGCCTTATACAAAAATCATCCTGCTTTCAAGATGAAATTAAAGCTTTATCCGTTATCATTGGCGTGAGTTTCCTCTCGGCATATCCAGATGTCAACTATTTTATATCCGCTGCCAGAAAATGGTCACCTCCAGACTTCCGCTTGCGTCACATCTTCTGCTACACACAGCCAGGCATTTTAAACTCACCACACTTTCCATCAGGTCGCTGTGTCGTTCTTTTTTTTGTTTCTTGAAACCCAGCAGAGAACTGCCTCTGCCCATCTACCACTGTGTGGCTGGCTGCCTACGTGTCTCGCTGACCTTCTTTTCATTTTCATCATGGTGATACTTATTTCTTATACATATCTCTGTTCGCCTGTTAGTTTGCTTTCTTGTCACTCATGGTAATTCCAAATACGAATCTCACCATTGCACACCGAAAAACACCGGTTTTTCAATTAATTTTCACATTGGTTGCAAACGTTCCTTTCCATCTAAATTTAGGGTTGTTTTCAAAACCGTTCTTAATTTCACTAAAAGCACTTAAGAAACTGTTAAAGCACTGATTATTCTTTTTTTCCTGTTCACCAAGTTGTCTTCTTCAACTGCCTCTAATACAAAAACTGTACAACGGGCTCTGCGACTTCACTGTTAATTTGTATAATTTTGCTTTCTATGTTTCTCGAAATTGTCATTCTGCATTTGGCAGAAACCTGGCTGGCTGCAGTTAGCTACGGAACTTCATGTTCAGTCTTCTCTGCAATGATCTTATCATCAACTAACAGGAAAGTTATAAGGTTGGTAGTACTAGTATCGTTTCTTGTTTTCGTCAATTTTCTGCATTACCTCCGAAGTGTACTGTATACAGTTAAAAGTTCGGAAGGAAGCGGACACCGTCGCCGAAGTTCTTGATTTATTTACAGAAACTGTTTCACTCTCATTATACTATTCACGTACAGGAACTGAAATGCCGCAAGTAGGTAAGTTGAGTGGAAGACGTAAACACCGTCCTCACTGGTTGACTAGGCCAGCTGTGCTGTTGTTGTTGTTGTGGTCTTCAGTCCTGAGACTGGTTTGATGCAGCTCTCCATGCTACTCTATCATGTGCAAGCTTCTTCATCTCCCAGTTCCTACTGCAACCTACATCCTTCTGAATCTGCTTAGTGTATTCATCTCTTGGTCTCCCTCTACGATTTTTACCATCCACGCTGCCCTCCAATGCTAAATTTGTGATCCCTTGATGCCTCAAAACATGTCCTACCAAACGATCCCTTCTTCTAGTCAATTTGTGCCACAAACTTCTCTTCTCCCCAATCCTATTCAATACCTCCTCATTAGTTACGTGATCTACCCAACTTATCTTCAGCATTCTTCTGTAGCATCACATTTCGAAAGCTTCTATTCTCTTCTTGTCCAAACTAGTTATCGTCCATGTTTCACTTCCATACATGGCTACACTCCATACAAATACTTTCAGAAACGACTTCCTGACACTTAAATCTATACTCGATGTTAACAAATTCTCTTCTTCAGAAACGATTTCCTTGCCATTGCCAGTCTACATTTCATATCCACTCTACTTCGACCATCATCAGTTATTTTACTCCCTAAATAGTAAAACTCCTTTACTACTTTAAGTGTCTCATTTCCTAATCTAATTCCCTCAGCATCACCAGATTTAATTTGACTACATCCATTATCCTCGTTTTGCTTTTGTTGATGTTCATCTTATATCCTCCTTTCAAGACACTGTCCATTCCGTTCAACTGCTCTTCCAAGTCCTTTGCTGTCTCTGACAGAATTACAACGTCATCGGCAAACCTCAAAGTTTTTATTACTGCTCCATGAATTTTAATACCTACTCCGAATTTTTCTTTTGTTTCCTTTACTGCTTGCTCAATATACAGATTGAATAACATCGGGGAGAGGCTACAACCCTGTCTCACTCCTTTCCCAACCACTGCTTCCCTTTCATGCCCCTCGACTCTTTATAACTGCCATCTGGTTTCTGTACAAATTTAAATAGCCTTTCACTCCCTGTATTTTACCCCTGCCACCTTCAGAATTCGAAAGAGAGTATTCCAGTTAACATTGTCAAAAGCTTTCTCTACGTCTGCAAATGCTAGAAACGTAGGTTTGCCTTTCATTAATCTTTCTTCTAAGATAAGTCGTAAGGTTAGTATTGCCTCACGTGTTCCCACATTTCTACGGAATCCAAACTGATCTTCCCCGAAGTCCGCTTCTACCAGTTTTTCCATTCGTCTGTAAAGAATTCGCGTTAGTATTTTGCAGCTGTGACTTATTAAACTGATAGTTCGGTAATTTTCACATCTGTCAACACCTGCTTTCTTTGGGATTGGAATTATTATATTCTTCCTGAAGTCTGAGGGTATTTCGCCTGTCTCATGTATCTTGCTCACCAGATTGTAGAGTTTTGTCATGACTGGCTATCCCAAGGCCATCAGTAGTTCTACTGGAATGTTGTCTACTCCGGGGGCCTTGTTTCGTCTCAGGTCTTTCAGTGCTCTGTCAAACTCTTCACGCAGTATCTTATCTCCCATTTCGTCTTCATCTACATCTTCTTCCATTTCCATAATATTGTCCTCAAGTCATCGCCCTTGTATAAACCCTCTATATACTCCTTCCACCTTTCTGCCTTCCCTTCTTTGCTTAGAACTGGGTTGGCATCTGAGCTCTTGATATCATACAAGTGGTACTCTTCTCTCCAAAGGTGTCTTTAATTTTCCTGTTGGCAGTACCGATCTTACCCCTAGTGAGACAAGCCTCTACATCCTTACATTTGTCCTCTAGCCATCCCTGCTTAGCCATCTTGCACTTCCTGTCGATCTCATTTTTGAGGCGTTTGTATTCCTTTTTGCCTGTTTCATTCACTGCATTTTTATATTTTCTCCTTTCATCAATTAAATTCAATATTTCTTCTGTTACCCAAGGATTTCTACTAGCCGTCGTCTTTTTACCTACTTGATCGTCTGCTGCCTTCACTACTTCATCCCTCATAGCTACCTATTCTTCTTCTACTGTATTTCTTTCCCCCATTCCTGTCAATTGTTCCCTTATGCTCTCCCTGAAACTCTCTACAACGTCTGGTTCTTTCAGTTTATCCAGGTCCCATCTCCTTAAATTCCCACCTTTTTGCAGTTTCTTCAGTTTCAATCTGCAGTTCATAACCAATAGATTGTGGTCAGAATCCACATCTGCCCCTGGAAATGTCTTACAATTTAAAACCTGGTTCCTAAATCTCTGTCTTACCATTATATAATCTATCTGATACCTTTTAGTATCTCCACGATTCTTCCAGGTATACAACCTTCTTTTATGATTCTTGAACCAAGTGTTAGCTATGATTAAGTTATGCTCTGTGCAAAATTCTACAAGGCGGCTTTCTCTTTCATTTCTTCCCCCCAATCCATATTCACCTACTACGTTTCCTTTTCTTCCTTTTCCTACTGACGAATTCCAGTCACCCATGACTATTAAATTTTCGTCTCCCTTCAGTACCTGAATAATTTCTTTTATCTCGTCATACATTTCATCAATTTCTTCATCATCTGCAGAGCTGGTTGGCATATAAACTTGTACTACTGTAGTAGGCGTGGGCTTTGTGTCTATCTTGGCCACAATAATGCGTTCACTATGCTGTTTGTAGTAGCTTACCCGTACACCTATTTTTTTATTCATTATTAAACCTACTCCTGCATTACCCCTATTTGATTTTGTATTTATAACCCTGTAATCACCTGACCAAAAGTCTTGTTCCTCCTGCCACCGAACTTCACTAATTTCCACTATATCTAACTTTAACCTATCTATTTCCCTTTTTAAATTTTCTAACCTACCTGCCCGATTAAGGGATCTGACATTCCACGCTCCGATCCGTAGAACGCCAGTTTTCTTTCTCCTGATAACGACGTCCTCTTGAGTAGTCCCCGCCCGGAGATCCGAATGGGGGACTATTTTACCTCCGGAATATTTTACCCAAGAGGACGCCATCATCATTTAATCATACAGTAAAGCTGCATGTCCTCGGGAAAAATCACGGCTGTAGTTTCCCCTTGCTTTCAGCCGTTCGCAGTACCAGCACAGCAAGGCCGTTTTGGTTAATGTTACAAGGCCAGATCAGTCAATCATCCAGACTGTTGCCCCTGCAACTACCGAAAAGGCTGCTGCCCCTCTTCAGGAACCACATGCTTGTCTGGCCTCTCAACAGATACCCTTCCTTTGTGATTGCACCTACGGTACGGCCATCTGTATCGCTGAGGCATGCAAGCCTCCCTACCAACGGCAAGGTCCATGGTTCATGGGGGGGGGCCAGCTGTGCTCTCGGTCGATAATACAAGACACACCTATCGTACTCTAGTCTACACCAGTGCCCCAAGCGTACAAGTCTGGAACTGCCAACTTTTCCGTTATGCCTATTGCACGATACGCACAACGTATAAGTCTGCACCAGCGCCACAAGGGTACATATTCGGTCTCTCAGGCTTGTTTACGGTGTTTTCGTCGTTGAATGCGAAAGTTGATATTTTTGTAACGCTGCTAATTACTCATATTGAAACTTCTGGGAGGTCTAGGTTCGTATTTATTAAGCACTCGTTACCTTGTGCAGCTAGTACGAAATTAGGTTATGATTATTCAGAATCATGGACTAAAGTGTTCGTTTTACGTCACGCTGGTACATGTAAATGATTACCTATGTTTACTTTTGACAGCATTGAAGACATGTAGGACGCAATTATCCACGCAGAATTTGCCGTAACAGTGGTCCGCCTTTGTCGTTAGAGTGCGTACACATTAGGCCACGGGTTTTCAAATTGTCCCCCCCCCCCCCCTCCCCGAAAGACGAACTTGGGGTGTATGAAAATGGGGGGGGGGGGGGGGAGGAGGTAGGCCGGGGCAAGGGTTACTATCGCATTGCGTTATTAAAATGTAGCTACATAAGCAAGATAACTGTGTTAGTACTTACGACGAACTGTCTGCTGGCTACCCAGTATTTCCTCTGCACTCTGCGATTCATTTTCGTCTTAGGTCGGCAGCGTGAACTAAGCGCAATAACTGACCGTAACCAATCCGACATCTACGAGGTGCATTCAAGTTCTAAGGCCTCCGACTTTTTTTCTCTGGACTGGAAAGAGATAGAAACATGCGCATTGTTTTAAAATGAGGCCGCGTTCATTGTCAATACGTCCCAGAGATAGCAGCACCGTACGGTAGATGGAATTTTACCGCCAGCGGCGAGAATGAGAACTGTTTTAAATACTTAAAATAGCGACGTTTTCCTTACTTGAACAGTGTGCAATCATTCGTTTTCTGAATTTGCGTGGTGTGAAACCAACTGAAATTCATCGACAGTTGAAGGAGACATGTGGTGATGGAGTTATGGATGTGTCGAAAGTGCGTTCGTGGGTGCGACAGTTTAATGAACGCAGAACATCGTGTGACAACAAACCGAAACAACCTCAGGCTCGCACATGATCGAGAAAGTGGAGAGAATTGTTTTGGGGGATCGCCGAATGACTGTTGAACAGATCGCCTCCAGAGTTGGCATTTCTGTGGGTTCTGTGCACACAATCCTGCATGACGACCTGAAAACGCGAAAAGTGTCATCCAAGTGGGTGCCACGAATGCTGACGGACGACCACATGGCTGCCCGTGTGGCATGTTGCCAAGCAATGTTGACGCGCAATGACAGCATGAATGGGACTTTCTTTTCGTCGGTTGTGACAATGGATGAGACGTGGATGCCAGTTTTCAATGCAGAAACAAAGCGCCAGTCAGCTCAATGGAAGCACACAGATTCACCGCCACCAAAAAAATTTCGGGTAACCGCCAGTGCGAGCCGCGGTGGTCTCGCGGTTCTAGGCGCGCAGTCCGGAACCGTGCGACTGCTACGGTCGCAGGTTCGAATCCTGCCTCGGGCATGGATGTGTGTGATGTCCTTAGGTTAGTTAGGTTTAAGTAATTCTAAGTTCTAGGGGACAGATGATCTCAGATGAAAGTCTCGTACTGTTCAGAGCCATTTGAACCATTTCTATTCACACGTATTAGGCAGACCTGAGCTGCTCAATGAAATTTCATCTTTAAAGAAATATGACTGCTGTATGGAGTTCACATGAACGTAAACTCCTAGTGCTCATTCAAAACTTTTTCTCTGTGATGTCTGTTACCGCACATTCTGTATTATGAATGTTACATTTCTTAATAAGTAAATTTCTGAAATCCTGAAATGCTCTTTTTACAGTTTTTCCACTGCTTATATACACACATACACCAGATTACCATTACTCATTTCAGTAAAGGCTACAATTCCAAAGGGAGAGGAAATGTTAAAATTAAAAGCGACATTTAATGAGGGATCAAAAAGTGACCCAGTTCTTGAGCAGGTTGGTTCAAATGGCTCTGAGCACTATGGGACTTAACATCTATGGTCATCAGTCCCCTAGAACTTAGAACTACTTAAAGCTAACTAACCTAAGGACATCACACAACACCCAGTCATCACGAGGCAGAGAAAATCCCTGACCCCGCCGGGAATCGAACCCGGGAACCCGGGTCTTGAGCAGGAAAAGGTATGAAAATTCCACTCTTGTCAGAGGAGTTATGGTTACCTTACCTGAGATCTAAATTTTCACTACTTAATAAGTTCCTACGCTTGAAGCATTGCGATACACAATTCCAAATAAAATACTGGTAGCCAACCGCTGACTCTTTGTCTCCATTTAAGACAATGTCAACGTCGAAACTGGAGAATATTTGCGAATAATTTTACCATAAACACAACAAAGCAGTACATATAACGTAACAGGAAAGAGAAACGGATTGAAATGACGT
This sequence comes from Schistocerca serialis cubense, assembly GCF_023864345.2. Lineage (NCBI taxonomy): Eukaryota > Metazoa > Arthropoda > Insecta > Orthoptera > Acrididae > Schistocerca > Schistocerca serialis. The sequence continues at coordinate 232,934,909 of NC_064642.1, forward strand.
GAGCGAAAGTACACTGCGGGGATCAGACACAACGCAGGGCTACGTGTAGTTGCGAAGTAAGCAGCACTTCCAGGGACATCTTCAAATATAAAATAACCCATTAAGGAATCTTATAACATCATTGTGTACTACACGAAACTTCTTTGGAAAGATAATGGGTGGTTGTGGTAACGAAACAGCTGGTGAGGTGCTAATGAAACAGCTAGCGTTGTCAATCATCTCCATTTTGCTAGCGCCCTGCTCCTAATTCAGCAAGAAGAGCCAATGAAGGACTTAATGAATGACATGCACCTCTCCCTATGTACAGCATTAGTTTATTGGGATGAGAAGTATTTGCCATCACAGAAATTCTGACAAAATATTTCAACAACAGCAGTTTATACACACAGCGCACGTTGATGACACCTGTATGAAGATATACACTGATAACAATACATAGACAATGAATCATAACTTTGTAGAATTTCTGAAGTGTTTGTGACGTATATCTTACAACAGCTATAATTATTCTCTTCAGCTTAACACTTGCTTTTAAATGCTCTTCGCTATTACTTGACCTGTTTAGTACCTTAATTACACTTACTACTCTTAGTGTGTATTTTATGTAAATGTGTTCGCAGAAGATTGTAGTATGGTCAAATACCATTTAAGAAACTGTCAATCAAACCTACTTTCGCCCCTTGGTCACTTCCCTTATGTACCAGCCAGCTGATCCTTATTATACAGGGTGCGGCAGCGTTCATAGTAGGATATTAAAAACACGCCATCAAGCAGTAGCTGTAATTTATTTATTACCTCTTATGTCAATTAATAGTTAAAGGTATGCCATTTGCTAATGTGTAAGTCATTGTCCATTGCGTGGATTACTTTTTGGATATGACTCCTTTCAAATGATGCCGCCTCTGCGCAACATATTCATGTAGGCGGCTATGGAAGCTTCCCACAGCTTGGTGTAACGTATTCCCTGGGACATTGCCGATGGCAGTTCTGATGGTATCCTTCAACTCAGGAATGGTGACCAGAATTTGCATGGATTTCTTGCGACAGACATTTCCCGATAGCATAATTTCCCGTTTTGGTGACATTTCCTGGCCGCCTCGCTCACCTGACCTTTCATGTGCAGACTTTTTCCTTTGGGGCTACTTGAAGCAAGAAGTGTTCCGAACACATGCCACCATTCCTGAGTTAACGGATCTCATCAGAACTACCGTCGGCAATATCCCAGGGAATACGTTACGCCGAGTTATGGAAAGCTTCCAACACCTGCCTAATATCGTGTAGGGCCCCGCGAGCACGCAGAAGTGCCGCAACACGACGTGGCATGGACTCGACTAATGTCTGAAGTAGTGATGGAGGGAACTGACACCATGAATCCTGCAGGTCTGTCCATAAATCCGTAAGAGTAGGAGGCGTTGGAGAGCTCTTCTGAACAACACGTTGCAAGACATCCCAGATATGCTTAGCTTTGTTCATGTCTGGGGAGTTTGGTGACCAGCGGAAGTGCTTAAACTTATAAGAGCGTTCCTGGTGCCACTCCGTAGCAATTCTCGACTTGTGGGGTGTCGCATTGTCCTGCTGGAATTGCCTAAGTCTGTCGGAATGCACAATGGACACGAACGAATGCAGGTGATCAGACAGGATGCTTACGTAAGTGTCGCACGTCAGAGTCGCATCTAGACGCATCATGATCCCACATCACTCAAACTGCACGCACCCCACACCATTGCAGAACCTCCACCAGCTTTAACAGTCCCCTGCTGACATGCAGGGTCCATGGATTCATGAGGTTGTCTCCATACTAGTACACGTCCATACACTCAATACAATTTGAAACGAGGTTCGTCCGACCAGGTAAGATGCTTCCAGTCATTAACAGTTCAATGTCGGTGTTGAGGGGCCCAGGTGAGCCGTAAAGCTTTTGTGTCGTGCAGTCATCAAGGGCACACGACCGGGCCTTCGGCTGCGAAAGCCCATATCGATGATATTTCGTTGAATGGTTCACACGCTGAACACTTGCTGATGTCTCGGCATTGAAATCTGCAACAATTTGCGGAAGGGTTGTACTTCTGTCACGATGAACGATTCTCTTCAGTCGTCGTTGGTCCTGTCCTTGCAATATCTCTTTCCGGCCCACCGACGTCGGAGTTTGATGTTTTACCGGACTCCTGATATTCACAGTACAATCGTGAAATGGTCGTACAGGAAAGTCCCCACTTCATCGCTGCCTCGGAGATGCTGTGTCCCACCGCTTTTGGGCCGATTATAGCACCACGGTCAAATTCACTTAAATCTTGATATCGTACCAGTGTAGCAGCAGTAACCGATCTAACAACTGCGCCAGACACTTCTTATATAGGCGTTGCCGACCGCAGCGCCGCATTCTGCCTTTTTACATATCTCTGTATTTGAATACACCTGCATATATCAGTTTCTTTGGCGCTTCAGTGTATATGGACATCATCTGCCAAACAGAAGAGTTTAGCCTTGCCCTCATTATTCAGCTCTTTCGTGAGCTGGCTGACGGCGGCGCACACTCCGCTGCTACTTAAGACAGACACGAGCCGGCCGGCCGGCTGAGCGCAGCCCAGAGACGGCGTCGTGGCAGGCAGAGAGAGCAGTGCCGGGCGCAAATCAACCAGATGTGCGCGGCTGCAGATAAACTCTCCGACCCCTGCGTCGGCTCGCCTCGCCGTATCTCGCTTACTTCAGAGGAGTCCGCTCCAGCCAGGGCAGCGGGGGCCACACTTGCTACACACGCTTCGTTTATTGTCGTCGTCATCTGCCTGCGAATTATCAACGTTGATAGCTACTCGCATTAAGGGTGGATGCTTGCAGCTGCGCCATGAGAGGTTTTTAACAACATTGTGCGGGAGACAACATACGAGATGCCTACCTCAGTATTTCTTCTAATCTGGAAGTTGTGCAGAGGAACAATCTGGAAATACCAAGTGAGGGCCTTCTCGCTGTGAGTATGGACACTGCGTGAATGGGTACTGGACGCGATTACTGTGTGGGCGCTGAAGGGAATGAAGCAGAGGGGGAAGGTGAGGCCGATGCCGGTACACAGCTTGCTCCCCTGGAATAGCACCACCACCGGCAGTGTCTAATGGCTTCACTCTGTGAGACACTGTGGGGAGACCTGGAATCTAAGTTAATACACTAACGCATACAATGAGGTGACAAACGTCATGCAATAGTTACCAGGTGTACCGGTATGAAATGAGCGTTAAGATACAAATGTGTCGATAGCGAACATTTGTTGTGAACGAGCCTTAACTTTTTTTTTGTTTGGTTGGTATGACATCTGTCAAAGATATTTAGTATACATCAAGTCATGGAACAAACAACATCATATGTTTTCATCGTGTTAACAATGTCGAATTTTGTACCAGAAAGTGATGATTTGCGGAAAGCATTAATTTATTGTTTTCATTTGAAAAAAAGTGCTGCAGAGTCGCATCGAATGCTTGACGAGGCATATGGCGATCATGCTCTATCAGAAGCAACATACAAAAAATGGTTTCAACGGTCCAGAAATAATGATTTTGATGTAAGAAATGAAGAACGTGGAAAACCACCAAAAAAGTTCGAAGACACCGAATTGCAAGCAATATTCGATGAAGATGATACTTTGAGTCAGAAGCAAATGGCAGCAATGCAAAATGTTGCACCACAAACAATTTCAGACCGTTTGAAAGCTATGGGAAAGATCCAAAAGTGTGGAAAATGGGTACCAAATGAACTGAATGAAAGACAGATGTAAAACCGAAAAACCGTTTGTCAAATTTTGCTTCAAAGACATGAAAGAAAATCAGTTTTGCATCGAATTGTTATTGGTGATGAAAAATTGATTTATTTTAAGAATCCTAAACGGGAAAAATCATAGGTTAATCCGGGACGACCATCAAAATCGACTGCAAAACCAGATCGATTCGGCAAGAAGACAATGCTCTGTGTTTGGTGTGATCAGAAAGGTGTGGTGTATCATGAGCTTCTAAAACCCGGTGAAACTGTGAATACTAATCGCTACAGACAACAAATGATCAATTTGAACTATGCATTGATCGAAAAAAGACCAGAATGGGCCAGAAGACATGGCAAAGTAATGTTTTTACACGACAATGCACTTGCACACAAAGCAAAACTGGTTCAGGATACAATCAAAACACTTGGCTGGGAGCTGCTACCCCACCCGCCGTATTCACCAGACTTGACTCCTTCCGACTACCATTTGTTTTCATCACTGGGACACGCAATGGCTGAGGAACAATTCGATTCCAACGAAGAAGTCGAAAATTGGTTCCTACGAAGAAGTCGAAAATTGGGTGTCTGATTGGTTTGCTTCAAAAGACGAACATTTCTATTGGCGTGGTGTCCACATATTGCCAGAAAGGTGGTCAAAATGTATAGAAAGCAATGGTCAGTACTTTGAATAAAATGTTTTTACTTTTCAATTCAAAATTAGTGTTTCATTTTCACAAAAAAACGCTCATTTCATACCGGTACACCTGGTATATTTATTAACGGGCAGTGGATTGGCGGAGCTCTCATTTGCACTCAGCTGATTCATATGAAAAAGTGTCCGACGTGATTATGGTCGGACAAAGGTAATTAACAGACTTTCAACGCGGTATGGTAGTTGGAGCTAGACGCATGGGACATTCCATTTCGGAAATCGTGAGGGAATTCAGTACTATGAGATCCACAGTGTCAAGAGTGTGCCGAGAATATCAAATTTCAGAGCATCGCCTCTTACCAGTGGCGTCTGCGTAGTCAGGACTGACAGACAAGCAAAATGTTTGAATTCACCACCGAAATCAACGTGTAACGTACGACGTACGTATCCGTTACGACATTGCGGTCAAAGGTGGTGTAAATGGGCTATGGCAGCGGACGACCGAAGCGAGTGCCTTTGCTTACAGCACGTCATCGCCTGCAGCGCCTCTTCTGGGCTCGGGACCATATTGGTCGGACCCTACACTACTGGAAAACAATGGCCTGGTCAGACTAGTCCGGATTTCACTTGATGAGAGCTGATGATAGGATTAGACTGTGGGCGGTTCTAGGCGCTACAGTCTGGAACCGCGCGACCGCTACGGTCGCAGGTTCGAATCCTGCCTCGAGAATGGATGTGTGTGATGTCCTTAGGTTAGTTAGGCTTAAGCAGTTCTAAGTTCTAGGGGACTGATGACCTCAGAAGTTGAGTCCCATAGTGCTCAGAGCCATTTGAACCTTTGAACCCCCCCCCCCCCCCCCAGCCATACAGCCAAGTTGTCAACAAGGCAATGTACAAGCTGGTGGTGGTTCCACAATGGTGTGGGCTGTGTTTACATGGGATGGACTGACCCTTGACTGTAAACCATTATGTCCAGCTACTTGGAGAGCATTCATAGACATTTCCCAAACAACGATGGAATTTTTATGGATGACAGTGCGACGTGTCAGCAGGCCACAAGCGTTCACGACTGCTTTGAAGAACATCCTGGACAATTCGAGAGAATGGTTTGGCTACCCAGATCGCCCGACCTGAATCCCATCGTACATTTATGGGAAATAACCGCGAGGTCAGTTTGTGCACAAAATCCTGCACCGGCAATTATGGACCTCTCTAGAGGCACTGTGGCTCAATATTTTCTGCAGGTAATTTCTAACGTCTTGTTGAGTCCATGCCAATCGAGCACTACGCCGAGATACGACACGGTATTAGGAGGTATCCCATAACTTTTGGCATCTCAGTGTAATCTGCTTCTCTTTGCCGAGACATGCACGGTGTTTCAGGATTCCTGTTAGTTACTTGCTTTTAGGGTTTGCTGGGGGGGGGGGGGGGGGATTTGCTATATAATGCTTTGGTACGCAACCCTCGTCCAGAAATGCACCGTCTGGATGTACGAGGGGCGTTAGAAAAGTTCGTGCAAGAATAAAAATTACTTACGTGTTTGGGGTAAACCTTTCTTATTTTTCGACATTGTCTCCTTTTAGACTTATACACTTCGTCCAACGCTGTTCTAATTTGTTGATCCCTTGCGAATAATAGGAATTGTCCAAGTCTGCAAAATAGTTGCTGCGATCACCTCCTCGTCTGAATAACATTTTTGTCCTGCCAACCATTTCTTCAAATTGGGGAACAAATAGTAGTTCGAGGGAGCCAAGTCTGGAGAACAGAGGCGATGTGAAACGATTTGGAATCCTATTTCCATTAATTTTGCGACCACAACTGCTGAGGTGTGTGCTGGTGCATTGTCGTGATGGAAAAGGATTTTTTTGCGGTCCAATCGCCGGCGTTTTTCTTGCAGCTCGGTTTTCAAACAGTCCAATAACGATGAATAATATTCACTTGTAATAGTTTTACCCTTTTCCATATAGTCGATGAGGATTATCCCTTGCGAATCCCAAAAGACAGACGCCATAACTTTCCGGCTGAAGGAATGGTCTTCGCCTTTTTTGGTGCAGATTCTCCCTTGATAACCCATTGTATAGATTGTTTTTTGGTCTCATGGGTATAGTAATGTATCCATGTTTCATCCACAGTGACGAAACGACGCTTAAAGTCCTGCGGATTCTTCCTGAACAGCTGCAAACCACCCTTGCAACACTTCACACGATTCCGTTTTTGGTCAAGCGTGAGCAATCGCGGAACCCATCTTGCAGATAGCTTTCTCATGTCCAAATGTTTATGCAAAATATTATGTACCGGTTCATTCGAGATGCCCACAGCACTAGCAATCTCACGCACCTTATCTCTTCTGTCATCCATCACCATATCATGGATTCTATCGATGATTTCTGGAGTCGTAACCACCGCAGGGCGTCCAGAACGTTCAGCATCTCTTGTGCCCATATGGCCGCTCCGAAAATTTTGAAACCACTTATAAACTGTTCTAATCGAAGGTGCAGAGTCACCGTAATGTTTATCATGCTTCTCTTTTGTCTCCTGAGGCGTTTTGCCTTTCATAAAGTAAAGTTTAATCACCACACGAAATTCTTTTTCGTCCATTTTTTGACAACCACTCGACTTCCTTGATTCACACGAATGCCAAACACACAGAAATAGACCAATATGGCTGAAACTTGGTGTGCGTTCTTTCCAGAGATGCTACTAACTAAACATGACCTCGATAGGCGCAGGTGGTGCCATCTCTCGGACTTTTCAAACGTCCCTCGTAAAATAATTATGACGACCGCGTCACTTTCAAATCTCCCGCTTCAAGGTACGCGCACAGCGAAGATAATGAGCTAGGTTTTATGTGGTCTCCAAGAGGCCATGGCAATGTTTCGAGTACTCGTCGTCAAACTCTCTTCTGCGTGACGGAGGCCGTCCTCTTCAAAAGCGCGCATGAGGCGCGGCCGTAGAGCACCGCAGTCAACTCTGCAAGTTGCGAACGTAACACATTTTCGCAACCGCTATTGTAGTCGCACGAAAATGATGTGTAATGTTCAAAAATGGCTCTGAGCACTATGGGACTTAACTACTGAGGTCATCAGTCCCCTGGAACTTAGAACTAGTTAAACCTAACTAACCTAAGGACATCACACACATCCATGCCCGAGGCAGGATTCGAACCTGCGACCGTAGCGGTCGCGCGGTCCCAAACTGACGCGCTTAGAACCGCACGGCCACACCGGCCGGCTGATGTGTGATGTCACAGTTACACCAAGGACGAGCGACGGCGCCCTCTTCTCAGTTTGTGTGCGTTCTATTGTAACCCCTCCTTACACATTTCGTCTTTTTGTAACTAAATTTTATTCGAACTTGCCATGAACAATTCCTATGTTTCATATAAAATCACGAATTCCCGTTTTAAAGCAGAGAAAATTAAATAAAAGAATAATAAGGCCCAATGGGATAGAGTACTATATGCAAAGAAGCAAGGGGCTTTATTCAAAGAGTTTCTAACGAACGTCCCTTCTGTTTCATAACAACTATATAGGCCCAATGCACGTACTGTTAACGTCTTTAGCGCCTGGGACTTTTAGTATCTCGGAGTCTTTGTGTTCGAGATTTTAGTCTTCGAGCTTTTAGCATTTGAGTCCTGAGTATTCGCGTCTCTTAAGTTCATGCGCCACTGCGTGAAATAGTTAACGTCAGTGGAAGCCAGGCTCATTAAAAGTAAATTTCTGTTCGTTTAATTTATTGTCAAAAGTACGTGAACTGACAGAACTGAGATAACGCTAACATCCAGCTAATATCCCAATCGATAAAAGACCGATATCATTAACTCCAAGTTAAGAACTTCAGTTGTTGCCGAAGCTTCTTTTCAAAAACCGCGTCGCAACTTGAGATTCGATTATATACCTAGTTTGGACATTTATTATCGGGCTAAAGTGTGACCATTCGTAGTAGAGAATCATATCAAAGAAACTGTGTTAATAAAAACCGAGTTAAGGAAAAACTACAGTGTCCAACGATTTCGAACAGAGTATCACGAGAAGTGAACAATGTATTAGATTATCGCTGGACAATAATGATAATAATAATTTATTCCACATTAATATTAAATTTTCAACAACAAAACATCGTGCTTTGTTAAATGAACCCTGTGACTTTTGAAGGAATTAATTCCGTGTACACGTGCTACGTAAATCAAAGATATCACTACATTTTGAAACGCGGATCGGCCGCCTAGTAACTGTTAAAAGTATCTTTGGCGACAACCGCTAACAACAGAGGTAGGTGATAGTAATAAATTGAATCTAAACGTATTAAAGGAAGAGTCTGACTGAAATTAGTGCAAAGAACCGACATAATCAACAAACATTGACTGCATAACATATTGTGATGAGTCGCCACACTTTCACATTCCTCGACGCGATGGAGAATATTGGCTGGTCAAGAAAAAGTACATTACACTTCGCGGAAGGGTTGCACTTCTGCCACGTTGAACGATTTTCAGTCGTCGTTGGTCCCGTCGTTGCACGGGATCTCTTTCCGGCCCAGCGACGTCGGAGATTTAATGTTTTACCGGATTCCTGATATTCACGGTACACTCGTGAAACAGTCGTACGGGAAAATCTCCACTCCATTGGTACTTCGGAATGCTGTGTCCCATCGCTCGTGCGCCGACTATAACACCACGTTCAAACTCACTTTTGCTCTTCCAAGTCCTTTGCTGTCTCACAGAATTACAATGTCACTGGCGAACCTCAAAGTTTTTATTTCTTCTCCATGGATTTTAATACCTATTCCGAATTTTTCTTTTGTTTCCTTTATTGCTTACTCAATATACAGATTGAATAACATCGGGGAGAGGCTACAACGCTGTCTCACTCCATTCCCAACCAGTGCTTCCCTTTCATGTCCCTCGGCTCTAATAACTGCCATCTGTTTTCTGCACAAATTGTAAATAGCCTTTCACTCCCTGTATTTTACCCCTGCCACCTTCAGAATTTGAAAGAGAGTATTCCAGTCAACATTGTCAAAAGCTTTCTCTAAGTCTACAAATGCTAGAAACGTAGGTTTGACTTTCCTTAATCTGTCTTCTAAGATAAGTCGTTGGGTTAGTATTGCCTCACGTGTTCCAATGTTTCTACGGAATCCAAACTGATCTTCCTCGAGGTCGGCTTCTATCAGTTTTTCCATTCGTCTGTAAAGAATTCGCGTTAGTATTTTGCAGCTGTGACTTATTAAACTGATAGTTCGGTAATTTTCACATCTGTCAACACCTGCTTTCTTTGGGATTGGAATTATTATATTCTTCTTGTAGTCTGAGGGTATTTCGCCTGTCTCATACATCTTGCTCACCAGATGGTAGAGTTTTGTCAGGACTGGCTCTTCCAAGGCTGTCGGTAGTTCTAATGGAATGTTGTCTACTCCGGGGGCCTTGTTTCGACTCAGGTCTTTCAGTGCTCTGTCAAACTCTTCACGCTGTATCGTATCTCCCATTTCATCTTCATCTACATTCTCTTCCATTTCCATAATATTGTCCTCAAGTACATCGCCCTTGTATAAACCCTCTATATACTCCTTCCACCTTTCTGCCTTCCCTTCTTTGCTTAGAACTGGGTTTCCATCAAAGCTCTTGATATTCATGCAAGTGGTTGTCCTTTATCCAAAGGTCTCTTTAATTTTCCTGTAGGCAGTATCTATCTTACCCTGGTGAGATAAGCCTCTACATCCTTACATTTGTCCTCTAGCCATGCCTGCTTAGCCATTTTGCACTTCCTGTCGATCTCATTTTTGAGACGTTTGTATTCCTTTTTGCCTGCTTCATTTACTGCATTTTTATATTTTCTCCTTTCATCAATTAAACTCAATATTTCTTCTGTTACCCAATGCTTTCTACTAGCCCTCGTCTTTTTACCTATTTGATCCTCTGCTGCCTTCACTATTTCATCCCTCAAAGCTACCCATTCTTCTTCTACTGTATTTATTTCCCCCATTCCTGTCAATTGTTCCCTTATGCTCTCCCTGAAACTGTGTACAACCTCTGGTTCTTTCAGTTTATCCAGGTGTATATTTTAAATTTAAGCACAGTTACGTTAGTAATTTACGTCACGGACAGAGACTGAGGAAGTTGTTAATTAGATGTAGAAAGTACACGGAAAGATAGGAGCGAACGCCACAGAATTTCCCACATGGGCACTGAGAGCAACTTGGATACGCGACTTTAATAATGGGTATTTAGCTCCTGAAGAGAAAGAGTCGCTTCTAAACTGCTTCGGCGGCCGCGACGACGTTCCTCCTTACCAATTCGCCAGTGCGTAAGTAAGCAGGCTGGCGGCGACAGCGGCTGGAAGATGTGATTTCAGTCCTCCTGTCGTACCTAGTGCTTATGTACAAACAAACTTCCAGCGGCAACAAGGCTTGTCTCATTAGTCATCTCATCTATGGCGTGGCGACTAACACAAAGTGTTTCTCTACAACAGCCTCAAAAGAAGTGTGTTCTCCAAGAGCCGCCTGAAACTCGGCTGTGATGCTGCCAGGGATGGCAGTCGTCGCCTCATGGTTGTGGAGTTCTGAGTACCGACGAATAAAAAATGCAATCGGCGTTACCCAATCTCCTACTCCTTTCTATCTCATCAAACTTCAACCAATCGCTTAAACGCAGGCTGCCGGAGCCAGAAGACTTTTCCCACTCCATGACATGACTGGAATTGAGGAATGAAAGACTCTGCACATAGATGCAGCGCGAAAATGCGTGCTCTCCCTAATATGACAGCATGACCCGATCCGATGGTTGTATTGTAAAAGTTAAAACGAATAGCTACTCCGAAGCATCGTAGTGTGCATTGACACACCCTTGGGGAAGCCACACTTGCCTAGAGATCTCTTACCTGGCTAAAAGATTTTTGCGAAGAATTCCACATTTCCTTCGACAGAGGAATGTGCGTTCCGTAACCCCGATAGCGAGGTGGGGAAAAGATAAGGCTAGCCCCGCTACCTGTGGCCGGGAGCTGCCCACAGGTCTATAGTGGCGGAGTTAAGAGGACCCTTATCTCGATAATCCAACTTGTAGACTTTCAGGGCTTCGAAACCTCTATCAACTACAAATGAAAGGCACAAATAGTGAAGCGAAAACAGTCACTGGCAATTCACTATACCAAACTGAAATTTTGCACAAGTTTCACTGAGTTTCCTTATGGTATTCCAGTAACACACTCCCGTACAAAACAGCATCGCCTTTAAACAATCCGATATTGCTTTCTGCCCTGTTTCCTGAATTATTGATGTATTACTGAGAACATTTGAGAACCTTTTCCGCTTCCATGGGGCACACTGGATGATATTTTCATTTCTGCTGAACATCTGCCGTCGAGTATAAAGCACTGCGTTCTATTAGTCAAACAAGTCATCAAGTCAATCGCAAATTTGTGGAGACACTCCGCATGATCGTTATTAGTCAACACCCTGATACAGTACTGAAAACCTTTAGAATGTGTAGGAAGGCAGAATCTACCTGGTTACCAGGTACCGATGGTAGAAATGGTTGGTTCAAATGGCTCTGAGCACTATGGGACTTAACTGCTGAGGTCATCAGTACCCTAAAACTTAGAACTACTTAAACCTAACTAACCTAAGGACATCACACACATCCATGCCCGAGGCAGTATTCGAACCTGTGACCGTAGCGGTCGTGCGGTTCCAGACTGTAGCGCCTAGAACCGCTTGGCCACCCCGGCCGGCTACCGATGGTAGAAGCCGTTCTCATCAGCATTATTTTGCCAGCAAAGTGGGGTGGTAGATTACAGCTCCAACGTTCTGACGTTCTGCGTAGAAAAGATATTTTTCTTACAGAATCACTACGAATTTAGGAAACAGCGCTGGTGTGAAACAAAACTTGCTTCCTTCACACATACCTTGCGAGCAGTAGATACACTCTGGAAGGAGCAGTCTGGCTGCCACAGGTAGCGACAGCCCTGCTGTGTGACGCACAAAAGGAACACCAGTGTCCAGGACCACACACATAACTGCCGGACTCCGCGGCAAAGAAACACCTATACGAGCAGAATTTCTACGTCTGTTTGTTGAAAGACCGACTGAATAATGTCTTCTACTTCATGCACGTTTAGATGTGAATTTAATTCTGGGCACTGTACCAGTGTCACGCAGCGTATTGAACACACGAGTAAACACTCTTGAAACTGGTAGTCTGCGGTTAGGAAATCGTATACCGTATTCTAAACAAGCAGCAGCAGCGTTTCCATTACAAAGCCCATACGCAAATACCATCTCGGCATACTCAGCATGTGTAAATACGTGCGGTATGTTCACACGCTACAGTACAGCAGACTTGGCCGACAAATTGCAATGAAAACTTCATCATAAAACAAAGCACAGCTTCGCCGGCCGCTGTGGCCGAGCTGTTCTAGGCGCTTCAGTCCGGAATCGCGCTGCTGCTACAGTCGCAGGTTCGAATCCTGCCTCGGGCATGGATGTGTGTGACGTCCTTAGGTTAGTCAGGTTTAAGTAGTTCTAAGTCTCGGGGACTGATGACCTCAGGTGTTAAGTCCCATAGTGCTTAGAGCCATTTGAACCATTTTAAAGCACAACTTCAGAATTTAAACGTCACACGCGGAACGAAAACGCATTGAACTCAGCTGTATCTCTGTACCCAGTAAAAATTGGACACTTATTATATGGCATTTTTATTGCAGTTCGCCTATACTACCACCCTATACTACCACCCTGTATATATACACCTGAAGAGCCAAAGAAACTGGTAGACCTGCCTAATATATCGTGTAGGGCCCCGCGAGCACGCAGAAGTGCCGCAACACGACGTGGCATGGGGACTCGACTAATGTCTGAAGTAGTGATGGAGGGAACAGGCACCATGAATCCTGCAGGGGTGTCCGTAAGTACGAGGGGGTGGAGACCTCTTCTGAACAGCACGTTGTAAGGCATCCAAGATATGCTCAATAATGTTCATATCTGGGGAATTTGGTGATCAGCAGAAGTGTTTAAACTCAGTAGATTGTTCCTGGAACCACTCTGTTGCAGTTATAGTGAGGTGTCGCATTGTCCGCCTGGAATTGCCGGAATGCACAATGGACATGAATGGATCCAGATCATCAGACAGTATGCTTACATACGTGTCACCTGTCAGAGGCGTATCTAGATGTATCAGGGGTCCCATATCACTCCAACTGCACACGACCCACGCCATTACACAGCCTTCATCTGCTTGAACAGTCTCCTGCTGACTTGCAGGCTCCATAGATTCATGAGGTCGTCTCCATAACCGCACACGTCCATCCGCTCGATACAATTTGAAACGAGATTCGTCAAACCAGGCAACATGTTTCCAGTAATCAACAGTCCAAAGTCGGTATCGACGGGCTCAGGCGAGGCGTAAAGCTTTGTGTCGTGCAGTAATCAAGGGTACGCTAGTGGGCCCTCGGCTCCGAAAGCCCATATCGATGACGTTTCGTTGAATGGTTCCCACGCTGACACTTGTTGATGGCGCAGCATTGAAATCTGCACCAATTTGCGGAAGGGTTGCACTTGTGTCACGTTGAACGATTCTCTTCAGTCGTCGTTGGTCCCGTCCTTGCAGGATCTCTTCCGGCCGCAGCGATGTCGGAGATTTGATGTTTTACCGGATTCCTGATATTCACCGTACACTCGTGAAATGGTCGAACGGGAAAATCCCAACTTCATCGCTACCTCGAGATCTGTACCATCCCTCGTGCGCCGACTGTAACACCACGTTCAAACTCACTTAAATCTCGATAATCTGCCACTGTAACTGCAGTAACCGAGCCAACAACTGCGCCTGACATTTGTCTTATATAGACGTTGACGACCGCAGCGCCGTATTCGGCCTGTTTACATACTTCTGTATTTGAATACGCATGCCTATATCAGTTTCTTTGGCGCTTCAGAGTATATATTTGGATCAATCAGTTCCACGCAACTCTAGTTTTCCACAAGCATTGTCTTTTTTTCGGTGGCCCGTGGGCTGTGTTGTGGAATACTTGCTTTCCACTTGTGCAGCCCAGGTTCGGTTCCGTCCATGGTAAGTCTTTAGAAAAAAGATGCATGTTGAATGAATATTTCGATGAAGTGTACAATACACAAAATGATAACAAATTTAATTAGTTATTTTTTTAACTAAAATAATATGTTAACAATTTTTATAAAAGATATATAATAAAGAATATATATTTACAATGAGACCTGTATTTTTGTGTGGGATATGTAATTGGAAATAAGACGACGTGCGTGTTTCATAGTAATAACAATTAGATATGTACAGTATTGGAATGCCTGTGTTGTTAAGAAGAACGATACAATGTTCCTTCAAACATGCTTGCATGCCAGAACGAATACTGCGTCCTACTTCTGAACTGCAACGGCAATATCGTATTTACCCACCGACTTCCAATTAAAATGTCTCGTAAGGCGACAGATGGCGTAAAGTGGTAAATCCGTTTTCGAATCCCTGCCCGACCCAAATTTTCACTATCGTCGTTCGCTTACACAACCAACGGTTGTTCCTATTCGCAACTGCGAACACATTTCATGAATTAGATATTTGTTAATTCGCATATATATGATGAATTTTATATTTAAATGTCGTAGGTATTGCGGTTGAATCGAAAAAAATAATGACCGAAACAAGACTCGAACCACTGATCCTGCGAGTATCAGTCTCAAGTGCACTGATTTTTTCCATTTTTATGTGCTTTGTGCTTCACGGAAATGCTTGTACAACACGCACTTTATTTGATATCAATTGGGAATTGAACCAGTGACCCCTACGTGGCGTAGAAGCAACTTACCTGATACCCACACCGGTTGTCAAAAATTAGATCCTATTTTAGGTAGGAAAGACACATGAAAATTTTCGAAGTCGATTTTCTGAAGAATTTTTGAGAACTGGCATCAAACTGCTTCGGGTGAGTGATATTTGAATTTTGAACTTACGATGTCATAAATATCAATAATTAAAAATCCGACTGTCTTGTGGTCCCCTTGTGAACAGGTAATACTGATTGCAAGTAAACTAAGGAAAGCCGCAAGAATTGAGGAGTAGAAGAAGAAAAGGGCAGAAAAGAATTGAGGAGCGACAGAAAGAAAGAGTAGTGACAAAACAACACCAGTATTGTGGACATGTAGTAGATGCAGAGAATGAGTTATAGCAGACGCAGCAGTGAATGAGTTCTCTTACTTTGGAAGCAAGTTAATCCATGAGGGATACAGGAGAGACGACATAAGAAGCAAGAGTAGCAGAGACGAAGAGAGCGTACCACGCCAAAATAAGTGTACTAGTGTTGAATGTAGGTCTTAATTTGAGAAAGAAATTTCTGAGAATGTACGCGAGAACTATAGCGTTTGAAATGTGGTGCTACAGAAGGTGGTCGAAAATTAAATGGCCTCATAAAAATAAGGTATGCGGGTAAATGAGTAAATGAATTACAAGGGAAGGGGGGACATGATGATATGAAATGTGTTGAGGAGCAACTGCGATGTTACTAGAGGGAGCAACAGAGCTCAAAAATTGTAGGGGAACGAAGAGACTGCAATACAGAATTTTTTTCAAAAAGATTCATCCGATTTCGCAAGCCGATGTCTTCTTCGTGAATGAAGATATGCCGGTAGATGTCTCCCTGGCGCAGCTCACTCACTCGCTCTTTCATTACCCAATGTGCGTCGAGTCCCGGTGACTATAAAACAACAACAAATGGTATTTTGCGTTTTCCGTTTCAACAGGTGCACTTCAGTTAGAGCTGTATGCCGATATTTTTGTCCAAAAAGCAACACTGCTCTTTCTACCTCTCGAAGCATTCAACAATGGTGACAGCAGTTTCAAGACGCTGGTTGTTTATAAAAGGGGAAATCCACATGTCGCCCCGCGTGTGCTCGTCCAGTACACAGAGCGCATTCAACAGTTTTTTGCACGTAGTTGCAAAATTCTACTAGCCTTGCCACACGACAGTTAGCTATTCCTCAATGTAAGTGTTTCAAATCACAAAGGGTTAAGTTGTTATAAGTCCTTTATAATGGCGAAGAACGGCGATGAGTAGAGTTGTGTGAAATATCTCCTAGTATTCCACTTTGGATTAGTGAACCACCACAACGTAAGAATATGGAGAACACAGCATCCGTATAGCATAGTTGAGCACAAGAGAGACTCTCCAAAGCTTCATGTGTTTTGCACCATTACGTAGGGAGCATATGGGGCCTGTTTATTTCTGTGGAAGAGGATGTTACAGGAATCGTATATGGGTATGTCGGAGACCTGGCTTCTTCCACAACTGCGAGGTCATGCAGCAAATTTCATTTTTCAGGAGGGCAGAGGGTCACTTCATTGGCACCTACATGTAAGAGGATTTCTTAAAAATGATTTGTCTCAAGGTTGTATCAGCCGTAACGATCGTATTACTGCAGAACACCAAAATATAAGATCGACAGCAGCGCTTCTATTGGCCTGGCAGTGAACGACGAATACGAGAAAATATTAAGTGAAAAATCCATATTTTAAATTCGAATTACGCGACGTAGATGACAAAATTTTAATTTATACGTTACGAATGGGCCTCGTAGTATAGTAATAAAGTGCGTGCCGGGAAACCGAAACGTTTTTGTGGCCTTGCAGAGTAATATATTCGAGAAACCTTAACTTCTCGTACCTGCGGTTCAGTCATGTAAAAATTTGTAAATGATATCGTGGTCGCCCTTAGAGTGTAAAAGTGTTTATCTGTAAAACCCGATGTTGCAATTTCGATCGTGTGGCCATCATGATGTAATTATAGCAACTATGATTAAGACAGTTAATAAATCAGTCAAGAAGGCTAGGAAGATGTTTCTGCTGGATAGAGCAGATAAGCAGTTATTAACATCTCACTTAGACAATGAATTGGCATCACTTAGATGGATGTAGAGGAATTATGGGCAAAGTTTAGGCAGATTGGAAATCATGGTCTGGAGAGTTATGTGCCTAGTAAGTGGATAAAGGATGGAAAAGACCCACCATGGTTTAATAACGAAATTCGGAGGATGTGAGGAAGCAGAGGCTATTGCACTTTCGGTTCAAAAGGGAACGCATAAATGACGACAAGCGAAGGTAAGTAGAGATTTATGCCTCTGTTAAAAGATCAGTGCGTGAAGCATACAACAACTACAAATACCACCGTAACACCTTAGTAACGGATCTGGTCGTATGTAAAATCGCTAAGCGGGTCTAAGGCTTCCATTCACTCCATTGTTGGCCAGTCTGGTGTGGCAGTTGAAGATAGCAAAACGAAAACTGAAGTTTTAAATTTCTCGTTCAAGAAATCGTTCACACAAAAAAATAGTACAAAAAATACCGTCATTTGACCATCGGACAGATTCCCGTATGGACGACATAGTAATAAGCATACCTGGCGTAGAGAACCAACTGAAAGAAGTGAAAGGAAACAATCGCCAGGGCCGGATGGATTCCCAGTTCGATTTTACGTCTCTATGGCATTGGCCTCTTACCTAACTTGCATGTATCGTGAATCTGTCGCCCAGCGCAAAGACCCAAGCGACTGGAGAAACCCGCAGGTGACTCCAGCAAAATTACAGACCAATATCTCTGTTTGCTGCAGAATGCTTGACCATATTCTCAGTTCGAATATTAAGTTTTCTTGAGACTGAGAAACTTATGTGCAGGAATTAGCACGGTTTTAGAAAGCATCGCTCGTGCGAAACTCAGCTTGCCGTTTTGTCAGATGGTATACTGAGAACTAAGAATGAAGGGCAACAGCCAGATTCCATATTTCTAGATTTACAGAAAGCATTTGACACTGTGCCCCATTGCAGGCCGTTAACGAAGGTATCAGCATATGAAATAAGTTCACAAATATGTGAGTGGCTCAAAGATTTCTTAAATAATAGAACGCAGTATGTTGTCCTCGACGGCGAGTGTTCATCAGAGACAAGAGAATCATGAGGAGTGCCCTAGGCAAGTATGATAAGATCGCTTTGTTCTCTATAAACATAAATGTTTTGGCGGGCAGGGTGGGCAACAATCTCCGGTTGTTTGCTGATTATGCCGTGGTGTACGGCAAGGCATCGAAATTGAGTGACTGCAGGAAGATACCAGATGACTTTCCAGTTGGTGTGATGAATGGCAGATAGCCCAATGTGGAAAAATGTAAGTTAATGAGGATGAGTAGGAAGAACAAACCTGTACTGTTCGGCACAGTATTACTAGCGTCCTCGATGACACAGTGATGTCGTTTAAATATGTAGGAATAACGTTGCAAAGCGATATGAGATGCAACGAGCATGTGAGAAATATGGCAGGGAAGGCGAATGGTCGACTTCGGTTTCTTCGGAGAAATTTAGGAAAGAGTGGTTCACCTGTAAAGGAGACCGCATATAGGACTATGGTACGACCTATTCTTGAGTACTGCTCGAGTGTTTGGGATCCGTACCGGGTCGACTTGAAGGAAGACATCGAAGCAATTCAGAGGCGGGCTGCTAGATTTGTTACCGGTATGTTCGAACAACACATAAGTGTTACGGAAATGCTTCGGGAACTCAAATCGGAATCCCTGGAGGGAAGTCCACGTTCTTTTCGAGAAACACTATTGAGAACATTTAGAGTACCGGCATTTGAAGCTGACCGCTGAGCGATTCTACTGTCACCAACATACATTGCGCGTATGGACCACGAAGATAAGATACGAGAGATTAGGACTCATACGGAGGCATACAGTCGTTCTTCCTTCGCTCTATTTGCGAGTGGAACAGGAAAGGAAAAGCAAGTAGGGTATAGGGTACCGTCCGCCACGCACCGTACGGTGGCTTGGGAAGAATGTACAGTATGTAGATGTAGATGAAGTGGAAATAACAGTGCCTTAGCACACATTGTAACTTACAGATCAGTGCTACGGCATGCCACAAAAATGGCTCTGAGCACTATGGGACTTAACATCTATGGTCATCAGTCCCCTAGAATTTAGAACTACTTAAACCTAACTAACCTAAGGACAGCACACAACACCCAGCCATCACGAGGCAGAGAAAATCCCTGACCCCGCCGGGAATCGAACCCGGGAACCCGGGCGTGGGAAGCGAGAACGCTACCGCTCCACCACGAGATGCGGGCGGCATGCCACAGAAACTGGTTTAATCGTGTTGTCTCTACACAATATCAAGGAAGAAAACAAAAATCAGGCAGGTTATGAGCAACATACAACACAAAGCAAAGAGTGCAACACACTCGCACGAAGTCGTGATTAGGTACACACTGCTATTAAGCTAGCTTCTGTCCTCATGTGCTGAACGAAACCAAAACCAATATGGAAGACTTTTTATCAACCAATAAGGAATCGAGACTATAGACTCATAAACTTGCAGCGCTCTCAGTGGCCTGGCAGCAAAACAAGGTCGTGTTACTGGGCGTTCCTATATATGAGTTTCACCCCCGTGAGTATTACACTGTAAAAGATCTTCCACAAGTATCTCTGATCAAAGCACTTTAGTCAAACACATGACAGTGAACGAGGGAAGCTTTTGCCAAATATCCTTGATTAAAGGTAGAGCGTGGGCCTAGCTTTGATCAAATTTCACCACTGTATACTTCTCACTTCGCTTGCTGTAGTACCTTTAACCTAGAAGATGACGTCGAAGCATTGATCGTGCGTGGATCCACCACAGTGATCACTGTAATGAAGACGAAATTGTTCACAACACAAAGCAAGCCGCCGGCCGGTATGACCGAGCGGTTCTAGGTGCTTCAGTCTGGAACCGCGCGACCTCTACGGTGGCAGGTTCGAATCCTGCCTCGGGCATGGATGTGTGTGATCTCCTTAGGTTAGTTATGTTTAAGTAGTTCTAAGTTCTACGGGACTGATGACCTCAGATGTTAAGTCCCATAGTGCTCAGAGCCATTTGAACCATTTTTGAAAATTAAGCACGACAATGCAACACCTCATGTAGTGCGCCCAACAACAGCTTTGCTTCAACATTTTTGACGTGTCATTTGGAAGCATCCTCTATGAGTCCAGATCTTGGAACATGCGAATTCTGTCTTTTCGACAAGCTGAGAGAACGGCTGGAAAGAGAGAGATTTTCCACCTATGAGGATGTTCACACGGCGGTTCTCAAATGGGTCCGTGACGAAGGATCACATTTCCAATGCCGAGGAATTGAACGATTAGTATAACATTCCAATCGTTGTTTGCAGAGACTTGGAGACTATTTGAAACATAGTGTTGCGCATCTGTATCACTCTGAAGTGTATTACAGCATTCAACAGAACTTATTTGGACTGTCATAATCTACATTTACGTGACGCCACCTAATAGTGTGTGGTGGAGGGTACTTTTTTATCACTAACTGAGCCCTCCCACCCTGTTCCACTCGCGAATAGCGCTTGGAAGAATGATTGTCGGCAACCCTCTTTATTGTCTCTACAATCCTCTAGATTGGCTCTAATTTCTCGAATTTTCGCCTCATGATGATTACGTGAGACTTATGTGCGGGAAGTAATATGTTGTCCGACTTTTCCCGGAAAGTGCTCTCTCGAAATTTCAGTGTTAAATCCCTCCGTGATGCATAAGCCTCTCTTGTGACGTCTGCCAAGGGAGTTTGTTGAGCATCTCCGTAACGCTCCCGTGCCGACTAAAAGATCCCGTGCCGAAATGCGCCGCTCTTCGTTGAATCTCCTCTAGCTCTTCTATCAGTCCTACCTGGTAAGGATCACAGACAGATGAACAATACTTAAGAATCGGTCGAACAGGTGCCTTAATAAGCCACTTCCTTCGTCGATAAGTTACATTTTCTTAAGAGCCTTCCTGTGAATCTAAGTTTGGCATGTGCTTTTCCCACTATTTGTTTTATGTAGTCATTCCACTTAAGGTCGCTCTGGATAGTTAATCCTAGATATTTTACGGCAGACACTATTTCCAGCACTTTGTCATCAACAGTGTAGCTGTAAAGTAGTGGATTTCTTTTCCTATGTACGCACAATATGCTACATTTACTTACGTTATATGATACATTTACTTACGTTCAGGGTCAACTGCCAGAGTCTGCACCATTCATCAGTTCTCTGGAGGTCATCCTGCAAATCGTTACTATCTTCCGGCGTTGCCACTATGGTATAGACAACCGCGTCATCTGCAAACGGCCGTAAGAGTGCTTCCGACGCTTTCTACTACATCATTTGTAATATTGTAAATAGTAACGATCCTATCACGCTTCCCTGGGGTACATTTACATCTGTCGATTCAGTTCCGTTAAGAGCGACGTATCGAGTTCTGTCTGTAAGGAAGTCTTGAATCAGGTCGCAAATCTGCCCCGATACTCGATAAGCTCTTATTTCTTTATTTTTTTGTTATTTTTTTTACTAAATGTCAGTGCAGGACGGTGTCCTGAAGTCAAACCTGAGCGCCAAAGTCTACAGCGCTCTGGATCTTGTAACATACCCCCCCCCCCCCCCCGGCATTACTATAATATTCGATACCCGGAATTTGTAGCCGGGTATCGGTACTTTCTGTTAAACAAAGAATAAAAATCATGCCACAATGACACCTTTTCCTGTTATGTAATTGTACTATATAATACTATGAATGATATTTAAACAAAATTTACGAATAATTTATTAAATAATATGTAAATATGTAACATAATAATCACTATGAACCATCAACATTTACTCAGAACTATAATAATCAGTATGTAATTCATTTGATTAGAAGTAGTTATAAATGTTAGCTTTGTTATTACTTTCGTTAATTAACTGCAATTAGATCTCGAAAGTTCAGTTTGGAAAACGTTATTGTAAATCGATCAAAAAGCAAGAATCAAATTTAAATTCACGTAATTTCAAGTGATATGTAATTTCAAACTCAAATTTGTAAGCCAGAATTAATACCATTACTAAAATAATTAATTGATCATTGTTAGCACATGTAATTAACTCCATTACTTACGTTTGCATGCACATTTCAAAGTTATGAGCCATTAAAGAGGTTAAACAACTTGTGTATATATTACGTAAATGTTAGCAATATTTTCCGATCGATAATTGATTTGTATTTATTAAATTAGTGAAACACATTATTGTAAATAAGTCATATTTAATTTTCAATCTTAAATTGTACAATTCCTAACCTAAAACTCATCTGTAATGAACTAATATTTTATGCTGTAAGTAATCTGATTGTCAACCTTTTGTATATTTGTAACTTTTAATTGTAACTATTAATTTCACGATGGTGTAATAATTGAAGTAATGAACACTCATTGTTTGGAATGTGTATAAGCAAACGCGGCAATGCAGCGTCAGTTCGCCTAGGGGGTCACTTTGTAGTGAAGTCTTTTCGGTCAGCAAATCAGCCTGTCAGCTGTTGGATTGTCAAAGAGACTGTATGTGAAGTTTGATTTATTCTGCAATGACTTTGGAAAAATGTTATCATCAACAAATAAACCTTCGCAAATTGTATGACATGGAGTTTTAATTAGAAGGAATCACCAGCTACCCGACTCTGGCAACTTACAAGATAAGTACAACAAAAATACTTTGTTATGCATCGCCCATACTTACTTCCACGCCAGGTGCAAATATATAAGTAATTATATTAACGCACCAGTAAATAAATCATATGCATTCATAATGTAAGGGAGATGTCATAATCTCATGGAGGAACAGAGCGAAGTAAGTTTCGCAGGATCTCTGTTTGCGGAATCAATATTGATTTTTATAGAGGAGATTTTCCTTCTCCAAGAACGTTCGGGAAGACGACGGTTCAAACCCGCGTCCGGCCATCCAGATTTAGGTTTTCCGTGATTACCCTTCAGGTGATTTGCTTCAGGCAAATGGTTCCTTTGAAAGGGCACGGCCGACTTCCATCCCTGTCGTTCCCTAATCCAATGCGACCAATGACCTTCGCCGTTTGGTCCCTTCCCCGCTTATCAACCAACCAACCTCCTCCAGGAACGTCATAATTCTTGACAATAAAACATGTTCCACAATTGTACAACGATTGAAGTCAACGGTACAGGTCTATAATTGTGTGCATCTTTTCTACGGCCCTTCCAGTTGGCCGGCCGAAGTGGCCGTGCGGTTAAAGGCGCTGCAGTCTGGAACCGCAAGACCGCTACGGTCGCAGGTTCGAATCCTGCCTCGGTCATGGATGTTTGTGATGTCCTTAGGTTAGTTAGGTTTAACTAGTTCTAAGTTCTAGGGGACTAATGACCTCAGCAGTTGAGTCCCATAGTGCTCAGAGCCATTTTTGAGCCCTTCCAGTCGCTAGGTGCCCTTCGTTGCTCAAGCGACCTACGATAAATTACCGCTAGAAGCGGAGCAAGTTCTTTCGCACAATCCTTCTAGAATATCATACGAATATCTCATCTGGTCCTGAGGCCTTTACACTAATAACTGACTGTAGATTTTTTTTCCTATTCCGCAATCAGTTATTTCAATATCTGCCATTTCGACGTTCGTACGACAGTTGAAAGGACGGACCATGTTACAATCTTCCACGGTGAAACAATTTCGGAATGTGAAGTCTCTTCGTACAAAAAATATTTGTGGACGTTTCTTGAATATGCTACTCTGAGACGAAGGTATTGGCTCAAGGGGGAAATTTTTGTGGGTTGTATCAAACCAGTTAGAAAACTGATGACCCAAAGCAAAATAGTAAATACATCAGTAAAGACCATAAATATTATAAAAATGGATGTATTTATGTATTTGTGTATGTTCCACGTCTTCTCCTATGCCAATGGGCCGATTTCGACCAAAATTGGTACTCATGTCCTTTACAATCAGGCAACAGTCGCTGAGTGGATAAGAACCACCTACCAACCACATTTCAGTAGATACGACGTCACAAACAATGAAATGAGTGAAAACTGCCCAGACACTATTCGCATATGCCGCTACATGCAGCTACAAAATTATATCACGCTACCACACTTAGTTAAGGAGATTTTTTTTTTGGGGGGGGGGGGGGGGGGGTCATCAGTCTGGCTTGATGCGGCCCGCCACGGATTCCTCTCCTGTGCCAGCCACTTCATCTCAGAGTAACATTCGCAACCTAGGTCCTCAATTATTTACTGGATATATTCCAATCTCTGTCTTCCTCTGCAGTTTTTGCACTCTACAGCTCCCTCTTGTACCATGAAAGTCATTCCGTCATGTCTTAACAGATGTCCTATCATCCTGTGCCTTCGCCTTGTCAGTGTTTTCCACATATTCCTTTCCTCTCCGATTCTGTGCGGAACCTCCTCATTCCTTACCTTATCAGTCCACCTAATTTTCTACATTCGCCTGTAGCACAACATCTCAAATGCTTCGATTCTCTCCTGTTCCGGTTTTCCCACAGTCCATGTTCCACTACCATACAATGCTGAGCTCCAAAGTACATTTTCAGAAATTTCTTCCTCAAACTAAGGCCTATGTTTGATACTAGTAGACTTCTCTTGGCCAGGAATGCCTTTTTTGCCAGTGCTAGTCTGCTTTTCATTTCCTCCTTGCTCCGCCCGTCTTTCATTATTTTGATGCCTATATAACAGAATTCCTTAACTTCATCAACTCCGTGACCATCAATCCTGATGCTACGTTTCTCGCTGTTCTCATTTGTGGTACTTCTCATTACTTTAGTCTTTCTTCGATGTACTCTCAGTCGATATTCTGTACTCATTAGGCTGTTCATTCCATTCAGCATATCATGTAATTCTTCTTCACTTTCACTCACGATAGCAATGTCATCAGCGAATCGTATCATTGATATCCTTTCATCCTGAATTTTAATTCCGCTCCTGAACTTTTCTTTTATTTCCATCATCGCTTCTTCGATGTACAGATTGAACAGTGAGAGCGAAAAACTACATCCTTGTCTTACACTCTATTTAATCCGAGCGCTTCGTTCTTCGTCGTCCATTCTTATTATTCTCTCTTGGCTCTTGCATGTGTTATACTATTAGTTTACCTGTCTCTCCGTACAGCTTACTCCTATTTTTTCAGAATTCCGAACATCTTGCACCATTTTACAGCGTCGAAAGCTGTTTCCAGGTCGACGAATCCATTGAACGTTTCTTCATGTTTTTTTAAAGTCTTGCTTCCATTATCAACCACAACGTCAGAATTGCCTCTTGGATACCTTTACCTTTTCTAAAGCCAAACTGATCGCCATTTAGCACATCCTCAGTTTTTCTCCATTCTTCTATATATTATCCTTGTTAGCAACTTGGGTACATGAACTGTTAAGCTGATTGTGCGCCCACTTGTAAGCTCTTGCAGTCTTCGGAATTGTCAAGATCATATTTTTCCGAGAGTCAGATGGTATGTCACCAAATTCATATATTCTACACACCAATGAGAATAGTCGTCTTGTTACCACTTCCCCCAATGATTTTAGAATTCTGATGGAATGTTATTTACCCCTCTAGCCTAATTTGATCTTAAGTCCTCCAAAGCTCTCTTAAATTCTGATTCTAATACCGGATCCCCTATCTCTTCTAAATCTACTCCTGTTTCTTTTTCTATCACATCAGACAAATTTTCCAACTCACAGAGGCCTTCAATGTACTCTTTCCAACTATCCGCCCTCTCCTCTGAATTTGACAGTGGAATTCCCGTTACACTCGTTATGCTAACACCCCTGCTTTTAATGTCACGGAAGGTTGGTTTGGCTTTCCTATATGCTGAGTCAGTCCTTCCGACAATAATTTCTTTTTCGATTTCTTCACATTTTTCATGCAGCCACTTCGTCATAGCTTCCCTGCACATCGTATTTATTTCATTCATCAGCGACTTGTATTTCTGTATTCTTGAATTTCCCTTAACTTTTTTTAAGGGGATATGAAGTCGTAAAATTGAGATGCGTGAAAAACTGCTGCATTGCGTGTGAGGTTTAAGTTGATTATTTGTTTGCTACTAACTCTATTCGCAACACATTTTGCAGACAGTATCCACATATATATCATTGTACGACACAAAGACTGAGATGCGTGAAAAATAGCCGCATCGTCCATAAAGTTTTAATACGAGGTTTGACTGAAAAGTAGTAACTCCACCTTCGTAACTCTTCAACAGTTGGCAGTATTGGTATGCGGCAGGTACTGGCTTGCTCCGTAGCCTCTTCTCTACAGCTCCAGCTGGCGGGAAGCCTTAGTGTTGAACGGTCGTGTTGTTACAGTGTAAAGTATGGAGCCCTGCGCAGACGGTCCGTCAATGCGATCTAAGTGCAGTCATTGAATTCTTGACAGCAGAAGGTGTCACCCCAAAGGAGATTCATCAGAGAATGAAAGCAGTCTATGATGATTGTGTTGATGTGAGTACTGTTGGGCGAGTAAGTTTAAAGATGTTGAGGCGAGAACATCTGACCTGCGTGACAGACAACCAGCTGGACGTCTTGTGACAGCAACCACCGAGTATCACAAGCAAAATGTTGACAGACTGATTCAGGACGGTCGTCGTATCATTCATAGAGAAACTGCAAGCACAATCGGCATTTCACGAGAACGCGTGGGTCACATTATTGCTTTGCTTGGCTACCGGAAGACCTGTGGACGATGGGTACCCCGGATGCTGACTCCCGAAGTGACATCGTACAGACTTGAAACCTGCCAGGAACTCCTCTCGCGTTAAGAGAATGAAAGTGACGCCCTTACTCGATTCAACTGTGAAAGGAGACGTAACGTGGGTCACCATTACGACTCGGAGACGAAACATCAGTCTACTGAATATCGACACAAAGACTCGCCCCAGAAAAGGAAATTCGAGACGCAGCCCTCAGCTGGAAAAATCATGGCCACAGTGTTCTGGAATGCAGATGGTGTTATCCATGTTGATTTCCTTGATCGTGGCAGAACAATAAATTCAGAGCTTTACATCACAACGCTGCGAACTCTGAAACGACAGCTAACAAGGGTCGGAAAGGAAAAGGGAAATGTTTTCCTGTAGCACGACAATGCCAAACCACACACTTCACGTCCCACCACAGCAGAACTTCAGACACTAAATCTCACCACCGTACGGCATCCTCCATAGAGTCCAGATTTAGCACCGTCTGACTTCCATCTGTTCCCGATAATGAAAGACGATATGCTGGGACATCATTATTCTTCTGATCAAGACACTGAGAAAACTGTGAGACTGTGGTTGCGGAAACAGAGTGTTGACTTCTGCCGTGACGGCTTCAGAAAATTTGTTCATCGTTGGCAGAAATGATCCAATTGGTGGGTGATTATGTGGAAAAGTGAATATTGGTAATTAAAGATCACATTCTAAGGTTTATTTCTGCGTTTGATTTATTAAAATATTCCCATCCAAACCCAATTAACGAAGGTGGAGGCATTACTTTTCATTCAACCCTCGTAAATTTATTCTTTACTACTAAGACACTACTGCAGTCGAGTCAACGTAAGAAAATCCCTGACACCTGGCGGCGCTTTTGACAGCTTTCAATTGAGAAGTGCAAACGGCTGTAGGCGAAAACAACAGCCATCTATATAGAGCTATAAGGAGGCGGTGCCGTAGAGTAGTTTACAAACTTACGTTGTAGGCACGCGAAGCAACTGCGACATGCGTGCACAAATTGTCCGGGATACTGTACTTACACGTATGTTCGTTATGCATATTTCTTTGTACGACTGTTTCATAAGTTCGAAGATGTTTTCACGAATACATGGAAATAAATTTGTTTTCGATATTACACTACAAGGAGAAAGAAAACTGGCGTTCTACGGATCAGAGCGTGGAATGTCAGATCCCTTAATCGGGCAGATAGGTTAGAAAATTTAAAAAGGGAAATGGATAGGTTAAAGTTAGATATAGTGAAGTTCGGTAGCAGGAGGAACAAGACTTTTGGTCAGGTGAATACAAGGCTATAATTACAAAATCAAATAGGGGTAATGCAGGAGTAGGTTTAATAATGAATAAAAAATAGGAGTGCGGGTAAGCTACTACAAACAGCATAGCGAACACATTATTGTGGCCAAGATAGACACGAAGCCCGCGTCTACTACAATAGTACAAGTTTATATGCCAACTAGCTCTGCAGATGACGAAGAAACTGATGGAATGTATGATGAGAAAAAAGAAATTATTCAGGTAGTGAAAGGAGACGAAAATTTAATAGTCATGGGTGACTGGAATTCGATAGTAGGAAAAGGGAGAGAAGGAAACATAGTAGGTGAATATGGAATGGGGCTAAGAAATGAAAAAGGAAGCCGCCTGGTAGAATTTTTGCACAGAGCATAACTTAATCATAGCTAACACTTGGTTCAAGAATCATGAAAGAAGGTTGTATACATGGAAGAAGCCTGGAGATACTAGAAGGTATCAGATAGATTATATAATGGTAAGACAGAGATTCAGGAACCAGGTTTTAAACTGCAAGACATTTCCAGTGGCAGATGTGGACTCTGACTACAATCTATTGGTTATAAACTGTAGATTAAAACTGAAGAAACTGCAAAAATTTAAGGAGATGGGACCTGGATAAACTGCCAGAACCAGAGGTTGTAGAGAGTTTCAGGGAGACCATTAGGGAACGATTGACAGGAATGGGGGAAAGAAATACAGTGGAAGAAGAATGGGTAGCTTTGAGGGATGAAATAGTGAAGGCAGCAGAGGATCAAGTAAGTAAAAAGACGACGGCTAGTAGAAATCCTTGGGTAACAGAAGAAATATTGAATTTAACTGATGAAAGGAGAAAATATAAAAATGCAGTAAATGAAGCAGGCAAAAAGAAATACAAACATCTCAAGAATTAGATAGACAGAAAGTACAAAATGGCTAAGCAGGGATGCCTAGAGGACAAATGTAAGGATGTAGAGGCTTATCTCACTAGGGATAAGATAGATACTGCCTACAGGAAAATTAAAGAGACCTTTGGACAAAAGAGAACCACTTGTACGAATATCAAGAGCTCAGATGGAAACCCACTTCTAAGGAAAGAAGGGAAAGCAGAAAGGTGGAAGGAGTATATAGAGCGTCTATACAAGGGCGATGTACTTGAGGACAATATTATGGAAATGGAGGAGGAGGTAGATGAAGATGAAATGGGAGATACGATACTGCGTGAAGAGTTTGATAGAGCACTGAAAGACCTGAGTCGAAACAAGGTCCCAAGAGTAGCCAACATTCCATCAGAACTACTGACTGCTTTGGGAGAGGCAGTCCTGACACAACTCTACCATCTGGTGAGCAAGATATATGAGACAGGCGAAATACCCTCAGACTTCAAGAAGAATATAATAATTCCAAACCCAGAGAAAGCAGGTACTGTCAGATGTGAAAATTACCGATCAGTCAGTTTAATAAGTCACGGATGCAAAATACTAACGCGAATTCTTTACAGACGAATGGAAAAACTGGTAGAAGACGACCTCGGGGAAGATCAGTTTGGATTCCGTAGAAATATTGGAACACGTGAGGCAATATTGACCCTACGACTTATCTTAGAAGCTAGATTAAGAAAAGGCAAACCTACGTTTCTAGCATTTGTAGACTTAGAGAAAGCTTTTGACAATGTTGACTGGAATACTCTCTTTCAAATTCTGAGGGTGGCAGGTATAAAATACAGGGGGCGAAAGGCTATTTACAATGTTTACAGGAACCAGATGGCAGTTAGAAGAGTCGAGGGGCATTAAAGGGAAGCAGTGGTTGGGAAGGGAGTGAGACGGGGTTGTAGCCTCTCCCCAATGTTATTCAATCTGTATGTTGAGCAAGCAGTAAAGGAAACTGTAGTGTCGGCAGACTTGCCAACACTACGCACACTAATTGAAAGAGGCGGCCAAGATGCACGCGCTAACTCACGCAGGCGGGCGTTAGGTCTGAAACAGGATACGTAATGAATGCTATAAAGAAAAGTACGTAGCTGCTGGAATACTTAACTTTAATCCATCATTTGTATACAGCGTTCTTGATGATACAAGTGAGACTCTCTCTAGATAAATGCAATATAATGCTAATGGCGCCTTGCTAGGTCGTAGCCATGGACTTAGCTGAAGGCTATTCTAACTGTCTCTCGGCAAATGAGAGAAAGGCTTCGTCAGTGTAGTCGCTAGCAAAGTCGTCCGTACAACTGGGGCGAGTGCTAGTCCGTATCTCGAGACCTGCCTTGTGGTGGCGCTCGGTCTGCGATCACTGACAGTGGCGACACGCGGGTCCGACATGCACTAATGGACCGCGGCCGATTTAAAACTACCACCTAGCAAGTGTGGTGTCTGGCGATGACACCACAGAAACAAAAGAAAAATTCGGAGTAGGTATTAAAATCCATGGAGAAGAAATAAAAACTTTGAGGTTCGCCGATGACATTGTAATTCTGTCAGAGACAGCAAAGGACTTGGAAGAGCAGTTGAACGGAATGGACAGTGTCTTGAAAGGAGGGTATAAGATGAACATCAACAAAAGCAAAACGAAGATAGTGGAATGTAGTCGAATTAAGTCGGGTGATCCTGAGGGAATTAGATTATGAAATGAGACACTCAGAGTAGTAAAGGAGTTTTGCTATTTGGGGTACAAAATAGCTGATGATGGTCGAAGTAGAGAGGATATAAAATGTAGACTGGCAATGGCAAGGAAAGCGTTTCTGAAGAAGAGAAATTTGTTAACATGGAGTATAGATTTAAGAGGCAGGAAGTCGGTTCTGAAAGTATTTGTATGGATTGTAGCCTTGTATGGAAGTGAAACGTGGAGATAAATAGTTTAGACAAGAAGAGAATAGAAGCTTTCGAAATGTGGTGCTACAGAAGAATGCTGAAGATTAGATGGGTAGATCATATAACTAATGAGGAGGTATTGAATAGAATTGGGGAGAAGAAAAATTTGTGGCACAACTTGACTAGAAGAAGGGGTCGGTTGGTAGGACATGTTCTCAGGCATCAAGAGATCACCAATTTAGTGTTGGAGGGCAGTGTGGAGGGTAAAAATCGTAGAAGGAGACTAAGAGATGAATACACTAAGCAGATTAAGAAGGATGTAGGTTGCAGTAGGTACTGGGAGATGAAGAAGCTTGCACAGGATAGAGTAGCATGGAGAGCTGCATCAAACAGGTCTCAGGACTGAAGACCACAACAACAACAACAACAACAACAACAACAACATTACACTACAAACACAGTTCACTTTTTGTTTTCGTTTCTAATGAAAATTAGCGGAATTATTACCTGGCCAATACCTGATTTGTCTGCTAGCGAATTAAAAAACGCTAATAAGAAAGTAGGTCTAACAGTGCTGAGAACGTGCGTACGAAGTGTGATCAAATGTAACGGGAATTTTTGTTTTTCTTAATGAATATTTATTTATTCCTCAAAATCAACTTTGTACCCTTCAACGTAATCCTCAGGTATCACAGATTTGTGTCAGCGCTTTTTCCGATCTTGGAAGCACTTCTGGAACTCACTTTACGGTGGTCTTTAACTCTTTCGGCGATTCTGCTGTTTTTATCTCATTAATGTGGCAAAACGACGTCCTTTCATGGTTCTCTTTAGCCTCGGGAATAGAAAGAAGTCACAGGGGACCATGTCTAGCGAATGCGGTAGCTGAGGCGACATAGTGGTTTCGTCGATTTTTTTTTTTTTCAAATAAGCAAGAAGAAGCATTGAAGTGTGGGCGAGTACAGTGCCGTGATGCAATTTCCACGAGTGGTCTTGCCACAATTCTGGTCATATTCTTCGGACTGCTTCACGCAAACGGCCCGTTAACTTCCAGGTAGTGCAGTATTCCTTATTGACCGTACGATCACAGTGCGGGAACTCATGATGCATTATCCCATTATAATCGAAGAAAGCGATGAGAAGAACTTTCACATGTGATCGAACTTGTAGAATTTTTTTCGGTCTTGGCTCCTCAGTCACTGGAACGGCTGGACCTTGGTTTCGACGTTATACCCGTAGATCCATGTATCGTCACCTGATATAATCTGGATCGTCTACGCGACGCCTTTTTTGGTCGAAATACAAGAACTTCGGAACAAACTTTGCTGCTACAAGTTTCATCCACAAAACGACCGAAAAAATTGCTTGGCATGAACCAAAGGTATGCCGACATCATCAGCAAACTCTCTGTTGATGATTCGGCGATTTTCCAGAACCATTTCCTTTACTTCTTCCACAATGTCGTCAGTAACTGATGTGCTAAGGCGTCAAGGGCTGTAGTCGTTTTCAGCATCTTTTCGAACCTCTTCGAAACGTTTGTACCACCCGTAAAGCGATGTCTTACTGATAGTAGATTCGCCAAAAGCCACAGTCACCATTTAGAATGCGGCGCCGCACCTAATTCCACTTTTCAAGCAAAATTTAATGCAAATCCTTTGATCCATCGTTTTAGAAGCAAAAATTGTCAGAGCACTCGAAAACACGTGTAACCTTTCCGACTGTGAATAATAAACAAAATGTTCAAAACAGCTGAGAATGCAAACATGTGTACCAACATGATAAAAAATCTGAAAATGGGATGTACAAAGTCCGTGAAATTAAATAGTTCCCGTTACTTTTTGATCACACCTCGTACATAATTTGTTGCCAGCCTCCAGATGCTGCTGACTTCATTTTGTGTTGCGCGTCAGGGAACATTAAAAGAAATCTGTGTACGTACGGGCAAATGGCAGCCCAGAGATATTAGCCGTAAGCGTGGACTGCTGACTGCTACAGGCAGCGCCTGTGCAGTTCTTTTCGCCGTCTGTAACCGGGCCGTCATCGACTCTGCTAACAACCAGAAGCAGAACACCCTTTTTCCCCGTCGGCTTCTTTTTTTATTATTTTGAGGGCTCCATTCGGAATCCGCCCCCGCTTCTGCAGCTAGCCTTGTGTTACAGCGACCCCGCCTTGGGGACCGACTGACTGACCACACACACAGGTGGCCCCGGCGAAGCGGAGGTCGACGGCATTCCTGAACTGATGAAAAAAAAGGAAAAGCAGATGAGGTGTGAGTGTGAGAGAGAGAGAGTGCTTGGCGACGCGGCCATGCAAATTGCGGGCCTTGGGCAGCACAGCTGACTCCTAACGAAGACTTTGCCCCCAGATCACATCAGCGTCGTGCGTAATGCACAAGCGGAATTCTACGTGCCCTTTCTTATACTAAATGCAACTGCCTCCCTCTCGAAGGCTGTCAACTCGTCTCTAAATTTTCCCTATCTTGACTGCTGTAATCTACGTACCTCCCGCTCCTCTGCTTATCAAATAACGGATACTATAGGTACTTTCCTGTCCATTCTATTCGAAACATGCAACTCAAGTCCGGAAACTTAATGTGTGCTACTACTAGGAAGTAACTTGTGCAAACACTTGCCGAGGTGCTTACATCGGGACAAAAACTTTCACAAGCTAACTTCCGCCAGTCGCTTTGGCAATTTCAGGAACTGTCGGTAAGTACAGTACCTAAAGAAGTGCTTTCTCTACAGTTACGTCTCGACAGTTTACACTGTTGTGGTTAGAAACAGAGAACCCACCACCGTTGTTGTATTATTATTATTGAACAAAATTGTTACGAAAAGCACAGTTAATAAACAAGAAATGATTTAATTCGCACAACCTGTATGGGACACATTCTTATGGGGCTGATGGACAATCTTACTTTGTACAGGCACCTGTGAAAGATGGTTCAAAGCAGTGTTTCCCGAGATGTACGTCGTCTTTCTTCGTGTGTCAGCCGGTAAGATTTTTCAAATAATTTTATCATATCACAGTCTTAGCTGCACTATACTTTCTGTTAATAGAATTAGTCATATTTTTTTAATCTTGTGAGCAGTTGTATACAAATACAGTACCTCATAGGCCATAGGGAGACACCAGTGACTAGAGATAGCTTACAAGAAGATGACACAAATGTGCCGAGACAAGGGTAGTTGACACGGCCTATAGCCCCTATAACAAAAACTTACAAAAAATCAAATGAGCACTATGGGACTTAACATCTGAGGTCATCAGTCCTCTAGAACTTAGAACTACTTAAACCTAACTAACGTAAGGACATCACACACATCCATATCCGAGGCAGGATTCGAACCTGCGACCATGGTGGTCGCGCGGTTCCAGACTGTAGCGCCTAGAACCGCTTTCTGCCAATCCGGCCGGCCAAAAACTTACAAGCACGTAAACACTGCCCACGAAAACCTGTACTGTACAGGGAGAAAACTATTAACTTGTTTACACCGCAATACAAAGGCGTTGAGGAAGTCGAGACGATGTTATACCGGTCTCTTGCGCTTCATCAAGTAGGGAAACTACCTCAAATTGGCCTACAAAAATCAACAACGCAACAGTGCATGCGCCTCGAGAGAGATTTTCGCATTCTCTCGCTCTCTACGCACAAATTTTCAGTACTACAGAAAAATGAATAGGACCTTTACTGTGGGAAACTTAATGTAGTTTAATTTTGTACTGTGATACATTTTCGCTAAGGATCAAGGTTTACGAGTTATCAAAGAAACACGTACAAAAGTGACCTTGAAACGCCCCCTCACCCCCACATTCACCCCCAATGGTCATGGTTTTTAGTATGTTGTTCACGGGACTCCACTGAACCGAAATTTGCGGTTACAAGAATTATTTTCCTACTCGACCTTTTTTTTAGTCCTCGTGGTCGACCCGCACTTTTCAGTGAACGTGTTTTCCCGGATAAAGCCTGTATCATCATAGACAGAAAGCACATTATTCGCAATAGGTCACAACAGGTTGTAGAGAATCGCCGCCTTATACTTGGAAAGAACCATCCACATAGATTAACACAGAACTTGCGGGAGGGCATGTCGATGCTTCCCTTCATTATATTACACACTTTTCCTCAGATAGGTACTCCGCAAATTTTTTGAAGAGATCCACTTGATCTTTGTACAAATATAAGAGGTGCTCAAAAAGTTTCCGTTTGAGGACGATGCTGCAGCGTATATGCAACCCTGCACGACAACGATGCGGTTATACGAGGGTGAGTCAAATGAAAACCTTAAATATTTTTTTAAATATTTTTATTGTGTACAAGTGGTACAAAGCTGTATCACTCTTCAACATAATCTCCCCCACACTCAATGCAAGTCCTCCAGCGCCTACAAAGTGCATAAATTCCTTTAGAACAAAATTCTTTTGGTACTCCGCGCAACCACTCATGCATACGTCTTCATCAGAAGGTAACTTCTTTCTTTCCATTGCGTCTTTGAGCAGCCCAAACATATGCAAATCACTTGGAGCAAGGTCTGGTGAATATAGTGGATGAGGAATACACTGAAAATGCAGGTCTGTGATTGTTGCAACTGTTGTACAGGCAGTGTGGGGCCTTGCATTGTCATGTTGCAAAAGGACACCTGTTGACAGCAATCCACGTCGCTTTGATTTGATTGCAGGCCGCAGATGATATTTTAGATCTGTGTATGATGCGCTGGTGACAGTGGTCCATATAGGCATGTAATGCTCCAAAATGACGCCTTTTTCGTCCCAAAAGAGAGTCAGCATAACCTTCCCTCCTGATGGTTCTGTTCGAAACTTCTTTGGTTTTGGTGATGAGGAATGGCGCCATTCCTTGCTCCCTCTCTTCGTTTCCAGTTGGTGGAAGTGAACCCAGGTTTCGTCCCCAGTAACGATTCTTGCAAGGAAGCCATCACCTTCTCCTTCAAAGCGCCGAAGAAGTTCTTCACAAGCATCAACACGTCGTTCTCTCATTTCAGGAGTCAGCTCCTGTGGCATCCATCTTGCAGACACTTTGTGAAACTGGAGCACATCATGCATAATGTGGCGTGCTGACCCATGGCTAATCTGTAAACATGCTGCAATGTCATTCAGTGTCGCCCGGCGGTTTTCCTTCACTATGGCTTCAACTGCTGCAATGTTCTGTGGAGTCACAACTCGTTGTGTCTGACCTGGACGAGGAGCATCTTCCACTAAAGTCACCCCATTTGCGAACTTGCTACTCCATTCGTAGACTTGCTGCTGTGACAAACATGCTTCACCGTACTGAACCTTCATTCGTCGATGAATTTCAATAGGTTTCGCACCTTCATTACGCAAAAACCGAATAACAGAACACTGTTCTTCCCTGGTGCAAGTCGCAAGTGAAGCGGCCATCTTTATACTGATACTACGACGGTATGTGTGCTTCTGCACTGTGTTGCTACCTACAGGCCATTCTGCACGCTGTTTGTAGCACGCTTACCAACTTACAGGATAATGGCGCGAAATTTCGATCTGTTATTACAAATTTAAGGTTTTCATTTGACTCACCCTCGTATATGCACCGACTGTAGGCAAGGGGTAAGTGTGGCAAAGAATTTGTACACCTGGAAAACCGACGTCGATTTTGATCGGATGACGGCATATGCCACCTGGGGGAAAGTAGATGTGCTGATAATGGTTTCAACGTCGTCTGCCAACAGATAACGGAATGGTACAGCTACCCGAGCGTCATTTGTTTCTACCCTTTAATAGGGAATGCTTACAGCCAGGAAGCTCAATGTGGTGCAGATGTGTGCATGATGGCAACCATCCGACGAAGAAGCACTCGTGCTTGCTACAGCCAACTGAGCGAGTTTGAAGGGGATGAAATTGTGGCCTTCCGAGTGTTAGGTGGTCCTTTCGGAGAAATGCCACGCAAGTTGGAGGTACTGCGTCATTTATGCAATGATGTTGATGTCAGTGGTAAAATGACCATCGTCTGGACGTCCACACAGCACAGACGCCCGCCAGGATCGTCGTATTGAACGGGCAGCAGTGGCAGATCGTACAAGCGCCACAGCACAGGTAAGAAGGCTTGTGAGCCCAGACTCTTGCGAACCGGTTATCAGCTGTGGGACCACGGGCACGCACGAACACTCACACAACATCGACATGAACGGCTCGACTGATGTGGTCAGAGAATCGTCTGGGAGCTGGAATGTCGCGCCCGCGGTCTTCAGCGATGTAAGCAGATTCTGTGCGTATGCAAGTGATGCATACGACGTACACCTGATGAGCGCTGTGCATTCGTCCAAGACAACTGCCCCACCCCTGACCTTATGGTCAGGGGTGCGAAAAGCTACAGCTCTTGTTTACCTTTGGTGTTTCTGGCGGGGACACTAACCAGAGCTCGATAGGTGCAGAATGTAGTTAGACCCGTTCTTTTTTCCGTTCTTGCTATAAGTAGGTGTTGTGTTGGCGAAAAAATGGTTCAAATGGCTCTGAGCACTATGGGACTTATCATCTGAGGTCATAGACCTAGAACTACTTAAACCTAACTAACGTAAGAACATCACACACATCCATGCCCGAGGCAGGATTCGAACCTGCGACCATAGCAGCAGCGCGGTTCCGGACTGAAGCACCTAGAACCACTCGGTCACAACGGCCGGTTGTTGTGTTGTTCCAACAGAATAGTGCTCGCCCACACACTGCCTGTGAAACTCAACGTGCTCTGCAAAACGTGCAGCAGCTTCCCTGGCCAGCACGATCTCCGGACTTGCTTTCAGTCGAGCACTTGGATATGTTGGAACGAGAAGTGACTCGTGCGACTCGTCAGCTAACAACTCTTACAGAACTATGTGAAAAGGCCAAGCAGTCGTGGCATAACACATCCCAGGACAGTATTCATCAACTGTACAGGCGACTGGATGCCAGTGTCAGCGTCTGCATTACCGCCCGTGGAGGCTACACCACGTATTACGAGGGGGAGTTGGAAAATAAGTTTCCCCTTGTCGACTGTGGGCAGAGCTGTGTGATATGGGCGAAAGACGACGCGGCAGGTGAACACGCACGTGCAAGGCACCATTGGGTAGAGGACTACCGCGATCAAGCAGATGGCGCTGTCGCAGTGCCTGCAGAAAGTAGACGCCAGCCGCTCGGTCTTTTTCCGGAGCTACGGAGAGAAGGTACGTTTTGGAGTCGTGGTCACAGGCGGTAGTGAGAGCTGTTATCCGCTATGAATGGGCACGTGGAGTATCAGGCACAGATATTTATAACCGCCTTGTTGAGGTGTATGTCGAGGCAAATGGTGCGGAGATGGTGCCAGCAATTCAGTGATTGATGTCAGAAAGTGCAGGATATACCGAGACCTGGACGGACGCGCACGGCCACTACAGATGCAAATGTCAGAAAGGTGGATGACATGATTAAAGCGAACCGGCATATCACCATCGATGGAGTAGCGGCAGAACTTGGAATCGGATATGACCGAGCTCACAAGATCATCCACAACATTCTTCGATACAGGAAGGTGTCAGCACGATGGGTGCCCTGCTAACTGACCCCGACACACATGGAGCAACGCATGGCGTTCAGCGTGGAACAGCTCGTGCATTACCATGAATCTGGAAATGATATTCTGTTTCGGATTGTGACGGGGGATGAAACGTGGGTCCACCATTACACGCCCGAATCGAAGGCTGCATCCATGGAGTGGAAACACCAGTCATCACCTGTCTGGAAGAAGTTCAAAAGCACTCCGTCTGCAGGTAAAGTGCTACTCGCCGTTTTCTGGGACGCAAAAGGAGTTTTGCTGCTGGATGCAACCATCAGTGCTGTGCAGTACTGTGCCACTCTGTCGAAACTGAAAGAGGTGATTCGGAAAAAGCGGCCTGGTCTTCCTAGATCTGGCGTTTTGCTGTTGGTTGACAATGAGAGACTACACACGGCGACAGCAACGCAAAACCATATTGCAACTCTTGGTTGGGAGCGCCTGCACCATCCGCCTTACAGTCCGGATCTTGAACCAAGTGACTTCCAACTTTTTCCTGCTTTGAAGAAGACCCTCGGCGGAAGGCGCTTCTGCAGCAATGCTAACGTCAAACAAGCCATTCAACGCTTCTTCCGTATGCAACGCCCTGATTTTGTTCTGGAAGCCTTTTTGAAGCCTATAAAGCGGTATGACAAATGTGTAAATGTACTTGGAATTTATGAAGGAAAATAAAGATATGTCTTATCTTTAATGTCTCATTCTCTTTTTTTTCCTTTCACACACAACTCTGACCACAGTCAACAGGGGAATCTTATTTTCCAAATACCCCTCATATTATGGATGTTTCAGCACGGGTCAATACCTGGTACCTCAGAACCGCTTGTGTTATTGATCCGTAACCATAATCATTTCATATACTCCATATGCACTGTTGCAACAATAAATCCTGAGAGAAATGGGAACCTCTAAAATGGTGTACAAATTTTTATCTGATGCTGTATGTCATTAGTACAAGTTACAGTCCGCAGCGCACTTTGTATGTCTCGCTTACGAACAGCTGCCTCAGAAGTTCCTTACAAGAAGTGCTAGGGGGAGGAAGCACCGTTTCGATGATGATGATTGGCTTGTGAGGCGCTCAACTGCGCGTACATCAGCGCCCGTAGAAAGTCCCAATTTTTACACTGTCCAATCTTTTTTTCACAGT
Source organism: Schistocerca serialis cubense (assembly GCF_023864345.2). Classification (NCBI taxonomy): domain Eukaryota; kingdom Metazoa; phylum Arthropoda; class Insecta; order Orthoptera; family Acrididae; genus Schistocerca; species Schistocerca serialis. The sequence goes on from NC_064642.1 coordinate 232,974,626, forward strand.
CAATCTAACCACTGACACGAATGATGATGATGATGATGAAATAATGGGGACAACACAAACACCCTGTTCCCGGACAGATAAAATCCCCAATCCCGCTGGGAATCGAACCCGGGACCCCGTGATCCATAAGCAGGAACGCTAACCACTAGACCATGAGATGCGGACGGGCACTATTTCGAGACCAGCTGGTTTATCTGCTGTGACCCCACAAATTTTTCTTGTCTGGTTTTTTTCCAAATATGGTGCAATAGTCCGAAATTAATTTGTTTGTTTTTCAAATCGTATTAAATGGTCCGAAATATATTAAATGAGAAATTCGATTTTTTATCTCCGTTGTTACACAGTCACAGGTCGCAGCGGTCTATTATCTATCTTACGCGGCCCAATGGTACATTTGTTTCGGCCCATCTGTCTTTGCGCCATTCTCCTTTCCGACACTGAAATCTTCGTATTAGTATTGAACACACAAAATTTCTGCAAGTCTGAAAAAAACTTCCAGCAACTATCAACTCTGTCAAGTCCTCCCAGCAAGATGCAAGGCAATGTTTCCACTAACTTGCAGAAGCTATTCCTGCAAGTTGGCGAAACCTGCGGAAGTCGACTTATTGGGGTTGTTCCCACTTGAAAGAACTCGCAGAAGCAGCTTCTCCAAGCGACTTGAGAAGGTTTACATGGGACACACGCCTGGAGCACTGGTGCGATGTGGTAGGTCACAGCCAGCGGAGCCACGTGGTACGCGAGCGGCCGCGGGCTGTTGAAAATCACTGTGGGGGGCCAGCGGCTGTGGCAAACAGGAAAATCTGCCAACGCCTATGCAAGTTACGCCGCTGATAAGCTGGAGAAATAACTTGGTTCCCCCAAGAGTAATTGGACTGAGAAATTAAAAAAGGCATATACAGTTCAAGTCATTAACAGTCAATTAACCCAGAAGTGGAGTGAGGGGTGAGCGTAAGATATGATAATTGAGTGCATAATTAATAGCAAATATTGCATAGATGGATAGTTATGGGCCAGAAGGGTATAAAGTACGTGCACTGATTGATGATTTACTTGATTCCGACGATGGAGAGCAAGAGAATACTGTTACTGTCAGTGACCACGACGGACTGTCAGGGCAGGAGAAGATGAAAACGATGAAGATGAGGTCAATTATAGTTATTACATGGGAAAAGATGGTTCTACTAAATGAAGAAAAGAATTTCCTCGTCCTAATGTGTGGCACAACTTGACTAGAAGAAGGGATCGGTTGGTAGGACATGCTCTCAGGCATCAAGGGATCACCAATTTAGTATTGGAGGGCAGAGTGGAGGGTAAAAATCGTAGATGGAGACCAAGGGATGAATACACTAAGCAGATTAAGAAGGATGTAGGTTGCAGTACGTACTGGGAGATGAAGAAGCTTGCACAGGATAAAGTAGCATGGAGAGCTGCATCAAACCAGTCTCACAACTAAAGACCACAACAACAACAATGTTACAACAAGGTCACACAATATTATTACCGTCATTGCTGAGACCCAACAATGTGCTTCACCATTAGAGTGTTTCTATCTTTTTACATTTGTATTGAACAAACTGTTCTGTTTCCAAATAAGCGCATACATACAAAGTTCACAAGAAAACATATTAAAGTCTTCAACGGAGCACGAAATGATGGTAATGGGCTCCTGTATTTGGCAGGAACCTACAAGTCAAGTAAATTGAATTTTGAATGCCATTGGGCATCTGATGAAACTGAGATAAAAAAATTCGGGCTACTATAGCCCTCCAAAGACTCCAATTACACTTGTGATATCCTCGTTTTCACGAGGATATTCGAGCAGCCAGGAGGGAAGTGGAAAAATTGGCAAATGCTGTAATATCCCTACCAGAATCCGAAATAGGTTGTATAATTAATTTAATAAAGTCATATGTTTTATTGCTAGATTATAGATGTACCTGATCAATTAATGACTCACTGTAACTTCTCAGTCGGTGGATACGTTACATTAGACGCAAAATTAGAAGTGCTTCGTTGGAACTGCATCTTCAGATTGTAGGAGCCCACAAAGCTGGCAAAATAAGATCTGAAGATCTTTGCCTTAGTTGACGTCAGGACCTATTACACCGTGAATTTAGAAATCTATGTACGTCAGGAGCCAGATAGCCCTTTCAGAGTTAGCAATAAAACATATGACTTTGTTAAATTAATTATACGCCCTCTTTCGGATTCTGGTAGGGATATTACAGCAGTTGCAGCTTTGCCTCCAAATTCTACAGGAAAATAAACTTGCAAAAATGGGTGGTACAATGTGGAGAAATAGGAGAGTGATTCCACCATCATTGGTAAACAAACGAGGTCGAAGAGATCACTCCACCATTTTCGGATTTCATGAGGACAAAACTTTTCCACAAACTGTGTTACTGATGTTGTAGCTGAAGTTTCTGCCTCCTAAGATGTGTCGATAAACAGCAGGCAGTAGCGGGAATGAATGTGGCAGGAATTAATGTACAAATAATTTGACAGCAGGCAGTGGCGGGAATGAATGTGGCAGGAATTAATGTACAAATAATTTGATTTTAATCCCAAAACCAAACATATACGTCGAAGGTTTTAGAAGAAGTTGTCTCTAGAACTTATTAAGAGCCAAGTGAATCAAAAACAAAATGAGAATCTCCTTAGAGAATGGCCGAAAGTGTCTGACGACAGTAGACGAAACGATTACCTCAAGCACTACCGGTATGAGACTAATAATTAATAAATAAAATTTTATTTTTTATTGTCACGGTATATTAATAATGTATAATAATATTAATCTATATTAAATATTTACATTTGGTTAAATCACGTAAACAAATTGCATGGAGTGTACTACACCACACATACCAACAGCGTTAGAATTCAAGGCCAAACCACTGCCGAGTTACACGAATAAAAACGTTTCTTTAAATAAAGTAATTATAAGAAAGGAGCTCCAAGATGGCATTTGTTCTTCTCGTGTGCTTATGGTTAGGGCACTAGGACCCGTTGGATTCTTCATTCCGTAACAGTATCGTAAACCATCAAAAATAAAGTGTTTATATTTCCTTTTGTCGTGCTTCATTCGCTTTCTTGTATTTTTCGCCGTGCATAAGCAACAATGTCTATCTTTTCCACGACGGAATTCCTAGTTTTTTTGTTCAGACTCGGACATCATCAACACGTTTCTGAGAGTAGACTTGCTAACAACAGTACCAGAAACGAAGGACTGCCATCCACAGACACAGACGGACTCAAGAAATATCGCCATCGATCAAGATATGCCCAAGAGAGTCTTATTTCCGCAAATTCTGCGCTCGTACAATCCGAAAATTTGTAGTGATGGTGAGCAGTCTACAGTTAACGACTACACAGTGGTAATTATGCAGCGAACTTTGGGCATTACTGCAGGGCAACTTTAATGCAGTCACATGAACAGGGTAAACCCTAAATCCACCGACGAAATGTTGGAGACTGTTCGCGGATATTTTGTGAGTGTATTATAAACATGGGACCCGGGGTTTCCGGGGACCCGTTGCAGAGTAATAGTGTAAATTTGATTTAAGCAGTTTGCTACCCTAGTTACCTTCGTTTCTGTGAAAAATCCTTCACAACAATGGAAGAGGCTGTAACATACAATCAACAGGACATAGAACACAAAACAGTGAACAATCTAACAACTCTCACACAGACGCAGAAGTACTGCGATGTGGTTGCCATCGCCTGAGGGAAAAGCAGGGCATAGCGTCGTTATGCCGCTTTTCCACTGCTGTCACTGAACCTATACACGAGGTGCAACTCTCTTCGTTAGCAAACCTTTTCATACATTACAGTTAACGTACAACTAACGCAGCTGAAAACACAAACCCGAGACAGAAGCAAGCAGCACTGAATGCGAGCTTTGAGAGTGAAGGATGAAGTGGGCATTACTTTTGTCAACAGTAAGTACTGTCAGCGAATAAAACAAGTTAGTTTGCAAACAAAACACACAGCACGTACTAATGACATGTCAACAAAGTAAATATGGAATTAAACGATGCACTGAACCGTGACAAAGAGCCAGAGAACATGAAACATTGAACAATTTTCTGCACACTCTCCTAAAATCTAGAGAACCCATCTAGATAAACACTGGCCAACTCGCCCCAAAAAGCTACAATCTAAGAGAGGATTGGAGAATTCAGCGGACGTCCTTCCACGATCATGAGCCTTCCACGATCATGAGAAGATACGTAAAATAGATCCAACCATCCAACCAAGAAATATCTGGAGCTTCCTCAACAGTGTCAGAACAGACAACGTCATGCCCAAAGCAGTACTACATAATTGGCGAACGACTGTAGAACATCGCAAGAAGCACTGGACCACATTTTGCACGACTGCCCAAAACGAAAATTCGTAGATACCTGGAAAGACGTCGCTGAAGCAGCTGGAGTCTTTGGCTGCGCAATACGTATTAACAGGGACGATAAAAAACGAAGAAGAATCAGTACTCCAGCAGCGGCTGAGAAGCGCTGCTGCATATCAGTAGCAGTTAGCACGGACAAAGGCGATGCTGGCGCTGTTAAGAGTACCGGTTATTCTTCGTGTTTTACGACCCCATTTAATGCTTGTCGATAGAACGAGTATCGCACTGTACTAATATGGCATCCCTCCATCGAACAGGCGCGTAAAATCCCGGTTCAAAAATAACTGTGTTTGTAACTACAAACAAATCGATATGTTGTATCGACAGTGAACGTCGCTCGAAAGACGTGGCGTGTGCTATTTGTATGAGCTTGCAGCTACACTTTTGTACAACTAAATGGCAAACATCTGCAGAAACACCAAAGAAAATGCCCCTGACGACTTTCAGGAGCATCGTGTATCAGTATGACGTACATACTTGTAACTGTAATTCTGTAAGCCATACGCTAAATAAACTATTGACATTCACATTCTTGTGCAAACACATTCTTGTGCAAATACGCTCTAAGTAAAAACATTCAGAAAACTAGGATGATTTATTCAAGAAAGCCCTATGCAGGCACTTACTTGGCTTGGCACTGATTCACAGAATTGTCGGATACCCTCCTCAGGGATATAGAGCCAAGTTCTGTGCAAATGGCGCGCTAGACTGTCAAAATCCCCGACTGGTTGGAGGGTCCTGCCCAAAATGCTTCAGAACTTCTCAACTGGGGAGAGATCGACGACGTTTCTGGCCAAGGCAGGGTTTGACAAGCGCGAAGCAGTAGAAATTCACGCTGTATGCAGACGGGCATTATTTTTCCGAAACGTAAGCCCAGGATGGTTTGCCATGAAGGGCAACAAAATGAGGTGTAGAATATCGCCGACGTTCTGCTGTGCTGTAAAGGTGCCGCGAATAAGAACCACAGGGGTGCTGCTATGAAAAGAAAAGGCACCCCAGACCATCACTCTTGATTGTCAGGCCGTGTGGCGGGCGACAGTCAGCTTCGTATCCCACCCCTGTCCAGGGGGTCTCCAGACACGTTTTCACTGCTCATAGGGGCGCATTTCGAAACGAGACTCATCAATGAAGGGAATTCTACTCCAGTCAATAAGGCTCCAGGCTGAAGACGTGTCAGAACACCCCCCCCCCCCCCCCCCCCCCAGGCTGCGGTGGGATACCAACCTGAATGTCGCCTGCCAAAAGGCTTGACAACCAAGAGTGATGGTATGGGGTATCTTCGTGGCAGGACCCCTTTTGTTGTCATCCGTGGCACCCTTATAGCACAGCAGTAGGTCATAGACATTCTCCGCTTCGTTTTATTGCCCTTCGTGGCAAGCCATCCTGTGCTTACATTTCAGCAAGATCCCGTACACATACGGCGACTGTTTCTACTGATTGTCTTCGTGCTTGCCAAACCCTAACTTGCCAGCTAGGCAGCCAGATCTCTCTCCACTTGAGTACATCTACATCCACATCTACGTGATTACTCTGCTATTCACAATAAAGAGCCTGGCAGAGGGTTCAATGAACCACCTTCTAGTTGTCTCTCTAACATTCCACTCTCGAACGGCACGCGGGAAAACCGAGCACTTAAATTTTTATTTATTTATTTTTATTTATTTATTTATTGTTCCGTGGGACCACATTTAGGAGAAGTCTCCATGGTCATGGAACGAGTCAATACATGAAATTATAACACGATTGTAGAAACAGATAAAATGAAATATAAGAAACATATTCAGGCGACAAGTCGTTAGTTTAAATAAAGAAAATCAAGAATGTAACACTGGAATTTGCTTAATTTTTTAGCTCTTCCAGGAGCTCCTCGACAGAATAGAAGGAGTGAGCCATGAGGAAACTCTTCAGTTTAGACTTAAAAGTGTTTGGGCTACTGCTAAGATTTTTGAGTTCTTGTGGTAGCTTATTGAAAATGGATGCAGCAGAATACTGCACTCCTTTCTGCACAAGAGTCAAGGAAGTGCATTCCACATGCAGATTTGATTTCTGCCTAGTATTAACTGAGTGAAAGCTGCTAACTCTTGGGAATAAGCTAATATTGCTAACAACAAACGACATTAAAGAAAATACATACTGTGAAGGCAATGTCAAAATTCCCAGACTATTGAATAGGGGTCGACAAGAGGTTTTCGAACTTACACCATACATAGCTCGAACAGACCGTTTTTGAGCCAAAAATACCCTTTTTGAATCAGAAGAATTACCCCAAAAAATAATACCATATGACATAAGCGTATGAAAATATGCGAAGTAGACTACTTTTCGTGTTGAAATGTCACTTATTTCAGATACTGTTCTAATGGTAAATAAAGCGGCATTTAGTTTCTGAACAAGATCCTGAACATGGGCTTTCCACAACAGCTTACTATCTATCCGTACGCCTAGGAACTTGAACTGTTCCGTCTCGCTTATAACATGCCCATTCTGTCTGATTAAAATGTCAGTTCTTGTTGAATTGTGGGTTAGAAACTGTAAAAACTGAGTCTTACTGTGATTTAGCATCAAATTATTTTCCACAAGCCACGAACTTATATCATGAACTACATTATTTGATAATGTTTCAATATTACACACAAGATCCTTCACTACCAAGGTGGTGTCATCAGCAAACAGAAATATTTTTGAATCACCTGTAATACTAGAAGGCATATCATTTACATAAATAAGAAACAGCAGTGGCCCCAGCACCGACCCTTGAGGAACGCCCCATTTAACAGTGCCCCATTGGGACTGAACATCATTACCACTCTCAATATTGCGGAGGATTACCTTCTGCTTTCTGTTCTTAAAGTAGGAGGCGAACCAATTGTAAGCTACTCCCCTTACTCCATAATGTTCCAACTTCTGCAGTAATATTTTGTGGTCAACACAGTCAAAAGCCTTCGTTAAATCAAAGAAAACACCTAACGTTCGCAACCTTTTATTTAATCCGTCCAAAACCTCACAGAGAAAAGAGAATATAACATTTTCAGTTGTTAAACCATTTCTAAAACCAAACTGTACATTTGACATCAATATGTGAATTTAAATGCTGCAGTAACCTTGTATATACAACCCTCTCGATAACTTTAGCAAACACCGATGGCATAGAAATAGGTTTATAATTGTCAACATTATCCCTGTCTCCCTTTTTATAAAGTGGCTTCACTACCGAGTACTTTAATTGGTCAGGAAACCGACCACTCCTAAAGGAAAAGTTACAGATATGGCTAAGTACTGAGCTAACATACGTGGAACAATACTTCAGTATTCTGCTAGATACCCCGTCATATCCATGAGAGTTCTTGGTCTTTAGAGATTTAATTATTAACTCAATCTCCCTCTTGTCAGTATCATGGAGGAGCATTTCAGATAACAGTCTCGGAACACTTTTTTCTAAGAGCGCTATATGATTCCCTGTTGGGACTAGGTTTCTATTTAGTTCACCTGCTATATTCAGAAAGTGATTATTAAGTACTGTACATATATGCGACTTATCAGTAACACGGACATCCCCACTACGCACTGATTCTATATTCTCGACCTGTCTCTGCAGACCAGCCACTTCCTTTACGACTGACCATATGGTTTTAATTTTATCCTGAGACTTAGCTATTCTATCTGCATACCACATACTTTTTGCCTTCCTAATAACTTTTTTAAGCACCTTACAGTACTGTTTGTAATGGGCTGCTGCATTTAGATTTTGACTGTTTCTAACGTTTTGATATAATTGCCACTTTGTTCTACAAGATATTCTTATCCCTTTAGTCAGCCACCCAGGCTGCCTGTTTGTGCTAGTACCCTGTTTTGAACGTTCTAACGGAAAGCAACTTTCAAAGAGCACGAGAAAAGTCTTGAGGAAAGCATTATATTTATCGTCTACTGTATCAGCACTATAAACATCTTGCCACTCTTGTTCCTTGATAAGGTTTACAAAAGTCTGTACAGCAACTGGATCAGCTTTCCTAAAAAGTTGGTAACTATATTTAACATGTGTTGCAGCACAAAAATCTTTTAGACTTAAAATTTGTGCATCATGATCTGAAAGGCCATTCACCTTTTTGCTAACAGAATGCCCTTCTAATAATGACGAATGAACAAAAATATTGTCTATGGTTGTTCTACTGTTCCCTTGCACTCTCGTTGGAAAGAATCCTGATTTCTATTATTTTATCGTGGTGATCAGTTCTCCCTATGTAGGTGGGTGCCAACAGAATGTTTTCGCAATCGGAGGAGAAAACTGGTGATTGAAATTTCAGGAGAAGATCCCGTCGCAACCAAAAACGCCTTTGTTTTAATGATTGCCACTCCAATTCACGTATCATGTCTGTGACACTCTCTACCCTATTTCGCGATAATACGAAACAAGATGCCCTTGTTTGTACTTTTTCGATGTCATCCATCAGTCCCACCTGATGCGGATCTCACACCGCACAGCAATACTCCAGAACAGGGCGGACAAGCGTAGTGAAAGCAGTCTCTTTGGTAGACCTGTTGCACCTTCTAAGTGTTCTGCCAATGAATCGCAGTCTTTGGTTTGCTCTACCCACAATATTATCTATGTGATCGTTCCAATTTAGGTTATTTGTAATTGTAATTCCTAAGTATTTAGTTGAATTTACAGCCTTCAGATTTGTGTGACTTATCGCGTAATCGAAAGTTACCTGATTTCTTTTAGTACTCATGTGAATAACTTCACACTTTTCCTTATTCAGGGTCAATTGCCACTTTTCGCTCCGTACAGATATCTTATCTAAATCGTTTTGCAAGTAAAGACGGTAAATGGCAGCATCATCTGCAAATAATCTAAGACAGCTACTTAGGTTGCCTCCTATGTCGTTAATATAGATCAGGAGCAATAGAGGGCCTATAACACTTCCTTGGGGAACGCTGGATATTACGTCTGTTTTACTCGATGACTTTCCGTGTATTATTAGGAATTGTGACCTTTCTGACAGGAAATCACGAATCCAGTCGCACAAGTGAGGCGATACTCCGTAGGCACGCAGTCTGGTTAGAAGACGCTTGTGAGGAATGGTGTCGAAAGCCTTCTGGAAATCTAAAAATATGGGATCAATTTGATATCCCCTGTCGATAGCACTTATTACTTTATGAGTATAAAGAGCTAGTAGTGTTTCACAAGAACGATATTTTCTGAAACCGTGCTGACTATGTGTCAATAAATCGTTTTCTTCGAGGTACTTCATAATGTTCGAATACAGTATATATTCCAAAACCCTACTGCAAATCGACGTTAGTGACATAGGCCTGTAATTCAGCGGATTACTCCTACTTCCCTTTTTGGGTATTGGTGTGACTTGAGCAATTTTCCAGTCTTTAGGTGCGGATCTTTCTTTGAGCGAGTAGTTGTATATAATTGCTAAATATGGAGCTATTTTATCAGCTTAACCTGAGAGGAACCTGACTGGTATACAATCTGGACCGGAGGCCTTGCCTTTATTAAGTGACTTAAGCTGCTTCGTCACACCGAGGATATCTGCTTCTATGTTTCTCATCTTGGCAGTTGTTCTTAATTGGAATTCAGGAATATTTACTTCATCTTCTTTGGTGAAGGAGTTTCGGAAAGCCGTGTTTAATAACTCTGCTTTAGTGGCACTGTCATCCGTGACTTCACCGTTGTTATAGCGTAGTGAAGGTATTGATTGCGTCTTGCCACTGGTGTGCTTTATGTATGACCAGAATCTCTTTGGGTTTTCTGTCAGATTTCGAGACAGAATTTCGTTGTGGAAATTATTAAAGGCATCTCGCATTGAAATACGTTTGGAGCATTACGGGTAGTGGCCTCCCAACCACTTCGGGGTTTTATCGATTCATTGATAATCAAGCTCCAAAAGTTTGATGTATGGGCCAAAATTTTGGAGCTCGATTATCAGTGAATCTGTGGAAATAAGATTGTCTGACAACGAGACTCTCATCAATCGAGATAGCGGTTATCAGCTGAATGCTTGGAATCCTGTTATAGAGAAACTTCGTAGTCGACGTAGTTATCTGCATAAAGATGGAAATCGACCTGACACCGATACGCCAGGCTTTCACAGTGGAGGGCGCGAGGCGCAGCGCACGGAGCCTTTATGAACGCGCACGTTGAGCAGCGCATGCGCAATGTCACCTCAGAAGGCTTTAAATAGCGGAGCTCAGCGCTTACTCGCCAGTACTACTACAGTGGCATTCACCTGAAGATGGCCAGAAGACTCTGCGCCGAAATATCGTGGCAGGAAGTTACTGATATCCGGCAGTTCTCCCGTGTTTTTATGGAATAATCAGTACGCCGGGAAAACTTTAAACATCACAACAAGAGGCTGTAAATTCGAAAAAGTCTTAAAAGATCGTAATTCTACATCTACAATCGGCAAGGCACCTTACGGTGCGTGGTGGGGGCAACTTTTGTCACAAGTGTTTTTCCTGCTCTCCTGTACCATTCCAGAGTGGTGCTCCGAAACAACAGGTGTTGGTAAGCCTCGGTACAGGTACGGTTGTCCTCAGTATAGTGCCTCAGTAGGTATGGTCCTACTGGAGGTGCTATGACGGTGCCTTCCTCTGTATTTCATACTAGCCAGTTACGGGGAACTTGCAATCTAATGTGGACTATGAACAACAGTGCTACTCGGTTTTTACACAATAACGAACTTTGTCAGAGGTAAACTTGGTGACAAAAAAATCGTGCGACGGACCAGGGACAGAACCCGTTACCTTTGAATCAGTAACATGATACTTTCTGAACTGTAATTTCTCTGATTGTCCCGTCGTGGTAATGTCACGAAACGTATGTGATAGGAAGGAATACGTTAGATGACTCTTCTTATAACTTACACTACAGGAATTTTCACAGTAAGCCTTTCCACGATGCTCAACACCTCTCTTGTAGCGTCTGCCACTGCAGTTGGATGAGCATCTCTGTAATGCTCTCGCGCTTACTAAACGAACTCGTGACGAAACGTCTCGCTCTTCTCTGTGTTTTCTCTATTTCTGCTATTAATCCAACCTGGGAAGGTTCCAGACTGACAATCAGGTATCAGTCGGACTTCTTTCGCGGGTGATGACGTTTGGTTTGTGGGGCACTCAACTGCACGGTCATCAGCGCCCGTACAAAGTCCCAATTTTTTGACAGTCCAATTTTCACACAGTGCAGTCTGCCCACTGTCACGAATGATGATGATGAAATGGTGAGGACAACACAAACACCCAGTCCCTGGGCAGAGAAAATCCACAACCCGGCCGGGAATCGAGCCCGGAACCCCGTGATCCAGAGGCAGCAAAGCTAGCCACTTGACCACGAGCTGCGGACGCTCTTTCGAGGGTGAATTACGTTTCTTCATGATTCCTCCAACGAACCTCAGACTGGCGTCTGACTCTCCTGTTTCTAGTTTTATGTGATCGTGCACTTAGGTCGTTAAGGGCAATTAATCATACACATTTTATATCCAGTGATTAATCGTCAATATTGTAATCGAACAGTAACGGATCCTTCTGCCTGTTTATGCGCAACACGTTACATACAGTACATATGGTCAACAGTGATTCCTTTCGGTTACTCCCGATGTTCGTTTTACGTCTAATGATTTCACCCCGCTATCAACGATGTGTTTCCTTCCTTTACCTAGGAAGTCCTGAATACGGGGTAAAAGCTAATACGTTATTTCGTACGTATTTCTTTCACTAGGAAGTAGAATGCAGCTGCACCAAATGCCTCCGGAAGTCGACGAGTGAGGCAAAACAACAGGGTGTATACAGGGCGAGAAAGTACAACCACAGCTGCGGAAAACTGGGCACGAACTCGTAGAGAACAATCCTCGTAAGAGACTGAAACCGAAAACGGCGGGCCCTTGTCCAAAACAAACACGCAATCCAGCAGCGAATAAGGCGACACACATACGGTCGAACATCTGTGGCTCCCCTGCACAATATTTCGTCGCTGGTAAGACGGTGAGTGCAACGGACTTCGACCCGGAACCATCGGATCAACGTGGAACTTGCGCTACGGATACTTCAAAAAATCTCGCATACTTTTCTCGAAGCACCAAACAGAAAAATGCACACAAACTACATAAAAGTTTACTGCCTTCTTTAAACAGCCTGCTAACTGGTAGAACATTGTGATCGCACCCCTTCATCGTACTCCACATGTACAGACCGTTAATCCGATCTCTCTTTGTCTCAAGTGTTCAACCCAGATCAGTCCATTCGTCCACGATACCCGTAAGACAATAGAGTAGACAGCGACACCCAGGCTGAAGCCGTGCTCCTTGACTTCCAGACGGCATTCGATACAATTCCGCATTGTCGCCAATGAATAAAGCAGAACGGAAATCAGACCAGCTTTGCAATTGGGTTCAAAAATCCCTAACAAACAGAACACTATGATATAATTCTGCTCAACCGGCCTGTCTTTACATAAATCCGATAGCGACGGAGTGGGTCAGAAGATAACTTCCTTAATCGTCATACTCTAAATTCTGCGTGCTAAAAAACTGGTTCTTCGGTAATATAACAGACGCTTTTGGCCAATACACAGAACTGCTTGAAATTTCTGTCCCTTTCCATATCGATATTTTTGCCTACACTTAATTTACCAGCTTTCTGTGTGTAGTTAAAGTTTCATCTACATCTACATGATTACTCTGCAGTTCACAGTTAAGTGCCTTGCACAGGGCCCATCGAACCACATTCAAGCTGTTTCCTTAGCGTCCTACTCTCTAACAGTGCGCGGGAGAAACGAAAATTTAAATCTTTTTGTGCGAGCCCTGATTTCTCTTATTTTATTATGACGATCATTCCTCTCAATGTAGGTGGGTACCAACAAAATATTTTCACATTCTGAGAAGCTGGTGATAGAAATGTAATTAGAAGATCCTGTCACAACGAAAAATGCCTTTGTTTTAATGATTGCCATCCAGTTCACGTCTCTTATCCGTGGCGCTCTCTCCTTATTTCGCGGTAGTACAAAACGAGCTACGCTTACTTCAGTAGACTTGTCGCATTTTCTCATTGTTCTGTCAATAAATCGTAGTCTTTGGTTTACTTTACCCACAACGTTATCCATATGATCGATCCAACTTAAGTCATTTGTAATTTAGTATTTAGTTCTGTTTTAGAAATTATCCATAGCTTTACTAACGTGTATTGTAACTCAGAACCACCTCTTATTCACAGTGAGCATACAGCTACCATCAACGAATCCTGCAAAGCCTGACGCGACAAAACTGCTGATCCTATTTTTGGCATTTGTTTAGAAATAGCTTTTGAATCAGTACTGACGTACTCCAATAAAAGCTGGAAGCAAAAATATTTCTATTCTGACAACTCATTTCACTTAAAAGAAGATGTTCTGATTACTATTTATTATTAGACTATCCATAAAGACGTGTCAATAACTTTGGTAGTACTTTGACTATATAAAATCCAATTCCAGTTTTGTTATACCTTGATCAAACGGAATAATTTTATTTACATGATAGCATTGTTTCATTTTTATTTTGTATTTTTCTCATTCCCCTCCTCCCCCCCCCTCTCCCATGCACCATGCCGTCGATGGTGGGGATTGCGTGCCTCAGCGATACACACAGCCGTACCGTAGGTGCAACCGCAACGCAGGGGTATCTATCTGTTGACAGGCCAGACAAACGTCTGGTTCCTGAAGAGGGGCAGCAGTCTTTTCATTAGTTGCACGGGGAACCGTCTGGATGATTGACTGATATGACCTTGTAACATCAACCAAAACGGCCTTGCTGTGCTGGTACTGCAAACGGTTGAAAGTAAGGGGAAACTAGAGCCCCTAGTTTTTGTTGAGGACATGCAGATCTGCTGTAGGGCTACAGGATGACGGTGTCCTCTTGGGCAAAATATTTCGAGGCTAAAATAATCTTCCATTCGGATCTCCGGGCGGGGATTACTCAGGAGGATGTTGTCATCGGGAGAAACCAAATTGGCCTTCTACAGAGCGTGGAATGTCCGATGCCTTAAATGCCGGGCAGGTAGGTTAGAACATCTAAAAAGGAAATGGACAGGTTAAAGTTAGATATAGTGGGAATTAATGAAGTGCGGTCAGGAGGAACAGGACTTCCGGTCAGGGTTATAAAAGTCAAATCGGGTTAATGCAGGTGTGAGTTTAATAATGAATAAGAAAATAGGTATACGGATAAGACACTATGAGCAGCATAGCGAACGCAAAATTTGACAGAGCACTGAAAAACATAAGTCGAAACAAAGTCCCAGGATTAGACGACATTCCGTTAGAACTATTGATAATTTTTGGAGAGCCAGCCATGACAAAACTCTTCCATCAGGTCAGCAAGATGTAAGAAACAGTCGAAATACCCCCGGATTTGAAATATAATATAATAATTCCAATTCCAAAGAAAGCAGGTGCTGACAGGTGTGAATATTATGAAACTATTAGTTAAATAAATCACAATCGCAAAATACTGACGCGAATTCTTTATAGGAGAGTGGAAAAATTGGTAGAAACCGACCTCAGGGAAAATCTGTTTGCATTCCGGAGATATGTAGGAACACGCGAGACAGTACTGACCCTACGACTTCTCAGATGACAGGTTAAGGAAAGACATACCTGTGTTAATAGTATTTGTAGCCTTACAGAATGCTTTTGACAACGTTGACGGCAGATCTCTTTGAAATTCTGAATGTAGCAGAGTTAAAATACAGGGAGTTACAGGCTGTTTACAACTTGTACAGAAGCAAGACGGCAGTTATAAGGGTCGAGAAGTATGAAGACGAAGCAGTGACTGAGAACGGAGTGAGACACGGATTGAACAAAGTAAGCAGATTCAGAAGGACATAGGTCACAGTAGTTATTCGGAGATGATGAGGCTCGCAGAGAATAGAGTAGCATGGAAAGCTGCATTGAACCAGTCTTTGGACTACAGACCGCAACAACAACATTTTTTCTAATAACTTTTGTTTTAGTGTGATAATAGTCCTTCCAATCTGGTTCAATCAATAATTATATACACAACTTACAAGCGACCACAACCAGCTATTTATGAGCGACACCCAATGTCATTTGGATGTCATTCACTCTGTACATTCAGCAAGCAATAACGGAAACAAAATAAAAATTTAGAGTTGGAATTTAAGTCCAGGGAGGGGAAATAAAAAACTTTAGGGTTTGCCGACGGTATTGTTATTCCCTCAGAGACAGCAAAGAACTTGCACAGTGTCTTGAATGGAGGATATAAGACGAACATCAACAAAAGTAAAACAAGTATAACAGAATGTAGTCAAATTAAATCAGGTGATGCTAAGGGAATTATATTAGGGAACGAGACACTTAAAGTAGTAGACGAGTTTTGCTGTTTGGGCAGCAAAATAACTGAGACGGCCGAAATAGAGAGGATATAAGATGTAGACAGGCAATGGCAAGAAAAGCATCTGTGAAGAAGAGAAATTTGTTAACATCGGCTATAGACTTAAGGAAGTCTTTTCTGAAGGTATTCGTCTGGAGTGTAACGCTGCATGGAAGTGAAACATGGGCGATAAACAGTGTACACAAAAAGAGAATAGCAGCATTCGAAATATGGTGCTACAGAAAATGCTGAAGATTAGATGGGTCAATTACGTAACTAATGAGGAGGTACTGAAGAGAAATTTGTGTCACAATGTGACCAAAAGATGGGATCGGTTGATAGGACACATTATGAGACATCAAGGGGTCACCAATGTAGTAGTATTGGAGGGCAATGTACAGGGAAAAAATATTAGAGGGAGACCAAGAGATAAATACAATAAACAGATTCAGAAAGATGCAAGTTGTAGTCGTTATTTGGGGACGAAGAGGCTTTCATGGGATAGAGTAGCACGGAGAGCTGAACCAAACAAGTCTTCGGACTGAAAACCAAAACAACAGCAACATATTTCTAATGATTTTTGTTTTAGTGTTTTTATAGTGCTTCCAACCTGGTTCAGTCATTATATTGCACACACAATTTACATACGACCACAACCAACATTTTGTGAGGGACACCCAATGTCACTTGGACGCAATGACCTACTTTCATCTACACCTAGATGGACATCTATTCTCAGCAGACCACTGTGAAGTGCATGGCGGAGGGTTCGTCCCACTGTACCAGTTATTAGGATTTCTTCTTATTCCATTCACGAATGGAGCACGGCAAGAATGAATGTGTGAATGCTTCTGTACATGCTGTAATTATTCTAAACTGATCCTCGAGATTCCTATGTGAACGATACACAGACTTTTGTACTATATTCCTAGAGTTATCACTTAAAGCTGGTTCTTGAAACTTTGTTAGTAGACTTCCTCAGAATAGTTTACGTCTCTCTTCAAGACTCTGTCAGTTCAGTTTCTTCAGTATCTCGGTGATACTTTCCCATGGATCAAACAAACCTGTGACCATTCGTGCTGCCCTTCTCTGTATACGTTCAATATCCACGGTTAGTCCGATCAGGTACAGGTCCCACACACTTGAGCTATTTTCTAGAACTGGTCGCACGAGTGACTTGTAAACAGTCTCCTTTGTAGACTGATTACACCTCCCCAGTATCCTACCAATAAACCGAAGTCTACCACGAGCTTTACCCCCAACTGAACCTATGTGATCATTATTACACTTCATATCCCTACAAAGTATTCGTACGAGTTAGCCGATCGCACTCATTGCTTATTGATGTCATAGTCATAGGATACTGTGTTTTTTTTTCGTTTTGTGAAGTGCACAGTTTTACATTTCTGAACATTTGAAGCAAGTTGCCAATCTTTGCATCACTTTGAAATCTATCAAGATCTGAATATTTATGCAGCTTCTTTCAGACAGTACTTCATTAAAGATAACTGCATCACCTGCAAAAGGTCTGAGATTACTACTAATTTTGGCTGCTAAATCAGTCATTAATACACAACATGAACTGTATGGGTCCCAACACACTTCCCTGGGGCACACCCAAAGTTACTTCTACATTTGACGACCACTCTCCAAGATAACATGCTGTGTACTCCCTACCAAAAAGTTCTCAGTCCAATCACAAATTTCACTTGATACCTCATTATGATCGTACTTTTGACAATAAGTGTAGATGTGGTACTGAGTCAAATGCTTTTCGGAAATCACAAAACACTACATCTACCTAAATGTCTTATACAGTCATTGATATGTCATGAGACAAAAATGCGAGTTGTGTTTCACATGATCAGTTTTTTCGGAATCCTTACCGACTGGTATGTAGCAGGTCATTCTTTTCGAGACACCTCTTTATGTCTGAGCTAAAAAAATATTCTAGCATTATACAGCAAATCGATGGCTACGATATTGGACGGTAGTTTTGAGGATCATTTTTACTATCCTTCTATGAGTTTGAGTTTGAGGATCATTTCCACTATCCTTCTACGAGTTGTATCTTTGCAGAAAGTGGGCACTATTTTTTGCTCCAGGCACGTACGATAGATTACAAATAGAAGAGGCGCTAACTCAGTGGTAAATTCAGTACAGAATATGACATGTATTCCATCGAATCCTGGGGATTTATTCTCTTGTAACAATTTCTGCTGTTTCTCAACACCACTGGCACTAACAGTTATCCCACTCATCTTTTCAATGGTACGAGGACTGAATGGGGCAATTATTCTGGTTTTTCCTTTGTAAAGGAACATTAGAAAACGGAGCTAAGCATTTCAGATTTTGCTTTGCCACCCTCAATTTCAGTTCCTGTCTCATTCACCAGGGACCAGAATTTCTTTGGGTTTTGTGAAAGACCATTTGACAATATTTTGCTACGGTAGTCATTGAAGGCATCACGCATTGCTCTCTTGAACACCAAACGTGTTCATTCAGTATCTCTCTCTATCTATAGTCTTACGCTTTGTTTTATACCGATTATGTAGTAATCTCTGTTTCTTTAGAAGTTTCTTTACGGTGATTGTGTACCAAGGACGATCCCTCCAATTAAGAACTGTTCTACTGCGTACATATATATCCAGCGCACAGTCAATTATTCTTTTAAACTCGAGCCATTGTTCCCCTACGTGTTCCTGCTCTGTGCTGAAGGTTTCAAGTTCCTCATTGGGATATGACACTCCTGATATTTTTATCTACTTTTATAACTGAACATACATATCTGCTTCTTTTAGTGTCCTTTGTACTTTGGTAACCATTGTTGCCTCAGCCGCATCATGGTCACTGATACCAGTTTCGACGTGGACATCCTCAAAGAGGTCTGGTCTATTCATTGCTATTAGGTCTAACATACTTCCATCATGAATGGAGTTCCAAACTATGTGTTCTAGGTAGTTTTCAGGGAAGGCATTTAGTAATGTTTCACATGACAACTTATCACGTCCTCCACTAACAAGACTGTAATTTTCCCAATTGATTGTTGGATGATTGAAATCTCCACCGATGATTACAGTACGATTGAGGAACTTACATACAAGTGAACTGAGGTTTCCTCTAAAACTTTCGGCTACATCAGGAGATGAGTCTGGTGCGCGATAGTAGGATCCAGTTATCATTTTATGCCCACCTCTGATACTCAGTTTTGTCTAATTAGCCGTCAACATAACGTAAATTTACACAATAGTTAATTTGAATCATAATTCTGAAGCAATGCTTGTCTGACCCCATGGGAACTAGAATAAAAGCAAAGGCCTCCGCTCAAGGATGCACCTTTTGGCAGGAGGACTTGGGTGGGCAGTTGTTGCGGTCACGGCCTTGGCAGACGCGTTAGCAGACGACCGATCTGCATTTATTTCCAAGACTGCATTTGTTTCCGGAAGGCTTTTGACACTGTACCACACAAGCGGCTTGTAGTGTAAATTGCGTGCTTATGGAATACTGTCTCAGTTATGTGACTGGATTCGTGATTTTCTGTCAAAGAGGTCACAGTTCGTAGTAACTGATGGAAAGTCATCGAGTAAAACAGAAGTGATTTCTGGCGTAGTGTTATAGGCCCTTTGCTGTTCCTTATGTATATAAACAACTTGGAATACAATCTGAGCAGCCGTCTTAGGTTGTTTGCAGATGACGCGGTCGCTTATCGACTAATAAAGTCATCAGAAGATCAAAACAAATTGTAAAACAATTTAGAAATGGTATCTGAATTATACGAAAATTGGCAGTTGACCATAAATAACGATAAGTGTGAGGTCATCCACATGAGTGCTAAAAGGAATCCATTAAACTTCGGCTACACGATAAATCAAACAAATCTAAAGGCCGTAAATTCAAGTAAATACCTAGGAATTACAATATTACGAACAACTTAAATTGGAAGGAACACATTCAAAATGTTTTTCAAATGGTTTAAATGGCTCTAAGCACTATGGGACTTAACATCTTAGGTCATCAGTCCCTTATACTTAGAACTACTTAAACCTAACCAACCTAAGGACGTCACACACATCCGTGTCCGAGGCATGATTCGAACCTGCGACCGTAGCAGCACCGCGGTTCCGGACTGAAGCACCTAGATCCACTCGGCCACACTGGCCGACCAAAATGTTGTGGAAAAGGCTAACCTAAAGACTGCCTTTTATTGGCGGGTCACTTCGAAAATGTAACAGATCTACTAAGGAGACTGCCTACACCACGCTTGTGTGTCCTCTTTTGGAATACTGCTGCGCGGTGTGGGATCCTTACCAAATAGGATTGACGGAGTAGATCGAAAAAGTTCAAAGAAGGGCAGCACGGTTTGTATCACCGCGAAATATGGGAGAGAGTGCCACTGAAATGATACAGGATTTGGGCTGGACATCATTAAAACAAAGACGTTTTTCGTTGAGACGGAATCTTCTCACGAAATTCCAATCACCAGCTTTCTCCTCTGAATGCGAAAATATTTTGTTGACACTGACCTACATAGGGAGAAACGATCACCACTATAAAATAAGGAAAATCACAGCTCATACGGAAAGATATAGGTGTTCGTTCTTTCCGCGTGCTATACGAGATTGGAATAACAGAGAATTGTGAAGGTGGTTCGATGAACCCTCTGCCAGTCACTTAAATGTGATTTGCAGAGTATCCTTGTAGATGTAGAAGATAGTATTGCATCTAGGGTGAGGAAGACAACAGTGACTCACTGAGGCAGCAAGATATTTTTGTGCCTCGATCCCAAGGCATGGTTTATGTACGGAATAATAATAAACCGAGTATATTCGGAAATCTGTTTGTCATTTACATAGTTAAAATATCACCTCAATCATATATATGATGCTGTTGACCTGCTACTCTAGACTACAGACTGCAAGATAAGTATATCTTGTTGCGGATATGGGGAATCTACAGAATTAGTGGGGACTCAAATTAAAGGCATTTGTAATAAAGATCAGCAAGGCATGTGGTTATTAAACGACAGAAATCTCCAGACGTAACAGTAACTTCGGGTCATGGCAAGGGAGAATTATAGGGCCACTACTGTTCACAGCCCCCTCATGAACCACGGACCTTGCCGTTGGTGGGGAGGCTTGCGTGCCTCAGCGATACAGATAGCCGTACCGCAGGTGCAACCACAACGGAGGGGTATCTGTTGAGAGGCCAGACAAACGTGTGGTTCCTGAAGAGGGGCAGCAGCCTTTTCAGTAGTTGCAAGGGCAACAGTCTGGATGATTGACTGATCTGGCCTTGTAACAATAACCAAAACGGCCTTGCTGTGCTGGTACTGCGAACGGCTGAAAGCAAGGGGAAACTACAGCCGTAATTTTTCCCGAGGGCATGCAGCTTTACTGTATGATTACATGATGATGGCGTCCTCTTGGGTAAAATATTCCGGAGGTAAAATAGTCCCCCATTCGGATCTCCGGGCGGGGACTACTCAAGAGGATGTCGTTATCAGGAGAAAGAAAACTGGCGTTCTATGGATCGGAGCGTGGAATGTCAGATCCCTTAATCGGGCAGGTAGGTTAGAAAATTTAAAAAGGGAAATGGATAGGTTGAAGTTAGATATAGTGGGAATTAGTGAAGTTCGGTGGCAGGAGGAACAAGACTTCTGGTCAGGTGACTACAGGGTTATAAACACAAAATCAAATAGGGGTAATGCAGGAGTAGGTTTAATAATGAATAGGAAAATAGGAATGCGGGTAAGCTACTACAGTCAGCATAGTGAACGCATTATTGTGGCCAAGATAGATACGAAGCCCACACCTACTACAGTAGTACAAGTTTATATGCCAACTAGCTCTGCAGATGACGAAGAAATTGAAGAAATGTATGATGAAATAAAAGAAATTATTCAGATTGTGAAGGGAGACGAAAATTTAATAGTCATGGGTGACTGGAATTCGAGTGTAGGAAAAGGGAGAGAAGGAAACATAGTAGGTGAATATGGATTGGGGGACAGAAATGAAAGAGGAAGCCGCCTGGTAGAATTTTGCACAGAGCACAACATAATCATAACTAACACTTGGTTTAAGAATCATGAAAGAAGGCTGTATACATGGAAGAACCCTGGAGATACTAAAAGGTATCAGATAGATTATGTAATGGTAAGACAGAGATTTAGGAACCAGGTTTTAAATTGTAAGACATTTCCAGGGGCAGATGTGGACTCTGACCACAATCTATTGGTTATGACCTGTAGATTAAAACTGAAGAAACTGCAAAAAGGTGGGAATTTAAGGAGATGGGACCTGGATAAACTAAAAGACCCAGAGGATGTACAGAGATTCAGGGAGAGCATAAGGGAGCAATTGGCAGGAATGGGGGAAATAAATACAGTAGAAGAAGAATGGGTAGCTTTGAGGGATGAAGTAGTGAAGGCAGCAGAGGATCAAGTAGGTAAAAAGACGAGGGCTACTAGAAATCCTTGGGTAACAGAAGAAATATTGAATTTAATTGATGAAAGGAGAAAATATAAAAATGCAGTAAGTGAAACAGGCAAAAAGGAATACAAACGACTCAAAAATGAGATCGACAGGAAGTGCAAAATGGCTAAGCAGGGATGGCTAGAGGACAAATGTAAGGATGTAGAGGCCTATCTCACTAGGGGTAAGATAGATACCGCCTACAGGAAAATTAAAGAGACCTTTGGAGAAAAGAGAACGACTTGTATGAATATCAAGAGCTCAGATGGAAACCCAGTTCTAAGCAAAGAAGGGAAAGCAGAAAGGTGGAAGGAGTATATAGAGGGTCTATACAAGGGCGATGTACTTGAGGACAATATTATGGAAATGGAAGAGGATGTAGATGAAGATGAAATGGGAGATATGATACTGCGTGAAGAGTTTGACAGAGCACTGAAAGACCTGAGTCGAAACAAGGCCCCCGGAGTAGACAATATTCCATTGGAACTACTGACGGCCGTGGGAGAGCCAGTCCTGACAAAACTCTACCATCTGATGAGCAAAATGTATGAAACAGGCGAAATACCCTCAGACTTCAAGAAGAATATAATAATTCCAATCCCAAAGAAAGCAGGTGTTGACAGATGTGAAAATTACCGAACTATCAGCTTAATAAGTCACAGCTGCAAAATACTAACACGAATTCTTTACAGACGAATGGAAAAACTAGTAGAAGCCAACCTCGGGGAAGATCAGTTTGGATTCCGTAGGAACACTGGAACACGTGAGGCAATACTGACCTTACGACTTATCTTAGAAGAAAGATTAAGGAAAGGCAAACCTACGTTTCTAGCATTTGTAGACTTAGAGAAAGCTTTTGACAATGTTGACTGGAATACTCTCTTTCAAATTCTAAAGGTGGCAGGGGTAAAATACAGGGAGCGAAAGGCTATTTACAATTTGTACAGAAACCAGATGGCAGTTATAAGAGTCGAGGGACATGAAAGGGAAGCAGTGGTTGGGAAGGGAGTAAGACAGGGTTGTAGCCTCTCCCCGATGTTGTTCAATCTGTATATTGAGCAAGCAGTAAAGGAAACAAAAGAAAAATTCGGAGTAGGTATTAAAATTCATGGAGAAGAAATAAAAACTTTGCGGTTCGCCGATGACATTGTAATTCTGTCAGAGACAGCAAAGGACTTGGAAGAGCATTTGAATGGAATGGACAGTGTCTTGAAAGGAGGATATAAGATGAACATCAACAAAAGCAAAACGAGGATAATGGAATGTAGTCGAATTAAGTCGGGTGATGCTGAGGAAATTAGATTAGGAAATGAGGCACTTAAAGTAGTAAAGGAGTTTTGCTATTTGGGGAGCAAAATAACTGATGATGGTCGAAGTAGAGAGGATATAAAATGTAGACTGGCAATGGCAAGGAAAGCGTTTCTGAAGAAGAGAAATTTGTTAACATCCAGTATTGTTTTAAGTGTCAGGAAGTCATTTCTGAAAGTATTCGTATGGAGTGTAGCCATGTATGGAAGTGAAACATGGACAATAAATAGTTTGGACAAGAAGAGAATAGAAGCTTTCGAAATGTGGTGCTACAGAAGAATGCTGAAGATTAGATGGGTAGATCACATAACTAATGAGGAAGTATTGAATAGGATTGGGGAGAAGAGAAGTTTGTGGCACAACTTGACCAGAAGAAGGGATCGGTTGGTAGGACATGTTCTGAGGCATCAAGGGATCACCAGTTTAGTATTGGAGGGCAGCGTGGAGGGTAAAAATCGTAGAGGGAGACCAAGAGATGAATACACTAAGCAGATTCAGAAGGATGTAGGTTGCAGTAGGTACTGGGAGATGAAAAAGCTTGCACAGGATAGAGTAGCATGGAGAGCTGCATCAAACCAGTCTCAGGACTGAAGACCACAACAACAACAACTGTTCACAGGGTGAGTCAGCTGCCCCTAACGATGTAGTTTTAGGCAACTCGCAATGTAATATCTGGTGTCCAAAATGGAATTTTCATATTCTCTCTCTCGTTACACGCAAACTATTAGTCCTATAGGAAAAAATGAAAAGGACCTTTTTGTAAGAAATTTGATGCAACTAAATTTTGTACTGGGTAAGTTTTCCTAGAAGCGCTAGTTTTCGAGTTATTCAAGAAAAATGTACAAAAGTAACCGTCAAACGCACACACAATCCGACACTCAGCCCTTATAAGTCAGGACTTCTAATATGGTGTTGATTGTGCTCCCTCCTAGCACTGTAGAAAAATTTTCTACTGATCGAATCATTTCACACATTCGACCTTTTTAATCTTCACTGAGTGGCTTATTACGCCGCCGGCTTGGTCGCACACCTACAAATTGTAAAACTGACGTTTGTGAAAATTTTACTTCACACTTTTATGAATTTTAACAGCATAAAATCAATAATCACATTGATGTATTCGACAGGCCTTCTCACTACGAAACTGCTGTGCTTGTGTAAAGGTTAATTTTGGATCGAACTGTCCACGCACTTAGTTTTAGCGTAACGTTTACAAAAGTCGTTTTTCTTTCATTACCCTCAAGGGCTCGTCAAAATTAGTAATGTTAACGAAATGGCCGACTATGCTGCTGGAGTAATAGCCCAACCAATAGAGATAAAAAATAAATCGAGTATCAGGGATGAGGAATGTGTGTCAGGGTGCAGTTTCGTTTGAAGGTAACTTTTGTACGTTTTACTTAAGTAACTCTGAAACCGTGGTCTACAGCAAAATGCATCCCAGTACAGAATTTAATAACATTAAATTTCCTACAAAAAGGTCTCGAAATTTTTTTCTTTGTGACTACTAGTTCGCGCATAGCAAGCCACAGAATATGAAAATCTCGCACGTGGTTTTTTTAAAGGCCTGGTATAATGTTGCGGGTTGCATGAAACTGCAGCGGTAGGGACGGATGAGTCAGCATGTATGCGTATGTATAAATGACTTCATGCTTAACGTCGGAAGACCCATAAAATTGTCAGCGAATGATGCTCTTGTATGTAGAGAAGCCGCAACGCTAGAAACTCGTAGCAAAATGTACTGCACATTCAAACTCAAGAAGCTGCAGAAAGCTACGAAATTTCAGTGATAGAACTTGGATAAATTGAAGTAATCAGAGGTTGAGAGAGTTTCATGGGGAGCATTAGGCAACGATTAACGGAAATGGATAAAAGAAATGACACAGAAGAGGAATGGGTACCTTTGAGAAATGAAATAATGAGGACACCAACGGATCAAATAGGCAAAAAGATAAGGCTCGGCAGAAATACGTGGATAACACGCGTGAAACCGTATTGATTTTAATTTCGAAAGGAGAAAATATAAAAATGCAGCTACTGAAGCAAGCAAACAGAACTATACAACCATCCTTAATAAACTACACGAACGAGTCGCAGATCGTCAGCTATATTCTGAATGTCACAGATCGCACTTCGTGTTGTATATTAATGACCTTACTGACACTATTAATAGTAAAATCAGACTTTTTGCAGATTATACAGTTCTCTATAATGAAGTATACTATCTGAGAGAAGCTGCACAAATATTCAGACCTTCATAAGATTCCACGTGGTGCAGAGATTGGCAGCTTGCTTCAAATGTTGAGAAACTAAAAATTTTGCACTTCACAAAATGTAGTATCCTATGACTATAATACCAATGAGTCACTGCTGGAACCGGCTAACTCATACAAATGCCTGGGTGTAACACTTTGCAGAGATATGAAGTGAAATGATCACATAGGTTCAGTCGTGGGTAAAGCAAATGGTAGACTGTGGTTTAATGGTAGAATACTGGAGAAGAGCAATCAGTCTACGAAAGAGATTGCTAACAAATCACTCGTACGATCGGTTGTAGAATATTGCTCGAGTGTGTGGGACCCATACCAGACAGGACTAACAGGGGATATTTAACGTATACAGAGAGGGGCAGCACGAAGGGACACGGGTTTGTTTAATCCATGGGAGAGCGTCACAGAAATACTGAAGCAAGTGGATTGGTAGACTCCTGAAGACAGATGTAAACTATCCCCAGGACGTCTATTAACAAAGTTTCAAGAACGGGGCTTTCAATGATAGCTCTAGGAATATACTGCAACCCCCTACGTGTCGCTCACGTAGGGATCGTGAGGACATGATTAGAATAATTACTGCATGCATAGAGGCATTCAAACGAGCATTCCTCCCGCACTACATATGTGAATGGAACAGGAAGAAACCCTATTAATTGGTACAATGTGACATATCCTCTGCCATGCACCTCACGGTGGTTTGCAGAGCATAGACATAGATGTAGATGTACATGTAGATATTCGGGATAAATTACAGATCACACCGATCGATTGCTGATCGCTCGCAGTTGCCATGAAATCTGATGAATCGCATGTGAAGTGTGACAATATGGCTGTGACTACAAGTTAAGCGTTGTTAGGTTAGGTTTAGTTTCGCTTTGCCCACCTTGAGTAAGAACTATACTTACAACTACACGCATAATGGAAGTTTTTAACTTCTAAACAGAATGTCGTAGCATACTTCTACGTGACCACATTTCTGTAGATGTATCTCTGGTCGGTCGGCCGATAAACTGATGTGTGCGTAAGCCCTCAAGGTGACGTGGTGACTGACGGAAGTAACAGTTTCGATAGAGGCCGGAAGGCGGACGAAATTCATCTCTTTCCGATAGCTACTGACATTACCGTTCAATACTGCCAGCTTACACACTGACATTGTTGTACATGTTGTATTGTTTCCATGTAAATGTCGTTCTGTGATACTGATAACATACCCTGTACACCCGACATACGCTTTCCAGTGTTTGATACTAACAATATAGTTTGTTTACGAGTACGCACAATTGCATGGAAACATGTCACATTCCCACAATCTGGAGGAAGGCTAAAGTTATTGCCATTTTAAAACCAGGCAAAAATGCTGATGACCCCAGAAATTTCCGACCCGTATCACTTCTCTGCCATGTCTTTAAAATCTTTGAAAAAATACTCCAGGATCGCCTCTCCAGTGCCACAGAACCCTACCTAATCCCCCAACAAGCAGGTTTCCGCCCAGGGAAAAGCACTACATCTCAGGTAATTAACCTCACGCAGCTGATTGAAGACGGCTATGAGAACCGGAAAATAACCGGTGTCACCTTTATAGACTTGACAGCTGCATATGACACCGTCAACTTCCGTCTGCTAATGAAGAAGCTGTATGCCATTACCAGGGACTTTAAATTCACACCCACAGTTAGAAGTCTGTCAGAGAACCGTAGGTTCTCTGTGGAATTCCAAGGGATGCATAGCAGGTGGTGGGCCCAGAAAAATGGTCTCCCTCAGGGCAGCGTACTGGCACCCTTACTTTTTAACATATACACCAACGATCAACCACTGCCAGCTGGTACGTAAAACTATATCTACGCCGATGACCGTGCTATGGCCGTACAGGGTGACTCCTTTGAGCATGTTGAGACAAAGTTCACGGATGCGCTAGACATGCTCTGTCAGTACTACGCCAACAATCAACTCAAGCCGAACCCTAGCAAAACACAAGTTTGCCCCTTCCATCTCCGTAACAAGCAGGCATCCCGTAAGCTGCGTGTCTTCTGGAAGGACACACTCCTCGAACACTGCGTTAACCCCAAAATGAAGGTGAGCGGCAGAAATAATATTCTTCGGAAAATAACGAACTCCTCCTGGGGCGCAAAGCCAGAGGTAGTGAGGACCACAGCACTAGCAGTTTGCTTCCCAGCAGGCGAATATGCAAGCAGTGTCTGGTACAACTCTACCCACGCTAAACAGGTCGACATTGCTCTGAACGAGACCTGCAGGCTCGTCACTGGATGTCTGAAACCGACGCCAACAGACAAGCTCTACCATCTTGCTGGGATTGCACCTCCTGCAGTGCGAAGAGAAGCGGCAGCCTATAGTGAAAGAGCGAGGGCTGAGATGGCAGAGAGCCACCTCCTCCACAAAACTCAGCCAGCCACCAAACGCTTGAAATCTAGACGCAGTTTTCTCAGAGCAACCGAAGATTTTAGCGACCAACCTGGATCTAGGGTGGAGAGATGGAAGCGGTCGGGAGAAGGGCACCGGATGGAACCAAAGGAAGAATTGGCACCAGGTTACAATGAGGACTGGGTGGTCTAGAGATCACTAAACAGGCTACGCACCAACACTGCATGGTCAAGAGATAACCTTCTGAAGTGGGGATATTCTACATCTAATCTCTGCGACTGTGGAGAGGTGCAGACGACCCAGCACATGTATAACTGCCCTGAATTTCCTTCACACTGCACTTTAGAAGATCTGATGTTGGCAACCCCAAATGCTGTCGACGTAGCCCGCTTGTGGGCCAAATGCCTATAACATTTTGTTTCTGTGCACACATATTTGTATATATATTTATATATATTTTCATATGCCGGTAATTAATTTTTTTTCTGTGTGCTATTCATTTTTTTATATTCCTGTATCCATGGTGCTTCTGACATGAATAAAAAAAAACGGGTATGCACACCCACTGAACGCTGTATCATCTGCTAGGTGAAGCTGTTTAATCTGACGTGCGAAATTGTGTCTGTGGCTATCTCCTGTTACGAGAAGAAACCTTTCCTCGGGGTGCAACTGTACACGAAGGCTATTGTCACAGTCTCTTTCGTCCCAGTAGCATCAAACAGTAACGACCACCTATCGAAATGACGTCTGTCGCTACTTGATTTATGTGACAACAGTGCGGTTGGTTCGCACTGCTGCCACCTAAATCGCTCGCTCATGTTTATCAACGGAGTTCCTGCTGCTGCTTCGTATGCTATTTGTTCCAAGCTTCTGATCTTTGCAGATTTCTGATGGCTGAGGATTGGAGAGGGAAGCGACGGTAGAGGAAGCAATCAAAAAAGTTTGAGGAGATAAGTAATTTATGTACATAAAAAAGAATTCAAGAATAAGCTTTCTCTGAGTGATTAACATTTGGGAGCTTTAGTCGTTGTGGTAGTTTTCTGTTGATATATTCAGAACTCTGTTGAACCTTCGTGTAAACAAATATGTGCTGCCCTTTGTCATCGGCTGCATTAGTCAAGAATGTGATTTCACTGGAAGTGAGTACTTGCTTATGTATTAGCTACTTTCTTGTTGATCTAGCCTGAATTACACTTTGGCACATGCTAATGCATTGAAATTCTTACGTGTCTTTGATAATTGCTGTACTAACCGTGTAAACGAAGTAGTTCTTGTATCAAATGTCACTGAACAGGCGGTTAGAAGTGTCTGCCAATGGAGCCCATAGGGATGCGTCATTCGTATGCACATATCCGAGCGAACCACGACGAGTGGAGTAGCCCTAGCAAGTTACATGCGCCATCAATTAGTGGGTTTGATTTACCATTGCAGGTTCGTGCATCACTTTTATATATAAAAAACAGGTTTTCACTTGCAGCTACACCCACTTATGCATATGTCACATACTGCAAATATCCTTCCTTATCCTTCTCCTCCTTCGCCTCTCCAGCTGCCCTCCATCTCCCCCCCCCCCTTTATCTATCCAACTCCTCCTGCCACCTCTCCTCTTCACTCACTTCCGTCCATTCTGATTCCATCCTCTCTCAGTCGACCTCGTCCTACCCCTCTCCCCTTCCCTCACTATATGACAAACTCCTCCTACCCCCTCTCTGCCTTTCTCCTCTTCACTCACTCTCTCTCTGTCCATCGCCACTCCATCCTGTCTCTGTCCACCTCTACGTCCCCTCCTCTCTTTCAACCTCCTCCTTCTCCTCTTTCTCTATCTCTCCTCTCCCTCTAACCATACCTTCCTCCCTGCACTCTTTCTCCCATCTCTACCTCCCTGTACTCATTCTGTCCAACTGTTCCTCTCCTGCTTCTCTCTTTCCATCTCCTCCCATCCTCCTCTCTGCCCATTTCATACCATCTCCCCATGTGCCCAACTGCTCTTGCCCCCTTGCACCCTCCTTCTCCTCACCCTCTCTCCATCCACCTCCTCCTAACTTCTCTCTTTCCACTCCTCCTCCCCTCTTTCTCCATCTGCCCTCCTCTCTATCTTCAACTCTTCCTCTCCTCCCTTGCTTGTCCATCTCCTCCATCTCTCTTTGTCCACATCCTCCTCCCCATCTCCCTGTCCACATCCTAGTCACCCCCTCTTCATCCTCACACCCACTCCAAAGTGACATAGTTGTTTCTCCTACAGTACTTTTTTCCAGACAATGCAACATATCGTACCACATTAGGTTGAAGGTAATCCAGTGGTTTACCACGAATTACATACACATACATCCTTTTTTATATGTATAAGATTATAAAATTTATTAAAAATGCTTAGAAAAAAGTGCAGAAAGATAGTTTCACAGGGTGAATTGCAGGGGGGGGGGGGGGGGGGTACGTTCAGCTGACTCCGGGTCTATGATACAGTAGTGTCTCAATGCTACAGTGTGATTTAAATTAGTTAGCATCTGACTCTGAGGTCGAAAACTGCGATGTTGTCGCAACAAGTACTGTCTTCAGACAGCCATCACAGCATGCTGGACTCACAGGGAGAGAAATTCGCTTTGAAGTTTTTATCTACCACAAAAATCACGCAAAGAATCTGAAATTCACATACGGTACACAGTTCCATAGTGTGTCTAAGTGTGTCAAAATGGTTTTCTTGATTTTAATTAGGGTTTCGCGTTTCTTTTGCGATGAAATAGGCGAAATTTTTTGTCCATGAATGTTTCATATTTCAGAAGTGACAGTCACAATGGTATGTGCACAGGAGAAGGCAGTGGGAACAGACAGTGCCATGTTCCCACTGGTGTGTTGTTAGCAGCAGCAGTCTAGCCCGCTAACTGTCAAATGTCAATTACTTTAGATCGGACTACAGTAGGACAGCGAGATAGGAGGGAACTCACTCTGGCTGATGAAGCTCATGATGGCGTCGCTGGTGTCGATGGCGCTGAGCTCCTGCCCGCTGAGGCGGAACTCTGAGCGGGAGCTCCTGGTGGCGCGCGGCTCGAGCAGCGACTGGTAGACGTCGAGCATGAAGCGGGGCGCGGCGCTGTGCAGCAGCTGCGGCGCCGCTGCGCGCGGCCGGCGCGGCAGCCCCAGCAGGCTGAGGATCTCGCGCTCCATCTGCCGCTTCTCGGCGCGCGACGTGGCGCGCTGGATCACCGTCTGGTCCAGGCCGTTGTCCGCGTACAGGCCCGACAGTGAACCGCCGCCCCCGGGCCAGCACGCCGCCGCCAGCGCGGCCAGCAGCAGCAGCGCGCAGCGAGACCGCATCACAGCAGCAGCACGGCACTTCACTAGCACAGCACGGCGCACCGCGACTCCTCTTTCCTCTCTGGCGGACGCTGACGCACTGACCGGTCATGCTCGCGTCTCGCCTGCAGACTGCGGGGAGGCTGTTGCCGCGCCAGACGGGCCGCCGCAGGGTTGCCAACCTGCCGGCGCGGTCCGCTCGAGCCACTGCTGTTACGTACACCCTATGCCTATGGCAACAACCGGTACCACAGTCACAACCACAGTCTAACATAGCGGTCGCGACACTCACTGCTGTAAAACTTGTTACCGTTTGACAGATGGAGCGACACTAGCGCTCCAAACGGCGAGTAAGGTGAACATCGTACAGGTCGTAAGCATAATGTTTGTCATTGTCGCCTATTGCCACAAGTACGACCTTCATCTTTATATTATTCTAAGTGGTACAAGCAACTGCTAAATACTGGATGAAATATGTCGAAAACATTATAATGAGTTGATTACATTACCTTCCACACAAAACCAAATATTTGAATAATTTTCAAACAATCTGTCAGCGAACAAAGTGCTAGCAAAATAATGTCATCACACGAAGGAAGCAAGGAAAATTATGTGACTAGCAACAGAAGTTAATTAAATACATACCAAACATTACGATTTTGTAAGACACGAATAACTGCACTTAATCTAACCACTTCATCCTCAAAGAGGCGACTGATGACCTCAGAAGTTAAGTTGCACAGTGCTCAGAGCCATTTGAACCAGCCATCCTCAAAGCAGGTCTGTGTTGACGATTCACACGGATCTGGCACTGATACATGGAGAGCTGAACTGGCTGCTTCTGTATCATAGGACTGTTTTACAGCTTTGGATGGATTGTCGAATCTCTGTGGCAGTTTCCTCTTCATATTCAGTAGAGGTGGTTTATTTGGGGTGTCAAACAGTGTGGGTACTGCATTCCACACAAGCTTATTATTGTCTGCGCTCATGAACTGGTTCTATTCTAAATGCAGCGAACAAAACCTAATATTATACAGGTAAACTGGGTCTATTTTCATAAGGTCTTCTCATCTGCTATTAACTAGCCATTTTCTGCTCCTAAAACGAAACATTAATCATTAATACACATGTAATTTGCAAGTGAATCCTGACGATACAGTTTAGTAACATGATGGTATATACCTCTCAGGATCCTTAGGAAAGCTAATAAAAGACAGCTGTGGTGTCTTCTCCCTGTTGTTGCTACAAACACTCCCACTTGTAAAAAATCATCGTAGAAATCAAAATAAACAACCACTATTCGCTTTCACGATCGCGCCGAACTCACAGTTTAAGTTACTGGCCGCTTGGGGCGCTGCTGGCGCGGTAGGTTACAAAACTGAGGCGAAGTGTCGCGACTGTTATGTTAGACTGTGGTCGCAACACTGCGTCTCTTTTTCGTTATCCACCGTCACTGCAGGGCGCCAAGCGGCCAGTAAGTTACACTGTTGAGTTCGTCGAGATCTTGTGAAAGTGAAAGCGAATTGTTATTGTTTATATTGGTCTGTAGAGTGGTTTTTGCGAACGGGAGCGTTTGTAGAGCAATAAACTGGTGCAACAAGAAAAAGGCACCACATTTTCCTTTTTTTAGGTTTCCTAACTAACGTAGGAGACTGGACTCCTACATTAAACGACTGTTTATTTACGCATCTCTTGTAACCTAAGGATATTTGCTAGAGAATTTCGTATCCTTCAAGAACAAAAAAATTGCTAGTAAACAGCAAAAGACCCATTTTATTTGCAGAACGGCGTTGTATACCTATTCAAAAACGTGAAGTTTTCTTCGCTACACTTCCAGTAAAATCAGTGAATGTGCGACATAGGTAGCGTGTATGGAATGCAATGACTACATTATTTAACGTAGCAGATAAGCTACCACAACTGTAGCTGAAGAAAAAAACACACGGACGTGATAATATAAGAACAAAAGCAATAAAACCGTTTCCCAACACAGAAGAAACCATTTCCACAATCGTTGCTGCATTTGAGTAAAACCGGCAAGAATCTTCAGAACAGCCGGCCGTTGTGGCCGAGTGGTTCTAGGCGCTTCAGTCTGGAACCGCGCGACCGCTACGGTCGCAGGTTCGAATCCTACCTCGGGCATGGATGTGTGTGATGTCCTTGGGTTAGTTAGGTTTAAGTAGTTCTAAGTTCTAGGGGACTGATGACCTCAGATGTTAAGTCCCATAGTGCTCAGAGCCATTTTTTTCTTCAGGACATTCGCTTTTGAAACAAAAGTAACTACAGTTACAAAAATAAATATCTGTTACAAAGTAGAGTGAAGTGTAAGAGTCTGCGACAATTTAGCCCCCTTATAAAGTTCTGTGTCAAGGAAAATGCCTGTCATAATAATAACAGGTAACAAAAGAAATACATTCGTCTCATGTCTGAAATATGTGTTTATATTCTCTTGTTTTCAGTTGAGAGCGCTGCAGTAATACACATGTTGGAAAGTATTTCTTCAGCAGTCAGTTGTAGCTTATGTCATTGAATCTAGTAGATTCAGTTGTTTTTATATGTGTTTCATGATCAATCGCCTTTTGACAATTTAATAAAGCTTGAAAAGCAAAAATTTAATAATTATTTCGCTAATTAACTAGAAAAATGAATAAAAACAAACTTCAATTTTACGGCTGCTTTCTCGCCGCTTGGGGCGTTAGAGTCGCATCAGCAATACGTCTAGACCATAGAGTGTGATCATAGTCTACTGTGCATGTTCTCAGCATCAAACAGTGCTAGTTACGTGATTTTGGACGACGCTGCAATTTGAGGTAACAGCGAAACTTAAATATTACAAGTATTCGCCTTGTTTTGTATACATTTCTGCATGTTTGAGTTTTAGTTTAGTGACATTTGTGCTGAGGCACTGTCGATGCTACGGATGTAAAGAGAAATATGTGAAAGGAGGACCAGTAACTTTAGATAGGTATGTACAACCAATGTATAATTGTAAATGTCATATTGATATGAGGCACTTTGTATGTTGAAAAGTATCGAGCCACGGTATTATAAAGTCTTGTATTATAGAGATAATTTATGTGATTTTATGGTCATGTGTTTACGAGATAAGGGCTAGATAAATTTGCGAGTGTGAGTAAACCGCCAGTCAGTATATACATATTGGTGCTACCTTCATACACAGATGAATTTATACACGAGAGCTTAATTCATTTTCTCCATTCCATGGAGGTTCTCCAACCCATGTCTGTATCGAACTATTTTTGCATGAGACAATCTACGGCAAATGAAAGAGAGAGAGGGAAAGGGAGAGAGACAGAGCGAGAGAGAGAGATAGCGATAGGGATTTAAATATGATTAATCTCATCCCTCGAAAATTTCCTCCTTCATACGTCCTCTGTGTTACCACAGATACGTGTCACTATCTCATTAGTATTAAGGTTGCATTACACGGAAGGCACCTAGCTGCTTCCGCCACCCTGGGAGGAATGCATAATTTCTGAACTGTGTTCACAGTGTTGTACAGCTGCTGTCCCTTCGCAGTAAACAGCACTTATGTCGTGAGTCCGTTATCTTGAGCTTGTTATAAACTGTTTGCGAGGAACTGCTATCGTAAAAATGATTCAATTTTGAATTGGTTTGTTTAAACAGGATGCCACCGGTTTTTTTTTTTTTTTTTTTTTTTTTTGTTTTTTTTTTTTTGCTAGCAGAATACGAGAAACTTCAGAATTATAATCAACTTTACGAATCACAAACAATTTCCATTCTTGACACTTTCACAGAAAATGAGCAAAGTAATGAACTGCCTGTTTGCGTAATTATTATCAAACTAGTTCTCAATTACAAGTCCAAAAAACCAGAGACTACTGTTTAAGTTCTTAATAATCGATACCTACAGCGGCAGACAACGTGTTTGCCCTCCGAGACTGGCGATTGAGCTTTTATATTTACAAATTAGAAATTGCTAACTAGGTTTTAACTGATACCGACAGCTGCAGACAACATGTCTCTCCTCCGAGACTGAAGAACCAGCTCTGATCTTACAGCCAAACCACCTCGCCCGCCATCCAAGTCGGACGCGATCCGAAGATCTCTGAAGTGCTGCGCTTGCCTTTATTAATTATTTATTACTCTCATTTATCATTCTGATGGTAATTAGCACTTTTGAAATAATGGAACCACAGCCTCCTACAGAGGCTATATGAAATGTAATTAAAATCACTGTTTAATTTCTGTAGTATTAATAACAGAAGTTTATCATTTTGGACCGCAATTTCCGAACGCAGCAGTCAATCGCGGAGAAGGAGCACAATTTAGGCGGTCTTCCTCACGATACACGTACCGAATAAACAACCGGTTCCTCACACCGCATTACTCGTACATCTTGCCACTGCTGCCTTCTCAACCGCTGTAACAAGAGCTTCTTGTAGCTGAATATGATGTCTGTCAAGCCAGAAATGTAACGGGTCTCCTATACAGTGTCACTGCAATTAATTAATTAGAACAAATTCGACAATATGAAACAGTGCAATACAAAACCTAAAAAAATTGTTGGCAGTCACTTCTTTTCTTACTCCAGAATTCGAGCACTGATTTTGTATTTTTTATTTGTCTGAACGTCATGTATAGTTCAACTTTTCTGATGTGATGGAGAAAAAATGTTATTGATATTTTACTTCGCTATAAAAAGTAGAAGTGTAAATAAAGGAAAGATGAAAATAATGATGGACAAACAGATGTGCAAATCGCTTACCGCAGTTACTGTAACAGTTTCGTAGTTGTACATGCGTTCTTTGTTCGTGACACTTTGGCATCGTCTGCAGCGCCATTGTAACGTATTAATTAGAACAGAGAATCAACAATATAAATAAGTGTAACAGAAACAAAAAAACATTAATAGCTGTCTCTTTTTATCTTGTTACCGAAAAAACACAAATAAAATGGAATCTGCGCAATGATTGCTGTTCGGTGTGGGATCCGCATCAGGTGGGGACTGACTGATGACATCGAAAAATTTCGGAGGACAGCTCGATTTCTATTGTCGCGAAACAGGGGAGATAGTGGCGCAGACATGATACGTGAATTGGAGTGGCAATCATTAAAACAAAGGCGTTTTTCTTTGCGACGGGATCTTCTCATGAAATGTCAATCACCAGTTTTCTCCACTGATTGCGAAAACATTCTGTTGGCACCCACCTACACGGGGAGAAATGATCATAACGATAAAATAAGAGAAATCAGGGCTCGCACAGAAAAATTAAAGTGTTCGTTTTTCCCGAGCGCCGTTCAATCTACATATACATCTACATCCATACTCCGCAAGCCACTTGACGGTGTGTGGCGGAGGGTACCTTGAGTAACTCTATCGGTTCTCCCTTCCAGGTATTCCAGTCTTGTTTTGTTGGTGGAAAGAAATATTGTCGGTATGCCTCTGTGTGGGCTCTAATCTCTCTGATTCTATCCTCATGGTCTCTTCGCGAGATATACGTAGGAGGGAGCAATATACTGCTTGACTCCTCGGTGAAGGTATGTTCTCGAAACTTCAACAATAGCCCATACCGAGCTACTGAGCATCTCTCTTGCAGAGTCTTCCACTGGAGTTTATCTATCATCTCCGTAACGCATCCTGTAACGAAGCGCGCTGCTCTCCGTTGGATCTTCTCTATATCTTCTATCAACCCTATCTGGTACGGATACCACACCGGTGAGCAGTATTCAAGCAGTGGGCGAACAAGTGTACTGTAACTTACTTCCTTTGTTTTCGGACTGCATTTCCTTAGGATTCTTCCAATGTATCTCAGTCTGGCTCTGGCATCTACTTTACCGACGATTAAATTTATATGGTCATTCCATTTTAAATCACTCCTACTGCCTACTCCCACATAATTTATGGAATTTACTGCTTCCAGTTGCTGACCTGCTATATTGTAGCTAAATGATAAAGGATCCTTCTTTCTATGTATTCGCAGCACATTGCTGTTGTCTACATTGAGATTCAATTGCCATTCCCTGCACCATGCGTCAATTCGTTGCAGATCCTCCAGCATTTCAGTACAATTTTCCATTGTTACAACCTCTCGATATACTACAGCATCATCCGCAAAAAGCAAAAACTTTACTGTCAGCGAGACTGGAACCGCGAACCAGAACAGACGCTTTTTTACAGGTCAGCACGTTACCACAGACGTCTTTAAGCCAACTTCAGTTCCCAGTATCCAGTTGTTAAGATGTCTGTAACACGCGTATGGTAGGCTGACCAGATTTCCAAATAAAAATACGGGACACATATGGGTACCAAAGATTGCGATACCAAACCTGGAATTTGACTCGTGACTTTATCAACATGGTGGTCAAGTCTTAAAATACGGCCGACCTTGACGTCATTCATTAATGCAGGTAGACACAATCACAGGTATTTATACACACACAGTGTAGGAAGACACGAAGCTATTTTTTTGCTCTCCAAAGCTAACGTGTTGTATTTAACTGTTCACGTAATTACATTTGCTTCTTTCGAAAACACTTCATTTTTAGAACGGTTTGTAGTGGGTAGAAAATGGGGCTTTTGAGTATAAAACGATCACAACATAAAAAATATTTAATTGGAGAAAGAAAATCAAACCAAAGGGACAAGCACAGGAATTAAGGGGTTTTGGGTGGGGGCAAACTAAATATAAGCCAATCCCAATAACGAAGACTTACCAAGTCAGTTGCTAATGCAAAAATTAATCAGACATATTTGCACTAAATAAAATCTAAATAACTTGCATTACTAATCACCGTATCTGACATCTCTCTTAAACTTCCCAGTTTCAATATTTGTTGTCTTGGTAAAATACTGAATCAAAAATTGACTTTTATGTTTACTTTCTTCGGTGATAATGCTATAAAACGAGCATCTTTGAACTTAATTACGAATGAGATAAACTGAAAGAGGTGCAAGAACTTCCTTAATCAAACATGTTGTTTTCGTTCTATCTGAGACGTAGTGAGTGGCAGTTTTTGAGTTACTTAATATGCGTTTTATTAACTTATTAAGGCAGCCTGCAGAAGCAAAATAGTGATGTGTTTAGAATACATGATAAGCAAAACGCAATTCAGCTGCAGTAATTTTTTCTCCTTCCAAACTATGGTGCGTTACAAAATAATTTCTGAGAGTTTTATGTGTGCTTGAGGATGATACGTTGGATTTATGTTTCTCTTTTCTAACATAGTCATTTATATGTGCAATATCTCCATGACCAATACTTAAATATGTATTACAGAGTTTGCAGAAGGCTTCATATCCTGTTCTGATTTTTTTAATAAAGGGATATTTCTCGCTATATTTGTTGGAAAATTTGCACTTTCTCTTTGACATTTTGGAGAGGACTAAAAGACTATAAAAACAGTACTTAGAAACTTCCTGATTAATCTAATAAAGAACTGTACTTCACATATAGCACGACAACTTTTTAAAAAGTTCGCTTTAGAAGGGAGTGAAGGGGGAGGGGCAGTGCAGGGGTGATCAGGTTGACAGTATCTCCTGCATTGCTGGCGATGTGAACTCTGCCCGAGCATCCGCTACGCTACAAATGTCACACGCAATTAACAAGGTTTCGCGATTGCACACTGTAAGGACGCACACATTCAGATATGGTATTATTGGTAATAATAAATATTAAATAAAGTAAATTCAAGTGGCAGCGACACAGCCTTCCGAAATGCCTTCACAAAATAAGGTGAAGTAAATATTCCAGAATTCGAATCAAGAACAGATGCCAACATGAGTAACTTAGAAGCAAATATCCTCGGAGTAGTGAAGCAACTTCTGTCACTTAATAAAAGCAAGTCTTCTGGTCCAGACTGTATACCAGTTAGGTTCCTTTCAGAGTATGCTGATGCATTAGCTCCATACTTAACAATCATATACAACCGTTCGCTCGACGAAAGATCCGTACTCAAAGAGTGGAAAGTTGCACAGGTCACACCAATATTCAAGAAAGGTAGTAGGAGTAATCCACCTAATTACAGGCCCATATCGTTAACGTCGATATGCGGTAGGATTTTGGAACATATAGTGTGTTCGAACATTATGAATTACCTACAAGAAAACGGTCTATTGACGCACAGTCAACATGGGTTTAGAAAACATCGTTCTTGTGAAACACAACTAACTCTTTATTCGCTTGAAGTGCTGAGTTCTACTGACAAGAGATTTCAGATCGATTGCGTTTTTCTTTATTTCCGGAAGGCTTTGGACACTGTATCACACAAACGGCTTGTAGTGAAATTGCATGCTTATGGAATATATTCTCAGTTATGTGACTGGGTTTGTGATTTCCTGTCAGAGAGGCCACAGTTCATAGTAACTGACGGAAAGTCATCGAGTAAAACAGAAGTGATTTCTGGTGTTCCCCAAGGTAGTGTTATAGGCCTTTTGATTTTCCTTATCTATATAAACAATTTTGGAGACAATCTGAGATGACGCTGTCGTTTATTGACTAATAAACTCATCATAAGATCAAAACAAATTGCAAAACGGCTTAGAAAAGATATCTGAATGATGGGAAAATTGGCAGTTGAACCTAAATAACGATAAGTGTGGGGTCATCCACATGAGTGCTAAAAGGAATCCATTAAACTTCAGCTACACCATAAATCAGTCAAATCTAAAGGCCGTAAATTCAACTAAATACCTAGGAATTACAATTACGAACAACTTAAATTGGAGGGAACACACAGAAATTGTTGTGGGGAAGGTTAACAAAGACTGCATTTTATTGGCAGGACACTTAGAAAATGTAACAGATCTACTAAGGAGACTACCTTCACTGCGCTTGTGCGTCCTCTTATAGAATATGGCTGCGCGGTGTGGAGTCCTTACCAGATAGGATTGACGGAGTACATCGAAAAAGTTCAAAGAAGGGCAGCACGTTTGTACTACCGCGAAATATGGGAGAGAGTGTCACTGAAATGATACAGGATTTGGGCTGGACATCATTAAAAGAAAGGCGTTTTTCGTTGCGACGGAATCTTCTCACGAAATTCCAATCACCAACTTTCTCCTCCGAATGCGAAAATATTTTTTCACACCGACCTACATAGGGAGAAACGATCACCACGATAAAATAAAGGAAATCCGAGCTCGTACGGAAAGATATAGGTGTTCGTTCTTTCCGCGCGCTACACGAGATTGGAATAACAGAGAATTGCGAAGGTGGTTCGATGAACCCTCTTCCAGGCACTTAAATGTGATTTGCAAAATATGCAGGTAGATGTAGAATAAGTAGAACACCAATTACATATTTAACATCAAATTGGTTCAAATGGCTCTGAGCACTATGGGACTCAACATCTGAGGTCATCAGTCCCCTAGAACTTAGAAGTACTTAAACCTAACTAACCTAAGGACATGACACACATCTGTGCCCGAAGCAAGATTTGAACCTGCGACCGTAGCAGTCGTGCGATTCCGGACCGAAGCGCCTAGAACCGCGCGGCCACCGCGGCCGACTTTTAAACATCATTAGCGTATTTACTCCATGTGAGACTGTTAGACCGCAAGTTTTGAGAGCAACAAGAAAAGGAACAATATCTGTGGACTTCTACTGACACTACCTGACCGGAGGGTGGCTTAAGTTGTCGCACTGTAATTACTAACTTTAGTAAAACTTGCTTACATCGATAGCAAGCTCTAGACAGAAGTTGTAGAAATATACGATATCTACATAAATATTTTCAAATCTTGTCGTCAAACACCTTCTAATCAGCTGAATATATGAGGTTCATTCAAATGAAACTTGGTCAGTGCGTCTACCTTTGTTTTATACGTAAAGTGGCACCACGTACCTCCGGGTATGGTGGCGCCATCTATTTGAAGAGAGACTGACGCGTGTACACCGTTTGATGTTGTATAACGCCAGTGGTTTCACGCCGAAGACAAGGTGGTCACACAAGTTATCGTCCAGTACCGAATATGCAGGCGAGTAAGGAGGAGTGATTGGATGTTTGGCGGCGGAGGGGCTGGATTAGCCGAGCGGTCTAAGGCGCTGTGTGGCAGGCCCCGGCGGAGGTTCGAGTCCTCCCTCGGGCATGGGTGTGTGTGTTTGTCCTTAGCATAATTTAGGTTAAGTAGTGTGTAAGCTTAGGGACTGATGACCTTAGCAGTTAAGTCCCATAAGATTTCACGCACATTTGAACATTTCTTTTGCGGCGGAGGAAGTTGAAGGCCGTGAGATGTATCGACGGATGAAGGTTGTGTACAGTGAGTACAGTCTGAGTCGTTCAAGTGTTGTGGAATGGCGCAAATGATTCCTTGAGGGGCGCAAGTCAATGGAAGACGATGTTCGTCCTGGACAGGCTCATCCTGTCATCACACCCGAAATGGTTGCGAAAGTGAATGCTTTAGTCTTGAACAACCGCAGAATCACCGTGGACGAGATCCATCGGTTACTGGGTATTAGCGTGGGCACCGTCCACACCATAATGCATCAAATTTCGTAAAATCTGTGCGCAGTGGGTTCCCCAAAAACTGACCGCCGAACAGCAAATAATCGAATGGCGCTGTCTTTGAGCGATCTGCAACGTTATGATGAGGAGGAATACGGCTTTGTGTCGCGTATTGTCACAGGTGACGAAACGTGGTGTCACCGTTTTGAACCGGAAACCAAGCGTCAGAGCAAGCAGTGGAGACATGCGCTCCGACAGTAGCCTACTAGCTTCTCCAAGGACGGAATCGACCGGCTAGTGTCGCAAACGGATAAATGAGCCAACAGTTTCGGCGACTGTTTTGAGTATGTGTACTGCGTATAGCTACATTTTTGAGTTAATGAAACCGTTACCGTTGCTTTACACTAGCGACCGGGTTTCATTAGAATGCCCCTTGTAATAAAAGTCGGAACCGCTGCGCCTTCAATTGCCGACTGAGCGTTGTGAGAACATGGTTGTGAGGCAGTGTTGTTAGGGAATCATAGCGAGTGGATGATACAACCAACTACAAAAATGTCATGTTACCACTGAAAAATCATGTATTTTTATTTTTAAATCTCTGCCCACTACTACCATCTCGACCTACGTTGATAGTAGCAGTTGACCTATGTTGCATAGTTACCAAAAAGCATTAAAATTATTTAACAAAATAAAAAAATAAACAATGTCACTACTAGAACTGTTTGCACTTGTCTGGATTAGTCTGTTCAGTGGCACTGAGATCAATATAATCGTCTGATATAGTTGAAAACTTATCAACTTCATCTACATCCCTCGATGGGTAAAGATGAAACGTGGATCAAATGGCTCTCAGTACTAAGGACTTAACATGTGAGGTCATCAGTCCTCTAGAACTTAGAACTACTTAAACTTAACCTAAGGACCGTAGCGGTCGCGCGGTTCCAGACTGAAGCACCTAGAACTGCTCGACCACAACGGCCGGAGGAGGGTAAAGATGAGCTGTGGTCATTCTATCGTAGCCTTGATCGGCTGAAATGCAGTGCAGCAGCCGTCGGACCATTTGAAGCACTGTGATGTCAGGAGAGTTCCATTCATTGTTGATGTAGACAGTCAGTTTCTCAATCTGCTTTTCAATCTGAATATCTTGCTGAAAACGAAATCTCAATAAAAATTAATTTAAAAAAATGACACAGATGATTTTTAAATTGGGCTGTCTCACCTTTCACTCTTCCTCGCCATTAAATAATCTCACTTGTTGCCGATAAGGATGGTAACAGTAACAACCGAACAGCTTGCGATCATCTGACAATACTGATTTTTATCTTACCTCAATACTCGCTCGTATTCTGTTGTGGAATACGGAAGTGATAGTAGTGCTAGGGCGAAGTCAGCTAAAGCGTAGTACAATTGTATACTGACGTCGGATGAGATTTGTCCAATCTGAAAAATACATACATTGTCGAAACTTCCTGGTTGATTAAAACTGTGTGCCGGACCGAGACTCGAACTCGGAACCTGGATATACATTGTCCTTTAATAAGGCCTGTATTTATGGGCATTTAAAGGATGACATAACGCTTTTCCCTTCGTGTACTGATTCAAACTAAAATTATTCTAAAAGGTCATACGCCGCATAATATTATGAAAACTTAAATCAGTTTCAGATTCCGAAGAAACATCTGATGGAAGCACATCCAAGGGCAAACAGCGCCATTCATCATACACTTTCTGCATTTCAGTGTGTTTAATCTGTGATACAAGTTTTGCCAGTGTTGTTAAAGTAGGTGTAACTTCTTTCTCTCTGTACGAGACAAGGCTCTTTTTGGAGATAATACAGGTAAATGTTCATTAAATTTAAACCGCATCAGAATTCCTTTACATCCACGAATGAAGAAGCTGGGGCACTTCTCCCTAAATGCCCTTATAACATAACGCATGGCCAAAACATAAAAAAAATGGTTCAAATGGCTCTGAGCACTATGGGACTCAACATCTTAGGTCATACGTCCCCTAGAACTTAGAACCACTTAAACCTAACTAACCTAAGGACATCACACACACCCATGCCCGAGGCAGGATTCGAACCTGCGACCGTAGCAGTCCCGCGGTTCCGGACTGCAGCGCCAGAACCGCTAGACCACCGCGGCCGGCGCCAAAACATCCTTCGACTTCATTGTTTCCAGAATTTCTACACATAAATGCACTGAATCACCAAAGAAACTAGTATACGCATGCGTATTTAAATACAGATATATGTAAACAGACAATATGGCGCTGTGGTCGGCAACGCCAATATAAGACAACAGGTGTCTGGCCCAGTTGTTAGATCGGTTACGGCTGCTACAATCGCAGGTGATCAAGATTTAAGCAAGTTTCAACGTGGTGTTATAATCGGCGCACCAGCGATGGGACACGGCGTCTCCGAGGTAGCTATGAAGTGCGGATTTTCACTTACGACCATTTCACGAGTGTACGCATGGCCATGGACCTTGCCGTTGGTGGGTAGGCTTGGGTCCCTCAGCGATACAGATGGCCATACCGTAGGTGCAACCACAACGGAGGGGTATCTGTTGAGAGGCCAGACAAACGTGTGATTCCTGAAGAGCGGCAGCAACCTTTTCAGTAGTTGCAGGGGCAACACCCTGGAC
The DNA here is from genome assembly GCF_023864345.2 of Schistocerca serialis cubense. NCBI lineage: Eukaryota > Metazoa > Arthropoda > Insecta > Orthoptera > Acrididae > Schistocerca > Schistocerca serialis. The sequence continues at coordinate 233,019,191 of NC_064642.1, forward strand.
GACTGACTGATCTGGCCTTGCAACACTAACCAAAACGGCCTTGCTGTGCTGGTACTGCAAACGGCTGAAAGCAAGGGGAAACTACAGCCTTAATTTTTCCCGAGGGCATGCAACTTTACTGTATGGTTAAATGATGATGGCGTCCTCTTGGGTCAAATATTCCGGAGGTAAAATAGTCCCCCATCCGGATCTCCGGGCGGGGACTACTCAAGAGGACTTCGTTATCAAGAGAAAGAAAACTGGCGTTCTACGGATCGGAGCGTGGAATGTCAGATCCATTAATCGGGCAGGTAGGTTAGAAAATTTAAAAAGGGAAATGGATAGGTTGAATTTAGATATAGTGGGAATTGGTGAAGTTCGGGGGCAGGAGGAACAAGACTTTTGGTCAGGTGATTACAGGGTTATAAATACAAAATCAAATAGGGCTAATGCAGGAGTAGGTTTAATAATGAATAAAAAAATAGGTGTACGGGTAAGCTACTACAAACAGCATAGTGAACGCATTATTGTAGCCAAGATAGACACGAAGCCCATGCCTACTACAGTAGTACAAGTTTATATGCCAACTAGCTCTGCAGATGATAAAGAAATTGATGAAATGTATGATGAGATAAAATAAATTATTCAGGTAGTGAAGGGAGATGAAAATATAATAGTCATGGGTGACTGGAATTCGAGAGTAGGAAAAGGGAGAGAAGGAAACATAGTGGGTGAATATGGATTGGGGGACAGAAATGAAAGAGGAAGCCGTCTGGTAGAATTTTGCACAGAGCATAACTTAATCATAGCTAACACTTGGTTCAAGAATCATAAAAAAGGTTGTACACATGGAAAAATCCTGGAGATACTAGAAGGTATCAGATAGATTATATAATGGTAAGACAGAGATTTAGGGATCAGGTTTTAAATTGTAAGGCATTTCCAGGGGCAGATGTGGACTCTGACCACAATCTATTGGTTATGAACTGTAGATTAAAACTGAAGAAACCGCAAAAAGGTGGGAATTTAAGGAGATGGGACCTAGATAAACTGAAAGAACCAGAGGTTGTACAGAGTTTCAGGGAGAGCATAAGGGAACAATTGACAGGAATGGGGGAAAAAAATACAGTATAAGAAGAATGGATAGCTCTGAGGGATGAAATAGTGAAGGCAGCAGAGGATCAAGTAGGTAAAAATACGAGGGCTAGTAGAAAGCCTTGGGTAACAGAAAAAATATTGAATTTAATTCATAAAAGGAGAAAATATAAAAACGCAGTAAATGAACCAGGCAAGAGGGAATACAAACGTCTCATAAATGAGATCGACAGGAAGTGCAAAATGGCTAAGCAGGGACGGCTAGAGGACAAATGCAAGGATGTAGAGGCTTATCTCACTAGGGGTAAGATAGATACTGCCTACAGGAAAATTAAAGAGACCTTTGGAGAAAAGAGAACCACTTGTATGAACATCAAGAGCTCAGATGGAATCCCAGTTCTAAGCAAAGAAGGGAAAGCAGAAAGGTGGGAGCAGTATATAGAGGGTCTATACAGAGGCGATGTACTTGAGGACAATATTATGGAAATGGAAGAGGATGTAGATGAAGATAAAATGGGAGATACGATACTGCGTGGAGAGTTTGACAGAGCACTGAAAGACCTGAGTCGAAACAAGGCCCCGGGATTAGAACTACTGACGGCCTTGGGAGAGCCAGTTTTGACAAAATTCTACCATCTGGTGAGCACGATGTATGAGACAGGCGAAATACCCTCAGACTTCAAGAAGAATATAATAATTCCAAACCCAGAGAAATCAGGTACTGTCAGATGTGAAAATTAGCGATCAGTCAGTTTAATAAGTCACGGATGCAAAATACTAACGCGAATTCTTTACAGACGAATGGAAAAACTGGTAGAAGCCGACCTCGGGGAAGATCAGTTTGGGTTGCGTAGAAATGTTGGAACACGTGAGGCAATACTGACTCTACGACTTATCTTAGAAAATAGATTAAGGAAAGGCAAACCTACATTTCTAGCATTTGTAGACTTAGATAAAGCTTTTGACAATGTTGACTGGAATACTCTCTTTCTAATTCCAAAGGTGGCAGGGATAAAATACAGGGAGCGAAAGACTATTTACAATTTGTACAGAAACCAGATGGCAGTTATAAGAGTCAAGGGGCATGAAAGGGAAGCAGTGGTTGGGAAGGGAGTGAGACAGGGTTGTAGCCTGTCCACGATGTTATTCAATCTGTACATTGAGCAAGCAGTAAAGGAAACAAAAGAAAAATTCGGAGTAGGTATTAAAGTCCACGGAGAAGAAATAAAAACTTTGAGGTTCGCCGATGACATTGTAATTCTGTCAGAGACAGCAAAGGACTTGGAAGAGCTGTTGAACGGAATGGACAGTGTCTTGAAAGGAGGGTATAAGATGAACATCAACAAAAGCAAAACGAGGATAATGGAATGTAGTCGAATTAAGTCGCGTGATGCTGAGGGAATTAGTTTAGGAAATGAGACACTTAAAGTAGTAAAGGAGTTTTGCTATTTGGGGAGCAAAATAACTGATGATGGTCGAAGTAGAGAGGATATAAAATGTAGACTGGCAATGGCAAGGAAAGCGTTTCTGAAGAAGAGAAATTTGTTAACATGGAGTATAGATTTAAGAGTCAGGAAGTCGTTTCTGAAAGTATTTGTATGGAAGTGAAACATTGACGATAAATAGTTTGGACAAGAAGAGAATAGAAGCTTTCGAAATGTGGTGCTACAGAAGAATGCTGAAGATTGGATGGGTAGATCACATAACTAATGAGGAGGTATTGAACAGAATTAGGGAGAAAAGGAGTTTGTGGCACAACTTGACAAGAAGAAGGGACCAGTTGGTAGGACATGTTCTGAGACATCAAGGGATCACAAATTTTGCATTGGAGGGCAGCGTGAAGGGTAAAAATCGTAGAGGGAGACCAAGAGATCAACACACTAAGCAGATTCAGAAGGATGTAGGTTGCAGTAAGTATGGGGAGATGAAGAAGCATGCACAGGATAGAGTAGCATGGAGAGCTGCATCAAACCAGTCTTAGGACTGAAGACAACAACAACAACAACAACAACCATGAATATCTGGAATCCGGTAAAACATCAAATCTCCGACATCGCTGTGGTCGGAAAAACATCCTGCAAGAACAGGACCACGACGACTGAAGAAAATCGTTGAGCGTGACAGAAATGCAGCCCTTCCGCAAATTGCTGCAGATTTCAGTGCTGGGCCATCAACAAGTGTCAGTATGCAAACCACTCAACGAAACATCATCGATATGGGCTTTCGGAGCCGATGACCCACTCGTGTACCTTTGATGACTGCACGACACAAAGCTTTACGCCTCGCCAGGGCCCATCAACACAGACATTGGACTGTTGATGACTGGAAACATGTTGCCTCGTCCGACGAGGCTCGTATCAGATTGTATCGAGCTGATGGATGTCTAGGGTATGCGGACAACCTCGTGAACCCATGGAGCCTGCATGTCAGCAGGGGACTGTTCAAGCTGGTGGAGCTCTGTAATGGTATGGGGCGTGTGAAGTTTGATGTGGGACCCATGATGCGTCTAGATACGACTCTGACAGGTGACACTTATGTAAGCTTCCTGTCTGCTCACCTGCATCCATTTATGTCCATTGTGCATTCCGAGGACTTGGGCAATTCTAGCAGGACAATGCGACACCCCACACGTCCATAATTGCTTCAGAGTGGCCCCAGGGACAGTCTTCGGAGTTTAAACACTTCCGTTGGTCCCCAAACTCCCCAGACATGAACATTATTGCGCATGAAACTTCCTGGCAGATTAAAATGTGTGCCGGACTGAGACTCGAACTCGGGACCTTTGCCTTTCGCGGGCAAGTGCTCTACGAACTGAGCTAGTTCTGCAGGGTTCTCAGGACAGCTTCTGTAAAGTTTGGAAGGTAGGAGACGAGATACTGGCAGAAGTAAAGCTGTGAGGACGGGGCGTGAGTCGTGCTTGGGTAGCTCAGTTGGTAGAGCACTTGCCCGCGAAAGGTAAAGGTCCTGAGTTCGAGTCTCGGTCCGGCACACAGTTTTTATCTGCCAGGAAGTTTCATATCAGCGCACACTCCGCTGCAGAGTGAAAACCTCATTCTGGATTATTGCGCATATCTGAGATACCTTGCAACGTGCTGTTCAGAAGAGATCTCCACCCCTTCGCACTGTTACGGATTTATGAACAGCCCTGCAGGATTCATGGTGTCAGTTCCCTCCAGCAGTACTTCAGAGATTAGTCGAGTCCATGCCACGTCGTGTTGCGGTACCTCTTCGTGCCCGCGGGGGCCCTGCACGGTATTAGGCAGGTGTACCAGTTTCTTTGGCTTTTTAGAGTACATGTTGTTAATACACGAAAAACTGGTTTAATCTGCAGGCTCTCAGGTTCCGCGCTAATAGTATCCAGAGACTTTCTGTGAACACGACCATGTTTCATGGAGGTTAACAAAAGTCTTTAAAAAATTTTCCACTTGTTTCTTTCAATTTACAGTTACAACTTTTGAAGATTGGAAGTAAGCATTCATTGTATTAAATTTGGGGAAAATACACTTTAGAAATTCGGAAATACAGTTTAATAAATGGATCACGGAGCATGTTTAGGATTTCCTTGGATTTACTAATCTTTTCTATTGCCTCCCACTCTTCTTCAGAAAGAAGTAAAAGCCAATGAATCTGCGCTGGGTGAATTATTTTGTGTACTTTAAATTGAATATATTTTTGAAACTGAGCTAGATGACATTGCCGTCTGCAGCTTAGTCTTAAGTAATTATATAGTAATTATATACATCTCTTACAAATTCCTCACAAAGACTAGGAAGTGCCTTACAGTCATCATACCATCATTAGCACGCAAGTGAACTGAAAGACAAATGTATTTTGCTAATACGATTCCAGGAAGAAACTCTTTTAGTCGAGTGGATACTTAATTGTGCTTCCCCACCATAGCACTTGCCCCATCTCAGCCAAAACCAATGACGTTTTATAGTGAAATATTATGTTTACTAAGGCTTGAGTTTCTCATACATGTTTTCCCCAATTTTCCCAATTGCAGACAATGTTAATATTTCAGTCAAATAGAAGAGTATGCTAAAATTAGACTTCCATTCCACCATAACACCACCCAACAATCCATGCAGAAAGGACTGAAGCAATATTGGTAGTTTCGTCTGTAAGAGTGGAGAATTTTACTTTTTGAAGCTGGAAAATAAGATCATTTTTATGAGTTGCAATAGCATTTCTTATAATAGCCATGTTTTTGTTCCTTTTCATAACAGCACTTCGTGCTAGCGGTACCTGAGAATCAGGAAAAGCACTTTTTAACATAGCTGTCAAATGGTCAGTTCTATTAAAAGGAATATCGTGAGCTAATAGGAATGCGGCAATTTTAACCTCGGCTTCCGCAGTATGTTGAATGTTGTCGTGCCTTCATAGAAAATCTTCGCAGAACTTGGGCACGATACCACTCATTTTATTAGTATGCTTTTTTGATTGCATGCCGACCGTGCTGGCCGAGCGGTTCTAGGCGCTTCAGTCCGGAACCGCGCGATTGCTACGGTCGCAAGTTCGAAGCCTGCCTCGGGCATGGATGTGTGTGATGTCCTTAGGTTAGTTAAGTTTAAGTAGTTCTATGTTCTAGGGGACTAATGACCTCAGATGTTAAGTCCCATAGTGCTCAGAGCCATTTGAACCATTTTTTGACTGCATTTGATTCTTTAATACAATAAGAGTAGCTACTTTAGAATCAGCACTGTGTTTGCATTTTACCTTATACCAGTTATTAGGGTCCCTTGACACCCATGAACGAAATGCCGGAACCTCCTACTATGCAGTGCGACAGTTTTGAAGCCTGTGCTGAAGTTTGTCACTTTTTGGCAACTCATCTCTTTCCATCTTCTTTTTCTTTGGCGTAGAAATACCGCACATCTCTTCGTCGCTTCTTGACACTACATCTGCTTCATAAATTACACAAATTAACAGAAAATATTAATGTTATACATATGTTGTTTGACAAAGCATGCTACATACCGAACTGGAGCACGAAGAGCTGAGAATGGTTGTTGAACAGCTCATAGCACAGCTGCCGGTACAACCAGGCGCAATGAAAAATCACGCACTACAGGAAGCACCTAGCCAAAATACATTGTAGTTAGATATTTAAATATTAAGCCGAAGTGTAAGGGACACACCACGTTAAAATGAATCTTACCCCACAACAATGTCCCTGCGAGGCGCGTGTATTGTAAATCGTTCTTACACTCAAATAAATAATCTTAATGTGCTAGTAGTCCGTTGGTGCGCACGTGCTCCGTAATAGCTTGATAGTAACCTGATAGTGTATGTAGAGTTGATTTGTTTCGCAACGGTTTCTCGCTCACTAAGCAAAAACCCCAAAATTATCATATTTTCCTGTATAATCCTTCACTTAGGATAATACATAACATAGGACCTGAAATTATGGTATGCGTATAATCTTTATCATACACGTGACAACTCGTTTGTACGGAATAGGGCGTGCTGTGCGCCGAGTAGAAGAGGTACTGCCAGTGTGCCATTGCAAACACTATGAAGTCTAAAAAAGGCGATAAATCGGGACATTTGAACTCCCCGTAAGATGTAGGGGGGACACCAGGACTTCAAATTCCAAACCGGAACCATCCCCGATTAATCGGGACACTGGCAATCCTATGTTTACATATTTGTTCAATAGTTCTTACCGAGCGAGGCGGCGCAGAAGTTAGCACACTGGACTCGCATTCGGGAGGACGACGGTTCAATCCCGGGTCTGGCCATCCTGATTTAGGTTTTCCGTGATTTCCCTAAATCGCTCCAGGCAAATGACGGGATGGTTCCTCTGAGAGGGCACGGCTGACTTCCTTCCCCGTCCTTCCCTGATCCGACGAGACCGTTGACCTCGCAGATTGGTCTCTTCCCACAAACAACCCAACCCAATAGTTCTTATGGAACTGTAAATGCTGTCAAACAAGGTGTAAAGAACACAAGCATTACGTCTATAGTTGTCGTCCGTCCCAATATATCGGGTCCGTCACTGTTGTGGACCTTCTTGTCCCGATATCCCGACAAAAATCAATTTTGTACCGATTTTGCAAAATACTGTTACGAGCTTGGCTCAAATACCTAACTAACAGCATCTGTTAGCGCAACATGTAAGTGCAACATCAGTTAGTTTTATTTATGCCAATAAGTTTATGTTGACAAGGTCTCAGAGACGGCGTTGCAAGTTGTGTATCCTGTATCGACGATGAAACATGAAAAATACCAGGCTTCTCCGGTAATATGGGGCTGTAACTACACTCATGCTTATAAATTAAGGATAATGCTGATACATGATGAAACAACACTCTGGTGGGCGGTTTGTGGGTTTAAATCACCCCGGGTACGACCATGCAGTGCATCTGAGCTGCTATCGTCGCACGGTGGCGCTGGCAGCAGTCCACATATGCAGAGGTGTGTTGGTGCATGTCAGAGTACGCTGCAGCGAGTAAGTGTGCAGACCTTTTCAGTCGTGCTAATGGTGACTGTGTGTTGAAAATGGCTCAAAGAACACATATTGATGACGTTGTGAGGGGTAGAATACTAGGGCGACTGGAGGCTGGTCAAACACAGCAGGTCGTAGCACGGGCCCTCCGTGTGCTACAAAGTGTGATCTCAAGATTATGGCAACGATTCCAGCAGACAGGAAACGTGTCCGGGCGCAACTGTACGGGATGTCCACAGTGCACAACATCACAAGAAGACCAATATCTCACCATTAGTGCCCGCAGACGGCTACGGAGTACTCCAGGTAGCCTTGCTCGGGACCTTACTGAAGTCACTGGAACAGTTGTCTCCAGACACACAGTCTACAGACGACTGAACAGACATGATTTATTCGCCCGGAGACCTGTAAGGTGCATTCCACCGACCCCTGGTCACAGGAGAGCCTGTAAAGCCTGATGTCAAGGACACAGTACATGGTCTTTGGAACAGTGGTCCCTGGTTATGCTCACAGACGAGTCCAGATATAGTCTGAACAGTGATTCTCACCGGGTTTTCATCTGACGTGAATCAGGAACCAGATACCAACCCCTTAATGCCCTTGAAAGGGACCTGTATGGAGATCATGGTTTGAAGTTGTGGGGTGGGATTTGGATTGGTGCACGTACACCCCTGCATGTCTTTGACAGAGGAACTGTAACAGGGTCAGGTGTATTGGGACGTCATTTTGCACCAGTATGTCCGCCTTTTCAGGGGTGCAGTGGGTCCCACCTTCCTCCTGATGGATGATAATGCACGGCCCCACCGAGCTGCCATCGTGGAGGAGTAAAATGGTTCAAATGGCTCTGGGCACTATGAGACTTAACTTCTCAGGTCATCAGTCCCCTAGAACTTAGAACTACTTAAACCTAACCAAAGGACATCACACACACCCATGCCCGAGGCAGGATTCGAACCTGCGACCGTAGCGGTCCTGCGGTTCTAGACTGTAGCGCCTAGAACCGCTCGGCCACTCCGGCCGGCGTGGAGGAGTACCTTGAAACAAAAGATATCAGGCGAATGGAGTCGCCTGGCTGTTCTCCATACCTAAACCCCATCGAGCACGTCTGGGATGCTCCCGGTCGACGTATCGCTGCACGTCTTCAAACTCCTAGGACACTTCAGGAGCTCCGACAAGCACTGGTGCAATAATGGGAGACTATACCGCAGCAGCGGCTCGACCACCTGATCCAGAGTATGCCAACCCGTTGTGCGGTCTGTGTACATGTGCATGGTGATCATATCCCAAATTGATGTCAGGGTACACGCGCAGGAAACAGTGGCGTTTTGTAGCACATGTGTTTCGGGATGGTTTTCTCAACTTATCACCAATACCGTGGACTTACAGATCTGTGTCGTGTGCTATTAGCGCCAGTTTTGTGTAGTGCCACGTTGTGTGGCACCACATTCTGCAGTTATCCTTAATTTATGAGCATGAGTGTATTGGAGGAGCACCACGCGTAAAAATCGGGCAGTTCATATTTGAATAGCGATCTGATAAGTCGATTCTTTCTAAACTTAATACGAACAACGAGTGCAAGTTAGTATTCCTGAAGTGTATACTAACGTCAACTTCGATGACTATAGTTTTATTGTCGAATGTTTACGTTCTAATAAACTTATCTTACCCTAGAATGAGATTTTCACTCTGCAGCGGAGTGTGCGCTGATATGAAACTTCCTGGCAGATTAAAACTGTGTGCCCGACCGAGACTCGAACTCGGGACCTTTACCTTTTGCGGGCAGGTGCTCTACCATCTGAGCTACCGAATTACGACTCACGCCCGGCAGTCACAGCTTTACTTCTGCCGATACCTTTCTTTCAGGAGTGCTAGTTCTGCAAGGTTCGCAGGAGAGCTTCTGTAAAGTTTGGAAGGTAGGAGACGAGGTACTGGCAGAAGTAAAGCTGTGAGTACCGGGCGTGAGTCGTGCTTCGGTAGCTCAGATGGTAGAGCACCTGCCCACGAAAGGCAAAGGTCCCGTGTTCGAGTCTCGGTCGGGCACACAGTTTTAATCTGTCAGGAAGTTTCTTATCTTACCCTACCTTACGAAAATGCCGAAGGATGGAAAGAGAAAGTGTCGCTTTTCGGACGATTACACAAAAGAGTGGTCTTTGGTCAAGAAAGGACGTACGGATCAGGAAGAGTTGTATGAGATTTGTAAGTATAACTCACAGAGGGAAGGCAGATGTGAGGCATCACATTTCTACGAAGAATCGTACAAACAGACTAGCGGTGGCATCGACAACAAAGTCTGTTTCTAAATTCATGATTAAAGAAGAACGCAGGAAGAATTGCTCGTTGCTGCTGCAGAACTAACAATAGCTTATAAAGCTGTCAATTCTTGAATGTACCGTAAAACTGGACGCAAAGCAGTCTACAGCCAGGACCAAAAGCTACAGCGGATGTTAAAAATATTCTCGCACCACACTCTGTGTCCGAATGCATAAAAAATTACAGAAAGGTTCATTTTACGGCATTGGCACCGATGCAGCGAACCACAAGGCTGAAAAGATGTTTCCTGTCGCTATTCAATACTTTTTTGAAACTGACGGAATCCAACAGAAGGTGTTGAAGTTTGACTCGCTGAATAACAAAACATCGCAGACAATTGCAAAGTTTTGTCTAGAAACTTTAATGCAACTGCAAATTTCATTACATAAATTGATAGCTTTAGGCGGAGACAGTACCAATACCAACTTCGCAGGGCTTCATCGACGCGGCCAGCGGAATGTGTTTCAGCAAATGAAAGAGGAACTATAGTTAGAGTCACGAATGATGGCAATAGAGTTTAGGTTTGTTCTGCGCACCAACGTCACGCATTCTCCGACACCCAATAAGCGTTCAGCGGTGTTCTGAATGCTCTACTCTGAATGTCGTAGTTCATGCGAACATTAAAAGTGATCGTAGCGAGTTGTTTGGTGACTTTGAGAGGCACCCACATGCCCTGCTCATACTGTGGCATCAAGCAGTCAGGCCTGCAAGATGAGTGGTCTGCCAAGCGAGTGGACTCATTCTTATTTATCGAGTAACATGAACTCTAGTACTCACAATTAAGTTACAAATTATCCTCCTGTATGAATATTACGCAACGGATAACGCACATCTGACTGTTAGTAATTTACACAACTCTGACTGTTCACTACACACTGGCAATACCACATTTTCTTTCTCATTCAACGGCTTTGAACAACACGTGGCCATCGCACTGAATATGAATGGCGCACACATTATAAATTCTGGGTATCATGACAACATACTATTCGAAGGAAAAGGCCACCAATCTTTCTCTTTTCACTATCTTATTTATTCCAATAAATTCTATAACCTAAACGCACAAATTCTATAACCTATAACAATAACACATGAGAAATTCCGCCCAGTGGGCATGGCTTTACATTGGTGATTCTCTATCTTATGGTCTCGTAATTATTTAACGCTACAGTGCACTTTCTGGATAGGAAGGTGGATCTTTTGCTGTATCTCACACTTCGACTCTCACAACCATCATCACGAAACTTTCCTCCAGACCGAGCGATACAAAAGGAACAAGCATACCCACTACCTCTGAAACTACCTTGTTACTCTCCATGCAAACCACACATACTTAAATTACATGACATACACCACACTGGAACATGGAATACAAAACAAGGAATAGTCACAACATTATCACTTTCAGCTTTTCCACTTCAATTACTATTCATCCCAGTTTCACACGACACTGCCCCACTTCGTAACTTTTCTTTCCTAATACGAACTCTGGAGGATATATGCACGTCTTCCTGTGCAATGCAAGCCAAGTGGCGTTGCAGGTTAGACAGCTGACTCACCTTGCTTCTCTCTCAGAGTATTATAGTTTGAATCAAGAGTCACACGGAAACATAACACGCAAAGTAATATTAAGAACATATTCATCACACACGCGAGTCCTCAACTGATACCATGGACGAGTACTTCTCTTTATCCTTTGTCTCATACACAGATTGACACTCACACAGTACTTACCACGTGGAAGTACTCGTCTCTAATTTCAAGTCCTGCACACGCCATTTCTTAAATATTTCAACTTATAGCACACACGCTAGTAATTCAGCTTAACTTAAGCACACGGAAGTATTTCAACTTATTGCTACACATGGTTTCATTGTGACCGTTGGTAACTTCCGAAGATTACTACGATCTCATTAATATTACCTGCCTGACATTTAATTCTTCCCTCAAAAGTTCCTGAAATAGAGAAATTATTATTTCAAACTACTCTTAAGTATTCCACATGCATACCATATCTCCACTCTTTTGTCTTTACGGAGCACACCTAAGACAGGTCTCACCAACACTAGATCCAGCGGCAGAGTGCTGAAACATGGCCATTCTTCAGGTCCTCTCGCACCTCTGCCGAAGTGGGGGAGCACCTTGCTACCGTATTGGTCAGCCACATTTCAGGTGCTCAAAGCTCAGGTAAATTTCATCTCTTTGGTCCCACCAAAGGTGACCCAAGTACTGTCTCAAAGATGATCATATATTCACATTCACTATCTGCGGTTAGCAGACGACCATACATTCATTCATTTCACAGATCTCATCAAACTGGATGTAGGGATTTATTTTGTGGGAGTGCACATGTGATCAATTAAATAAATAAATTGTCATTCTTTCCCACACTGGTATCTGGCTTCGCTGTATTAATTGAAATTGAGTTATTATTAGAAAAAATGTGTTGTTCTGACAAGAATAACGAAGAATGTTGTACCTATTTTCAATGTCGGGCGGTACTGTACCCTTTCAACTTCTTATTCCATTTGTTGCGAGTTGTCATCGCTGATGGTGGTGTTAAGCAACAAATTGTGCATAAGCAATCGGGAGACTTAATTTGCAGGATACACGCTTTCTCCAACACAAAGCACGTGTACACATGCACTGCAACCGTCGTTTGGAACCGGCAACAATACAATCCCCGTCTGTGCGTTGACATGCGCGAACCGCTATCGTTCGGGGATCGGACTGTAGTAACAAATGTAGTAGGAATTGTATGCCCTACCCACGTTCTCCACAGTGCTACAGCAAGCGCTGCTGGAGTGTTAACTGTCAACATTAAAATAATCGTCATGAAAATATTTCATTATTTTTCAGTATATGCTGCAAGGACAGAGAAGCTGAAATATTTCTGCTTGTACGTTGGTGTCAATCATCAGGCTCTTCTCTCTCACTCGAAAACAAGATGACTGTGGTTAATTCCCGCAGCTAAGAGAATTCTTAAGCCTTGGATTCCATTAAAACAATTTTTTGATGCCGAAGCCAGACTACTTAAAATAATTTCAGATTTTTTCATAGTCCGATCAGTGAAATTTACTTCATGTTTCTGCAGTCAAACTTGTCTCTGTTTGAAAAAATATATAAAAGCGTGGAGAAGAATAAAGTCTCGATATTGAAATATGAACTATATTAATCGACACTCAAAGGTGTCTGAATGAAAGGAAGACTGCCAGCTTTTTTGGCATGCAAACCAAGATCAACTTGAACAAATTAAATAATGAGAACCCTAACCAAGAAATAATTAATTTGATTTCGAAATCTGAGGAAGACAATGGCTTTCTGTACCACAGCAATTGATTTCTTAGAGAATTGAGCTACTTCTTTTATTAAATATCAAGTATTTGATTGGATGACGCTGCCTGAAACCCCAGATTGGTTTATGATTGAAAAAACTATTATATACTTGACTAAAAATGATGTGAAGATTTCAGGCGACATTTGGTTTGAGGAATATATGTACCTCAAGAGCTTTTTAGAAACTAAGCGTGACTCGGAAGAATGCGAGTCTAATCACTCCATGGAAGAAAGGAGGATTTACTTTCTTAAAGAAACAGAAAATCCTAGACGCAAATGCCAACTGCTAAAATTATGCGAGTAATTGTTTCCTATTCCCGTAAACAACGCCGCTGTGAAAAGAGTATTTTCGCTGATGTCGGCCCAATGGACTGATGAAGGAAATCGACTGCCGTCAGGGTCTGTGGAATCAGTCTTACAGTGCCAGTTTAACTGCAAGCTGACTTGCATGGGGTTTTCTAATTCGTAATAGGGAAAAAAGACTTCCTGAAAACGGTGAAATCTTCTGAAAAATTTGGTGCACCAACAACTTCTGCCGCAACAAGGTCTATGTAACTGTGTTCTAGATAAAAAGTAATTATATTAAATAAAATTTTTTACTTCGTTTTTACACCCCATCTCAGAGTGTCCCGACGAGGTCCTAGCTGAGCTAGATACGGCAATCCTTGTTACACACGACTCAAACGCCCCACAGATCAGCTGTCGCCGAACAGTGGGTCACCTGCGAGCGTGAAATGAAATGATGAGTAACTAGCACCTGGTGCAGGCGACGAATTTCTGGTACAGTGTAATAAAGGAGGCAGATGATTTAATCAACTGAGACAGAGGTCTTAATGGGGTCTCACAGACGTCAACAACATTACTGCGTTAACAATGTGTATTTAGGTTAATCTGTTCAAATTTAAGAGTGTAAAAGTACTGATTAAGTGAAATGAGAGAGATGTATACATTCTAACTCATCTAAAAGTACTGATCTCATTCACCATAAAGTCGAAAAAATATTACCACCCCCTTTTCAGAAAATAATATAACAGCCCCCACGAGAAAGCTTCCTATTTAGTGTATTATTCCGTTTGTAATAAAAATACCACACTGAGTGAGCTGTACAATCCGCAGTTCGGTGCATACCTCCTGCGCATGTTCCAAACAGAGAAATTTCTTATAGCAGTGGCATCTGTACATGGTGCATCGATTTTCTGAACCACCACATTCAGATCATCTCTGTCTGTGCGTTGGACTGCGCTTTCATCTGGAAATGAGATTTCTTGGCAATGATGAAAACTGCCAAAGTCGACGCAAATGATGGTCAGCTAGATTACGTGCTAGAAGTTTCAGAAATCGACTGCGCCTCGTGCTAGCATCAGTATTATATGCACGGCGTATTACTTGTGCGTTTATAGATGCAATGATCGTCATGCTATAAAAAATCACCTTAGGCCATCTGTCTTTCTGGAGACGTTATACATACTGCATAGCTGATCGACTTCTGATTTGGTTGCATTATAAAAGGTTACCATGTATGGCTTTTCCTTGTCGCCAGATGCGTAATCAGTTGCATTATGATGATACATGTTGGAGAGTATTAGAACTGCCTTGTTTTTCTTGGCGACGTGTGACTATAGTATTGAGTTTTTCTGAAACCAAAAACAGTGTTGTTCCCACCTCCCGGCTCTTTGTTCGTGTAAACTCTGGGGAAGTTTCTGGTTTATTCTTCTTCATAGTTACAACCAGAGTAACACTGTTTTGAAGCAAGAAATCAGCTAATTTTAAGAAGGTGAACTAATTACCAGTGGTTATACGAGAGCTATTCGGAAAGAAAGCAACGATAGGTCGCGAAATGGAAACCACAGTGAAAATCAAAACTGTTTTATTTGCAACGGTTAGCTACACCTTCCAGCTACTTCTCTACACAGTCGCCGCTCAGACTTAGACATCTGTCGTAGAGTTGTACCAACTTTTCAATTCCCTCGTCAAAGAAGACAGCCGCCACTGCTTTTCGACAATTTTCTGCTCTGGACTGCAGTTCGTTGTCTCTGTCAAAATATTGTCTTCATAGCCAGCAGTTCATTTGAGCAGAGATGAACCTTAGGGGTAGCCAATTACGGGCTGTATTGTGAGTGATCAAACACTTCCCATCCATAACGCTTCAGGAGCATCTTCATTGCCCCTGCAGAGTGCGGCCGAGAATTGTCGTGTTGAGAGAACGGTATGACAGTTATGGTACGTGGGTTGCAGACGAAATCTTTCGCCAGGCCCTCATACTTGGCGGGAGACGCTTATTTCTAGCCATCTTTACATTCTCACTGTGAGCTCAGAACTGAGAAGAGCGACGTGATGCGATCGATGGGAGTACGAGACACAGTGCCCAACGCATCTGTGCAAAGCTTCATCAGATTTCCACCATATTTTCCATTTTGCGACCTATCGTTCCTTGCTTTCCGAATAACCCTCGTGTTACGCCCAGTCCCTGAGACCACAGAAGTGTTTCACCATCTGTTGTTTGTTACTAACTGCAAAAGCCCTACAGGTTGTTTGCCAGCATCTGTTTGCAGATTTGCGGTGTAATACATCCTAGCATCCACCAAAGCAAATATTTTTAGCGTATGCTTACTCGGTTTGCTAGTGACGTACAGCCTGAAAAAACAACTATCGCTGAAAGCTTCTAGCGTTTCAGTAATAGTGCAGTGCTTCCCAACTGAATAATCATTTTTACAATTGTTCACAAAGGACGTAAATACTTCACGTATAGGTGCCAAATTATCAACCTTATTTCATTCGTGTCGGTATCTCTGTTGTCGAACCTCAAACAGTATAAGAGGAATGCAAATCGTCTTTCAGTCATTACCAGACGACATACCTCAATTCCCATTTTGTTGGAGGCCCGTGTATCTTGGGTGTACTCATGGTTGTCTTTTCTTGCTGCATATAAATACAATATTCCAAACAGAGCTTTTATTTCAGTTCCCTCTTTCAGACGAGCATACCTTTCTCTGATATATTGTCCCTCTGCTTCAGATATCTTTTTATTAGTGTACTCAACAATGCTAGAGAGCAACTCATTGTTGAAAAAGCATTCCCAACATTCCATTGGTGTTGTGGTGTTCTTCGAGACACCTTTCACTCCTGGTAAATGACTGCCAGTGTTTTCGTGTTCAGGTAAGAACATTTTTTGATAGAAACACTTTTGACCATTTTGTACAAGTGTTTCTCCTTAGAAAACATTCGTAACATGAATATCACAATCATTACCGCTGCAGTACATTTCATGCTCAGTGTCTTCATTTCTTTTGTTTCCACACCGTCTTCTTGCACTACACTATAAATACGAAAGTCTTCAGCTGCTTCATCCTCTTCTTACAACAGCCAGAGTACGATTGCCCTGTTAAGCGCACTTCCCATATTGTAGATGTTGAACATCTGTGAGGTCATATTGGATCTGAAGATAAATAAATACCTATTAGCAACAGCTATTACCAACAATATTAAAAACTACAAGATGATATGAAAAGGAGGTATTTAACTTTAGTAATGGCAAAGGTCGCGGGGCGGTTGGTAGACTCCAGCGATGCATCTTCTGAAACAGCCTCTTCCCTCCAGCACTGTATTGCAACTAATGCGGTGTCGATAACCAAAATAAGTTTGCATTAAATTAACTACAAGACAGATGACACCACAAATCCGCCATTGCGTCTGTCGAATAAAAGCGCTTTTGATATCTGTGAGGTACCGTGAGGTCACTCTAGGCTTAAGTAAACCGTAAGATGCGGCTCTCAGTTTACTTAAATCACGATCAAAAACATCTCAACGTTCTCTCCGCTCATACATAAGTGCCTTTTTGAGGCTTTTTAACGAAGGATTTCGTCTTACGATATTTTCATTGTGTATAAAACATTCTCGGTATTCTTGCCGCGTCAGTTCTAGATAAAATCTCGAGCTTTCGACGATTACCTCCATCGTCATCGACAGGAGCTGACTGTCTCCACTGCTGCTGTAGTAGCCTCGATATAGTCCGAAGACGGCTTCCGATTGGTGGCCTTATGATTGGTCGGCGATTACGTACTGCTGTCTCAGACGGTGTCACTGTGTGCGCCGGTGGCGCCACCGTTTCCGTTTGAACGTAAACCTTGGAAGGAACGTCTTTGCTGCTTCTCTGCATCAAGCGCTCGTTTCCACGCACAGCTCAGATGGTATCCGCTATCGCGGTTAAAGTTCTTTTGGCTCATTCTTATTTCAACAGCCTCCTTAATAACAGAATCCCAGTACTTGGAGGCATGGGACAGAATTTTAGTTTCATCGAACAATATTTTATGTTTGTTCGTGAGTCTGTGCTCCGCAATTGCCGATTTCTCCAGTTCTCTACTTTTAATACGGCGTTGATGTTCTGCACAGCGGCCGGAAACGGTACGAATCGTCTGACCTATATAATTGCTTCACACTCACAGGGTATATTATAAACTCCAGGGAGCCTGAGGCCGAGATTGTCCTTAACAGGGCGCATCTCCTTAATTTTCTTAGGAGGACGAAAAATCGGTCTAATACCACGTCTACGCAGGACTCTTCCTATTTTGCTGGAAATCTCGCCACAAAAAGGAAGAACCGCAATCGGTGTTTCATCCTGTGAGGTTGCAGCATTTTCACGTTTCCTTCTTTTGGAGAACGCTGCCTTTATATCGCGTGCACCATAGCCATTCTTTCGGAACACGTTCTTCAGGTGGTTAATCTCGGACCTTAAGTGGTCCTCGTCAGAAACAGTTTTGGCTCTATATACCAACGTGTTCAAAACGGCTCTCTTCTGAGCAGGATGATGGAAACTCTGTGCAATCATAAGCCGACCAATCAGAAGCCGTCTTCGGGCTATATAGGAGGCTACCATAGCAACAGAGGAGACAGTCAGCTCCTGTCGATGACGATGGAGGTAATCGTCGAAAGCTCGAGATTTTATCTAGAACTGACGCAGCAAGAATACCGAGAATGTTTTATACATAAGTGCCGTCCGAAAAACTTCGTTTCGATATTCTCATTACCTGAACTTTTTTGCGTTATATTACCTCTGTTGGATTTGAATCCCTGTTCACTGTTTTATTGCTCAACGGCGCCGGGAAAAAGACGGTAATCCTATGCACAGTGTACCGCCCACTATTGCCAAATCAGCTACCTCTGGCTTCGGGTCTTTTCACAATCATTTTGCTTTTTTTCTGGCCTTTTTCCTTGGCTGTGTGAAAGCATTAAAATTCACGTTGGCAATAAGAAAATTATTTGCACTGAGCTGAGATTTCAAAACACGTTTTAATATCCCATTAAAATGTATTATTAGATTGAATTAAAAAGCACAAAGCTGTGTTGGTGTGTTTAACGCGCTCTCAGAATACACATACGCAAGACCAAAAACATAACCACGAAATATAAGCAGTGGAGAGTGTTAAAGCTGTTGCTACGTAGCTGACATCAGCAAAGTTTCGCAACTTCACAATAATGAAGGAATCTATCCTACGTAAAGCAGATTTTGATTTATTCGGGACGAATAAGTATAAACAATGGGCCAGCGACTGAACTGGGGAAAGGAAGAGGGAATTTCTTTTCAGTGCAGTAGTTGGCTACGTGTAAGAAACAATGTAATTAGAGTATGATACTACGACGTTTGTCCAGTAAGTGCGTAGCAGAAACATTGTTTATATTTTTTGTGATAAAAAGAAAGTTGTGCGAAAGAAACTGATGCGAAAATGTTTATTTCATTACTATTTGCGTCAGACTGTAGACGTTCTAAAAATGATCTGATATTTTACATGCATATCGTAGAAACAAAATATGAAATTGTTATGCCTGCGTTCGAAGTATAAGTGCATCCAGAAATTATTTTCGTAATGAGTTTCACAAAGCACGTCTCTAAATTTTTCTTCTTCCGTGCTTTCCCGAAATTTGGCGTTTTTATGTATTTAAACATTATCTCCCTGGCTATTAAAGCCATAAAAATGAAACGTCGTACACCCATTTCCCGACGCAAAATCTTGTGGAACAGTTATCTCCTGAGACTGTTTTAAACTGATTTACATACCCAGTATCAGTAATCCGAGTAAATTATTTTTCAAGAACTTGATTCCAAAATAAAAAAATATCTATCACAATATATAAGCGTTGATTGCATTTTGGCTTGGAGTTGCACAAAATTAGATCAAACTGTTGTTCGTACGGCTGGACGTATATAACAGTCTACCCCCCACCCCCCCCCACCCCCCCCCCACCCCTTAAATACCTGCTGCAGTAAAATATAGATCACCGACGATAGCTTCTTTATTGTTTTGCGGGCTTGTAACCACTGAGTGTTCGAAATGCCTCGACAAGTACCTTACACAAGAAATTCCGCAAAGAGTGGCTTAGAGAGGAAGGATAGGCTTGCTGAAGTTGACGCAACATAGTGTTATTGCAAATTGTGTCGATGTGGACTCCTAACAACGCTCTGCTATGAAACCATTCTCATCCCCGAGGAAACTAGAGTACCAGCCCATTATTAAGATTGAGAAAACGTCATTCTGAGGGAACTCATGTACTGTTTGTATGCGCACATACTGCTATAACAGCAACTCCTCAGTTTGGTGAAATTTGCCGTTCAGAACTCTCCGATAGCAACACAGCCCAATATATTCACATGCTACGTACTAAATGTAGCGCTGTTATTAAGAATGCCCTAGCAAGCAACATGCGTTTATCCGACGTCGCTGCTCACATTTATTACATTTCGTTGCTATGTTTTAACGCACAGTATAGGTAGATTATGTTATGGGAGGCTAGCGAGTTGGTAGGATCACAAAGCAGACTCATAGAAGACGCGCCAAATGGTCACATAGCGTGAGAACAACGGGGCGAGCAAGAGCGGTATCGTACTGGAGCAGAGACAGTGGGGATTGCCCTACCACGCTGGGCGCTAAGAAGCGAATCCTCTATGATTTATATTTACTGTTGATATACAGCTCCAACTGTTCTGATGAACTTACTTGCACTGAGAACTTGTTACTAACAGTTTCATTATCACTCAATTCATCAGGAAATGCTAATTACAACATTTAGTTACTGTCACTGCTTACTGATAGACAGCATCGACCAATAACAAGTGCGCCCTGAAAGGACAGGCGCCAAATTACGAAGACAGCTCACTTCCGGTTTACGATCGATTTTCGAGGTGGCAACACGTGATGTAGAGTGTAAAGTGCAACTCCGCGTAGATACATAATTAATTGTTAAAGCTGCCTCGGAAGAAAATATTTGTGCGCTCTCATGTTGATTCTAAGATTATGTGAAGCATTGTTGTGACTTTCGCGATGCTTGGGACTAATGATTAACGACCTGAAGTCTTGTTTTGAATATTAATCATAGACTGGCTTTAGAAATCGTTTTACTAATTTTGCGGCTAATGAAATAAAACCAAAATAGCTGGCATGCTGACATTGTACGATTCTTATTACGCATAGCATTTAAACCTACTACTTGTCACAATATTATGCACTGTGTACGGCAGAAGCAGGGCTGGCGACCGACGTAGATGAAACGAAGTGGGACAACGGTTACGGTACATCTGTAGAAAATGTGAGGTAAGCAAGTTGCTTCCAGTTGTGCTAGGAAAAGTGACAGCAGACATTTCCAGTTAAAATACACCGTGTTTGTTAAGTTCCACTTCCTGTAACACACTGTGTACCTTATGGGGGTCAGATCAGCCTTTACAGTGAGACTACATTTTAGCACCGACCCTAATATTCGTTACACTTGGCATCCCTTTTGTGGGGAGAAATGGGTCTAAAAACGCTTAAAATGATAGTAAACATTAAATGCTCATAATATTCGTTGAAACTTCAGCGAGGATCCCTGCAAAGGATTAGGTGATAGGCCATTTAGTTTGCGTACTGAAGAGTCAACAGACATTTGCTTAAGCAAATACTTGAGTACAGTTTTCAGTACTCCAGTGAGAACTATGGAAATATTTTTTTATCCTTTCTTGGACTATCTGATCTTGAAAAAGGCAATCCTACTGTATTTAGCGTTAAGAACACGTTAACTGAATACAGTCCTAAATCGTCTAATCTACAAGCACTTTGAGCCAATAACACCACTGTTAATGTAGGCATTGTTGATGGAGTGTATCAGAAGTTGAAACAGTACGTGCCGAATTTAATTTTGGGAAAGCGTGTGCACCCACTCATTACTGCTAGCGGTATCAGCCATATCTGAAGTTGCGCTTACATATCATCTTGAATTCATTGTTCATGAAACTTACAATTGGTTTTCCAAACCATCTATTAGACAACACGCTTAGAGAGAGATTTATGGTTCAGTTAATAACGGCAATAGCCCACTGAGGATCTTAACAGCTTGTATAACAATGTGACGATCAACGGAGTCTGTGGTTAGCAGAATTTTAGACCAGTGGCTGGGATTGCGAACTAGGGTTGCCACCTTTGGCAAGTCGAAAGTCGAGGCACTTCACACAAATTGTAGCACTTAATATTCGTACTAAACTTCGTCAGTTTTTACTCTTGTACCGACAAAGGACGGGGACTACTCAGGAAGACGTCGTTATCAGGAGAAAGAAAACTGGCGTTCTATGGATCGGAGCGTGGAAAGTCAGAACCATTAATCGGGCAGGTAGGTTACAAAATTTAAAAATGGAGATGGATAGGTTAAAGTTAGATATAGTGGGAATTAGTGAAGGAACAAGACTTTTGGTCAGGCGAATACAGGGTTATAAATACAAAATCAAATAGGGGTAATGCAGGAGTCGGTTTAATAATGAATAAAAAAAATAGGAGTGCGGGTAACCTACTGCAAACAGCATAGTGAACGCATTATTGTGGCCAAGATAGACACGAAGCCCACGCCTACTACAGTAGTACAAGTTTATATGCCAACTAGCTCTGCAGATGACGAAGAAACTGAAGAAATGTATGATGAAATAAAAGAAAGTATTCAGATAGTGAAGGGAGTCGAAAATTTAATAGTCATGGGTGACTGGAATTCGGTAGTAGGAAAAGGGAGAGAAGGAAACATAGTAGGTGAATATGGATTGGGGCTAAGAAATGAAAGAGGAAGCCGCCTGATAGAATTTTGCACAGAGCAAAACTTAATCATAGCTAACACTTGGTTCAAGAATCATAAAAGAAGGTTGTATACATGGAAGAAGCCTGGAGATACTGACAGGTTTCAGATAGATTATATAATGGTAAGACAGAGATTTAGGAACCAGGTTTTAAATTGCAAGACATTTCCAGGGGAAGATGTGGACTCTGACCACAATCTATTGGTTATGAACTGTAGATTAAAACTGAAGAAACTGCAAAAAGTTGGGAAATTAAGGAGATGGGACCTGGATAAACTGACTAAACCAGAAGTTGTACAGAGTTTCAGGGAGAGCATAAGGGAACAATTGTCAGGAATGGGGGAAAGAAATACAGTAGAAGAAGAATGGGTAGCTCTGAGGGATGAAATAGTGAAGGCAGCAGAGGATCTAGTAGGTAAAAAGACGAGGGCTAGTAGAAATCCTTGGGTAACAGAAGAAATATTGAATTTAATTGATGAAAGGAGAAAATATAAAAATTCAGTAAATGAAGCAGGCAAAAAGGAATACAAACGTCTCAAAAATATGAATGACAGAAAGTGCAAAATACCTAAGCAGGGATGGCTAGAGGACAAATGTAAGGATGTAGTGGCTTATCTCACTAGGGGTAAGATAGATACTGCCTACAGGAAAATTAAAAAGACCTTTGGAGATAAGAGAACCACTTGTATGAATATCAAGAGCTTTGATGGAAACGAAGTTCTAAGCAAAGAAGGGAAAGCAGAAAGGTGGGAGCAGTATATAGAGAGTCTATACAAGGGCAATGTACTTCAGGACAATATTATGGAAATGGAAGAGGATGTAGACGAAGATGAAATAGGAGATACGATACTGCGTGAAGAGTTTGACAGAGCACTGAAAGACCTGAGTCGAAACAAGGCCACGGGAGTAGACAATATTCCATTAGAACTACTGACGGCCTTGGGAGAGACGGTTCTGACAAAACTCTACCATCTGGTGAGCACGATGTATGAGACAGGCGAAATACCCTCAGACTTCAAGAAGAATATAATAATTCCAATCCCAAAGAAAGCAGGTGTTGATAGATGTGAAAATTACCGAACTATCAGTTTAATAAGTCACAGCTGCAAAATACTAACGCGAATTCTTTACGGACGAATGGAAAAACTGGTAGAAGCCGACCTTGGGGAAGATTAGTTTGGTTTCCGTAGAAATATTGGAACACATGAGACAATACTGACCTTGCGACTTATCTTAGAAGAAAGATTAAGCAAAGGCAAACCTACGTTTCTAGCATTTGTAGACTTAGAGAAAGCTTTTGACAATGTTGACTGGAATACTCTCTTTCAAATTCTGCAGGTGGGAGGGGTAAAATACAGGGAGCGAAAGGCTATTTACAATTTGTACAGGATGCAGATGGCAGTTATAAGAGTCGAGGGGCATGAAAGGGAAGCAGTGGTTGGGAAGGGAGTGAGACAGGGTTGTAGCCTCTCCCCGATGTTATTCAATCTGTATATTGAGCAAGTAGTAAAGGAAACAAAAGAAAAATTAAAATCCATGGAGAAGAAATAAAAACTTTGAGGTTCGGCGATGACATTGTAATTCTGTCAGAGCCAGCAAAGGACTTGGAAGAGCAGTTGAACGGAATGGACAGTCTTGAAAGGACATCAACATCAACAAAAGCAAAACGAGGACAATGGAATGTAGTCCAATTAAATCGGGTGATGCTGAGGGAATTGGAATAGGAAATGAGACACTTAAAGTAGTAAAGGAGTTTTGCTATTTGGGGAGCAAAATAACTGATGATGGTCAAAGTAGAGAGGATATAAAATGTAGACTGGCAATGGCAAGGAAATCGTTTCTGAAGAAGAGAAATTTGTTAACATCGAGTATAGATTGAAGTGTCAGGAAGTCGTTTCTGAAAGTATTTGTATGGAGTGTAGCCATGTATGGAAGTGAAACATTGACGATAAATAGTTTGGACAAGAAGAGAATAGAAGCTTTCGAAATGTGGTGCTACAGAAGAATGCTGAAGATTAGATGGGTAGATCATATAACTAACGATGAGGTATTGAATAGGATTGGGGAGAGGAGATGTTTGTGGCACAACTTGACTAGAAGAAGGGATCGGTTGGTAGGACATGTTTTGAGGCATCAAGGGATCACCAATTTAGTATTGGAGGGCAGCGTGGAGGGTAAAAATCGTAGAGGGAGACCAAGAGATGAATACACTAAGCAGATTAAGAAGGATGTAGGTTGCAGTAGGTACTGGGAGATGAAGAAGCTTGCACAGGATAGAGTAGCATGGAGAGCTGCACCAAACCAGTCTCAGGACTGAAGACCACAACAACACCGACACAGGACAATTATAGAAAAGTTGGAAGGCTCTCGACAAAATCGGGACACGTGGCAACTCTAACTGCGGACCCATTTCGGTATCGGAAGGCAAAAGAAAAATGTTACAGAGCAGTAGTAGTGTACCACCTGTATATTGCTGGAGGAGGAGGTTAGGAGTTTAACGTCCGGCCGACAACGAGGACACTGTGCATTTCTTATATGTGTACATTCTGATTTAAAGGAATTACAGCATGTAATGAAAGCATTTCAGTCTAACACCGTCGATCCCACAAACCTGTTGTTTAACAACAGAGGTTTACTTCAGCATATATAATTTATCTGAATGGACAGCGATATTTAATGGAACGGAAAACAATATGACTAGGACGAGAAAGGAACTTGTATAATGTTGGGACATGAATATTTAATAACGCTTATTTTAACTTTTACAACATGAGTAAGACAGTACCTTCGTCAGTTCTTCGTGTTTTCTTTTGCCTTCCTTCCTTTACTCTTCTCTTGTTATCTGTTCTTAGTTATGTCTGTGTGGATATGGCCTAAGTGAATCAGTTATTTCTCCAATAATAACTTTAAATCAAAATGAATCCACTGTATTTTGGTTTTATTCGTTTTAACCACAATACTGCATTTTAACAGCTCATCTGAAGGAACAAGCGGTGAGCTTTTATAACCAGAATTAACGGCGTGGTCGCAATCCGTTCAGCCGCCATTTCGTTCAGCTCAGTGACATAATAATTACTTACCTTTGTCTCACAGGGATGCGTATTTCATTTGACGAACTCCATTGCAAAAGCGGGTAATTTCCAAGAATGTTTGCCTATCGAAGCCGTTGGCTCCAAACGATAGATATCGAAGTGCGATTCTAACTCAATCACGCGACTGTGGTGGCGGACGTTATGAACACGTTTATAACGGTCACTACAGGAACGACAAAAGAATAGCGTTACTGAAATAGTTGTAATTACAAAGGAAACGACTTACCTAGCTCGTAGTAGACGTTGTCGTCATGAGAAAGTCCATTTGATGTGTATGCTACGGGAAGTATTCCCTTTTTGCTGTGACCTGGGCAGACTCTGACAATGTCACGCGCAAGTATGGGTATAGTGTCTCATTTCCGACAGAAATCCAAACAATTTTCTCCATTGCGTAAGCATGTAAGTAGCTTCTTCCACGTGTGGCAATCGGTCGAAGAAACGTCTACAGTGCCAGACATCCCACTAACCACCGACTTAAATCGTGTGGGTTTTCCCAGCCACTCACAAATAATTTATCATATCGCCCGCCACCACAGTCGCGTGATCGATTTAGAATCGCACGTTCGGTATATATCGTTTGCAGCCCGCGGCTTCGATAGGCAAACATTCTTGGAAATTACCCAAAAATGCGAACAGAAATTGACACACGTATTATTTTAATTTTCGCGGCCATTGAATTCTTTAAACCAAGCCAGTCACTTCTAAAGAAACATTTAGTTTTCCGTTTCTTTCACGTAGTTGATAGGGAAACAATATTGTTATTACTACGAGATGAATTAACTCAATTTTCTCTCTCTCTCTCTGATATGACGGCGTATTTATTGAGATCTGGAACATGGTTCGCTATTGAACCAGTCCCACATTGGACATTGTTTAAACGTAACGATTCTTTGCAGTTCTTTTACTGCTCAGATCGCGTATAAGCGCCGTTACAAAGTGAATGTAGTTAAAACGAAACTTCGCAATAAGCTGAGTTCGTAGTGCAGTTTTCTATGAGGCAATGCCATCTGGTAAAATTTGCAGTTATGTTTGGACAAAATATCAACTTGGTACAGACTGGCAACCAGCTCCAAAGAAATCTGGAGCTGTGAATGTCACGAAAAGTGACTACAGAGCTGGAGTCACAAACATTTGGGAAAAACAGTGTGTAAAGATATAAAGTGGGACGACTGTGTAGATTTAGAAGTGGGCAAAGAATCCGAACTATCAGCTTAATAAGTTATGGTTACAAAATACCAACACAAATTCTTCACAAGAGATTGGAAAAACTGGTAGAAGCTGCCCTCGGGGAAGATAGTTTGGATTTTGGAGAAGTGTAGGAACACGTGAGGCAATGCTGACCCTAGTAGTTACCTTAGAGGATAGGTTAAGAAAATGCAAAACTACGTTTATAGCAGTTTTTGCTGTTGCTGATCAACAGTCATACAATATTTTTTTCAAAGGGGTGCAGCACCATTTGACTGTTTTATTGTTTATCGAAGTACAAACCAGGTGTCAGTCTTTTATGCCATTTTCAAGTATATGATATTATGTCTTTAACATACACTGCAGGACATTTAACATGTTGTCAGACTCAAAGTCGGCAAAAAAAAAAATATATATATATATATATGTATATAGGCTTCTCACGAAGTGCCAGATGTATTTAAATTCACCATCTTGTAATAGATAAGTAAATAATCGAGGGAGCACGTCATTTTTAATAAAAATATGCTTACGTTGGTAACCAAAAGGCCGAAACCTGCGATGTACTTAAATAAACAATAAGACAGTAAATGCCGATGTATTCTTTTAAAAAATACGTTTCTAGCATTTGTAGGATAGAGAAACCTTCTGACAATGTTAACCCTAGATTACAAAGCCTATTCCTATAGTACATAAACACATATCCTCACTACAATAAATTGAAGATATAACGAAAATGGTATAATGCAAAACAAAAACATCTCTTTAAGCTTTTTATTGCACTTTTACAGTTTTATTGTTTCATTTAGAGCAGTTTGTGCACAAATTTGCTCGATGTCCTATGCAGTAAGCACGACGACATTCTCTGCAATATGTGACTGTCATTCTCCTTGTTTTTTAGAAGGGCAGGTGTGACAAACAGTTCTCTTGCCAGTCGTAGGTTGTTCTTACCTCTGCGATGGTGAGTCTTTAGTTAGGACATCTTGTTTGGCTATTCGAAGGTGTGTTTGTAGACTGGGAGTCTTCGTCATCCAGCGTTTAGCGAGTTCTTCAGTTAGGCGTATAAGAAAGTCCTTTCTTGGCAATCTGTTGGCTCTCTGCTGCTGATTATTGTGTGTATGGATAACCCAAGCAATCACACACCCAATATATAGTGGCCATCCTCTGATTTACAGACTACATGAATACGTGCCCACGTCTATTTCAAATCTGATATCATTGTAGTCCTCCGTTATGTGTGATTTCTTACTGCTGTCATTGATAGTGGGCTGATCGTGAGCGATTGACAGCTGGACAACCATTATATTTGGTTTTGCTTTGTATGAAACCAGGGTTTTTTTCTTTGTCAAAGTAAAACATAGACGTACCTACATTCCTGTTTTTCGTGGACAGAAGCTCAGGCGGCATTTCAGGTTTGTTGGAGCGAAGTGTCAACCGATGTGAGTTTATACTTCAAAAGGTCATCTGCAAGTTTCACTGAGATAAACCAGTTGTCTACTGTGATATTTCTATTTGACCCTCGAAGAGCCTTGGTCATTTCCTTTACATAAAATTCCCCGAGAGGCATTTCATTTGTCTCTGTGCATTTCCTTCAGTAACGTTGCCCATAAAAGTGTTTTTGTGTCACAGGTCATTCCCATTTTGATCCCATATTTACTTGGTTTATTTGGGATGTACATGCGGAAAGGACATCGCCCACGAAAACCCAACAGTTGCTTATCTACAGCAACAAATGGCTTATAACAGGTTCTGCAGTTATGAACAAACTGCTCGCAAATTTCGCGTGTTGGTTCGAAATAATCGCTTTTTCTTCTTGCTTGACGACTTTCTGTGCTATCAAATATCTAGCATGAGACTTGTGCAGAAAGGAGTGCAGTATTCTGCTGCATCCATTTTCAATAAGCTACCACAAGAACTCAAAAATCTTAGCAGTAGCCCAAACTCTTTTAAGTCTAAACTGAAGAGTTTCCTCATGGCTCACTCCTTCTATTCTGTTGAGGAGCTCCTGGAAGAGCCAAAAAATTAAGCAAATTCCAGTGTTAAACAGTGTTGATTTTCTTTATTTAAACTTACGACTTGTCACCTGAATATGTTTTTTTTTTATATTTCATTTTATCTGTTTCTAATATCATGTTATAATTTTATGTATTGACTCGTTCCATGACCATGGAAACTTCTCCTTAATTTGGTCCCACGGAACAATAAATAAATAAACTAAAAATTCGAGCTTTTCGGAACTCGTTGTGGCTTTGTACAGAGAACAGCATAAATCTGTCTTGAAAATTTCCTTACAAACAGATGGTTGTTTTTCAAAGATGCTGTTTTTAGGAAGATTCAAAGAATGCCTTTTAACCATGCTATGCAGGTTTGGTTGTGTGTGTGTGTGTGTGTGTGTTGTTTTGTATAGTGATTTTCTCCTATCTATTTCTTCATTGGTATGTGCTACTGCAGCGTTTACCATCTCAGTCGTGAAAAACAAAGAAAATATCTCCCGAGGAGTCTTCGCTGCCTTAGCCTGTCCAATGGGCGCCTGAACGAAATGGATGTTTCTGCTTGGTGTGCGACAACTTCAACGACTGGTAGATATTGCAGACCAGCGGTAATTGTTCTTATTTTTAGAACCTTTCTTGGTGGCAACACAATACGTGTACTTCTTGGTGGTGAAGAAATTCTATCATTTTCTTCACTTTCAGATATGGATTCGTTAGAATTTTCAGATTCAAGCTGCTTCCGTTTTCGTCCACTTTTTCCAAGCACAAGATTGTCTCTGGGACTGCTTCTACTTCCGTCAGTATTTGGCCCTGGGATATCTTCACGATCTGAATCAGCCAGCAAAATGACTAATGATGACCGAAGTAGGGAGGATATAATATGTAGATTGACTATGACAAGAAAAGCGTTTCTAAAGAACGAAATTTGTTAATATCGCATATAGACTTAGTGTCAGGAAGTCTTTTCTGTAAGTATTTGTCTGGAACGTAGCCATCTATGGAAGTGAAACATGGGCGATAAGCAGTTTAGACAAGGAGAGAATAGCACCTTTTGAAACATGGTTCTACAAATGAACGCTGAAGATTAGATGGGTACATGTAACTAATGGGGAGCTACTGTGTAGAACTGGGAAAGAAAAGAAACCTGCGCGACAACCTGACTAGAAGAACGGATCGGTTGATAGGACATATTATGAGACATCAAGGGAAGTGTGGGGGGTTAAATTGTAGAGGGAGACCAAGAGATGAATACAGTAAGCAGATTCAGAAAGATGTAGTATTCAGTAGTTATTCGGGGTTGAAGTAACTTGCACAGGATAGAGTAGCATGGAGAGTTGCGTTAAATCAGGGTTTGAACTGAGGACCACAACAGCAACAGTGGGATACAGGTAAACTGCTGTTTCTCTAGAAATGAGACTGCGCGCAGAACACTTGTACCACCCACATCTGAATGTTGTTCGAACGTATGGTGCCTAGAACAGGCCTGAATAACAGGGGATAATGACTGCGTACAAAGAAGTGCGAAGTGAATCGTCGCAGGGGTGTGTCAGTAGCAGGAGATTGTTGGAGAAAAGATGAAAATACTAAACGTACAGGCACTGCAAGAAAGATGCCGTATATCTCGCGTAAACCTGCTTAAAAAAATCTTCAGGCCCCTGTATATCCAACCTGCAGGGATAGTGCAGATAAAACCAGGAAAACAAATAATCGCACCCACACATACACCCTTTGCTTCCAGTCTCCGTCCAGTAGATGGGACAAAAAGAAACGTAAATGAATTGTATAATAATAATAATAATAATTACCCTTTGCACACACTTCACTTTAATTCGCAGATTTTGGGTGTAGATGTAGAGTTGATACACAGAATCACTTGCATGGAAGCTTCATTTTTTCTTGCTGGCATGCAGTATTTCCTTAATTTTTCTCTCTTCATCTACGTATTACTGAAGTAATTACAGTTCACAGCTTTCTTACCTTGTGCAATGATGTTCACGTATATGTGAATATAAGATGATAAGGTGCGTGTTTCAGGGCGTTTACTGTGAGTGAAACATCACCAAACCAAGAACTGTTTTATTAAAAAAAAAAAAAATGTTGTGTGGTGGAGTGGCATCGACACCAAGCTCTGTTCTAGCATTGACTGCGCCGCGAGAATGTCAGCTGAATGATTGCTCTGAAGTTCGTCTTCTCGAAGGTTTGCTTTCGCAATTGATGCCGATCGTTATAGATCTGTCATGAGTTAGCGCTTCGGTTTCCCGAATTGTGATTTGTGATCCTTTGTTGCGGTTTCCCGACGATTTGAGGTTTTCGGCGTCTCTAACTCCGCGAGCGACATGTGTCAATAATCTCAGCGGTGCCTTGGTGCTTCTCCAGAACTCGATGACGACACCGCGGACGTTTCTGAGCTCTTGTAACGACCGCATCTGTAGACTTGTTACAGATCTCTCCCACACAACGGCCTCCCAGTAGCTTGGATTACAGGAGTGCGCCAGAACTCCCAGCCGGCAGCACTTACCTTTGAACCGGGTGACATGTCGTTCCCGCTTGCCCGAGCTTCCCCCCGTTCACGTTTTTCATGACGTTGTTGTCATTTTAATTATTATTAACCCCACAAGGTCCACTTACCCAGTAAATCTCGCTGGGTAAAAATGGCATTAAGTTGAAGTAAAATAAAAGAACTATAAAACATTCAAAACTGGGAATGAAAGTTTTATCGAGCAGACAATATATTCAAGTCATAATAATAGAACAAAGTGTGTTTCTTAGAGTAAGGAAATCCTTTCCGTTCCACTTGGCTGCATCCGTTATTACCAGCTACTACTGGCGGGAACTAGGCAAGACGACTGACACGGAGCACGGCGTGTCGGTTGAAACCTTGAGGATTGCCGTGCTTCCAGTTTCGGCGGGTAGGTGGCGGGCGTGTCGACACGCTACCAGAACTTTACACCGTACCCTGCAGAGTGCAGACTGCAGAGTCGCTTGATCGTACGCATGGGCAAGCAACGATATGCTTGGGCGTCGTTTTCATTACGTTTTAAAATGGAACTTGTCCATGCATAAGATTCAGTTCTTTTTTCACAAGTTCAATGAACATCATCATCTTCAAAATAGGTTTACCAGGTCATTTTAAAGAAATGTAAGTTGTTGACAGGGACCTGAAAGTGTAACATCCTCTTTGGCGAAATTAGCAACTGTTTTTGGAAATAACTGGGCGTATAATTTAAAAGAGTATTGATCTCTTTCTGTTAGAAGTGTACGTTACATCTTGTAGTTGACAAATTCTTCATTACCTATTACTCTTTCATCAGTTCCTATGAGGAAAATAAAACAAAACTAATAGGCTAATTTACGAAAGACTTCTTTAATATGTATTTTTATTGCTTAAAATGTATCTACATCTCCGAGCGTTGCATTCTTTAAAGTTGCCATTGCTAGTGTTTTGCCCAAAAATGACGCCTCTGCTTTTTGCTACCATCGGTCTCCCCGATATTCCCCCCTCACCTCCATCACCAACAATATCCAACGGCACAACAATGCAGATCTCCTGTTATACTTTTAATCATTGAACTAAGACGACCAGAAGTCCTCATTTTCTGGAGACAGTCTTTACTTTTCATTCTTTGTCAAATGGTTCAAATGGCTCTGAGCACTATGCGACTTAACATCTGAGGTCATCAGTCGCCTAGAACTTAGAACTAATTAAACCTAACTAACCTAAGGACATCACACACATCCATGCCCGCGGCAGGATTCGAACCTGCGATCGTAGCGGTCGCTTGGTTCCAGACTGTAGCGCCTAGAACCGCACGGACACTCCAGCCGGCCCATACTTTGTCCTCAGTTCCTTTAAAACTGACTGAGAACAACAAATACCCTCAATTTCTTATTTTTTGTTCTCAGTTTTTGAAATTTCAAAAAATAATTGAAATAGAAAAAATGTGCTGAACATTTTAAACTAAAACTCAGTTGAATATACCAATGGAGCACCTATTATTTATTTTATTTTATTGCAAAAAGCTGAACTAATATAGGTATGGAACTATTTTCTGGCACGAGTGAATTTTTTCTTGAATTTAGAAATTGTGCTATACTGACGGCAGACATACCGAAGCATCACATTTGGCCATCTGGATAATTGTGGTGTTATTTCGTCTCTGTTTTAACTGAAACTGAGGAATAAAGCTCATCCTCTCCAGGATTCACTTTCTTGCGATAAAGTAAATAAATGACCCCTTGTATGTATTTTCTAGTGAGAGTTCTACAACTTTTATTACCCGGCGCAGTGGTGTAAGCGCTTGGCTTCTGATCATTCGTTCGAGATGGGTCCGAGTTCGAAACCCGGTGAGGCATGGATGTTGCGTTTGCCTAAAGGCTCTGGCTCTTTCCCTACACTAGTCAGTGGCCTTAAATTAGGGACGGGAGACTACTAATAGCTTATTGAGTTGCTCACGGTGGTCGTTATGCCCTGACAAAAAAATTTTTCTTAAGTAAATTTTTGTTCGTTAAATTTTCAGAAATTTATCTTGTACAGAATCACAATAACATTTCACTGCGAAATCGAAATGTGCTGCCCCACTCAGTAACGTTTAAAATTTATCTAAACTAATGCTCTGAAGGATAGAATTTTATACTTATTTTATACGTATTTCACGTGAAAAGTCACTCAGATTCATGGTATTTTACTGGACGATCATGATACAATAGAGTAAGTAAGTAAAGACTAGTATTGTCAGATTTTTTTACTCTGTAAGGGACAAATGTTCAGGTGGGAAAAAAACCAACGGGATTCCATTTTTTTACCCGGGACAAGTGAAAAGCAAAAATTATTTTCTTGTGTTTTATTGGTCTTTGTTATATTTTAATGAAGTTTGTTTAATAAGTTTTAACGTGCTTTTGTTTGATCTTACATATTTAAAAATATCAGTAAAGCTATAATTATAGTTGAAAATTGTCATTAATTTATTTGTTTATCAAACTCGGGTTACTTTTATTTCGTACATCAGTGTATTTTAAAGTAATTGTGAAAAAACCCTTCCTACGAAGCAGTTGGAATTAGAGATAGTAAAGCTGAACAATAAGACGTGCAAAATATTAGGGATTTCATTCTTGGAAAACCCTACCATGATTTTATTCCATTTCTCAGTCCCACCCTTATTTTTATCATCAAAACACTATGCCATTTCCAGGCGTATTTTAATTATTTGAAATTCATCATTTAAGGTATCCATGTTCAGTTGATCGGTCCTTAAAAGATGCGCAGTTTTTTGAAAATAGTCTTTAATATATTGGTGATTTTAGGTTTAAAAGCAGTATCTTGGAAAGGATGTTGTTTTCTGAGAAATCATATCGTGGAAACAAATATCCTACAAAACTGGTGTAGAACTATAGACAATCGTTCCGAATAGATTTTTTTGTGTTAATGCTTAATTCATCCATTATTCCGCTTGACTTACTTACGAAAAAGTTGTCTTTTATTCTTTTCTCAGTCTTTTCAGGAATCCCGCGCATTTCAGAATTCATCTCGACAACCGACACGGAATCTGATTCAATCATTTTCGTTGTTGTTTCTACCGAAAACATTACATTATGCAGAAACGACGAATACGCCAAAGTTTTTTCTCTTCTTCTCTTCACATGTGATTATCTTTTCTGCTAGACGAGGACACTCAGTGCGGAATTCCAGAAAATGAGATTTTAGTACAGGTTATATTTTTGGATTGGCGTCCGATGACGGCCCTTAAGTTCTCACCTGCAAACAGATCTGGTGACCCACACTACTATTTTCTTATTCATTATTAACCCCACATATGCATTACCCCTATTTAATTTTGTATTTATCGAACTTCACTAATTCCCACTATATCTAACTGTAACCTATCCATTTCCCCTTTTAGATTTTCTAACCTGCGTGCCCCGCGATTAAGCGATCAGACATTCCACGCTCCGATCCGTAGAAAGCCAGTTTTGTTTCTCCTGATAACAGCATTTTCTTGAGCAGTTTCCACCCCAGATCCGAATGGGATACTACTTTACCTTTGGAATATTTTATCCAAGAGGATGTCATCATCATTTAACCATACAGAAGAGCTGCATACCCTCGGGAAAAATTACGGCTGTAGTTTCCCCTTGCTTAAAGTGAGATGGATAATAAACAAATGGAAGAATGTAAAACAAACAGGCAGAGGCAAACAGAGACGCGCGGCTCTGGGAGAGAGGGTGGAAAGCGGTGAATAACGGCCAAACCCGGCACTATCATAGACAGACAGTTGAGCTAATCGTATCTTCATGCGGCGCGTGCGTAGATAATTGGTACTTGCCAGCTAAGGGCGAAAGATTTCGCAACAGTAATCGAACAAGGTTGAAATACGGGACAGAGTTTGTCCCGGCAGAACATTTAAAATTATGCCGGAAATACGGGAGGTCTGGCAACACTAACTAGAAGCCAAAGTGAGACAGTAAACGTATTCGCCAGAATATATGTGAAAATCGTTATTAAATTGAAGGTTAAAAAATAAAGTGTCATGACTAGTAAATATGCTTGGAATTGTGGGAAATGTAAGCCAAAGAAAATCTCGTGTCGAAAGGTATGCAAAAAGCCTAAAAAAAAGTTCAGTGCCGTAAGAATGCGAGCATCGGAAACGAAAAGACGGCCTAAAGCGGTTACGTATCTGGCCAACGGGCATAGCGGTTAGCGAAAGTCCAAGCTTGTGATATAGCTGTTTGTAGCCGTTATACTACTGTGTTACCATTGTATTAAAGAGTCTGATAATTAAACTGCGTATTAATACCAACCAATTATTATGATTTTATCCCGGCGTTTTCACGGAAAAAATACAGCGCGGACCCGGACTGCGCACGCACAAATTTTTTTCTGTCACTTTAGAACACCGTCTGCTCTGTAGTTAGTCTAAAAATGAACTGCGATAAAACCAAGATCACGATGAGTGATTGGACACCGAAGGAAATATAACTGTTGGAAGTAAGCAACTGCAAAGGGTCACAACATATGTGCATCTGCGTCATCTTGTAAATATGAAACATGTATGTAAGTCATTTTTTGCCAATGATAACCTAACCTGTGTATATAACTTGTAGACCTATTTCTCCAACAGCAGCCTGTTTGCTTCTCTTCCCGGAATACTTCTCGCTGGTAACTCTTGTCAGTTTTTCAAGAGTAGCCAAAAGTACCGACATCGCAATTACAATGTAATTCTACTTTGATCATCTACTTGATTTTATGTTTTAATTTTTTTTAAAAAAAGTGGTTCAAATGGTTCTGAGCACTATGGGACTTAACATCTGAGGTCATCAGACCCCTAGACTTAGAACTACTTAAACCTAACTAACGTAAGGACATCACACACATCCATGCCCGAGGCAGGATTCGAACCGGCGACCGTAGCAGCAGCGCGGTGCCGGACAGAAGCACCTAGCACCGATCGGTCACAACGGCCGGCTTGTAATTTCATTTTGCGGTTTTAAAAGTATATAAGTCTTATACCGTGATTTTTGAGATACCAATAGTGTGTTAGTTTCACGTTCCATGTATCATTTGCCCTATAAATCGTAATGATGTGGAACGAGTCATTTTATATTAACATCCTCTTTTTTTTTGTAAATATGCTTCCATTTTGATCATTTATCTCTTTTTTGGTTTTTAATTAAGGACAGATGTTAGTAATTCCTACCCATCACCATTTACACATTACTTTAATAGACAGTCTTCTGTGGAACAGGAGGAGTTGTCAAAGAGGAACGTCTTCGGATTAGTTTCAAATTTTGCTTTTCTGTCTGTCGGACATTTTATATCAACGGGTAGGTGATCAAAATTTTTGACAGCAGCATTGTGAACCCCTGTTTGTCGCACATGCAAACCTGAATGTGGCTTAATGAATGTGGTTTTTTTCTTCTGGTATTGTAATTGTGTACATCATTGCACCTGTTGAAGTGCTGTGGATTATTTCCAACAAACTTCATGAGGGAATAACTATATTGTGAAACGGTCAGATTGAAACTTACACGACGAGCAGCAGGCAGGAACGACGAGAAGAGCGTTCACGTAAGTTTTCAGCCAAAGCCTTCTTCAGAAAGGGAGCAAAGCACACGTACACTTTCATACACATAAAACTCTCTCTCTCTCTCTCTCTCTCTCTCACACACACACACACACACACACACACACACACACACACACACACACACACACGACTGCTGTCTCTGGCTGTTCTAGCCAGAATCTTTTTTAAAGGAATAGGAAATGTGAACAATGAATAAATATCGGCGGGCGGAATAAAGGGCATGAGATACTGCCCCAGAAATCAGGCCGGTTACGCGCCCTGTGGTGTGTGGGTACGAGACCATTGATACAATGTCGCTAGGGTGTCGGAACGTTTGCAGCTTGGAAAGCAATAAAAATCACAGGAATGAAGAGAATGAAAGGACACTGAGTAAAGTAAAGCATATCTAAAGTCAAGTAACAGAAATAAAACAACTACAACAAAAGCAAACCATAATTCAGCCGGCTGGAGTGGCCGAGCGGTTCTAGGCGCTTCAGTTTGGAACCGCGCGACCTCTACGGTCGCAGGTTCGAATCCTGCCTCGGGCATGGATGTGTGTGATGTCCTTAGGTTAGTCAGGTTTAATTAGTTCTAAGTTCTAGGGGACTGATGACCTCAGATGTTAAGTGCTCAGAGCCCAAACCATGATTCATGTATAAAAGTAAATTGCTTGAACGGCTCCACCACGAATGAAATGTGGTTCCTGTATCGATTAGTACGCCAGTAAACAACGCATGCTGGCATTCTTCATGAAACACTACGTTTCCACTCAGTCAAAGCGCCCAACACGGTCGAATTTGGGCACGGGTATGTCAACGTGACGTCATGGGGAAGTTTCACCGCTGTGAACCGTGGGGATATGAATGCGACGAACCTAATGTTTTGGGCTACTTAATACGGCGGAAGTCGGCTTCAAGCGAGGCAGGCCGCGGCGCGTACGTCACGAAGGTAGTCCTGCGCTCGCTCAAATCAGCAGACACACTCTACACCTGTTAACTCGTAACTAGGCGTGTCCATACAAACAAAACTTAATCTTCTACTGGAATCCGCTATTATGGAATCTTACTGTTATTAGTCCTATAATGATGGGAAGTCCATGGGCCTACTTATAATGTGTTACGGCTGTAGGGGCGTACAGTAAAATAAAATCGTACTAAAATGTTTATCAGTTGCATAAGGCAGCACTTCCAACATGTAATGAGTACTGTTAAGCAGAAGAGACTAAATGCTATAAACAAGCCTTTATACCATTTATATCGAGTACTGACCTTAAATTAAATTTTGCTGCAGTACTGTTAATCAGTAAAACTTCATAATAGTAGATTCCAGTGTAAGGTGCAATTCTCGTTGGTATGTACACGCTCAGCTTTCATTAGAAACGCATTTTGTGTGCTGAGCTGAGCGAGCGAGCGAGCTCAGGACTAGCTTCGTGACGTACGCGCCGCGGCCTGTCTTTCTCGTGTGCCTCGGCTTCAAGTTTGTGACGTAACGACAAACCCTTTCTTTCTTTTTACCTCCATGTACATTCGTTTGTGAATAAGCCTCGTTGCCTTGAAACATCGCCTCTATGTAACGCTTTGACTTATGTATTATGTCATTGGTCAATGCCGATGGGTGTAATCGGACACTAGAATTTATGCGGTACTTGTGTGTGTTATTTTTCGATTAAGCTGTTGTTTTGTGCAGGTAAGCTGGTAGCCTTGTCTTCATTTCAGCTAAATAGGTCCAGTGATATATTTGATTCTCACTCAGTGTTTTTTTGTTTGGTTTATTTTAGAGGAATTCGTGGATGTCACTTCTCGATTATGTGGTTTCTTTTTTTTTGGGGGGGGGGGGGGAGGATCTCCTACCGTTGTGTTCGTTTGAGATTCATAGAACAAGTGCACGCTGCATTTCCACTTGTGCGTGTGTTTTTTGTTTTCCTTCGGTTTATTCTGGAGGGCTTTTTGTTCAAATTTGTAGATTATGTCGTTGTTCGTTTTGTGTGTGTGTGTGTGTGTGTGTGTGTGTGTGTGTGTGTGTGTACAAGGGGGGCGGTGGATGGTGTCTGGTATCGCTGTCTTCGTATGAGTTATATAGGTCAAGCAAAAAATTCGATACCAATTGTGCGATTTTTCATTATTTTGTTCGGTTTATTCTAGAGAAATTCGTGTGTGTGTTTTTCGATTATCTTGTTTATTTAGCGTGTGTTTGAGGGAGGTGGTCAGGTATCGCTGTCTTCGTTTGATCCATTAGGATGGTGCATAAGTTCATAGCGTTTTTGCGTTACTTGTTAGTATTCCAGTTGCTAGGGGTTTATTTATCAATTGTCATTTTTTCTTCGTAGCTCACTGTTCCTATTTGAGTTTATATATTGTCATTTTGTCATCTGAAGATTGTGAGTGGGGCTGTGGACGTCAGAAAATGGAGTCCAGTTGGTTCAATCGAAACATTTTCGATACATTATTCTGTCTGAGTTCAATAGAGGAGTGACAGCAGCGGAGGCAGCCAGAAGCATTTGCGCTGTGTATGGCGATAATTCCGTTGGAGAGAGCACGACAAGAAAGTGGTTATCTAGATTTAAGGAGTATCATTTTGACATTAGCGACTCTCCATCTTCGGGATTTCATGAAAATAATTTAAAAGCATTAATCCAGAATGATTCACGTCAGTTACCGTAAAAGAGTGTAAAATCGATCAGATTTTACGACTTTTTAAATTGATTTTGATGTTATGTTACAAAGTCAGATGACCAGAAATTTGATATTTTATTACAGCATTCTTTCGTTATCAGAAGGCTTAAACTATTTTAAAAGAATGTCATTTTTTTAATGATCGAAGTAACCCGCCTAAATAGGGTAAAGTCGGTCACTGGTTAAATTCAATGGGAAATCGACTTTAGAATAATATAAGACTAAAATGGTTCAAATGGCTCTGAGCACTATGAGACTTAACTTCTGAGGTCAACAACCCCCTAGAACTTAGAACTAATTAAACCTAACTAACCTAAGGACATCTCACACATCCAAGCCCGAGGCAGGATTCGAACCTGCGACCGTAGCGGTCGCGCGGTTCCAGACTGTACCGCCTAGAACCGCTCGGTCACTCCGGCCGGCTATAAGACTGAAATCGACCAGTAAAAATGAATAAATATATTAGTTATCTATATGTCTTGAATTTAATTATTTATGTTTTATTAATTATTTAATTACAGTCACATACAAAAAGAATATCTTAGTATTTATTTTAATACAGCGGACATGGTTACAGCTGTTATTCATATACACTGAAGAGGCAAAAAAAAAAGCACACCTGCCTAATGTCGTGCAGGGCCCCCACGAGCACGCACAACTGCCGCAACACGACGTGGCATGGACTCGGCTGAAGTATGAAGTAGTTAGTGCTGAAGGGAACTGACACCACGAATCCTGCAGGGCTGTTTATAAATCCGCAAGAGTACGAGGGGGTGGAGATCTCTTCCGAACAGCGCATTGCAAGGCATCCCAGATATGCTCAATAATGTTCATGTCGGGGAATTTGGTGGCCAGCGGATGT
Source organism: Schistocerca serialis cubense (assembly GCF_023864345.2). Taxonomy (NCBI): domain Eukaryota; kingdom Metazoa; phylum Arthropoda; class Insecta; order Orthoptera; family Acrididae; genus Schistocerca; species Schistocerca serialis. Next base: position 233,059,306 of record NC_064642.1, read on the forward strand.
GTTTAAACTCAGAAGAGTGTTCCTGGAGCCACTCTGTAGCAAATCTGGACCTGTGGGGTGCCCTGCTGGCATTGACCAAGTCCGTCGGAATGCACAATTGACATGAATGGATGCAAGTATCAGACAGGATGATTACTTACGTGTCACCTGTCAGAGTCGTATCTAAACGAATCAGGGGCGCCATGTCACTCCAACTGAACACGCCCTACACCATTACAGATCCTCCACCAGCTTGAACAGCCTGCTGGTATCCAGGGTCCATGGATTCATGAAGTTGTCTCCATACCCCTACACGTCCATCCACTCGATACAGTTTGAAACAAGACTCGTCCGACCACGCAACATGTTTCCAGTCATCAACCGTCCAACGTCGGTGTTGACTGGCCCACGCGAGGCGTACAGCTTCGTGTCGTGCAGCCATCAAGGGAACACGAGGGGGCCTTCGGCTCCGAAAGCCCATATCGATGACGTTTCGTTGGATGGTTTGCATGCTGACACTTGTTGATGGCCCAATATTCAAATCTGCAGCAATCTGCGGAAGAGTTGCACTTCTGGCACGTTGAACGATTCTCTTCAGTCGTCGTTTGTCCCGTTCTTGCAGTGTCTTTTTCCGGCCGCAGCGATGTCGGAGATCTGATGTTTTACCGGATTCCCGTTATTCACTGTACACTCGTTTAATGGTCGTACGGGAAAATCGCTGCTTTATCGATACCTCGGATATGCTATGCCACATCGCTAGTGCGCTGGAATAATGCATTTAAATCTTAATAATGTGCCACTGTAGCAGCAGTAATCGATCAACAACTGCGCCAGGCACTTGTCTTATATAGGCGTTGCCGACAACAGAGCCGTTATTCTGCCTGTTTACATATCTCTGCATTTCAATACGCATACCTATTCCAGTATCTTTGGCGCTTCAGTGTAATTAACGTGAAGTCATTAATAAAATGAACAAAAATTATTGTGAGCTGTTAACGATTTACACGTTATACAAAAAAATGATCACTCTTAATGGAAATGAAATGGTCACAAAGAAAGTTTTTCTTATTCAACATCTTTTAAATTAATCTTACAATGAGTTGAAATCTTCTCTGTCTTATTTCCCTAGCTGCAGCTCCTGTCATAATATCACTTGGGTTGACAATTGTTTCATCAATTGAGGTGGGACGCAGAAAATACGTTCCCTTGGGAGTCACCTTCTTCCTCAGAAAACTCATCTCCTGTCATTGCAGTTATTTTGGATGTAGCTCAAAACTTATGTTGTTTTCTTCGCTGAAACGGACTATGCGAATGAACAAAGATGGTTCAAATGGCTCTGAGCACTATGGGACTTAACATCTGTGATCATCAGTGCCCTAGAACTTAGAACTACTTAAACCTAACTAACCTAAGGACATCACACACATCCATGCCCGGGGCAGGATTCGAACCTGCGACCGTAGCGGTCACGCAGTTCCAGACTGAAGCGCCTAGAACCGCACGGCCAAACCGGCCGGCGTGAATGAACACGTGATTGGATAAGGCAGCAGAGTTGGAGATTTTCTCCGCTCTAGGACTGGGTGTTTGTGTCGTCTTCATCGTCGTCATTTCATCCTCATCGACGCGCAAGCCGCCGAAGTGACGTCACTTCAAAAGACTTGCACCAGGCTATCAGGTCTACCCGCTGGGAGGCCCTCGACACACGGCACTTCATTTCATCACCTTACGCCCATCCTTTCGTTTTGCATATGGTAGGAGAATCTTGATGAACCAACCATTCAAAATTATTATGTCGAAACAGCCATTTGAATTTCTATTGAATGCTGAACCTTATATCCCTCCTTCACGCCACCCAGGGTATAAGTGTTTGGCTTTATAAACCGTACATGGAGGGAGAGGATTCGCCAGCAGCTGCAGACACCACTACACTCGTGCTAGCCTTTGATGTGTCTACGACCTTTTCAGCACGCTTTACACCACGCTGAAGGGGAGATATGCGCGAAATCGGCTCAAAAAATCGAGATTTCTTTTACAGTCATTTCAAAAGCTTTCTAGTTTTCTTTGTAAAATAAGCTTTGTCTCATGCAAATCTGACAATAATTTTCCGAGATATCGTCAATTTTACAATACGCTGTCTGCAAGTGCCACACCCATTTTCGTATTACTGTAATATTTCGTGCATATGACCCTTGGAGTGAATATCTCTGGAGTGAGCATTGCTTTCTGCGCATGTTGTCAACATTAAACCAGGATTGTCACGTGTTTTCGGGACTTCGCTGTGCGTGTGTGCTTTCCGCAGAGTTCGAAGTTTATAATATCAAGAGTTTTGTTGTGTTTTCACCGTTAGTTGATAGTGTAATAGCGATGGTGAATTACTGTTGTTGCTAGGGATGCAAAAAAAAAAAAAAAAAAAAAAATGTGAAAGGAGGGATAGTAACTTTTCATGGGTACATACCATGTAGCTCTAATTATAGTTATCATAAGTTGTTATAAGAGACACTATATATGTTTAAAAATTTCGAGACGTATTATAATTAAGGCTTGATTCTGTAGACCTATTTTTCTACGATTTTATGACTGTATAATAGATTTTACGGCTCGTACGAAAGCTTACAAACAGTCGCTTGCTCTCGTAAATTTTCTAGTGGAACAGGAAAGGGAATGGTTAGTTGTTTCAGCAAATACTATCCTCCATGCAATTATCAGTGACTTGTCGATTATGTATATAGATTTGAAAGACGGGAGACAGATAAATTCAATAGAGTGGGAGTCCGTAATTGTCTTCGTATAATATGTGTGCCCAAACCTTTTTGTTTACTATAAAGTTACAGTAGGAGACCATGTTAAGTGTGTCTAGGACATGGAGAATGATTATGTGTGATTTATATTTTAGTGTCCCGAAGGATGAACAAGTAATGATGTGGCGCCAGAAAACAAGGAGTAATTTTGTCCCCACAAAATATTCCAAAGTACCGGTATGTTCAAAACACTTCGAAGAGGAATGTTTAGACAGAGAAAAATTTGGACGTGTGTGGCTGAAGGTAGCTATCAAAGTACACGTTCATCTTCTTTGGTGTGTTTTACCTTCAATTTATTTTCTTCGCCATTTGATTAAGAAGCGTAAAACATTAGTAAACATGTCCCCAAACTCTTTCATTTGTGTCGCTTTCCACCTTAATGGTGTTATATGGATTGACTGTTACATGACCAACTGTATTTGCTTTACAGTACATTTATTGTCCGATCGCCTTTTTTCCCCCCTTCTTAATCAGTCTACTATTTATTTAATAAACTGGGAGCAGGTACGTAAAACGCGTTGAATAAATACTTCAAAGTGTCACCAGTAAGAAACATTGTGCTTTAGGTCGCAAAAACGAGAAAATAAATACGCAGAAATAGCAGAAAAAAAGGACGAATTAGCAGGGATATAATCACTAATGTGTGGCAAATTCGGTGTTTTTCGGACACTTTCAAAAATACTAGCGTAGTCAAGTCGTTTTGCAACACTATCACTGCAAAAATGTACATCAGGCTCTGTAATACTATAAAGTGTCGTATCATACCGAAAACTACCAAAAATCGAGTGCATCTGAACTGACACCTATCGCAAAGAAGCAGAATGCAATATCACTTGCCCTTAAAAGTTACGTAGCTGGTTTATTCCCGGTATCAAATGGATACTGTTAAAATGTCTGCGCAACATATACAAATAATTGCGAACACGTACGAAAAGAATCCGTCTGTACTAGGGATGTAGTGACATTCTAAATATACAGGGTGCTGTACGGACAAACACTTGACGTCCCGAGAACACGTGACCAGGCCGGTAATGGATGTTGACAACACAGAATCTGTTCTGCGCATGTGAAAGCTCATTCCAGAGATATTTACTCTATGATATGACCTCGTAGTATGTCCTTGTGATGTTATCTTTGATTTACATTTCAATTGTTTTCCAGACTGTAATAAGGGTGACAATTGAACGTCGTTTGACAACAGACGGTGATCACTTTCTTTTGTTTATTTACATACGTGAACTGCTGTTCTGATTCATTTCTGCAAAGGAAATGCTGGAGAACAAAGAAGTTTTCACCAAAGACAAGATTCGGAGGAAATCAATACACGAGTAATAAAAGCAGCAACAAACAAGAAGAATGTCTGCCTTCACGTACTTCAAACAAGCAACCCGTAAGTGCATCAAGAATGAAGTTGAAAGTAAAACTTGATTCTTTGTCTGACTGTCGCATAAACCTTCAAAACAGAGATATTATAATTTACTTGAACATACTGAGTGAATTTATCAGTTCACATAAACGATGTAAGGCGTTTGGTGGTATTATATCTTTGGGCGCGAACAGAAAGATTCGCAAGGGTATTGTGAGTCAGCTAGTTTTAGAATGTGCTAAGTGCAATTATACTGCGGCAACAATGACGTTTAGCTTAGGTCCAACGAAGTTACATGACAATAATATACGCCTTGTATATGGACTCAGATCAATAGGTAAAGGTAAGCAGGCAGGAAAGACTTTCGGTACACTCAGCCTCCTACGGGATTTTCAATGAGGCCAATGAAAGAACCAGCTCCACAAGCGATAAATGAAAACACCGAAGATTCCACACACATAACAGCTTGTTTGGATGGTTCATGGCAAAAACAAGGGCACACGTCTGTCAATGGCATCATTTTTGTCACATCTTTTGACACTGGAAAAGTTTTAGATGTAGAAGTGATGAGTAAATTTTGCTTTGTTTGTCAAAATGACCCAGGATCAAAACACTTCCTTAAAAAAAATTATAGTGGACCAAGTGGGGGTATGGAGGTGTCTGAGGTACGAAAAATATTTCAGCACTCTGTCAGTGCAAAAGGCGTCATGTACACGAAATATCTCGGTGATGGAGACAGTAAAGCCTTCGCAAAAATCTGTGAAGAGAAGCCACATGGCCCTGAAATTCAAATTACAAAACTAGAATGCATAGGAAATGTTCAGAAAAGACTTGGCTCAAGGGTGAGTAAGCTTCTAAAGAAAAAGGCAGGAAATAAATTAGAAGATGGAAAAAAACTTGGAGGAAAAGGACGTCTTACAAACTACGAAATAGAGAATCTGCAGGTTTACCATGGGTTAGCCATAAGAAGGAACTGTAATGGTTCAAATGGCTCTGAGCACTATGGGACTCAACTGCTGTGGTTATCAGTCCCCTAGAACTTAGAACTACTTAAACCTAACTAACCTAAGGACATCACACACATCCATGCCCGAGGCAGGATTCGAACCTGCGACCGTAGCAGTCGCACGGTTCCGGACTGTGCGCCTAGAACCGCGAGACCACCGCGGCCGGCAAGGAACTGTAATGATTTGGAAAATATGAGAAGAGCTGTACGGGCAATATTTTTCCATAAAGTATCAAGTGATGAAGACCCACAACACAGCCTTTGCCCAAACGGTCCTGAAACTTTGTGCAAATATAATTGAGCATTATGTTCTGGTGAAAATTATAAACACAAACACTCTTTAAGTCTAGCAGTTATGACTGCAATAAAACCTATTAGGGACTTAGCTAGTACTGATCTACTCAAGAAGTGCTTACATGGAAAAAACTCAAAATTTGAATAAAAGTTTGAACTCTGTAATTTGGAATCGCCAACCGAAAACGGTCTTTGTACACAATGAAACTTTAAAATTTGGGGTATTAGACACTGTTCTGTGTTTTAATGATGAAACATCAAGAATAATTGAGGTATTGGAGAGACTTGGAGTAAATGTAGGTGCAAACACTTAGACTGGCATTGCGTAATATAGATTTTTCAAGAATTCGTAAAGCGGACATAGCTGCTCTCAATTGCACAAAAGAAGAGAGAAAATTAAGAAGAGCCAAGAATAAAAGAAGGGAAGATGCCTACAATTCAGATGATGCTGAATATGGTGCAGGAAAATATTAATTGTATGTACTGTAACAAAAATTTGTAAATAATATACAAATAAAACTTTAAACCAAGTTTTCTGTAAACTACATTTTTTATCCTGTAGGTACCATTATTTCCTGAATGGTTTTTCACAGAACGTTGAAATTTTGTGCAGTTGTTCCAAGACACCAAATGAACAAACACATGCACATTTGGCATTGTGTGTGTATTTATTTTGAGGTAGGCCAAAAACAATTATATGTATAAAAGAAACCAAATGTTTGAAAAAATGTGAAACGGTCTCTACTAATTCGATGTGCATGAATTTGTACTAGATTAAAGCAATTATTACTGATAATATGCCTACCAGGTTTCAAGGTTCTATGTTTAATAGTTTGTTCGGAAACAGTATCTGAATAACTCGGAAATTTGCGTTGCCGGCATATGGAAGATAGCTCGCGTCTGTCTCCCCTTAACTAAGACTTTTGTGGGCATCGGAAAAGTTGGTTTCGTCAAAATTTATTATGTTTTCTGGGGGCACTCCATCAATAGATTCTTGAAGGTTGTCAAAGTAGTTTTTCATTTCTTTTCTAGTTATAGCGCATCTTGATCGCTTCACATTCTTAGACATTGTATGTTAAAGCTGCTTGTGATGTCGGAGGAAACTTTTCATTCAATCTTTGCCAGGTCTATTATCTTTGAAACGCTTCTCGCGCCTACCCTCACGATTCAGATAGTACCGGACAATATGTGCAACATCTCTCTAACATGTAGTGGAAATCCCCGTGCTGCACTAAGCTTGATACCTTCAACTAAATTGTTGTCGTCTACAACATTAAGTACAGTTTGGCGGCCATTACTAAGGGGATGTCTGTTGTGGATTCTGTCATTCAAAGTTGCGTATGGCACCCATACTCCACTGATGCTCGCCTGATACTCATTCTACCAGACTGAACAGCCCTGAATGTCAGTTCCAGATACTTGGAATAATAATTTCTTTTTCCTGCAGGTCCAACCTTGTTCTTGTAATTCGCTGGCATGATCGACTTGAAAACACGGCTCTCTGTGCTGCAGTTTGATTTCGTTTTATAGATGATAACTGAAAATACTATTTTAACTGTATGTCAGTGTTGCCATCTAGCGAAATACTAAAATTTATCGAACTAGCGGACTCAACATAAAGAAAGTCGCAAGTGATCGATTTTACCCTCTTTTACGGTACTCAAGAACTGGAAAATATGAAGTGTTATCATTCCATCGTGAGACTTTTGAATGCTATGGGGTTGGTGAAAAATCGTGTGTGTGGGAACCGCACGCTCTAAGCCAAAATCATCAGTGGGTTGCCAATTGTGCATCTCTGGTGCTCGTCATCATTTAGCTCGTGGACAATAGCGACCATTTCTATTCTGTAATTTTACTTTAGGCTGACACGAGGGACAGAAAGGAATGAATGAGCCCAGACAAAGCAGGAATTTCCCACACAAAGACCTGCGTGCATCCACAAAAGATAATGATTCTGGTGGAACAGCGACGGTGTGGTGTACTTCGACTTGTCAAAAACTGAGACATCTTGCAGATGCAGTCCAAGAACAACGACCAGGAAGACTGCGTGAAGTGATGCTGCTCCACGATAACGATTGCCCAAATACTGTTTGACAAAAAACACTGCATAGAAATTCGTTTGGGAAGGCATTCCGCACCCACCTTATTAACCTGATTTTGCACCCTCAGATTTTCACACTTGCCGCTCTCTATCGAACAACCTTTAAGGAAATTCATTTCCGGATGAACATGCGCCCCAAAAATAGCTCGACGCGTTCTTCGCCCAAAATCGCGTGATTTCCACTGTCACTGAATCGAAAAGCTACCCCAGCGTTGGCAGACTTGTAAATATTAAAGAACATACTGTTGATGACTGAAGTCTATGTTGTGTGTATCTGTTGTGTTCACTTAACTTACGGAAAAACGCTACGGACTTATGGACAAACTAATTAACAAACTTTCGCTACTTGAGAGGGCCACCTGAAAAACGAGTGATCATAGGACAATGAAACTTCATGGTTCAAATGGCTCTGAGCACTATGAGACTTAACTTCTGAGGTCATCAGTTCCCTAGAACTTAGAACTACTTAAACGTAACTAACCTAAGGACAACACACACATTCATGCCCGAGGCAGGATTCGAACCTGCGACCGTAGCGATCGCGCGGTTCCATACTGTAGCGCCCAAAACCGCTCGGCCACCCCGGCCGGCGAAACTTCATGGAAAATTTTCCAAGGACACGCAGAAAAGAAATAACGAATTGAAAGAGACACACATTTTAATTTCCTGATGAGAGGGTAAAATTTGTTATGATGTGTCGACAGAAGTGCCGACACAGTGTGGTTTGAGGAGACCGAAATGCACGCTATAAGCTCACGCCGGATGGCGTGAGGTCTGAAACAGGATACGTAATGAATGCTATAAAGAAAAGTACGTAGCTGCTGGAATACTTAACTTTAATCCATCATTTGTATACATCGTTCTTGATGAGACATGCTTCATACGATAACTATCAATTGCTATGGCGCCTTGCTAGGTCGTAGCCATTGACTTAGCTGAAGGCTATTCTATCTATCTTCTCTGAAAATAAACGAGGCTTCGTCAGTGTTGCATCGCTAGCTAAGTCGTCCGTACAACTGGGGCGAGTGCCAGTACGTCTCTCTAGACCTGCCGTGTGGCGGCGCTCGGTCTGCTATCACTAATAGTGGCGACACGCGGGTCCGACGTATATTAGCAGACTGCGGCCGATTTAAAGCTACCACCTAGCAAGTGTGGTGTCTGGCGGTGACACCACATTCCTCCCCCGCATATCGGCGAACGGTCGTGTTATAAGGCTTCCGCCCGCCGTGGGGAGGACCCCATGTTGGCGTATGCGATGAGGTGGGGAGGCTAACAACAGGCGAGGCTGTGCCACCCGCACCCGGCCATTCAGTCCGAATGGAGCTAGGAAACCTAGTGCCGACACAGTGTGGTTTGAGGAGACCGAAATGCACACTATAAGCTCACGCCGGATGGCGTGAGGTCTGAATCAGGATACGTAATGAATGCTATAAAGAAAAGTACGTAGCTGCTGGAATACTTAACTTTAATCCATCATTTGTATACATCGTTCTTGATGAGACATGCTTCATACGATAACTATCAATTGCTATGGCGCCTTACTAGGTCGTAGCCATTGACTTAGCTGAAGGCTATTCTAACTATCTTCTCTGAAAATAAACGAGGCTTCGTCAGTGTTGCATCGCTAGCTAAGTCGTCCGTACAACTGGGGCGAGTGCCAGTACGTCTCTCTAGACCTGCCGTGTGGCGGCGCTCGGTCTGCAATCACTGATAGTGACAACACGCGGGTCCGACGTATACTAGCGGACCGCGGCCGATTTAAAGCTACCACCTAGCAAGTGTGCTGTCTGGCGGTGACACCACATGTTACTTGTGCAGCATGTTTATGTTTCGAGGGTACATACGTTCCTCAATATAACGACCATCAGCCCGACCACCGCCTGGCACCGTAGAAGAAATAACGATTTCACAATTGTTCGTCGCACCTTCCGAACGGTGGACCATGAAATGTTCAGCTGTCGTGACACAGAACATCACACGTTACGTCCAACAATCTCTTTAACAATTTGTGGCGCAGTTAACCGTCGGCCACTCCCAGGAACAATTCCCAAGTCACCAGTTACTATGAACTATCGAATCATGTTCTTCAATCCTGGTGAGGAAAGAGGACCTCTCCAGACCCCTTAAACGCGTCGATACTCGCACAGAGCAGCTGCACTATTGCTGCTGTTTTGATAAAACAGCCCTGCTCAGTTTGTCCATGCCCATGTTGACAGTCCGCAGCTGTAATGCAGGCTGATACTTTCATTTCATCCCTACGTCACTATCAGCACCGGCGCCTAGTGGCACGTGATGACACCAACACTACTAACAACGCAAATCTTGAAGGACACGATTCCTATAAAGTTGTGTACCCACACAGTAAATAGTTTTTCGTGCACATTGGCCCAAGTAGCGAAAGTCTGATTATAACCAGGTTGTATATAAGGTAATTCTTAAGCTAGTCATGCATCACTTTTTTTAAAAAAAGAAAGTATTTGTTAACAAAACTTATTTACGTTGATCACATTACAGCCCGTTGCCAGAAACAGTGCGTCGCCAAGAATTGAGAACTTCCTGTGCACTTATATTCGGAAAAATTTCTACGTATGTTCATAACGATTTCTCTGGGATCCTTAACAATTATGATGTCAGTGAGTTCCTCTTTCTAAAGTTTCGAATGTGCAGATCAGGATGTCGAAACCAAGTTATTGGCAAGAGATAGTATTCCAAGAGGGCCGTGATTTGTTATATTGTCCAACTCTTAACTCTTGTGTGAAGTAATACATTGAAGCAGTTACAGCAGTTTTTAATGGAACGATACATATTTTTACAAGGTATATCAAAGTCATTTGAATAGACGAGTAAAGCGATTTCTAACATTGCCGATGAAACTTATGACAAAAACAGAAAAAAAGAGAAATGTACTGAAATAGAGGGGCAAGACAACCAAAATATGCTGTGGTGGTGTAAACGTTTTTCAATTTTACTTTCGAGAAAAGTTTCAGCGCTAGAGTAGTTGACTAAAAATGTAGAATATGTGCTCACACCACCCCAGGCTGTTCTGTTACGTAATTGCTACCAATAACTCCACACTTAACTACTGTGGACTACACGTCTAACCTATTATCTGTTAGCTGTTACTAGGCCTATGATTTTAGATGTAAAAATATGACGTAAACGATGTAAAAAAAATGAGCGACGTGTTGACTAAATAGTGTACTAAGAATGTTCCGATTCCAAACGCGAAAAAGTACTATGCAATGCTTATTCAAGTCACTAAATCACCAGCCACTCAAAAGAAGCCCGCATCTCGTGGTCGTGCGGTAGCGTTCTCGCTTCCCACGCCCGGGTTCCCGGGTTCGATTCCCGGCGGGGTCAGGGATTTTCTCTGCCTCGTGATGGCTGGGTGTTGTGTGATGTCCTTAGGTTAGTTAGGTTTAAGTAGTTCTAAGTTCTAGGGGACTGACGACCATAGATGTTAAGTCCCCTAGTGCTCAGAGCCATTTGAACCATTGAACTCAAAAGAATCTACTCAAGTACTGAAAAATCTAATGAATAACATCACTGAACAAAGCTCACGTACTACAGTCACTCGTCTAGAGAACTGTTGAAACAACATTCAAGAAAAATTTTTGTGAAGTGAGAGCGCAGCTTCCATCACTTATCAGATATTTCTAACCAAGGACGTGCTACGTCAAGAACTATAAGAGGTGCTTATTTTGTTTTTAAACAATAATCAGTGCTCTTGTTCGTCGCCATGTTTTTGGCTAAACTTGATTCGTGCCTTTGTTTTCCAGTGTCATCCAACGCATCCTTCATGTTTGTCGCAATGATTCACTGTGTTGTTTCCTCAAAACATTTCTCTTCGAGCTTGTATTTGTCGGTTGTTAGGAAAGAGTTTATGCGTACAATAAAATTCGTTTCGCGGTTCTCGGTTTCTGATACTTCTTTAGCCACTTTTACAGCTTAACGAGGATGAGTCAAATGAAAACCTTAAATATTTTTTAAATATTATTTATTGTGCAGAAATGGTACAAAGCTGTATCACTTTTCAACATGATCTCCCCCACGCTCAATGCAAGTCCTCCAGCGCTTACAAAATGCATAAATTTTTTTACAAAAAAAATCTTTTGGTAGTCTGCACAATTACTCATGCACTGCGTAGCGTACCTCTTCATCAGAAAGGAAACTTCTTTCCTCCCATTGCGTGTCTGAGTGGTCCAGACATATTGAAATCACTTGAGGCAAGGCCTGGTGAGTGTAGTGGATGAAGAAGACACTCAAAATGCAGGTCTGTCACTGTTGCAACTTTTGTACGGGCAGTGTGGGGCCTTGCATTGTCATGTTCAAAAGGACACCTGCTGACAGCAATCCACGTCGCTTTGAATTGATTGCAGGCCGCAGATGATTTTTTTTAGGAGATCTGTGTATGATGAACTGTTGACAGCGGTCCCTCTAGGCATGTAATGCTAAAAAATGACGCCTTTTTCGACCCAAAAGATACTCAGCATAACCTTCCCTGCTGATGGTTCTGTTCGAAACTTCTTTGGTTTTGGTGATGAGGAATGGCGCCATTCATAGCTCGCTCTCTTCGTTTCTGGTTGGTGGAAGTGAACCCAGATTTCGTCCCCAGCAACGATTCTTGCAAGGAAGCCATCACATTCTCGTTCAAAGCGCCGAAGTAGTTCTTCACAAGCATCAACACGTCGTTCTCTCATTTCAGGAGTCAGCTGCCGTCGTACCCATCTTGCACACACTTTGTGAAACTGGAGCACATAATGCACAATGTGGTGTGCTGACCCATGACTAATCTGTAAACATGCTGCAATGTCATTCAGTGTCACTCGGCGGTTTTCCTTCTCTATGGCTTCAACTGCTGCAATGTTCTGTGGAGTCACAACTCGTTGTGCCTGACCTGTACGAGGAGCATCTTCCAATGAAGTCACCCCATTTGCGAACTTGCTACTCCATTCGTAGACTTGCTGCCGTGACAGACACACATCACCGTACTGAACCTTCATTCGTCGATGAATTTCAATAGGTTTCACACCTTCACTACGCAAAAACCGAATAACAGAACGTTGTTATTCACTGGTGCAAGTCGCAAGTGGGGCGGCCATCTTTATACTGATACTGCGACGGTATGTGACATGTGAGCATCTGCATTATGCTGCCACCCACAGGCCATCCTGCACGCTGTTTGAAGCACGCCTACCAACTTACAATATAGCGGCGCGAAATTTCGATCTGTTATTACAAATTTAAGGTTTTCATTTGACTCACCCTCATATAATCTGGCAAAACATCTCACAATCTGCATCCACTAAGTAATCGGAGAAGGTGGCAAAAGGAAGGCCTGTAATTTGGATGTACGTTTGTACCTTACGACCAACGGCCTTGCCAAAGTAGTAACACAGATTCCCGTCAGATCAACGAAGGTAAACGCTGTCGGGTTTGGCTACCACTTGGATGGGTGACCGTCCGAACTGCCGAGCGTTGTAGGCGAAAGGGGTGCACTCAGCCCTTGTGAAGCAAATTGAGGAGCTACTTGGTTGAGAAGCCATAGAGAAGGAAAAACGCCGAGTGACACTGAATGACATTGCAGCATGTTTACAGATTAGTCATGGGTCAGCACACACATTGTGCATTATGTGCTCCGGTCACGAAAACTGACGACGGCCAGGAGAGCTGTGTGACGACCACACGCCCCTCCATATCCGCAGCCAGTGACGCCTGTGGTCTGAGGATGACGTGGCGGTCGGTCAGTACCGTGCGGGTCTTCAGAGACCTGTTCGGGCAGAGTTTAGTTTTTATACTTTAGGAGGAGTTTCTTTTCAGGATTTTCTTGATAAAAGATACTACAAAATTAATTGACATATAGGTATTCCTCTTTTAATGTCTCATAAACTCAATGATTAGTGAGCTTATTGCAGATCGCGTTTTGTAAGTTAAAGAACATGAACTTGAGATACTAAAATGCAAGAATATTCCAACGGGGAAAACTTGAAGGATCACGTAAGAAGCTTGATCTGTGAGCACTACCCATACAAAACATGCATTGCTGAAATTTTGCATCACGCTGGCCTAGTCTTAACAAAAGCATGTGTTTCACATTTTTCTCCATTCAGGGGTCCCACTACACTACAAAGGGTGGTGAGAAACAGCCTGAAAAGCTTGTAGGACTGTTGCAGGGGAGGTTGTGCTGCGAAATAATTATTATGAAAACAAAAATTAGATAAGTTGCTCTGTTTCCGAGTTGTTTAGCATTGAAATTAGCCAATCAGGTCGTTGCGCGCGCAAACTCACGTACTTGCGCGCTCTAACATGCGGTAATGCACAGACATCAGTCTGTGAGTTACTACTTGTTGAAATGCTCATTATTAGCTAAAATGTGACAAATTTAAGCAAAGTGAGCAAAAGCTATGTTTGTTCGGTTTGATGAAACAAAACGAAAACATGTTTGGCGACACTCTCTGGCAGGCTGCTTGATTTTGCGCGCGTGACGGCCTGATTGGCTAACGGCGCCAAGTGGCTTTTTTTTCCCTTGACAATTATTTCTCAGCAAAACCTACCCTGCGACACCCTTACAAACTTTTCAGGCAGTTTCAAAGGGTCTCAGGAGGAAGGTTAGTATTCAGGGATATAACAGAAGCGCTCATTTGAACCTGTTCCAAATGGTTTTGGAGATAAAACGCATATATCACTTTTGTACGTTTTTCCTTGAATGACTCAACTACGGCCTCTAGCGAAAACATGTTTGAATACAACATTAAAATACATGAAATTTCCTACAAGGAAGGTCCTATTGCTTTTAACTTTAGGACTAACACAATGACGGAAAAAATCGCAACACCAGAAAAGTTACTAATGTAGAGTAACAATATTCCTCGAATACATTTGTCTGGGTAAAATATTTAAGCGACTAACATTGCAAGTGCACAGGTTAACGTAAGCGCGAAATAAGCCATTGCAAAAGTGAAATGCTGGTATATTAATAACCGGTGTAACCGCCAGAATGTTGAATAAAGGCATGCATGCATTGTGTTGTACAGGTGGAGAATGTCACTTTGTGGGATGGAGTTCCATGCCTATTGCGCTTATTCGGTCAATACAGAGACGATTAATGTTGTGTGTGGAATACGCTGGAGTTGTGGTCCGATGATGTTCCATATGTGCTCGATTGGAGACAGAACTGGTGATCAACCGGGCCAAGCCGACATATCGATACCTTGTAGAGCATGTTGGGTTGCAACAGCGATATGTGGGAAAGCGTTATTCTATTTGAAAACACTCCGTGGAATGCTGTTCATGAATAGCAGAACAACAGCTCTAATCACTACACTGACGTACAAATTTGCATTCAGTGTGCGTGGGATAACGACGAAAGTGCTCCTGCTGTCATACAAAATCGCACTCCAGGCCACACTGGCACCGAGGCAGAACCAGGTTTCATCAGAAAACACACCACCTCCACCCTGCCCTCCAATGAACTCTCGCTTGACACCACTGTAGTCGCAAATGGCAGTGGTTTGTGGTCCGTGGAATGCACGCTACAGAGCGCCTGACTCGGAGCTATTCTTTGAGTAGCCCATTTATTAACAGTTCGTTGTGTCACAGTGATGCCAACAGCTGCTCAAATTGCTGCTGCAGATACAGTACGATATGCAAGGACCATACGCCGAACACGATGGTCTTTCCTCTCGTGGTGCCACGTGACCGTCCGGAGACCGATCTTCTTTGGACCACACTTTTTCGTGACCACTACTGCCAGCAACCATGTACGGTGGCCACATGCCGGCCAAGTCTTTCTGCAATACCGCACAAGGGATACCCAGGTTCTCATAGCCCTATTGCACAACATCGTTCAAACTCAAGGAGATGTTGATAATGGCGTCTGTCGTCTCAAAGACATTCTTGACAGTTCACAATACCCAATCTCAGAGGTAATTAGCGCTCATGACCGTCACAGCGTAAATTTAAAACAAACATGATTTGCGTCCGTATTGGCGGTACTAGTGCAAGACTTATGGGACTGGTGCTGAATTTGAATAGACTTCTTTCAGGTGTAGAAACACGCTTACCAACTTCCGTTTTCTTGGTGCTGCGATTTTTTTCCGCTAGTGTAGTTTGCGTGAAGAGAGCGACAGAATATTGCTCTCGACGCGCGTGCACTGTAGCTTAGGAAGTTTTTGTGGGCAGTTTGAGATAGTTTCCTGATCTGACAGACCAGAAGTGTCCTCGACTTTCTCTGCTATCCTAAGGTACATTGAAATCGATATTTCATTTCTTTTTTTACCCTTAGGAACTTAAAGGTTGTTTAGCATCACCCATCTTCTGACATGGAATTTTGGCTGTTTAGTTTCCCCTTTTTGTGCACTGTCACTCTAGAGCTTTGGTATTTGCCTTCCGTACCTGACACTGCCCATCTCAATCTTTTTAAAAAAAGACTTTGGATTGCTGATATCCACAGGTGGTGTCTACATAGCTCTAAATGGAAGATATTTTCCAGTCATAGACAACCCCAGAGTGACAATCCTGCACTCTGATGTATCTTGTAAGCTGCTACTACATGTGGCAGAGAAGTGCCCCAGTTGCTACAGTAACTAAATACTTTACCTACTGTCTTGTGCACTGCATTTGTTCTCCTCTCGAACTTCAAGATTCAAAGGTTAATTATTGTCTCAGTTACGTCCACATCTGATTTGGTACTGCAACCCTAGATACACAGCACGAGGTGTAGACAATGATTAAAAGAACCTGATTCACAATTGGTTTTTGCATGAAAGGTTGAAGAATATCCATATTTATCATTTGGAATGGTCTTTGGTATACTCTGTAATGATTCTCACTGACATCTCGCTCTGCCCTTTGTGCACAGAATACACAGTTCTTCGCGTATTACCCAACGTCCAACTTTTGTGCAAAAGCAGCAATAGTTCTCTGCAATACTTTGTTATGTAGTGGTAATCCATGCCCTACCAAGACAATCGTCGGCCTGCCCCAAAGCCCATTGCATAAACTCTGTGGTATGATTATATGTTGTCCATGCTTTGTGTATTTATACAGTATCCCGTTGTCAGCATAGCAATGTTTTTGCACTGCAAATGGCTGACAGTCTCTTTCAACAACCTGCACCTTTTGCCATTCACCTGAAAAAATGTCAACACACTATTGCATGCAATTTAAGACTCAGGTCACTGGGATTACGCTGAGATTTCTTGGGGTGGTGTGTAACTTCGGTCAAATTCACTAAGCTGTAGTGCTGATCAGGTCAAGCGGCTAGTCACAGATAGGTACAACTAAAAGACTGTAACAAAGCTTTCAGCCAGTAAGGCCTCTGTTGAAAATAGACACACCCACACACACACACACACACACACACACACACACACACACACACACACACACTGCAGTTTGTGTGTGTGTGTGTGTGTGTGTGTGTGTGTGTGTGTGTGTGTGTGTGTGTTTGGACAAAGGTCTTACTGGCCGAAAGCTTTATTCGTGACGGTCTTTCTTCTGTAATCCCATCATGGAGCTGTTGATTCATAAACTCTTCCACTACTGACTGAAAGGTTATGTAGAACACTATATGGAATCTTGTACACTGGCACTTCATTACCAGTAGGAATCCTATGCTGTGTTATGGAAACTCTAACAATTTTTCCATTTCTTCCCTGTCACTTCCTGGTAAAAATTACAATTGCACAGTGCCAATAAGTTGGCAGATTGTTCTGGATTAGAGTATTCTATTTTAAATTCCCTATCTAAACGGTCCTCCTCCAGTACATCTAGGTTGGCTACCAGCACATCTTGTGGTAGCTCTGCCCCTACTAAGCCAAACTTTTGCATGTTGATGTGCACGATCTGGCTTCCATCAGCACTGTGGTGCACATAGTCTACAGTGGCCGAGTGTGTAGCATAAAATCCTTGTAATCGGCACAGGTTTGAATCTTGCTAGTGTCAATTTTTTAAAATTTAATTCCATATTTATCAACAAATATAAAAGTTAATTAACAAAGACTGAATCATTTTTCAAATAAAAATTCTGTGTATTTTTAATTACTAATCACATGAAAATTACCACCACTCGAAACTTGGTGGGAAAAAGCCTAAATTAAAATAGACAATAAAACACTATTTACAGAGAGTGAATAGTATTACTTTGTGCATAATTTTTTCATTTAATAATAAAGCACATCTGTATTAAATTTTAATTTATTTTCGTATGATCAGTAATTAAAAATAGAAAGATGTTATTCTTGTTAAAAATTATGAATTAATATTTGTCAATTAACATTTCCATTTGTTAACAAATATAGAAGAAAAACTTAGCACTAGCATGATTTGAACCAGTGACTTTACATATACAAGACTTCTATGGTATGCATTCTTTCCTTTCTTTCTTTTTGTTTTGAGAATTCTTGTTTCAACCCATTGCTTTAAGTAAGGTCACCTTGTACGACTGGAGGCACACTGACTGCCTTCAACTCTGGTAGACACTAGAAATATAGGAGTTGGGTTCTGCGCATATGTACCACTATCTTCAGAAAGACTCTCTAAAATAAAACTACCTCCATGTAATTCTTCATTTTTCTGTAGTTGCTTTAAAATTATTGGATATTTTGAATCCCTCTTTGCATCTATAATTACTTTCACTGCTTGAAGCAAGAACCTTCATAAAAGATAGAAAAAGTTTCTACCCAAAAGCTGGAAGTATTCAAGGCATGCATCATATGATGAACCTACTGTGACCCACCTTAATTTGGGATTTTGGGTACTTTCTTAATAATCTCCAATCCATTCCTCAGCTTTTCAGATGAATGAAACTGAGGTTTCTAATACAAATACTAGATTTTGTTCAACCGACAGCTTCCTTGTAAAGATTGGTTATGCCAGTTTCTCGTACGTGTGTGTGCGCACACCCCTCCAACAGTGCGCTCTCGCATGCATGTGCGCACCCACGTGCATTGTGCTTGTTAGTATACTACGGAATCATGTAAGTTACTGAATGTTCTTGCCCCTGGTATTTTTCTCGGGGTTGCAGGTGGTTTGATACCAGTACATGCCATGCTTTATTTGTTCAGATGTGTCTACAGTTTTATGTCTTGAGCTGAATGTTAGTTGTATACTGCTTTCCATAAAGCAGCTTGTGTCTGTAATGCATCAAAATCAAATGATTAAAGAATTTGTTGTTTTGGATCGATCTCTAATTTTTCTGATGAAGGCTGTGGCCAAAAGCTTATGTGTAAGTATCTCAATTGTGCCTGTCTGTAACTTGACAAAGTTGGGAATATTGATCACTTCAGTGACTCTGCAGGTGTCGCACTACAAATCCGAAGGTGCAATTTTGATCTTCAGTTGGTCTTAGGATTTTTCATCTCTATACATAACTGTGTACACCTGGCAATGATTTGTTAATGTGATAAATACAAGTTCTATTGTGCTGCAGTGACCACATGAAATTATAGATTGCCCTGTAACTGGCCATATTAAGTCAATTTGAAGGTTAGAGCAAGGCAAGTGCATGCCGATTCCAATAGGACCACGCCTATAGTCATGTCAGCGTAAGAAAACCCCTAACAGCTAGCAGTGCTGTTCCAGCTTTTGAATGCGAAGTGCAAATGGCTGTAGGTGGGGGAGGGGGAAAAAAAAAGTTTTTCTGTAGAGCTGCAGCAACACTGAGGCTTTGCCACTGACATTTACAAAAATGTGTTAAGTGATTGGCTGAGATAGATGAGTGACACTGCCAAGCCCAGCCCACTACAACTGTCAGAAGGCTTCTTACACTGACATGACTACAATAAAGCATGGAATTTCAAGCTTACCTTTGGGCAGAGGATAGCTTTACTTACCGTTGCTGCATAATAATAACCAGTAGGCAGTTACAAGTAGGCAATATTAAACTAACTGCAAGCTGATAAAAGAGCAGACTTATCATTTGTGGTAGAAACAGAGATGTAATAAAGCAAAATCAGTGTCTACAAAAGTGACGATTTGAAAAATAAATCCTTCATAAACTTATAAATAACTATTTCTTGTTTGTACAACAATGATTTAACTTTTGTTATTTACAAAATAAAAAACTCAATCGAAACAAACACACACACACACACACACACACACACACACACACACACACACACAAACTATTTCTACCATACTCCTCAATATAAATTAATACTGTGATTTCACAACAGAAGGAATGTTGATATGTTAATTCATTTGCTGCAGTCTACCAAGATCTATACTTCAATTCCAGCATCTGACCGTTTACCCGCTTTCCGTAATCTGTCTTCACCACTAAGAACGGGTTTTTCTGTCCTTGTGTGCCACACATACACCTGCAATTTAAATACTTTAATTACTTTCACAACTCAGATCAACAACACATAAAATGAACAATTCAAAAGGCAGGCAGCAAGAAAACAACACTCGGGTACAAATTGTGTGTTAACAACAATAGAATGCTACCTTCAAATGCATACTTAGGTCAACAGTTGACACATCTCAGTTAACAGTGGGTGATGCAAAGGGAGAACGTGCCGTCTTCAAAATAGTCCAAATTTATGGCATTCATCTATCAATGGTGCACAATCGCTTTCTATATCAGAGCCTGAACCAAGTACTGCCGTATTCGATTACAGCTTACAAAGCTGGTTCGAGTGTTACATCTTGTAAATTATGAAAATAAGCTGTTTCAAGACACTGACACATTAAAGATAGACAAAAAAAATGTGTTGTTTGTCATATGAACACATTATGGAATGGGAAGTGTGCTACGATAATGCTGCCATACCTCCAGTGTAAAGGTATAGGGTGAAAACCTGAGCCTCTCCAGGCATTTTGCTCCATCAATGGTAAAATCAATGGTCCAAAGGCAGGATTCATTGCTGAGCTAAAAGTTATGAAAACTGATATGCATATCTGGCATGTTTGATTAGGCCTCTTTAACTCTTGAGAAAGGATCAAAACACTCAAAAACAATAATTTGAAAGTGTTGCTTGAGGCTTTCCCGACGGACATGTTGTATATATGGTTCTCGGGCGAGCCCTCTGATGTCATAGTGAAAACTCCACAATATTTTGTAAGCACAACTGGCCGACATCTTCAGGTGCGACGAACACACTGCTAAGGCAGGACCAGAGCCCCCTATTTATGCCAGTCTTAGGCAGGAGCTTTTAGACTTATTCCAACATGTGCTCACCTTGACGTACTTTTTATTTAATGGACAATACTTTGAACAGACTGACTGCGTCGCAATGGGTAGTCCCCCATCACCCATTGTGGCTAATCTTTTCATGGAAGACTGAGGAGAGAGCACTCCAGTCATTGGATTTGAAACCTACGTGTTTTTGGCGATATGTGGATGACACCTTTGTTATCTGGCCTCATGGCATTGCATCGCTGAATGTTTTTCTTGAGAATCTTAACTCGCTTCATCCCAACATCAAGTTCACTATAGAGATGGAGAAAAATGGCGAACTTCCATTCCTGGATGTGTTGGTACGGAGGAAAGAAGATGGCACATTAGGTCTGTACCGTAAACCAACGCACACGGACTTATACTTACAGGTCACCAGCTGTCACCATCCTTCACAATGAAGTGGCGTATTGAGGACATTGGTTCACAGAGCACGAGCCGTATCAGACTCAGATAGCTTATCCAATGAGCTACTCCATCTGCGTACCATTTTCCAACAAAATGGATACTCCGAACGGGAGATTCGCCGTGCCTTACAACCGAAGCGGGTTACCCAACATGAGGAAGTGGAAGAAGGCGAAGAACAAAGAGGAATGGTCATCTTGCCATACATCGGCAGTGTCTCTTCAAAAATAGGAAGATTATTGAAGAGGCATAAAGTTAAATGTGTCTTTCGTCCGCCGGCAAAACTCAGAGCTCTCTTGGGCTCATCTAAGGACAGCTTTGGCATAAGAAGACCCGGTGTTTACGAGATTCCTTGCAGCTGCGGCATGTCGTACATCGGACAAACTTGTCGCACTGTAGAAGAGAGATGCACTGAACACCTCCGCTACACTCATCTGGTGCAACCAGAAAAGTCTGCAGTGGCCGAGCACTGTCTCAGTACACGCCATTCTATGAATTATCAACATACAAAAATTCTCGCATCGACTAGTTCGTACTGGTACAGTGTTATTAAGGAAGCAGTGGAAATACGTAGCTTGACGAATCTTGTAAACAGACATGGGTTTTCAGCTTAGTACAGCTTGGGATCCAGCACTGGCCATATTGAAGTCGCTACGATCAGAGAGGATTACTATTGGTCATAAGACGGATGACGATTTGCCAGAAACATAAATATTCTGTTGACAACGTGAGGATAATCAAGGCGCCTACGTGGACGCGCATTTTTGCTTGCAGCTTCCAACAGAGGTCGCTGGAGCGGTCGATGGCAGCGCAGAGTAACAGCGGCAGCCTCTGTGCTTGCGGCTTCCGACATTGGTCGCTGGGGCAGCCGATGGCAGCACAGAGCAGCGGCGGCAGCCTCCGCACGTGCACCAAAGTCTTTGGTTCTTCATCCTGTAGGTGACGTCTTCATCCTTCCAGCTATCGGTTGATATCGTCGCTATTGGCCATTGAATTTGGCGCCTCCACGCATGTGCACTTCCTGCCTAAGACTGGCATAAATAGGGGGCTCTGGTCCTGCCTTAGCAGTGTATTCGTCGCACCTGAAGATGTTGGCCAGTTGCGCTGACGAAATATTGTGGAGTTTTCACTATGACATCCGACGTCTCGCCCGAGAACCATATATACACTCCTGGAAATGGAAAAAAGAACACATTGACACCGGTGTGTCAGACCCACCATACTTGCTCCGGACACTGCGAGAGGGCTGTACAAGCAATGATCACACGCACGGCACAGCGGACACACCAGGAACCGCGGTGTTGGCCGTCGAATGGCGCTAGCTGCGCAGCATTTGTGCACCGCCGCCGTCAGTGTCAGCCAGTTTGCCGTGGCATACGGAGCTCCATCGCAGTCTTTAACACTGGTAGCATGCCGCGACAGCGTGGACGTGAACCGTATGTGCAGTTGACGGACTATGAGCGAGGGCGTATAGTGGGCATGCGGGAGGCCGGGTGGACGTACCGCCGAATTGCTCAACACGTGGGGCGTGAGGTCTCCACAGTACATCGATGTTGTCGCCAGTGGTCGGCGGAAGATGCACGTGCCCATCGACCTGGGACCGGACTGCAGCGACGCACGGATGCACGCCAAGACCGTAGGATCCTACGCAGTACCGTAGGGGACCGCACCGCCACTTCCCAGCAAATTAGGGACACTGTTGCTCCTGGGGTATCGGCGAGGACCATTCGCAACCGTCTCCATGAAGCTGGGCTACGATCCCGCACACCGTTAGGCCATCTTCCGCTCACGCCCCAACATCACGCAGCCTGCCTCCAGTGGTGTCGCGACAGGCGTGAATGGAGGGACGAATGGAGACGTGTCGTCTTCAGCGATGAGAGTCACTTCTGCCTTGGTGCCAATGATGGTCGTATGCGTGTTTGGCGCCGTGCAGGTGAGCGCCACAATCAGGACTGCATACGACCGAGGCACACAGGGCCAACACCCGGCATCATGGTGTGGGGAGTGATCTCCTACACTGGCCGTACACCACTGGTGAGGGGACACTGAATAGTGCACGGTACATCCAAACCATCATCGAACCCATCGTTCTACCATTCCTAGACTGGCAAGGGAACTTGCTGTTCCAACAGGACAATGCACGTCCGCATGTATCCCGTGCCACCCAACGTGCTCTGGAAGGTGTAAGTCAACTACCCTGGCCAGCAAGATCTCCGGATCTGTCCCCCATTGAGCATGTTTGGGACTGGATGAAGCGTTGTCTCACGCGGTCTGCACATCCAGCACGAACGCTGGTCCAACTGAGGCGCCAGGTGGAAATGGCATGGCAAGCCGTTCCACAGGACTACATCCAGCATCTCTACGATCGTCTCCATGGGAGAATAGCAGCCTGCATTGCTGCGAAAGGTGGATATACACTGTACTAGTGCCGACATTGTGCATGCTCTGTTGCCTGTGTCTATGTGCCTGTGGTTCTGTCAGTGTGATCATGTGATGTATCTGACCCCAGGAATGTGTCAATGAAGTTTCCCCTTCCTGGGACAATGAATTCACGGTGTTCTTATTTCAATTTCCAGGAGTGTACAAGAATTTGAAAGGTTTGAAATCCAGTGATGTCTATCTCACTAGAACACTACTTGTCTTGAAGGAAAAATTAATGGGAAGGGAACTCAAAATTTCTGAGTTCATCAGCTTTGAGCTAACAAAAGAAACATCTCAAGGTGGTGCAAAACTGTTTGTGGCCTTTGTAAATTTCCTTTGACATAAAGGTAAAGTTGTAGATAAATTAGTTCAATTCGAAACACCTAATTCTGAATCAAATGGTTATAAAATAAATTAGACAACAGAAATGAGTACTGTGATGAAAAAATTGACCCATCCTTATAATAACAGTTCCATACACGCCCCTGCAGAATGGTATTGCAAAAAACCAACACCACCACTGCTCATTGGTCAAAATGGCTCACTGCATACTGCTCAAGTCAGGAAAACTACCATCATTTTGCATCAAAGACATCAAAACAGCTGACTTCATCAGAAGTTGTTGCTTAGCTAAAGGACTGTTATTGCAACTCACGTGAGAAGTGACCAAAGCAAAAAGCTGACTAATTCCATCTTCATACATTTGGTCAAATGGTTGTTATCCTAGATAACTTGCCAAACAAAGAAGAGTTCTATTCTCAAAGCAAAGAAGGGTTTTTTGGACACAATTCTGTTAAAAGACCTGTTGTGTGTGGGTCCAAAGAGAACACAGGATTCGTGCATCAAAAGATGAAAGATTATTCGATCACCAAAGTACTGAGCTCAGTCAAACTTACATGAACTTCTATGAAGGTCGACCAGATTGTCACCAGAGAGGCAGCATCAACATCAGTTCCATGGGAGGAGATTTCAATGGTGATACAAACAATGAATCAGACCCATTGAAAGATGATGAACCATTCTATGGCTTTGTAGACTTTTTTCTGCCAACACGCAACAAGATCAACAAGAGACAAAACTGGGATGTGGCAGACGAAAGCTAGAGTGAACAAGACAAACAAGGTGCCCACATACAGTATATGAGCTTCTGATCACTCTAGGTGAAGGATTCATCCTCAATGATTATTTATGTGATGTATAATTTTTCTTCTTTAGGGCATAATATATGTCTGATAACGACATGATTATTACAGCAGATACACAAAATAGCTGCTTATAATAAGTAATCTTTAATTATGACAGACTGTTTTGGCTTAATCACCATTTTCAAGTACTTGCAATTACAATTTTGGTGAGAACAGGTATGGATGCCAATGTCATTCACACTGAAGTAGCTGTCTTGCACTCACATCTAGATTGACATGTCGTTCATATTGCGTCATTACCGGACTGTTTTGTAACTGTCGCTGCTTTAATAAGATCATAAAGGATGTCAAGATGTTGAAAATAAAATGTTAATTATGACATGACAGCAGTTTGACATTTCCACCCTTACGATGATATATGTTTACAAAGATTGTGCACAGAACAGCAATTTATTTTAATAACTAACATTTGTTACAATTATCTTTGGTTGTTGCATATGTTACTACCAATTTATCCATGTTTGTGTTCTAGAAGTTCAATAAAGTTCTTGAGGTAGTACTTGTGTTTAAATTCTGTTATGTTCGTTTAATATTTTTTGTGGGTATTTTCTCTTGTACACATAAATGTTTAATTCCTCAAGAATGTTCACTGCAAAATCTTTTGGTATTCTGTACAGAGAGTAAATATAATTAGTTGAGCTTCTTTCTACACTTGAAAAATGATCGAAAATGCACTACAGATTCAGCATTGAGTACAAGACAGCTACTTTAATATGAATGACATTGGCATCCACACCTGTTCTCATCAAAATTGTAATTGCTGGTACTTGAAAATGGTGACTAAATCGAAACAGTCTGTCATAAATAAATATTACTTATTATAAGCAGCTACTTCTTGTATCTACACTAATAATCAGGTGATGTAAACAACAATTCTACATGTGTCACACTTGCTCAACAGTTTGTGCCAGATCAGGTATTTCAATTCATGATGTTAACTTCATTGCAAATGCAACAGATGTCACTATCAATGATTTATTACATGCTCCATATCGAGAGTGGTTTGATGCTTTATGATGAAATAAGGTAACCAGTGAAAAATAATGCCTGGAACATTGTAAAAAAGCAAACAAATGAAAGAGTAATAGATTTTACGATGTTTTGAGGATTAAAAAAATACTGCTGGATCTTTGCTGAGATGAAATGCAAGAATAGTTGCAATAGCACTCAAATAACAGCCTGGAGTTCACTTCATGAAATGTTTTCTCCCATTCAAGAACTGGATCATTTAGACTATTCATGACTCTGTCCGTCAAATTTGACTTGTGTGTTTCACAAATGAATATTCACTGCTTCATTTCTCAATGGCAAAATTGACAGTAATATTCACAGAATAGCCGGGCTCACTGAGCGTGTTCTTATAAAAGAAGAGAAAGGGAGGAAGTTAATCATATAGTCAAGAAGGCAAGTGATGTGCTCCAAACATTAAAATCTGATGATAAATTGTGTAAACTTAGAAAAGCCATTTATGGGCTACACCAAGCTGACCTACAGTGGTAGGTCAAGATGAATGCAACCCTAACATCAATTGGATTGCAGCCCATTAATTCAGATCCATGTGCCTTTGTAGACAATGTACAGAAACATTAGTCTTCCTACTCACTTGTGTAGATGAAGACATAATTATTTCAGCAGACCAAGAAAGGACAAAACAAATAAAGGATGAGTTATCTGTCAAGTTAAATACCAAGGATCTCATTGCCATAAGATAGTATCTGGGTATTGACATAAATCACTCTGTTGACAAAATTAAACAATGGAAACTCCAGATTCTCCTGTCCGCCACCAGCTTTTCTGAACTGCGCAGATTGGAGTTATCCTTGTAACACACTCTCTGCTCCTAAAATTATCCTGGCTTCAATCTAAGGTAACCTACTGTCTCCATACCCTCAACTGAACAGTTTCCACCCCTCTGTCCTCTCTCCTCATTGTGTGCCGACCTCTGCCAATGCATCTGTCTGTCTTTTCCCTTCCCTGCTCCTCTCCTTTTCTGCTCTCCAGTTGTCCTCCTCCCTCCCTGCCCCACAGCCTCCTGACACTGCTAGTCCCTGCACATAGTGCCAGACAGCACTTTTCTCCCCCCCCCCCCCCCCACCTGTACCCTGTTATACCTTCCTCTTCCTCACCCCTCCAGGTTGCTGCTTCCATGCAATCTGACAATTCTGGTCTGAGCTACCGAAGTCAGTGGTCAAGTGTGAATGACTGTGTGTGTGTTTCCTGTTCTGAAGAATGGTTTGTCCTAAAGCGAAATGGGTAACATTCTTTTCGTTGTGCCTGTCTGCAACTCAACATTTCACCTTTATGGTGAGTATCAATCTTTCTTTTCCTAATTTGTTGACAAACTACATTATGTAAAGTGGTTATACTAGAAGATTTACACCAATTCAGAATGGATGACTACAAGCTGGTATGGAGTCCACTGGAAACTGGGAGCAAGTTGGATGCAACAGCTACAAATACAGAAGGTAGCACTCATTATCCATTCAGAAAACTGGTCGGAGCATTGATGTACATTGCCATCAGTACCTGACCCAACATGAGCTATACAGTCAGCAAGCTAAGCCAGTACAATAATAGCCATAATTTTGTTCACTGGGTTTTCAGATGCTGACAAAGTCATAAAGGTACCAACTTCTTCTTATCTAGATCAGCAATCTCTCTGTGTTCATACTAGCGGGGAGCCACTGATCTTTCACCAGGTGAAGCCAAGTACATGAGCCTCTCTGAAACGGTGGAGAAAGGAATTCACCTGTTAAGGCTCTTCATTGACTGAAATACGAGAAACGTGTTAATAGACTTCGACTTCGATCTTACCATCATAAATTTAAGACTTAATTATTGATTTACAACTGTCTGAAAACTGAGATTAAAACTTTGCTGCTACACAGTGTCATTGGTGTCTATGTGTGTTACAATGAAAAGGCTTTCAAGATTGCTGTTCACAGTTTTATGTCATCCTTTGTAAAATAAACTATGAAAAACATTGTTTAAGTAGCCAGAATGAGATTTTCACTCTGCAGCAGAGTGTGCGCTGATATGAAACTTCCTGGAAGATTAAAAGTATGTGCAGGACCAAGACTCGAACTCCCGAGTTTGAGTCTCGGTATGGCACACAGTTTTTATCTGCGAGGAAGTTTCATTGTTTAATTAATTTTGTGTCATGGCTGTATTTTCAAACTGCAACCCAATATATCCCACACAAGAAGCTGTATTTTTTAACCAATTAAATGGCTTGGGATAGTTTATAATATCCACTAACAAAGTGCCACAGCCACCTGAGCAAAACACAAAGCAATCTTTGGTTAAGAAGTAATGGATTTGAAGTTTTCATGATCTCCTTTACTCTTCTACCTTTTTCAGGTGTGTACTATTAATTTTCTCAGAACAGAAAATTGTAAACAATAATTAGCTGCTGTACAAATTTAAAATTCAGAATCAGTATGGAGAAAGAACATTTCATTTATCCACAGGTAAATTATTATTATTATTATTATTATTCTTTCTTTTATCAGACGTTATGTCTGGTCAAAAATGGAAAGTGACGCGGACCTTGATCAAGCGTGACTTCCTTTTAACTGTACGGTATATGTTACATTGCATTTAGGAACTTTCGGGTAATTGAACATGTATCAATAATTACAGATTTCTGTAGTTGTATATATAAGTTTGGATGTAGCTGTATTGCGTTGATGTACTGGTGGATATTGTGTGGTATGACTACTGTAGTTGATAGTATAATTGGTATAATGTCAACTTTATCCTGATGCCACATGTCCTTGACTTCCTCAACCAGTTGGATGTATTTTTCAATTTTTTCTCCTGTTTTCTTCTGTATATTTGTTGTATTGGGTATGGATATTATTTCGATTAGTTGGGTTAATTTCTTCTTTTTATTGGTGAGTATGATGTCAGGTTTGTTATGTGGTGTTATTTTATCTGTCATAATGGTTCTGTTCCAGTATAATTTGTATTCATCATTCTCCAGTACATTTTGTGGTACATACTTGTATGTGGGAACGTGTTGCTTTATAAGTTTATGTTGTATGGCAAGTTGTTGATGTATTATTTTTGCTACATTGTCATGTCTTCTGGGGTATTCTGTATTTTCTAGTATTGTACATCCACTTGTGATGTGATCTACTGTTTCTATTTGTTGTTTGCAAAGTCTGCATTTATCTGTTGTGGTATTGGGATCTTTAATAATATGCTTGCTGTAATATCTGGTGTTTATTGTTTGATCCTGAATTGCAATCATGAATCCTTCCGTCTCACTGTATATATTGCCTTTTCTTAGCCATGTGTTGGATGCGTCTTGATTGATGTGTGGTTGTGTTAGATCATACGGGTGCTTGGCATGTAGTGTTTTCTTTTTCCAATTTACTTTCTTTGTATCTGTTGACGTTATGTGATTTAAAGGGTTGTAGAAGTGGTTATGAAATTGCAATGGTGTAGCCGATGTATTTATATGAGTGATTGCTTTGTGTATTTTGCTAGTTTCTGCTCGTTCTAGAAAAAATTTTCTTAAATTGTCTACCTGTCCATAATGTACATTTTTTATGTCGATAAATCCCCTTCCTCCTTCCTTTCTGCTTAATGCGAATCTTTCTGTTGCTGAATGTATGTGATGTATTCTACATTTGTGGCATTGTGATCGTGTAAGTGTATTGAGTGCTTCTAGGCCTGTGTTACTCGATTTCACTACTCCAAATGAGTAGGTCAATATTGGTATAGCATAAGTATTTATAGCTTTTGTCTTGTTTCTTGCTGTCAATTCTGTTTTCAGTATTTTTGTTAGTCTTTGTCTATATTTTTCTTTTAGTTCTTTAATATTTGTATTATCTATTCCTATTTTTTGTCTGTATCCTAGATATTTATATGCATTTGTTTTTTCCATCGCTTCTATGCAGTCGCTGTGGTTATCCAATATGTAATCATCTTGTTTAGTGTGTTTTCCCTTGACTATGCTATTTTTCTTACATTTGTCTGTTCCAAAAGCCATATTTATATCATTGCTGAATACTTCTGTTATCTTTAGTAATTGGTTGAGTTGTTGATTTGTTGCTGCCAGTAGTTTTAGATCATCCGTGTATTGCAAATATGTGATTTTGTGTTGGTATGTTCCAGTAATATTATATCCATAATTTGTATTATTTAGTATGTTGGATAGTGGGTTCAGAGCAAGGCAGAACCAGAAAGGACTTAATGAGTCTCCTTGGTATATTCCACGCTTAATCTGTATTGGCTGTGATGTGATATTATTTGAATTTGTTTGGATATTAAGTGTGGTTTTCCAATTTTTCATTACTATGTTTAGGAACTGTATCAATTTAGGATCTACTTTGTATATTTCCAATATTTGTAGTAACCATGAGTGGGGTACACTATCAAAAGCTTTTTGGTAATCAATGTATGCGTAGTGTAGTGACCTTTGTTTAGTTTTAGCTTGATATGTCACCTCTGCATCTATTATCAGTTGCTCTTTACATCCTCGTGCTCCTTTGCAACAGCCTTATTGTTCTTCATTTATAATTTTGTTCTGTTTTGTATGTGTCATTAATTCCTGTGTAATGACTGAAGTTAATATTTTGTATATTGTTGGTAGGCATGTTATGGGGCGATATTTAGCTGGGTTTGCTGTGTCTGCTTATCTTTAGGTTTCAGATAAGTTATTCCATGTGTAAGTGTATCAGGGAATGTGTATGCATCTGCAATGTAACTGTTAAATAATTTAGTTAAATGTGAATGTATTGAGGTGAACTTCTTTAGCCAGAAATTTGCTATTTTATCTTTTCCAGGGGCTTTCCAATTGTGAGTAGAATTAATTGCTCGGGTGACTTCATGTTGCAAAATTATCACTTCAGGCATTTGTGGTATCATCTTGTATGCATCTGTTTCTGCTTGTATCCACCGGGCATGCCTGTTATGCTGAACCGGGTTTGACCATATGTTGCTCCAGAAGTGTTCCACGTCTGTTATGTTTGGTGGATTGTCTACTTTAATGTGTGTGTTATCTATTGTCTGGTAAAATTTCTTTTGGTTTGGGTTGAATGTTTGGTTTTGCTTCCTTCTATTTTCACTTTTTTTGTATCTTCTAAGTCCTTTGGCCAATGCTTGTAATTTCTGCTTCTTTTCATCTAATTGCTCTATCGTATCTTGTTGTGAGATTTTACCTAACCTTTTTTGTTTTTTGTCCGATATTTCATTTCTTATAAATTGTGTTAGCTGTCCGATGTCTTTTCTCAGTTTTTCTATTCTGGTCTGTAGCCCGTGTTGCCATGCTGGTTTTGTGGGTTTCTTCTGTGTTTTGGTTGGTTCTGATCTCTGCCTAGTGTGTATATTTAGTGTAGTGAGTGCTCCTATATAAACCAGTAGTTGTAACTCTTCCATAGTTGTATTTTCATTTATTTTGTTGTGTATGCTTGTGTTGATAGTTGTTATTGTTGTTGTTTCGACTTGTGGGTTATTTGGTGGCCTATGCAAGAATGGTCTAATGTCTGCGTTTGTGTCTTTGTATTCTATATATGTCAGCTGAAATTTTTCTTCTATATCTAACATGTGTATCACTTCGTGTTCTATTTGCGCTTGTTCTGGTGGCTGTCTTAAGATTTCGTTTTCCTCTGATTGTTTAATTGATGCGTGTTGTTCTTTGTTTGTTTGCTCTGGGATGTTTGAATCCATTGCTGTATTTTCTTCTTCTTCTGATTGCACATTATTTTGTTCCAGTATTTGTTGTACTTGTTGTTTGATGTTTTCTAATTCTCACTGGGGTATCCTGTTACTTTTGATTATCACGCGGATCTGATCAGCTAGTCGTCGTTCTGTTAAAAATTTTAATTCTGGGTATCTGGTAATAAATGTTGTGTACACTTGTGATCTGTATCCAGTTGTGTTGGTTCCTAAGTTTGTTGCTTGGTAATAACAGGACATGAGGTGTCTGTTAACTTCATCTGACCATCTCATCCTCTGTCTTTGTTTTCCTTCTAGAGTGATTGCAGGAAGCATATCCTGCAAAACACCTCTATTTGGATTTAAATCATTTTCCATGTGGCTAGCAGTGTCGTTACCATTGTGGATGGGCGTAGGGTTCAAGTGTCATCCCCAACCATGACAGCACTTGTCCGAGGCTTCATTAGTTCTGTCCAGAACCAACTAATCACACTAAAAGGGGGGTTAGCCCTATTAGTGGTTTGTTCTTTTCGTCGCCTTTTACGACTGGCAGAACATACCGGAGGCCTATTCTTTTCCTGGGCCTCCACGGGTATTATTATTATTATTATTATTATTATTTATTAAATACTACTGTCATTTTAGTTTTTCCCTGCTAAGATAAATTTTTAATATCTGTCTGGTATTCAGCCACGTGGCAGTGTCCACAACGTGTGATATTTCAGCACAAGCCAATCTTTTGGCATTCTCAAGTGTTCCTAATGACTGACTGTTTTCTGCAAGGCACCTTCTCCATATTCCCCACCCTCTCTGCCCCCAGCCTCGTGCCAGCTATCTCTGGGGGCACACCTGGTGCAGTGGGGGGTGGGGAGTTTGATGCTGAGGGTTGATACACGGCCCTCGGTAAAGCTGTGGCCAGTGCAAATCGCTGGTCCCTGCTGCTGTGGTGACTATGTGTCCTCGTCTTCTATTGCCACAACAGAAGCAGAATTTCTTGGAGACTGCTGTTGTGCTTTGATTCTGCTGAATGCTGAGTCCCAGGATTTGCTAATTTAAAATCAAAATCTTTATTTATTAGGTCACGATGTAGTCTGACTTATACAGCCTCTTGTAGAATACAATCCCAGAAGGTGTTTGATTGTTGTAATAACTTGGTTCTGTCATAATTCATGGCTTGAATGTGGGTGATGCACTGCTTGCCACAGCAGAGGTTGTCAGCTAATGATTGTCTGTGTGGCATTTATGCTCAGTGCACTGGCAGCAGTGGCATTAGACTTCTGGTTCCTGGAGTCCTAGATCATTCTTCACTGATTCCAACAAGCCCTTTGTTTTGGCTGATGGGCGGACCACCCATCTGATGTTATGTTTCCAGGGTATTATTCTGATGCGTTCCAGACATATGGGATAGTCACCGTCGCAAGAGGTTTCTCTTTTCCTTCAGCAGGCTGTGGTCTTGGCTTCTTCAGCCTTAGGCACATTTATCTGGCAGTTGCTGTACCGTATCTACAGAGCATAGCCCACAGGTGCTACAGTGCAGCTTTCAGATGGCCACAGTCAGAGGTTCCACGTGCTCTGTGGAGTAGTGCACTTAAGACGTCTCCTTGTGAAGGAGCATGATAACTGGTAGCATGTTAGTACAAACTTGTATTTGTTGGTGTGCAGTAGACTATGTCCTAGTGTGTCAACTGGTCTTTGCTTGATGAGCATGTCTGGAAATGAAAGTTGATTGTTTTCTTCTATCTCCATCGTCAATTTGATGTTCTGGTGCAGTGAATTCGGATGATTTAAGATGCCTTGTACGTGATGTCCAGATTACAAACGTAGCATCTACAAATTGAAAAAAGCACGAGTGTTTGTAGACTGCCAACTGCAAGGCTGCTGCTTCTAATGTCTCCATTAACATATAGGACACAAATGGTGATAGTGGGCAGTACATTGCTGCTCAGTCTACTTGTCCATAGTAATTTCCATTGAATAGAAAGTAGGCTGATGTGAGCATGAATTCAGAACAGTTCTGTTATTGCTGACCCAAACTTCTCTCCTATGAGGTTTAGGGAGTCCGAGGTACTTTTGTAAAGAGAAATATGACGTCAAAGCTC
Organism: Schistocerca serialis cubense; assembly: GCF_023864345.2. Taxonomy (NCBI): domain Eukaryota; kingdom Metazoa; phylum Arthropoda; class Insecta; order Orthoptera; family Acrididae; genus Schistocerca; species Schistocerca serialis. The sequence goes on from NC_064642.1 coordinate 233,092,829, forward strand.
ACTGCAACATCTTCTTGGCCTAGTCTGAAGTTCGGGAGCTGCTGGATGAAATGCACCGAATTCCATATGTGATGCTGGCATTTGCTCACAAAGGGGCTGAGCACCACTGGCAGGTATTTTGCTAACACATGTTGGTGTGCTAATGCTGTCAACAATTGCGCGGAATGGCGTTCCTTCCTTGTGGACAGTAGGTAATTCATAAATTCCACGATGCACAGCTGCCTGTGGACGAAGTCTCTTCTCTGTCTTCTTATGTGGGAATGTGTGTCTGAGCAGCTCTATGGTCTTCCTCTGCACTCTGTTAATAGGACCATCCTCAGTTCTCCTGTAGGCATTGTCCTCTAATAGGTCACACATTTTTTGCTTGTATACTTAATCCTTTTCACTCCAACATCGAGTGGCGCTTGTCACTACGAATTTTGTTTTCTGCTCCGATGTTGAGCCTCATTCGACACGATTTTTCATGGGTATCACATTCTCAATTCTTGATTCTGTCTGTACTAGTCTTCAATGGTGCTTAGTGCTGCAATCTGTGTCCAACTGTTGCAGTTGTGTTGAAAGAAATGTTGGAATTATTACATTCAAGTTCGTGTGCGCACTATGGCTAATTCCTCACATTCATTTCTTTCTGAGAAAGATTTTACAGCTTTTAGAGGAATCTCTAAGTGTCAATGATGGTGAGAGTGGTTTTGATTATGTGAGTTGTTCATTTCTGAACAGCAAAAGATTCATGGCAAATGTAGTGCGAAAATGACCAACTTTACAGATTTTTCTTTTGATGATTCAAAGTGTGGTTTTATCACTGAAACTGGTAATGTCCCACCACTGACAGCTGGTTTCTTTCAGTTAACTTTTCTAGACAACCTATTTCAACAAATAGCAGACCAAACAAACAGCTATGCTACAGCAAAAATATGTAAAGTGACACCACTTGCACAACGTTGCCTGGAGAAATGTTACTAAGAAATGAAAATCTTCCATGGTGTGCTACTGAATACAGCATTACACAAATGTAAGAACTAGCAGGACAATTTTTTTTTAAAGAGAATGGTTACAATCATCTGACTTCTTTTCAGACTGTTTTACTTGCACACGATGTATGCAAATACTCAGAGCACTTCATGTTTCTAATCCAGAGTGTGCTACACATGTGAACATTCAGGTTGAGTCATGCCTGAATAAAGTGAAGAATGTGTGATTATTTTCTCGAAATTTATCGCCTTATAGGTATTTAGTATCATTCCAGGGTCATGTGTTATTCAAAATGTATAATCCTTAAAAATCAACAAAATGGGGATTCAGAGTTTATATGATTTCGGATTCATCAAATGGTTATATCTGCAGTTTGATACCGTATTTTGGCGTTGTAACAACAGAGTCATTGATTTCTCCAGACTTTAATTTTTTTGAGAGATTGGTTCTTCAGTTGCTGGCTAATATCAGAAATGCTACAGGACAATCAGGGTGTCAATTGCACACTGACCTTTTTTGTACAGGTGTTACATTAGCTGATGAACTATTGAAATAGAATGTGCATCTCATAGGAACGATTCAGGTCAATCAATAAAATGCCTCTACAAGAACAAAATGATAGTTCCAGCATGGCAAGATAAAAGAACTTTTCCCAAGCTTTCTACAAAAGCAAATAACTCAGTGTCATTTACAGAAAATAGAAACAGCAAAGGTAGGGAAGGGAAGAAATAATGAAACCAAATGTGATTTTTGATTATACTTCGAAATGGGTGGAGTTGATCAATCTGACCATTTTATTTCCAGTTATGGTTTTCTAATGAACTCTGAAGTGTTGGTGAAAACTGTACTTCTGGTTGTTAAACAGCTATTTGCTATACAAGAATCACTGCAAGAGAAACAATTTGAAAAAACTGTCTCACAAAGTATTCCATTAAAGTGTTTTAAGTGACTTATTTGGTGAAGAAAGAAACCCAGGGCAAAAAACGAGGAAGTTGTTCAACTTTTGATGATGAGGAATGCTTGAGTGGAAAGCTGCACATTCAACAAGCTTCCTGGGAACAAGCATAAGGATTGTGCTGTGTGTTCAGACAGAAAAAAAGAGGTGGTAGGCATGAAACTGTGTATTACTGTGAAACACGCACATGAAACCCAGCTCACACCCTAATGATTGTTTCAAAAAATATCATACATTGAAAAGTTTTGTACTGTAATGTTTTGGAAATTATTTGAATGAAAGCTCATTTTTTATGTATATCCTATCTGTAGGTCAGCAGCCTCATTGTACAGTGGCAATTTAAATAAGAGTGCGCAGAGCTGCCCTGTGTCTGCTTATGGAGGGCAAAAGGTTAACATGACAGCAAGACTGTACAATTCATTTGACAGGTGGCAAGATAACTGTCCGAAACTTCTTGGGGCCACTTATGTGCTTTCCTCTCTTCACTGGTAATGTTTGGCTCTGGTGGAACAACCCTAGCAAGAATATGTCACACATCACGTCTTATTTCCTCTGCAGCATCCCATTTAACTGCAAGAACATGTTCCAAGACACTACTAAATTTTTCATAGGTAGCGTCATTGGAGTCTCTGCAAAATTTAACCCCTTTTCCTACTACAGATAAGGTAACATTGTCAATTATGCCCCCTGAATAATATATTTATTAATAATAGGTTTAACAACAAGGTGCTCATATTTCTACAGCTTATCTGCAAGCCGCCAATGGACATGCTCTGTTAGCTTGCTCTGCATCTAAGTCAGGAGAGAATGTTGATGGTAACTACAGAGTGTGTGAAGAGTTCTCGTCAAGTGTACCTGATCCTATTCTTGACCAGAGACAAGCTGGTGATCTGGTTGACAGACAGAGTCCTGATGCGATGAATTAAGTTTGCAAAAGATGGTACAATTCTGTCCTCTTGGAATCTCAGTAGAAAGACATGGTATGCCACACGGCAGTCCTTCCTGTTCCGATGCTTATCAAACATCCTAATTGTACTGTGCATCTCCTCCTCATAGTGGTACTTTATGTATTATCTTTGGTTTCCACAGCATAGGAAAATATTTAATATTTCTTGGGTATTCAGCCCACTAGCATTGTCCAGAAGGCACAGAATTTCCACAAACAAACTTTTTGTCATCCTCAGGCAACCTTTTCTGGTTGGGACTGTCTTCATATCCCCCCCCCCCATGCACATCCTCCAGCTGACTGTCTCTGGGGGCTGACCTGGGGCATTGGTGGCGGAAGCGCGACTTCGAGGAGATAGAAGAAAATGATCAACTTCAATTTCTGGATGTGGTTCGTCATACTAGGACACAGTGTCTACCATAAACCGATACAAAAATTTGCACTTACATGCTTCCAGTTGTCAAGCCTTTTAACAATGAGAAACAATGAGAAGGTGTCTGCAGGACACTGTTCCTCAGAGCATGTAAATTTTCTGACATGGCCATCTAGCAGCGGAACTGTGGCACCTATGGGCCGGGTTCTAGATGTATGGTTACAGCAACTGCCAGACACAGTGTGCCTTGAGACTGAAGAAGCCAAGACCACAGCTTGCCGAGGACAAAGAAAAACCTGTTGCGATGATGATTATCCCATAAGTCAGGAAACCATCAGCTTAAGTTTGAAGAATACTCTGGAAACATAATGTGAAGTGCATGTTTTGTCCACCAGCCAAAATGAAGGGTGTGTTGAGATCAGTCAAGGATCAGGACTCTGGAAAAAATGTGTCTAACGCATCCCTTGCCAGTGCATGAGAATGTAGGCCAGACCATATGGACAATATAGGAAACATGCACTGAACATAAATGCCACACTACCATCAGCCGAAAAAGTCATTCGGAAAAGCACTGTATCACCCATGCACATGCCATGATTTATGACACCACGAAGTTATTGCAACAATCCAACGCTTTCTGGGACTGCATTCTGAAAGAGGTAGCAAAAATCCGACTACATGGAAAACTAATAAACAAGGGCAGTTAAACAACACCTGAGACCCAGTCTTGTGCACAATCAAAGCATAGCAGCAATTTACATGGCAATCTGTTCCCATAATGGTAAATGAAGAGGACAAGGATGCACTGTGATCAAAATGATATGAGACCCACGTCCGGCGATAGTTGCAGCGTGACTGAGTACCTTGGATTGACACACGCACAGTCATCAGAAACCCCGAGGATTTATTAATATTAATATTAAAAATAATAATATGTATATACATGCTTACAACGAAAGAGGCTGTATTAAATACCTTTGTACATCTGTCTGCTTTGGGTTCGAGCTCATTCCAGGAATTCACTAGATGTCTCAACAGTTCACTTTCTTAAAACCCTCTTTCCACATTGTAGGAGAATTTTGCTTGAGGTTTGCTGAGGAAAAACCTGAGATTAACACCAAACCCTGCCATGTCGACTGGGAAGGGACGGTCTGGCCGCCACACGCTGTTCCATCCAACTACATGGCCTGTCTCGTTGACAAGAGGCCGCTCCACCATGAGACCTCCCACCAGACCCACCGGCCACACACTCACACGCTCAGTGTGTCGCATCTGAAACAGTGCCCACAAACCTCTATCATCACAACTCCACATCCCTAGAGTAAACTAATATCGTATTTTTTGACATTTACTTTCATACTACTATTTTGTAGTAGATGTTGAAATCACTTTACAGGCTGTTTTCAAATTCTTATTATTCTGAAAGTAATTTATGTTTTGTTAACTCCTAGAGTGTAGTAAGTAGAAGAGTCAATATTTGAGTTAACAAACTACTCTGTAACTAGGGAGTAATTAATTTGACAAACTGAATAAAGTGGATGACAAACTGGCACAATAGCAATCATGATGATTTAGCTCTGAACTGGTCACATCTGTTCTGTATGACTTAAATGCTTATTCTTTTGTTATTAATTTGTCTTATGCCCTCTCAGGAAATTTTGATGTTTCTCATAGGCAAGGGAACTGTGGCAGAGGTGCTATGAACTGATGAATAGCCATTCTGATGAATATCAGAAGATAGAGATAACAAAGTTGAAGTAAGTGAATGTAATCCAAACTCAGATGTGAGTGCCTCCTCAACTAACAAATCTTCACGTTTTTTGTTACTAACACTTGCCACATATGGAATGGTGGGAAGACTATATGGTAAATGGATCGAATTAGTCATGAGGTGAGAAAGAAAGACCTATTATTTCTTATGAGCCTGGTACATTACAACTGGCCAAAGCAGTCAAGTTTCCATGGACTTTGATGATAAATTAACGGGTGGCCCTGTAATGTATGGATACACTTTTGACTAAAGTTCGTGAACAGTTTGTCGGGTCTCTTCTGCTATGTGCGGGACTTTACAAAGCATGTGAAGTATACATGGACATGACATTAACCGTTACAATTCCATATGGAAGATTCCTGGTTTTATAGCTCCATATTTGCTCTGATTATTTAACGTTAGAAAAGAAAAAATGACAAGTTACCTGCTGCGTGTAAAGGTATTGTGCCATTGCAAGATTGATATTTGAATGTGCATACTGTTTGAGATTATGAGCCAGTGAACTAGCTGTTCATTAAATTTTGGGGACAGTGTGTACTGCATTCAGAAGTTTGAGATAAGTGAGAGACTGGTAAAAATGACAAAACTGTTCAGAAGAATTTTGATGACTCATGCACAAGACAAAAAGAATACCATTAAATGAGTGTTAACCATTCTAATCTGTTATGTACTGTGGATAGTTTAAGGCATGTAGAACAAGGATGTGCATAGTACTACAATTCACTGTTTAACATAAAAATATGAGTACACCATTGAACAAAGAGAAAGCTAATGAAACTTTTAACAGGGTAAACAGAGACTTAACTGGCTATGAATTGAAACTAACTGCATACAATTAACTGTGTGATAGAAGCTGACAAGAAACTAATCTCAAGTGAGTTTGAACAATACATCAGTCATCTTAATAAAATCATTCAGATTACCTTTTCATTAGGATAATCCACACTAAAGAGTGAGCATGAACAATCTAACTGAATGTGACCTGTTTGAAAGCTATCTTTTTTTTTTCCTTGTGCCTTTCTCCTGCAACAACACAGAACTGACATGGGTATTAAAGATGTTGACATACATGGTTCAATAGATGGTCAGATGCCCTCCTCGTTGCCACCCTATTTACTCCCCTGGATAGAATGTGTGTAACCTAACAGTTTGCATGAAGTTTCATGTGAAAAGGGGGGGGGGGGGGCGTTGAAAGTTTTCTAAATGTTTGTGCCCATTCTGGAAGCAGCACTTTAACACACACCCCACGCATGGCTATCCATGTGAGTTCCTGTTATTGAGCTACCTATTTCCACTTGTACCATTTTCTTTCTGTTATTTCCTGCTCCCCTATTGTAGATTCATTCTTTTTAAGCATACACAGTAGTATAAAGCAACTGGATAAAAGAGATTTCTGAACTAATGAAAGAGTTACAATTTATCACCTCATCAAAGATCTCCAAACTGTAAGTGTTGTCGTCATCTGCAAAGAAGAGGACACCACTTTCATTAGTAGCAGCCAAATTGTTACGGATCCACTCCAGTGCTGTATTGCACTGCAAGACACCATGATGCTTCTTCCAGTTGGGTTCCTAAATTCATAAAAGTAAGTGATATAGTTTCAATTTTAATTACAATATAGGCAGTGTGTTTAACACAGGGCAGTATGAAAGAGGAGATAACAGTATGAAGACATCCTCTTGCAAGCAAAGTAAAAATTTAAATGGGGTTTCCAAATTTATAAACATTCCTCTCTCTTTAAATAGTTTATATACCTTTTGCTTCCATCGAGTAGGAGTTGAAGCTGCTAAATGTGTGTAGGGAATACCAGTCTTCATAAGAAAAACTTTAACAAGGTTAGTTTTATGATCAGAGTCTTCAATTACAATCCAATGAATGCGAGGAACAAGCATTAGAGTGTGAGAAAATCTGCAATAAACAAATGGATACTGTAGTATGCACAAATAAAGGAAATAATGTTTCCAAAAGAGAAAATTCAACTCTGCAGCTACACTCCACAAGAACTAGCTACCTATGATCCTCCCTTAATTAACAAGATTGCAGTCTATACAATGATAATGAAAATTATAAAAGCTGGAATAAAGACTACAAATTACAGTCTTCCAATCGAAAAAATAAATAAATAAATTGAAACTCATTGTGTAACTATGAATGATCTCAAGAAGGGAAACTGCATGACACTAGTAATAAGTTGATAAACCAGTGATTGATGGACTGAAAATTAGTGTAGGTTCTCTAAATAAAGACTGCAGATTACTCTTTACTGATAACTATGTCCAGTTCTGAAAAAGTTAGAAGCAATTGAAAAATATAATAGAAAATTTGTCATCGCACACTTTTACCTATGTCTCAAACCTAGGACTAGTAATTTTCTGATTTATTCACAACTTACCGCGTTAATTCAGCCTTCTGTACAGGTCTTGAGTATGTTGGAGTAATCACATAAATTATTGGCAAGTCTTATTTTCCATCTGAAGAGCGCTTTACTGCAGGTTGTGTCAACTGCAATTATTTGCACAAGATAAACAGTTAGTGAAAGACTGTCATAAGTAATGATGGGAAATTGTTTCGTGCAGTATAATGACATAAGTGGGGCCAACAATCTCAGTCAAAAGCAGATAATAGAATATCAGCTTTATGAAAGAAAGGCCTACTTCTTTCAACATCAAAGAAATAACTGGTAACAACTGAAATGATTAGAAATGTGAAAGCTAATAAATATGAACTGAACAAAAGTCCCACGCAAATACAACTGTCAGAAGTGTCTTTTTAGGAAATGTTAAGTAGTCATTTTTTAAGTTATCTCTGTCTCAGAACATTCACAAAATTTGTGGAACTGGTGTATAAGTTTATATTCTAATTCCAGCGCAATTTTCTTCAGTCTTCATTATAATTGTGCAGAACAAAACAATATGCACCATTCCAAGATGAGCTTGAACTTGAAAAAAGTAGTGCTGTTTTTATTATGAAGAAGAAGAACTTTTACAGGGACATGCGAGTTCTTGTGATAGCTGTGAGTATGATGCAATGATATTCCAGTGATCATATTTTCTTCTTTTTATGAATAGAACAGAATGTCCATTTGCAATCAGTTAACTCTTTGAAATGGACACTGCACCATTTACGATGATGAGGGCTCTCCGTTTTCTATGTAGCATGGGAAATAATGGAGAAATTTGTAAGGGCACAAATATCAATACCACTACAATGTATGAAATCTTACCCTTCACCTGTCTTTCTGGACACAGGATCACTTTTGGCATCTGCAGAAAAGATATGTATGCTGTTAGTCCTGCGAGATCAACTCACACACTGAACATGTACAAGTTGGGGGTATGGATCCTGTTGGTGCAAATAAGATCACAAAGTATTTATTCTATTATTAGTATTGAGCAACATGGATCACACATTTTTCTTTACAGTGATCAAATGGAATCTAAAACAGCAATAACTACCGGTCAAAACGTAGAGAGAGAGAGAGAGAGAGAGAGAGAGAGAGAGAGAGAGAGACAGAGAGAGAGAGTGTGCGCGCGCGTAAGTCTACCGAAATAATGCTGTTTTTATTATGGAGAAGAAAAACTTTTACAGGGACTGCTAGTCTTCTTACAAACATTTGTAAAGTAATAATTTTTGCAAGTAACTTTCAAATTTCTTGTTAGCCAACTCTCAGACAGTAGTAATGTGTACAGTTTCACAGCAGTTTATTTAACCCTGTGGCACATAGCGTCCACTACAGTGGACAGCTGTTAATGGTCGCTTCTTTGGCATTTTAAGTCAGTCCTGAGGCTGCAAATGCACACAGTTCACTGCAGTAGGCACTCCCTACTGGTGTTGTGTCCTGGATGCATTTGCAGCCTCATGACTGACTGAAAACACTTGAGAATTGACCATTAAAAGTTGTCCACTGCAGTGAAATTCATGCAACACAGGGTTAAAACATCTGTGATATTTGCTGTCTGGCATACTCTACATCCACAGTATTTCCATTTCTGGCACTGAAGCCATGAGCAGTGCCACTCCATGTCACACTCTGAGCATAGTTTTTTACTGTAAGAAGGCAGGCTTTAATGAAGAGCAAATATAATGATTTATTTGAAAATTGTGACATGTGTCAACTACCTGTAATGCCTGTGGTGGTTTTGAGTGCTTTCCTTTGTCACATTATTTGACTTAGCTTCACCATAACAATTTCAGATTTCACTGGAAAATGGCTTCAATATAAAAGCCAAAATCGATTGTGGAGTAAAATAAAGACTTTTTAGCAACTGGAGAGGTTATTCATCAATACAATACACAGACATGGAGCAGCAGCACTTTCCAAACATGGGGAAACTAATTGTTCAAGTTAATTTCCAGAAGTTTTACAGGATCATACGCATGAACTTTTTTTGACCAATGTATGGGCTTAGAAATAAATTTTGGTATAATTTATGATCGGTTTCTTGGCCTAGAGCCAGTTCACAGACTTTTGACCATTGTTTGTGTTATCTTCTTTATTGGCTCCAAACTATGATCAACGGCCACAAGAGTTTTGTAATCAGCATACGTAATACATTTTGTTGCAGAGGAGGTGGTAAATCATTCACATAGGCACATGAAGAATAAAAAATGCCCAAGGACAGAACCCTATGGGACCACTCATTTGCCTGGATTTGTTTATCATGATTATGTCACCTGTTACATAAGTAAGTTTTGAGTAGAGACAGATTAAAGTGTCTGAGACCATGTCTTAAAAGCTTAGCTATTTGTATTGTTCTGTTCTTAAAATCTATATACATCCAATCACCCTCTGATTTTACCAAGATAGAAATGAAAATGATGCATGGAACTATGATCAATATACTAGTCACTACTCACTTTCTACTTCACATCTGCAAAGCAATGATATCAGAGTGAAATGTGGTAGAGAAGCAAAATAGTAACTGTATTAATAAGAGTAGTGTTCTTGACTAGACACAGAAATCAGCCTTTGAGGTAGACGCCAGTAGATTACATGGATTGCCCAAGATTTCCAGCCAAAAGAAACAGTGCAGTGGGGACTAAAACCAGATCAGTTGGAACAACACCTCTTATATAAGTATATGAAGACAAATATATTACATTTACTGTCACTGCACACTGAATGATGTATGCTTATCAGTTCAAAGAAGGCTGTTTTGTCAGTATAAATAAACACCCTCATTCCCAAAAAAAGCTATTAATTAGTTGAAGTACTGTCCTCTCAGAAATGGTTTGCTTGCTTGCCTAACACACTATCCCATCTGCGTATGAGCAATGTGTGTGTAGCTGTCCGCAAGCTAGCAAGTTCTCAGTCTTGTTGATGTACCTATTTATGACTTAATGCCTCTACTACCAGGCGAGTTGTTACCTTTGTTCCTAAATTAATTTACATTTCTTTAACCCTCTGAAATTTGCTGATAACTATGCTTGAAAAGTGTATCTAAATACAAATGCAGGGAACATTCTTGAAGAAGGCTGTACGAGTCAAGATTAAATCAGCATTTCTCTACAGCATGAATGTGTAAATTATGTATTTGCATTTCAAAAACATCAATGTACAATACAGGAGACGTCTACGATTCAGTCCTGTGGCCAATATTTTCCTATCTGTAGTATCCCAACCATATACTGAAAGAACAGGAATCAACTTTGAGAAAATCGAAGGGTGCAAGCTGCAAGGATAATTTCACTGATATTACTTTGCAGACAATATTCCTCCAAACAAATGCAAGGGACAGCATTATGTGAATAACAACCAGCTTCAATGTTAAGGATAATGTGATACTTCAACTGCTTAATGAAAACATGGTACTAAAATGAGTTCAGTTAATAACAGACTATAATGGTTCCCACATGCAGTTGCAAAAATAATGTAAAGCTTATTACAATCCAAATACTTCTATTACTCACACTTCTTTGCAGTGCCATTGGCTCTCCCTTTTCAGAGTTTACTGGTGCTGATGCTGCAATAGGAAACCAAATAACTACTTCAATTAAAAATAAAAAGCTTCTGTTGTTTGTATCTGCAATTAAATGTATCATTTACAAAATGAATTAAAATGAGCAGAAGTGCACATATTACAGGACATAAAATAATTATTACCATACATGACATCCTCCTCCTCTGCTTCTTTCCTATGGATTTTAGTGCACCACACATTTAATAATTTAATTCACTTTGTGACACTGTAAAACAATGTGACACTTATAACACAACTACACTGTATGTCTTGACAAATTTTTTGCCTGTCTGAAGTTAATTTACATTTGAAATAAACATGTTGTTAATACGAGGTGCATTCAAGTTCTAAGGCCTCCGATTTTTTTTCTATTTAACTACTCACCCAAAATCGATGAAACTGGCGTTACTTCTCGACGTAATCGCCCTGCAGACATACACATTTTTCACAATGCTGACGCCATGATTCCATGGCAGCGGCGAAGGCTTCTTTAGGAGTCTGTTTTGACCACTGGAAAATCGCTGAGGCAATAGCAGCACGGCTGGTGAATGTGTGGCCACAGAGAGTGTCTTTCATTGTTGGAAAAAGCCAGAAGTCACTAGGAGCCAGGTCAGGTGAGTAGGGAGCCTGGGGAATCACTTCAAAGTTGTTATCACGAAGAAACTGTTGCGTAACGTTAGCTCGATGTGCGGGTGCATTGTCTTTGTGAAACAGCACACGCGCAGCCCTTCCCGGACGTTTTTGTTGCAGTGCAGGAAGGAATTTGTTCTTCAAAACATTTTCGTAGGATGCATCTGTTACCGTAGTGCCCTTTGGAACGCAATGGGTAAGGATTACACCCTCGCTGTCCCAGAACATGGACACCATCATTTTTTCAGCACTGGCGGTTACCCGAAATTGTTTTGGTGGCAGTGAATCTGTGTTCTTCCATTGAGCTGACTGGCTCTTTGTTTCTGGATTGAAAAATGGCATCCATGTCTCATCTATTGTCACAACCGACGAAAAGAAAGTCCCATTCATGCTGTCGTTGCGCGTCAACATTGCTTGGCAACATGCCACACGGGCAGCCATGTGGTCGTCCGTCAGCATTCGTGGCACCCACCTGGATGACACTTTTCGCATTTTCAGGCCATCATGCAGGATTGTGTGCACAGAACCCACAGGAATGCCAACTCTGGAGGCGATCTGTTCAACAGTCATTCGGCGATCCCCCAAAACAATTCTCTCCACTTTCTCGATCATGTCGAGAGACCGGCTTGTGCGAGCCCGAGGTTGTTTTGATTTGTTGTCATACGATGTTCTGCCTTCATTAAACTGTCGCACCCACGAACGCACTTTTGACACATCCATAACTCCATCACCACATGTCTCCTTCAACTGTCTATGAATTTCAATTGGTTTCACACCACGCAAATTCAGAAAACGAAAGATTGCATGCTGTTCAAGTAAGGAAAATGTCGTCATTTTAAGTATTTAAAACAGTTCTCATTCTCGCCGCTGGCGGTAAAATGCCATCTGCCGTACGGTGTTGCCATCTCTGGGATGTATTGACAATGAACGCGGCCTCATTTTAAAACAATGCACATGTTTCTATCTCTTTCCAGTCCGGAGAAAAAAAATTGGAGGCCTTAGAACTTGAATGCACCTCATATTGTTCTGTTATTGAGTTTATAGACATTGATCCTATTTTAAGGCACTGACCACAATGTGTGTGTATTTCAACATTATGCTATGATGTATTTTAGTGTGTTGTGTATGCTGGTACAAAACCTGCATATTGCTTGCATGATTTTCATACTAGGTACAGAACTTACCATCTGTGACTAAGTTATTACGCCACTCCAAGGCAATATGGTACAACATTTGAATTTTCCTTTTTGTATAGTGCAAATTACATTTGGTGTTTAAGTACATACATGTTGTACACTCATCTACTATGATTGTGTTGTATTATTAATAAGGAGACCACTACATGACTTTCAAACATTGCCATGTGGATCATGACATATTGTAAGCATCGATAACAATTTTTATTTACAAAAATGGACAACAAATTTAACATGGATAACAACATCCTTAATACCTCCTAAGATTAATATTAGCTTGACGAAAATGAAACCAAGAACAGTATACATAATTTAGGAGTACAGGAAGCCACTAACTGCATAGCATTTACAAGACACACAAGAGAAAGAAAACTTTCTAGCTTTCTGAATAAATGTAAACCAGAGCACACTGTAGAGATGTAAATATACATACTTCTTCTGAGCTAAGTACATTAATCGGTCAAAGGTCTCTCTCTCTCTCTCTCTCTCTCTCTCTCTCCCCCCCCCCCTCCCCCCCTTTGAAGTTAATACAATGTGCTGATGTGTTTGAAATGGAGCTCTTGTGTGTCAACCACAATCTTCACAGGCTGCATCATTCATACAGTCTGACTTAGTATCTTCAAAGCATATGCATATTAAACATTCCGTAATATGTATTACATCTAGCTTGAAGTGAAATGAACAGGTCATGATTTTTACTGTTTCTGGGGGTGAGGCACCTTCAAAAACGAAAAGGAATGATTCCGTGTTAGTCCTATTATCTTTCAGGCCTCACTGGACTAGAGCATGAAGCAAACTCCCCATCTTCCTAAAACTGACCTGCAATTCTTCATCTGTAAGGTCAGAACAAAAATTCTCTTGTGCTGTGTCAAACTGTTCCAGAAGGTATGTTGACAGGTGACATAACCTCAGACTTTGGGTACCAAAGTAGGCACGTGCTGCTGAGTGTGAATTTTAGTGAAAGTTCCATCAGTTTAATATTTATTATCCTGAATTATCTGCAGAATAATTGAATGAATAAGATCAGTTTGGGTTCTAGACAAACATAGGAAGACGAGAGGCAGTACTAACCCTATGAATTATCGAAGAAAATAGATTTAAATAAGAAATCTATATTTATATCAATTGCAGATTTTCAAAAAGATTTTCAAAATGTTCACCAGAAACCAGTCTTAAAAATTCTGAAGTTGAGACAAAATGCAAGGAGAAATCTAACTGCAGTTCTAAGAGTTGACTCACATGACAAAGTAGTCAGCGGGAAGAGAGTGCGACAGGCCTGCAGCCTGTTCTCGCTGTAGGGCTTGGGAACATTACTAGTATCCAGGCCTGAAGTAGTGTCATCTACAACAATTCTATACGATGTCACTCCTATTCCTGCATTAGTCAATGTATTGGAGCACACACTGAAATATGGCAGCTCCATTGTTTATCTGCACCAAGGAGGAAATGAGAGCAGTGTTTCGCTTTTTGTATATGGTAGGTGTTAAACCTGCGGAAATTATTCGTCAAATGCAACTGCAGTGTGATGACCACTGTTTATTGTGAAGCTAGACTGACAAATGGACTTCAGTGATAAGGAAAGATCGGGAAGGTCATTGACATCAACAACTGAGGACAATTGGACAAAAACTGTGCTCAGTGAGATCTAAGGTGATGTGCTGTAAACTAAACTGAAAGCTGCAATCAGTTCCAAACATTGTGAAAGGTGTGTCCTACAGCAAGATAACACTCTGCCACATTCTGCCAAACAGGCAGCTGAAACAATAAGGGGATTGGGATTTGAATTGCTGGAACACCTGTCACACAGTCCAGACGTAGCTCCAAGCAATTTCCATATGTTTGGACCACTGAAGGAAATGTTCAGGGGAAGATGATTTGCAGCTGATGCAGAAGTCATTGATACAGTGCAAAATTGGTTACAGGTGCAACCAAAAACCGGTTTTCCAGCAGAATCAAAAAACTTGTGAAACTTTGGACAAAGTGCGTTTAAGTGCAGGGAGGTTACGTAGAAAAATTATGTATGTTTCAGTTTTCTATCATTAAAATAAATAATCCTTTTCTCAATAGTCCTTTTACTTTTTGACTTCCCTAGTATATAGTCTTGAAAAGATGTTATACAATAAAGAGCAACAACAGCAAAACAAGGTTAATGGAATGTAGTCTAAGCTAATTAAATTAGGTGATGCTGAAGGAATCAGATTAGGAAATAGGACTTTGAAATTAGAAGAATGATTTTGCTATTTGGAGAACAAAATAAATGACAGCGGCAGAAGTTAAAAGGGTATAAATGCATACTGCCAATAGCAAGAAAAGAACTTCTACAAAAGAGAACCTTCTTAACTTCAAAAATAAATTCACGGTGGGGGGGGGGGGGGGGGGGGGGGGAATTAGTGTGTCTGGAGTGTTGACTGTACAGAAGTGAAAAGCAACAGTTAAGACAAGAAGAGTATAGGAGCTTTTTAAATGTTATGCCACAGAAGAATGTTGAAAATTAAATGGGCAGATCAAATAATGGAATGAATAGATAGTGAACTGAGTTACTAAAAAAAACTTATTTATAGCACAACTGGAATAAAAATGACAGACTGATAGGACATGTTGCAAAGCAATCAAGAAATTGTTAATTTGGTAATGGAAGAAAGTGTGGGGGATAAAAATTGTAAAGGCAAGTGAAGGCTTGATTTAAAAAAGCAGTTCCATATGGATGTAGGTTGTAGAAGTTTTACAGAGATGTACACTGAATGATTCTGATTGTTACATGCTACTCTAGGATGAAGAGGATGGCACACTGAAGGCAATCATTGTAAGACACATGAAACCAGTCATAAGACTAATGATAAAATTTAACCAGCCATGGCAAACCCATGACTTTCCTAAAGTATTGCCCTATAACACACATACGGCAAAATTAAATAGGAAGAAGGAAAAAAGAATAGACACGTCAGGGAGTACAGTTAGTTTAGCAATGACAAACAAGCACTGTATAATTTGCTAATACAATTATCACTGAAAATAAGCCAAACAACAGTAAGTTTTCTACTACAGTAGTTTTATAAGTGATGCAGTAAAACTGTTCTGACTTGATAGAATCCTCCTCAATTTTCTTTTCAATCAGGTACTCGCTCAAGGCAATATTCACTGACATTCAAATAACATCAGCAAATGTGGATAAAATAACCTGGGGTCAGTAGCATTAGGTTGTAGCAGAGCGGTCGATACTGGTATTCTGGCAACACTGAGTGCAATTAAGTTCGTAATACTACTGGTCTGCTTCAAGAACTCTTGTCACTGTGATGGCACATTTCTTGAAATGTATGTTGTGGTGATGGACTGATCTGTAACATAGTACAATGTCTAGGGTAGGTTGAAAGGTGATTATACTGGTTGCAATTTGACAATGCCAACTAATGCGTTATGGCAATTATTTTTGTGTGTTGTGCAGTCCATAGTTCTATTTACATCCATGATGAAAACCATTATTTCCCCATTGTTATCTGATATTTTCAGTTTTTTAATATGTTTTAAGGTGTTAATAACAAGAATTTTCTCAGTCAAATCATCCAAATTGTCTCATGGTCGGGATAATAGTTAAAATAAGTGTGACTGTGTGATGTTATAGTTGTAGTACAGGTTACACAGTGCCAACAAATAGTTGCCACACTGATATTGCCACTGGCCAAAGCTGATGGGTCATTTCATTGCAAACTCTATGCAAGTGGTGAGCCAGCTCCCTCTCTCAACGACAGTTTGGAATAAGAATTACACATGGTGTCACTTCTAGACAGTGCTTGATCAGGAAAAAAAATGAGGTTCCGGTACTGTGGGCTTTGAGGGTGTGTTTTTTATATTTATGGTTCTTAATGTGTTATTTTAACACTTTTCTGTGCATTTTTAAAGAGTGAATATATCTCTCCATGTCTCAGATACTGTTCTCCACTGGATCCACAGACTATGACTAATGTAATGTAAATTTGTTTATTTCAAGTTATAGTGCTAGCACAATGTGAGTCTTGAGATTAAGTTAATACAGTAGATGGACTACAATGACTATAGCAGAATTCTCGGAGTATCTAACTAAGACAATGTTAGAAATGGTTTATCAGTAGACATTTTAAGAGTCCTTCAAAGATATACAATGTGTGACTGGAAAGTTTCAAGAATGGGCTTCTAATTGTACAATGGTGGTACTTACACGCTACCGTGATGCATCTCCTTCAAAATAGTCCCCTTCTGAATGAACACCTCAACTCCAACGGTGTTTCCACTTTTGGAAATATTTCAGGAAATTTTTTTCCTGAAATGTGTTAAGGACGCTCTTTGTATTTGCCTTGATGTTTTCAATCGAGTCAAATCGCTTCCCTTTCAGTGAAAATTTCAGCTTAGGAAACAGAAGTCCACAGGGGCCAAATCAGTGAATATGGCAGTTGTGGAAGCCCAGGAATTTTGAATTTGGTCAAAAATTCAACTATGGAGAAGGCCCCATAAGCTGAAGCACTGTCATGGTGTAGCACCCAACTCCTGTCTTTCCAGAATGCCGGCCTTTTCTTCCGCACCTTTTCGCGCAGACGCTCAAGGACACATTTGTAGTATTTCTGGTTAATTGTCTGTCCTCTAGGGGTAATTTAATGATGGACAGTACCAGTAGAATTGAAAAAAATCACCAACATTGTCTTCACCTTTGACCGTCTTTGCTGTGCTTTCTTCATTTGTGGTGAACTTGGAGTCTTCCACTGCGAAGACTGTACTTTGGTTTCAGGATCATATCCATATACACACGATTTGTCACCTGTAATTACCCTATTTAACAAATGTGGGTCATTTTTAGTCTGATTAATCAGTTCTTGGCACATTTCAAGTCAGTATTGTCTCTAGTCACTTGACAACACTTTTGGAATGAATTTTGCTGACACTGGACGCATGTTCAGATCTTCAGTTAGAATTGACTGAACTGCATAGAAACTTAAATTAAGTTCATCAGCCATCTCCCTAATAGTAAGTCTATGATCAGGGAGCACTAAGTCATGAACTTTCACAGCATTTTCATTCGTTTTTGAGGTGGAAGGATGGCTGGACCATGGTTCATCTTCAAATGATTCGGGCCATTTTTAAATCTATTGAACCAGACAAAAACATTTGACTGGCTCATACAATTACCTCCAAAAGCTTTTTTGAATAGTTCATAAGTCTCGGAAGCTGATTTCCCGGTTTTAAAACAAAATTTCACACAAACTCGTTGCTCCGTTTTTATGTCCATTTTCACGCGGACAGAATCCGCAAACAAGCCCTAACAGACCCGCATTCAACCAGCTGCCACAATGAACTGAACAAAGGAAATGCAGTTTCCTGTCAGATGGTGTTCAAGGACAAGGCAATGATTCCCTCCCCACCCTCTGTGTACCTGCCTGCCAACCCAGTAAGTAGTAGCAGATCCATTCTTCAAACTTTGCAGTCACACCTCTTATGTCAGAGAAACTCCACAATTATGGCATAAGATAAAAATAAGTCAGTATTACAAAACAGATAGTGGTATGTGAAGATAAAATGCAGTATCAGAAAAAAGTGTAACTTAATTTCAATGTGATGAAGTAAAACACATCATTATGATCGATACTTCCTGCAACTGAACAATGCTCCTGCGTAAACAATTTTATGTAGTCGGTCTTCCTTTTCTCTCCCAATCCAATTATCTTTCTTTCTCATTGACAGTCTGCTGTATCTCTTCAACCACCATTACCTCCTCTCCCTGTGTCCTTGGGGATGGTTTGCTTGGGGCTTTGAGCTCTAGACCAGCAAATTTTAACACATGGGTATAGTGGATGGGGGCAAGTGGGCGAATTTTTTCGCATTAAAGTTCACCAGTCTGATGGGGGCCAGACCCGACATGCCTACATATCACTGCCACTCTTTCTCACTGACCATCAATCTCTCTTCCACTGTCACTGCCTCTCTGGTACTATTTCAGCACAGGAAGTGGAAGAAGTGACAGCATTTTAAAGAGGAGCATATTTGCCTTTTTTGCGCTCCGACAAGAGCATGTTTCAGCTGACTCCCTTCTTTTCCCTGTTATAGGAGGGGCAGTCAAATCAAAACTGAACATCACCACAATACGACCATGGCACCATTCCATCCAACAGTAATCACCACACTAATTTAGAAATTTATCCCACTGGGAGACAAGATGACCAAGTCCTGTTTCGTAGAATGTGATTACCCACTGACAGCTCCACAACCACACCCATTCTTGCATTTCCTCGTCAGACTGAAACCAATGTTCACCTAAGTCTCTATTCAGGTCACTGAATATTTGAAAATCACACGGTGAAAGATCCGGACCATATGGAAGATGTTGCAGTGCTTCCCAACTAAATCACTGAAGTGTAGCCTTTGCCCAATGGGCAGTGTGGGAATGGGCATTATCATGCAACAGGATGATTCCATCAGACAAAATTCAGACAGCCTGAGGGCAAATGGCAAAGCCAACAGTGGAAACTGTACCACATTCCCCCTCCAGCCCCTTCCCCAAAAAACCAAAGCTGTTCACAAAAGTTCTGGTAAGGTCATAATAACCTCCTCCTTTGATTGCAGGGTCCCTATGCCTGTTGAGATCCTCGAGATATTTTAATGCATGTGGTGATTACTTTTGAATGGAACCATTCCATGGTTCCATTGTGCTAGGTGTTCAGTTTTCATTTCACTGCCCCTTATACCAGAGAGTGCTGCTAACATATATCAAGTTCTGAAGGTCAGTGAAGTTTTGACAGCTTGTCTATATACTCTGACACACACAAAGAAAAAATAAGCATGCATTGTATAGGGGTAAAACAAATCCAATTCAAGGTCATTTTACACTACTTTACACAGAAATGCACAACATTTTTAGGCTACACCTACAGTATAAAAAAAAGGTGTTTGATTTGCAAATATAAAGAATCTCATATGACAAAATAATTTTTTTGGAAGGAGTTTACACTACCAGGGGCCACCATTGAATAATTTCCAGGTCCGGAAAGCTTGTATAGACATGAAGTGCCCATAATACAAAAAAGCATACCAAAGTTTTAATGGTGTAAAAATGGCTACTGAAAACACAGTATGCATCTGACTGGATACTGCATGCACAAGTATGGTAACTTCGAATCTCTGAAGCTTGGCAATATATAACGATATCTAAGTAAGTTTGCATGGTTCTCTAACATCTTAAGAACATATGGTAAAAAACTGTGACAATCAGCCATGAACAGAAATTACCGATGTGGTCATCCCCTTAAATGGTACAATTCATTGCAGAAGTCATGGTTTTTCGGGTTTTCTCAGGATCCACCCATGAACAAACAGGTCTTTTATAAGATGCCTACCCTAGACCAACATAATGCAAAAGAACCAATTGAATTGCTCAATTTATGTGGGCTAGAAAAAGAGTCTAATGTTTAAATTTTGAGCCTGACACTATAGGGTAGCTACAGTATGACAGTTCTTCCAATAGGCATACAAATGGTCGCTAGCCCAAGGGCTATCTAAAATGATTGATCCCTTACCTCTCATCAATAGAATACGACACCCTGAAAAATCTCTTCTGCATGTGCGACTTTTTAGATCATATTTGGACCAATTGTATATGCGAAAATGACCTGGCAAAAGCTGGAAATGTATAAAGTAGTAAAATATATATGCTGCTGACATATCTTAATGAAACAAGTGAAAGGTATAAATGATAACATTTCTCAATACAACAGTAATTAATTTCATTTGTTCATTGTGCTTAGTCCACTGTATCAAGAAGTAGGATGCACACAGTTCAACAGGGCAATCATCAGTGTTGTTGTTGTTGTTGCTGTCGTCTTCAGTCCAGAGACTGGTTTGATGCAGCTCTCCATGCTACTCTATCCTGTGCAAGCTGCTTCATCTCCCAGCACCTACTGCAACCTACACCCTTCTGAATCTGCTTAGTGTATTCATCTCTTGGTCTCCCTCTACGATTTTTACCCTCCATGCTGCCCTCCAGTACTAAATTGGTGATCCCTTGATGCCTCAGAACATGTCCTACCAACCGATCCCTTCTACTAGAGAAGTTGTGCCACAAACCCCTCTTCTCCCCAATTCTTTTCAATACCTCCACATTAGTTATGTGATCTACCCATCTAATCTTCAGCATTCTTCTGTAGCACCACATTTTGAAAACTCCTATTCTCTTCTTGTCCAAACAATTTATTGTACATGTTTCACTTCCATACATGGCTACATGCCATACAAATACTGTGTGTGTGTGTGTGTGTGTGTGTGTGTGTGTGTGTGTGTGTGTGTGTGTGTGCAGGGAGGGGGGGGGGGGGGGGGCGCACCAGAAAATATATAGGAGGAGCCAGGGAAACAAATAGATACATATATCAAATCATCTGTTGATGAATGCACTTAAGTTCCAAGGAGAATGATGTATCTATTATTCATTGTTAAGCATTTAAATGCAGCTACTATTTTCTGCACAGAGACAATAAACACTTATCAATACATAAGCTCACTGGACAAAATATTAGTGACTTCCTTAAAGGGGCAGACTAGTAACTTTGGAGCACTCGAGATGGTGTAGAACTGGAACGAGGCACTCATGTGGCCACTGCTGACAAGTCACGGTAGTCAAGCCGTGTGTATGTGCCAGATGGTTGTATGGAATCAGTTCAATAAAATGTGTTGATGTGGAGACGTGGCAAAATAGCAGACAGGAGGTATTGTGCTTGGATGTTCCCATGACCTGAATGTGAAAGAAGTTGCCCTATTTGCCAGTGTATCAATATGGACTGTTCAACATATCTACAAGGAGCTGTGTACCACTTGGAGAAATGTAACATGATGTAAGGAGAGTGGTCATAAAAAGATCCTAAATTACAGCGAGCAGAGAAGAGTGTTACACCTCTTCAATGACAGCTGGTTTCAGACCCAACAGGAACTGTTGTTGTCAGTGCACATGTATCGATCTGAATGAGTTTCCAAGTTAATACCGCAGTAAACAGCATGTAGTGGGCATACGGAGTCTGGTACCTCACAACAAGCAACTGCTCATATTGGTACCAAGCTGCATGTCTGTAATGGACCGAACAACACAGAAACTGACTGGAGGTGTGTAGTGTTTACTTAGGAGCCACGAATTCACCTATTTTGAAATGATTCAAGGTGCTTGGTGCACCAGTGGCCCAACAAGGCACTTAACCCCACACTGGATGTGGTTCTGTGACATTTCAGAGGTGCATGAAAGTGAAATTCGGTATTTCCTGCAGCATCCTGGGTGACAAAGTTCTGCTCTTTCTTCTACACCTTCATGATATGCAGCGAGCACTCCACTCTTCAAAGATGACAAGATATGCTCACTAGCCTGCAAGCAAACATTTATGTTTTGACTTGCCTGCTAAATAATCCAATCTTCATGCCACAAGAAATGTCAGCAGGGGGGTGAGACATACCAATCGACACATCTACAACCTGGTACTGCTATGCTGTCTAGTCAATGAGAAGCTTCAGTTGGATATGGCACACCTTGCCTAACTGAGCCCACAGTCAGGGTGGAGTTACATTGTCTGTACATTACGAAAAAAAGATATGGTAGGATACATGTCCCCCACCCCCGTTAGCCATGGACCTTGCCATTGGTGGGGAGACTTGCACGCCTCAGCAATACAGATACCTCTACCGTAGATGCAACCATAACGGAGAGGTATCTGTTGAGAGGCCAGGCAAATGTATGGTTCCTGAAGAGAGGCAGCAGCCTTTTCAGTAGTTGCAGGGCAACAGCTTGAATGATTGACTAATCTGCCCTTGTATCACCATCAACAAAATGGCCTTGCTGTGCTGTGACTGCAAACAAAGTAAGGGGAAACTACAGGCTTAATTTTTCTCAAGGGCATGCAGCTCTATTATATGCTTAAATGATAATGGCGTCAACTTGGGTAAAATATTCTGGAAGTAAAATAGTCCCCCATCTCTGGGCAGGGTCTACTCAGGACAACGGCATTATAAGAAGAAACAAAATTGGCATTCTACAGATCAGAGCGTGGAATGCCAGATCCCTTAATCCGGCAGGTATGTTAGAAAATTTAAAAAGGGAAACGAAAAGGTTGAAGTTAGATGTAGTGAGAATTAGTGAAGTTCAGTGGCAGGAGGAATGGGACTTCTGGTCACGTGATTACAGGGTTATAAATACAAAATGAAATAGGGGTAATGCAGGAGTAGGTATAATAATGAATAAAAATAGGAGTGCGGATAAGCTACTACAAACAGCATAGTGAACGCATTATTGTAGCCAAGACAGGCACGAAGCCCACACCCACCACAGTAGCGCAAGTTTATATGCAAGTAGCTTCGCAGATGAGGAGGGGTAGATTGGGGAACTGTATGATGACATAAAAGAAATTATTCAGGTAGTTAAGGGAGAAGAAAAATTAATAGTCCTGGGGGGACTGGAATTCGATAGTAGGAAAAGGAAGAGAAGGAAAAGTAGTAGGTGAATATGGACTGGGGGGAAGGAATAAAAGAGGAAGCCACCTGGTAGAATTTTGCACAGAGCATAATATAATCATAGCTAACACTTGGTTTAAGAATCATGAAAGATTCACAGTTAACATGTGGTTCGTGAAGAAAGGTTGTAAGTGTGGAAGATACCTGGAAACACTGTAAGGTTTCAGTTGATTATATAATGGTAAGACAGTGATTTCAGTACCAGGTTTTAAATTTTAAGACATTTCCAATGGCATATGTGGAATCTGACCACAATTTATTGGTTATGAACTGTAGAAACTGCAAAAAGGCAGGAATGGGCCCTGGATAAACAAAGAACTACAAAGGAGTATATAGAGGGTCTATACAAGGGCGACATACTTCAGGACAATATTCTGGAAATGGAAGAGAATGTAGATGAAGAAGAAATGGGAGAAACAATACTGTGTGAAGACTTTGACAGAACACTGAAAGACCTGAGTCGAAACAAGGCCCCGGGAGTAGACAACATTCCATTAGAAATACTGACGGCCCTGGGAGAGCCAGTCCTGACAAAACTCTACCATCTGGTGAGTAAGATGTATGAGACATGCGAAATACCCTCAGACTTCAAGAAGAATATAATAATTCCAATCCCAAAGAAAGCAGGTGTTGACAGATATGAAAATTACCAAACAATCAGTTTAATAAGCCACGGCTGCAAAATACTAACGCGAATTCTTTACAGATGAATGGAAAAACTAGTAGAAGCCGACTTTGGGGAAGATCAGTTTGGATTCCGTAGAAATATTGGAACACGTGAGGCAATACTGACCTTACGACTTATCTTAGAAGAAAGATTAAGGAAAGGCAAACCTACGTTTCTAGCATTTGTAGACTTAAGAGAAAGCTTTTGACAATGTTGACTGGAATATCCTCTTTCAAATTCTAAAGGTGGCAGGAGTAAAATACAGGGAGCGAAGGGCTATTTACAATTTGTACAGAAACCAGATGGCAGTTATGAGTCGAGGGACATGAAAGGGAAGCAGTGGTTAGGAAGGGAGTGAGACAGGGTTGTAGCCTCTCCCCGATATTATTCAATCTGTATATTGAGCAAGCAGTAAAGGAAACAAAAGAAGAATTCGGAGTAGGTATTAAAATCCATGGAGAAGAAATAAAAACTCTGAGGTTCGCCGATAACATTGTAATTCTGTCAGAGACAGCAAATGACTTGGAAGAGCAGTTGAACAGAATGGACAGTGTCTTGAACGGAGGATATAAGATGAACATCAACAAAAGCAAAATGAGGATAATAGAACGTAGTCGAATTAAGTCGGGTGATGCTGCGGGTATTAGATTAGGAAATGAGACACTTAAAGTAGTAAAGGAGTTTTGCTATTTGGGGAGCAAAATAACTGACGATGGTCGAAGCAGAGAGGATATAAAATGTAGACTGGCAATGGCAAGGAAAGCGTTTCTGAAGAAGAGAAATTTGTTAACATCGGGTATAGATTTAAGTGTCAGGAAGTCGTTTCTGAAAGTATTTGTATGGAGTGTAGCCATGTATGGAAGTGAAACATGGACGATAAATAGTTTGGACAAGAAGAGAATAGAAGCTTTCGAAATGTGGTGCTACAGAAGAATGCTGAAGATTAGATGGGTAGATCACATAGCTAATGAGGAGGTATTGAATAGAATTGGGGAGAAGAGGAGTTTATGGCACAACTTGACAAGAAGAAAGGACCGGTTGGTAGGACATGTTCTGAGGCATCAAGGGATCACAAATTTAGCATTGGAGGGCAGCGTGGAGGGTAAAAATCGTAGAGGGAGACCAAGAGATGAATACACTAAGCAGATTCAGAAGGATGTAGGTTGCAGTAAGTAGTGGGAGATGAAGAAGCTTGCACAGGATACAGTAGCATGGAGAGCTGTATCAAACAACAACAACAGTCTCATTCTATCTTCTTGCTGCATATAACGACAGAGTCTGTTATGGGAGCCACGCTTGTTTGTGTTTTTCACTCAGCAGTAGTCCACTCTGGGTGCCTTACCTCTTATCTCACGTCCTTTTTCGGACTCTTTTGCGAAAGGTTCAACGTCAACATTAAGAAGTGTTATAACAATGCCCTCTTCGTCTTACAATGTTTCGATTCTGAATGCCGTGAAAGCATACTTTTCCATCTAAAAAAAAAAATCATCCTTGCTTTGATATCTTGTGTGATGCAAAAGTACTAATCACACAAAAAAATGCGTGCCTGTGCTCGTAGCATCATTTACCGAAAACCACCTTTCGGTACCTTGAACCGTTCACAAAGTGAGAGGGCGACTGATGGTGTACAAGAGCGTTTGCCACTAAAATAAATTAGCCACATACGCAGAATTTAGCAGCATTGACAGTCATCGATTTCGCTAGTTCAGCGAACATATCAACAGTCGTGTATCTTTATGTAACAAAGTTAAAAATGAATTTCTCTTTAATTAAATAAAGGAACTGAATGATATCCTGACGAATTCAATCTTCGTGTCCCTTAATCCAAACAAAATCCGGCAGACAAACCCACGTTCTCAGAATCGATAGTGGAGTGTTTACTTGACCAATCGGATGCGGTATTGGGAAATCGGTTTACCGAAAACCTGATTTGGGAGGCCTTGTAAACGTATAAGCGGTCGTTCTTCCACCGCTCCATCTTCGAATACAACAAAATGAAACTTAACACGTGATACAATAAACAACACGCTCTGCAAAACAGCGATCTGCAAAGCGTAGATGCAGATGTAGATTCTACGTCAGTTAGAAACTAGGATTCCCGCTTGGTGATCTCCATGACAGTGATAAATTTCTAAAGCAATGTACAGGACGTGAACGATGACTGTTTACAACGTACCACATTGGTGTAGAGGTAGTCGAGAACAGTTTTAAACAGCACACTTGAGGTCTATCAATGTAGGAAATAATCTCAAACTGGTCTACAAAAGCCGTCCGAGATTTTGACTATTCTCTTGTCGACTCAATCGGTTAATCGGTCTTAACCGTTTGAAAATCATTCTTCTTTCTTCTCGCTAAAATCAGCCTTGAATATTAAACACACCTTCTTGTACTTGCAAACTGTAAAATTTACGTCAGTAAAAATTTTACCATATTTTTAAACTTTTATCGTTGTAAAATTAACAGTGAAATTGTTCTGTTTCTCTGGCCGTCTTACTGAGACAATGATCTGCTTGTAAGAGTTAAATTAGATGGCGCTGTAAACTTAATTAGCTTTTGCATAGCGTTCACAGAATTCGGGTTTCTCTCATTATCCATACGAAAAATTTAAATTACTAATGTTAACAATACAAACAGTTTCAAAAATATGAGCGACTAAGCCGATGGCATAAGGAGGCAAGAGGGCATTCAAAATCTCGTGCGGCGCGCATGCGTTGTAGCACAGGTTGCTTTTGTAGGCCAATTAGAGTTTTTTTTCTCGGATTGATTGACCACAAGTGTCTTATATCAAACTGTTTACTTCAGCTTTCCCTACGCAACTGTGGTCCGTTACAAAGCATAATTCAGTCAGTGGAGCCGGCCGGAGTGACCGAGCGGTTCTAGGAGTTACAGTCTGGAACCGCTACGGTCGCAGGTTCGAATCCTGCCTCGGGCATTGATGTGCGTGATGTCCTTAAGTTAGTTAGGTTTACGTAGTTCTAAGCTCTAGGGGACTGATGACGTCAGAAGTTAAGTCCCATAGTGCTCAGAGCCATTTGAACCATTTTGAACCAGCACGTAATCTATCGTCGCTACCTCTACACTGCAGGGGTCCCACATTCTATTCTCGGCCGGATTGAGCATTTTATTCGCTGGAGGAGTTGGTGTTTGTGTTGTCCTCCATCATTTCATCGCGTGTTCATCAACACGATGACATAAGATCATTTCAGTGAATAATATCAGAAAACACGTAAGTTTTACCGTAGATTGTGTTCTATGTGCAGTCACTGTGAAACACTTTTTATCCCATCAGTAATATTGTGCGGTGATCCTTCAAATAGCTCCCGATACACTTCTTACCCCATCAGTAATATTGTACGGTGATCCTTTAAATAGCTCCCATGGATGTGGAAAGTTCACGAATTTCATTTTCAATAGCTAGAATGACTCTGATGCCTACTGGAGTCTTCTCACGCACTTGTTGCACTGGAGTATTCAGTATGACGCAACATCCTCAGTCTGTTCGCGACTGCACGTACAGGCTTCTTTCTACACAGGATAACAAATCGCGACTTTGCATCAGATCAGCTATTAGGTTGGTGCATGAGTTCGTAGCGTTTTTCCATAAGTTACACAACAGATACACATAACAGAGACTTTAGTCATCAATAACATATTCTCCTTCACAGCCTGCCAACGCTTGTATAATATTCAGATTCCGCGACTGTAGAAATTACATGGTTTGGGGCGAAGAACTTGTCAAGTCAGGTTCGGAGCGCATTTTCAACCGGAAAGGAAGTTCCTTGAATGTTGTTCTATAGAGAGCGGAAAATGTGAAAATCTGAGCACTAGATCAGGTGAATAAGGTGCATGCGGGATGACCTCCCATCCCGTTTTTATCAGTATAGTAGAATGTGGGAGGGCGTTATTGTGGCAACACAGTCTTCCTGGTCGTTGTACTTGGACTGCACCTGCAAGACATCTCGGTTGTTGACAATAAATATCAGCAGTGATGGTTACACCTCGGGTAAGCAATTCGTAGCACGCCATACCGTCAGTGTTCCACCAGATGCATAACATTATCTTTTATGGATGTGTGCAGGTCTTTGAACGGGAAGCTGCTCCTTTGCTCGGGCTCAGCCATCCTTGCCTTCTTAGCCGGACGCGGTGACCGAGCGGTTCTAGGCGCTTCAGTCCGGAACACCGCGGCTGCTACGGTCGCAGGTTCGAATCCTGCCTCGGGCATGGATGTGAGTGATGTCCTTAGGTTAGTTAGGTTTAAGTAGTTCTAAGTCTAGGGGACTGATAACCTCAGATGTTAAGTCCCACAGTGCTTAGAGCCATCTGACCCTCTTATGTTAGCATAAAAACTATTTCTCGTCACCAGTAACGATACAGGGCATATGAATGTTCGCTGTTTTTCACGAGCCAGCTGATGACGAGCAAGCAGAGATATATGACCATCCACTGATTTTTGTGATTTTGTCTTAAAGCATATGGTACCAATATATCCGATTTTTTAACCTTCCCCATTGCAAGCAAATGTCGCATAGTGGTGAAATGATCATATCTCGAGTACACTGACGTCGGTAGTTGTGGAATGCGTTTAAACGCTCTGCATCAAACCTCGAAAGTTTTCTTGAACACGGAGAGACACTGATGTCAAAACGAATCTCCTTAAAACGAGAACACCATTTTCTTACCGTGCTCTGTACAATGGTATTTTCCACATACGTGACGCAAATGTTTCTGGCTGCCTCCGCTGCTGTCAACCCTCTATTGAACTCAAACAGAAGAATATGTCGGAAAAGTTCCGATTTTTCCACTTGGTACTCCATTTTGTAGCGTCCACAGCTCTCCTCACTATCTCCAGGTGACAATACGTAAACTCAAATAGCAATAGTGAACAACAAAGAAAAAATGAAAATCGATAAACCCATAGCAACAGAGGTACCAAGATGCAAAAAAAAAGAAAAAAAGCCGCTACGAACTTATGCACCAACCTAATATTCAGCAGAAGTTCATTATACGAGTGAGCCACTTTTCGTTGATAAATCCCTTCTCAATTTTTCCGCTTTTTTGTCATATGATAAAACACACGTAGATTTTTACACTAATCCTCGCAATACCCCAGGGAAAAGGGGCGGGGGGGTACTTCACGTCACTTTTTGATAATGTTGCAGTTTAGTCAGTACCTTATGTCTTAAAATTTAAAACGAAGTATTTATTTTTTAATGAATTCTTCTATCAGATTCCATAATTGTCTTAAATTTTTCGGCTAAAGTTAACCCTAACATTTAAGTCTTAGTAGATCTCCCTTCCCCAAAGAAAGTCATGTTAAGTATGTTCATGTATAGGACTTTACTTCCACTTCAGTATCTGCTTAAATACAATGTTGTGGATAAAAGCCGACAACAAATAACGAAATTGCCATTTTTTTAAATTTTTTAATGTGGGCATAAAGTACCCCTGTGTTGGCAGTACACTTTATTGAAAGTGCGTTATACTGCTAAGAATGTCCTAAAATGTACTTTCAGGTTCTGGACCCTATTTACCCATGAAGCTTGTTTTAAAAAGTATGTTTTTAATATAAGTCAACAACAAATAAGATTTTTTTTAAAGGGTGGGCATAAACCTTTCCGCAGTCATTTCGCGACTGCACATACAGGCTTCTTTGCAGGATAAAAAATCTAAGAGTGCTATCGACATATTGATCGTGGGCTCTTAAATAAAGTCCTCAACGACGAAAGGAGTTGATGTACCAGAGCATGAATCCCTACTGGGGCTGGACAAAAATATTCTCGGCCACATATGTGATATTTTTAGCATGTTACAGTAGAGTCAGCAACTATAAAATGTTATTATATTAAATTTCAGCCTCCAGCTGCATCAGCAAAGAAACTTTACCTAGGTTTCGGCTATAATAATGTAGCCTTCTTCAGAAATGTCACAATATTAAATTAAAAGTAAAACATGCCAGATATTAATATATACTTAAAATGTTAGTACTGCACTACATAGTCATAAGACTGCGTCACTTCTACTAATCTATTAATGGCAATAATGGCATTAAAACCATAAGTCACTGAAATTTCCATTCCATAAAAGCAAAAGACATATAACAAGTGTATTGTACATAAGTAAGAATAAACATTAATTGATAACATTATTTGTTACAACACCTAAAAATGTGAGTGACAAATAAACCATAATAACTGAAGGTACAGTTCTATGAGAGGCAAATGACATTATATAGCGTAAAGAAACCTTTTAATAAGAAAAGGCCATAAGTTAATGTTAAGAGTGCCTGAAATATGTGGAATTTAGCTAAGAATTAACGCCTGTAAATGATAATAAAGACTATTGTCTCATACAGCTTAGCGGTTAGATATACAATATGTAATCAGCAATTAATACATAAAAAAACCAGTAGGCTGTATGTCATAGCCAGCTACCTACGTAGATACAAGATCATATAAAGTAATCGATTTATCTGTTAACAGGCGCGTGCAACACCACAAAGCATTATGAAGACAGTATAGCCAGTGGAGTTATACGCAAACTTCATGAAGCTCATAAATATAAATACACCATTTGATGTGTAACAAATCGTGAAGCAGCACTGAACATGCACTCATGCTTATAAATTAAGGATAATTGGAGAATGTGGTGCCACACAACATGGCGCTACACAAAACTGGCGCTAATAGCCTAGGCACATAGTATCGAAGGAAATTGACGGAGACCCGAAATGTGAAATAATTAGGGTGAAGGTCACGGTTAAAGCAGGCTCAGACATGGTAATTGGATGTCTCTATAGGCCCCCTGGCTCAGCAGCTGATGTGTCTGAGCACCTGAAGGATAATTTGGATAATATTTCGAGTAGACTTCCCCACCATGTTATAGTTCTGGGTGGAGATTTTAATTTGCCGGATATAGACTGGGAGACTCAATCGTTCATAACGGGTGGCAGGGACAAAGAATCCAGTGAAATTTTTTCAAGTGCTTTATCTGAAAACTACCTTGAGCAGTTAAACAGAGAACCGACTCGTGGTGATAACATATTAGACCTTATGGTGACAAACAGACCCGAACTATTTGAAACAGTTAACGCAGAACAGGGAATCAGTGATCACAAAGCGGTTACTGCATCGATGATTTCAGCCGTAAATAGAAATATTAAAAAAGGTAGGAAGATTTTTCTGTTTAGCAAAAGTGACAAAAAGCGGATTACAGAGTACCTGACGGCTCAACACAAAAGTTTTGTCTCAAGTACAGTGTTGAGGATCATTGGACAAAGTTCAAAACAATCGTACAATATGCGTTAGATGAGTATGTGCCAAGCAAGATCGTAAGAGATGGAAAAGAGCCACCGTGGTACAACAACCGAGTTAGGAAACTGCTGCGGAAGCAAAGGGAACTTCACAGCAAACATAAACATAGCCAAAGCCTTGCAGGCAAACAGAAATTACGCGAAGCGAAATGTAGTGTGAGGAGGGCTATGCGAGAGGCGTTCAATGAATTCGAAAGTAAAGTTCTATGTACTGACTTGGCAGAAAATCCTAAGAAATTTTAGTCTTATGTCAAAGCGGTAGGTGGATCAAAACAAAATGTCCAGACACTCTGTGACCAAAATGGTACTGAAACAGAGGATGACAGACTAAAGGCCGAAATACTAAATGTCTTTTTCCAAAGCTGTTTCACAGAGGAAGACTGCACTGTAGTTCCTTCTCTAGATTGTCACACAGATGACAAAATGGTAGATATCGAAATAGACGACAGAGGGATAGAGAAACAATTAAAATCGCTCAAAAGAGGAAAGGCCGCTGGACCTGATGGGATACCAGTTCGATTTTACACAGAGTACGCGAAGAAACTTGCCCCTCTTCTTGCAGCGGTGTACCGTAGGTCTCTAGAAGAGCGTAGCGTTCCAAAGGATTGGAAAAGGGCACAGGTCATCCCCGTTTTCAAGAGGGGACGCCGAACAGATGTGCAGAACTATAGACCTATATCTCTAACGTCGATCAGTTGTAGAATTTTGGAACACGTATTATGTTCGAGTATAATGACTTTTCTGGAGACTAGAAATCTACTCTGTAGGAATCAGCATGGGTTTCGAAAAAAACGGTCGTGTGAAACCCAGCTCGCGCTATTCATCCAAGAGACTCAGAGAGCCATAGACACGGGTTCAAAGGTAGATGCCGTGTTTCTTGACTTCCGCAAGGCGTTCGATACAGTTCCCCACAGTCGTTTAATGAACAAAGTAAGAGCATATGGACTATCAGACCAATTGTGTGATTGGGTTGAAGAGTTCCTAGATAACAGAACGCAGCATGTCATTCTCAATGGAGAGAAGTCTTCCGAAGTAAGAGTGATTTCAGGTGTGCCTCAGGGGAGTGTCATAGGACCGTTGCTATTCACAATATACATAAATGACCTTGTGGATGACATCGGAAGTTCACTGAGGCTTTTTGCAGATGATGCTGTGGTGTATCGAGAGGTTGTAACAATGGAAAATTGTACTGAAATGCAGGAGGATCTGCAGCTAATTGACGCATGGTGCAGGGAATGGCAATTGAATCTCAATGTAGACAAGTGTAATGTGCTTCGAATACATAGAAAGATAGTTCCCTTATCATTTAGCTACAAAATAGCAGGTCAGCAACTGGAAGCAGTTAATTCCATAAATTATCTGGTAGTACGCATTAGGAGTGATTTAAAATGGAATGATCATATAAAATTGATCGTCGGTAAAGCAGATGCCAGACTGAGATTCATTGGAAGAATCCTAAGGAAATGCAATCCGAAAACAAAGGAAGTAGGTTACAGTACGCTTGTTCGCCCACTGCTTGAATACTGCTCAACAGTGTGGGATCCGTACCAGATAGGGTCGATAGAAGAGATAGAGAAGATCCAACGGAGAGCAGCGCGCTTCGTTACAGGATCATTTACTAATCGCGAAAGCGTTACGGAGATGATAGATAAACTCCAGTGGAAGACTCTGCAGGAGAGTCGCTCATTAGCTCGGTACGGGCTTTTGTTAAAGTTTCGAGAACATACCTTCACCGAAGAGTCAAGCAGTATATTGCTCCCTCCTGCATATATCTCGCGAAGAGACCATGAGGATAAAATCAGAGAGATTAGAGCCCACACAGAAGCATACAGACAATCCTTCTTTCCACGAACAATACGAGACTGGAATAGGAGGGAGAACCAATAGAGGTACTCAAGGTATCCTCCGCCACACACCGTCAGGTGGCTTATGGAGTATGGATGTAGATGTAGATGTAGAACACACACGACACAAATCTGTAAGACCACGGTATTGGTGATAAGTTGAGAAAACCGTCCCGAAACACATGTGCTACAAAACGCCACTGTTTCCTGCGCATGTACCCAGACATCAATTTGGGATATGATCACCATGCACACGTACACAGGCCTCACAATGGGTTGGCAAAGTCTGGATCAAGTGGTCGAGCAGCTGCTGGGGTATAGCCTCCCATTCTTGAACCAGTCCCAGTCGGAACTCATGAAGTGTCGTAGGGGTTTTAAGACGTGCAATGATACATCGACCGAGAGCATCCCAGACGTGCTCGATGGGATTTAGGTCTGGAGAACAGGCAGGCGACTCCATTCGCCTGATATCTTCTGTTTGAAGGTACTCCTCCACGATGGCAGCTCGGCGGGGCCGTGTGTTATCATCCATCAGGAGGAAGGTGGGACCCACTGCACCCCTGAAAAGGCGGACATACTGGTGCAAAATGACGTCCCAATACACCTGACCTGTTACAGTTTCTCTGTCAAAGAAATGCACCAATCATAATCCCACCCCACACTATCAAACCAAGACCTCCATACAGGTCCCTTTCAAGTACATTAAGGGGTTGGTATCTGGTTCCTGGTTCACGCCAGATGAAAATCCGGCGAAAATTACTGTTCAGACTATACCTGGACACGTCTGTGAACATAACCTGGGACCACTGTTCCAATGACTATATACTGTGTTCTTGACACCAGGCTTTACGGGCTCTCCTGTGGCCAGGGGTCAGTGGAATGCACTTTGCAGGTCTCCGGTTGAATAAACCATCTCTGTTCAGTCGTCTGTAGACTGTGTGTCTGGAGACATCTGTTCCAGTGGCTGTGGTAAGGTCCCGAGCAAAGCTACCTGCAGTACTCCATGGCCGTTTGCGGGCACTGATGGTGAGATATCGGTCTTCTTGTGGTGTTGTACACTGTGGACGTCCCGTACTGTAGCGCCTGGACTCGTTTCCTGTCTGCTGGAATCATTACCATAATCTTGAGATCACACTTTCTGGCACACAGAAGGCCCGTGCTACGACCTGCTGTGTTTGACCAGCCTCCAGTTGCCTTAGTATTCAACCCCTCATAACGGCATCTGTATGTGTTCTTTGAGCCATTTTCAACACACAGTCACCATTAGCACGTCTGAAAACGTCTGTACATTCACTCGCTGCACCATACTCTGACATGCACCAAGACACCTCTGAGTATGTGGACTTCTGCCAGCGCCATCGTGCGACGACCGCAGGTCAAATGCAACGCATGGTCATCCCCCGAGGTGATTTAACCCGCAAACCGCTCACCAGTGCATTGTTTCATCGTGTATCAGCATTATCCTTAATTTATGAGCATGAGTGTAGATTAGTGTATTAAATATGCAGAGTATAGTCGGGGAATACCGAAGCTACTAATAACAACAAAAAGGCTGTATGTCATAGCCAGGTATTGGCGTGGGTAATAAGCAGTATACAGTATTAGATTTAACGGGTTAATAAGTAGTGTGTAGGGACGTACCACGCCACAAGTTATTATAAAGGCAGTTGTAAGAAGTCATGTGTACGCAAACTTTACGAAGCTCATAATTAGAGATACATCATTTGACGTGTCTCAGTTATGAAAAAGCCTTAAACTTACAGAAAATAACGATTACGTGAAATGCGTATGTAAACATAAAGATAAGAAAAAATGGTTCAAATGGCTCTGAGCACCATGGGACTTAACACCTGAGGTCATCAGTCCCCTAGAACTTAGAATTACTTAAACCTAACTATCCTAAGGACATCACACACATCCATTCCCGAGGCAGGATTCGAACCTGTGACCGTAGCAGTCGCGTGGTTCCGGACTAAAGCGCCTAGAACTGTCGCATCTCCCCTGGCAACCACAATCACCAGACGTGAATGTTTTGGGCCCTTGTGGTCTGCTTTGGAGAAAAGGATTCGTGATCACTGTCCACCTCTATCATCTTACCTGAAGTTGCCACTATTTTGCAGGAAGAATGGTATGAGATTCGCTTTAAAACGTTACGGGTCCTTTATTTATCCTTTCCGAGACGACTGCAAGCTGTTTTGAATGCCAACCGTTTTTCTACACCCTCATGCGTTGTGTTTGTGGTGTTACCATATTCATGCCGACCCCCTGTACAAGCAGTGCTGCTGTAAATTATTATTATTAATCACCGAAATGAATCACAATATTAAGAAAATATTTTTCAGGTCTGTTGCGCACAGCGTGGTCTCATCGCCAACGTTGGCAGTGAGACGAATCAAAAATATTAGCAGTTCGAATTCCAGCGACCTCTGCCGATTCAGCACCAGGGAGATGAGAAGCCCTGTATGTATGGGTGCACTGTACTGAGCTTGAGCGTATGGAAGACAGTAGCACCTAGAAGATAACGCTCATCCACCTTAATTAATTATACGTCAGCATAAACGACAATTACATATAGCATTTCATTCCCATAATAACCACAGTTTGGCTAAAGTGAACTTACGGTATCGGCGGCTTTTCCGTTGCACGTTGCTGTTGGCAGTTCGTTTGCGTTGGACGTAGCCAGTCGAATCATAGTTATTAAGACATGTATGATTTAAACGGTAAATTAATTTTCTGAAAAAAACTGTTTAATGTATGAAATCAATCTGTGATGTGTTACAAATTATAATACAAATGTATTATTTGTTATGCTATACCCACGGAAAACGTATGTTCCAAGTCACTACGCTGATGCATTCGACTTTCTGAATATCATCTGTAAGACCGAATGCGGAAATTACCTTGGCACGGAAACTTCTTAGAGGAATGTATAATTTATAGTATTCCGATCTTGCTGTAATTACAACAAAAACAAATAAGTTTTTAGACAAGAAAGAAAAGTGCACGAAAACCAAGGAACTAATTAATAATTACCTGATAACACCTCATATTCGACAAGAACAGAACTACACGCCCACATTACTTTTGTGTAGAATATAATGAAATTTACTATCAAAAACAGTTGCGTGAAATTTAAAGATAAGCTTATATTAATTCTATATAAATTACACTGAAGTCTTTAAGTCGATTTTTCTCAAGTATCGCGTTTTTGAGTTGTGTCACTGTTCTTGTCGGTGTGCGATGTATCTCTGAGAATTTTTGTTGTGTATCAGCAGAAAGGTTCAATCGATTTGGGGCCACGGTCGGCAGAACTCACATATTTGTCGAAGACTTACCTCTGACTGCTATCTTTGCTCCGTGCTCTTGCGTTATACAGTTTTCTGAACATTTTGCTGACTGGGGACAGATACATTCGTGTTGCTCGGCAATCACCTCTTCTCGAACTAATGCTAAGCAACGTCGTGGGCCGCTGCAGGGACCACTCTGTTGTTGTGAGTTGTGGCACGTCGCGGTCCCGTTGTTTATTCTCAAAGGAGACGTCCGGAAGATAATCACCGCGTAACTAAGGCAGCTATCCAACGATAATACCAGGGCGTATCTAGGTTAGGGCAAAGCCCTGGGAACCCCAAGAACAAAGAAAATTAAGAAAAAATTGAAATGGAAATGAAAAGTGGGAAACAAGTAAAATCGATCAATCAAGTGAACTCTTTCGTTACTATCAAATAATCAAAGATGGTTCTGGATAGTGTCTAGAGATAGAGATATGAGACTCTTTTACCTTCTCCACCCATTTCAAAGATCAATGTGCAATAGGACTCGAAGATCAGTTAACTGGAGCTATAGAACAAAAGCGCCGAGGTGTGAGTAAATCCAAAGAAGACAATGGTGGTGCATCCGTCATGAATGATGGCTGTATACAGCTGTGTGCGGAAAAGAATCAAGTCACAGTTTAAATTTACTTCTTAAATATACTGTACGGGCTAATAAAGAAACAGCTCCGTATTTCGGAACAGCCGACATCTGCAAAACGTTTTGGCCTCCCAATGCTACAGTGGTAGAATTTAAAAACTTATTCCGCGAGTACTTCCAAGGTAAGCCTCAGGACACTAAATGCAGTGTGTTGGGTTTGCTTGCGGGACGTTATCTGTGCACATACAGAGATATTCATTGACACCGTTCTTCCGAGTAACGAATGAGTTGCAGCAACAGTTCTTAAAATTATAAGTGAATGTTACTACTTCGCTATTCAATGTCTAACTTACTAGAAAGAATCAATAAGTATGCGACAGCATGCGTACCTAATATGTTCCAAAATGCGGCGCATGAAAACGGGATTTTCCGACGCTCATACCTCGGGTTCAATTGGTAATAAAAACAAGACAGGCTCAAGTGTTTTCGATAGACCTTCGACGAGGGACAATTTGTATATCCTTTAGAATCAACATCTTAGTGCCGCTATCCTTCAGTGCAGGATCAAAGTTTGAATACTACGCACTTCCTCCTGCTTAGGCAAATGGAACAAATTGGTTGACTCTTCTTGCATTTGATGTGGTCTACGGTGGGCTTGATGGGACGTTTGAAGGTACTATTAGTTCATTAGCGCTTCCTCGGAAAACCTTACAAAAAGAGTTTTTTTTACTATATTTTCGCCTCACCAGCAGACCAAAACCCAGCCGCGGATTTCGAGACGGCTATGGACAGCAAATGACTGGAATTTTTACGATGTATTCTTAAGATCCCGATCTCGAACAACCTCGAAAATTTTCTCGCTATCTTTATCCGTTTCCGAGATACAGAGCTTCAAAGTTACCCTCACTGTACACGTAAAACCTGCCCGTAAAATCCGGTCTGAGACGAAAACGTAGTTTTATAAAGTGACATAAAGACGGAGAAATATGCTGTCAAGTTTCTCCGTTATCATCTGGGAACGCCATGTTGTAGTACTGAAGCACATGCAAATTTTTTTGCACATGAAATTCGGTCTGAAGTATAAAACTCGTTTCGCGTTATTTCCGCTTCGCGGAAGTAAACTATCTAAATTTTACTGACCAATTCATTTCTTTTCATATGAGTTACATGCCCTGCTGCAGCAGAGAAAAGAACGGAACGAGCGGAAAGATGCTCCTCTCTGGGTACAAAAAATGCGAATATGTTCCTGTTTATTAAAAAAAAAAACTCGGACTGAAATCTGGGGTACCAGCTGCCTCATTCTACCTTCCTCAGCATCTTTAAAACTTTTCCCAACAGATCTGGCATGCGCACATATTCGCCCTTTTTTATGCTAAGGGAGAAGAAGACAGTGACAGTGGGAAAGACTCGGAAAAGTAATAAATACTGGAAAACAGTAGAAAGTGGTTGTGTTTTATAGAAAGAGCGAAGGAGACTAGGAGACTATGTCAGCGTTAGAGAAGGAAATGAACACTGTGATAATGGAACAAAGTTGTCAGTGACAGAACAATGCTTGGAAAAGAGTGATGGAGACAGTGCCGATGGGGGAGGGGGGGGGGAGAATAAAGAGAAATTGGAAGTGAGTGAGAGGCAATGATAATGAGAGACACAACATATGACAATGACAACGAGGAAGAGAGTGATAGTGACAGTGAGAAGAGGCAGCAGCAGTAAGAGGGAAGGAATGAGATATTAGCAGTAACAGAGACAAAGAGGGACACAGTGACTGTGAGAGGGGGCTGTGGCTGTGACAATGGCAGAAAGAGACACAAAGAGATAATGAGGTAGGCTGAGTGAGTGAGTAAGAAGGGCAGCTGGCAGGGGATGGGTATCAGCGACTTACAGCGATGGACTAGTGGGACTGAGTTACGGTTGGGGTAGTTCGTGCGAGTGACAAGTGAGTTCCATGTTAAAAAGGTCGCAAATATTTTCGCACGCCAAAAATTTAGGAAAATTTTTGAAGGTGCTGGGAACATAGAATGAGGCAACTGGTACCACACTTGTCAGTCAGAGTGTTTTAAGTAAACAGGAACATATTCCCCTGATCAATGTAGTACCTAAGGTCTTGAAACCTGAGAGTATGTACGTTAGCATTGCGTACAACCTTTTAGGAACAGTACTGTCAGAAAGGATTATGTAACAAACTGCATGGTAAAACTTTCAACGTCATTGAAAGACGCAGCATTGAGAGGAAATTCTCTAACAACCGAAGAACAGTAAAGTATACTGACATAGACCATAAATAAACTTAGAGTGACATTTTATTTACCCAGCGATTGAAAACATTTGTTCACTACTTGGTTTTAAGTGATGAAGTAAGTTACTGGCACATATGGTCAGGTGAAGTTGATAAGAACTTCATCGACACCGTTCGGTGTACAATACTCGAGCATAGCTGATATCAGTTTCCACAACTTAGGCACAACTGTGTTGATGTTTCTAATAGTACTCGCAAAAGTAGAGAGTTCTTTTCCGGCCGGCCGACGTGGCCGTGCGGTTAAAGGCGCTGCAGTCTGGAACCGCAAGACCGCTACGGTCGCAGGTTCGAATCCTGCCTCGGGCATGGATGTTTGTGATGTCCTTAGGTTAGTTAGGTTTAACTAATTCTAAGTTCTAGGGGACTAATGACCTCAGCAGTTGAGTCCCATAGTGCTCAGAGCCATTTTTAGTTCTTTTCCAAGCTAAATATAGTTTAAAAAATAGACTTTTTATTCACTGAGTCGGGAGCGGTTATCTTGTTAGGCAATACTTTCAGCAGCAGAAGGGCAATGTGTGTGGTCATAGGACTGTTTGACCGGATAGAGTGAGTCTACCAATGAGTTGCAAAATCATAACTGGCAAAGCCCAAGCCAAGACGCCGTACACCTCGCAAGAACGCAGTTGACAAACTGCAAGACCCGTATTTTTTTTTTTTTTTTTTTTTTTGGAGGTTGAAATACAGCTTCATTGGTGGCTCGCGGTCTTACTGTCTTGGTGGATAATAAAACTGTTCCATTGGACACTGATGTCATTCGAAAGACTTCACTGGAGTGCACGTTGAAGGTGTGGCGGTGGGACTTAAAGTCCCATACCACCCTCTGACTGGGGAAGTTCAGGTCACAGGCAAATATTAACTAACTACAAACTACATTATGTATCAACAGTGATGGTTGATGATGGTCAATACCCATCGAGTGGTCAAGTCAACACTAATGCTTCATTAGTGGCCGTAACAGTGCTATCGTTAACCATGGTCAGAACTGGAGTCCTCAAGGATGGTTAGAGGAACAGGGTGTCAGTGCCAGTGCCGGGGAGATGTTGTGCCAATGTTTTGTAAGCCAGCGACCATGTCGCCTAGGGCTTCTACTTTGGAACAGAGACGCCTTGCCTTCTCTCACATGAACGCCTTGAGAGCGGCCATGCCCATTTCCTCGTGGAGGGTAACTACCCTCGTAGGGAAGGGGCATGCAGGCTCCACTGAAACAGCTTATTCTGCAGGCGCTGGAGGATCTGCATCCAGGATGCACCCATCGTAGCCCAAACAGTGGAGCCATAGGTGAGGGAAGGGCGGCCAACCATCTGGTACAGCCGGAACTTGGTGTCGAAATTCAGTTCCCTGCCGGTGAACATTGAAACAATATGCCACACTTTCCACTTCACCTTGGAAGAGGAACAGGCTTTAATGTATGATTCAATAAAAGATATCCTCTGCCACTCACTTTACAGTGATTCGTAGAGTATAGATGAATGTGTAGATACGAGGGGTGTTCAATAAGTAATGCAACACATTTTTTTCTTGGCCAATTTAGGTTGAGAAAATGCGGAATTTGTTGTGGGACATCGTGGATTGTTCCCGCTTCAGTCCCTATAGTTTCATGGAGTTCCGATAGATGCCGGCACTATATGCAGCCTTCAAAATGGTGTCTCTAACGGAGGTCCATTCCAACCAGACAGTTGTCATCGAGTTTCTTTTGATGGAAAACCAGAGCACCACAGATGTACATAAGCGCTTGCAGTAGGTCTGCGGAGACCTGACAATGATCAAAAGCGCACTGAGTCGTTGGGCGAGGTGTTTGTCATCATCGCAACAAGGTTGTGCAAACCTGTCTGATCTCCCACGTGCTTGCTGGCCGCACACAGCTGTGACTCCTGCGACACTGGAACGTGCGGAAACTCTCATTCAGAGTGATCGGCAGACCACAATCAAATACGTCGCTGCTCTATTGGATGCTTCTGTTGGTACTGCTGACACGCTCGCCCACCACCTGAGCTACTCAGAGGTGTGTGCCCCTGAGTTCCTCGCCACTTAACAGAGGACCATAAAGAGCAACCAACTATCGTCTGTGCAGAACTGCTTGCGTGTTATGAGGCTGATGATGACAATTTTTTGTCAGACATTGTAAACCGCGAGGAAACATGGCTTCATCGCTTCAAATGGGAAACAAAACGGCAATCCATGGAGTGGCGCCATACCACCTCTCGTCTGAAGAGAGTTCAAAGCCGTACCCTCAGCCGGTAAAGTCACAGTGATGGTCTTCTGGGATTCTGAAGGGATTATCCTGTTTGATGTCCTCCCTTATGGTGCAATGATCAATTTGACGCGTATTGTGCTACCCTCAGGAAATTGAAGAAACGACTTCACTGCGTTCGTCACAACAAAAATGCAAACAAACTTCTCCTTCTTGATGACAACACAAGACCTCACACAAATCTGCGTACCACAGAGGAGCTCACAAAACTTCACTGGACTGTTGTTCAAAAAATGGCTCTGAGCACTATGGTACTTAACATCTGAGGTCATCAGCCCGCTAGAACTTAGAACTACTTATACCTAACTAACCTAAGGACATCACACACATCCATGCCCGAGGCAGGATTCGACCTGCGACCGTAGCAGTTGCACCTAGAACTGTTCGGCCACAACGGCAAGCTGTACTGTTGTTCCTCATCCACCTTCAGAGCAATCCTCGCACCTTCTGACTTCCATCTGTTTGGCCCAATGGAGGACATACTCTGCAGGAAGGAGTACATGGTTGATGGGGCAGTCGTTGGCTCCAATGTCTACCAGTAGATTAGTACCATGTGGACATATAGGCCCTACCAGTAAAGTGGAGTAAGGCTATCCAACTGAACAGAGATTATGTTCAAAAATAGGGTTTAACTTCTGTTTTGCCTTATGATAATTTACTAGATGTTATTCCACTTTTTATGAGATATCCGATGTTGTAATTAATTTATTTGCAATGTTTCCATTCTGAACAAAAGGCGATACCTAACTATTTAAACACAGATTGTCATACGAAACAGTACTTGTCATGCATACGACTACGACTATATGTACACTCCTGGTTACAACCGGCTAAAAAATCGGTGAAGACGCTCTAAGTGGCACTTACAATTAAATTTATCCAAAGGATTCACTTCGATTTTTATCGGCTTTGTACATGTTTTAGTGTAGAGCACAATAAGAGATTCACACTTCTTGTATGTGTCCATATGGCTGTTAAGGGGGTGAAACAATCCTTTGAAGAAAAAACTGTTTAATATTTCTCAACAAAAACTGTTGAAAACTTCAAACAAATGTTCTGCGGTTTTTAATGTATGTTTACAACCGTGCACTAAGATTTGTCAAAAAAAAGTCATTTTTTTCGTAATTCTCTCCCCTTCACTATTTTGTTTTTCATTTCGACATTTGACTAACAGCAAAACGTATAGCATCATTACTACCAAATTCAATCATGTATGATGAAATGGTGTTCCAAAGACGATTGTGCTTTTACTTGTACTTGGTGGGCAAAATGAAAGTGCACTTAGCATTTGGTCTTCGAGTTATCAACGTGAGTTCACTATAAAGCTTCTCAGACACAAACAATTATACTGCTCAAAGATGACATCGCCATCGGGGAAGACATCAAGCATGAAGCGATGCAGGTGGTTTGCTGCTGTCAGCGCGTCTTCGATTACTACCACAGTTCCCAAGCAAGTGCAGGAGAATGTCTCCCATAGCATAATACTGCTCCCACCAGACTGCATCCGTGGCGCGCTGTACGTTTCGCGCCTCCGTTCACCT
The DNA here is from genome assembly GCF_023864345.2 of Schistocerca serialis cubense. Classification (NCBI taxonomy): domain Eukaryota; kingdom Metazoa; phylum Arthropoda; class Insecta; order Orthoptera; family Acrididae; genus Schistocerca; species Schistocerca serialis. The sequence goes on from NC_064642.1 coordinate 233,135,949, forward strand.
CGATGATGGGGGTTGTGGAGACGACCATCAACATAGTGTAGCAAAAATTTGATTCATCAGAAGAGCCGACACGTTTACATTGCTCAACTATCGAATCCTGATGGTCCCTTGCCCGCTGCACTCTTTAATTGACAATGTTGTTGGGTCAACATGAGAACATGTAGGGCAGGTCTGCTGTGGAGTTCCATGTCAAATAATGTACAGTGAACGGTGTGCTTTGAAACACTTGTGAGTGCACCAGCAATGTGCCCTTCCGGCAGAGATGCCACAGATCACCATCTATCCTATTTTACAGAGCAGAAAAGCATCCAAAACCCACATTCTGTGAAGAGTCATGGACAACCATCCATTTAGCGCTTCGTGGTAGTTTCACTGTCCTTCATCTCTTTCCCTACATGCTCGCGACAGTAGCACGTGAGCATTCAACTAGCTTCTCCATTTTCGTGATACGTTCAGAGGCTCTGCCTAACAACAATCTGCCATTTGTCAGTCACTTGTCTCAATGGCTTTCCCCATTTTAAGCCCATATCTTTGCTAGCGTGATCCCTCGTCCGTGGATGCTCCGCTTACTTACTTCTGGTTCGCGTCACATGTCTAAAACACCACCAAGCGGCATCCAAAGTCGCGGTGGGGAGCGGTCATAAAGTCTTGGCTGATCGGTGTGTGAATATATGTATTTGTGTGTGTGTGTGTGTGTGTGTGTGTGTGTGTGTGTGTGTGTGTGTGTGTGTGTGCTTGCTTGTGTGTGTGTGTGTGTGTGTGTGTGTGTGTGTGTGTGTGTGTGTGTGTGTGTGTGTGTGTGTTATGTGTGTGTGTGGGTGTGGGTGGGTGGGTGGGTCGGTGGGAAAGACTTATTAAACAACGCAGCAGGACAACTGACATTGAAGCCGACACATATTGGGCATGCGTACACTGATGTAGACGTATTTCTAGCTTATTTCTGACAAATTCGCCTTTGGAATGCCTTTTCACCATATATGATTGAATGTGGTGTTAACGATGTTATACATTTTGATACTAGTCAAATATCGAAATGAAAAACAAAATAGGATTTTAAAAAATGATTTTTGCATCAAATCCAGGAGCACATTCTAATGTTCATTAAAACAGAACTTTTTATGTGTTACCGTTTCAATGTTATTCGTTTAGAAATTTAAACTCTCTTTTTAAGGGGGTGTTTCACTCCCTTTATGGCCATATGGTCATGAATAAAAAAATATGTCTCTCACATTGCTCTACTCTGCAACATATTCATACCGATCAGAATCGAAGTGAATCCCTTGGGTATGTTTACTTGCTAGTGATACGACGATATTGATGATTTATTTGTTTATTTAATCGTATGGCTAGGGCCCCCCATTGGGCAGACTGTTCGTTTGGTGCCGGTCTTTCAATTTGACGCCACTTCGGCGACCTGCAGTCGATGAGGATGATAGGATGATGAGGACAGTGCAACACCCAGTCCCTGGGTGGAGAAAATTCCCCGATCCAGCCAGGAATCGAACCCGGGCCCAGAGGATTGACAATCCATCGCGCTGACCATTCATCTACCGGGGCGGACGATATTGATGATGATAATGGGCTACTGATATTTCAACTTGCTTAGGCTGTGTGACATGCTAGTCCCAATTGAAGTCACATGAAAAGAGGAAAACACGAGAATATTTACACAAAATTTCTACTTATTGTAATGAATGACATCTTTATCAAAACATGTTGTTGTGGTCTTCATTCCGAACACTGGTTCGATGCAGCTCTTCACGCTACTCTATTCTGTGCAAGCCTCTTCATCTCTGAGTAACTACTGCAACCTACATCCTTCTGAATCTGCTCACTGTTCTCATCTCTTGGCCTCCCTCTGCAATTTCCTTTCCCATCCTTTCTTCCAGCACTAAACTGAAAATTCTTTGATTACTCAAATTGTGTTCTATCAACCGATCCCTTCTTTTGTCAAGTTATGAGACAAATTTCTTTTCTTCCCACTTCTGTTCAGTACCTTCCCATTCGTTACGCGATCTACCCATCTAATCTTTGGCATTCTCCTGTAGTGCCACACATCATAAGCTTCTACTCTATTACTGGGTGACCTGTTCATCGTCCGTGTTTCACATCCGTCTTAACACTTGAATTTATATTTGATGCTAAAAAACTGCTTTTGCGTGAATTTTAAAGATATTGCTCTTGTTCAGAAATGCTTTTTTTGCGACAGACAGTGTGCATTTTATAGCCTCTCTACTTCAGCCATCATTAGTTATTTTGCTGCACAAACAGGAACAATCATCTACTACTTTTAATATAAATTTCCTAATCTAATTCCCTTGCCATTGCCTGATTTAATTTGAATACATTCCGTTACCATTGTTTTGCTTATGTTAGTTTTCATCTCCATTCAAGCTACTGCCCAACCTGTTCAACTGCCCTTTCAAGTCCCTTCCCTGAGAGAATTACAATGTCATTGACAAATCTCAAAGTTTCAATTTCTTCTCCTTGATCTTTAATTCCTCCTCAGAATTTTTCTGTGACTCCTTTCACTGCTCAGCCAATATGTAGACTGAATAACACTGGGGATAGATAGGCTACTGGATTTCTCACTCCCTTTTAAACCATTGTTTCCCATTCATGCCCTACAACTCTTACAGCTAGCATCTGCTTTTTGCACAAGTTGTTTCTAACCTTTACTCTGTGTATTTTACCCCTGCTACCTTCAGAATTTCAAAGAGTCGATAAGAGTATGCTTCTGACACACCACAGAAAAGGCTAATATGTTCCTCTACAACAGACTCCGACAGAAAAGTGGGGAACAGCTGTATCAGTCCACATTCCCCCTTCCTCACCACAAATTTTGCCATGTGAACATAGTCGCTCTCTTTTAACGCTAAACAGTCTAAATCCTGAATGAGATTCTCACTCTGCAGCGGAGTGTGCGCTAATATGAAACTTCCTGGCAGATTAAAACTGTGTGCCGGACCGAGACTCGAACTCGGGTCCCGATTTCGAGTCTCGGTCCGGTACACAGTTTTAATCTGCCAGCAAGTTTCAGTCTAAATCCTTTTACCCAGTCTCTCTTTGCAGTTAAGTCTTCATACTCAACATCTCCCTCTCACTTCCACAGTCAATATTTGTCTCTCTCCCACTGACCCCTTTTTCTACCATTAATTTACAATTTATCCCACTGCCCCTGTCTCTCACTTACACTGTCTCCTTTTGTCTTTCTTTCCCATTGGCACCATCTTCACCGTACCTCAGCAAGTCACAAATTCTGAAGGTCCAACTTATTTTGTCTCCTATACCCACGTGCTTAAGATTTCGGTTCAAAATTCGCCCTGCCCTGTTCCCACACATTAAGGTTCGCCTGTCTGGGAGTGTTCAAACCCCCCAAGCCCATGTATGGTTTTTCCATCTCTATTTTTCATTTCCACTGTCTCCTCTCTCATCTGCTCCCATTGCTTCTATCACCATCCATCTCTCTGTCTCTTTTAATATTACCATTCTCTCACTGACTGTCAGTATCTGCTGCCTCGTAGCCTCCCACTGATACTCTCTTCATACATCTCTGTTTCTCTTTTGCTGCCAATTTCTCTCTCCCACCACCACTGTCTCCTCTCTCTTTCTCTCCTGTTGGTACTGTTTCTACTTTCTTCCACCATCATTGTCTCTCTGCCAGTTCTTTCAGCACAAAACTTTTGATGATGAAGGCGGAATGAGGACTGATACAGCTGGTCCCCCACATTTCTATCACTGTCTTTTAAAGTGGAACATATCAGCCTTTTTTGTGCTCCGACACGAGCATTTTTCCGCTAGTTCCCTTCTTTACCCTGCTACATTAGGATGTGCCTTGTATGTAAAACGAACTCCATAGGTCAGTAAGGTTTTGACACTTTATTTATATACTTTGACACATATACATAAGATTAACACACAATCGTTTGCTTTATATTTTTTTCTGTATGTCTTGCTCATCAATCGCAGTTCATGGAAAACGCCTTGTATCTTGTTGTTCTTGTTGTTGTGGTCTTCAGTCCTGAGACTGGTTTGATGCAGCTCTCCATGCTACTCTATCCTGTGCAAACTTTTTCATCTCCCAGTACCTACAGCAACCTACATCCTTCTGAATCTGCTTAGTGTATTCATCTCTTGGTCTCCCTCTACGATTTTTGCCCTCCACGCTGCCCTCCAATACTAAATTGGTGATCCCTTGATGCCTCAGAACATGTCCTACCAACCGATCCCTTCTTCTGGTCAAGTTGTGCCACAAACTTCTCTTCTCCCCAATTCTATTCAATACTTCCTCATTAGTTATGTGATCTACCCATCTAATCTTCAGCATTCTTCTGTAGCACCACATTTCGAAAGCTTATATTCTCTACTTGTCCAAACTATTTATCGTCCATGTTTCACTTCCATACATGGCTACACTCCATGCGAATACTTTCAGAAATGACTTCCTGACACTTAAATCAATACTGGATGTTAATAAATTTCTCTTCTTCAGAAACGCTTTCCTTGCCATTGCCAGCCTACACTTTATATCCTCTCTACTTCAACCATCATCAGTTATTTTGCTCCCCAAATAGCAAAACTCCTTTACTACTTTAAGTGCCTCATTTTATAATCTAATTCCCTCAGCATCACCCGACTTAATTAGACTACATTCCATTATCCTTGTTTTGCTTTTGTTGATGTTCATCTTATATCCTCCTTTCAAGACACTGTCCATTCCATTCAACTGCTCTTCCAAGTCCTTTGCTGTCTCTGACAGAATTACAATGTCATCGGCGAACCTCAAAGTTTTTATTTCTTCTCCATGAATTTTAATACCTACTCTGAATTTTTCTTTTGTTTCCTTTACTGCTTGCTCAATATACAGATTGAACAACATCGGGAAGAGGCTACAACCCTGTCTTACTCCCTTCCCAACCACTGCTTCCCTTTCATGTTCCTCGACTCTTATAACTGCCATCTGGTTTCTGTACAAATTGTAAATAGCCCTTCGCTCCCTGTATTTTACTCCTGCCACCTTCAGAATTTGAAAGAGAGTATTCCAGTCAACATTGTCAAAAGCTTTCTCTAAGTCTACAAATGCTAGAAACGTAGGTTTGCCTTTCCTTAATCTTTCTTCTAAGATAAGTCGCAAGGTCAGTATTGCCTCACGTGTTCCAGTGTTTCTACGGAATCCAAACTGATCTTCCCCGAGGTTGGCTTCTACTAGTTTTTCCATTCGTCTGTAAAGAATTCGTGTTAGCATTTTGCAGCTGTGACTTATTAAACTGATAGTTCGGTAATTTTCACATCTGTCAACACCTGCTTTCTTTGGGATTGGAATTATTATATTCTTCTTGAAGTCTGAGGGTATTTCGCCTGTTTCATACATCTTGCTCACCAGATGGTAGAGTTTTGTCAGGACTGGCTCTCCCAAGGCCGTCAGTAGTTCCAATGGAATATTGTCTACTCCCGGGGTCTTGTTTCGACTCAGGTCTATCAGTGCTCTGTCAAACTCTTCACGCAGTATCATATCTCCCATTTCATCTTCATCTACATCCTCTTCCATTTCCATAATATTGTCCTCAAGTACATCGCCCTTGTATAGACCCTCTAGATACTCCTTCCACCTTTCTGCTTTCCCTTCTTTGCTTAGAACTGGGTTTCCATCTGAGCTCTTGATATTCATACAAGTCATTCTCTTATCTCCAAAGGTCTCTTTAATTTTCCTGTAGGCAGTATCTATCTTACCCCTAGTGAGATAAGCCTCTACATCCTTACATTTGTCCTATAGCCATCCCTGCTTAGCCATTTTGCACTTCCTGTCGATCTCATTTTTGAGACGTTTGTATTCCTTTTTGCCTGCTTCATTTACTGCATTTTTATATTTTCTCCTTTCATCAATTAAATTCAATATTTCTTCTGTTACCCAAGGATTTCTACTAGCCCTCGTCTTTTTACCTACTTGATCCTCTGCTACCTTCACTACTTCATCCCTCAAAGCTACCCATTCTTCTTCTACTGTATTTCTTTCCCCCATTCCTGTCAATTGCTCCCTTATGCTCTCCTTGAATCTCTGTACAACCTCTAGTTCTTTTAGTTTATCCGTGTCCCATCTCCTTAAATTCCCACCTTTTTGCAGTTTCTTCAGTTTTAATCTACAGGTCATAACCAATAGATTGTGGTCAGAGTCCACATCTGCCCCTGGAAATGTCTTACAATTTAAAACCTGGTTCCTAAATCTCTGTCTTACCATTATATAATCTATCTGATACCTTTTAGTATCTCCAGGGTTCTTCCATGTATACAACCTTCTTTCATGATTCTTAAACCAAGTGTTAGTTATGATTATGTTGTGCTCTGTGCAAAATTCTACCAGGCAGCTTCCTCTTTCATTTCTTAGCCCCAATCCATATTCACCTACTATGTCTCCTTCTCTCCCTTTTCCTACACTCGAATTCCAGTCACCCATGACTATTAAATTTTCGTCTCCCTTCACAATCTGAATAATTTCTCTTATTTGATCATACATTTCTTCAATTTCTTCGTCATCTGCAGAGCTAGTTGGCATATAAACTTGTACTACTGTAGTAGGTGTGGGCTTTGTGTCTATCTTGGCCACAATAATGTGTTCACTATGCTGTTTGTAGTAGCTTACTCGCATTCCTATTTTCCTATTCATTATTAAACCTACTCCTGCATTACCCCTATTTGATTTTGTGTTTATAACCCTGTAGTCACCTGACCAGAAGTCTTGTTCCTCCTGCCACCGAACTTCACTAATTCCCACTATATCTAACTTCAACCTATCCATTTTCTAACCTACCTGCCCGATTAAGGGATCTGACATTCCACGCTCCGATCCGTAGAACGCCAGTTTTCTTTCTCCTGATAACGACATCCTCTTGAGTAGTCCCCGCCCGGAGATCCGAATGGGGGACTATTTTACCTCCGAAATATTTTACCCAAGAGGACGCCATCATCATGTAATCATACAGTAAAGCTGCATGCCCTCGGGAAAAATTACGGCTGTAGTTTCCCCTTGCTTTCAGCCGTTTGCAGTACCAGCACAGCAAGGCCGTTTTGGTTATTGTTACAAGGCCAGATCAGTCAATCATCCAGACTGTTGCCCTTGCAACTACTGAAAAGGCTGCTGCCCCTCTTCAGAACCACACGTTTGTCTGGCCTCTCAACAGATACCCCTCCGTTGTGGTTGCACCTACAGTATGGCTATCTGTATCGCTGAGGCACGCAAGCCTCCCCACCAACGGCAAGGTCCACGGTTCATGGAGGGGGGGGGGGGGCGCCTTTTATCTTAAACGAGTAAAAACGTTATTAGAGATATTCTACTGAATTTGCAGTCTTTCTACTTTCACATAATCTCTGGGAGTCATTTTAAGTTATTTTCAAGCATGTTAAGAACCTTTTCAGCCCATTTTTCTTTGTCACTGCAGTACCATTGCAGGAAGTGTCTATTACCCAGACACAGCGCATCATAAAGTTTTCTTGGTGAAATAATACTGACTGAAGACATAGCTTTGTTACCTCAGAACCCTTGCGATGACTCTAGAACCCTTGCCATGTGTTCAGTACGTCAGTTAAAACTAACGTTACGTCTCAGACTGGATATTATGTGCATAAGAATGGTAACTTTGAACCACTGGATCTCGGTAACGGGTAATGATATCGAAAAAAGTTTCAATATTCCCCGAAAACATCATCTTTACGATATCTGGTAAAAATTTTGACGATTTGTCGTGATATAAATTACAGAAGTGGCCGTCCCAACAATTGGTACTTCTGGTACTCAAAAATCATGGTTTTTCGGAATTTTCTCAGGAAATGCCCATTAACAAACGATGCTTTTATAAACTTTCTAAGGTCCTCACTAGATCACATATAATGCACAAGAACCAATAGATTTGCTCAATTTGTGTGGACTGGAGGAAGTGTTTAATGTTTAAATTTTGAACTTGTGCAGTAGGATAGCTGTAGTATGCCAGTTCTTCCGAGAGGTATACCAATGGTTGTTAGGTCAAGAGCTAACCAAGACACTTGATCCCTCATATCTGTAATCAACAGAAACCGAAATATGACCCCCTGAAAAATCGCACTTTCTCGCGCGTCTTTTTGGAACGTATAATTACAGTAACAAAAAGAGAAATTTTAGCGCTGAACATATGGACGACCTCACGCTGGATAAATATTTATGTATAAAGAAGCGTGTGAAATGGGAAGGCAAATGGAAGCCTCAGATGTGTTGGAAGGACTCTGGGAAAGTGTAGAATACCTGTAAAAGAAGTCGTCTACGATACGTCAGTGCGCTTAATTTTATTCAAGTACTCACTGCTCCAATCCTTGCAGTCCTTATCAAGAAGGCATCAAACAATTATTAAGAGATGCATTGCTAGGATCGTAACAGATCGGTATAGCAAGGATTCTAGGAGAAATTAAATGGAAATCTTTGGAAGAATGACGATGAGGGTTCTCATGAAGACCTGGTGAGTAAATTTAAAGAAGCGATCTTTGAGAAAGACTGTGGAACATTTCTGCTGCCTTCAGAGTTGTGTAGGTCACGCAGGGGCCAAGAGAGTAAGAAAAGTGAGATTAAATTAAGACGCTTTTTTCCATCGCTCACTACGAGAATGGAATTCCAAGTCGCTACTATTGGCATGAAGTGCCCTCCACCGAGCACTATAAAATGGTCTGTGGAGCGAATATGTAGATGTAGGTTCCATATTTCACAGCACGTAACGGTCATTGGCTTGTTGCGTGCCCTGACATGGAACTGCACTCTTCCACTGTCCCCTTCCCGATCCGTTACACAGGTGCCGTTTTCGTTTTAGTGTGACGTCACTGCTAGCAGCGTGGCATAACGAAACAGCTCGCGTCTTTCACTGCAGACTGGAGGGAGGGACAGAAAACACGGTAGGCGATGTGTGCCACGCAGCTGCGGCGGTGAGCTCATCCCAGCCCGTCTTCCAGATTGCGAACACACTTTGCGTCGCCTCTGAAGCAGCTCTGAGCTCAGCATGCAGCAGAGCACGCTCTTAACCAAGGGGCAAGCGCCTCCCATTAAATACTTCCTGTATATAGTGGCAGATACAGAAAAACCTCAAAGAGGGGATGCCAAAGATATCTTGAGCTACCTTTACTTTTACCGGAATAAAAAATAATCAAGTCACATGCAAAGTTTAAGAAAGTTTTATTGAAACTGATTATACACATATGCATGACAATGCCATCTTATGATATAAAAAAGTTACAACTGTGATTCTGCCTGTACATCTGGTAGTGTTCTTTGCCTCTGAATGGAGACCAGAACCTTCAAATGTTCTACTTTTCTTTTTCTTATTACATAACTATCCATTTTATTATAGTGTTACAACGTAAGTAAATTAGACGCCAATTATTCTCAAATAAAAACTTTATTCGCACTGAAAAATGCAACACTGGTACACTAAGCACTAAAACACACAAGGTCACACTCCGCGTATTTCTAATAACGCTTAGCACAACACTGACTGAAGTCCATGGAAATAGCCAATAATCGCAGTTGTTCACTTTTCATCACTTCTGAGTTATCGCGACGATTGTAGCTTTCAAACTGACCACCTGGCAACGACTCTGCTTCCTTTACATACTGTATGAGGCTCGATTGTTTGGAGAACATTCGCTGCCAGAATGTCCGCTTCCAGACTTTTATGCAGTGCGAACAAATACCTACTGTGAAAGTGACAAGTACCTTACGACGTATAATATAAGGGCGAGTTTCCAATGATGACGTCATCCAGCAATTTATGTGTGTGGAACTTTTATTGTCTATTCTGTTCCTTTCTAGTGCATTCAATATAGGGCCTATATACTAAAACAATGCGTTTTTAGGAATCTTCTCTAAAGTCACTATTACCGGAGACATACGCACAATAGTTTCCAATACCTAACTCGTATTTACAAGTTGGGTATGGGAAACTATTGTTACTTCATTGGTAAAAATATTGTTATGATACATGTAACGATATTTTTACTGAGAAATTAGAATGAATTCCTGTTCGTAATACTTCGCAATCAACTGATCACTCTCACCTTTGGCTAATCTTCACACTTGCTACAACTAAGACTTTTACTTATTTATTCTTTGGTCTTATTTCTGCTTCTGTATGTAAACTAGCTTCCTGTTCGGCGAACAAGAAAACGGTAGATATTTGCGACTTTTCTCAAACAAATGCCAGACAGACGAAATTCCTGCATACCTCTGCATCTACATTACATACACTACCTAATCAAAAGTATCGAAATACTTATTATAGTGTCTGTCCACCCTTCGACTTTATTACGGCCTGAATTCTCTATGGGACTTAGCATCTGAGGTCATCAGTCCCCTAGACTTAAAACTACCTAAACCGAACTAACCTAAGGACATCACACACATCCATGCCCGAGGCAGGATTCGAACTTGCGACTGAAGCAGCCGCGTGGTTCCAGACTGAAGCGCCTAGAACCGCTCGGCCACCGCGGCCGGCCATGACACTTTAATGAGGTGTCTCGCGGGAGGAATGCTAGCCCATTCTTCCTCCAGTGTAGGGACCTGAGAAGGCAGTGGTGTTGGATTCTGGAGCCCAAAGTGAAGTCGACTTTGTAACTCATCCCAAAGGTGTTCCAGTGGGTAGAGGTCAGGACTCTGGGTAGGCCAGTCCATTTAAGGAATGTTATTGTCCACAAACTCTTGACTCCCATATGTTGTTTTATGACAGCCTGCATTGTCATGCTGATACAAACAATCTTGGAATTGTTCCCATAGACCTACTGTACACAGTACACATTGCTGTAAAAATTTGTTTATACTCTTCCGCATTTAGCATTTCTTTAGCGTAATAAGGAGATCACATCCCAACCAAGAAAACATCTCCAAACTGTAACACCATCCCCTCCATACTTCATTGTTGGCACCACACATGATGGTAGGTAACGTTCTCCATGTGTTCTCCAAGCCCATACCCTTCCACTGGATGGCCGCAGAGTATAGTGTGATACATCACTTCAAATCACTAATTTCCAGTCTTCCATTGTGCAGGACCACTGTACCCCATCCTTTTTAACACCCTATGCAGTCATTGTGGTAGCCAGACTGCTGGTAGAACTTTGGAACTCACAAGTGGTTCTTTCTGTTTATTTCATGCGATTTATTTACAGCCACCCTCCACAATGCTTGACGGTCCTCGCCTTGTCAGTACGTGAGGTCTGCCTGGCTTTGATTTAGCTACGTTGTTCAACAGCTGATTTGGGCCACTTTACAAGAGCTAAAATGACTCTGATGGATTTGTTAGTCAGGTGACAACCAATTAGTGGTCCACGTTTGAAGTGACAGCGCATCTGACCAACCCATACTGCTATGACTGCTTCTGTACTGACGACCAATATCTGTATTTCCAATCTCCATTTATATAAGCGGGTCTAGAGACATCTAGTGGCCAATTCTGCATTCGATACTTTTGTCTTAAGATTTTCCGTTTCTGGATTACACATTCAATGTTTACAATGTGTGCAGTTTGTAAATACTCTCACCTATCAGCACATGTCTTTCTTTGTTCTGGAATTTTTACATTCTGCTTGAAATGTGAAGGTATTTTGCCTGTGTGATACATCCTGTATAACAGTTGGAATAGTTGTATCCTGGTTGGTTCTCCTAAAGATGTTAATAATTGATGTTAAAAAGTTCCTGCACAATTCTTGTATAATCTTCAGGTTCAATTTTTCAGCTTTTTCCCAGGAACTAGTTGCAGACGATTTTTTATTCTTCTTATATGCGAATATTATTTACGTTCTCACTTTTGAGGGGTGGCTATATTGGCAGCAGCCAAATTGCCACTCTTCAGTCCTTTAATTACATGTCTTATAATCGTAACATAGAGTAATTTAAGAAGTTAAAAAAGGCAACCATGTTTATAACAAGATGAAGGAGTTAATTATTTTTTTCATTTGAAATCAGTGGTGTGCATAGCATTGATTGTGGTTGGAAAGAAGAGTAGATTTTAGGGATGAATTTGTTGTCTGAAACGAAATCACGATTGAAATTTAATTGGAAAAGAACATGAAATGTGTTGAGGTGTAAGCCAGCATTCTCAAGCATGTAGGAGATTGCAAGGTTTTGGGATTCAAGACTATGGGAGATGTAGGAGAAGCCAAGGTCTACTAGGTGTTCGATGAGGTGTGATAAATTTATGAGTAGGTGAAGGGCACGAGAGGGAGGAGGTAGTCAAATATGGAAAGTGAGGTGGAGTGCACATATTGCCAGGAGTGGGAGGAGTAGAAGTCCACAACACAATGGGTTAGCTAAGCACGGAGCAGATGAGGGTTTTATATGTGTGGATGACGCTCGTGGTATTTAATACCCATTTTTGCTCAGTCAGTACTTCTGTATTATTGTGTGGTTTTTGGCTGGTTAGTAGCTGAGGGCTTCAGGTTAGTTTCTGATTGTTAGTCCAAAATATTTTGGATTTTTAGTTAAATGGGTTCCACAAAAAGTGCAGAATCCTTCATGGCCTTCATGAATGAATTAGTCTTTACAACTCAGTGACATAATTTGTTTAACATATTTTATCTCAGAAGATATATGAGTGAGTTCATTGCATTTATGATCTGTGCATGAAATACTCTCCCCAAATTAGTGCTGCTTTGACTATGTAACACAGTAGTGCAAGAAAAGTCTGAGAAAAGGTTTCAGCGAAAAGGCTGAAACAGCAGATTAAATGATTCTATACAAATGATGTGGAACTCATACCAAAGAATTTTTAACACATCTTTGGGAAAACCAGTTATGACCAATCTGTTCCATCTGGCATGTATAAAATATTAGATGGGCAAAATACCTTCAGTTTCAAGAAGAATGTAGCAATCCCAATACCAAAGAAGACAGATGCTGGAAGACATGACAAACAGTAGAAACTGACCACAGGGATTTCAGTTTGTGTTCTAGATAAATGTAAGAAACACTAAGTAATACTGATACTGTGTCTTAAGTAGGATGGGAGATTGGTGAAGAAAACACTGTGGTTAAAAAGCTCATAATAAAATTGAGTGGAAGACACTTTTTGAAATTCTGAAGTTGTCAGTGATAAAACATGGGAACTGAAGGCTTAACTACAACTTATACAGATCATAGTTCTAAGAGTCGAGGGACATGAAACAGAAGCACTAGTTGAAAAACAAATGGGCCAAGGTTGTAGCTTATCCATGATGTTATTCAATGTGCACATAAAGCAAGCTGTAGAGGGAACTATGGAGTAATTTGGAATCTTGTAATCTTATGCATGAGATCCATAGCTCTGTCCAAATAAGTCATCCAATAAAATGCTTTTTTTAGTGAAATTGGCTTGTGAAGTTTTGCAGATCACCCACAGACTGACAATGTCAGGAATATATGAAATATTCAAGATTTGCCAAATGACACTGTAATTCTGTCAGAGATAGCAATGGACTTGCAAATCAGTTGAACAGAGTGACTAGTATCTTGAAAACAGGTTACAAGATAAACACCAAGAAAAGTAAAACAAGAAAAGAATAGTCATGGTTAGTCACAATAGATCAGGAGAGGCTGAGGGGGAAATAAGGCAGTGAAAGTTGTAGACAAGTTTTGCCATTTGGGCAGCAAAATGACTGATGATGTCAAGAGTAAAAGGGTTGTATGATGCAGACTGGCAATAGTAAGAAAAGCTTTTCTGAAAAACAGAAGTATGTTAATAACAAAAATGTTAGAAATTGAAAAAAGCTCATAAATAGTACAGACAGAAAGAGAATGTAGTGGTGTAGAAAAATGCCAAAGATATGATTGGTAGATCTGATAAGTAATGAAAAGGTATTGATTCAAATTAGGGAGAAAATATATTTTGACTGGAAAGTTTGTATGTGTGTGTGTGTGTGTGTGTGTGTGTGTGTGTGTGTGTGTGTATTTGGCAGGGGATATAAAACTTAAAACTTATAAAGGAAGATTGTGTCTTGGCTACAGTAAGGAGGTCACAGTAGTCATGTAGAAATAAAGGGACTTTATAGGACAGGGTGAGTATCTCCAGGAGGGGGATGTAAACATTGAGTATCATTTCCCTCAGCAGTGCAGTCTCCATGGAAATTAAAGTGAACCTGCAGGTGGCATGTCATTCAAACAGCTCAAAAATCCTTATATTCCAAATATTTTTAATCTGTAATTTCTTGTTGAGCAACCAAAAGAGTTACATCACAATCTTTCATACAGTGTGCCATTCAGGTGCAAAAATACCATTGTTCTATTTTGAAAAACCAAGTTGATGCCCATATCTTGGTGATTAATTATGTTGCAAAAACGTTTTACTTTTTAATTAATAAGCCACTAGTCACTAAATTCATCTAAGTGAAGAGAGACTACCAATATATAATTACCTCTAATATAGCTTTCATGGTCCAAAACTTATTTGAAATTAAAAACTTTGGCACCTGTCCCTGTATAAGATACAAGTGCTATTCAGAAAGTGGGGAACGTTTTGGCATTAAAAAAAACTAAGCACAAGAAATACATTTTACTGTATACATCTGAAAGAGTGACTGACATATTACTTTTCCATGTAGTCACCAAACACATTGAGGCACTTATCATAGAAGTGGACAAGGTTTGAAATACCTTCGTCATAAAATTCTGCCACCTGGTGCAAGATCGGGGCTGTAGGCCATTTGAATGAACTAAGGATTTATTTAGTGCAGTTTGCCATGTGAGGCTGGGCATTGTTGATTTGATCCAGTAATGAATCATGTTTGTGGTAGGCCTCCAGAAACGTCAACATAGCCCCCATTTCCGGTTCTTTATGGGGCGCTGTAAGCATTTTGGGCACCCATCGTGCACAAAATTTGTGGTAGCCTAGCTTTTGAGTGACAATTTGAAACAACGAAGTCCATGAAACTTGTGGAAAAGAAAGGAAAAGCTCCGTTATTGTAAAGCGACAGTTTTCACGATTTTCACGATTCGTTTCATCAACTTTAGTGACAACATCGTGAGTCACAATGCTTGGGCGTCCACTCTTCTCTTCATCACAAACGTTGGTTCAGCCATTTTTAAACTGGATGCACCATTTCTGGACGGAAAATTCACTCATTACATTTTCTCCATACACTTTGTCCAGTTCATGATAAATTTCTGTAGGTTTTAGGTTTTTTGCCAACAAAATCGTATCACAGACCTCACCTCACAACTGGTGGGATTTTTTAATGCAGCACATATTTCAAATTCAAATATTGAAATAACTAGATGTGCAGAAACATTCCTGCTGTCACGGATGGATGCTGATTGAGCTGCCGACCATGCACATACCAATATATACGTGATAGGTGCGTGCCTGGTGGCATCAGACAGAAACGTTCCCTACTTTCTAAATAGCCCTCGTATAACACTAGATCTTCTTTTTAGGACTGTTCTTAGAAAAATTGGATATAAACAGTTGTTGGGTTACTTTGCTATTAACGTATAGTGTGGGAATGTTATTAGAGGTGCTTCAAGTCAGGGCAGCGCCTATATGACATACATAGAAACACTATAAAAGAGCCCAAATTGGAAAAAACCATAGTTGTGATAATCAATATCTACAGTTGATTTTGGATGGCAATACAAAAAAGGTAACAGCAAAAACAGAAAGATATTGATATTGCAAAGCACTTAATGCCAGTTTTCTTGTCTAATATATTCCTATCCTTAGTAATAATGTACAATGATTTATTACACTGTTACTTATTATTCTATTATTTTGTTTGCAAGTGAAGTGAATAAATAATCTGAAGAAGTCACAGAAAATAAACTTACATATCTGTCATTTTTCTGAAGAAGTCACAGAAAATAAACTTACATATCTGTCATTGTACTTCTATTTTTTATAAGATAATAAATCTTACCTAGCTGTAGTGTTTACCTGACGTGAAGAATGTGTTTAATTTGTTATACTGTTCCTAGAAGTATGCATGTGGACATCCATGTCCATTTTGTAACTAAAATTTATCAACCATTTGTGTGACTTGCAGGCAAAGGACTACAAAGTAACACATCAAGTATACTTTGATATATCTCATGGAGATGAAGATCTTGGAAGAATAGTAATAGGGCTCTTTGGAGGCCTTGCACCAAAGACAGTAAAAAATTTTGTTACTATTGCCACAAAAGGAGTTGATGGTAAAACGTATGCTGGCTCAGGATTCCACAGAGTGATTAGGAAGTTTATGATTCAAGGTAATTTGTACTAAATGTGATAATTTTATGCTGAAAGTTTGTTTCCCCTCTTGTTTATAGTAATCATTATATTCTTATAATTTTTGACATTGAAGACATACTCATTCCAATAACACAAAGTACTGTTTGGTATATTCTCCACATGTACTCCGCAAGTTATCTTGCAGTATATGGTGGTGTGCACTTTCGATACCATTGTGATTTCCCTACTTTCCTGTTCCAGTCACAAAGTGAATGGGGGAAGAACAACAGTCTTTAGCCATTCATATGTGCTCAAATTTTTCTGGTCATTTCACAGGTAATATATGAAGGAAGAATTATGCTGCTTGACCCTGTTTGGAACATATGCTCTCAGTATTTCTGTGTAAACCTCTCCATGACGCACATCTCTCTTGTAGCATCTCCCATGGGACTTTAATGAAAATTTTCATGGTGCTAAATCCTGTGACATACGTGCCACACTTCTTTGGAGCTTCTGTATTAATCTGTTCTGGTAAGGCTCCTAAACTGACAAATAATGTAGTATACAGGGGTCTCATGACAGTCTTGTAGACAACTCCTTTTGTGGCTGATTTACATTTCTTTAGGTTTCTTCCAGTGAATCCTAGCAATATCTTCTCCTTTTCCTACAAATAGTTTTATGTGGTCATTCCACTTAAGGTTGCTCCAGAAAGCTACTCCCTCATATTCTGTTTACTATAGTGAGGCTTAGTGGTGAAGTGACAGATTGTTGTTCCAGCACTCTCATGTTCAATTTCTGGCATAGTTTTTATGTCACACACTGGTTCAAAGTCCAAATTAATACTGTAGGTCCCTGGGTAAATCAGCTCAGAAGACAGTGTAAGGCAATACTGTGGTGTTTGAGCTGAACTTGGTTTGATGACAGCTTTATCTTTTACCTACTGCTGCAGTAATTAATTGGCAGTATTGTAAATGACTAATAATTGGCCTTATTCATTTTTATGCACATTACATTAAATTTATCTATAAGGATAAACTGCCAATCCATTTGAAAACTGGCTATGGTGTACTGTCTGCTTTTTGATTGTCTTTCTACTGTTATATCTAGCAAACATTTGTCTTTCTACTGTTATATCTAGCAAACATAAATCTTTTAAGTATAAACAGCTTTATAATCTAGTGTATTTACCTGCAGATGTGAAACTGTGATTACATACAAATTTCAAGAAAGTACTGGCTAGTAAATTGGAAGCAAATTTTATGAAGGAACTCTAAATGTTTTAATACAAATATAGCAAAATATAAAACTATATTGATGGTATTCAATAGGAAGATCAAGTCTACATTTTTTTTTTGTTTTTTTTTTTTTTTTTGCTATTTAAACACTGCAAAATTTTACTACAGGACAGGAACTCTAAATGTTTTAATACAAATATAGCAAAATATAAAACTATATTGATGGTATTCAATAGGAAGATCAAGTCCACAATTTTTTTTTTTGCTATTTAAACACTGCAAAATTTTACAACAGGACAGGAAGGGGTTGTTTTCTCAATGTGAGTGGGTTAACATTAGTCGTAATGTTTTACTAATATACTTTACAGAAGTTCCCTCCAGCATCTGCTTCTGTCTGTTGATGTATAACTAGACTTGCTCCACATGTTTGAAGGCTCTCTTTCATGGTGGCTTTATTGAACATACTATATGATGGAATGAATGATCAACAATGTATATCTAATATATCTTGATGAATTTTGATATTCTTATATATAAAAACAAAGATGAGGTGACTTACCGAACAAAAGCGCTGGCAGGTCGATAGACACACAAACAAACACAAACATACAAACAAAATTCAAGCTTTCGCAACAAACTGTTGCCTCATCAGGAAAGAGGGAAGGAGAGGGGAAGACGAAAGGAAGTGGGTTTTAAGGGAGAGGGTAAGGAGTCATTCCAATCCCGGGAGCGGAAAGACTTACCTTAGGGGGAAAAAAGGACAAGTATACACTCGCACATATCCATCCACACATACAGACACAAGCAGACATATTTAAATACAAAGAGTTTGGGCAGAGATGTCAGTCGAGGCAGAAGTGTAGAGGCCACGACTGACATCTCTGCCCAAACTCTTTGTCTTTAAAAATGTCTGCTTGTGTCTGTATGTGTGGATGGATATGTGCATGTGTGCGAGTGTATACCTGTCCTTTTTTCCCCCCTAAGGTAAGTCTTTCCGCTCCCGGGATTGGAATGACTCCTTACCCTCTCCCTTAAAACCCACTTCCTTTCGTCTTCCCCTCTCCTTCCCTCTTTCCTGATGAGGCAACAGTTTGTTGCGAAAGCTTGAATTTTGTGTGTATGTTTGTGTTTGTTTGTGTGTCTATCGACCTGCCAGCGCTTTTGTTCGGTAAGTCACCTCATCTTTGTTTTTATATATAATTTTTCCCACGTGGAATGTTTCCTTCCATTATATTGATATCATTAATTTTGATATTCTGATATTTATGAACAATTAAAATCTAATATTCCTAACTGTAAAAGTGATTTGAATTTATACATCAATTTTCAAGATAAGATAGTGGAACTGATAGTAGTTCCAGCTTGAACTCACAAAATAGGCAGTGTATGATTTAGCCTGTCAGAATGTGAAGGTAGCTATGCCAACCAGATGGGAGAATACAACAAATGATAAAATGCAACCGGCCGGTGTGGCTGAGCGGTTCTAGGCACTTCTGTCTGGAACCATGCGACTGCTACGGTCGCAGGTTTGAATCCTGCCTCAGGCATGGATGTGTGTTAGTTAGGTTTAAGTAGTTCTAAGTTCTAGGGGACTGATGACCTTAGATGTTAAGTCCGATAGTGCTCAGAGCCATTTGATAAAATGCAACAAAGAAGATTTAAGTCCCTAAGAGATTTTCCTAACATTGTTAAAGGAAGGGCAGTTGGCAATTCAAAAAATAGACACTGAAGTCAAGAACTATGTATACAGTATTTCATATAATTGATATTCCTTTCTGCTGTGTATAAAACATAGTAGAATTTCATGTTCCTCTTTCCTCCCTGAGGAAAGAGGAGAAAGCTGGAAAAGTTTACGAAAGGAGGGCCACTCAGACGGCGGGTTGTGAGGGATCCATCTACTGTGAGGAGGTGGGGAGACAAAATCAAGGGGAATATGTTGGAGAGAGAGAGAGAGAGTAGGAGGACAAAAGTAGTACACTGTTACTTTTCTCCTTATTGAATTATTTTTGGCATTTCTGAAGTGTTCATTGTTATTGATTAATATACTGCAATCTCCAAATAATAAAATATTTGGTACA
This sequence comes from Schistocerca serialis cubense, assembly GCF_023864345.2. Taxonomy (NCBI): domain Eukaryota; kingdom Metazoa; phylum Arthropoda; class Insecta; order Orthoptera; family Acrididae; genus Schistocerca; species Schistocerca serialis. The sequence continues at coordinate 233,155,443 of NC_064642.1, forward strand.
CTTTATCTTCTCATTGAATACTCTCAACAAAGTTTTGTATTTTGCTCTCTTTATACCAATATCATTAAAATTTCCTCATAGATTTATTTGCAATTCATAGGTTAGTACTTTGTTGTACTTAGTATGTAATCACAAATTATGTACATAATGTAAAGCCAGAAAGCTGTACATGTTTCAGTTTTCTGCAACTAATGGAAAAGAGACCACCCAAACACTAGCAATATAATGCAGCCAGTTCCTGCACATAGCTAACATGAAGCTAATACTGAAAAAAAATGAGTGGGAAACAAAGAGTTGTTATTTAGTAAAATAAAGGACGTGCCACCTCTTTCACAATGGTATTCCAATGCCCACTAATCATATAAAATTTCCTGGTACATCCTTATACCATACCTAATCTCAATCCCTTGCCACATAGGTTATATCCATGTGAAAGTCACAGATGCAAGACCTGTTAAGTGCATCCCCACAGCATATCCCAATTATGTCCCACCACAGGTATATCCTACCTATCAGAGGCAGGGCCATCTGTGGAAGCAGTCATGTCATATGCTAGCTCTGCTCCATCCTCTGCACCGTCTTTTATGTGAGAATGATCACTCGTATGAATGGCCACCACCAAGCTGTGGCCAAGAGGAGAAGTGGTCAATCAGTGAAAGAACAGGCAGCCATGCACAGCATACTCGATTTCAATAGCTGCCACCTGGCTCCTTCCCACAATGTCACTTTCTCTGAATTACATAGATGGGAACTGTCCTAAAAATACAGCCTTTGATCTCACCATCCTCCTAGCCTTAATCTCTGATGACCTGTATCCTGAACTCTGTGCTTGTCACTTCATAAGTGAGAGTATGGTGGTGCAATGTTCCTACCCAGTCTTTTTTATTTGCATATCAGCTGCTCAACACCTTTCAACTAAAGGGTGAATGGTTACCATTATTTCTTACATTATTTGCATTTCCTGACTTTCAGCAGACAGTCCTCTTGAACACACACACACACACACACACACACACACACACACACACACACACACACAGTGGTGTGGCCTGTCATATTTGGAGGATTGTGGGGATTATAAGCATTGTTTTTAAAGTATGAGTAGCAGTTTTGGCTATATAAATCTTCATTAAATAATGTAGGCTGTCTGTTATTGATAATGTAGTGTAGAGAAGCTAGTTGTCATGCTGCTCTCTGTGGAAAGAATTGTTTTGACTGAAAGCCTTAGGATTTTCCCTCATGATTGGATCTGCGAAACTTGGTATTTGAATGAATGAGGTATGTTGTTCAAATATTTATTTGAGACACTTATCCATTACTGTTGATCATTAATGAGGAGAGAAACTTTTATTTTTATTGATACACAAAAATGCAAATGTATGAAGGAAAAAAGAACATGATCAGCCCACCCAAACATAAAAATCACAGGCAGTGTGAAACAATGATTTTCTGTATAAGTTTTGTCAGTTTGAATGATTGGCAGTAAATAATAAACAGCAAGCCACAACCAACAAAGCTCTGCACTTGACAATGATTCATGTCCTCCCAATCACAGAGACTAAAATAGTGGATTCAGAAAACAATGAGGACATTTTTCCCTGGCTGATAGCTACATTTTTTGAGAAGAGGACCCACCAGTGTGTAATGCTTGAAAATTAGCGCTGCTTACACATCATATTTTAACTACGTGTATTTTATTTGCTTATAAGAGGGCAGCCATAAGATATGTTGAGCATTTACCACCAGTTTTATCTGATGACGAGATGTATGTTGCAGAAGTTTTAAAACATTTTGGTCACTCAGGCCCCCCCTCCTAAGCTGTTGAGAGAGAGAGAGAGAGAGAGAGAGAGAGAGAGAGAGAGAGAGAGAGAGAGAGAGAGACAGAGACAGAGAGAGATAGAGAGAGAAAGAGAAGGTAGTAGCATTAATTTATAATGCTGTTTTATTTTTCATCTGTTCTTAGCATCACCTTCTTTAATTACGAATATTATCAATTACTTTTTAACATGGTTTAACATGCCTTGAAGCATATATAACACAAAAATTTATAATGAGACTAGTTAATGTGTTTTAGGCAGGTATCCATTGAACATTGTAACATGAAGACTGCTGGTGAATGATGACTGTTCAATCCACTAAGTTCATTGAGTGCCCTAAGATTAGATTAGATTAGATATACATTTTGTTCGACAGATCCATAACAAGGAGATCTTAAAGGCTGTAGAACATACCACCACCACCACCATCACATTATTGCAAATACATACAAGTACAAATAAAATATTTGCAGAGGATTTACTCAGTTTGAAACATTATTTCCATTGTAGAGAACTATGACACTAATGTCTTTAATGTCAGTACAAAAATTGTCTTTCCAGGTGGTGACATAGTAAACCATGATGGTACTGGATCAACAAGTATTTATGGAAAATATTTTGATGATGAAGGCTTTGAGTTGACACACAGTGGGCCAGGATTTATTAGTATGCTAATGCAGGTAAGTACTCTCACTAATCAGCACTGTCTTCTTTTTCTTTTGCCTTTGTCCAACATTGGTGCAGAGTCAGCATGGTTAGTAGTGGATTTGGCACGATTAACTTAAGGGGTGACTGGATGCCCTTCCTGTCACCACCCTGTTGCCACCAAGGATGGAATATATGTACCCCAACTGTCTGCATGGAGAGTTGTTCATGTGGAAGTGAGCAAAAGTTTATGAAATGATTATGACTCATGTAACTGAGGTGGAACTTGGGTACCAGCCTGGTATTCACCTAGTGAGATGTGGGAAACTGCCTACAAACCACATCCAGTCTGGCAGCACACCGATCCTTGTCGTTAATCTACCAAGCAGATTAGGTCTGTGGCCAGTGCATTTCCTCATCCCGGAAGCAGCACCTTAACATGCATGGCTATCCAACAGGTACTGATCAGTCTTTCTTTCTCTCAGTGAGACTCCATATTCAAAGTTCCTAAGCATGCAGATGGATAATAAATAGAGGGGCACCAGTACATGAATACGTTAACTTAAAAGTTCAGTTCTGCCTACTTTGTGCTTAGAAATCTTTCTCATTGAGTTGACCTTTGGACTGGCAGATTGTTAGCACACTTTCCCTCAATACTGTCCTATGGCACAATCTTCTGAGGTAATGCAGTTAAGGTCAAAAAACATCTGTTCTACTGAGGCATGCAGTAAGAATATAGTATGAAGTTGATAACGGAACATATTGCAAAAACCTTTTTTGGGACCTAGGGATTCCTAAATTTTTGTAACAGTTCATGTACCACCTAACGATATTTGTGGTTCATAACGAGAGTGAATTTAGATTAACTGTACAATCATGACCTCGAAACCAGAGTAAAGTCATTTCCCTATGGATTATGCATTCCTCTCTAGGATTAAAACTGGAGTTTTACATTCTGTTGCAAAAGTCTATAGCAGTTCATTGACAGGTATCAGGCAGGATGCTGAAAATCCCCAGATATCCAAAAACAAAGTACAAGAAACCTCTGGTGTTATTCTTCCTACCATTTAAATCTTTGTATTTTGGCAATTATTCATGAATATCCTTTGCTTACCGATATTTCTCTTTTCACAAAAAATAATGAAAAGCCATACATACAAATGGAGAAATGTAACAATAAGTCTGTAAAAGATGATGTACAGAAAGCTTCCAGCTATCCAGGTTAATGCAGACCCAAGGCTGCACAGGTACCTGAACAATATGAATAATACACAACGTACACATATTCAAAAGAAACTTATATGTATTGTATTTGCAAAACATGCTGTGTGTCAGATTTGAAAGCCCAGTGCATTAGTTACACATTACTTGCCAGAAACAATGTGTTGGAAATTATCAACCTTTAAGTCTTAAGGAAAGAGTTAGGCAAATATATAGACAGGAAATCAGTCGCGGACTTGTTGCACGTTCAGAGCCCCTGCATTGACCTGAAGATGAAATGGAAAAAAATGGAAAAATATTTCAGGGGTGTTTGACAGTCAGATCCTGCATCATATTCATAATGAGTCACATGTATAATAGTCTGTTCTAACGTAAAATACTCATTCTACTTATAACAGAACACTTCACACTTATTTAATTCTTTCAAAAATTGTCATACTGTTCATATGTAAACTTTACCCAAATGATCAGGAACTTGCTATGTATAGTTTGCCCATAAAACAATAATATTCATAACAATGGGCTGCTCATGACTTTTAGTATGACCCTTACAGAAGCTCAACTAATTATCTTATTTTGTCACTTCCTCAGGTAAAAATACAAATGGTTGTCAATTCTTCATAACAACTGTTCCAACACCCTGGCTTGATGGACATCACACCATATTTGGCAAAGTGAGTTACTGACATCATTCTGAAATTTGTGACACCTTGGTATGTGAAACAAGAAGCAGAATATATAAAAATAATAATTGTTTTCTTCTTTCAGGTTGTCACTGGGCAAAATGTTGTTCACATGATAGAACATGTTCCTACTGATTCGAATGACCGTCCACTGAAGCCAGTTACAATCAAAGAATCAGGCACCATAGACACACCTGAGCCATTTACTATTACTGATGATCTTTATGAGTAATTATAAACTTCAGCATTCCTACACACTGCATAGATGGTTGATATCCACCTTTAGAAATGGATCTTTAGATGTGAATTGAATGTTATAATGCTATATTTCTGTTTCTGAGTGGCTGTGAACTATATTGCAGATTGTGTGTTAGTTCAGGATGCAGAGTGATTTCCATGTATAACTGCTTCAGTATACATCTACATGCAGTATCAAAACTCCTTGCACAAACTAGTCACCAAATAGCTGCATGTTGTTCCGCATGTTCCCAAGGCTTGTAAGCAACTGTGATGTCATTTTTAATAATTGTTCCTACACTTTTAAATTTCTAGAATTCCATGGTATAAGTATTGTTAGTTTCTTATAGTTCCCTGAAAATTCTTTTCTGGTTCTACATTCCTCTTCTGTAAATTTGTGGGACAATGAATCATTTGCAACATTCATTTGTTACACATTTCAGTCATTAATAATTTATAAGCACGTATCTAGATAACATAATACTTTAAAACAGTAGAAATGACCCTCATATAAATTTTCCTACATTCCTCTTTCTTCGCTTCTGAACCTCTAAATTGCAAACACAAAATACGAAATGTTTTGCTGGTTTGCAAAAGTTGCTTTAACTGTGAATGTGGACACAAGGTAGTGAGTTTCAACTGAACAAATGAAAAACAAAATGTGCCAGACATACATTTACTAGTTTCTACAAATGCACACATACAAAATCATTTCTGGATTTTTAAATAATGATCTACACACACAAACATTATTTAATGTCAAACTTTATTCAATGCAAGTCTATGATTTCTTTTGCATGCTGCGGTCTCTGGGCATGGATCAAAGCATCTGCAGTGCCTCTGTTCTTCTCGTTTTCTGTTCTGTCTTTCTTCCACTGGATGATAAAAAACTGAATGTTCAAATATTTAGGAAACATAGGTTGCAAAAAAAGTTAGGAGCATTTTTTGTAGAGCTCTGCATACAAAAGCAAATAGTTTTTCACTTTCAGTTTCATGGAAACAAGTTATAATAATCACAACAAGATGTTTGGAACAGTATGACAAGATTGCTCTTGTTTTGTAATAGTTTTTGGAGGAAGATTTAATTTCTTTTACAGATGTATTCTAAGCTGTTGTATTTTTTATTTGTGCAATAACTTTCATAATATATTCTTTTCTTTCTTGAGAAAACTTTGCGTCTAAAAACCATCTTGAAGATAATTTCTTACAGGCTTGTAAATTATTCACAATCTGCTCAGATGAACATGCTTCATTGAAGTAGCATATTGTTTATTTTTAAACAGTTCCAACAATATAATTGAATAATTTTTTCATATATAATCACTAACTCTGAAAATGAAGGAAGTTGTTACTAACAAACTGATATGTGTTGAGAAGCAGATGCTCAGAAGGAAAAAGACTGCAATTTTTCAGTGAAACAGGGCAGAGAAAGCTAATTTAATTTTTCATTTATCCAATTCATTTTACATTTGCTTATTAATATGGTTCTAAGACATTTTCTGAATATGAGCCCAAGGAAATTCCAAAGAGAGGAAGAAAAGTAAGAGTGAAGCTTATATAAATATTCAGACTGTGACTTAGATGCCTGTACAAAACAAATAACAGGCACATAAAAGTAAAAGTATCATACAGCAGAATAATTATTTCCACACTTAGTACTTTCTGTAGAATCAGACTTATCAGTGACAAATTTTTATGAAAAGCAAGGATAGAGTTTTTGATAGTTAAAAGTTTTCTCAGGACTTTTTGTGATTAAGAACATCCTTGAGTTTTAATTTGATACATTGTGACACAAATCTATATCAAAGATTTTTGTAGCAATCAGAGCTTTAAACTATGATTTAATAATGTGTTTATAACATAGAAAATTAGAATATTTTTCCTTTGTAATTAGATAAGTAAATGAAAATGTGATATTTAATGCTCTTTATCTCTAGTTCCGCCAGAAAATCCATTCCACCACTCTTCCAGGAAGTTGACAAACCGTCTTTAAGTCACCTCATCTTTGTTTTTTTTTTTTATATATAATTTTTCCCACGTGGAATGTTTCCTTCCATTATATTGACGTCTTAGGATATAGGTTTTTATACCATTTCTACAACATGTAAATGTATATATTAAAATGATTTGCATTAAAGTAATGCACAATTTGATGACAAGAAAATTTGTGATTGTTGCTGTTCCCATAATGTCATACTTAATCAAAATTATGCCTTCAGCCTATATTTTTACTTCCTTAAAATATAGTTTAAGGCCATTCTAGAAACGGACCAACAGTGATTTCTGATAGTTGTGTATCACAAACTAGTTGTTTGGAGACAGAGAGAGAGTGTGTGTTCATAACTCTACATTTTTAATAAATTTGCATTCTAGGGTGTGTTGAATGAGTAGAAACCTCAGTATTTAGTCTCACAGAACATTACATCCTGGCAGAATGCACATTGCTAGATGGCTAACTTATATTTGAGCCTTGGAGGTAAATTCCAGTTAACATCAGTGTTCACACTAATCCCCATACAATCAAAAAGTGAAATAAAAGTACCTTGTCAGCCACTCTTACTTTTGGACTCAGGGAGGTAAATTACATTTAACATCAATGCTGCTATTACACAGATTTTTAACTGTCCCAATACACAGACAGCTAATAGTTTTCTGTGTTCAGTTATATAAATGCTAAGGTATATAGTAATAATAGATTCCATAATTATCAATGTGAGTAGATTATCATCACTTGAAATTGGTTGTTAGTCTGTTTTACAGAAGTAGCCTTCCACGGCTGGCTCTGCCATTTATAACTCGAGTCATTCCATGTTCTGAAGACTCTTCTTCATGATGAGATTTATGGAATACAATGCATGAATGAATGAACTTGTAATATTTGTGCCCATGATGTGGCTGTGTCATCGTACGTGTAGGTTCTGGCCTCGTCAGACATTTGATGGAGTAATTACATTAACAAAGAAAAATTCAATCAAGAAAACTAACAAATGTGAGACAGAATCCCTGGCTAGTTGTTACCTTTCTGTGGCGAAATGTGTAGTACTGCTGATGCATGCACATAAAAGTAACAGTGATGATATTATTCTAGCTTTAAGATCTGTTAGCTCTTTTCTTGGGTAGAAGAGAAAGATAGAATGGGAGCTGAGTGACCTGCCTTTCCTTTTTAAGCTCTCCAACTCAACCCCATTCACCTCCCTGAGTTCTGAAAGCTATGATAATTTCATTGCTTCTACCTTTATGTGTGTGTCTCTCTGAAGTACAAAATATTTCGAATCTATAGGGCATTTGTATTTTTGCACATCTCATCAAGAACCGTCACTGACATCTAAAGAAAAGTATGCTATAGGTTCAATTTCTTCATCCATCCATCCACCCATTTTGTTTTGTAAATCCTACTCTGAAGGAGAATCTTCAGGGATGTGGAAGGAATTGGGGGATATGTTAAAAAATTGAAGCAGCTGTTAGAACTGCATTAATAATTAACAACTCTTTAACTGCTTTAAACTTTTTGTGGTTATTCTAGCTAAATTTAACATACAAAAATTAATATTAAAAGTTCTGTTTTGGAACAAGTCCATCTCTGACAACATTAGGCATGTCATCATCACTGCAATGGTCATCACATTATTGTTTGTAACAGAGGGACATTTTGTTGAGTCCTGTTTTGGCCTCTATGCTAGTAATGGTTGCATCAGGGTTTTATATTCAAAGATAAAAACTATGACCCAAAACTACCTCACAAGTGATTCTATTCTAGATATTATGAGCTATACCTTGACATACATCACATTTTGTAGGGTGCAAAGTTTTCAAAGAAATTTGCTCATCTTCTGACACCCCACTTACTACTAAATATTTCAGATACACCATAGCTGTGGGACCACTGAATGAGAAATGTATCTAATTTAATCTTATTACTTGCTATTGTCTGTAACTTCACCTTACAAGTTATCGGCTGAACACACAGTACTATAACAGAAATAATTATTTCCACAATTAAATAACTGTGTACAAAGCAGAAGCCCAAGAACAAGAAGAGCATTAGCATACTAACAAGTGAAGAACCCAGCTTAAACTGGTGGAACTGAATAAAAATTATTTTAAAATAAAGAGATGGGAAGTTAAGATTACAGAAGCCCAGGTCACTAAAGAAACAATACTGTGTAACAGGTAATTATGATTAGCAGACTTGCAACAGTCATAAATGAGATATCATTTGACAAAACGCTAAACATTTCCTAGAAACAATGATTGTTAACTCATGTAGTACTTAGAAAGCCTTGTTTCCAAAAAGAGACATTGCTGTGTTGTATGTACTTACATTGTCCTTCATCGAAGTGCAACTGAAGAGTTTCAGTGAAGTGATGAAAACACAGCAGAAAATTTCCTGATGTTGCAGAATTCAGTTAAAATCATAAAATATAGCTTTTGATATTGGGATAATGCAGGACTAGAGTCTAGTGTTCTGTTGACAGTCAAGTCATTAGTGATGGGTACTACTGCAGAATGGATACATAAAAACAAAATTATGTAGCGCATCCTTATGCTGTCCATGTCTAGTGTGCATACTGTTCCATTTTGCTAACAACTGAATGACAAATCACCCATTTTGTATTTTTAAAAAGGATCATTCTTTCATAGACACATAGAAATAAACAACAAGTTTCCCCCACACCCACCTTTCCTCCTCTGACAATCTCAGTCACTCTTAAACTGGCTTCTGAGTGACTTGACCCACACCCTCATCCCTCTACCATCTTAAACGCCCTCAACTACTTTGTCTTTCCTACATTTCAGACTGAAAATGTGGTCACCAGTATTAGGAATACTATCTTTATTTACGTTCAGGTGTATTTATCTGCTGTACTGAGAGTTTCACCTCCGGTAGGTAAGTAATGGTTTGCCTATATGTCTCACATTAAATCACTCTAAAACATTGTTCAGGGTTTAACAGAAATGTGCAGCCAAATATTTGGGATGCTTTCCACATGTTGTTGTTGTTGTGGTGGTCTTCAGTCCAGAGTCTGGTTTGATGCAGCTCTCCATGCTACCCTATCCTGTGCAAGCTTCTTCATCTCCCAGTACTTACTGCAACCTACATCCTTCTGAATCTGCTTAGTGTATTCATCTCTTGGTCTCCCTCTATGATTTTTACCCTCCACACGGCCCTCGAATACTAAATTGGTAATCCCTTGATGCCTCAGAACATGTCCTACCAACCGATCCCTTCTTCTAGTCAAGTTGTGCCACAAATTTTTCTTCTCCCCAATTCTATTCAATACCTTCTCATTAGTTATGTGATCTACCCATCTAATCTTCAGCATTCTCCTGTAGCACCCAACTTCGAAAGCTTCTTGTCCAAACTATTTATCGTCCATGTTTCACATCCATACATGGCTACACTCCATACAAATACTTTCAGAAACGACTTCCTGACACTTAAATCTATACTCGATGTTAACAAATTTCTCTTCTTCAGAAATGCTTTCCTTGCCATTTCCAGTCTACATTTTATATCCTCTCTACTTTGACCATCATCAGTTATTTTGCTCCCCAAATAGCAGAACTCCTTTACTACTTTAAGTGCCTTATTTCCTAATCTAATTCCCTCAGCATCGCACGATTTAATTCGACTACATTCCATTATCCTCAGTTTGCTTTTGTTGATGTTCATCTTATATCCTCCTTGCACGACACTGTCCATTCCATTCAACTGCTCTTCTGGGTCCTTTGCTGTCTCTGACAGAATTACAATGTCATCGGCGAACCTCAAAGTTTTTATTTCTTCTCCATGGGTTTTAATACCTACTCCAAATTTTTCTATTCTTTCCTTTACTGCTTGCTCAATATACAGATAGACTAACAACCCTGTCTCTCTCCCTTCCCAACATATTTAGAAAAATAAAATATGTTCATGGGCAAGTGTGTCCTGAAACACTTAATTTCTATTTTGAAACTCATTTCCTACAACTTTTCACAGCACATTCTTACATGAAATGTTCAAAATGCCATCCTGGTTACACATGATTAAATTGTAACTCTTAGATTCACTGCCAGTGCTTTGTCTTCCGTTTGATGAAATCGAATACGGTCATGTAACATACGCCATTGCCTTACTTACATGTAGCATTGACTTTTTAAGTGATCATCATGGATCTGGTCAGCATGTAACTGTAATATTTGCCTTAGTTACATGTATTTATTTATTTATTTTCGTTGGATCTGTAGACAACATACATTAGCACTGACTTTTAAAAAGATCATTACAAACCTTGCAAACATATAACAGTTTACTGGTACGCATCATAGACTTGGTTTCTTGCAATGGAAGTGTACACAAATGCAGAGTTAGCAATGACTACTTGGTGTATGGATTATCTTGTGCTACTTGCTGTGCCACACGATGTTTGCATTAACAAAGAGAGTCTTGGGAACAAGGTACTCCAAAGAGGATGTTTGAAACAATTGATTGTCATTTAAGAAGTGTGGAATAGTTAAATCTGTTATTTGGAAATAGACAGGTCTATGGGGAGGAGGACACCACAAATGGAGGAGGCAATTCCTCGTGCAACTGATGATAATCCTATAACAATGTCAGTGGAAGGTAAATGTGGCAGTAAGTAATGTCACTACAGGACTATATGGCGAGTGTTACATGATAACTTAATAGATCCATACCATTTACAGGGTGTGCAGGCAATATCAGCAACTGATTTTTCTCTGCAGGTACAGTTCGGGGAATGATTTATGCAGAAATGTGTCAACCCTTATTTTGTGCAGCTGTGCTGTTCATAGATGAGATTTTTGTTAAATGTGGTCAGATTACAAACTGTGTGAGTCACCATGCAAGGGCTGATATGAATCCCCATGCAGCTGTTAAATCAAATCATCAATAAAGACTCTCTGTCAATGTTTGGCCCGTCATTGTTGGTGAATATATTTTACGGTCCCATATTCTTACAGCCATGAAGTTGCACTGCTCCATTAAGGAATAGTCTGTTTCTGCTAGAAGGAGTGCTACAGATATGTACTTCATGCAAAATGGATCTGCTCCTTGTTTCAGTGTTAATACTCATTACTTTCTGAATATCCAATTCTGTGACAGAGGGCTAGAAAGCAGTGAACCGATTGCCTTACCTCGATATCCCTTGGGCCTAAATCCATAGACTTTTATTTGTCAGTGTACTTGAAAGCTCTAATGCATCAAAACAGGTATGTCTTAATGCCCATATTGTTGAAAGCTGTGAAACCATGCACAATACTCCTGGGATACATCAGTGGAGATGGCGTTCAATGTGATGGTGGGTTGAGCCATACATCAATGCTAAGAGAGTCCATTTTGAACATGTAAGAAAGAGTTTAATGTGACAGACCCTATACTGGTTTGTTCTTTATACTTGCCATGCTATTAACAGACTGCATCGGTGAGTATCCTCTAATAGGAGCCTCATAGAAATGTCAATTCCAAGCATGCTTTGGCGCAGCTGTTGGCCAAGAAATATTTCACAGAAATGTCAATTCCAAGCATGCTTTGGTGCAGCCATTGGCCAAGAAATATTTATGGGCTATTGGTAATGACTAGTCAGTCAAAATCATACAGCCATTAAAAATGCATGTCAGTATTGACAGAAATGAACTTAATACCTGATTTGCTCTGCTCTGGTCTGTCTGCCATAATTAATGCACTATAGAGAGTAGTAAAAAATGAGTTTCGACATGGAAATAAAGTGTCTCCAGATGTATGCCCATAATACATATTTTTCTTCTTCATGTCAAAAATGTGTCCTGCAAGGCTGACAGTACTTTTTTGTTACATCTTATATGTCCCCATACGGTTGTTTCTATTAAATCTACATCCATATTCTGCAAACCACTGTGAAATGCTTTGGCAGAGGGTACTTCACATTGTATGAGCTAATAGGTCTTCTTCCTGTTCCATTCATGTATGGAGTGTGGGAAGAACAATTGCTTAAATGTCTCTGTTTGTGCTGTGGTTAATCTAACCTTGTCCTTCCAGTCCCTATGACAGCAGTACATAGGGGATTGTAGGACATTCCTATGTTCATTAATTAAAGCTGGTTCTTGAAACATTCACCAGGCTTTACAGGGATACTTTGTGTCTATCTTTAAGTGTCTGCCATTTCAGTTTCTTCAGCATCTCTGTGACACTGCCCCGTGGGTCAAACAAATCTGTGGCCATTTATGCTGCCCATCACTGTATACATTCAGAATCCCTCATTAGTCTTATTTGGCACAGGTCCCGCACACTTCAGCAATATTCTAGGATGTGTCGCACAAGTGTTTTGTAAGCAACCTGCTTTGCAACCTGATGCATTTCCTTAGTATTCTACCAATGAACTGAAGTCTGCCATCTGTTTTATCTATAACTGACCATATGTGATTGTTCCTTTTCATATCCCCATAAATTGCTACTCCCAGGTTTTTTATATCAGTGAACAGATTCGAGTTCTCTGTGATATTTTAATCATTGGATTCTAGTGTTTTAATTTTGTTAACTATACCATTTAAGGAGATGGGACATGGATAAACTGACTAAACCAGAGGTTGTACAGAGTTTCAGGGAGAGCATAAGGGAACAATTGACAGGAATGGGGGAAAGAAATACAGTAGAAGAAGAATGGGTAGCTCTGAGGGATGAAGTAGTGAAGGCAGCAGAGGATCAAGTAGGTAAAAAGATGAGGGCTAGTTTGAAATCCTTGGGTAACAGAAGAAATATTGAATTTAATTGATGAAAGGAGAAAATATAAAAATGCAGTAAATGAAGCAGGCAAAAAGGCATTCAAACATCTCAAAAATGAGATCGACAGGAAGTGCAAAACGGCTAAGCAGGCATGGCTAGAGGACAAATGTAAGGATGTGGAGGCTTATCTCACTAGGGGTAAGATAAATACTGCCTACAGGAAAATTAAAGAGACCTTTGGAGGAAAGAGAGCCACTTGCATGAATATCAAGAGCTCAGATGGAAACCCAGTTCTAAGCAAAGAAGGGAAAGCAGAAAGGTGGAAGGAGTATCTAGAGGGTCTATACAAGGGCGATGTACTTGAGGACAATATTATGGAAATGGAAGAGGATGTAGATGAAGATGAAATGGGAGATATGATACTGCGTGAAGAGTTTGACAGAGCACTGAAAGACCTGAGTCGAAACAAGGCCCCGGGAGTAGACAACATTCCATTAGAACTACTGACGGCCTTGGGAGAGCCAGTCCTGACAAAACTCTACCATCTGGTGAGCAAGATGTACGAGACAGGCGAAATACCCTCAGACTTCAAGAAGAATATAATAATTCCAATCCCAAAGAAAGCAGGTGTTGACAGATGTGAAAATTACTGAACTTTCAGTTTAATAAGTCACAGCTGCAAAATACTAACACGAATTATTTACAGACGAATGGAAAAACTGGTAGAAGCCGACCTTGGGGAAGATCAGTTTGGATTCCGTAGAACTGTTGGAACACGTGAGACAATACTGACCTTGCGACTTATCTTAGAAGAAAGATTAAGGAAAGGCAAACCTACGTTTCTAGCATTTGTAGACTTAGAGAAAGCTTTTGACAATGTTGACTGGAATACTCTCTTTCAAATTCTAAAGCTGGCAGGGGTAAAATACAGGGAGCGAAAGGCTATTTAAATTTGTACAGAAACCAGATGGCAGTTATAAGAGTCGAGGGACATCAGAGGGAAGCAGTGGTTGGGAAGGGAGTGAGACAGGGTTGTAGCCTCTCCCTGATGTTATTCAATCTGTACATTGAGCAAGCAGTAAAGGAAACAAAAGAAAAATTTGGAGTAGGTATTAAAATCCAGGGAGAAGAAATAAAAACTTTGAGGTTCGCCGATGACATTGTAATTCTGTCAGAGACAGCAAAGGACCCAGAAGAGCAGTTGAATGGAATGGACAGTGTCTTGAAAGGAGGATATAAGATGAACATCAACAAAAGCAAACTGAGGATAATGGAATGTAGTCGAACTAAGTCGGGTGATGCTGAGGGAAATAGATTAGGATATGAGACACTTAAAGTAGTAAAGGAGTTTTGCTATTTGGAGAGCAAAATAACTGATGATGGTCGAAGTAGAGAGGATATAAAATGTAGACTGGAAATGGCAAGGAAAGCGTTTCTGAAGAAGAGAAATTTGTTAACATCGGGTATAGATGTAAGTGTCAGGAAGTCATTTCTGAAAGTATTTGTATGGAGTGTAGCCATGTATGGAAGTGAAACATGGACGATAAATAGTTTGGACAAGAAGAGAATAGAAGCTTTTGAAATGTGGTGCTACAGAAGAATGCTGAAGATTAGATGGGTAGCTCACGTAACTAATGAGGAGGTATTGAATAGGATTGGGGAGAAGAGAAGTTTGTGGTACAACTTGACTAGAAGAAGGGATCGGTTGGTAGGACATGTTCTGAGGCATCAAGGGATCACCAATTTAGTATTGGAGGGCCGTGTGGAGGGTAAAAATCGTAGAGGGAGACCAAGAGATGAATATACTAAGCAGATTCAGAAGGATGTAGGTTGCAGTAGGCACTGGGAGATGAAGGAGTTTGCACAGGATAGATTAGCGTGGAGAGCTGCATCAAACCAGTCTCAGGACTGAAGACCACAACAACAACAACCATTTTATATTTCTGAAAATTTAAAGCAAATTGCCAATCTTTGTACCACTTTGAAATAGTAATGAGACAGAATAGTATACAGTTACTCTCACAGTTATGTAACAAACACATAAAACACTGTATTAATTCACTCATCATGTTTTGTGGGTTCCACAGTTAACAAGAACCTTTAGGAATATCAGACAAGTCACAAATACATTAATAACATGAAGCATCTGTTAAATACAGCATTAATAATTTACCACCTAAAACGTTTGTGCTCACTCAAGTTAATTTATCATAACAAAATTAACAGGAAAGACACAACTCTGAAAAAAAGAATTTTATGCTTCATAAGTTATTTTAAATAGCTGCTGTTCTTCTTCTATTAGACCGTTGCTAAGCTTAATATCACCATGAGCACATTAACATTTATCATGAAACAATACTTCTGTGAACACAGTAAGAGACTTCTACTTACTGTACTACAGCAAAAATACAGGTAAATAAAAGGTGACAGAAACACTAGTTTTCAGAATCAAATGAAGAGGGGTGAAGAGAATGTGTAGGGCAGGATGAGAAGAAAGCCCACAATGAAAAAACCAGGAAACTTTTAAATTAGGATAAAAATATCTTGACTGTGAACTCAATTGTGTCTTTATTTTTGCCAAATACATCTTCCTCTTTGGTGTAACTGTATCTTAATAGATATAAATAGGAAGCTCTTCACTCTCTGCTGTCCTGTGTCTATCTCTTAATCTTCTGCTAATGTTGTCATGATTATTATTATTATTATTATTATTATCTTTCCTTTCTCAGACCTTAGGTCTGGTTCGGAATGAAAGTGACGCGGACCTTGATCAAGCGTCACTTCCTTTTAACTGTACGGTATATGTTACATTGCGTTTAGGAACTTTCGGGTAATTGAACATGTATCAATAATTACAGATTTCTGAAGTTGTATATATAAGTTTGGATGTAGCTGTATTGCATTGATGTACTGGTGGATATTGCGTGGTATGACTCCTGTAGTTGAAAGTATAATTGGTATAATGTCAACTTTATCCTGATGCCACATGTCCTTGACTTCCTCAGCCAGTTGGATGTATTTTTCAATTTTTTCTCCTGTTTTCTTCTGTATATTTGCTGTATTGGGTATGGATATTTCAATTAGTTGTGTTAATTTCTTCTTTTTATTGGTGAGTATGATGTCAGGTTTGTTATGTGGCATTGTTTTATCTGTTATAATGGTTCTGTTCCAGTATAATTTGTATTCATCACTCTCCAGTACATTTTGTGGTGTATACTTGTATGTAGGAACGTGTTGTTTTAAAAGTTTATGTTGTAAGGCAAGCTGTTGATGTATTATTTTTGTGACGTTGTCATGTCTTCTGGGGTATTCTGTATTTGCTAGTATTGTACATCCGCTTGTGATGTGATCTACTGTTTCTATTTGTTGTTTGCAAAGTCTGCATTTATCTGTTGTGGTATTGGGATCTTTAATAATATGCTTGCTGTAATATCTGGTGTTTATTGTTTGATCCTGTATTGCAATCATGAATCCTTCTGTCTCACTGTATACGTTGCCTCTTCTTAGCCATGTGTTGGATGCGTCTTGATCGATGTGTGGCTGTGTTAGATGATACGGGTGCTTGCCATGTAGTGTTTTCTTTTTCCAATTTACTTTCTTTGTATCTGTTGATGTTATGTGATCTAAAGGGTTGTAGAGGTGGTTATGAAATTGTAGTGGTGTAGCCGATGTATTTATGTGGGTGACTGCTTTGTGTATTTTGCTAGTTTCTGCTCGTTCTACAAAGAATTTTCTTAAATTGTCTACCTGTCCATAATGTAGGTTTTTTATGTTGATAAATCCCCTTCCTCCTTCCTTTCTGCTTAATGTGAATCTTTCTGTTGCTGAATGTATGTGATGTATTCTATATTTGTGGCATTGTGATCGTGTAAGTGTATTGAGTGCTTCTAGGTCTGTGTTACTCCATTTCACTACTCCAAATGAGTAGGTCAATATTGGTATAGCATAGGTATTTATAGCTTTTGTCTTGTTTCTTGCTGTCAATTCTGTTTTCAGTATTTTTGTTAGTCTTTGTCTCTATTTTTCTTTTAGCTCTTCCTTAATATTTCTATCATCTATTCCTATTTTATGTCTGTATCCTAGATATTTATAGGCATCTGTTTTTTCCATCGCTTCTATGCAGTCGCTGTGGTTATCCAATATGTAATCTTCTTGTTTAGTGTGTTTTCCCTTGACTATGCTATTTTTCTTACATTTGTCTGTTCCAAAAGCCATATTTATATCATTGCTAAATACTTCTGTTATCTTTAGTAATTGGTTGAGTTGTTGATTTGTTGCTGCCAGTAGTTTTAGATCATCCATGTATAGCAAATGTGTGATTTTGTGTGGGTATGTTCCAGTAATATTGTAACCATAATTTGTATTATTTAGCATGTTGGATAGTGGGTTCAGAGCAAGGCAGAACCAGAAAGGACTTAATGAATCTCCTTGGTATATTGCACGCTTAATCTGTATTGGCTGTGATGTGATATTATTTGAATTTGTTTGGATATGAAGTGTGGTTTTCCAGTTTTTCATTACTATGTTTAGGAACTGTATCAATTTAGGATCTACTTTATATATTTCCAATATTTGTAGTAACCATGAGTGGGGTACACTATCAAAAGCTTTTTGGTAATCGATGTATGCGTAGTGTAGCGACCTTTGTTTAGTTTTAGCTTGATATGTCACCTCTGCATCTATTATCAGTTGCTCTTTACATCCTCGTGCTCCTTTCCAACAGCCTTTTTGTTCTTCATTTATAATTTTGTTCTGTGTTGTATGTGTCACTAGTTTCTGTTTAATGACTGAAGTTAATATTTTGTATATTGTTGGTAGGCATGTTATGGGGCGATATTTAGATGGGTTCGCTGTGTCTGCTTGATCTTTAGGTTTCAGATAAGTTATTCCATGTGTAAGTGTATCAGGGAATGTGTATGGGTCTGCAATGTAACTGTTAAATAATTTAGTTAGATGTGAATGTGTTGAGGTGAACTTCTTTAACCAGAAATTTGCTATTTTATCATTTCCAGGGGCTTTCCAATTGTGAGTAGAATTAATTGCTTGGGTGACTTCATGTTGCAAAATTGTCACTTCAGGCATTTGTGGTATCATCTTGTATGTGTCTGTTTCTGCTTGTATCCACCGTGCATGCCTGTTATGTTGTACCGGGTTTGACCATATGTTGCTCCAGAAGTGTTCCATGTCTGTTATGTTTGGTGGATTGTTTATTTCAATGTGTGTGTTTTCTATTGTCTGGTAAAATTTCTTTTGGTTTGTGTTGAATGTTTGGTTTTGTTTCCTTCTATTTTCACTTTTTTTGTATCTTCTGAGTCGTTTGGCAAATGCTTGTAATTTCTGCTTCTTTTCGTCTAATTGCTCTGTCGCTTCTTGTTGTGAGATTTTACCTAACCTTTTTCGTTTTTTTTCCGAGATTTCATTTCTTATAAATTGTGTTAGCTGTCCGATGTCTTTTCTCAGTTTTTCTATTTTGATCTGTAGCCTGTGTTGCCATGCTGGTTTTGTGGGTTTCTTCTGTGTGTTGGTTGGTTCTGATCTCTGCCTAGTGTGTATATTTAGTGTAGTGAGTGCTCCTATATATACCAGTAGTTGTAACTCTTCCATAGTTGTGTTTTCATTTATTTTGTTGTGTATGATTGTGTTGATAGTTTTTATTGTTGTTTCGACTTGTGGGTTATTTGGTGGTCTATGCAAGAATGGTCTAATGTCTGTATTTGTGTCTTTGTATTCTATATATGTTTGCTGAAATTTTTCTTCTATATCTAATATCTGTGTCACTTTGTGTTCTATTTGTGCTTGTTCTGGTGGCTGCCTTAAGATTTCGTTTTCCTCCGATTGTTTAATTGGTGCGTGTTGTTCTTTGTTTGTTTGCTCTGGGATGTTTGAGTCCATTACTGTATTTTCTTCTTCTTCTGATTGCACATTATTTTGTTCCAGTATTTGTTGTACTTGTTGTTTGATGTTATCTAATTCTGACTGGGGTATCCTGTTATATTTTATTATTACACGGATCTGATCAGCTAGTCGTTGTTCTGTTAAAAATTTTAATTCTGGGTATCTGGTAATAAATGTTGTGTATACTTGTGATCTGTATCCAGTTGTGTTGGTTCCTAGGTTTGTTGCTTGTTAATAACAGAACATGAGGTGTCGATTAACTTCATCTGACCATCTCATCCTCTGTCTTTGTTTTCCTTCTAGGGTAGTTGCAGGAAGCATATCCTGCAAAACACCTCTATTTGGATTTAAATCATTTTCCAGTTGGCTAGCAGTGTCGTTACCATTGTGGGCGGGCATAGGGTTCAAGCGTCATCCCCGACCATGACGGCGCTTGTCCGAGGCTTCATTAGTTCTGTCCTGAACCAACTAATCACATTAAAAGGGGGGTTAGCCCTATTAGTGGTTTGTTCTTTTCGTCGCCTTTTACGACTGGCAGAACATACCGGAGGCCTTTTCTTTTGTTATTATTATTATTGTTATTATTATTATTATTATTAATGCAGCATACCAAACCTCATCCCTCCTCTGTCTTCCTTGCAAATTTTCTTTCGTAGTCTCTTCATTGCAGGCAATTTCTGTCCAATATAAGTCATCAGCAAACACTGCATTTTTTGAAATGCTTTTTAAAGTCACTGCACCTACTGTTTACATACCCTCATTCTGAGTTTAGTTTCATGTCTGTGAAGTAGTCTGTTAATTAGACCCTCAGCTCTCTGTTATGTAGGTAAGACTCCGTCCATGCAAGAAGGTTGCTATTATATCATAGATCACTAATTCAGACACATCTGGAAAAAGTGACATGTCTGTAATCAGAGGTGGTGTCTTACATACAGTTTTGTATATGTGTGCTACTACATAATATTTAAGTCTGTCAGATAACATGCCTAGTCACCTAATCATTACAAATATTAACTTACAGGTAACCCTATAAAGTCAGGACAATATTTCAATATTCTACATGAAACATCATCATGGCCAGCAGAATTACTACTTTTTTGTGACCTGATGAATTTTCTAATTTGCTTGGGGACTATACTTTCAAAACTAATTTCTGTTAGCAGCACATGCAGTGTGTACAAGCAAATCTAATGCATCTGTATTGAGCCATCTTTAATGATTGCAATATTTGCTGCCACTATCAGGAAAATATTTTAAAAGTGTCAGCATTCTGCAAGAACTTTTCTGGGGCTCCTTTTCGTAGGATCATTATTTTTTTTAGTTTCTTATTTAAAAATGTTCCAAACAGCTTTTGCCTTATTCTTGGAGTATAATACAGGGTGTCTCAAACCTTTCAGGTCAAATTGAAATAGGTGACAGTGGGTCTACATCTGATTATATTGAGATAGCGAAGCAATGGTCAGAAATGTATATGTATTGTGTTATAGACATACACAGCGTACACTTCATAACAACAATGTAGCTCATAATAATCATTCAAAGTGATGACTGCCAGTCTTAATGCATGTATCACAACAGCTCATGGAGTTCTGCCACACTGTCGCAAACATCCCGGGTGTGTGTTGTATGCTGGAACAGGGAGCAGGTAATAAACAGTGTACAACCCTGACCACCAGATATACTGTACCCACTTATCTCATAGTGCAAGTATCATGTTATGACCACATGCATCACACCAAGGAATTAGCCTGTGCCACACACACACTACTACCCACAGTATCAGTTGTCCATTGCACAAGACAGCTTTTGATGTGATGTGTCCTTGGTGAGGAGTGTTATTGTGTACAGAGCATGACGCATATTCAAAAATGGAACGTTCCTCATCACATGAGTTGGCAGACATGCATTTAATGTACAGTGCAGAATGATGTAGTGTTCTCAAAGCAGCATGAATGTACAGAGAATGCTTTCCCAACTGACATCATCCTAACTGAAAGAATTTTACCTCTGTGGATGCCACCTTATGAGAGTCAGGTTTGTTCATGCCACAGAGAACTGTCCAAGGTTCCCACCAAAGACATGTCTGAACACCAGACTTTGGATCACGTGTCTGAAAACCCAGCAATAACAAACCATCAACTTACCTGTAAAATGCACACTCTGAAGGGTGGAGTGTGGAGACTACTGGTGAAACCTGTGTGAGCACTGAGACCAATAGATTTTGACCCATGTTCACTTCTCTCAATGTATTATCCCCCACAGTACTGTAGCACCAAACTTCATACAGTATGTATAGTTCACAGATGAGGCCTAGTTCACTGCTGATGTTTTCAACAGCCACAATAGTAATGTCTGGAATGAGAACAATCCACATGGCATCCACATCAGTTGCCACCAGCAACGATTCTCTGTCAACATATAGGCAAACATTGTCCAAGATCACCTAATAGGGCCTTATTTGCTGCCTCCCCATTTAAATGGTCCACATTATCTGGCATTCCTGTTAGAGGTGCTGCCACAGTTCTTGAAGAGTGTACCCCTCGTTGTCCACAAAAGGATGTGATTTCAACATGATGGTGCACCAGCCCACTTCAGTGTTTAATGTCCATGAGCACCTGAGTGTCCACATAACCCCATCTTATCATTGGATTGAAAGAGGAGGTCCTGTCCCATGGCTAGCATGATTGCCAGATCTCATGCCTCTGGACTTCTCCCTCTGCAGTTTCGTCAAGATGTTGGTGTATTAAATCCACCTAGAAACAGATGAATACCTGCTTACTAGGGTCCAACCTGCCTGTCTTCTGTTATAACAGGCAACATGGATCTTTGGTAGAGTGTGGCATAACTCCATGTGCTGTTGCCAGGTATACATTGAGACTGGCAATTGTCACTTTGAACAATATTGCACTGTGGTTATGTGGTGTATGCTACGTAATCCATAACACATTTCCAACCATTGGTTGCCTATCTCAATATAACTGGTGTAGACCCACTATTAGCTGTTTCTATTTGACCAAACAGGTTTCAGACTCCTTTTGGTTGTTTGAGCATAGTACATGACTTTTGTTTTCTTTAACAGCAGATTTGAGTATTTGACAATACTTATGCTAATGGAGCTTAAGCTCTGAATTAGTTAGAGCTCTCTCTTCCTGACAAAAGATACTTTAATCTCAGGTTATCCATCCACCCTTACTTCTATTAAACTGTACCCTTATTTGTATTACATGAAGATAAGATTCAACATGCTGCAGAAATATGTTTAACAAAGAGCTAAATTTACCATCAACACTCAATGCTTTACAAACTTCTCCCCAGCATTCTTCCCATAATTTCTCTCTAAACACACTGATTGAGCCATTGCTTATCTATGTCATACAATACTTTTTTGCTATGATCTGTACTTATGTTATCAGTACATTTTATTGTCAACATTTGATGTCATGGCCAGGTAAACCACTGGCACTGGTATTATGAATATTTTAGAACTGTTGGCTGAATAATCTTGGCACATTAAATGCTAGGAAGTGGGCCAGACCGCCAAGGGAAATAGATGAAATGAGCAAGAATACAGTTCTGTTGGAAGACTGAATTATAGTACTTACCTGCGATACTCAGACTCTGGCACAAGAAAAACTGTAGGTACCATTTCTTCACATTTGAGGATTGCCGGGGGAGTTGTTAGGGACTAGTCACATGTTCCACAGACACTACCATATTGCTTTAGAAGTCTGCATTGACTACTTATTTCTGCTCTACGATTCCTCTAGATTATGGAAGTTGTAGATGATAAACAGTTTTAATGCACATTTGAAAACACTTTGTGTCACACATTTTATTTCCATCAACTTATTGGTCCACAGCTCATGGTCTAGTGGCTAGCGTTGCTGCCTCTGGACCATGGGGTCCTGGGTTCGATTCTCGGCCGGGTTGGGGATTTTCTCTGCCCAGGGACTGGGTGTTTGTGTTGTCCTCATTATTTCATCATCATCATCGTCATTTGTGACGGTGGCTAGAGTGGATTGTGTAAAAATTGGGACTTTGTACAGGTGCAGTTGAGTGCCCAAGAAACCGACCATCATCATCATCTACTTATTAGCAAATAATGTTACCGTCATTACTACAGATGTCAGTGGCTTCTAAAGGAGTTCACAATGCAGCCACAAAATTCTCTGAGCATTTGCCTGATAGCCCACAATATCTGAAAAGTAGCAAAGCAAATGTAAGTCTAATCTGAAATCATTTCTTCTGGGCAATTCCTTCTATTCTACAACTGTATCTATACTTTGCAAATCACTATGAGCTGCAATGCAAAGAATAGTTTCCATTGCACCACATATTAGGAGCACTCCCCATTCCATTTACACATGGACCGCAGGAGCCTACTGCATAAAGCCTCTGTGTTCATTGTAATTAATCCAATCTTGTCTATGCAAACTCTACAAAAGCAGAATATTGGGATTTGTACTACATTCCTACATTCTTCATTTAATACTGGTTTCTGAAATTTTGTAAATTGGCATCCATGGGATGGCTGGTGCCTATCTTCAAGTGTCGGCTAGCTCAGTTTTTCTGAACTTCTGTAATTCTCTTCTGTAGATCAAACAAACCTGAATATATTCATGACTTTCCGATATCTCTGTTATTCTCACACTGAAATGGATTGTTGACAACAAATTTATCAGTGATAAATATGCCAAGAGATAGTTGTTAGCATTGCCAACTGCTCAAATAGAAGTCTGCATATGATGTATTTGTGTGACTACATACATTATTCCAATTACCATTTTGTGGCCTGAGTGCCTCTTTGTATATGTGAGAAGTTACCCCAAATTTATTATGCAGGACAAAAATTAATAAAAAGAAGACAAATATGTTTACTTGCCCCAATTTCACTATTTTCAAAGAGATTAATTCTGGTTGCAATGAAAGTATCTAAAAATAAATGTTTCTACAAACATATAGTTTTGCAACCCACCCAAGAAATTATAACTTACTAATCTGTTCAGCATTACTTAGAGGTGGTGGTATTGTAGTCTTCAGTCAATCATTGCTTTGATACTGCTATCTACACTAGTCTATCTAGTGTAAGCATCTTCATCCCCGAAAAGCTACAGCACCCTACATCTACTCGAACCTGCTTATGGTATTTAAGTTCGATTATCTGTTTACTATTGTTACCCACCACACTTTGCTCTGCTATCAAATTACCTAATTCTGGATGCTTCAGAACATGTCCTACTAATCTGTCCCTTCTTTTTCTCTACTTATACCATAAAAGCTCATTTCTTCCCATTTAAATATAATATATCTTCTAAATTTTAGCATTATTCTGTGGCACCACATCAAAAAATTTTGTTATCTTCATGTTTTTACTGTTCATCGTCCATGTTTCATTTCCATAAGCAGATTGCCATAGTTATGCAGAGAGTAAGGGGCTTGCACAGACAGATTAGCTTAGAGACTTGCATCAAACCAGTCTTGACCGAAGACCACAACATGTAAGGCTATGCTCCAGACAAAATTACCCTAAAATACCTAACACTTGAATTTTAACATATTTTTTATTTTCAAAAAAGTTTTTCCCTGCTTTGCCCATCCGCTTCTGAAACACACTTTACTTCTGGCACTGTCACTGTTTTTCTGCCCAAATAGGTAAATTTGCCTACTCAATTTGGCATCTCGTTTCCTAAACGTATTCCAACAGCATTTCCTGGCATAATTTCACTGTCCTCCATTATTCATTCTTCATTATCATCAGTTCATTTTACAACCTTCAAGACACTATCAATTCTGTTCAACTGATTTTCCTAGTCTTTTACTGTCTCTGACATAATTACAGTATTAAAGGCGGATCTCAAAGATTTTTCCTTCTTTTTTTTCCTGAACATCTCTTGCCATATTTTTCCTTGGTTTCCTTAACTGATTGCTATGTCCACAAATGTAGCAATATGATGGATAAGCTATAACCTTCTTATTACTCATTTTCATGTTCTGCAGCTCTGCCAATTCGATTTCTGTGCAAATTTTAGAGCCCTTTTTCGTTCCCTTTATTTATCCTTCATAACTTCATAATCTCAAAGAGTGTGCTCCAGTCAAAATTGTCAAAAGTTTGTCCTGAATCTGCAAATCTATGATGTGGGTTTATCTTTCTTCAACCTATCTTCCAAGGTATGTCATAGGCATACACACCTACAAGAGGGGGCACTTGCTCTCCCCCCTCCCCCCCCCCCCTTTCCCTCCCTCCAGAACCTGAAGTACAGAGTCTTTACTCATATATTTAGCGGACAATCATGAGTTTTCTGTGATATTAGTTTTTTTGTGTCCCCTATAAAATGTAGTTCTTATGTCATAACAGGTCTTGAAAGTGACCAAGTCATTGATATAAAAAATGACAATTTTAGAGCCTTGTCCCCATCCTCCCTGGAAAATTTCTGCAGACACCCTTGGTCATAGAGCCTGTGTCACCCAAACTGTTCTCTTTTAAAAAAAAAAAAAAAAAAAAAAACTTCTGCTGCTTGTTTCATTCTTCCATAGTTAATCCATATTAGTATTTTGGAACCATGGCTTATTAAACAGATGTTCAGTAATGCTCATACATGTCAACAGCTCCCTTCTTTGGTACAGGGTTACATTTTGCTTGAATGTCACATATTATTTTGCCTATGTCATATCTTGCATACCGCATGGAAGAATTTTGCAATGGTTGATACACCAGTGTGTCAAAAATTTTGAGGGAATGTCCTGTACTCCAAGTATCTTATAACAACTGACATCTTTTACTGCCATGAAATGCTTTTCTCAGTATCGAATCACCCAACTCATCATCAGCTAGTTTCTCTTTCTTTCCTTCATACACCCATTCTGCATATTCCTTTCACCTTTCTGCCTTTTCTCCTGTGACTGGTACCAGTTTGTCATCAGAGGATTTTCATACAACTGCCATGTTTCCCTCAAAGGAATCTCAAATTTTTGAATAACCAGCAAAATCTGTCTTTCCTATAGTTACAGTATACATGTCATGCAGTCATGCTTTGTCACTCTGCTCTTCTTGATTATCTTTACTCATCTTAATACTGTTGCTTTTAACCTTTTCAAAAGAATTTACACTGATAAGACAGAAACATTATGAGCACTGCCCGCCATGAGACTACATGCTGCCTGGGGATGTTGCAGGTACTAATGCAGTAAGGGAAGTTTATAAGCGGAGCAGAGATAAATGGGGAATCATTTCACTGATGACGGGGCAGTAAATGGTGAAATCCACTGATGTAAACAACTGACACGGGCAGTTTGTTATGGCTTGCCACCTGAGAACAAGGGTCTTGGAAACAGGAAACTTGGTTGGCCGTATTACATCTACTTCTACACACACAATCTACAAGCCACCATACAGTGCCTGGTCGGGGGTACCCTGTGCAACTACTAGTCATTTCCTTTCCTGTTCCGCTCACAAACAGAATGGGGGAAAACAACTGTCTGTATGTCTCATATCTTATCTTTGTTGTCCTTATAGTAAGTGTATGTTGGCGGTAGCAGAATTGCTCTTCAGTCAGGCTTAAATGCAAGTTCTCAAAATTTTTGGAATAGTGTTCTTCAAAAAGAACGTTGTGTTCCCTCCATGGATTCTCATTTGGGTTCCCAAACCGTCTTCATAACACTTGCATGTTGTTTGAACCAACCAGTAATACATCCAGCAGCCCACCTCAGAAATGCTTCAATGTCTTCCTTCAATCCAACCTGGTACAGATCCCAAAAACTCTAGGAGTGGTCAAGAATAGATCGCACCAGTGTCCTTTATATGGTCTCCTTCGCAGGTGAACCACTCTTTCCTAAAATTCTCCCAATAAACCAATGTTGCCCATTTGCTTTCCCTACCACAGTTGTTACATGATTGTTCCATTTCATATTGCTTTGCAACATTGCACCCAGATATTTAAACGAATTGACTGTGTCAATTAGAACACTAGTAATACTTTTTCTGAACATTACAGGTTTGTTCTTTCTATTCACTGGGATTAACTTACATTCTTCCACATTTACCATTCATC
Organism: Schistocerca serialis cubense; assembly: GCF_023864345.2. NCBI lineage: Eukaryota > Metazoa > Arthropoda > Insecta > Orthoptera > Acrididae > Schistocerca > Schistocerca serialis. The sequence goes on from NC_064642.1 coordinate 233,182,690, forward strand.
ACACCAGCTAGAAATTTTGTCTAAGCCATTTTGTATCTACCTATAGTCACCCAACTTCATCACCTTCATAAACCACAGCATCATCACCAAAAACCACAGTTTGCTGCCTCCCTTGCTGCCAGATCATTTATATACACATAGAAATTAACAGAGGTGCTATCAATTTCCCTGGTGCACTCTTGTGATACCCTTGTCTCTGACTGAGCAAGGCAGCACAGTGAATAGCGCACTGGACTCGCACTCGAGAGGACAATGGTTTGAACCTGTGTCCGGCCATCCTGATTTAGGTTTTCCATGGTTTCCCTAAATCACTTAAGGCAAATGCTGGGATGGTTCCCTTGAAAGGGCACAGCTGACTTCCTTCCCTAATAGGATGGGACAGATGACCTCACTGTTTGGTCCCCTCCCCCAAATCAACCAACCAACCTTGTCTCTGATGAACACTCGTGTTTGAAGACAACATACTGGGTTCAGTTACTGAAGAAGTCTCCGAGCCACTCATATATCAATGAACTTATTCCATATGCTCGTACCTTTGTCAACAGTCTACAGTGGGGCATGGTGTCAAATGTTTTCTGGAAACCTATAAATACGTAATCTGCCTGTTACCCTTCACACATAGTTCACAGTATATCAACTGCAGGAAGGGCAAGCTAAGTCTGGCATGAGCTACACTTTCTAAAACTTCACTAATTTGTGGATGTGAGCTTCTCAGTCTCAAGAAAATTTGTTATATTTGAACTAAGAATACGTCCAAGGATTCCGCAGCAAACCTGTGTTTGCTTGCTACTGTCATGAGCATCTATGGAAAGTGGTTGAAGGATGGGGAAGCCACGAGTAGGTAATGGCCTCATCATGGAACATGGAGGCTGAAGGCTTGCCTGCTCTGTAAAGCAGAATACACAGTGATCTGTGGCAAATCTGATGAGAGAGTACAATGCTGGTGCAGGCACAAGGGTTTCAGAGCACACCGTAAAGTGCACATTGTTGAATTAGGGATCCACAACAGACAAATGGGCATTCCTGTATTGTTAAACCAATATTGTCAATTAAGACTGTAGTCAGCATGGGATCACTGAGACTGGACCATGGATCAATCAAAATGTGTTCACCAGGTAGGTGGTTATAACTGGATACATGGTATCACAGATGAAAGGCTGCTCGAAACATGCACAGCATCACTGATGCAGACCAGTGGAGGCAGTATTACGCTATGGGGGATGTTCACCTGGGCTTCCATTGAAACTGCGATGGTATTCGAAGGCACAATGAAAGCTGCAGAATACATGAACGTTATTGTTGAGAACCTTCACGCTTCATGTCTTCTTCAGCACTGATGACATCTTCCAGCACGATAACAGCCCATCGCAAGGCCCTAATTGTGCTACAGTGGTTTGAGAAGCATGATAGTGAACTCACATTGGTGTATTGGCTACAGAATTTCCTGACCTGAACCCAGTGGAACTCATGGGATGCTATTGGGCACCAGTTCCTTATCTGCAAAGCAACGTCTGTAATTTATGGGAACTGCATGATCTGTGCATAGACGTCTGGTGCCACCTACCTCTGGAAACCCATCAAGGATTTGTTAAATCTTTGCCACACAGAATCAGTGCTCTATTACATTCCAAAGGTGGACTAACATGATATTAAGCAGGTGGTCACAATGTTTTATCTCATCAGTGTGTGTGTATATATAAACCATGGTAAAAGTTCCTAAAACAGTAATGTATATTTTCTGAATATGTTCCAGATATTTACATAGAGTTACGGCTGATAAAAATTACTAATTATCACTTCTTATTGTCTGTGAAGTTAAAAAAATATTGGTTATATAATTACTTATCAAAACTAGCTTAAAAAACACTGCACAATATATTTCACCATGAGGTTCACAAGTACACATTCATGAACGATGGTATATTTACAATGAAAGAAAGTGCAACACAGTGACCATGAATCCAGTACACACACAGTTAGTGACAGCCACAGCTCTTCACAACCATGTTCTTGTATTTGTTGAGTGTGACTAATTTGTCAAGATAATACAGCACATGCACTGGACCGAGCTTCACAGGGGCACAGCACGGCTTTGGAACATGTGTTGGGTACATCAGGTGAACCAAGGTTTGCACAATTGCATGGTTTGTGGCATTCATGTGTGCATTCAGAGGAAAGTTACATTCACCACTGCAATACCAGGCATGGTAACCATTTGGGGCAATTATCCAATCCTGCAACAAGTTTGATTGGTGTAAGTTCACATCATCATCATATGTTGGCAATTCAGTACTTCAACCTATAAATGTCTTACACACCTTCCAGTCAAGATCCTGAAAGTTCACATAAAGCGTTCGCAGCTGGCAGTTCCTTGATGTCCAGTGAGGAATTGTATCTAAAAAATAAAAGGCTTTAAAATTAAAAATCTATATAGCACTTAAAGAATTAAATTCATGAAAATATATTTCATTTCATTGCAATTATTTACTTAGTCACTTATTTGTATGTTTTATGGACAATAACATGAATTTATCATTATAATGTGGAATGTGTCAGTTAGTTTACAACGAGATACACTTTCACAGAGAAAAATATGGCAACGTGCTGACCATTTACAGGATTGTCTTTTACATTAAGATCCTTCCCTGAGAAAGTAGTCAATGATTTTTGTGGCTGAATACCTCAATCCTTTCATTGCCACATTAAGGTTTAGTGAAGGTTAGCGTAAGTCATTCCTCCATCTGGTATTGTCTGTATGAATGTTTTCACACTGCAGTCAATTATTAACAACAAACTACATAGGACAGTGAATGCACTGTGCAGCTGTTGTTAGCCTTATTACACCATTCTGAGCAACGAACACTTTCTTCCTCAATGAAGTGTTGACCTAGCATGTGTTGCTGTAAGATGTTAGAGAGGGAAAAACAGTGAGAATATGCCTACTTTCTGACAGCATCATCTTCCAGTCTGAATTTAAATACTGATTTACCACACAGTTTTAACCTGTCAGGCAGCTTAATGTATGGCACACACTCTGCTTAGCGAATGGCATAATTTGTAGTACCTCGACTCACAGGCAGTGATTTAGTTACTGTTTGGCATGTTTTTATAGTAGGTGTGCTAGGCCAGCAAAGTATGAAGGTGAGCTAAACTAAAAGAGTGAAGCACAGGTACCAAAAAAAAATCACAGTTATACCACAGCAGATGGCTTACTTGGTAAAAGCACTACTCATGGACAGGAAAGGTTTGTGCTCTTATACTATTACAGAGTGGAGACAAAATGTTATACTTCATTTGGTGACAGATAATTCTCAACAGTGCGAACATCACTGTTACAATGCAGAAGTATCTGATTAGTAGTGACTAAAATTAGTCAGCTAGAAATTCAGCAATACTGAGACATTGTCTCAGAAATGTAAATAACATCATGTTATGGGACTTGTCATGGAAGACATGCAAAGCAGCTGAGTGAAGTCTGCATTAACTGTCACTAATCTTCAGTAGCCAAACAGCCTACAGGTTGGCAAAAGAGGAAGAAGGAAAGATTAGGGCTTACCATCCCATTGACATAATGCAGGACCATCCTTGCATTAGCTTTTAGTGCTTTAGAGAATCCAAGGAACCTAAATCCATAGGCCAGATGGGGAAATGAACCTCCATTGTCTACAATAAGAGCCCAGTACCTCTGCACTAAGACTGGCAAAGGAGATACAGCACTGAAAAACCAGGACTGTTTTGTTGATGGTAGAAGAGATGGCACCTGTTTCTTTGGGACTCACAGGGTGTCATCATGACTTTCAGAAAAAATGTGTTATAGTTACAGGCTCTTAACATGTAATGTTACTGAGTCAGGTGCTCAGTGATTTGAAACAGAAGTGACCAGGATCAGCATGCAAGAAATTATCTCCTATTAGGACAATAAAACTACATCTACATACATACTCTGCAAGCCAATGTACAGTACATGGCAGAGAGTACCCTGTACCCCTACTAGTCATTTCCTTTTCTGTTCCACTCACAAACAGAGTGAGGGAAAAATGACTATCTACGTGTCTCCATATGACCCCTAATTTCTCGAATCTTTTCTTCATCGTCCTTACATGCAATGTATGTTGGTGGCAGTAGAATTGTTTGGCAGTCAGCTCCAAATTCTGGTTCTCCAAATGTCCTCAATAGCGTTCCTCAAAAATAATGTTGCCTTCCTTCCAGGGATTCCTATTTGACTTCCTGAAGCATCTTCGTAACACTTATGTGTTGTTTGATCCTACTGGTAATAAATCCAGCAGCCCATCTATGAATTGCTTCAGAGTCTTCCTTCAATCTGAGCTGGTAAAGATCCCATACTCCTGAGCAGTGTTCAAGAATAGGTCGCACCAGAGTCCTATATGTGTTCTCCTTTACAGGCATACCACTCTTTCCTAAAATTCTCCCAGTAAACCAAAGTTGACCATTCACCTTCCCTATTACAGTCCTGATATGCTTGTTCCATTTTATATTGCTTCACAGTGTTACGCCCAAATATTTAAACAAATTGACTGTGTCAAGCAGGACACTAGTAATACTGTATCTGAAAATTATAGGTTAGTTCTTCCCAATCGTCTGCATTAACTTACATTTTTCCACAGTTAGAGCTAACTGCCATCATCACTCCAACTAGAAATTTTGTCTAAACCATCTTGTTTCTTCCTACAGTCAGCCAACTTTGGCATATTACTGTACACCACAGCATCGTCAGCAAACAACCAAAGATTGCCGCCCACCCTGTCTGACAAATCATTCATGTATATTAAGAGCAACAGTGGTCCTATCACACCTCCCTGGGCACTCCTCATGATACCCGGGTCTCTGATGAACACTCGTCATCAAGGACATCATACAGGGTTTATTACTTAAGAAGTCTTCGAGCCACTCACACATTTGTGAACTTATTCCATATGCTCGAACCTTCATAAGCAGCCTGCAATGGGACACCATATCAAACACTTTCCAGAAATCTAGAAATATGGAATCAATCTGTTGCCTTTCATCCATAGTTTGCAATATATCATGTAAGAAAAGGTCAAGCTGAGTTTTGCATGAGCAATGCTTCCTAAAACCATGCTGATTCAAGCTTCTCAGTCTCAACAAAATTTACTACATCTGAACTGAGAATATGTTCAAGGATTCTGCAGCAAACTGAAGTTAGGGATATTGATCTGCAATTTTGTGGGTCCATTCTTTTACCCTTCTTATATACTGGAGTCAGCTCCACTTTCTCCCTGTCACTTGGGACTTTGTGCTGGGAAAGAGATTCATGATAAATGCAGACTAGATAAGTACTCTTTGTAAAACTGAACTGGGATCCCATCTGGAAGTGGTGATTTATTTGCTTTCAAATCTTTCAGTTGTTTCTCTAGACCAGAGAAGCTTATTACTATGTCATTCATAAGGGAGTCTGACCGATGGTCAAATGATACTATGTTTGCACAATTCTCCTGTTTGAATGATTTCTTGGACATGAAATTTAAAACTTCAGCTTTCATTTTGCTATCTTCAGCTGCCACACCAAACTGGTCATCAAGGAACTGCATGGAAGCCTTAAACCCGCTTAGCGATTTTACGTAAGACCAGAATTTTCTCGGGGTTTCTGCCAGATTTTTCACTAAGGTGCGATAGTGCTAGTTCTCATATGCTTTGCGCATAGATCTTTTCACAGATGCAAGAATCTCTACTAACCTTTGCTTGTTGTCATTTGTGCATTCTCTTTTGAACCAGAGAGCAACAGCCTCTGTCTCCTTAGCATGTTCTGAATTTTGTTATTAAATCATGAATGATATTTTTCATCCTTATCCACTTACTAGGCACATAGCTCTCCAGACCACAATTTACAATTTGCTTGAACTCTGTCCATAATTCCTTTACATCCATCTTAATGGACTAAGTGATGTCAATTCACTGTCTAAGAGAGATGCTAACAACTGCATTGACATCATGAACGTTAATCACCGTTTCTATAATGAAATTATTGATGAGATCCAGCCTATTTGTAGCATATGGGATGCCGAGCTGGCTACTCAAGGCTGTCTTCAGAAAACATATTCAAAATTACAGGGTGTACATAAAGCCCAGGCCCACTTTCAATTATTTATGGCACAAGAACCAAACATTGTACAGATATCATACATATGTCATTTAGAAGAGAAACACTGAAAGTTTTTTTGCATCTATATCGTCACAGCATAGTTTGGTAATTTGCCGACAGTCAGCGCTAGTCCCAAACATGGAGAGTTCAGGCGTGGAGCGAGCTTCCTATGTGTTGCTGGGCACAAGCAACCCGTTGTAATCAATTTGTTGTGCCAGTGGTAAATGGCCTACCTTGTTGGTGCTTCTTACCATACTTGGTTCTAAATATCCATTGAACAGCTCTAGTACAATTGTTTTTGTCCAACTGCAACATAACCTGAACTCCACACGTTTGCAATTAGTGCTGACTTGTTTGCGACTAGCACTGACTACCGGCAGATTACCAAACTATGCTGTCGTGGTATCCATGATACAAACTTTCAGGGTTTCTCTTCAAAATGACATATGTATGATATCTGTACAATGTTTGCTTCTTGTGCAACAAATAATTGAAAGTGTTCCCAGACTTTATGCACGCCCTGTATTTCGCATGACTGTCTGTCTGTACCCCTGCAATGAATCCACAGTCATCCCAGTCTACACCCAGTAGAGTAAAGTTGCCTCAAAGTACTATTGCACGATCAGGATATTTATGCACTACTGACCATAGTCTTTCTTTGATTGACTCTAGGACTGTTACAGCAGATTCAGATGGCTGGTAAAAATATCCAACAGTTAACTTGATTTCATCTACAGCTGTTATACATGACCAGATAACTTCACTGTCATACTCAACTTTGATCTCAATAGAGGCAATACTTTCGTCAACTGCAATGAACACTTACCCTCTTATGGTCTCTAATCTGCCTTTCCGATATATGCTCCATGACTCACTAAATATTTCAGAAGTTTCCACCTCAGGTTTCAGCAGGTCTTGATCCCAAAAATAATCTGAGTGCGAGAACTTTCCTGGAAGCCAGTAAATTCGGATACTTTATTAGGAATACTTCGAGAGTTCGCTGATAAAATTTTGACAGTCAAAGTGTCTTTATTCTTAATGCTGGCTGACTTCCCTCACTGTGTATCAACTGGCAATTGTTCATCAGAACACCTCAGACTACAGTCTAACCTAAAAAACTCTCATGTGCACTCTGCTACCCGAGTAGCTGCTTCCTTTGTGTAGTGCACCCCTGACCTACCAAGGGGAGTCTTACAAACTCCATGTGATATAAGCAGATCTAGAAATCTGCAACCGAGACTGTCACAGAGTCAACAAAGCTTTTGGTTGAGACCCTCCACAAAGCTCCAAACCTAAGGACCCAGATCAGCTCTGAGAACAATTTTGCAAATTGTGAGCTCCACTTGCATACACACACAATACCACCAGTCTTCACCACCTCTGCCGGCCACCTGCATCAATGAGGATGCTCTCAGAAACCAAGTGACATGCATCATTGATACCGATGTGAGCCACAACTTGCACACAATTGTATCCAGCATCAGGCAAGGCCACTTCCACATCTCAGATGAGGCCCTCCGGCAGATATACCGAGTGCACATTGGCTTTCTTTCCAGCCCTGAATGCTATCTGCCTAAGGGACTCCATAACACACCTAACACTGGAGCTCCTGATAATTAGTAAACCCCTCCCCCTGTGTGCCTGCTCGGACCCTGCTGAAGGAGCGGCCACCTGTCTCCTCACAGGGTGAGGCCAGGCAGCCAGTCTCCACATTGGCCCTGCGCCACAAGCAGTGCGAACATATTACTGCCTGCCCCTCACCCTGTTGTGAGGGCAGATCCACTGCATTGGATGCACTAGGAGGTGCCTAGGAAGCAGAGCTCCAGGACAATAGAAACGCAGAGGCAGCAGCCTGAAGGTGGCTGACCATAGATGAAAGTGCTTTCAGCTGTTTGCGAACTGCAGTTAGCTCCTCCTGAATCCGCACACAGCATGCACACATCCTACCTATCCTAACAAGACAATCTGAAGAAGTAAACTATGAAAGCAGACACAATCCTAGATATGCTATTTGCTACCCTCCTGACATGTCACCAATGGGTGCTGATGTGTTAATGATCCACATGGCTGCCTGTTCACTGAGCAGCCACTGCAGTATGAAGTGAATGAATTTGTCCATGAAATTTAATAAATATAGTACAAGGAAAGAGATAAAAACTTAACTGGCCACTGTGTAGGCATATACAGTATCAGCTGAGAGCTGGAGCCTGACTGTTAATACATAGGTTGTCACAGGGGCAAATAAACATGAAATGGAATTTTGTTACATAATATCAAAAAAATGTTTAGTTGTGCAAGATACTTTCTTTGCTTGTAGAGTTTATCTGTGCTGTGAATATAAACTGTGCAGACTATTGTTGTTTGGAAACTTGTTACAAAATTATCTGAAGTAGTCACAATGTACCATTTATTTAGAGCACAACTATTTTCAGTAGGTCATCTCTCATTCTCAAAAGTCGCCTGCACAACAAACAGGGATCAGAATAAGGATAAACATCTGTAGTTACATACATTGTTAAAATGTAAAAGTTACAAACATCACTTGTTGTGAAGCCATTAAAAAAAAAATATAACACCTTGCTATTTAGAATCTTCAAAGAGCATATGAACTTATAAAATGGATACATGCTCTATTACAAGATTCAACCACATATCAGGTAGTTCACTATGTGCTCTATTAGTGAATTGATTGATTATGAGCCCCTTCTCTTTGACTTAACATAATCAAAGTATACAGACATGGGTCACATGCTAATCACCAACTCATGTCATTAAATAGGGAAAGCAGCCCTAAATGGAAGTGCCCACAGATTCAGATAACTTGCATGTGTACTGTAGTTCATTTTAGGTGGTTGGTTGGATGATTAAATGGACCAAACTACTACATCATCAGTCCCTTGTTCCTCAAACAGAAAGGTATATATGACTGTAGATCAGAGATAGCCTACCTCACAATACCCAGGGGAAGAAAACCCAAAGTTTACCAAAGGTCAATGAATCTGAGATAAAGGACAAAAAGAAGAAAGGGAGACATAGGAAGAAAGTCAGGCAAGGTGTCCCATCTAGGGAGCAGCCAGGAGCCCCAGAAAGCAGGGTGCAATGAGGGGAGATACATCCCCCCCACCACCACCACCACTTAGCAGAGGCACTCCACTCAGAAATTGCCTATGAAAGACTAGGAACATGGACAGGGCAAGAGAAACACACAGAGACAAAAGATGAACAAGTCTAACAGATCCTGCAAGAGGAGGAAAGGAAGAGCAGATAGGATGAGGATTGGGCTGGACGTCCAGACAGCCACAGCTCAGTCGGGACAGAGGAGGCAACAATGTATTCTCCAACCCTTCAATAGGCCAATCAGGTTAAATAGCTCTCTCTTAAAGAGAGTGGTAAAAGCCCGTTTCATGAATAAAAATTAAAACTAAGTCAGCCACTTAGGCATAGTTGCCTAACAGCAGGGTTAGTGAGTCACGGAGATCAAAGACTGCGGTTGTAATCCCCAATCTGGGCTGCTGTTGTGGGAGATGGATTTTTGTGTTTGCAAAGAGAAGATGGCAGTTCAGATGCTTTAGCAAGCTGTGAACATAGCTAGGATAATTGACAAGACGTTGTTGGCACCTGATCCGCAATGGAGGGACTCCCTGAATACCTGATCCGCAATGGAGGGACTCCCTGAATACGCTGTTCACAGGCCTAGTTTGAAAGGCTCCTGTTGCAAGTTGAATCCCACAGTGATGTATCATATCCAATATCCACAATGCTGAGGGAAATGCTGAACTGTATCCCAGACTCACATAATCAATACAGTATTGTATTAGGGCTTTGTAAAACTGCGGAAGAATAGTGCAATCTGCACCCCAGCTGGTGTTACTCAGGCAGCAAAGTGTATTGAGGTGCTGCCAGTGCTTTCACTTACGCTGGTGAAGATGGAGAGTTCACATCAAATGAGAATCGAAGACCACTCCTAAAATTGGTTAAGTCTCCACCAAACTGAGTAGCTCATCATCAACGTAATGTTATGGCTGTGGGTGAATGGCACGACATCGACAGAAGTGCACAATGTAAGTCTTGGCGGCTGAAAACTGAAAGCCATGGGTAAGTGCACATGCCTGCATCTTTTGTATGGCACCTTGCAGTTGGTGTTCAGCAACACCCACAGTAGAGGAGCAATAATAGAGGCAAAAGTCGTAAGTATACAAGGAGGGTGATAGTGAGGACCACATAGCTGCTGCTACACCATTGATGCCCACTTGCAAGAGAGGGACAGTCAGTACAGAGACCTGCAGGACTACATTCTCTTGCTTTGGGGCTACTGTGGAAAGCACCAACTCTAACCCAGCAAGTATGACACAACAAGAAGTTCTGCATAAAATTTGGGAAAGGACCCCAGACAGAAACCCCACTCATGTAAGATAGCAAGGATGTGGTTTCGCCATGTTGTGTCACAAGCCTCTTGCAGGGCAGATGGCAGAATCCAGGTAAATCAGATTATCAATAGAGTAATGGCCTTGGCGAAAACCACCCTGGAATGGAGCCAGAAGACCCCGCAACTCAAGGAGCCAACACAACTGCAAGCTCCCCATACATTCAAGTGACTTACAGAGAACATTGGTGAGACTTAATGGGCAGTAACTGTCCATCTCTAGATGGTGCTTATCCAGTTTCAGCATTGGAACAATGACGCTTTTTCACCATTGCTACAGGAACTCTCCATTATTCCAGGTACGGTTAAAGATGGCAAAGGTATGCCACTGACAGTTCAGAAGTACATGTTTGATCATTTGGTTGTGGATGTGGTCCGGCCATGGGTTGTATCAGGGCAGTGGGCTAGGACACAGACAAATTCCCACTCACTGAATGAATTATTATATGCCTCCAAAGGCAGGTTGATAATTCTCAGATACTGAGGCTCGAGGGTAAAGCACAGCAAAATGTTCAGTGATAGCATCTGGTTCACACCATTCTAGGTACTACCAGTACAACTGCAGATGTCTGGTATCCATAGAGACATCTGATCTTGGCCCAAACCTGCAAAGCAGAAGAACGTGGTTCAATGGTTGAACTTGCTGTTCCCAGCATTCTCACTTCCATTGTTTTATTAGGTGACAGACCCGGGCATGCAGCTGCTTAAAGGCAATGAGGTGCCATCTCTAATGGCCTCTGCAATTTCTGATGACCATCAAGGTACTGTCTTCCGCAGGGGCGGCCCAAGGAACGGGGGTTGCTAAATCAGCTGCCAAAAGAATTGCTGTAGATGTATTCTGGACCACCTCATCAATATCTCCATGTGCTGGGGAGCTAAGGGTGACAGCAGAGGAGAAAGAACCTCATTAAGCAATGTTGAGAAACCATCTGGGCAGGCATCCAAGGAAATGATACTGAGGGAGGGACAGGGGTCGGAAGGGGTCACTAGCACACAGGTCATTGTGGACTCTTCAGTGGATGGATGGGATAAGACAAGGGCGGCAAATGAAAAGATCAATGGCCAACAAAGTTCCATGAACCACACTAAAGTGCATGGGGGTACCAGTATCCAAAAAGCAAATTTCAATTTGTGCCAAAAAGTTTTCAAGGTCGTTACTGTGATTCCACCAATGCAAACAATATGATCTGAGACATGTCACCATTGGGAGGGAGGTAAAGGCTGCAGATGGTAATATCCTGAAATGCCCTTACTCGGATAGCTACCACCTCCAAAGGTGTATTAAGAGGCACAAGTTCACTATATAGAGTGTCCAAACATAAGTGCAAACTCTGCCCAACATCCTGTCACAGGTAGCGCGGTTCTTATAATGTCCCTGGTATCCACGAAGACTTGGCTCCTTGTTGATGGAAACCAAGTCTCCTGAAGACCAATGCAAAAGGCAGAGGAATGTTTAAAAGATGTAGCTCAGCCAGGTGGTGAAAAAAACCACTACACTTCCACTGGAGATTAATGTTGTTGATGTACTGTGAGGCCATGAAGTGACCAAGGAGGCAGGTTATGCCCTAGTGTCACCTGCTGCCACTGGCTGAGGGGTTATGGCATCAATACACATACATTCAGGGCTCCATTATGTGGTGCGAACCAGGGCCTCAGGCTGCCAGAATCTCCACCTTGGACACAGGAGTGGAAGAGGCACTATCTGGTGGTGTGGGGGCCACTGAAATGTTCTTCTTCTTGGAGGACGTTTTCTTGTCTTTCCTCTCCTTAGAGGGTTTTGATGATTGCAAGGACTTATTTGAATCAGTTTCAGGTAAATATCATGATAGTGAAGCCCTGCAACCAGCAGCTTGTGGTTCCTTCAGCCACTGGCTGGTGTGATTTATTGTAGTTTAACATTTCCAATGCTTGTGACATTGACTTTGATAAAATTTCTCTTAATACAGTATTTCCTGAAAAATGCAAGTGCAACTTAAACAATAAGACCCTGCAAGAATGCCTGTTCATTAAAGAACATGGTAAGAGTGGTGAGTGTACAGTTTTTGGTATAAAATTAGCATTTGGTAACAAACATAGCTGTGATTCTGGCTAATCTTTCAAGATCAACAACTGATACATATTTGTTGGTGAAAGTAGTTTCACACAGGGATAAGTAACTTTTGGCACAAGCAGCCACATTTGCATACCACACAGTCATGCACAACCAGAATTTCAAGTCCATAGACTGTACCACTGATGTAATTAAATCACAGTTCAATGAGCTGATGCTCACAGATGTAAATAATATGAGTTACCAAGAATGTGATGGTACGATTTGCTATGGAACAAATAATGAAGGAATGTAAAGAAGCATATTTCATTTCAGTAATGATAGATTCTTCCTGGCACATCAAAGTGGTTCCTTTAGTGGTTAGGTTTCACAGTCCAGATAAAGGCATAATAGTTAAAGTGTTGGAGTTGGTGAACATTGGTGTTAAAAGGGTAGAGCATTTGACTTCGTATGTCTTACAGCTTTTGGAAAAGTTACAGCTTAAGACACATGTAGCAATTTCAACTGACCACACAAATACCTACTATGGAGTCATCTACCAATTTCGGTTTTGAACACTCACCCAGGATGTAGGGTGCAACAGATCAGTTAAAAATGCATTTTAACAATTAGCTGTTTATTTGTCCTATTAGTCATCTACGAGTTTTGGTTATGAACAATCGCCCAGGATGTAGGGTACAACAGATTAGTTAAAAGTATCCCATATTCCTCTGATGCTAAACAATATCAAAATTATCCAGTGAAATTTTACAAACATCTGACATACTTTGTCTTAGAATACTGGCAGCCATATCTCATGTCAAATCAATATGAGAAATGACAGTAGTATTCTAAGACAAATGATGTCAGATGTTTGTACAATATCACTGGATAATTTCGTTGTTGTTCAGCTTCAATGGTATACGGAGTGCTTTTAACATATCTGTTGTACTCTACATCCTGGAAACTAGTAGATGATTAATGGGACAAATAAACAGCTGATGGAAAAATGTATTTTATAAAATACTTATGGCTGTTTTACCTCACCTTACAGAAACACTATAACAAACTTTTATGTTGTAGGAGCACTACATAGTTCTCTCTTCTGCCAACTGTCTCAAAGAATCATTGATTTTTTCCATGTGTCACAATCCTACTTCCTGTCCCTCGATAAGTGTCCTATAAACTTGAAGATCTTACTTTCAAAATTTTCTCTCTTTCTTTACAATTCAGTTCCTTTCAAGTCAGCAGTCTGTATACTGAAAAGGAAAGATTTTTGACATCTGTTGTAAAACAGCAGTTAAACAAGTTGGAAAGTGAGGAGCTAGTGACATTTGGATCAGTTTAACAATATCACAACACCTTTCCGTGCTACCTGCATTGGATGCATTCGTGAAGGGTGTGAACCATTTTTGGAACCTCTTCAGCCAATGGAGTGGATCATTGAAATAAAACCATCACCTGGAGTAGCATTCAAGAACTGTATAGTTTTGTAAAACCTAGAATCATGAGCTTCATGGTATATGAGGGAGAACTGTTTGATGAGTACTGTTGTGTAAGTAAATATTGTGAAGGTAAACTGTAAGACTGGAATGCCAAATACTAAGTGGCAGTGAATAACGGCAGAAAATTTTCACTCATTTTCACAATGAGTGAGTGTATCCAAAGCATATTAAATGCTTTGTTGAATTTTCACTAGCTAATCCAGGTTTTAATGCATCTATTGAAAGAGTGTTTTCACTAATTAAAGCTTTGTGGAAAAAGAACTAGGAACAGTAAACCTCCATTGTATGGGCATCGGCAGTTTGATGTTTAACAAAAATAAGCTTCTTGAGTAAACCTCCACCACTAAAAAGTATTACACAAGAACCAGTGAGTCTGTACCATTATCTCCAATGCAAAATGAATGAAATCTGTTTTTATATTTACATTAAAACTGTATATGCAATACTGCTGTTAACCTCTCACCAGCGATTTATATTATGCGAAGATAAATTACTATTAATCCTATTTTTGATGGTAAGTCTCCCATGTCCTGAATTGTTGTGCACTGTTTTGAAAAGTCCTGAATATTGTCAAAAATAATGTAAGTTAAAGAGTTGGCTCTTCCTATTAAATTTAATTTGTGTATATTGTTCTTAAAAGCAGTTGCAGACAAACGTACCTCAGTAACGAACATAATGGCTTTATGACAACAAATCAGTGAATATATCCAAGTCTATATGCAATATCCTACTGATGGGAGAACAGCAGTGCGTGTGTGCACTGCAAATTTCACTGTTCATCTAACATGATTCTGTAATCAGTGAACTAAAACCACATAACATCTTCATGAGGTTTAATTTTACTACCTATTCTCTTTTTCTAGATGCTTAATTTTTTTGTCAGAGGGTGTATTATTCCAGAATGAGATTTTCACTCTGCAGTGGAGTGTGCGCTGATATGAAACTTCCTGGCAGATTAAAACTGTGTGCCCGACTGAGACTCGAACTCGGTACCTTTGCCTTTTGCGGGCGAGTGCTCTACCAACTGAGCTACCAAAGCACGACTCACGCCCGGTACTCACAGCTTTACTTCTGCCAGTATCTCATCTCCTACCCGCCAAACTTTACAGAAGCTCTCCTGCGAACCCTGCAGAACTAGCACTCCTGAAAGAAAGGATACTGCGGAGACATGGCTTAGCCACAGCCTGGGGGATGTTTCCAGAATGAGATTTTCACTCTGCAGCAGAGTGTGCGCTGATATAGAGCACTTGCCCGCAAAAGGCAAAGGTACCAAGTTCGAGTCTCGGTCGGGCACACAGTTTTAATCTGCCAGGAAGTTTCGGGTGTATTATTATTAGTCTACTTCTAGAAGCCAGAGGGAGTCAGATAGTAACTTCCGCACCTGTAAATGGATTGCTCTGTACATGGCTGTTCTCCGACTTCCGCTTTCGACCCAGGGCCTGTCGAGCAGAACGTGTGTGCACATCTCGATTGCCCGATGCTTTCAGGAAGGCTACCATGAATGGTAACTTGTCTTCTTCACTGTCAGAGCTTATTATTCCAATGTCTTCCAGATGAATCTCATGACCTGAAAAATGGATAGAAAGCAAATGTAATGAATTAAAATCCAGATCTGTGCGGGGTAAACTTTTCTATAGGACACTGTACAGCTGAATGTTGCTGGTGTTCCACTAAGAGTGTCACAAAATAAGTTACACTTTCAAATGAATTCTGTGTTAAAAACTGTAGCACTTTGTAGTTGACAAGTTAGATGTAATTCATTCAGTTTGAGAATTTTTAATTAATTTGATGTATTTTAATTATTTAAAGTACACGCTAATACACACACAAAACTTAAATTCTGGCTGATGTTACAAAAGGCAATTAATAGCTCTTTGGCATAATAAACATTAAATCAAAGCTGCATCTTACATGTTCTCAGACTCTGGCATATTTACTTAGGTTTTTAGGTATATACTGATCATTTTACAATGACACTAAACGTGTCAAATTTATCAATACATAATAAGTGTAAGCATCGTTCATACATGTATGCCACTGTAACTATGCAACCCACCCCCACACACCCATGGGAGTTACATGGTTTAGTAGTCCTTCATCTCTCATCCATCAAAAAGGTTTTAGTTGGAACTGCAGGGAATAGATTAGAAGACATGGATGTCAGAAGAGTGCAGCACACCGATGGACTTCTTAAGGGATGTAGGTGAAGCATCTCAGAATAGAGTGCTATAGCAACAAGACTGGTTAGAAGAATGTTCCTTCTTGAATTTTCAAGAATGTTGTAGAATATTCCAGAATGTTTGAAAATGTTACAGAAGGATTGAAAATGAGACAGTTTTTAAAATGTTATGGGAGGTTTGAGAATGTTCCTGAGCATTTTAGAATTTTCCAGTGTGTTCCAGGACATTCTTAAATGTTATACATTTCAGCTCAAAAGGGTGTATAGTAGAGAAACAACAAGAATGTGTTGCATGAGTGGAAAAATTCACTTAGCACCACTGCGGAGGGGGGGGGGGGGGGGGGGGTACTCACTTTTATGTACTAGAAGAGGAAAAAAGAGTGACATTTCAAAGTAAAACAGTTGCCCTCTCCAGGAATTGGAATCTTGTCAGCTCTATATAGCAGAACACAGTGCCACATGCAGTCATAGATCTATGAATTCAGCAGCCAAGGTGATACAGCTACACGATAATGTGACAAACTGGAGAGCCAAGGATCATGTTATTTTAGTTCTGGACTTTTTGTTTCGGATTTTTAATTTTCGTTTCATATCATATTATGGAGCTATAAATATTTTTTTTTTTTTTTTGTAAATATTTTTAGCTTTATTTCATAACTTGTTGGATTTAATCATATGAACAAGAAATTTTGGATCACTGAACGCTTAACACAAATAAATGTAATTCGTATGCACAAAAGAATACACTTATCGTTAGATAACAAAGTAAAAATGCTAATTGGATAACTATCAATCATTTGAGGTACAATAAATTTTGTGTACTTCTTGTCAAATTCGGTTCCTGGTGCACGAAAGATTTTCACTGTCAATCATCTGAGGCCCAATAAATGTTGTGTACTTCTTGTTAAGTTTAGTTCCTGAGCACAACATATTTTCAAACTCACTGAATCAACTATGTAAACGGCCATTTCAAAATGTCGTCACCTCTCGGAAAAATTTCTGTGGTCGCCCATGGATACAGGACTGTATTTATCCATTCTGAGGCAACTGGAAGCTGTTTTGAATATCAACGGGTTTCCTACAATGCATTAGCCATGGTAATGCATTGTGTTTTTGGTTTTTTGTCCAACCCCTGTACTTCAGCAGTGTTTAGTTGATATACGCAAAAGTAGAGGCAGAACGAATGGTATTTACAGAGTGCAGCACTTAAATCCGGACAAATTTCAATTTTAATTTCACATCATATCATATTTCTGCTGGAGGTCATGACTAGCATTCTTGATAGCCATAGCCATCAAGTAAACCATTAGAAACTCAAAATGGCCAAGATGTTATGGACAAGTGTGGAATACAACTAAAGAGCTGTGATTATCAAAAGTCTGCACTGGGCGTTCGTCCACTGATATAGTTCAATTGTTCGGGTACCCGTGATAAACTGTTGATATTGCGGCCAAGTATAATGCTTTGGAGAAGTCTGAAGTTCATGTCCTTGGTGTTGTGTCCAGTGAGGGTGATATCATCTACATCTACATTTATACTCCGCAAGCCACCCAACGGTGTGTGGCGGCGGGCACTTTACGTGCCACGGTCATTACCTCCCTTTTCTGTTCCAGTCGCGTATGGTTCGCGGGAAGAACGACTGTCTGAAAGCCTCCGTACGTGCTCGAATCTCTCTAATTTTACATTTGTGATCTCCTAGGGAGGTATAAGTAGGGGGAAGCAATATATTCGATACCTCATCCAGAAACGCACCCTCTCAAAACCTGGAAAGCAAGCTACACCGTGATGCAGAGCGCCTCTCTTGCAGAGTCTGCCACTTGAGTTTGCTAAACATCTCCGTAACGCTATCACGGTTACCAAATAACCCTGTGACGAAACGCGCTGCTCTTCTTTGGATCTTCTCTATCTCCTCCGTCAACCCGATATGGTACGGATCCCACACTGATGAGAGATACTCAAGTATAGGTCGAACAAGTGTTTTGTAAGCCACCTCCTTTGTTGATGTACTACATTTTCTAAGGACTCTCCCAATGAATCTCAACCTGACACCCAGCTTACCAACAATTACTTTTATATGATCATTCCACTTCAAATCGTTCCGCACGCATACTCCCAGATATTTTACAGAAGTAACTGCTACCAGTGTTTCCTCCACTATCATATAATCATACAATAAAGGATCCCTCTGTCTATGTATTCGCAAAACATTACATTTGTCTATGTTAAGGGTCAGTTGCCACTCGCTGCACCAAGTGCCTATCCGCTGCAGATCCTCCTGCATTTCACTACAATTTTCTAATGCTGCAACATCTCTGTATACTACAGCATAATCCGTGAAAAGCCGCATGGAACTTCCGACACTATCTACTAGGTCATTTATATACATTGTGAAAAGCAATGGTCCCATAACACTCCCCTGTGGCACGCCATAGGTTACTTTAACGCCGCTCACGGTGGTCTAGCGGTTCTAGGCGCGCAGTCCGGAACCGCGCGACTGCTATGGTCGCAGGTTCGAATCCTCCCTCGGACATGGATGTGTGTGATGTCCTTAGGTTAGTTAGGTTTAAGTAGTTCTAAGTTCTAGGGGACTGATGACCTCAGATGTTAAGTCCCATAGTGCTCAGAGCCATTTTTTTGTTACTTTAACGTCTGTAGACATCTCCCCATTGATAACAACATGCTGTGTTCTGTTTGCAAAAAACTCTTCTATCCAGCCACACAGCTGGTCTGATATTCTGTAGGCTCTTAGTTTGTCTATCAGGTGACAGTGCGGAACTGTATCGAACGCCTTCCGGAAGTCAAGCAAAATAGCATCTACCTGGGAGCCTGTATCTAATTTTTCTGGGTCTCATGAACAAATAGAGCGAGTTGGGTCTCACACGATCGCTGTTTCCAGAATCCATGTTGATTCCTACATAGTAGATTCTGGGTTTCCAAAAACGACATGATACTTGAGCAAAAAACATGTTCTAAAATTCTACAACAGATCGACGTCAGAGATATAGGTCTATAGTTTTGCGCATCTGCTCGATGACCCTTCTTGAAGACTGGGACTACCTGTGCTCTTTTCCAATCATTTGGAACCTTCTGTTCCTCTAGAGACTTGCGGTACACTGCTGTTAGAAGGGGGGCAAGTTCTTTCACGTACTCTGTGTAGAATCGAATTGGTATCCCATCAGGTCCAGTGGACTTTCCTCTGTTGAGTGATTCCAGTTGCTTTTCTATTCCTTGGACACTTATTTCAATGTCAGCCATTATTTCGTTTGTGCGAGGATTTAGAGAAGGAACTGCAGTTCGGTCTTCCTCTGTGCAACAGCTTTGGAAAAAGGTGTTTAGTATTTCAGCTTTACGCGTGTCATCCTCTGTTTCAATGCCATCATCATCCCGGAGTGTCTGGATATGCTGTTTCGAGCCACTTACTGATTTTACGTAAGACCAGAACTTCCTAGGATTTTCTGTTAAGTCGGTACATAAAATTTTACTTTCGAATTCACAGAACGCTTCTTGCATAGCCCTCCTTATGCTAACTTTGACATCGTTTAGCTTCTGTTTGTCTGAGATGTTTTGGCTGCATTTAAACTTGGAGTGAAGCTCTCTTTGCTTTCGCAGTAGTTTCCTAATTTTGTTGTTGAACCACGGTGGGTTTTTCCCGTCCCTCACAGTTTTACTCAGCACGTACCTGTCTAAAACACATTTTACAATTGCCTTGAACTTTTTCCATAAACACTCAACATTGTCAGTGTCGGAACAGAAATTTTTGCCACCGCATTTCTTTGAAAAGGGACAAACTGTCACAAAAGAATTTTTTCTGCAAGTTTTGTGAAACTGTGGATGAAACTGTGGCCTCTGAGAGACAATATGTCTTTCAGCAGAACGGTGCATTGGCTCATACGAGCCATGTAGTCCAAAACTGGCTCCCGATAACGTTGACATGTTCTGATCAAAGCAATGCTGGGCACCAAATAGCCTGGATTTGAACTCCCTCATCTACCATGTTTGGAGCTTAGTCAAAGATGAGGGACCCTAATGTTGTATCTCTACGCACTGCTATCGAAACTGCATTTGCGAATATGGACAGCGCTGTTTTAAAGAGTGTGTGATGGACATGACTGGAGGCAGTCATTGTGGTTTAAGGTAGGGCTACGTCAATTAATGTTACTCTTGAAAGATACTACTATTTATATGTAAACGGATTTTCATTTTCATTTGTATTTTGTTTTAACAAATTTGCTTAAAAAAAACAGTTTCATTTATCTGGAGTTAAGTGCCACATCCTGTATGTGACAGAACAAAAAGAAACTGTTCAAAAGAGCATATTCATTTGAGAAATGGTAAGAAATGATGGCAAAGATGATGATATTGGAAGACTGGTGATTTACCATCAGCTTACTTAGAAACTCGATACATACGTGAGTACACACAAAATGCTATGACCTAAGTAAGAAAATATGGCCACCCCAATCTTAATAGGAGCTGTTAGACCAGCTTACGCAAAAAGTCTGTTAGATTTCAGTTTTGAAAGCACTTGACCACAACAGTCAAGATTAGATACTTTGTGTATGATAAATTTATTAAAAGTGCGTAACTATGTTTCATTCTGACAGCATATTAAGTCTGTAAATATTAGCACTTCCTGTTTACTCTAAGTATTCTCCTATTTCGACAATCTCCTGACGAATGATCAGGGTAGTGAGTATTATATTCAAAAGATTCACGAGAATCATCCCAGTTTTGGGTCTAGTATGAGAGCATATTTGTGAATGGACTGGTCTGCCAATTCCCCAAACTTAAATCCTGTTGAGCAAGTGTGAGACGCAGTAGGGGGAGACATAGCAGCACATTCACATGCACCAACGACGATCATGGAGGAACTGAATGCCCACAATAAAAAAAAAAATATATATATATATATATATATATATATATATATATATATATATATATAAAAAAACAAAGATGAGGTGACTTACCGAACGAAAGCGCTGGCAGGTCGATAGACACACAAACAAACACAAACATACACACAAAATTCAAGCTTTCGCAACAAACTGTTGCCTCATCAGGAAAGAGGGAAGGAGAGGGGAAGACGAAAGGAAGTGGGTTTTAAGGGAGACACAAGCAGACCTTGTATGTGTGGATGGATATGTGCGTGTGTGCGAGTGTATACCTGTCCTTTTTTCCCCCGAAGGTAAGTCTTTCCGCTCCCGGAATTGGAATGACTCCTTACCCTCTCCCTTAAAACCCATATCCTTTCGTCTTTCCCTCTCCTTCCCTCTTTCCTGATGAGGCAACAGTTTGTTGCGAAAGCTTGAATTTTGTGTGTATGTTTGTGTTTGTTTGTGTGTCTATCGAAGTGCCAGCGCTTTCGTTTGGTTTTGTTTTTATATATATATATATATATATATATATATATATATATATGTGTGTGTGTGTGTGTGTGTGTGTGTGTGTGTGTGTGTGTGTGTGTCCGTCCACCCCGATCAGACAAGTTTCTTCCAGAGTATTGAGGGCAAATGGCACTGTTATTCTGGCAGCAAAATAACTGACAATGGCCGAAGTAGAGAGCATAATAAAAAATGCAGATTAGCAACAGCAAGGAACACTTTTACAAAAAAAGGTATTTTAACATCTAATATAAATTTAAGTGTTAGGAAGCCTTTTCTGGAAGTGTTTGATGGAGTGCACCCTTACACGGGTGTGATATGTGGACGATAATCAGAAGAGACAAGGAGAGAATAGAAGTTTTTGACATGCGAAGCTGTGGTAGAATGCTGAAGATTAGATGAGTGAGTGAAGTACCTAACAAAGTACTGAATCGCACTGGTGAGACAGGAAATTTATGGCATACATTGAGTGAAAGAATGGCTCGAATGATGAAATGTATCCTCCTGCATCAGGGAAGAGTTAATTAGGTAATAAAGGAAAGTCTGAATATGTGGAGGGGTGTTTCAGGGGTGGGGAGGGCCTGCCACTTCCATCTGCTACATTGGTTTAGCTCCCTCTATCATTTTCTTCCTGTGTTGTCCATGTTTTACTGTTGACACCCTGCTTCACCCAACGCTTCGGTGTGGGTGAGCACATATTTTTCAACGATTGTTACCCGTGTTTTATGTTCAATTTTATATTCCTGTTCTGGGATTTTTCTTGACACCCGTCTCCCTATGTTACTGACCGAGCGCTGAAGACCTTGCTGTCGTGCGCCCAAAAAACCCCTCTACTACTACTACTCACTACTAAGCAGGTTCAAGCGCATGAAGATCGCTGAGGTGGATATACTTGCGCACGATAGCCTAGTATGGAGTGCTGCATCAAACCAGTTTTGGGACTGAAGACCACAACAACACACATTCTATTCGCTCATATACAAATTTCTGACCTGCATCATTTAATATTCGTTGATTTAATTCATACTGGCTCTATCCACTTTATTTCCTTCAGTTGTAAAATGGAATTATTTATTTGTAGCTTCTCGGTACATTCTTTGCGTATTTCAAGGAAAATGGAACATGGCAACTGGATTCACATCCTAGCGCGGCATGCGCGAGGCAAACTGCGTGCTACACACACGAACGAAGAGGGAGGACGACTTGTTTACAGGAGCGAAAGCCTTGCCCGGCAGGCCGCTCGTTTTTTTCGTTTCGCATTTTGCAAGGCTGCATGACGACAGCAGGAGGTGAGGCTGTAACACTTTGGCCAGGAGGCGCGTCGCCTCGGAAGCTGCGTGCTTGTGTGAGGTGAGGAATACTTACAAGACAGTGGGCGCTCTTTGTAGACTTAACCAGGTCACTGTCGCCGCAGGGAACAGCGGCGCCGAAGGGGTAGCGCACGATTTAGTTTAAGAAATGTTTCACTGTATGCCGCGTAATTCAGTGGCACTACTGTCCGAGTCATGGACGATGGTTAGAGCGCCGGTCCAGACACGGGCACCGAATTCGCATTGTTGCCGGTTGCCAGCAACAGTTAGGGTAAGGTCATGCACGTGCTTTGCGCTTGAAGAAAGCGTTTGTCCTGCAGATTGTGTCTCGCTTGCTTATGTAGAATTTGACGATTAGGCCGGTATTATTCTATCATATGTCTTTCACAAAGAAGTATGATCAAATATTCGTCAAATTTCTTTGACAAAGACCTTTGACGTGCCGCTAAAACGGGGTGTTACACTGTCATCATATTTTTCGTCAAATATCAAGATGGCGAAAAACAATTTGTTATTATGGGCTACAATTGCTAGTACATCACTTGCATTGTGTGTATTTGGAAGAAAAGCGACGGAAAAACAGGAAACATACTTAGAATAAGCCTTAGGTATTACGTCGAGATAGTAAAAGCATTCAGCAAAATTTGTTACAAGAGCTGCAAGTGGAGGAAGTCAAGTTTTAATATAAAAATTTCTTGCAGATGGATGAGAGTGCATTTCAGTATTTGCTAAGTAAAGTTGCTTCTCATTTTACAAACAGAATACTCTCTAGAGAAATGCTATATGTGCAGAAGACAGGCAAACTGTGACAGTGCGATTTCTTGATACAGGGGACAGCTATTCTTGTTTACAACACAGCACTCGAATATCACATTGCTCATTAACCATAATTCCAGAAACGTGTGAAGCGACTTATAAAGCACTGAAGGGGGAATATGTGAAGGTAAATAAATGTTCAGTACACTATATGGACAGTAAGAACTGTTTTCATTTTTCAATAATTTAATTAATGGAATAAGTGTTCCAACGATTATGGAATTAATACAAGTACAAAACAGATGAAGCGCCTTTTAACTTGTTCAAAAATAGACAAAGTAGAATGGAGAGCTAAGAAAGAATTATTGTATTTTCGAGTTGGCCACCTCCTCTTTTCTGGCGTGCTGAAAAGCTGCCTGGATGTTTCACGATGAAGAGGTGGATGGCTGTAGCTGTGATGGTGGACATGAAGTCGCCTGCAGCATGTTCCACCTGCCCATCGACACACAATTAATACCATGCAGAGTGCCCCTTGCTCACCCCAGACATCTAAATCGAGCAGTCCACACACATATTCGTAAGCAATAAAAAATATACGTAAGTTCACAAAAAGTTATGTGACTAACCAGCGTCTGTTTCGTATGAAACAAAGCAAATATGTGATCATTTATCCCACCTAGTATTACGGATGAGAGCAGAACTCAATCAAAATACGAGCAACATATTTACAATGCACTTCGAAGAGTGCGATATACACGAGAAGTCGTAATCAGAAGCACAATGTGGTGCAACCATAACGAGACAGAAAGAAACATGGAAAACTAGAAACCAGCCAATAAGAAAGCGAATTATGGTTTTGATAAACTTTTCGTGAACTATACTCCTAGATGTGCAGAACTGAATATGCTGTCTTTTTAAAACTAAGAGTGACACCATGAGAACAACTTTTACCATTTCTTCTGTTTTCATACACATGCTTGGCATTGAGAACAGTACTAGTATCATCTGCAAAAGAACTAATTCTGCTTGTTGTATGTTAGGTGAAAGATCGTTTACATACATGAGGAATAATAGTGGACCTAAAACTGAGCCTTGAGGAACCCCTTCCGTCTTTTCTTCGTAATCAGTATTAAGTCCCCAGATGATATTGGTCGAATTACTAAGTACAACTTTCTGCACTCTTTTGGTTAGATTCGACATAATCTATTGGTTGACTACACCATTAATCCCATTATAGTTCAATTTGTCTAGGAGAATACTGTGATGATTAGATTTGATTAGTTTTTCGTTCCATAGATCCGTGTTGAGGAGATCCCCGTGAATGTGGAACATGTCAATTTTATTTTTATTTTTTTTTAAGCTGAAATAACAATACTAATAGTATGAGTATATACAATACATCAATTTTTAGCTGAAATAACAATACTAATAGTATGAGTATAAACAATACATCATTTGTTTCTATTAAAAAAATTCGTCAATGGAGTAGAAGGAGTTGGCCACTAGTAAGTCTTTCAGGCTCCTTTTTTTCACATGGTCAAATGCCTTAGATAGGGCGCAGAAAATACCATCCGGCATTATTTTATTATTTATTGTTTGTAAAATTTGGTGAGTGAACATGTAAATGACATTCTCAATAGAGCAACACTTTTGAAACCCACTGCGATTTGCTGTGGATATTATTGCTACTAAGGTGAGATACTATTCCAAAATACATCTCCTTCCCAGAACTTTCGGGAAATCTCAGCAGTGAAACAGGTCGGTAGTTACTGACTTGTCTCTTATCATTCTCCAAAAGAGGTGTTTAACAATGACATATTTCATTCTGGCAAAATGCCTTGAGTTAGAGACGCATTACATATTTCAGATAAGACCGGGCTTATTAAATGGGGACAAATCTTTAGCACTCTATTGGAAACATCACCAAAATCAGATGAGCTTTTATTTTTGAGAGAATGTGCAATTTTCCTCCTCGACTCTGATCCAGAACTGGGACGCAACTGTCAAGCTCCAACAACAAATGAAACAAAAACTGCAACAAGAATGGAAGAAGCATTGATGCTGTAGGTCAGGTCTTTTCTCAGAGGTGCGCGGTGCAGACAGCACTGTGCCGAGAGCAGGCACTGACCTGGTCGTGAGTCCAGCTGCGGCGACAGGTACAGCCCTTTGTTGGTGTCTGGGAAGACGACCCAGTCGATGAAGGCCGAGGTCACGTTCAGCGACAGCCAGCCCTCCGTCGTGGTGGTCGAGTTGACGCTGTCCAGGTACGACAGGTGCTCCCTAGAACGATCAGAACACAAACACAATTCGTCAAAGTCGGTCCCGTTATCCTCAGCTACATATAGTCTGCCATTCCTACCTGGCCACCTCACTATTTTCAGTAGTATGCCTTTTATTTTAGCACATACACTGGCAGAAAAAATTAGTACACCTGGCAAAAAGACGTCGATTTTGATCTGATGACGTCGTACGCACCTGGGGGACAGCAGATATACTGATAATGGTTTCAATGTCGTTCGCCAACACATACCGTAGTGGTACAGTTACCAGAGTGCCATCTACACTCATGCTCATAAATTAAGAACAATGCTGATATATGGTGAAACAGCGCTCTGGTGGGCGGTTTGCGGGTTTAAATCACCTCGGGGTAAGACCATGCGGTGCATTTGACCTGTGGTCGTCGCAAGGTGGCGCTGGCAGCAGTCCATATGCGCAGAGGTGTGTTGGTGCATGTCAGAGTACGCTGCAGCGAGTAAGTGTGCAGACGTTTTCAGACGTGCTATTGGTGACTGTGTGTTGGAAAAAGAACACATATTGATGACGTTATGAGGGGTAGAATACTAGGGCGACTGGAGGCTGCTCAAACACAGCAGGGCCCTCCGTGTGCCACAAAGTGTGATCTCAAGATTATGGCAACGATTCCAGCAGACAGGAAACGTGTCCAGGCGCTACAGTACGGGACGTCCACAGTGTACAACACCACAAGAAGACCGATATATCACCATCAGTGCCCGCAGACGGCCACGGAGAACTGCAGGTAGCCCTGCTCGGGACCTTACCACAGCCACTGGAACAGTTGTCTCCAGACACACAGTCTACAGACAATTGAACAGACATGATTTATTCGCCCGGAGACTTGCAAGGTGCATTCCACTGACCCCTGGTGTCAAGAACACAGTAGGTGGTCATTGGAACAGTGGTCCCAGTTTATGTTCACGGACAAGTCCAGGTATAGTTTGAACAGTGATTCTCGCCGGGTTTTCATCTGGCGTGAATCAGGAACCAGATACCAACCCCTTAATGTCCTTGAAAGGGACCTGTATGGAGGTCGTGGTTTGATGGTGCGGGGTGGGAGTAAGATTGGTGCACGTACACCTCTGCATGTCTTTGACAGAGGAACTGTAAAAGGTCACGTGTATTGGGACGTCATTTTGCACCAGTATGTCCACCTTTTCAGGAGTGCACTGGGTCCCACCTTCCTCCTGATGGATGATAACGCACGGCTCCACCGAGTACCTTGAAACAGAAGATATCAGACGAATGGAGTGGCCTGCCTGTTCTTCAGACGTAAACCCCATTGAGTATGTCTGGGATGCTCTCGGTCGACGTATCGCTGCACGTATCCAAACCCCTAGGGCACTTCAGGAGCTCCGACAGGCACTGGTGCAAGAATGGGAAGCTATACCCCAGCAGCTGTTCGACCATCTGATCCAGAGTATGCCAACCCGTTGTACGGCCTGTGTAAGTGTGCATGGTGATCATATCCCATATTGATGTCGGGGTACATGCGCAGGAAACAGTGGCGTTTTGTAACTCATGTGTTCCGGGGCGGTTTTCTCAACTTATCACCAATACCGTGGACTTACAGATCTGTGTCTTGTGTGTTCCCTATGTTCCTATGCTATTAGCGCCAGATTTGTGTAGAGCCACGTTGTGTGACAACACATTCTGCAATTATCCTTAATTTATGAGCATGAGTGTATATCAGTCCTTTAATAGGAAATGTTCACAGTCAGAAGGCTCAGTGTGGTACAAACGTGTGAAGCAAGCAGGCAACCATGCCACGGAGATGCAGTTGTGCTTCCTACAGTCAAGTGAGCGAGCTTGGAAGGGGTCAAATTGTGACCTTCCAGTGGCGGGATGGTCCTTTCGGAGAATTGCTACACAAGTTGGACGTGCTGAGTCAGTTGTGGAACAACGCTGGTATCAGTATTCACGTGAACATTCTCACACCTGTAGACGAATTCTGGACCTCCACGCAGCACAGATTCTCGCCAGGATCGTCGTATTTTAAGGCAGGAGAGCCAGACGTACAGCTAGTACAGCACGGGTAACACGGCTTGTGAGCGCAGACATGTCAACACAGACTGTTGCGGACTGGTTATTAGCAGTGGGACTACGGGCAAGCATGCCTCTGCCCATCTTCCAGTCACGCCACAGCGTCACCGTGCACGGACTGTTGCCGTCAGAGATCACTTGGAAGAAGGAATGGCGCGCTGTAGTCTTTAGTGATGAAAGCAGATTCTGCCTGCACACAAGCGACGGTCGTTTGCTTGTAGACCTAGACCTGGTGAGTGCTGTCACACAGAATGCATTCTTCGAAGACACACTGGCGTCACCGCTAGGATGCGATAAGCTACAACTCTCGTTCACCTTTGGTGTTTTTTGGAGGGAACGCTGATCAGCGCTCGGAAAGTGCAGAATGTTGTTAGACTCGTTCTTTTGTCGTTCTTGCTCCAGCCAGATAATGCTCGCCCACACATTGCCTGTGAAACTCAACATGGTCTGCATGCGTGGGAATAGGGGAAGTAAATGAGACTCATCAGTGGTTTTGTAGGATTTGTAGTAGAGATAGGAAGATACTAGAACAGGAGGGGAAAATTGCCGCCCTTCAGGCTGAGTTAGACAAGGCCAGGGGAGATCTTGACAGGTTAAGGAGGGAGAAGGGTAAAGAGAGGTGGGAAGTGGCAACAGGCAACAGGAGCAACAGGCCTAGAACTTTGTCTGACAGCTTTATGGTGAATGTGGAAAATAGATTTGACCTGTTGCTTCAGTTAGAAGCTGGTGAGCCTCAAGCAGTTGCAGGTGGAGACAGGGCACAACAAACTTTCAGCAGCAAATTGAAAAGTAAGAATGTAGGGAAATCAGTAAAGACAAAGAAAGTGTTGTTGTTAGGTAGTTCCCATGGAAGAGGTGTTGGCCAACTTTTGCGGGATGAACTAGGATCAGAATACCAGGTCACCAATTTTTTTAAACCTAGTGCTGGTCTGGAGCAGGTGACAGAGGATTTAGGATCACTTTGCAAAGATTTCACTAAGGAAGACACCGTGGTTATAGTGGGTGGGGCAGGTAACAGTATTGACAGAGATCCTGGGTACAGTATAGAGTGTGACCTGGCGAAGATTGCATCAGCATCGAAGCATACTAGTGTTGAGTTTGTATTTGTTCTTGGGCGCCATGACCGACCTCATTTGAACTCATCTGTCAAGAGAGTTAATTTGGAGCTGGAACGGCTGCTCATGTCGGATGCGGGGTCACGCATTGGTGTGGTTCATGTTGATTCTCTCAGTAGGTGGGATTATACTAGGCATGGCCTTCACCTCAACAGGAAGGGGAAGGGTAAATTGGCTGGGGAAATAGCAGGAAAGTTAAAGGGGGGAGGCACTGTCATGAGTGGTAAAACACCAGTGGTTATAGGATTCAGAAAAGACCCTTTTTTAGGGTAGGGAGGACAGAAAGAAAGCAAATTTTAAGAGAGGTTAGAACTGAGACAAACCTTCAGTTTGAGAAAGAAATCAAAAAACGTAATTCCAGCTTATTACATCAGCATAAACAGCCATTGGTTAAGAATTTTCAACTGTCAGCAGATATTTTAAGTCCACCCAATTTTAACCCAGTCAATAAGAAATGTCAGCTATCTTTATTGCATCAAAATATTCGAGGACTGAGAAATAAAATTAATGTATTAACTATCTGCATAGACGAATTAGAGTCTTCAAACCGAGCTGACATAATCTGCCTCTCTGAACATCATGTGACCACTGGTATAGAACTTTTAAGTGTTACTGGGTTTAGGTTAGCATCTCACTTTTATAGACCAGAAATGGAGAAAGGAGGAGTTGCCACATTCATCAGGAACTGTCATAAATTCAAGAACATAGACATTCATATATTTTGCCTAGAACAGCATATGGAAGCATGTGCAACAGAATTAGAATTTCACAAAAAATCCTTCATAGTATTAAGTGTATATCGAGCACCTGCAGGTAACTTTAATCTGTTTGTCAACCACCTTGAAGCTGTACTGGCCCATTTAACAACCAAAAACAAAGAAATAGTGGTTGCTGGTGATTTCAATGTAGATTTCCTTAAAGACTCTCCCAATAAGAACTTATTTGAGTTAGTAACACTATCATTCAACTTAATTCCCACTGTAAAGTTCCCCACTAGGATAGCCACTTGCTCACAAACAGCCATTGATAATATCTTTATAGAAAAGTCCAATGAACAAAATTATATTACAAAACCAATAGTCAATGGCCTCTCAGACCATGACATGCAGTTCCTTCTGTTAAATGTTAATACTGAACAGGATATAAAATCTGTTAAATCTGAGCTCAAGAGGGTAATCAGTAAGCCAAAAATTGATTATTTTAGGACACTCCTCAGAGACATTCACTGGACTGATGTTTACAGTGCTCATGGCATGAATGAAAAAATATAACATTTTTGCTAATAAAGTGCTCACCTTATTCGAACACTGCTTTCCCCCAAAACTTACCAAGGTTAGAGCAAAGTCTACAAAGAAGCCATGGATTACTCGAGGAATAGGGGTATCTTGTAAAACAAAAAGAAAACTGTATCTGTCAATCCGAAACATTTCCAATGTTGATGCTATAGCACATTATAAGAAATACTGCAAAATATTAAAGACTGTAATACGGATGTCAAAGCAAATATATTACAAGGAAAAGATAGTCATATCAGATAACAAAATAAAGACAATATGGGATATAGTGAAGGAGGAGAACGGTAGAACCAGACATGAAGAGGAACAAATAGCATTAAGAGTAAATGATACATTGGTGACAGATGTGTATAGTGTTGCAGAACTTTTTAACAAACATTTTATAACTGTTACTGAAAAGATGGGGTTGTCAGGTTCGGTAGATGCTGCTATGGATTACCTTAGACCAGATGAATTTGACCCTCACTACCCCAACAGAAATAATGTCCATCATAAAATCTTTAAAATCAAAAACATCTAGTGGGTATGATGAAATATCAACAAAGTTAATTAAAGAATGTGATTCTGAGCTAAGTAATATATTAAGCTATCTGTGTAACGAGTCGTTTATTAGTGGAATATTTCCTGAATGGCTGAAATATGCTGAAGTTAAGCCACTGTTTAAGAAGGGAGATAAAGAAATAGCATCAAATTTCCGTCCAATTTCACTGTTGCCAGCATTCTCAAAAATTTTCGAAAAAGTAATGTACAGTCGTCTTTATAACCATCTTATCTCAAATAACATACTGTCAAAGTCACTGTTTGGATTTCTAAAAGGTTCTGATATTGAGAAGGCTATCTACACTTACAGTGAAAATGTGCTTAATTCATTAGACAAAAAATTGCAGGCAACTGGTATATTTTGTGATCTGTCATAGGCATTTGACTGTGTAAATCACAATATCCTTTTAAGTAAACTAGAATATTACAGTATAACAGGAAATGCTGCAAAACGGTTCAAATCTTATATCTCTGGCAGGAAACAAAGGGTGTTATTAGGAAAGAGACATGTATCAAGCTATCAGGCATCATCCAACTGAGAACTAATTACATGTGGGGTCCCACAAGGTTCCATTTTGGGGCCCTTACTTTTTCTTGTGTATATCAATGACCTTTCATCAGTAACATTACCAGATGCCAAGTTTGTTTTGTTTGCCGATTATACAAACATTGCAATAAATAGCAAATCAAGTGTAGTCTTAGAAAGATCAGCCAATAAAATATTTGTGGACATTAATCACTGGTTCCTAGCCAATTCTTTGTCACTAAACTTTGAAAAAACACACTACATGCAGTTCAGAACTTGTAAGGGGTGTCCCAAGAGTATATGTCTAACATACGATGACAAGAAGATAGAAGAAGTGGACAGTGTTAAATTCTTGGGATTACAGCTTGATAATAAATTCAACTGGGAGGAGCACACCACAGAACTGCTGAAGCGTCTTAACAAATCTCTGTTTGCAATGCGAATTTTGTCAGACATAGGGGATATAAAAATGAAAAAGCTGGCATACTATGGTTACTTTCATTCCACAATGTCATATGGGATTATTTTTTGGGGTAATTCATCAAGCCAAGCTAAAGTTTTCCGGGCACAAAAACGTGCAGTGAGAGTTATATGTGGTGTGAACTCAAGAACATCCTGCAGAAGCCTGTTTAGGGAACTAGGGATACTAATTACTGCTTCCCAATATATTTATTCCTTAATGAAATTTGTCATTAAAAATATATCACTTTTTCAAACCAACAGCTCAATTCATGGAATCAGTACTAGAAATAAGAATAATCTTCACAAGGATTTAAAGTCACTTAGTCTTGTACAAAAAGGTGTGCATTATTCAGGAACACACATTTTCAATAACTTGCCAGCAACCATAAAAAGCTTAACAACCAATGAAATTCAGTTTAAGAGAAGCCTAAAGGATTTATTGGTGGCCAACTCCTTCTACTCCACTTATGAATTTCTTAGTAAAACCAACTGATTTGTGTATAAGTGTATAAGTACAACATAACTTCTGCACAATTTCAGTGCAGTAATGTGTTCATTGAAAATTTGTGTGTGTGTGTGTGTGCGTGTGTGTGTGTCTGTGTGTGTGTGTGTGTGTGTGTGTGTGAGAGAGAGAGAGAGTGTGTGTGTGTGTGTGTGTGTTTTAGTATAATCTAACTTCTGCACCATTTCAGTGCAGTAATATGTTCATTGTAAATAAGTATTACAGTAGTTGTATTACCTTATAAATAAATAAAAAACTTTTTTATTTTAAATTCAGTGCATTAGTATTTGTAAAATGACTCTTAGTGTTCATTAAAAAATGACGATCATTCCACTTGGGACCTGTGGAATGGTACATTAGCTTATTTGTTTTAGTTGTAAATATTTGTCATGTATTGTTGTTTTTCTGACATGTTCCACATCCTGGCGGACCTCCTCACTACGGATCAATTGCAATGAAAGTAAATCTAATCTAATCTAATGACGTGCAGCTACTTCCCTGGTCTTGTCTGTGATCGAGCACGTGTGGTATATGATGGGAGGAGAAGTGGCTCGCGCGACTCGTCAACCAACAACTCCCTTACAGAACTACATGAACAGGTCGAGCAGGCAGTGCGTAACGTACCCAGGACAGCATTCGCCTTCTGTACGACCGACTGGATGTCAGAGTCTGCCCCTGCACTGCCGCTCACGGAGGCTACACCATTTATTAATATGGGAGTTTCAGCATGGGTCGATACCTAATACCTCAGAAGCGCTTCTGCTATTGATTTGTAAAAGTAATCATTTCATGCACTCCATAGGCACGTTGCATTAAGAAATCCTGAGTGAATTGGAAACTTGTAAAAGGGGTGCCCGCAGTTTACATGTAAGAAACAAATGAAATTCGCGAAACGAAAAACTATTCTCTTAATAAATTTATGCTATGGAAAATGATTTCTTAAGTAAGAAAATAAGACAATTTTTAAATAATACCCTCCGAGGTTTAAAAAAAATAACCAGGCATTACGCAAAAGTTAACCGAACGGGACGAAAATCGATAGATGTTACGTACATATAGTGACAAACAAATGATTGTGGATGACGTATTCAAGAAGGAGAGTTTCACAAATTGAGCAAGTCAGTTATGCGTTGGTCCACCTCTGGCCCTTATGCAAGCATTTACTCGGCTTGGCATTGATTGCTATAGTCACTGGATGACATTCGAGGGATATCGTGCCAAAGTATGTCCATTTGGCGAGTTAGATCGTCAGAATCCCAAGGTGGTTGGAGTGCCCTGCTCCAAACGTTGTCATTTGGAGAGAGATCCGACCACTTTGCTGGCGAAGGTAGGCTTTGGCTAGTACAAAGACAAGCGGTAGGAACACTCGCCGTATGCGGACGGGCATTATCTTGCTGAAATGTAATTCCAGTATGGCTTGCCATGATGGGCAACAAAACGAGTAGAATATCGTGGACGTAAGGGTACCGCGGATGACAACCAAAGGGGTTCTGCTATGAAATGAAATGGTACCGCAGACCATCACTCATGTTTGTCGGGCTGTATGGCAGGCCATAGTCAGGTTTGTATCCCATCGCCATCCAGGGCGTCTCCAGACATGTCTTTGCTGGCACCGGTACTCAGTTCGAAGCTGATCTCGTCATCGAAAACAATTCTACTCCAGGCAATAATACTTCAGGTCGAATGTGCTTGACACCACTGTAAAAGCGTTCAGTCCCTTTTCTGTTAGCCGCCTGTTAACGGTCCTTTTGATCACTGAAGCACCATTTGCACGTCGGATGAATCCGGGGCTCTGAGAGCCTCTCTAACGATTGCTCCGTCCTCGCGTTGTATCGCTTCCTTCTTGACGCTGTGTTCGGCCATGGTTCACCCCTTTCTGGCAACATTGTTGAATAGTGCATCGCTCCTATTCAAATGTCGAGGGATTCGCAGGTTACTTAAACAGCTCTCTTTGAGCCCAGCTACACTTCCTCCCTCAAATGCTGACATCTGCGTATATCGTCCACGGGCCTGTCTGTGAGTCGCAACGTAACTGCTCTTAAAAACAGGAATAATACTGGAACTCAATACTTCGTAGTATATCCCTTTGACATTATAACAGCTTCCAAAAGTTCTTGCATGTTACTGTTTTTTACGGTGCACTCAGGCCTAATTAGTTCCCATTCTTTCTTCAGCTCCTTTTTCATATCTTATTTCGAGTTGGCTGTAGTACTCCTGAGTTCGTGTGATAAAAACTGTATGGATTAAGTTCTGATGACTGAGATGGTGTCTAAATAATTTATTTACCATTATAAAGAGACCATTCTTTAGCAAACTATGAAGAGGAACATTTTGGGAGTAAATCTAATTCACAATTTCTTCACGATTCTCTGTAAATACTTTTGGATGCTGAGATATTGCTTGCTGTCGGTCATAAATAAATTCCGTCGCATCTGATGACAAATGCACCTCCTTACCAAAAAACTTTCCCCAGACAAGTTTTACAATAGGTTGCAAATCTTTAGCCTGTAGCGCATTTGGATTTCGCTGTATCACAGTTCTTCTGTCTGTCCCAAAGGCTTTGAATTTGCTCTCATCTGCTATTGTAAAGCATCGTTCCCCCACTCTGGTCCTTCATTAATGGGATCCCTTTCTTGAGCCTTAAGGGAACACCACCATGCTTTTTCTTGATATGAAAATATCAAAACCAAATCAAAATTTGGCTTCAGTTTTTACAGAAAACCTACTGGTACAGGCACAACTATACAAAGCCCACGAATTCCCAGTTCATCATACAGAACTCGAAAAATAAATAGAAACCATAAAATGAACCGCAATAAACAATGCACGCGATCCTTTACTCTTTAATAAAATGTCACAACAGATAAAAAAACTGAAAAACAACATCAAACTACACTCAAAACTGACAGCACCCCAGCAGTTAAATAGGTAAAATTTCGTATCCTGGCATAATATCTCACAAATTAGCAGGCTGTTCAAAAACACAGATGTAAAAGTCAGCTTCGGCATCAGCAACAACTTCAATAAAATCGCCAGATACAGATCTTGATGCTTCTGGCATTTACAAAACTACCTGCAGCCAATGCAACAAATGTTACATAGGCCAAACAGGCAGAAATTCCAGAACTCGATTTAAAGAAAGTATAGACTGCTACCGACTGCTAGATAAAGGTAACAATCTGCAATAGAAACACACGTTAAAGACTAAGATCACCCTTTAAAAATTGAA
This sequence comes from Schistocerca serialis cubense, assembly GCF_023864345.2. NCBI lineage: Eukaryota > Metazoa > Arthropoda > Insecta > Orthoptera > Acrididae > Schistocerca > Schistocerca serialis. The sequence continues at coordinate 233,218,404 of NC_064642.1, forward strand.
CACAACTTTGAAATTTTGCACAAAAAAGAAAAAAGTAAAAGAATGGATATCATACACGAATTGAAAATTTTCTTTTTCAATACAAAAAAGGGAGATAATATTCTTAATGAGTTAACCGAATTCAAAAACTCAAAATTCTTCAGCAGCCTTCAGCCAGTTCTAACGCAAGATGTGCCAATGTGAAACAAACGAACTCAAGACTCTCATTATCGCGAATATCGCTACAAATTCGAAAGTCGGTACACATCCACATACTGCACGGCCTCCATATTGTATTAAGCGTATATTGTTTACGTGTATAGAGAGAAATACGTGCAATGAAGTAGGTCAAGAAACAGCGCCCAAACAAAGAGTGCACTTGTGTAATGTTACACAACAGCTCTGCCAGTGTACCAATAATGCAAACGAAGCTTTGGGATGCCAGAATCGTGAGTGAACAACTGCCGTATAAAAAAAAATGTATCATACGATTATCGCACCATAACTAATGCAAAACTATCTGCATACCGCAAAGGCTGTGGCATCAGTCACAATAAATAATGAGACACAGATCCACACTAGAAGAAGGCATCACTGTACATCAATTTCTGATCAACAATTGTCCCCCCCTCCCACTCCACCCCCACCCACGAAAAAAAAAAAATCGGCTACCACTCAAGCAGCGTAAAGCGAACAAAACGTTTATGTCAAAACAGGGCAATTTATTATTAAGTAACAATTTTCTGTATGCATAAACGCCTGAAAACGGGCAGAACAGGCTCCAAACGAGTTGCAATATGTTGAATTAAACACAGAAGACATAAAAGTAACTGGTAGCAGAAAATACAAATAAACAACTATTTCACACAGTCACGGTTCCGAAACGCAGCCATTATGACCACAATTAATAAAATTGTTTATTATTTCAAAGTAATGGCCACTGCCTTCATGGAAAAAAGTTTGCGGTTACCTACGGAGCTATGATTGTTCAAAAATGGTTCAAATGGCGCTAGTCTGGAACCGCGTGACCGCTACGATCACAGGTTCGAATCCTGCCTCGGGCATGGATGTGTGTGATGTCCTTAGGTTAGTTAGGCTTAAGTAGTTCAAAGTTCTAGTGGACTGATGACCTCAGAAGCAAAGTCCCATAGTGCTCAGAGCCATTTGAGCCATTAAACCCAATCAAGTCTCTGTGGGACCATCTCTATCGGGCTGTTAGCGGCATGGATCCTCAAACGAGAAACCTATTGCAGCTGGCCGCGCCACTGCAGTCGGCGTGGCTCCACATCCCTGTAGGTTGTCACATTAATGTGACTGGACAGTGTAAGATAATTGACATCACAGTCTCATGTACGCTGTGAGAATAACTTTTGTTTACATGCTATTTTAGCGCTACAATTTCGTTGTTGTTGTTCTTGTCTTCAGTCCTGAGACTGGTTTGATGCAGCTCTCCATGCTACTCTATCCTGTGCAAGCTTCTTCATCTCCCAGTAACTACTGCAACCTACATCCTTCTGAATCTGCTTAGTGTGTTCATCTCTTGGTCTCCCTCTACGATTTTTACCCTCCACGCTGCCCTCCAATGTTAAATTTATCATCCCTTGATGCCTCAGAACATGTCTTACCAACCGGTCTCTTCTTCTTGTCAAGTTGTGCCACAAACTTCTCTTCTCCCCAATTCTATTCAATACCTCCTCATTAGTTATGTGAGCTACCCATCTAATCTTCAGCATTCTTCTGTAGCACCACATTTCAAAAGCCTCTATTCTCTTCTTGTCCAAACTATTTATCGTCCATGTTTCACTTCCATACATGGCTACACTCCATACAAATACTTTCAGAAACGACTTCCTGACACTTAAATCTATACCCGATGTCAACAAATTTCTCTTCTTCAGAAATGCTTTCCTTGCCATTGCCAGTCTACATTTTATATCCTCTCTACTCCGACCATCATCAGTTATTTTGCTCCCCAAATAGCAAAACTCCTTTACTACTTTAAGTGTCTCATTTCCTAATCTAATTCCCTCAGCATCACCCGATTTAATTCGACTACATTCCATGATCCTCGTTTTGCTTTTGCTGATGTTCACCTTATATCCTCCTTTCAAGACACTATCCATTTCGTTCAACTGCTCTTCCAAGTCCTTTGCTGTCTCTGACAGAGTTACACTGTCATTTCTTCTCCATGGACTTTAATACCTACTCCGAATATTTCTTTTGTTTCCTTTACTGCTTGCTCAATATACAGATTGCATAACATCGGGGAGAGGCTACAACCGTGTCTCACTCCCTTCCCAACCACTGCTTCCCTTTCATGTCCCTCGACTCTTATAACTGCCATCTGCTTTCTGTACAAATTGTAAATAGCCTTTCGCTCCCTGTATTTTACCCCTGCTACCTTCAGAATTTGAAAGAGAGTATTCCAGTCAACATTGTGAAAAGCTTTCTCTAAGTCTACAAATGCTAGAAAAGTACGTTTGCCTTTCCTTAATCTAGCTTCTAAGATAAGTCGTAGGGTCAGTATTGCCTCACGTGTTCCAATATTACTACGGAATCCAAACTGATCTTCCCCGAGGTCGGCTGCTACTAGTTTTTCCATTCGTCTGTAAAGAATTCGCGTTAGTATTTTGCAGCCGTGACTTATTAAACTGATAGTTCGGTAGTTTTCGCATCTGTCAACACCTGCTTTCTTTGGGATTGGAATTACTATATTCTTCTTGAAGTCTGAGGGTATTTCGCCTGTCTCATATATCTTGCTCACCAGATGATAGAGTTGTCATGACTGGCTCTGCCAAGGCTGTCAGTAGTTCTAATGGAATGTTGTCTACTCTCGGGGCCTTGTTTCGACTCAGGTCTTTCAGTGTTCTGTCAAACTCTTCACGCAGTATCTTATCTCCCATTTCGTCTTCATCTGCATCCTCTTCCATTTCCATAATATTGTCCTCAAGTACATCGCCCTTGTATAGACCCTCTATATACTCCTTCCACCTTTCTGCTTCCGTTCTTTGCTTAGAACTTGGTTTGCATCTGAGCTCTTGATATTCATACAAGTGGTTCTCTTTTCTCCAAAGGTGTCTTTAATTTCCCTGTGGGCAGTATCTATCTTACCCCTAGTGAGATAAGCATCTATATCCTTACATTTGTCCTCTGGCCATCCCTGCTTAGCCATTTTGCACTTCCTGTGATCTCATTTTTGAGACGTTTGTATTCTTTTTTGCCTGCTTCATTTACTGCATTTTTGTATTTTCTCCTTTCATCAATTAAATTCATTATCTCTTCTGTTACCCAAGGAATTGTAGCAGCCCTCGTCTTTTTACCTACTTTATCGTCTGCTACCTTCACTACTTCATCCCTCAACGCTACCCATTCTTCTTCTACTGTATTTCTTTCCCCCATTCCTGCCAATTGTTCCCTTATGCTCTCCTTGAAACTCTGTACAACCTCTGGTTTAGTCAGTTTATCCAGGTCCCATCTCCTCAAATTCCCACCTTTTTGCAGTTTCTTCAGTTTTAATCTACAGTTCATAACCAATAGATTGTGGTCAGAGTCCACATCTGCCCTTGGAAATGTCTTACAATTTAAAACCTGGTTCCTAAATCTCTGTCTTACCATTATATAATCTATCTGAAACCTGTCAGTATCCAATTTCGTATGTGTGCAAAAGGACCAGGCCCAAGTCAATAAGCTCTCCAGTTGCCCGTCCAATTCCGTAAGTGTCACGGATGAAATGGCGAAAAAAAATAAATATTTTTACAACTTGTGCCAGAGAACCTAACAAGATTCACCAATCTCACGGAGCTGGTACCCGGTGCGGACCGCATCCCTCCCGCCCCTATAGCTGCGCCACTGAGCAAGACAGAGCCTCAAAGATGATAAAGACATCATTCGTGGGCGAGGTTAAGCTCGAAGTATGCACTGTATATTGGTGTGTCATGCTTCCTCGTCCCATTATAACTCTGTACCGGGCTGTAAAAAGAAAAAAATCCACACACAAAAGGAAAAGAAAAGAAAGAAAATTAAGAGAAGCACATGCTTTTTGTTATGACGACATCCCCGTCGAGAGATCCCAATAGCACCTTCGCGCTCGGAATCTCTTAGCCAAGAGGAAACTATCACCATCCAAAAATACGGTAGAATGCAAAACATGCGGATGTAATAAATCACAGTTTTCGCAAAGAACTGCACAGTTACACGGAGCCTCTACAATTTGTCGAGTAACGTGAGGCAGAGGAAGATGTGCGCGTGTGATTCTCGGCGTAGCGTGCGCTTGTCGCATTCCGTGGAACAAGTGCCTAGCATGACGTCAGCCTTCAATTGGGCGTCGCTTCCTACAGCTCAGAAGCGCCGCTGCCTGGCAGACACGACTGAAAAGTCTAGGAGAGGTCAAAGTCTCAGCAACAAGCGACACAACAGATTTCATTTGGCGGCCGGCCCCTTTCGTTTCTGTTGACCAATATTTACAGCTGTTCTCACATGACAAAAGGTTAGTTAGCGGCAGAGGCGTCGCTAAGAGCAACACCGCCAACGGTAGACAAAATTCAAGAGAGGGGCGAAAGGAGAATAGTGTGTATTCGACGATGACATCATTAGAGACCGCGAACTGGTGGATGCAGAAGGCAATCGAACGGGTCCTTTTCAAAGGAACCATCCCGGAATTTTCTTCACAGAAAATGCAAATTTGAATGGTCGGACGGGGATCTGAGTACAATTCCAGCGCGTCTAGCCGGCACCACTGTTCTCGGTGAGTAAATCCACGTTCACGCCATCTTGTCACATTTTCTCGACTTCTACATCGAGTACCTAATGACGCAAGTCCATGACAGTGGGACACGTGTACTAGAGAACCGGCAAAGTATCTTTACCCTTTCCAGGTTTCTGTTTAGCACGCTTCCTATACACTCACTGTTGCAGTTTTCGCAGAGAGCCGGCCGGAGTGGCCGTGCAGTTCTAGGGGCTACAGTCTGGAGCCGAGCGACCGCTACGGTCGTAGGTTCGAATCCAGCCTCGGGCATGGATGTGTGTGATGTCCTTAGGTTAGTTAGGTTTGACTAGTTCTAAGTTCTAGGCGACTGATGACCTCAGAAGTTAAGTCGCGTAGTGCTCAGAGCTATTTGAACCATTTTTTCGCAGAGAACACCAACACCTACACTCCGCAAACCATCGTATGGCTCTTAGCGAGGGGGGTATACAGTGGACTTGTATCATTTCCTCAACCCCCTCCCACCTTTTCCTATACCAGTCGCGGATGTAGCGAGAGAAGAAACACTGTCCGTATCCCGAAGTCCAGTGGAAAATTTTCCCAATTTCGGCGTCTCGTCTATTACGCGAGATCTAAGGCGTAAGAATCGAATGGGTAGAGATCTCCCACCTGAGTTGGAGTGACATGGGTTACGACATTCGCGGTATGGGCACATGCGGTATCATGAAGCAGGAACACTCCTTGGTGCACCATTCCACGAGCTGCCCCATACACATTCTTCATTACCCGACGTATGTCTACCAATATTTATCCTTCAACAGCCAAGAAAAGAGCAACAGCACGTTCGTCCTGTTTGGACGCATTTGGTAATAACGTTGGCAGAGTACACGTTTCTGCGTTTACCGCACACACGTCGGAAAGACACGAATGCCACACTAATCGCTTGCCTATAGATTCGGTGCTTATACACCTGCATCAGGGAGAGAATAAGAGAACAATTGACAGGAATGGGAGAAAGAAATACAGTAGAAGGAGAATGGGTAGCTTTGAGGAATGAAATAGTGAAGGCAGCAGAAGGTCTAGTAGGTAAATAGACGAGAGCTAGTAGAAATCCTTGGGTAACAGAAGAGATACTGAATTTAATTGATGAAAGGATTCAGGCAAAAACGAATACAAACGTCTCAAAAATGAGATCGACAGTAAATGCAAAATGGCTAAGCAGGGATGGCTAGAGGACAAATGTAAGGATTTAGAGGCTTATCTCACGAGGGGTAAGATAGATACTGCCTACAGGAAAATTAAAGAGACATTTGGAGAAAAGAGAACCACTTGTATGAATATCAAGAGCTCAGATGGAAACCCAGTTCTAAGCAAAGAAGGGAAAGCAGAAAGGTGGAAGGAGTACATAGAGGGGTGATGTGCTTGAGGACAATATTATGGAAATGGAAGAGGAGGCAGATGAAGATGAAATGGGAGTTATGATACTCCCTGAGTCGAGACAAGGCCCCGGGAGTAGACAACATTCCATTAGAGTTACTGACAGCCTTGGGAGAGCCAGTCCTGACAAAACTCTACCATCTGGTGAGCAAGATGTATGAGACAGGCGAAATACCCTCACACTTCAAGAAGAATATAATAATTCCAATCCCAAAGAAAGCAGGTTTTGACAGATGTGAAAATCACCGAACTATCAGTTTAATAAGTCATAGCTGCAAAATACTAACGCGAATTCCTTACAGACGAATGGAAAAACTGGTAGAAGCCGACCTCGGGGAAGATTAGTTTGGATTCCTTAGAAATGTGGGAACACGTGAGGCAATACTGACCCAACGACTTATCTTACAAGACAGATGAAGGAAAGGCAAACCTACGTTTCTAGCATTTGTAGACTTAGAGAAAGCTTTTCACAATGTTGATTGGAATACTCTCTTTTAAATTCTGAAGGTGGCAGGGGTAAAATACAGGGAGCGAAAGGCTATTTACAACTTGTACAGAAACCAGATGGCAGTTATAAGAGTCGAGGGACATGAAAGGGAAGCAGCGGTTGGAAGGGAGTGAGACAGGGCTGCAGCCTCTCCCCGATGCTATTCAATCTGTATATTGAGCCAAGCAGTAAAGGAAACAAAAGAAAAGTTCGGAGTAGGTATTAAAATCCATGGAGAAGAAATAAAAACTTTGAGGTTCGCCCATGACATTGTAATTCTGTCAGAGACAGCAAAGGACTTGGAAGAGCAGTTGAACGGAATGGACAGTGTCATGAAAGGAGGGTATAAGATGAACATCGACAAAAGTAAAACGAGGATCATGGAATGTAGTCGAATTAAGTCGGGTGATGCTGAGGGAATTAAATTAGGAAATGAGACACTTAAAGTAGTAAAGGAGTTTTGCTATTTGGGGAGCAAAATAACTGATGATGGTCGAAGTAGAGAGGATATAAAATGTAGACTGGCAATGGCAAGGAAAGCGTTTCTGAAGAAGAGAAATTTGTTAACATCGAGTATTGATTGAAGTGTCAGGAAGCCGTTCCTGAAAGTATTTGTATGGAGTGTAGCCATGTATGGAAGTGAAACATGGACGATAAATAGTTTGGACAAGAAGAGAATAGAAGCTTTTGAAATGTGGTGCTACAGAAGAATGCTGAAGATTAGATGGGTGGATCACATAAATAATGAGGAGGTATTGAATAGAATTGGGGAGAAGAGGAGTTTGTGGCACAACTTGACTAGAAGAAGGGATCGGTTGGTAGAACATAATCTGAGGCATCAAGGGACCACCAATTTAGTACTGGAGGGCAGAGTGGAGGGTAAAAATCGTAGAGGGAGACCAAGAGATGAATACACTAAGCAGATTCAGAAGGATGTAGGCTGCAGTAGGTACTGGGAGATGAAGAAGCTTGCACAGGATAGAGTAGCATGGAGAGGTGCATCAAACCAGTCTCAGGACTGAAGACCACAACAACAACAACAACATACATGCATCGGAGTCGTGTCGTGTGCTACGTTGCATATACCGTGCAGCAACGCCCTCAAATGGAAACTCTTGATCGCTCCTTATATGTACGGAAACTATATGTACGTCCTAAGCTGGGGTATTCACAGGAATTGTGTCAGGACGCAAATTTTGGCACCACGTCGCGAATTCGCCCGCTTTGTAGATATGGAACTCAAAATTATAATAAACCATATGGATCAGATAAATTATATGTTTCAGAGACATATTAAGTCTCAACTTTATCTGTGAGGTACGAAGGGAAACATCAAGATGGGCTGATGCTGAATTGGAGTTTGTATTAGCGTGGGGGACATGCTAGCGTATTCCGTGCAGTTGTGTTAGCTGCAGTGCCAGCCAGGGTGGCGTAGTAGTTACCGCATCTGACTAGTGAACAGGAGACCACGTTCGAATCCCGGCCTCGCAGATCCTACAGAATATGAATGAAAAAAACTTTTGCTATCGTTTTTTGTTTTTTAGTGTTAATAAACATCTTTCGTTTTTTGGGTACTTTTGTGTTAACAGCATGAACTGGCTTTCTGAACTACCAGTTCTTGAAAAGGCATAATACAACTGACTACGAGAGAAACACTGTGATCGTAAACCAGTTCCAAATTATTCGAATGTTTGCCCTTGAGGCTTGTTTGTTGTTATTACATTACAACGAAACTTGCTGTCGAATGGAATTGAAGTTGCTTGAAATGAACAGGTAAATGTATTGGGATCGTTGGCTTACTGGCCATGATAGAGACTTTCCACCCAGGATAGTAGCTTCACTTAAATTATCTCGCTTACTTTTAATCTGTGAACGAGTAGTATCACAATGTTTTGGACGTTTCAGGCTGCGTAGTAGTATTATAATTATAAGCCCAGAAACAATAAATATAATTTTCCTAATATTCAAGTTTTCTGTTGAAACAGACTGCGAGGAAGAAAACAAAAGAGCACATTATTGTGTCTACAAATTTTTATATAAAGTTATATATACAATGATTAAAACTAAAATTATGGGCCGGCCGGTGTGGCCGAGCGGTTCTAGGCGCTTCAGTCTGGAACCGCGCGACCGCTACGGTCGCAGGTTTGAATCCTGCCTCGGGCATGGATGTGTGTGATGTCCTTAGGTTAGTTAGGTTTAAAGTTCTAGGGGACTGATGACCTCAGATGTTAAGTCCCATAGTGCTCAGAGCCATTTGAACCAACTAAAATTATGACGTATTTAGCCTTGCATATATTAAAATTAATAAAATGCCCATTTTATTAATTCTAATGTGTATACAGCTAAATACGATCTGATTTCTAATGTCATAATTTTACAATTAAAATTTTAAAAAATGGCAATTTTATTAATTTAATATGTACACGGCTAAATATGATCTAGTTTTTAATGTCACAATTTTAATTTTAACGTTTTAATGTAGTTTAGCACGATAATGTTCATTCACGATCGCGCACCCTCCTTGTGCAATAAATAATTGAAAGTGTTCCCGAACTTTATGTACACCCTGTATTTTATAACAAGTCCTGTAGCATAGTTCTTGCGATAATTTTTGAATCATGTATGTGTTACTAACAATGAAACAGTTCCTTGTTTATTTCCTGCAGCAGCCACAAAAATGCAAAGTGTTCTACAGGATGACGAAAACAAACATTTTTCTGACATATCTGATAAGAGAAAAATTAATGCATTCAGGCACTTCACAGTAATTACTTGTTTCATTTAGGCACAATTACGGGAAATGGCAGTGACCGTTGTCCCGCATATTGTGCTTTGCATCAGGCGTACCTTATCAGATTCGTAAAACTTGCTGACGCAAACTGACAATGCACAAATGACTGAGCTTTATCAACACTGCTCCACAGATAAACCTAAAATGACGAAGAGCTATCGGAAATCATACTGACCGAGAACTTTCTGAAGAGCGCTTAACATTGTCGAAAAATTTCTTTTATCGAGAGGCTGAATCGCACTATTAGTTCCAGGTGCAATCCGAATTATATTAACAATCTTTTCGTTGTCCTCCTAAAGACAAAAAAGAGGTATCATTATGTGCACCGCAAGAGTCAACCAATTAATTAATTTCTACAACTGATAAGTAGTAGTTTCGGATGTAATATTGAAAATTATTCTCTCCAACGTTCCAGATTTCACCAAGTCAGTTAAAGGATTTCTGCAAGTAAACATTTCTTTTTTTTCATTGGCTTTGTTGTATAGCATTCATAGTCTGCACAAGCGACTCCCTATTTTCCGCTCGAATCGATAAAGTGTGATTTGCAGGCAGTTGTTGCACAGAACCTGACTGATTTGCTTTTTAAACACCATTTGAGGTGGTAACAAGAAGCTTCATCTTCACGTCAGCTGCGAATTTCTCTATAGTTTTACCTATTAACATCTCCTATTCATGGTTACTTGAAGTCAACACAAAAATTTACCGACATTCTTTTCCATAAAATGCAACGAATTGCAAAATGATGTAGACAAGATATTATATGGTATAAAAAAGCGATAACTGATTCTATAGAAAAGATTGAATTCATCGATATGAGTACTAAACGGAATGCGCTAAATTTCAGTTGCACGATAAATCACACAAATCTAAAGGTCATTATCTCAACTAAACACCTAGGGATTACAATTAGAATAAGCGAAATTGAAACGATCACAAAGATAATGTTGTGGGGAAAGCAAACCAGAGACTGGTACAACAATGAGAAAATGTAACAGGTCTGCTAAAGAGAATGCTTACACTAGGCTTGTCCTCTTTCTTCTGCAGTACTGACTGCTCTGTGGTGTGAAATCCGCATCAGTTAGACTGGCGGACGACATCGAAAAGTTCACCGACGGACAGCTCATTCTGTATTATCGCGAAATAAGGGAGAAAGTGCCACGGATATGATACATACAAACAAAGGCGTTTTTCGCAGTGACAAGACCTTTCCATGAAATTTCAACCATCAGCTTTCTCAGGTCTGTGTGCGAATTTTTTTCTTTTTTTTGCGCCCACCTACATGGGGAGAAATATTCGTCATAATAAAATAAGAGAACTCACGAGCTCGCACAGAAAGATTTAAGTGTTCTTTTCCCCGCGTGCTGTTCGAGAGTGCAACGGTAGGGAAGTAGCTTGAAGGCGGTTAGATGAACTCTTTGCTAGGCACTTAAATGTTAATTGCAGAGTAATAGTGTAGATGCTGATGCATGTTTTCTTCGGGCTAGGAAGGTATGTATTTTTGTTCTGGAATTTAATTAGCGGAACAATCATTGTTCGAACACAGTTCACAGACTCGTCAGAGTTATTTCATTTCTCCTAAGTTTTCACAATTCCTAGCGAAATGTAGACATGTTTCAAACGAATGTCACATATATGTAGGTCTTCACGAGAAGTACGTGATTTCGACTGCAGACCACGTTCTTTATATTTCATCTTTACAAGGTTGAAAAATTAGTTGGATTCCACGTTACTATGAAACTCTGCAGAAATACAGATGTTATAATGAGGCATATATGAAGAAAACACAAAGAAAATTAATTCATTTTCATCCCCATTATTAACACCTAGTGACACCAGAAAGGCAACTGGTAATTATTATGGATATTAAGTGACCTGCAGATCAGACCAAACAGTAATTGTGAATAGTTGTGTCAAAGTAACTATCAACGGAAACTGAAGTTCGCTTTATAAATTACGATTACGTCGTGCCGCGTTTCCTGTTTACCAAGGTGTCGTCAACCAATGATATGTGCATGATACATTTTTACAGCCAAATGGCGAGCTACGAATTTGGCAATTTTCAACATTTGTTTTTAAAATACACGTGCTTGGAGTGCACTTTAGCAGCTAAAATTTTGACATAATTTTTCTTTCGATGAATTTTTCCTCTATAAAAAATTTCATGGCAGGTTTCGACATACCCGATTGGATTTCCCTTGTAAGAATGAGTCTGTCTTACTGTAAGTCAGATGCCAATCCTCTTCAGTCATGTGCGCAGCATGGATGATTTTTGGGACAATAGCCGATTTTCATCAACCTTCATGAAATTCATCCTGACAGAAGCGCCGGGCACGGTGGCCGAGTGGTTCTAGGCGCTTCAGTCCGGAACCGCGCGACTGCTACGGTCGCAGGTTCGAATCCTGCCTCGGGCATGGATGTGTGTGATGTCCTTAGGTTAGTTAGGTTTAAGTAGTTCTAAGTTCTAGGGGACTGATGACCTTAGATGTGAAGTCCCTTAGTGCTCAGAGCCACTTGAACCATTTTTCTGACAGAAAATTCTGCGAACCAATTGCAAACAGTCTTTTCCGAAGGTGATTGGTTACCGAAATTGTAGGAAGCGATTCGAGGCATTGTTGCAGTGTTAAGCATTTACCAATGCCATAAAGAATATCCAACGATAGCCAATACGAGAAATGTCCACTTTTTCAGAGCACTGTTCCTTTAAACGCTTGTTGTACAATGATGCGACAAAAGTCACGGGATACCTCCTAATATCGTGTTAGGCCTCCTATTGCCTAGCTTAGTATAGCAAGTCGACATGGCATGCACTCAAGTCGTTGGTCCCCTGAGGAAATATTGAGCCAAAGCCTCTGTAGCCGTCCTAATTGCGAAAGCGTTGTCAGTGCAGGATTTTGTGTACGAACTAACCTCTCGATTATGTATCATAAATGTTAGATGGGATTCACGTCGGGTGATCTGAGTCGACAGATCATTCGCTCGAATTGTTCAAAATGTTCTTCAAACCAATCGCGAACAATTGCGGCATGTGACATTGAGAAAATTCCATCGTTGTTTGGGAACATGAAGTCCATGTATGGCTGCAGACGGTCTCCAAGTTGGTTAAGTTGGACCAGAGGACCCAGACCATTCCACGTAAACATAGCCCACGCCTTTAGGGAGTGACCACCATCTTTGACAGTGGCCGGCCGCGGTGGTCTAGCGGTTCTAGGCGCTCAGTCCGGAACCGCGCGACTGCTACGGTCGCAGGTTCGAATCCTGCCTCGGGCATGGATGTGTGTGATGTCCTTAGGTTAGTTAGGTTTAAGTAGTTCTAAGTTCTAGGGGACTGATGACCACAGATGTTAAGTCCCATAGTGCTCAGAGCCATTTGAACCATTTGAATCTTGGACAGTGCCTTGTTGACAACTTGGGTCCATGGCTTCACCGGATCTGGGCATTAATAGAAACCTCCCATCAGCTCTTACCAAATGAAATCAGGAGTCATGTGACAAACCACGGTTTTCCATTCGTCCAACCGATAGGGTCACGAGCCACAGAACGGCGCTGAAGGCGATGTCGTGTTATTAGCAATGGCGCTCACGTCCGTTGTCCACTTGTTTTCTTTTTTCTGGTTCGCTTTATGGCGCAAAAACAACTGAGATCATACGCGCCCACGTCGTAACCTTAGATAATCAAGAAGTGAAAGAACTTAAAAACGACGATGCGTAAAGCCCAATCGACGGAAAGAAAGCGAGTTAAGAATAAAGACTTCTCAGAGGAGAAAGGTCCAAAAAATACACTGTAGAGACAGCAGAGGTCCCGAACCAAAGATTAAATTCCTTTGGCATATTGCTAGGACGGATAAAAAGTAAAAACGAAGTCGACAGCCTGCGCGTCGTTCGCTAAAACAGCCGTTAACACAGACGGCAAACATACATTAGAACGTAAGTTGTTAAAAAAAGAGCATTCGGTCAGGAAATGGCGAACCGTCAAAAGATGAAGACAATGAGCACTAAGTGGCAGGGGATCACCACTTAACAAATGGCGACGACTAAAACGATAATGCCCAATGCTCAACCTAGCTAAAATGATCTCGCGGCTAGTGGGTCGGGATGAGATCGGCCAAGCCAGGGAAGAGTTTTAATTCCCTAAGGTTTACTCCCGTGAACAGAAGACCAATGGTGACGATAAAGTAACACCACCTGCCGAAAGTTGGTAACACTGAGATCATCCGAAGGGATGGAAGAGCTAACAGACGGAGTTAGGAGGGCTGCAGCTTTGGTAGCAGCGCCAGCAGCCTCATTTGCCGTCAGACCGACGTGGCTAGGAACCCACATGAACATCACAGTAGCTCCCTCAACAGCGAGCAAGTGGAAGCTTTCTAGCACAAGTTGCGCTACGGGATTGACTGTGTACAGCACACAGAGGCTCTGAAGGACAATGAGAGAATCGGAGCAGATGACACAATTAAAAAGCCTGGGTCACCGGATGTACTGTGCGGCTGAAAGAGGGCGACTAGCCCTGCTGTAAATGTTGAGCTGTCTTCTGGAAGCCGATACCGAAACGGTCGTCTGTTTCCATAGCCATTAACGTCAAATTGGGCCGCACTATCCTAACGTATACGTTCGCCGAACGACACACACACACACACACACACACACACACACATTGGGCTAATCCCTTGATTTTCAAGTTCAGAATTCCAAATTCCCACAGTCTTCCCCCCCAGAACACAGTCAAATAGCACTGGTGACAATCCATCGCCCTGTCGCACACCTGTCTTTATTTCAAATGGTTGGGACAGTTCTCCAATGCACTTCACTTTGGAAGTCGTGCCTGTTGAAGTTTCTCTGATAATGTTTACTAGTTTGTTTTTGACCACAAATTCTCTGACGATCCCATCTAGGATCTCTCTATCCACCGAGTCAAATGCTTTTTTGAAGTCAATGAAAGAAACCACTATATTTTTGCCATTCAGCATTCTGTGCCGGATTATTGATTTCAAATTAAAAGTTTGTTCGGACAGGAGCGGCCTATCCGGAACCCACTCTAGTACTCTCCAAGTTGTCTATTGTTATTATTTATTATTATTATTATTATTACTGGAAATTATTACTTTTTACTACACTACTGGCCATTAAAATTGCTACACCACGAAGATGACTTGCTACAGACACGAAATTTAACCGACAGGAAGAAGATGCTGTGATATGCAAATGATTGGCTTTTCAAAGCACTCACACAAGGTTGGCGCCGGTGGCGACACCTACAACGTGCTGACACGAGGAAAGTTTCCAACCGATTTCTTATAAACAAACATCAGTTGACCGGCGTTGCCTGGTGAAATGTTGTTCTGATGCCTCGTGTAAGGTGGAGAAATGCGTACCATCACGTTTCCGACTTCGATGAAGCTCAGATTGTAGCTTATCGCTATTGCGGTTTATCGTATCGCAACATTGCTGCTCGCGTTGGTCGAGATCCAATGACTGTTAGCAGAATATGGAATCGGTGGGTTCAGGAGGGAACGCCGTGCTGGATCCCAAGGGCCTCGTATCACTAGAAGTCGAGATGACAGGCATCTTATCTGCATGGCTGTAACGGATCGTGCAGCCACGTTTCGATCCCTGAATCAACAGATGTGGACGTTTGCAAGACAACAACCATCTGCACGAACAGTTCGACGACGTTTACAGCGGCATGGACTATCATCTCGGAGACCACGGCTGCGGTTACACTTGACGCTGCATCACAGACAGCAGCGCCTGCGATGGTGTAATCAACGACGAACCTGGGTGCACGAATGGTAAAAGTCATTTTTTCGGATGAATCCAGGTTCTGTTTACAGCATCATGATGGTCGCATCCGTGTTTGGCGACATCGCGGTGAATACACATTGGAAGCGTGTATTCGTCATCGGCATACTGGCGTATCACCCGGCGTGATGGTATGGGGTGCCATTGGTTACACGTCTCGGTCACCTCTCGTTCGCATTGACGGCACTTTGATCAGTGGACGTTACGTTTCAGATGTGTTACGACCCGTGGCTCTACCCTTCATTCGATCCTTCCGAAACCGTACATTTCAGCAGGATAATGCACGACCGCATGTTGCAGGTCCTGTACGGCCCTTTCTGGATACAGAAAATGTTCGACTGCTGCCCTGGCCAGCACATTCTCCAGATCTTTCACCAACTGAAAACGTCTGGTCAATGGTGGCCGAGCAACTGGCTCGCCACAATACGCCAGTCACTACTCGTGATGAACTGTGGTACCGTGTTGAAGCTGCATGGGCAGCTGTACTTGTACATGCCATCCAAGCTCTGTTTGACTGAATGCCCAGGCGTATCAAGGCCGTTATTAGAGCCAGAGGTGGTTGTTCTTGGTACTGATTTCTCAGGATCTATGCACCCAAATTGCGTGAAAATGTAATCACATGTCAGTTCTAGTATAATATATTTGTCCAATGAATACCCGTTTATCATGAGCATTTCTTCTTGGTATAGCAATTTTAGTGGCCAGTAGTGTAATAATGCACATTATTCATTGAGTTTGTTATGTAATAACTACTTAAAATAATTCTTTATTCCTCCATTATTTTATCATCATTATTAGTGTTACCATTAGTAGTATTGCTAATTATTATATTTATTAATAATGCAAAGCAGTGTTTTATTATTATTATTGTTATGTAATGTTTTGGTATGTGCTGTTCCTGGTCAGATGTAAGAAAGTCCCTTAGGTCCTAATGTGGCAAAAGTGAATAAGCAATAAATAAATAAAAATGTCTGAGTTGCCATTGCTTTAACAGTAACAAATGACAATGTTTAAAGTAACAGTAACGCCACACCTGAGCAGCAGGTCGTGAACACAGTGACGTGGCAGTACGCGGCAGAGCGGCGCTTGGCCGGGCTACTCACATCTTGTCGTCGCCGACCAGCTGGTAGGCGGTGAGGCTGAAGGAGGCGGCGGGCGCGGCGCGCGCCTGCTGGAACACCCGCAGCTCCGCCCCCAGGATGCGCTCCTGCAGCGGCACCTCCGACACGTCGAACGACAGCAGCCGGCCGCGCTCGTGCCGCACCCCGTGCTGCCCTGCGCACACACCCCGACACTCTCTCACACCGAGCGGCGCTGCTGCGGCCGTTTCTAGCATCAACCACTACAGCTAATGGGCGCGCATCGAAAAGCGACAATAAGCACTGTACGCGTTCCACAGGGATCGATATTGCGCCCGATCTTGTATATTATATACAGGGTGGTCCATTGATAGTGACCGGGCCAAATATCTCACGAAATAAGCGTCAAACGAAAAAACTACAGAGAACGAAACTCGTCTAGCTTGAAGGGGGAAACCATACGGCGCTATGGTCGGCCCGCTAGATGTCGCTGCCATAGGTCCAACTGATATCCACTGCGTTTTTTTAAAATAGGAACCCCCATTTTTTATTACATATTCGTGTAGTACGTAAAGAAATATGAATGTTTTAGTTGGACCACGTTTTTCGCTTTGTGATCGATGGTGCTGTAATAGACACAAACGGATAAGTACGTGGTATCACGTAACATTCCGTCAGTGCGGACGGTATTTTCTTCGTGGTAAATTAGCCGTGTTAAAATAGACCGTTTACCAATTGCGGAAAAGGTCGATATCGTGTTGATGCATGGCTATTGTGATCAAAATGCCCAACGGCCGTCTGCTATGTATGCTGCTCGGTATCCTGGACGACATCATTCAAGTGTCCGGACCGTTCGCCGGACAGTTACGTTATTTAAGGAAACAGGAAGTTTTCAGCCACATGTGAAACTTCAACCACGACCTGCAAACAAATGGTGATGCCCAAGTAGGTGTTTTAGCTGCTATCGTGGCTAATCCGCACATCAGTAGCAGACAAATTGCGCGAGAATCGGGAATCTCAAAAACGTCGGTGTTGTGAATGCTACATCAACATCGATTGCACCCGTACAATATTTCTATGCACCAGGAATTCCATGACACACAGTTTCAGTCAACCTCTTGTGTGTTTATTTCATAAACAAAACAAATGAACATCATACATGTAGTACAACACAACACGGTTAGGCCTACCTACGAACAGGGTACCTCGGTTTGACTGAGGGGTTTGAGCTTCCACAAACGAGCGTAACAGTTTACACTGTAAACGATCTGCCGTAGCTACGAGGGGCGTTTGAAAAGTCCGTGCAAAGTCAGAGAGATGGCACCAGCGGCGCGTATCGAGGTCATGTTTAGTTAGTAGCATATTTGGAAAGCACGCATACCAAATTTCAGCCATATTGGTCTATTTCTTTGTGTTTGGCAATCGTGTGAATCAAGAAAGTCGAGTGATTGCCAAAAATGGACGAAGAAGAATTTCGTGTGCTGATTAAATATTACTCACTGAAAGGCAAATCCCCTTAGGGGACTAAACAGGTGACTGACCATGTGGGCACAAGTGATGCTCAACGTTCTGGACGCCCTGTGTAGGTTACAACTCCAGAAACCATTGATAAAATCCATGATATGGTCATGGATGACAGAAGAGTTAAGGTGCGTCAGACTGCTAGTGCTGTGGGCTACATAATATTTTGCATAAACTTTTGGACATGAGAAAGCTATCCGCAAGATGGGTTCCGCGATTGCTCACGCCTGACCAACAACGGAATCGTGTGAAGTGTTGCAAGGATGGTTTGCAGCTGTTCAGGAAGAATCTGCAGGACTTTAAACCTCGTTTCGTCAATGTGGATGAAACATGGATACATTACTATACTCCTGAGACCAAACAACAATCTAAACAAAGGTTTAAAAAGGGAGAATCTGCACCAAAAAAGGCGACGACCAGTTCTTCAGCCGGAAAGGTTACGGCGACTGTCTTTTGGGATTTGCAAGGGATAATCCTCATCGAATATCTGGAAAAGAGTAAGACTCCTACAGGTGCATATTATTCATCGTTACTGGACCGTTTGAAAACCAAGCTGCAAGAGAAACGCCGGCGATTGGACCGCAAAAAAGTCCTTTTCCATCACGACAATGGACCAGCGCACACCTCAGCAGTTGTGGTCGCAAAATTAATGGAAACAGGATTCCAACTCGTTTCACATCCCGCCTATTCTCCAGACTTGGCTCCCTCAGACTACTATTTGTTCCCCAATTTGAAGAAATGGCTGGCGGGACAAAGATTTTATTCAAACGAGGAGGTGACTGCAACAACTAATAGCTATTTTGCAGACTTGGACAGTTCCTATAATTCGAAAGGGATCAACAAATTAGAACAGCGTTACACGACGTGTATAAGTCTAAAAGGAGACTATGTCGAACAATAAAAAACGTTTACCTCAAACACGTAAGTATTTTTTATTTTTGCACTGACTTTTCAAACGCCCCTCGTAACTTGTGACTGAGCTGTCAGTTTAATTGAAGAGAGGAATATTTTATCATTATTAGCTGGACAAAGATATTTAAATGCTGATGTATTTATTGAAGTAGCAGAATGGAACTGCTTTTGCAATAAACCTATGGTCTGCCTAACTGGCAAATTGTAAACTGCTATAATCACTAGCTCTTATTGGCAAAGGTTTTTGCACTCTATCAACAGCTGTTGAAGAAATATTAATTGCTATTTCTGTGCAAGAAACAAAAAATGGTTCAAATGGCTCTAAGCACTATGGGACTTAACATCTGAGGTCATCAGTCCCCTAGACTTAGTACTACTTAAACCTAATTAACCGAAGGACATCACACACATCCATGCTCGAGGCAGGATTCGAACCTGCGACCGTAGCAGCCGCGTGGTTCCGGACTGAAGCGCCTAGAACCGCTCGACCACAGCGGCCGTCATCTGTGCAAGGAACAGAAATATGTCTTACTCATACAAAAGTTTTCTAGCCACTGTCTAACATTCTGCGTGGTGTCTTTTAGGTCGAAGTCGTGTCTCTCTACCACTTTCACGCAACGACGCTCTGAGCGTGTTTTTTAGGGAATTGACTAGTTTGAACCTGGGACCTGTTGCTGGTAAGGAGACGCCAGACCACACATGACATGCAGGGTTCAGAAGAGTTCAGTGAGACTAGCGATGATATAATCAAATACTTAATGATTTCAGCGTCAACTCCACTGCACTCCCTGTAAAGAATCTGAATACTAACTAAATTTAGTGGAAGGGGCACAAGGCTTTCCTATTTTTAGTTAGCTGGCAAAATAACGTCGAAAATTTTTATTCTACTCACAAAACACTGTTTATAAATTGCACTATTGATAAAAGGAAATATTTTAATACAGGATGATAAAAACCAACAGCGTTCAACAAAAATGTGAACGAATATTCCCTGAATGGGTTTCCAAGTTCTACAATGGATCGAAGGTTGACCTATGCCATATCACATCTATAATCTAGGTATAAGTTTCATAAAAGAGAAAACTATCAAAATGATCTACAGTGACCCTGAATTATCTTTAATTACTTATTTAACTTGTCGTAAATTACAGTGGCTGATGTGGCTTCTCAATAATTATATAACAGAAAAATCATCGCATTTCAGATTTTAACTTCTTGTAACAAATGTGAATACCATGAGCTTTAATTGACGATCGACACTAGTATTCCACAAAAAGGGGATGTAACAGATGAGACTTCTGCAGTTCTGAGTGAAGGCTTATGCGCTCTCACGCGTTCATTACCTTGTCGTTGGTTAGGCAGTGTCAGGGGGCGGCGGGCGGCGCAGCTCCACACACCTCGCCATCTCGGAAGCAACTCTCTCTAATCTCTCCTTACTACAATTTACCGAAGTTGGTTTAAGAAAAGCTATCTGGCTGTGTTTTCAACTGACCAATCAGGGTCTCAATGTTAACCTTAAGCTCCACCTACAAAAATTCTGTCTATCCAATGAGAAACGTTATACTTTTCATGGTGGGGCAATGTTTTTAATGTCTGCTACGTAACAGAGACGCATAAAGTCTCACGCTAAAACTTGCAGCTGGTGTGGCCCTTTTAGTGTTATCGTAAGACCTATACTGTTCTTCTGGAGGGCTCTATCTTTTAACATGGGCTGAGCGGTGGTCTTGGCGGTCGGCGGGCGATGTGGGTGTCCCTTATCGTAGGGCCTTCTAGCTGTCCCTTATCGTAGGGCCTTCTAGCTTACACGACTCTGCTCTCGCTTCTGTTCTCGTTTCTCCCCTCGGAATTGCGTCTGTTTCACGGTGGGAAGGTATGACATGCATTTAGGCGCTCTTGTGTTAGTCAGTGCTATTCCATTTGCTCACTCATTGATCGTATTACTTTGGTTAATTTAATGTCAGGATTTATTCGGAGCTATGTGACATACTGCCGGATGTCAGGGTTTTCATGAAAGGTGTTAGATTTGCCTGACACCTTACAACTGCGAGTCTCCAAAACATTCGAGTGAATTAAAGTTCCATCAGTAGTTCTTTCGCAGATTTTTGCATAAAGCATGTGATCGAGGTGAGTGCAATAAAATAGTTTCGGAAGTATCAAATGGGGTGGACAGGTTTTTGAAACATATCTAACGCAATAATATACTCCTTACCAGTTGACAGATATTCGGTAAGGAAAAAATTTTCACTCTTTATTGAGGACATTTCGAAGGTACCATAAAGTCACTTCATCTTTGTGGTGAAATCAGGAAGTTTTGATTTAAAGACGCCCTTCTTGTAAAACTACTGGCAGTCTTGACTACCAGCAGTTGAATGAGCTGTTAAAATCGATTCAGCCATAACATGTAAATACAACAGAGAAAATACGTTAGCGGAAGTTGTGTACATGTAAAAGTAGTGACTTGAGTACGGCGCTGAGGTCAGCTATACAGTGACGTGACAAGTCATGGGACACCTCCTAATATTGTCTCCGGCCTCCTTTTACCAGGAGTGCGGCAACTCGACGTGACATGGACTCAACAAGTCGTTGGAAGCTCCCAGCAGAAATATTGATCCACGCTGCCTCTATAGCTGTCCATTACTGCGAAACTGTTGTCGGTGTTGGATTTTATGCTCGAACTGACCACTCGATTACTTCCCATAAATATTCGATGGGATTCATGCCGGGTGGTCTGGATGGCTAAATCATTCGCTCGAACTGTCCAGAGTGTTCTTCAAACTAATCACGAACAATCATGGCCTGGCGATATGTTTGGCGACATGAAGTCCACGAAAGGGCGCAAACGGACTCCAAGTAGCCGAACATAAACATTCCCAGTCAATGATCGGTTCAGCTGGATCAGAGAACACAGTCCATTCCATATAAACACAGCCCATACCATTATGAAGCCACCAACAGCTTGCACAATGCCTCATTTATAACTTGGGTCCATGGCTTCGGGGGGTCTGCGACACATGCGAATCCTACCATCAGGTCTTACCAACTGAAATCGGAGCTCGTCCGACCAGGCCACGGTTTTCCACTGATCTAAGGTCCAACCAAATATGGTCACGAGCCCAGGAGAGGCGTTGCAGGCGATGTCGAGCTGTTCGCAAAGGCACTCGCGTCGCTCGTCTGCTGCCATAGCCTATTAACGCAGGATTTCTCCGCTCTGTCCTAAGGCTAGGCGCAAATTGAGAAGCGTATAGCACGTGTGACGCGACACTAGACTACAGCGCGACACGCACGTGACGCACGGGTCCCACGCATATTGCGACGCGTACACCATACTTCGCACGCGCCGACTGGCGACGCTCTGCGCTGGCTGAACCGAAACGCGCGCATCCTCTTATCTTTCTCAAACGATTTTTCAGAAACTATTCTCTGAAAATATGTGATTTTTGCCTTACTTGTAGCGTTTATATGTCAGCTTCGTGACGAAGTGCCCATCACCTCGCTAATGACCATTCTTATTGTGATGTACACATTTTAGTGAGACACTACGCAAGACTCAAAAAGTTTGCAACGAAAATTAGGAGTCGCTATGATTTTGCGTTTGGTGCGTGTTACACCATATGTTGCTGCGTATGAAATTCAGCTAACGTGCTGAATTCTTGTTTAGACTTGGGAGGAGATCTCTATCTGCCTCCGATCTCGAGAAAATGGATCCCATGTAGCGCGCTTACTTCTGATCTCACGCCCGCGAGAATGAAATACTCGCAACATCTCTCGTAGCTCCTAAACCGCTCGAGACATCGAAACGAAAGTTTGGCGAATGATAGCACACAAGGAGGAGAGTTCAAAATGGTTCAAATGGCTCTGAGCACTATGGGACTTAACATCTATGGTCATCAGTCCCCTAGAACTTAGAACTACTTAAACCTAACTAACCTAAGGACATCACACAACACCCAGCCATCACGAGGCAGAGAAAATCCCTGACCCCGCCGGGAATCGAACCCGAGAACCCGGGCGTGGGATGCGAGAACGCTACCGCACGACCACGAGATGCGGGCGGAGGAGAGTGTTTTGCCAATTATCAAACACACGGAACTTTCTTATCTATGGCGACATATCAGTACTTATACTTCCCGTCTTATTTATTTCACTCCAGTGACTGTAATTTTTTAAGAGTTATCGACAGCTAGCGAAACAAGAGCTTCCTAGTATGAAAATAAACATGAAATTTCTTCTTTTATGTTACTGCAAACCGGTACTACGAGGTTTTTCGTAAGCTATTGAACTCTGTAATTGCAAATTACTTGTTTAATGAGGCCCTCCGTTTCGGAATTCTGTCTCAATAGCTGATGTGAGATGAGTTTGGCAAATTACATTGTGACGAAGGAAGTACAATTAAACCAGTCACCAAGAGAAATGTGGCCTTTACTCAAAAATGGTGATGCTTCTTCGAATGAGAAAAGGTTAACAACTCACACAGAAACAGATTGGCAATTCTGTTGGAATTTTGGTGGAATCCCCGTAACCCATCGTATTTTTAACACTGAGCGACTGGAATGGAAACTTACCAAAGGATTTTATTCCTTCTCTTGATCTGAGCAGTATTAAAATAATGACGAGAGTTCCTTCACGCGGAATGATAGGCAAATGCCAGATACTGTTTACTCACCTTGGGCTTGCCAAACTGACAATGCATGATCGCGAATAAAATAGTTGTTATTGAGAAAAATAAACAATTGATCTGTCGCACAACACAATGGTGAGTGTATTGTCAGCAGCGAAGGATAATGCGCGCGACAGGAATGCACAAGCTAGCCATGTTTGCCTTGTGAGATGGAGTTCGAAAAACATTGTCATGAAAGTAAATCTGCCTTTGTCAGCAGCACATTTCAACAAATTAAATATATCTAATCATAACACTCTTTTGGGATATTCCTACTTTCGCAAGAAGTATCGACCATTTTCTTCATTTGTGTAGCCTCTTGTATAATTATTTTATTAATGCTGACAATGTCCATGCAACAATTGAAATGCTTTTTCTCATCACGGCGAACCAATTAAAACATTGTTATTTGTGACTGTTTTTCGACTGTTTCTAGCTTGCAGTGGAAATATGTTGCTCACATGCATGTAGTACAGTGTGTTGTATTACATTATCACATCCATATCAGAGTAATCACAGTGAAACTTCTATATTTCAGATCTTGGACGCTTTTTACCAGGTGCACAAAGGGATCACACCTGTGGAGGTTATCCCTTTCTAAATTTTTGTAACAGATCGTACAGATACGCTAGCTTACTAGGCAGCGAGAAGATAACCTTGCTTTACTCTCCTGCCTTGATTCTTAATCACATGATTTTATAATATTCCTTGCTTCCTTATTCACTACCCTCTGTCCCTTCTTGCGATCTGAAAACATCGCGGAGCCATACGGTGCAATTCCAGTGGCCAATGGCTCATCAGTTACTGAAGTACACATTTTTCTTGACAGAAGAAATACAAAACAAAACTATGCACATATAACTAACAGAAAAGTATAACGTGCTAACGATGAAAGCTGGAGCGTTTAAATGGCGAAAAACGAAATACTACCCAAAGGCAATAAAATTCAGTACACAGTAAGGCAAAATTTATCGTATGGGCAATATTACCACTGCTCATATGCGCCGTTCCGATGTGAGCATTATGGCCGTGCTACTTTTCCGCTCCCCGCCTCAAATTTCCCACGGTGCTAGCGAGGCAAGCGCGTCGCGCGGCGCGAGAAACTGTGGCTCAACCTCAACGCCGCGCGACCTGGCGCAGACGCGTGTCGCGTCCCAGTCGCGTCGCGTCGCAATTTGCGCGGTCCCATTTGAACCTGTGATGTTACAAAAACACGCGCTGCGCTGCGTCGCGCCACACGCGCTGCGCTGCGTCGCGCCACACGCGCTATACGCGTTTCAATTTGTAACGGATACGTTCGTCGTGCGTCCCACATTGACTTCATTGGTTATGCCACAGGGTGTTGCTTGTCTGTTAGCACTGACAATTCTACGCAAACGCCTCTGTTGTCGGTCGTTAAGTGAAGGCCGTCGGCCGCTGCACTGTACACGGTGTAATACCTGAAATATCGTATCCTCGGCACACTCGTGACACCGTTGATCTCAGAACACTGAATTCCCTAACGATTCCGAAATGGGATGTCCCAGGCGTTTAGCTCCAACTACCACTTCTTGTTCAAAGCATGTTAATTCCCGTAGTGCGGCCACAATCACGCCGAACACATTTCCACACGAATCACCTGAGTACGAATGACAACTCGCCAAGGCACGGCCCTTTCATACTTTCTACACACTATACTACCGTCACCTGTAAACGTGCATATCGCTATCCCATGACTGTTGTCACCTCCGTGTAATTCCTGCCGTCAGGCTGCTAATTCTGGTGACAGTTCAGTTCCGCGTCGCCAGCGCGGCGTACTGGAATCCGCTCTCTAACTAGCTGGTACTGTGCCGGAAGAACTGGCAAAACTATACAGCGTAAATAATCTCCTCCGTGCCACGCGAATTATCTTTGGTTATGTGAGCAAAGCGCTCAATATGGAAAAGCATGGCCACAAACTGCACAAGTCTGCGACATTAAATTGTTTCGAACTTATTAAGTGATTTTTATAGTGTTTTTATATCGGGAAAAAACAGTGAAAAAATTCCATCGCGTACAGTTATTTCACAAACTGCTTGTCTAGTTTTAGCTTTTTTCGATATTTCAGCACCCTAGTGAGTTTGAATTTTGGTTTTTAGGATCTCCATAAACTGTTATTTAGCCGTTTTTATACTAGAAATACATAAAATAAAGAGTAATTAGGAGAAACCAGAAGTATTTTCATGTCAGTGCCTGTCTGTCGCGCTGCCCATTCCCCCGCCATCACCAAGCAGTAAACTTCCGCTGTTGTCCTTCAGTTCACAGTACCTCTTCATTCTGTGCTGTTCACTTGTTACATGTTTTAAAGTAGTGACTGTTTTCTTGTGCTGTGAAGTTGTTTTATGGACACTGGCTACCAGAGGATGTATGAACTCGCCAGATTGCTTCTACTACAATTGTGGTAACTATACCGTTAAAAACCAACAAAGAAACAGTTCCGATTTTGTTGAAAAGGTATGTTTCGCCATTTTGGTATAAAGTTAGGCGATCAAGATAAGCCTTGGGCCCCACACAAAGTTTGTTGATTGTGTGTTGAAGAACTGAGGCAATGGTTTCAACGTAAAATGCAGTCCTTACGTTTTGGAATACCAATGGTTTGGAGGGAGCCCAAAAATCATAGTTATGACTGCTATTTTTGTTCTTGCAACGTACGAGATTTCAATTTGAAAAACAAAAAGGATACTTCTTCCCCTAACATTCAACCAGCCATTCGCCCTGTTCCTCATGGACTTGAAGTACCAATACCCTCTCCTCCAGATTCTTTGCATGATATAAATGATCACGAGCCACTGGCTCAGCAAGGTGATAGTTAAGAAGACAGACGTTGCTACGATCCTGGCACAACCGATCCCATTCCATTCTCACAATCTGAATCGAACGATTTAGTTAGAGACCTAGGCCTTTCTAAAGAATCGGCAGAGGTTTTAGGATCTAGATGGAAAGATGAACATATGTTGGCTCCGGATACATCCCTTTCTTGGTATCGATCGAGGGAAAAGGAGTTTGTATCTTTCTTCTCTCAAGAAGATGACCTGTTGTTTTGCAGTGACGTTCCTGGACATATGGCACGTTTCAAAATGGAATATGCTCGTGGTGAGTGGAGTCTTTTTATTGATTCTTCAAAAAGAAGCCTTAAAGTAGTACTTCTACACAGAACGTGAAAGCATTATTATAAGGTCTTATGAGCTTGAAGAGAAATGGAAGTGTACCGGAAATGTAGTTTAGAACATGATTTATAAATAAAATAATAACGTTGTAAAAATGTGATAAATTACTTAAATGTTATTATTATACCCAAAAATACTCCCTTTTTGTGAGAAAACCTGACGTGATAGAAAAAAGTAGATCGCATTTTTGAAATAGGTGCTGAAAAGTACATGAAAGTCAGTTATCAAATTTCAAAGAACTTTCAAAATTATTTTTTTTTGCAGACCTGTGTTATTTTTGCAGATGAGCGCAATGCAGACAAACCGTAGATCAACCTGACGTTGATGTACGTGACGCAGTAAAAGTGCAGGCACAAAAGGCCAAGGCAAATTACACAGACTCGACATGATGACGTGCTTCATATTGTACGTCTACTTGTGACAATAACAAATATGTGCCACTAGTACACCAGTATAAACCGAGAAGAAATATTTTAGACGAAGTTTCTTTTAGGTGGTAATGTTACTGAGTGAGACCTTCGAACCGAGACGTGCACACAGCCTTGTAGTAACTACGGGCGGGGAATGCACCCTAGGAAAATAAAGGAAGTGTTCATTCTTTTCAATGAAGGCAGTGTTTCTGATGAGACAGCAACGACGTCATAAGGTTTAAGTTGACATCTGCAGCTACATCCTGGCTATCAAAGAGTGAATGGATGAGGATACATTTCATTGTTCTATATATTATGATTTGAACCCGTTCCATTGACGGATGAGGACGGCAAGAATGACTGCTTGTACGCTTCCACGCGAGATGTTATATGCATAATTTCATCGACACCGTCTCTATGGGCTGTATCTGTAGGCTACGAAACCTCCCCTCCCCATTAAAGACAGTGAATAATGACGCTAGTTAGTTATCTCTTCTCCAAGAAACGATGCTAATTAAAATATGCACAACGGAGTTAATAAACGCTAATTTTCAGCACAGCGATGGATCAATGGGTGGGGGTAGTCACACAGTATCCTTAATTATGCACAGGGGTGACTAGCTGTCAAATGAAAATCGTATGTAACGATAATGACAATAAACACAAAAGTGATAAAACTAAAGTAACTCATGGTTGGCAAAGTTCAGGAAGGGAAGCACGTGATAGTAAGTGTAGCTCTCTTAACATATTAAATTTGAACTAAAACAAAACCGCGATTCGAGTTCGGTGATTACATTCATGCTCGGAGTATATGAGGAATTATGCAACTGTGCCAACCCCAATGGCCAGGTAGAACCTAACCGTGAAATTCTTGCGGCTTATTAACTTCATCATAACCTATACCGAAGGCGCTGCCCTTAAATCTTACCATTGTTGGCGTTATGTATATGCTGCCTGCGGGAGGTTTTCCACTGCTGTTATTTCGAGAAATAAACGCAGACATCGAACAAAGACTTAAAAATTCTAAGATTCCCACAAAGTTTTGCACTATACGTTCCAAGATAGATCAAATCAAAATATCAAATAAAATAGCTAAATAAAATACGTAAATAAAAGAAAACATAGTACATCCCCTTTCGATCCTTTTATCGACAATTGAGGTACTGAATACCACAAAAAATTCGCACGTAATGTCCTACTCATTCTTTTTTTTTTTCAATCTCTGCTCAAAAATCACGTAGTAATCGAGAGTTTTATTTAAAAATCCAAAATTTTACCACCACTGCTATGGAAAACTGACATTTCAGCTTTACATCCGGTTATCAGTAAAAAATAAAAATACTTGTTACAACCGAGACGGAACAAATACCGTAAAAAACTGATTACTCAACTAAAATACCGGTATCGGTTTTAACCGGCCAGTTTTTCCCATCGCTACTCCCGCATGGTCGTCAGACGAGGTCGGAACCAGGAGTCCGCTGGGCGAAGTCTCCGACTCGAGCATCCTAACTGAAACGTGTTCCATCTGCATGTGGAACCCGAAGTATCCTCTCTGCGAGCAGAGTCTGAAGTCACTCCACTCAGGGCAGAATCCGAAGAGAAATTAAAAGCGCAGAGAACATCAATTCTGTGGACGTTTCCCGCCTCTCAAATAGCAATTACCATTTTTGTTCCGCCAATGAATAGATTAAGCAGAAGCCGCATGTACTCCCACCACCACATGAAGATACAGCCCTACCAATCCCTCCTCCAGAAACTTGGGTCTAAAAATTTTATGTCACGATACTCTTGCCAATCCTGGGCGCATTTTGCGCTGTTTTCTAGGGTCGGAACATAAACAGACAAAAAAAAGGGAAAATGTTGGGCTAAATGCCGAACGGGCGGCCAAAGCGTGTGACCGTCTTTCCCAGGGACTGTCTGCGTCTTTTAGAAACCTTTCAAGATCCGTATCTACCCTAGAAGGCCTTCTTTTTCTTCAGAACGGCTAAAAAAACTGGCCGTGTTATTTACCGCATCCTCTTTTTACGATGGAAACGTTTCGCTGATTGTCCTTAGCAGTAAAACGTTACACAATGCGACTGGCTGACATAGTCTCTCCAGGAAATAGATACACCACAGTGATCGGCACCTCCAACACCCGTCCTCCCCTACCTGACAATGAGTCAGGCACGGGGGGGGGGGGGGGGGGGGGCTGACGCTCTACCTGCGTGCTTCAACCATCGGTGTTTGGGATGATTCTTCTGTTGACATTCCCTTGTTGCTTTGTAGCTGGCACAACACGCAGAAATGGGTACAGGCAGCGGAATATCTACAAGTGTCGAGATGGAAGAAAAGAAACAAATCACCTACACAAAAAAATGGTTCAAATGGCTCTGAGCACTATGGGACTCAACTGCTGAGGTCATTAGTCCCCTAGAACTTAGAACTAGTTAAACCTAACTAACCTAAGGACATCACACACAGCCATGCCCGAGGCAGGATTCGAACCCGCGACCGTAGCGGTCTTGCGGTTCCAGACTGCAGCGCCTTTAACCGCACGGCCACTTCGGCCGGCTTCACCTACACAATTATTGTTGTTATATTGTAATTGAAAATGGACGTTTCCGCAGTCTCCTTGATTAAATTTTAAATATAATTGATCTGCACATCAGACTGACCCAATCTGCATATGAAATGTCGCTAGTTCGCTTAATAAGTATTGCGGAATAAAAAATGACGAGGCCTAATGGTTCGACGCTTTTCATCTCTATGGGATGGTTCTTAGAATACCTCCCACATAAGTTTGGTCAACATATCTGTTTTACAATACCTCGAATAAGGCTGCGACCATTTGCGCCGCCTTCCCTTGTACAAGGTCGATATCTGCTGTCAGTGTGCAATATTTAGAAATTCCATTATTTATGAAAAATGTAATCTTCGTAGTAGACAGGTTTTATTTCCCAGATCCCAATAAATACATATATTGACAACTAATTTAAATTGTTAAATTGTGTTCTTCACATCATCTAAATACATCAACTATTGTGTCACTCCATGTAGTGCGCTGTCAGCTAGTCATAAACATACTTGGGAGCAAGTTGTTGAAGAAGACGTGCCAGTGTGCCGTCAGCTGTCAATATAGACACAGCAACAATACCCTGTGAAAGAAATGTATTCTACCAGAAACATTTGTGTTTACCGCAAGTATGATTTCATATGATTTTAGACTAGTCCTTCATCTTCAAGAGCTGCTCCCAAATATGTTCATGAGTAGACAACAGTGCACTACATGAAGAGGCATAATGGTTGAAGTATGTAGATGAAAAAGTTGTCGCCGGCCAGTGTGGCCGAGCGGTTCTAGGCGCTTCAGCCTGGAACCGCGCTGCTGCTACGGTCGCAGGTTCGAATCCTGCCTCGGGCACTGATGTGTGTGATGTCCTTAGGTTAGTTAAGTTTAAGTAGTTCTAAGTTGTAGGGGACTGATGACCCGAGATGTCAAGTCCCACAGTGCTCAGAGCCATTTGAACCATTTAAAAAAATTGTCGAAACTAGTTGTCCATACATGTATGTATAGCTATCTGGGCCAATACAACTTATCTAGTAACAAGACTGCATTTTTCAAATTCAGAAAACGCCCTCCTGCTGACAATGTCAGGCAACCATCGACCATTTTTGTTTCAAACTGAGATAAAAATTATTGCCTAACTGCCACTGATAGTTTCCCGTATATGGCAATGGCTCTACTGTCCATATACAGCCTTCTTTTGTAACAGGGTCACAGTTTTTGATTGTACGAACTTCCTCTCGGTTAAGTCGGAAGTAGTTGTAAAATGGAGGTCAGACGTTTTGCACGTGAACGCAAACTATCCGTGAGAACTGTGTGTGTGTATCTTTTTTTTTTTTTTTTTTTCCTGGCACTTGCCTTGCCAAACGCTCTTCTTAGAATCTGAAAGGCCTTATGTGGGAGGGCCTGCGCCGTGTTTGCGTCTGTGAGCCAATACACTATATAAACTCTTTATAGCACCGTCAGTCAGAAAAGAAGCACATGGTACTGCAGTTCGTCTCATGAGCCATAGCGATACGAGAGCAGCGGATGGGAAACAACGCGATGCAGCAAGTCAAGCCGCTGAAAGAGCAGCTCGCGGACCGTAAATATTTAGAGCGTGCTGCTTGGTGGGGCAGCAACACGGTCCCTGAGATGGCCACGGCTGCAGGCCAAAGCTACCGTAAGTACTCAAACGCCTCACGTCGTTCGTAAACAGCTGCAACACAGAGTGCAGAATGGAAAATCTGGTAGTATTGTAACATCACAGCAGAGGAGGAGAAATCAAATCCATAATAATTGTAATAACCAAGGTCTGTACGTACTGAACCTCCTTGCTAAACCCGCAGGACAGCACAGATAGAATAAATTGTGGAAAGCGGCCAAAATAAGGGGCTATCAGTTACACTCGAACATTCTTTGCGACTTAATTACCGGCTGAAAGCCACTATAATTTAAAAACGGCTGAAGGCCATTAACTTAAAACACAAGCGTAATCATAAAATTTAAAAGGCAAGCCTTACCTTAAAACAGTTCTTCAGTTAGGCTGGAGTAAACAAGTTAAATTCAAATCGGCTGAAGGCCGAAGACTTAAAATTTCAAAAAAAATTTAAATGCCAAAGGGGTTACGTGAAACAGTACTTTAAAGTAGGCTGAAGCCTTAAGAGTAAAACCAACTCTAATTTAAAACATAAAACCGGCTAGAAGTCATACAAGTGCCAACAACAAGAACAAATTTAAAAAAAAATAAGGCAGTACATACAAGGGCGCCCAGATGTTCGAGGGTCGGCCAACACTTGAAATACTAACATTCACTTAGGTGAGACAGGCAGTCGGCCCAACCATCCTCAATCCGACGGCAACCCAACCGACAGACCGCCAACAGACCAATGCTCAAGGCGAGTTCCGCTCCACACTTGCACCAAGCTTCCCCTCCGCACTTGCACCAAACTTCCAACGATGCTGACAATCAAACGACCGACTAACTCAGAAGCAGTACTCCGACAACACTTAAATAAACTTGTCAGTGAAAATCACACAACTACACACAGCCCCACGAACGTCTGCACGAGGACTAGACGATGCTCACGGCAGTGACTGTGCAATAACGAGGACAAACCACGAGTCTGCGCACACAGCCAACCCGTCAGCAATCGCCGGCCAAATACACGTCGTCTAACAAGAAGACCGGCCGACGGTCAACCAAAGTCGTCCACAATGAAAACACGTGTGTCGGCAATCGTAGGGCAAGTGACGGCTATCTGCCTCTTCCTGACGCTGCATGCCCCACTGGTGCTACGTCGCGACTGCGCCAACGGACCAACTGCTACACATCAGCTCGGAAACAGCACTAAAATAACTGGGCAGTCGACATCACAAGCTACACACAGTACCACAAACACTTGGACGAAGAACGCGACCAATGGTAAAAACAGTGACTCTGCAGTGACGAGGATGAACCACGAGTTGAGACACACACATCGCCAACCCATAAACGATCGGCGAGCAATTACGTCGCCTGGGAAGACGACCAACCGACGATCAACCAAGACCGTCCTTATTGAAACCATGTGCGCCGGCAACGGTCGGGTGCGTCATGGCCTTTCGAACCTCGCTGCCACTCGAACCCGACCGACTGCTGCCGCGGTCCCAACTGTCCGACTGCCAGGTCCGAACGCCACTGCTGGCGCGTTGCAACTCACTGCCTGATACGAAGTGCCTCCCAACACACGACAACCGGGAAGTCATAGCAGTCCAGCAAAGATAATACGGCGGGGCATATATCGATAAACGCTGCTGCTGCTGCTGCCGCTCACGGGGAGGCTAGGCAGCAACTCATTGTTGGGTTGTGTGTGGAAAGAGACCAAACTGCGAGGTCATCGGTCTGATCGAATCAGGGAAGGACGGGGAAGGAAGTCGGCCGTGCCCTTTCAGAGGAACCATCCCGGCATTTGCCTGGAGCGATTTAGGGAAATCACGGAAAACCGAAATCAGGATGGCCGGACGCGGGATTGAACCGTCGTCCTCCCGAATGCGAGTCCAGTATGCTAACCACTGCGCCACCTCGCTCGGTGGCAGCAAATCAGTAACACCAGTAATTGAATTCACCAAACGAGGTGACAGTACATTAAAACAGAATGTAAAGAGTGAGCCGGCCGAAGTGGCCGTGCGGTTAAAGGCGCTGCAGTCTGGAACCGCATGACCGCTACGGTCGCAGGTTCGAATCCTGCCTCGGGCATGGATGTTTGTGATGTCCTTAGGTTAATTAGGTTTAACTAGTTCTAAGTTCTAGGGGACTAATGACCTCAGCAGTTGAGTCCCATAGTGCTCAGAGCCATTTGAACCATTTTTGTAAAGAGTGAGTGGCTCACAAATGTACACTCCTGGAAATGGAAAAAAGAACACATTGACACCGGTGTGTCAGACCCACCATACTTGCTCCGGACACTGCGAGAGGGCTGTACAAGCAATGATCACACGCACGGCACAGCGGACACACCAGGAACCGCGGTGTTGGCCGTCGAATGGCGCTAGCTGCGCAGCATTTGTGCACCGCCGCCGTCAGTGTCAGCCAGTTTGCCGTGGCATACGGAGCTCCATCGCAGTCTTTAACACTGGTAGCATGCCGCGACAGCGTGGAGGTGAACCGTATGTGCAGTTGACGGACTTTGAGCGAGGGCGTATAGTGGGCATGCGGGAGGCCGGGTGGACGTACCGCCGAATTGCTCAACACGTGGGGCGTGAGGTCTCCACAGTACATCGATGTTGTCGCCAGTGGTCGGCGGAAGGTGCACGTGCCCGTCGACCTGGGACCGGACCGCAGCGACGCACGGATGCACGCCAAGACCGTAGGATCCTACGCAGTGCCGTAGGGGACCGCACCGCCACTTCCCAGCAAATTAGGGACGCTGTTGCTCCTGGGGTATCGGCGGGGACCATTCGCAACCGTCTCCATGAAGCTGGGCTACGGTCCCGCACACCGTTAGGCCGTCTTCCGCTCACGCCCCAACATCGTGCAGCCCGCCTCCAGTGGTGTCGCGACAGGCGTGAATGGAGGGACGAATGGAGACGTGTCGTCTTCAGGGATGAGAGTCGCTTCTGCCTTGGTGCCAATGATGGTCGTATGCGTGTTTGGCGCCGTGCAGGTGGGCGCCACAATCAGGACTGCATACGACCGAGGCACACAGGGCCAACACCCGGCATCATGGTGTGGGGAGCGATCTCCTACACTGGCCGTACACCACTGGTGATCGTCGAGGGGACACTGAATAGTGCACGGTACATCCAAACCGTCATCGAACCCATCATTCTACCATTCCTAGACCGGCAAGGGAACTTGCTGTTCCAACAGGACAATGCACGTCCGCATGTATCCCGTGCCACCCAACGTGCTCTAGAAGGTGTAAGTCAACTACCCTGGCCAGCAAGATCTCCGGATCTGTCCCCCATTGAGCATGTTTGGGACTGGATGAAGCGTCGTCTCACGCGGTCTGCACGTCCAGCACGAACGCTGGTCCAACTGAGGCGCCAGGTGGAAATGGCATGGCAAGCCGTTCCACAGGACTACATCCAGCATCTCTATACGATCGTCTCCATGGGAGAATAGCAGCCTGCATTGCTGCGAAAGGTGGATATACACTGTACTAGTGCCGACATTGTGCATGCTCTGTTGCCTGTGTCTATGTGCCTGTGGTTCTGTCAGTGTGATCATGTGATGTATCTGACCCCAGGAATGTGTCAATAAAGTTTCCCCTTCCTGGGACAATGAATTCACGGTGTTCTTATTTCAATTTCCAGGAGTGTATGTACACTGACGCAAAAAAATCGCAACACCAAGAACAAGGTGCGCGACGTAAACAAAAGTGTATAAGCGTGTTTCCCCATCTGAAATATGTCTATTCAAATTTCACGCGCTAGTAGTGTCACTATGAGGATGCAAATCAGGTTTGCTTTATATACACGCTGTAACGGTCGTGAACATTATTTGCTTGCGTAGAGAGTTGATTTAAGTCAAAAATACATTTAAGGCGACAAAGACAGCATTATCCGCACCTCTCTGATTTTGAACGAGGTCGTGTAATAGGGCTGCGAGAAGCTGTATGTTCCTTCTGCGATATTGTAGAAAGACTTGGCAGGAATGTAGCCACTGTACATGACTGCAGGCAGCGTTGGTCATGAGAATGTACGGACGCGGGAAAACCTGTCTCCGGCCGGCCACGCGGCACTTCAGAGAGGGAAGACAGTTGTGTTCAGCGTATGGCTCTGGCGCATTGTACTACATTTGCAGCGGCAATTTGAGCAGCAGTTCGCACCGCAATGACACAACAACGTGTTACATATCGCTTACTTCAAGGACAGCTCCGAACCAGACGCCCAGACCACCCTCATTTGCGACTTCAGTGGTGTCAAGCGAGAGCTCATTCGAGGGCAGGGTGGAGGTGTGTTGTGTTTTCTGATGACAGTTCGTCCTGCCTCGGTGCCAGTGATAGCGTGTGTCGGTTAGGAGGAGACCAGCTGAGAGCCTGCAACCAGTCTGTCTGCGTGCTAGAAACACTGGACCTACACCTGGAGTTTTGATCTGGCGTGCGACTTCATATGACAGCAGGAGCACTCTCGTGGTTATCCCATGCAGCCTGACTGCGAATTTGTACGTCAGTCTGGTGATTCGACATGTGCTGCCATTCACGTACATCATTCCAGGCCGAGTTTTCCAACAGGTTAACGGTCGCCCACAATCGCTGTTGTTAACCCAAACTCTACAGAGTGCCGACATGTTACCTTGGCCTGCTCGATCACCAGATCTGTCCCCAATCGAGCACATTTCGGACAACGTCTCACGACAACTCCAGTATCATCCAGTAACAGCTTTAAACCGTCTCTGTATTGACTGATGCCGGCCTCTGTGGCCGAGCGCTTCTAGGCGCTTCAGTCCAGACCCGTGCTGCTTCTACGGTCGCGGGTTCGAATCCTGCCTCGGGCATGGATGTGTGCGATGTCCTTAGGTTAGTTAGGTCTATGTAGTTCTAAGTCAAGAGGACTGATGACCTCAGATGTTAAGTCCCATAGTGCTTAGAGCCATTTGAACCATCTTGTATTGACTGATCAACTGCATCAGGCATGGAATTCCATTCCACAAACTGATATCCGCCACCTGTACAATACGACGCATGCACGTTTCAGGTTTCCATTCAACATCCTTCTGTGTTAGTCTCTTAGACATTTTACCTTGACAAATATTATTACCCTACATTTTTTTTTTGTGTTGCGATTTTTTTTTTCGTTAGTCCATTATGTATATACGGGTATGTGTGTGTGTATGTTCCATATTTCCTCCTAAACCACTAGATCGATTTCAACCAAACCTGGCACACATATCACTTTATGTCCGCAAATAATCACGGAGGTGGTAAGAAGCTCCCACCTATCAAAAGGGTGGAGTGGGGGACGGGGTGAAGAAGCGGTGTAGCTACGATGTGCGAAAACTCATACTTCATTCATCCAATACTTAAGAGCGTGAGCACTTAGGGACTTGCAACAAACGTGACACAT
The DNA here is from genome assembly GCF_023864345.2 of Schistocerca serialis cubense. Lineage (NCBI taxonomy): Eukaryota > Metazoa > Arthropoda > Insecta > Orthoptera > Acrididae > Schistocerca > Schistocerca serialis. The sequence continues at coordinate 233,254,927 of NC_064642.1, forward strand.
AATTTCAGACCTTTAAGAAACTTCTTCTGGTTGACGATCACAGTAAAATGATGAAAGGAAAAAGTTCTTCACTTACGACATTTTCGCTGTTTATGCATTAAGATTGCCGGATGAAGCAAGAGACTCTAATTTATAACTTCAAAAATGGTTCAAATGGCTCTGAGCACTATGGGACTTAACTGCTGAGGTCATCAGTCCCCGAGAACTTAGAACTACTTAAACCTAACTAGCCTAAGGACATCACACACATCCATGCCCGAGGCAGGATTCGAAACTGCGACCGTATCGGTTGCGCGGTTCCAGACTGTAGCGCCTAGAACCGCTCTGCCACCCCGGCCGGCTTTATAACTTCCTTACTATTAACTGTATTCGTGAAACGTTTTGCAAACAGTATTCGCATATATCACTGAATGTATCAGAAAAATTACGTCACTTAGTTCAGGAGATCGTCATAAACACTGTGATTTGTGAAAAACTACCGTATCATGCAAGACGCTTATTACTTCGTTGCTACGAACTTTATCCGCAACAATTTTCCCAGACTATCCACATATCCTGTTGAATGTACCTAGAAAAATATGTAATCAACTTAGATGCGTGAAAAACTGCGGCATCATCAATGAGGTTTTAATTTATTACTTCTTCGCTCTTACCTCTATTCACAACACATTTCGCAGACACTAGCCACATATAACACTGGACGTGCCTGCAAAATTATGTCATTGTACAGCATACAGTTCAGGAGATACGCCGTCATAAACAAAGAGCTGCTTGAAAATGAAACTGTAGGGCGAAATTCGGTAGGCATACAGGTGAAATGTGTGTACAAATACGTGTGAAAAGTGTTAAATATATGTGATATAAATTTGATTTGTGCGTATGCGGGCAAAGCCACAGGTTAAAAGCTCATCCTTAAACCCTGGAAAGATTTCAATCAAAATTGGTACACAAATTAGTTACAGTCTGGAAAGAAATACTGTATGGGTAAAACCCACCAATCTTCTATTGGAGTGAGCGCTATAATGTGGAGAGGTAAGGAGGGAGGAGTAGATGGTCAGGCAGCGATGGGGAAGAGAAGGAGATGGACAGAGATAGAGGGGGAAATGGACGGAGAGAGAGGAGAGGAGAAGACGGACAGAGAAAGGAAAGAGGAGGAGTTGAAGAGAGACAGGGAGAGGAAGCGATAGGCAGAGAGACAGGGAAAGAGGAGAGGAACAGGCAGAGGGAGAGGAGGAAATGGACAGAGAAAGGGAAGAGGAGGAGATGGGCAGACAGAGGGGAGAGTAAGAGATGGACACAGCATCTGCTGTATAACTGTCACGCTTATCAACATATTTACACAAGTTCAGCAGCTGTCAACAATAATAATAATAATAATAATAATTTGTCTGAAAAAAAGGAAGATTTGTTTTTGTGGAATTTTGTTGTTTCACACATAATTAAGTACATTTTATGGCAAGAACGAAATAGTGTTCAAGCTTTCGCCACTCTCCGTTTCGCATTTTTATGTAAGTGGGAGTTTTCGTGCTTTTTTATTTTTTCGGGCTAATGTACAAGATCCCTAATTCATGTATTAGTTAACGAATTAACTTCTGGGGTGAAAAATTTGGCATTCTTACGTTGCTCTCATGTGACGCCTTACGCTTATTATACACTTCTTTGTTAAATATTCGCTTGTAGTCACACTTATTAGATTTCGTCACTTTCTCCGACAACGAATCTGGTCTGGAATGCCATAGTTTCTTTGCGGCTAACTTTTCCTGGTTATTTCCTTTTCTGTTAGCGCTTAATACAGATTCAACAGAGTTCTTGCTGACACTCCATAGGAAAGCCGATTCCCGCACAGTAGGCAACCAACTACTGAAAAAAAACATACTGGCGTTTGCGGAAATGATCAAATTCGAGTAGTACTATATTCCAACAAGGTCACTATACTAGAATACAAATGAGGCGCTGAGAGCCATAAGGACCAAAAGCACCCCATCTTCGAACCCCCCCTTATTTAAGTGATTATCAGCGAAACCAGCGAGACAGCTTTTCGTGAAAATATATGTACAATGTGGGCCTACAGTACACATAAAACATAAGACCAACAGCTGTCAGAAGCACGTATAAATGCTGCAGTCTCACAGTGCTTTATGGTTCTCACAAGGGAACCACCCCATCGCACCCCCGTCAGGTTTAGTTATAAGTTGGCACAGTGGATAGGCCTTGAAAAACTGAACACAGATCAATCGAGAAAACAGGAAGAAGTTGTGTGGAACTATGAAAAAAATAAGGAAAATATACAAACTGAGTAGTCCATGCGAAGATAGGCGACATCAAGGACATTCTGAGATTAGGAGCGCCGTGGTCCCGTGGTTAGCGTGAACAGCTGCTGAACGAGAGGTCCTAGGTTCAAGTCTTCCTTCGCGCGTAAAATTTTATTTTTTATTTTCAGACAATTATCAAAGTTCAGGCACTCACACATAATCAACTTCGCTCTCCCAAAATTCCAGGACATGTTCAGATTTGCTTGGACATATGCAGGATTTGACGGTCTACACACGGAAAAATTTTAAAACGTTAAAAACATGTGTTTTGACAGAGCACATGGAAAAGTGTGCGACTGTGAAACTGTTGGATTCATTTGTTGCAGTTTATGTGACAAACTCTTATGTGTTCATCACTTTTTTGGGAGTAAGTCTCACAACCACAAGAAAACCTAAATCAGGCAATGTAGAAGAATCTTTTTACCCATTCGCCAAGTGTACAAGTTAGGTGGGTCGACAACATATTCCTGTCATGTGACGCACATGCCCTCACCAGTGTCGTATAGAATATATCAGACGTGTTTTCCTGTGGAGGAATCGGTTGACCTATGACCTTGCGATCAAATGTTTTCGGTTCCCATTGGAGAGGCACGTCCTTTCGTCTACTAATCGCACGGTTTTGAGGTGCGGTCGCAAAACACAGACACTAAACTTATTACAGTGACTAGAGTCGTCAATGAACGAATGGACAGATCATAACTTTGCCAAAATAAAGAAAAACTCTTCACTTGAGGGGAGACTTGAACCAAGGACCTCTCGCTCCGCGCCTGCTCACGCTAACCACGGGACCACGGCGCTCCTAATCTCAGTGTCCTTGATGTTGCCTATCTTCGCATGGACTACTCAGTTTGTATATTTTCCTTATTTTTTTCATAGTTCCACACAACTTCTTTCTGTTTTCTCGATTGATCTGTGTTCAGTTTTTCAAGGTCTATCCACTGTGCCAACTTATAACTAAATCTGAGGGGGGTGCGATGGGGTGGTTCCCTTGTCTGTGGTTCAAATGGATTACTCTATTATTAAATCCAAAACTTTATGTACCGTATCTCATTCAGAATCCCACAAAATAGATTTTTCTGTCAGTATAACTGTAACATATACTGATGTCCGATCTAATTTCAGTACGTCGATGGAATTGTTCACATTGTTAATCAAATCCGTATGTATTTGGCCCGAAGGCAATGACATCACGCCAGTTGCGCATGCTCAGAAGCTCCTTAAACCGTGCAGAAGTGAACGGGTGCTCACGACCCTGATGGTCAGTTCCACCGAGTCTTCAGAAAATGTGTGTGAAATCTAACGGGACTTAACTGCTAAGGTCATCAGTCCCTAAGCTTACACACTACTTAACCTTTAGTATCCTAAGGACAAACACACACACCCATGCCTGAGGGAGGACTCCCACCGAGTCTAGTGGAGCAATATGTAGCACAGCGCAGTTGATTTAGTGCCGTGTATTTCAAATTACCGAATCTACATTAAACAACATTCAAAGAAAAATAACCAATAAATCCGCAAGGTGTCAAAAGTTAGGGTGTCCACGTGCTGTTGTGCTCTTACACGGCAGCCGCCACTGATTGGTTTTAATTCGGTGGAAAGTTTCGAGCACTAAATGTGCTCCTCAGGGCGCACAGATGCAGAGCTGGGTGCTGGTGAGCGGCCACGAGATGAAAGCTGTTTGTGGTAGCCAGCCAGCGCGCAGGCCACCTGCGCTCCTGTGCACGTGCGCGAAGGATCAGGTAGAGTGGGGCCGGCGGGCTAACAGCGGCGCGACCCGTCTGGCAGGTTGCTGGGCTCACACACACACACACACACACACACACACACACACACACACAAATACACTGCCCCTCTAACTACGCTCTCCCGTTGCTCGTCTCTTCACATGGCTCGACGCTCATACACTACTGGCCATTAAAATTATTACACCACGAAGATGACGTGCTACAGACGCGAAATTTAACCGACATGAAGAGGATGCTGTGATATGCAAATGATTAACTTTTCAGAGCACTCACACAAGGTTGGCGCCGGTGGCGACACCTACAACGTGCTCACATGAGGAAAGTTTCCAACCGATTTCTCGTACACAAACAGCAGTTGACCGGCGTTGCCTGGTGAAACGTTGTTGTGATGTCTCGTGTAAGGAGGAGAAATGCGTACCATCACGTTTCCGACTTTGATAAAGGTTGGATTGGAACCTATCGCGATTGCGGCTTATCGTATCGCGAAATTGCTGCCCGCGTTGGTCGAGATCCAATGACTGTTACCAGGATATGGAATCGGTGGGTTCAGGAGGGTAATATGGAACGCCGTGCAGGATCCCAACGGCCTCGTATCACTAGCAGTCGAGATGACAGTCATCTTATCCCCATGGCAGTAACGAACGGATCGTGCAGCCACGTCTCGATCCCTGAATCAACAGATGGGAACGTTTTGCAAGACAACAAACATCTGGACGAACAGTTCGACGACGTTTGCAGCATCACGGACTATCAGCTCGGAGACCACGGCTGCGGTTACCCTTGACGCTGCGTCATAGACAGGAGCGCCTGCGATGGTGTACTCAACGACGAACCTGGGTTCACGAATGGCAAAACGTCATTTTTTCGGATTAATCCAGGTTCTGTTTACAGCATCATGATGGTCGCATCCGTGTTTGGCGACATCGCGGTGAACGCACATTGGAAGCGTGTATTCGTCAACGCCATACTGGCCTATCACCCGGCGTGATGGTATGGGGTGCCATAGGTTACATGTTACGGTCAACTCTTGTTCGCATTGACGGTACTTTGAACAGTGGACGTTACATTTCAGATGTGTTACGACCCGTGGCTCTACCCTTCATTCGATCCCTGCGAAACCCTACATTTCAGCAGGATAATGCGTGACCGTATGTTGCAGGTCCTGTACGGGCCTTTCTGGATACAGGAAATGTTCGACTGCTGCCCTGGTCAGCACATTCTCCAGATCTCTCACCAATTGAAAACGCCTGGTCGATGGTGGCCGAGCAACTGGCTCGTCACAATACGCCAGTCACTACTCTTGATGAACTGTGGTATCATGTTGAAGCTGTATGGGCAGCTGTACCTGTACACACCATCCAAGCTCTGTTTGACTCAATGCCCAGGCGTATCAACGCCGTTATTGTCCAATGAATATCCGTTTATCATCTGCATTTCTTCTTGGTGTAGCAATTTTAATGGCTAGTAGTGTAGCTTCTCATGCTTAGTACCAGAGTGCGTACGAGCGGATTCGTCATTTGCCGACAGATGTCGGCAATCAAGTTGTTAATTTCAACTGTGAACTTTCTTTTACGTGTAGCTCGGAACACCACTGAGACTCGTATTATACTATAAAAGACTTTTGTCCGAACTCGAAAAAACTGTCACTCACAGCTTTTATCGAAGACCTCATAACTGTACTCCAGTACGATGTGTAAACTTTTAACAACGACTTTCTATAAAATGTTGTTTGCCTGGATTGTTTTAATGTCATGCAAGGTGGAACACGCGGGGCAATACTGACACTACCGCTTATCTTAGAAGATAGGTTAAGGAAAGGCAAACCTACGTCTAGCATTTGTAGACTTAGAAAAAACTTTTTACAATGTTGACAGGAATACTGTCTTTCAAATTCTGAATATGGCAGGGGTAAAATACAGGGAGCGAAAGACTGTTTACACTTTGTACAGAAACGAGATGGCAGTTATAAGAGTCGAGGGGCATGAAAGGAAAGCATTGATTAAGAAGGGAGTGAGACAGAGTTGTAGCCTATCCCCGATGTTATTCAATCTGCGTACTGAGCAAGCAGTAAAGGAAACAAAAGGAAAATTTGGAGTAGGAATCAAAATCCATGGAGAAAAAATGAAAACTTTGAGGTTTGGCGACGACACTGTAATTCCGTCAGAGACAACAAAGGACCTGGAAGAGCAGTTGAGCGGAATGGACAGTGTCTTTAAAGGAGGATACAAGATGCACATCAACAAAAGCAAAACAAGGCTAATGGAATGTTGTCGAATGAAATCAGGTGATACTAGGGGAATTAGATTCGGAAATGGGACACTTAAACTAGTACATGAGTTTTACTATTTGGCAGCAAAATAATGGATGACGGTCGAAGAATCATAAAAGAAAGTTGTATACATGAAAGAAGCCTGGAGATACTAAAAGATATCAGATAGATTATATAATGGTAAGACTGAGATTTAGGAACCAAGTTTTAAATTGTAAGACATTTCCAGGGGCAGGTGTGGACTCTGACCACAATCTATTGGTTATGAACTGTAGATTAAAACTGAATAAACAGCAAAAAGGTGGGAATTTAAGGAGATGGGACCTGGATAAACTGACTAAACCAGAGGTTGTACAGAGTTTCAGGGAGAGCATAAGGGAACAATTGACAAGAATGGGGGAAAGAAATACTGTAGAAGAAGAATGGGTAGCTTTGAGGGATGAAGTAGTGAAGGCAGCAGAGGGTCAAGTAGGTAAAAAGACGAGGGCTAGTAGAAATCCTTGGGTGACAGAAGAAATATTGAATTTAATTGACGAAAGGAGAAAATATAAAAATGCAGTAAATGAAGCAGGCAAAAAGGAATACAAACGTCTCAAAAATGAGATCGACAGGAAGCGCAAAATGGCTAAGCAGGCATGGCTAGAGGACAAATGTAAGAATGTAGAGGCTTATCTCACTAGGGGTAAGACAGATACAGCCTACAAGAAAATTAAAGAGACCTTTGGAGAAAACAGAACGACTTGTATGAATATCTAGAGCTCGGATGGGAACCAAGTTCTAAGCAAAGAAGGGACAGCAGAAAGGTGGAAGGAGTATATAGAGGGTCTATACAAGGGCAATGTACTTGAGGGCAATGTTATAGAAGTGGAAGAGGATGTAGATGAAGATGAAATGGGAGATATGATACTGCGTGAAGAGTTTGATAGAGCACTGATAGACCTGAGTCGAAACAAGGCCCCGGGAGTAGACAACATTCCATTAAAACTACTGACGGCCTTGGGAGAGCCAGTCCTGACAAAACTCTACCATCTGGTGAGCAAAATGTATGACACAGGCGAAATACCTCAGACTTCAAGAAGAATATAATAATTCCAATTCCAAAGAAAGCAGGCGTTGACAGATGTGAAAATTACCGAACTATCAGTTTAATAAATCACAGCTGCAAAATACTAACACGAATTATTTACAGACGAATGGAAAAACTGGTAGAAGCCGACCTTAGGGAAGATCAGTTTGGATTCCGTAGAAATCAGGGAACACGTGAGGCAATACTGACCCTACGACTTATTTTAGAAGCTAGATTAAGAAAAGGCAACTCTACGTTTCTAGCATTTGTAGATTTGGAGAAAGCTTTTGACAATGTTGATTGGAATACTCTGTTTCAAATTCTGAAGGTGACAGGGGTAAAATACAGGGAGCGAAATTCTATTTACAATTTGTACAGAAAGCAGATGGCAGTTATAAGAGTCGGGGAACATGAAAGGGAAGCAGTGGTTGGGAAGGGAGTGAGACAGGGGTCTAGCCTCTCCCCGATGTTGTTCAATCTGTATATTGAGCAAGCAGTAAAGGAAACAAAAGAAAAAAAATTTGGAGTAGGTATTAAAATCCAGGGAGAAGAAATAAAAACTTTGAGGTTCGCCGATGACATTGTAATTCTGTCAGAGACAGCAAAGGACTTGGAAGAGCAGTTGAACGGAATGGACAGTGTCTTGAAAGGAGGATATAAGATGAACATCAACAAAAGCAAAACAAGGATAAATGAATGTAGTCGAATTAAGTCGGGTGATGCTGAGGGAATTAGATTAGGAAATGAGACACTTAAAGTAGTAAAGGAGTTTTGCTATTTGGGGAGCAAAATAACTGATGATGGTCGAAGTAGAGAGGATATAAAATGTAGACTGGCAATGGCAAAGAAAGCGTTTCTGAAGAAGAGAAATTTGTTAACAACCAATACAGATTTAAGCGTCAGGTAGTCATTTCTGAGCCGCGCGGGATTAGCTGAGCGGTCTGGGGCGCTGCAGTCGTGGACTTTGCGGCTGGTCCCGGCGGAGGTTCGAGTCCTCCCTCGGGCAAGAGTGTGTCTGTTTGTCCTTTGGATAATTTAGGTTAAGTAGTGTGTAAGTTTAGGGACTGATGGCCTTAGCAGTTAAGTCCCATACGATTTCACACACATTTGAACAGTCCTTTCTGAGAGCATTTGTATGGAGCATAGCCATGTATGGAAGTGAAACATGAACGATAAACAGTGTAGACAAGAAGAGAATAGAAGCTTTCGAAATTTGGTGCTACAGAAGAATGCTGAAGTTTAGATGGGTAGATAACGCAAATGATGAGGAGGTTCTGAATAGAATTGGAGAGAAGAGGAATTTGTGGCACAACTTGACTAGAAGACAGGGTCGGTTGGTAAGACACGTTCTGCGGCATCAAGGGATCATCAATTTAGTATTGGAGGGAAGCGTCGAGGGTAAAAATCGTAGAAGGAGGCCAAGAGAGGAATACACTAAGTTGATTCAGAAGGACATAAGTTGCACTTGTTATTCGGAGATGAAATGGCTTGAACAGGATAGAGCAGGATGGAGAGCTCCATCAAATCAGTCTCTGGACTGAAGACCACAACAACAACACGCTGGTTTCTACATTGTAAATATTTAAAAGGCCAATAAAAAAATAAAAAGTACCAGTCTAATACCGGCTCAACTCAAAGCTAAAATATTTCCTTTTTTAATTCTTTTCTTTAGTGTACCTTGCCTGGTGTTCCGAACATTTAGCGATCGGTTGGGAATGTGTCTTCCGGCACGAAAGAACTTTATCGTAATTCCTCCGCAGTCGGAATTCTGCCAGTCCAGTACCACCCATCGACCTATCGATCTAAGCTCCGTTTATCATTGATTTTTCCTCTCACACGGAGCTGGAGAAAGTGATATTTGTCGCCAAGCGATTCGAGTGGTTGTCCGAGGGCATCTATTTCCATCCCTGAGTACTTTTCATTATTCATTCTTATTTATTAAATCGGACAACAATAACTGGCTTTATCAGTAAAATTATCGGTTTCAGCTGTAAGGCAGTTATCTTCAGATCTGAAAATAACGTTAGCTTATTATACAGTTATACACTACCAGGTGCATGCATTATTACACTATTTATCGGTGAAGTTCAACTGTAATCGGCAGTCATCATCAAAGCTGAAGGTAAGCTATAGATTACAGATGATGATGATGATGATGATGATGATGATTAGTGTTGTAGGGCGCACAACAGCGAGGTTATCAGCGCCCGTTCCCAAAAGTTCAATTCAGAGCCGAATCGTGAGAGAAGTGGTATTGTTCAAATTGCAAGATGGGACACAGCACATCAAAACAGGGAGATAAAACTAAAAATAAAATAGCAGTACAAACAGGGAAAAATAAGTAACGGTGGCTGAGTGACCACTTACAAATAATGGGTGACCAAACCACTGGACAGCACATTAGGACTTCAATCCCAATATTTTGGGAAGAAGGCCAGACATCACACAAAAACGTAAAACCCTAGTGACATTCGCCTCATTATTAGTTAAAAGAGAGTGGAGGTCTGGTAGGAAACTGAAATCTTCCCTCAAACCTGCATATAAAACACACTCAGTTAAAATATGCCGTATCGACAACTGTGTCCCACATGTCTGACACGTTGGTGGCTCCTCACGACGTAACAGAAAACCATGTGTCAAAGGACAATGTCCTATTCTAAGCCGTGTAAGGGCTACTTCCTCAGCGCGTCGTTGTCGGAAGGAGGTGAGCCACGGTCGGACAGAATCCTTCACCGCTCGCAATTTATTATCCCTCACGTCCAGCCACTGAGCCTCCCACCAACGCATGACCTTCCGAGTCACGAAAGACATAATGGCCTGCAGGGGGACGGAACAGCGAGCAGGAGGTGGGATGGAGCAAGCCTCCTTGGCAGCCGCATCTGCAAGTTCATTTCCAGGAATCCCTATGTGCCCTGGAACCCAGCAGAAAATCACATCCTTACCCTGCTGTTGCAAGAGCAGGAGTGCGTCCTGCACCTCTTGCACCATCCGATCTGCTGGGTACATTTGTTGAAGAGCGTGGAGAGCACTTTGGGAATCGGAGCAGATGATAAATTTCGTGCCACGATTGCGGCGCATATGCTCTAATGCTTGCAGAATGGCAAACAGTTCTGCATAGTAAACTGAGAACTGCTCTGGGAGCCCTATCCGATGGACAGTATCGGGAAACACAGCAGAGCAGCCCATAAAATCCCCCTGTTTAGAACCATTCGTGTAAACAGGAGTAAAATCGGAATGGCGTTCTAAAATCTCAGTAAGTTTAATTTTAAAAAGGTGGTCCGGGGTACAATACTTCCTGTAAGCAGCCAGATCAAGAAGTAATCTTGGCCTTTGTAGTCGCCAGGGAGATCCCCTACTCCATCCCTGGTGGAGGACCTTAATGCCCTCCAGGTGTACCGACTCGAGACTCTCCTTTGCACGGATGCCAAACGGCTTTGTCGCCGCCGGACGGTGGCGGAAGAGACGTGCCAGTGCCGGCTGGGAAAAAGTGTCGGACGCCAATGAAAGAGGAGTTGACTTGGTCCTGTACGCGTGCCGTACCACGAGGAGAAGACGCCGAATGGACAGCGGAGGCTCTCCCGCCTCGACACACAGACTAGCAACCGGACTCGTGCGATAAGCCCCCGTTGAAAGCCTAATACCCTCATGGTGAATCACATCCAACATTTTGAGGTAGGAAGGTCTTGCAGAGCCATAAGCTTGACATCCGTATTCCAGTCGAGGTCGCACAAAGGCCTTATAAAGTTGGAGCAGACGTGCCCTGTCAGCGCCCCAGGATCTATGACTGACGCATCTAAGGACGTTTAAAGCCTTGAAACAGCGGACCTTTAGATCCTTTAAGTGTGGCAACCATGTGAGCTTCTCATCAAAAATAAGCCCGAGATATTTCACTTTTTCCATAAAGGGGAGAACAGTGTCTCCTAGTTTTAAAACAGGGAGATTAAAAAGAGAACGGGAACGGTCAAAATCTACACAAATGGTCTTCTCCAAAGAGAATTTAAAGCCCGTGGTCTTAGACCACTTCTCCAATCGCACGAGTGTCAGCTGTAATTGGCGTGTAGCAGCTGTGACGGAGGAAGACGCACAGAAAATGGAGAAATCGTCCACAAACAAGGAGCACTGCACGAGCCGTCGTACTGTGGACGCAATACTATTGATGGCAATTGCGAAAGCTGTCACACTGAGGACACTTCCTTGAGGGACACCGTTCTCCTGCTTAAAACGGTCAGACAGGACATTCCCAACCTTATACTTAAAATACCTGTCCGACAGAAAGGATCGGATGAGTGTGGGTAAACGCCCACGGAAACCCCACTCATAAAGCTGCCGCAAAATGGTATGCCTCCAGGTAGTATCGTACGCCTTCTCCAGGTCGAAGAAAACCCCGATAAGGTGTTGCTTACGGAGGAAAGCATCTTGTATTGCTGTTTCGAGTAGGATCAGGTTATCTAGGGTGGAATGATACCTCCTGAATCCACACTGGCAGCGGGTAAGTAAGGATCTAGATTCGAGAACCCACACCAGGCGCCTCGACGCAGCTCGTGAGACTAATGCTACGGTAGCTACTGGGTTCGGTCCGATCCTTCCCTGGTTTTAAAAGCGGAATTAAAATCGATTCTTTCCACGAACTAGGAAAGTCGCCGGTCTTCCAGATTTCATTAAAAAGTTGAAGGAGGACTTCCTTTGACCGCAGATCCAACTGCTGCAGCATGCTATACGATATCAGGTCTGGACCAGGTGCGGTATCCCGAGATATGGACAGTGCAGAGTCCAACTCCCACAAAGAGAAAGGCTGGTTGTATTCCTCAGTGTTCTGTGAACGGAAATCAAAACCAGCCCTCTCCTGTGTACCCCGATAGCGCAGAAATTCGGGGTCCTGGCTAGAATCGGCCGTAATAGTTTGAAAAGATTCTGCCAACGCCCGGGCGATGTCTCTCGGAGATGTTAGGAGACACCCCCGCTCACGTATAGCGGCTAGTGGCGGTCGACAGTATCGCCTTGAGATCCTCCTAATGGCTTCCCATACTTTGCTTGAAGATGTGGACCTATTGATGGAGTTCAGGAACTCACGCCAAGACCTCCGTTTACTCTCCTGAACGATTTTCCTCGCCCGCGCCCGTGCTATCCGGAAAGTTCTCAGATGCGCAGCAGTGGGGCACCGACGGAATCTCCTCAAAGCCGCCCGCCTGTCTCTGATGGCGGTACGACAGTCGTCATTCCACCAAGGGACAGGCTGCCTCACAGGTGTTCCCTTTGACTTTGGTATGGATACATCAGCGGCATGGTACATCACCGCCGTAATGTGATCCACCCAATCCTGGACGCCTTCACACCGTTCAAAAACAGCCAACTGCCGGTAGAGCGTCCAGTTTCCCTTCCGGAACAACCATTTCGGCGGCTGTGCGACACGACCCATTTCAACTGGCAGATGGAGCCAGATAGGGTAATGGTCGCTGCCATGAAGGTCGTCGTCGACGACCCACTGAGCAATGTCCGCAAGCACAGGCGAACAAATAGAGAGGTCTATGGCAGAAGACGAACCTGAAGCGGTGCTAAAATGCGTGGCCTGACCTGTGTTCAGCAGTATGACGTCGGAAGTCCTGAGCAACTGCTCAATCATCTGGCCTCTGGGGCAGGTTTTGTTGGAACCCCATAATGCATTATGAGCATTAAAGTCTCCTAAAATGAGAAAGGGACGGGGTAGCTGATCAATGAGCCGTGCGAGGGCTTCACTGTCAAAGAGCTCAGCGGGTGGTAAATACACGGAGCACACTGTAACATGAACCTGGGCCAGGATCCGAGCTGCAACCGCTTGTAGCGTCGTGGTTAAGGTCACAGGTGAGGAGTGGAATGTGTCCTTAATGAACACTGCCACCCCACCCTGAGCCCTATTACCAGTCAGGTCGTCTTGCCTGTACATGCGATATCCCGTAAGTACAGGCGTGTCAGTCTCTTTAAAATGTGTCTCTTGCAAAGAGATGCAAATGGGGTTTGCCTGTACTAACAGCCGCAATTCTGCAAGGCGAGGTCTGACTCCATTCAGATTCCACTGAAGTATGGGAGCCATATCAGCGTTTCGGTTTAGATTTCCCCCTGTCTTTGCGCAGCGCTGGTGAGGCACTTGTAGAGCGAGTGGCAGCAGAGGGGCTGCCAGGTTCTGGGGAAGAGGTATCAAAATCCATGACGATGTCCTCCTCATCAGTCAGGGATGCCATGACGACATCCGATGGTGCCTTTGGCAGGCGTGACGTCAAACGCCGTGCCCCTTTCCCTGGTCCCGTTTTCTTTGTGGAAGCTGGGGATGGGGGAAGTGGAGAGGCACTCTGTTTCTGGAGGGCCTTCGAAGGTTTCACTGGAGCTGTCTCTGCAATAGCGGTGGGTGCAGGCGGAGCAGCCTGAATAGCGATATCGTTAGTGGGAGTGCTCTGGCAGGTACAAACACAGGTACAGGTATTGGTGGAGGATACTGCGACGCTGGACATGGTCTGCATCGAAGCGTCGACTCGCGACGCACGGTTGTGCACCAAGGAGGCATAGGACGTGGCAAAGACAGGGGGTTTTGTAGCCCTATACTCTTTTTTGGCTTCCACATAAGGTAGCCTCTTTGTCACCTTGATCTCCTGAATTTTTCGTTCTTCCGCAAAGACGGGGCAGTCTCTGCTCCAGACGGGATGGTTCCCAGAGCAGTTTATACACAGCGCTGGAGATGTGCAGTTGGTCCCAGCTTCATGAGCTGCCTTGCCACAGATACCACAGGTTGGTTCACCCCCACAACTCATTGTCGTATGGCCAAATCGCTGACATTTGAAACAGCGCATAGGGTTAGGTATATAAGGCCGAACCCTAAGTCTGAGGAAACCAGCCAGAACGTAGTCAGGTAAGACAGGCGAATTGAAAGCCACAATGAAAGTGGCAGATTTCTCCGTGACGCCATTATTTCTCCGTGTCCTTTGTTCCACGTCTACAATCCCCTGTGTTGCCCATTCTTGCTTCAGCTCGTCGACATCGATATCCATTAAATCACGGCAGGTGACAACGCCTTTACTGGAGTTGAGGGAATTGTGCAACTCGACAGTAATATCATACTCGCCTAACTTGGGTGACTTCCGAAGCAGCTCCACTTGCGATGCCCTAGTAGTCTCAACTAACAGGGTACCATTCCTCAGGCGTTTGATAGATTTCAGTGTACCTGCGAGTCCTTCTAAACCTTTATGTATGTAGAAAGGAGACACTTTTTCAAATGAGCCCTCCTTCCTCTTAATCACGATGAAAACATTGTCATTTACGACTCCATGAGCCCTGTTACTCTTTTCCATCTGCATATCTGGAGGACTAGCCTCCCTCATGCGCTTGACTGATTGCGAAGTTGGTGAAGGGAAATACGTGGTTGCCATGTGCGTCCCACGAGCAGCTAGGGAACGAAACGTCAGCCCAGACAGAGCCCCGCATGCCTGGGTAAGCCTTATACAACTGAGGTGCGGCAGGTTCCCCAGAGGTTGCCCGCTATCGACTGTTCCACCTCAACAGCCATGCATGTCATCAGCGCGCAGCACACCTTGAGATTGAGGGTTTTTTTATAGAGGTTTAATCCATCCTCACGATCCGGGCGGTCAAGCCAAGATCCCCATTCCCTGAGACACACAACGTTCCACCGCCGCGCCGCACGGTGGTCGCTGAAGCATGCTCAGAGGTTACGGTGACAGGGGACGGGCGGCGCTTACCAGTCCCCAGCTCAGGAACCCCGGGGTCGCCAAGCCCGTACCCAGCAAAGGAACGCTGAGCCCCTGGGGGCATAGATTACAGTTGGAACCAGTAACTGTACGACTAAGACCTGAGATTGTCATTCAGTTAAATAATAAAGAGACAACTCTTATAGAATTCTGCATAGCGACAGTTAAGTTCTATGCAACTTCAGTAGATAGCCGAATAGCAATTCACAATGCACCCACTTTTTAAATGCTTTCCAGTGTTTTCAGAGTCCACAATGTAAAGAAGACACTGATCAATATAATGTCTATCCGCCCACTACGTATGCCCATATTTAATCTGTTATTAATTACTAGTGGTTTCTTCGTCTGTAGCTTACTACAAATGAAGATCATTTTTCATCAGATGCGTTTTACTTTTACTAATAAAACATCTTCTGCGGTCATTCTGGACACATGGATGCATAATATGCCTCGGCATTTTGGCACTTCCTTATACAACTGGAGTTTACGGTGTTTTTGCCTCTTGTTTACATATTCTGCAAACTATTGCTGTTTTCTTCGTTGGTAGCGGAGGTTGAAGTCGAAATAAACTTGGTTTCATATTCATCCTTGCCAATATTTCGCCTTATTTTAACCTACGTTTTCTTACGTTGTATTGGTGGTATTTCCACTTCACCTCGTTTGTTTCAAATTTCACAAGAGAAATTGCACTGTAATTTACGTGTTCCGCACTCAGCAGTGTGTACGTTTATTCATTTGTTCTCTGCGATGGATGTGAGTGTTGCCCCCAGCAGACTGGCCTGAGAATGATTATAACAGCTGCTGCAAAAGATGGCCACGAAAACAAACATATCTTTTACTGTATGGGTGTACTATCGTTACTAAAATGATTGTGCTCGTTACTACCATCTCACTCCCTCGTAATTTTACTTTCTAATTGTTCTGAATACAGGGTGTTCCAAGCACAACGCACTGAGTCCGTCGCTACGTTGGAAACAATACGTGGGAGGCAAGGTGCCATCCCCGCAACTCATTCTGGAACGTTCCTCGGATTGTGATCAGTAGACTGCAGGTTTTGTCCGAATCAAACGAGTTATAGAGCAGTGGCGTGAGGGACGATCCCCTGTAGCTGACAGTACTGTTAGCGAAAACCTTAGTCTTCTGCAAAGCTGCGACAACACAAGTTGTTGTTGTTGTCGTGGTCTTCAGTCCTGAGACTGGTTAGGTGCAGCTCTCCATGCCAATCTATCCTGCGCAAGCTCCTTCACCTCCCAGTACCTACTACAACCTACATCCTTCTTAATCTGCTTAGTGTATTCATCTCTTCGTCTCCCTCTACGATTTTTACCCTCCACGCTGCCCTCCAATGCTAAGTTTGTGATCCCTTGATGCCTCAGGACATGTCCTACCAACAGATCCCTTCTTCTAGTCAAGATGTGCCACAAACTTCTCTTCTCCCCAATCCTATTCAATACCTCCTCATTAGTTACGTGATCTACCGACCTAATCTTCAACATTCTTCTGTAGCACCACATTTCAAAAGCTTCTATTCTCTTCTTGTCCAAACTATTTATCGTCCATGTTTCACTTCCATACATGGCTACACTCCATACAAATACTTTCAGAAACGACTTCCTGACACTTAAATCTATACTCGATGTTAACAAATTTCTCTTCCTCAGAAACGCTTTCTTTGCCATTGCCAGTCTACATTTTATATCCTCTCTACTTCGACCATCATCAGTTATTTTGCTCCCCAAATAGCAAACCTCCTTTATTACTTTAAGTGTCTCATTTCCTAATCTAATTCCCTCAGCATCACCCGACTTAATTCGACTACATTCATTTATCCTTGTTTTGCTTTTGTTGATGTTCATCTTATATCCTCCTTTCAAGACACTGTCCATTCCGTTCAACTGCTCTTCCAAGTCCTTTGCTGTCTCTGACAGAATTACAATGTCATCGGCGAACCTCAAAGTTTTTATTTCTTCTCCCTGGATTTTAATACCTACTCCAAATTTTTTGTTTCCTTTACTGCTTGCTCAATATACAGATTGAATAACATTGGGGAGAGGATACAATCCTGTCTCACTCCCTTCCCAACCACTGCTTCCCTTTCATGCCCCTCGACTCTTATAACTGCCATCTGGTTTCTGTACAAATTGTAAATAGCATTTCGCTCCCTGTATTTTACCCCTGCCACCTTTAGATTTTGAAAGAGAGTATTCTAGTCAACATTGTCAAAAGCTTTCTCTAAGTCTACAAATGCTAGAAACGTAGAGTTGCCATTCCTTAATCTTTCTTCTAAGATAACTCGTAAGGTCAGTATTACCTCACGTGTTCCAACATTTCTACGGAATCCAAACATCTTCTCCGAGGTCGGCATCCACCAGTTTTTCCATTCGTCTGTAAATAATTCGTGTTAGTATTTTGCAGCTGTGACTTATTAAACTGATAGTTCGGTAATTTTCACATCTGTCAACGCCTGCTTTCTTTGGGATTGGAATTATTATATTCTTCTTGAAGTCTGAGGTATCTCGCCTGTGTCATACATTTTGCTCACCAGATGGTAGAGTTTTGTCAGGACTGGCTCTCCCAAGGCCGTCAGTAGTTCTAATGGAATGTTGTCTACTCCCGGGGCCTTGTTTCGACTCAGGTCTTTCAGTGCTCTGTCAAACTCTTCACGCAGTATCGTATCTCCCATTTCATCTTCATCTACATCCTCTTCCATTTCCATAATATTGTCCTCAAGTACATCGACCTTGTATAGACCCTGTATATACTCCTTCCACCTTTCTGCTTTCCCCTCTTTGCTTAGAACTGGGTTTCCATCTGAGCTCTTGATAGTCATACAAGTGGCACTCTTTTCTCCAAAGGTCTCTTTAATTTTCCTGTAGACAGTATCTATCTTACCCCTAGTGAAATAAGCCTCCACATCCTTACATTTGTCCTCTAACCATGCCTGCTTAGCCATTTTGCACTTCCTGTCGATCTCATTTCTGAGACGTTTGTATTCCTTTTTGCCTGCTTCATTTACTGCATTTTTATATTTTCTCCTTTCATCAATTAAATTCAATATTTCTTCTGTTACCCAAGGATTTCTACTAGCCCTCGTCTTTTTACCTACTTGACCCTCTGCTGCCTTCACTACTTCATCCCTCAGAGCTACCCATTCGTCTTCTACTGTATTTCTTTCCCCCATTCCTGTCAATTGTTCCCTTATGCTCTCCCTGAAACTCTGTACAACCTCTGGTTTAGTCAGTTTATCCAGGTCCCATCTCCTTAAATTCCCACCTTTTTGTAGTATGTATACAAAATTGCACTACGTAAGTGGTTAATGTAGACGCGCGGAGCAGACGCGCCAGACCCACCGCAACTGTTAGGGATCTACCCTCACTGACTCTACTATACTTTGATTAAAATAATTTCGTGATGTCTATTGCGGGGAGCGGAGTTGCCATTAATAATTCTATGGAGTTGCCGGCTGACACGCAACATGACACGTGCTCGTGCGATCGGCAGTTGCACACGCACCAATAAAAAGGAAGAAGTACCCATTGCGGCTCGCTTTGTCTGCCCCCCCCCCCCCCCCCCGACCCACACCACCCCACCAGCGTCGACCAATATTTGATCTTGGTTTTAAGGGAGTTGACCAAAATCTGATCATGATTTAAAGACAGGTTTAGGGGAGATTTATTCGCAGTAAATTTCAAGCTGCAAAATACATCGCCTTTTCATGGAATCGATAACAACCTAGATATAAAAATAAATAGACTGACATAATTCGTTTTTATATATCCAATTTCACTGCGAGAGCACAAGGTGAAAATTTTATTCACTTTAAAAGCTAATGAAACAAATGAAGGCTTAATAATGTAGCGGGTACGATTGCGGAAAGAAGGCTACAGAAATCGGAACACTTTGCGATGACCATTCTCTGTTTTCGATTGCGGCCAAATTGAAGTGTTTTATCTCTCTTTCGAAGCGTTATGAAATATTGTGTTGTGTGAGTCAACTGAGAAATAAATAATTTAGCGTGTGTTTAAACGCGAATGTCTCTATAAACCGCTTTTGCGAGTCCTTGTTACTTCCGTGTGTTATTTATGCTATAGCTGCTGATCGGTAGGAGGCAAGCGCAGCCGTGGGTTGTCAGTACTGACCGTAAAACAAGTAAACACTCCCCCTTTCACGATCCCCCTAGGCGCGTAGCCGGTCGACGATGGCCGAGCGGTTGTAGGCGCTCAATCCGGAACCGCGCGACTGCTACGGTCGCAGGCTTGAATCCTGCCTCGGTCATGGATGTGTGTGATGTCCTTAGGTTAGTTAGGTTTAAGTAGTTCTAAGTCTAGGCGACGGATGATCTTAGATGTTAAGTCCCATAGTGCTCAGAGCCCTTTGAACCATTTGAACCTTAGACGCGTAGGCCATGTCATTCTTTCCCCGCTCATCGCATTCCTTTGAGCCAAAACGTCTTCTTTCCCCAGAAGCACGAGCAGAAAACAAATTATGTGCCGACAATGGTGTCGACTATCATATGAAAACTTTTCGAGATCCGTCGGTCAGGAAATTTTAACTGCCGACAGTACTTCGTGGTATTAATATTTATAACAAAGAACGCTGACGAAATATGTGGGAGAGACCGATGGTCAACAAGAGAAACGGGAAAATTAAAAGGTAATTGCTGTAATACGTGAAATGCCGGAAAATTTCACCCGGCAAAGCTTTGCTGCTTGTGCCTACAGTACAAGCAAGACTGCGAACACCTGGAGCCCAGAAAACAACTGCGAATCGCTGATGCTCAGCCCCTAATCAATCACAAAGTTATATTTATCGAAGTATATACGAGCAGCCGTGGAAAGACGTCGGGCAAATCGTAGCGCCTTCGCCACTTCACACACGGTGTCGTAGTAGTGTCTGCTTACAAAGTACACACTGAGAGCAACCTTACAAAGAAACGGTAGCGCATAGACCGACCATTTGAGATTGGGCAGTTCCTCTCATCAAAGTCACCAGGCAAGACTGTCGTCCCATCGACAGTGTTCGCTCTTTCTTGCATTTTTCCGCTCGAAATAGCTGTACGTTATTTTCGTTAGGTGTCAGTTCTGCGAAAAAAAAAGGTTGCTGTCTTATTCACGCGCTTATCAGAATTTAGACCGGTGTTACACTATCAAATTTAGTTTGACAAGGAAATGTGACCAAACATACATCATATTTTCTTTGTTAAAGATTTTTGATTTGGCGCTAATAGGGGTATTACACAATGTATTTACATTTGGTAGAGAAGCAGAAGAAAAATTAAATCAAAACGTAGTTGGTTGAAGTCGTGGGTTTCGCGGTGAGACGCTAAAAGCATCCAACGTCATCTGTTGCGAAGAGCTGCAAGTTAAGGACGTAAAGTCATACTTTGGAATGGACAAGAGAACGTTTCAGTACACTTTCGAGAAAGTGGCTCCTCATATTACGAAGCAGAACACTAACCTCAGAAATGCTATATCCGCAACAGGCAGGCTTAGCGTAACATGACGATTTATTGCAGTAGGAGCCAGCTACTCTTGTTTACAGCTTAGCCCTGGAATACTGCAGTCCACACTGACGAAAATAGTATCAGAATCGTGTGAAGCAATTTTGTGAAGCACTGAAGGGGGAATATCTCAAGGCAAATAAATGTTTGGTATATACTATAGCCATTAAGAAATATTTTTATTACTATAAAACTTTTAGAATTTCTCCTTTATATCCTCAGGGGTACAATTTCATTGTAGATGCGACACAACATGTGATCACGAAGCCATGTTGATAAACATTAGATGTCAGATAGTTGCTCCAAGCGGTTACATTTCTCCACACAGTGAACAGACGACGAACGCTTTTTTTTTTTTTTTTTTTTTTTTTTTTTAGCAAATCATCAAACCCAAGGCGAGGCCCAAGATTATATCAAAGAAAATTTGACCGACGTCTAACTGTGAAAAAAGTTTCTTATTACACTATCAAATTTTATTTGAGAAAGAAGCTTTGTCAAAGAAGATTTGGTAGTGTAATACCGACCTTATCCTTCGTCAAAATGAATCCTTCCAATAATTCGTGACGAACTAATTGAGTACGACACTTTCGCCAGGACGTCATGCAGAGACTCTTGATGTAAATAATGACGATTTTTCAGAATTCAAACATCAGCTGCTCTACGATATCACGTTCCCCCTTAAATGCAGGCATGCTTAATCAGAAAAAAAGAACATTTCAGAATCAACTTCTCATCACGCACAGGCTACTATAGTCAGTTTCAGTACTGACATTCAGCAACAGTATCGGAATTTATCGATCGATGCACTAAAATGTGTGTGTGTGTGAATTCCTAAGGGACCAAACTGCTGGGCTCATCGATCTGTAAACTTATACACTACTTAAACTAACTTATGCTAAGAACAACACACACACCCATGCCCGAAGGAGGACTCGAAACTCTGGCGGGAGGGCCCGCGCAATCCGTGACATGGCGCCCTAAACCGCGCGGCCACTCCACACGGCTCGATGCACTGCCACCACTTCGTAAGTTCTGTAAGTAGGCTGTTTAGGTTTTTATGTTGGTGATGCCACGTAGCGCTCTGTATGAAAATCGCTGACTGCGCTGTGTGCAGTCAGTGGCTGGCTGTACTCATGGTTGGAATATTTGCTAGTATAGTGTTGGGCTGTTGGATGTGAACAGCGCGAAGCGTTGGGCTGTTGGAGGTGAGCCGCCAGCAGTTGTCGTTGTGGGGAGAGAGATGCCAGCGTTTTGAGATATTAATATGAGTGGATGATCTGGACGTGTGTCTGTCAGAAAAAGGAAATTTGTCAAAATAGACGTCAAGAATTTATATACGTATTATGACTTTTGAACACTATTAAGGTAAATACATCGTTTGTTCTCTATCAAAATCTTTCATTTGCTAACTATATCCCTATGAGTAGTTAGTGCCTTCAGTAGTTAGAATCTTTATTTAGCTGACAGTATTGGCGCTCGCTGTATTGCAGTAGTTCGAGTAAAGAAGATTTTTGTGAGGTAAGTGATTCATGAAGGGTATAGGTTATTGTTAGTCAGGGCTATTCTTTTGTAGGGATTATTAACAGTCAGATTTCGTTGCGCTAAATTATTGTGTGTCAGTTTTGAAATGATCAGAATAAGTAAAGAGAAAACTATCTGAGCACGGTCAGTTTTACTCAGCTCTGTTTCTGCATCAAATAACGTAGAAATTTACCAGCGCAGTCTTTCTTTACATTCAAAGGGGAAGTTCCAGTTCTCAGTATGATTTGTGCAGAGCTCTGTGAGCTGATACTACTTTAACAAAGCACTAAAAAGCAAGCACTCCGTCTTCAGGTCGCAAGTGGTCCACCGGGACCATCCGACCGCCGTGTCATCCCCAGTTGAGGATGCGGATAGGAGGGGCATGTGGTCGGCACACTGCTCTCCCAGTCGTTATGATGGTTTTCTTTGACCGGAGCCGCTACTATTCGGTCGAGTAGCTCCTCATTTGGCTTCACGAGGCTGAGTGCACCCCGAAAAATGGCAAAAGCGCATGGCGGCCTGGGTGGTCACCCATCCAAGTGCCGGCCACGCCCGATAGAGCTTAACTTCGGTGATCTCACGGGAACCGCTGTATCCACTGCGGCAAGGCCGTTGCCACTTTTCCAAGGTCCAGTCAAATTAATGTGGCCATGTGGAAAAAGCTTGAGGAAGAGTGTCAGTGAGGTTCTGGAAGGTACAGTTGGGGATGTGGATCCATGACTCCAATGTCGTGGCCAGCTGCTCTAGGTTTCAGAGTTGAGGATCCTGATGACTAACAGTCCGATCGAGATGGTCCCACAGGTTCTCGATTGGGTTTGAAACCGGGGAGTTTGGTGGCTAGAGTAGTAATGTATTCTCATACTGGTGCTTTGGAACCACGCACGTACACTGCGAGCTGTGTGAAACGTTGCATTGTCCTGCTGGTTATGGCATCGTTTGCTTGCTTGCTGTTTAGGTTGGGTTGAGTTGTTTGGGGGAAGAGACCAAACAGCGAGGTCATCGGTGACATCGGATTAGGGAAGGAAGTCGGCCGTGCCCTTTCAAAGGAGCCATCCCGGCATTTGCCTGGAGCGATTTAGGGAAATCACGGAAAACCTAAATGAGGATGGCCGGACGCGTGTTCAAACCGAAGTCCTTCCGAATGCGAGTCCAATGTGTCAACCACTACGCCATCTCGCTCGGCCAACACCAGTTGTTCAGCTATGTGGATGAAGATGTAGAGCAAAAGTAGACAGAACTCAAAATTGTTGTTCAATCTGCCTTAAGTCGTTGGCACATAAGACAAGGCACCTAACGTTGATGTGAACGCAGATGAGATATCCATCGTCTCGAGACACAGCGCTGTCAGCAAACGGGACGATATGGTTGAAGTGATTTTGCACTCTCCATACGCAATTGTCGGCTTTATTTTGCTCGCAAACGGTACCGTTTGTTGATGAAAATGGAGAAGCGTAAAAGTGCTACATTAGCTGTATTAAAATGCACATTTCCTCTGTTGTCCATATGTTATTCATTTTGTTCTGTCCGTGGTACACATAAATAAAAACTTCAATATCTGTGAACATGTAATACAACAAAAAGAAAAGATACATGTCCAGACAATAAGGCCATCATTTCATAAAAGTTCACAAAATCGAACAAAGTCACTCCTGATAACCTACTTACGTTTACGTAAGATCAAGTATTACAGAAACTATTTTTATTAATTTCTTAAGAAAGACCCATAACTTTTTGGAAAACAAAGATCAAGTATTACACATATTGTATCTATTAATTTACTAAGAAAGCCCCATAAATTTTTGGGAAGCACGTCAGTGACGAAACAAAAAAGCTGACAGCAGGATCCGAAACTTCTGCCGACCTAACCACTGTTCAACAATGTCGAGCATCTACCAGCTACGATTTTTTTATCTTACATCCGTAGCTATGTCATAAAAGACTTCACTGTCATGTTGCCTTAAAAAGACTTACTCACATAACACTCCCGAATGCGAGTCCAGTGTATGCCATCGTGACGAGGGGAAAACAAACTGTATGTAGGGGTGAACACGATCCGCAAGGATAGCTGCATACTCATGTTGATCCACTGTGCGTTTCAGAACGACGAGATCACCCAGGAAACGCCACAAAACGTCCCCCGGATCATAACGCTCCCTCCTCCAGCCTGATCCCTTTGCTTTCGGATGTTTCACGCCGTACACTCCGCCGGCCATATGTCTGCTGGAGCATAAAACGTAATTCATCTGAAAAGGCCACCTGCCGCCACTCACTGGGTGTCCAGTTGCGATATTGGCATGCAAATTCCTGTCTTCGTCGGCCGTGAACAGCAGTCAGCATGGTGCATCAAGCAGGCGCCTTCTGCGGAGACCCATAACCAGCAATGTTCGCCGAACGGTCATTCAGGGCTGTTGCTAGCCCCTTGGTTCATCAAGTTGCTTAACTGCTCTACAGTTGCTCGTCTATTCGCCCGTCTGCAGCCGTCGTTCACCCGAGTCATCTATGGTCTGTGGTGCATCAAGATTGTCTCGGGGCCGGTTTGGAGAGCGCCATATTGCCATTCACGGTATACTTTAACTACAGAGGCAGTACAACAGTGTATAAAATTAGCCGTTTCGAAAATGCTTTCACCGTTGACCCGAAAGTCGATGATCATGTCCGATTGGGCGCCAGATCAATCGCTCCATTTCCGCATTATGGCAACGACTGCACTGCGCATCATCCCGACACGCTTTATACGGGGTGTTACAAAAAGGTGCGGCCAAACTTTCAGGAAACATTCCTCACACACAAAGAAAGAAAGTATGTTGTGTGGACATGTGCCCGGAAACGCTTACTTTCCATGTTAGAGCTCATTTTATTACTTCTCTTCAAATCACATTAATCATGGAATGGAAACACACAGCAACAGAACGTACCAGTGTGACTTCAAACACATTGTTACAGGAAATGTTCAAAATGTCCTCCGTTAGCGAGGATACATGCATCCACCATCCGTCGCATGGAATCCCTGATGCGCTGATGCAGCCCTGGAGAATGGCGTATTGTATCACAGCCGTCCACAATACCAGCACGAAGAGTCTCTACATTTGGTACCGGGGTTGCGTAGACAAGAGCTTTCAAATGCCCCCATAAATGAAAGTCAAGAAGGTTGAGGTCAGGAGAGTGTGGAGGCCACGGAATTGGTCCGCCTCTACCAATCCATCGGTCACTGAATCTGTTGTTGAGAAGCGTACGAACACTTCGACTGAAATGTGCAGGAGCTCCATCGTGCATGAACCACATGTTGTGTCGTACTTGTAAAGGCACATGTTCTAGCAGCACAGGTAGAGTATCCCGTATGAAATCATGATAACGTGCTCCATTGAGCGTAGGTGGAAGCACATGGGGCCCAATCAAGACATCACCAACAATGCCTGCCCAAACGTTCACAGAAAATCTGTGTTGATGACGTGATTGACAATTGCGTGCGGATTCTCGTCAGCCCACACATGTTGATTGCGAAAATTTACAATTTGATCACGTTGGAATGAAGACTCAACCGTAAAGAGAACATCTGCACTGAAATGAGGATTGACGCATTGTTGGATGAACCATTCGCAGAAGTGTACCCGTGGAGGCCAATCAGCTGCTGATAGTGCCTGCACACGCTGTACATGGTACGGAAACAACTGGTTCTCCCGTAGCACTCTCCATACAGTGACGTGGTTACCGTTACCTTGTACAGCAGCAACTTCTCTGGCGCTGACATTAGGGTTATCGTCAACTGCACGAAGAATTGCCTCGTCCATTGCAGGTGTCCTCGTCGTTCTAGGTCTTCCCCAGTCGCGAGTCATAGGCTGGAATGTTCCGCGCTCCCTAAGACGCCGATCAATTGCTTCAAACGTCTTCCTGTTGGGACACCTTCGTTCTGGAAAACTGTCTCGATACAAAAGTACCGCGCCACGGCTATTGCCCCGTGCTAATCCATACATCAAATGGGCATCTCCCAACTCCGCATTTGTAAACATTGCACTGACTGCAAAACCACGTTCGTGATGAACACTGACCTGTTGATGCTACGTACTCATGTGCTTGATGCTAGTACTGCAGAGCAATGAGTCGCATGTCAACCCAAGCACCGAAGTCAACATTACCTTCCTTCAATTGGGCGAACTGGCGGTGAATCGAGGAAGTACAGTACATACTGACGAAACTAAAATGAGCTCTAACATGGAAATTAAGCGTTTCCGGACACATGTCCACATAACATCTTTTCTTTATTTGTGTGTGAGGAATGTTTCCTGAAAGTTTGGCCGTACCTTTTTGTAACACCCTGTATACCCTCCTCTGCCAGTGCTGCCACCTGCCGTCTGTGAATGGTTATTTGCACGTTGATGTCGAACAGAGGCGCTGGTCACATTAATGTGAATGGACCGTGTACGTGTGGACTTTTAATATTTCGGCTTTCTGCTGGTCTCTGTTTCTATACTGCGGATGGTAAGACTGATATCTGAATTTTGGTCTATACATAAAATCTGAATGGTGTTTCTCATAACCGCATTCAGTGAAGGAGATGGCCAATGTAATACAACGCTGTATCGACCGTGAGCGTCAGCTGGTGGTTAACCCTGAGGTGGTCCGCTGGGGTGGAACCTGAAACCGGGCCACCGCCAGCTGTTCCAGCAAGGGTCTCAGCAACGTCTTCGCCCCACATCATTGTCAGCCGGAGCATTTACACTGCACTTTTCTCTCCCGTGTTCTCGAAGCTCTACCAATCTACTACTGTTCAATTTATTACCGTAAATAACTCGATTTATCTAATGAGCTTCACACAGATTCCGAATGTGAAATAAATGATACGTTTGAAGATACGACAGGTGGGTTACACACGGTTCCTCAAAGCCATAGTGGCACAGCACTTCAAGGAAAACTTGAAAGAATATCGCATACTACAATAATGTAATAGGGGGAGACTGATTTGCAAGCTACAGCAAGGGAGAGTCATGGATTTCAAACTGCTGCTAGATTCATAGATTTGTGAGAGCTTGCTCTGAATTTATTATCTGAAAATTACTAAGAACAGATGCAGTAAATAGTCGTGAGTGAAACGTCTTAGACCACCTAGTAACTAACAGATCTGAATTTTACTACGGTTATTATTGCATCACAGACTGTAGGAGTTACAAGGAATGCTCTGAAAAGTAACAATATACACTGGCTTGCAAAACTTAAGCATGCTGTGCCATTGCCAAGTAACATAGCTCGACGAGACTTGTACCATACAGCTACAGTGTAGTGCAGAAGGTAACCGAAAGAAATACGCAATAAAACGAAAACGACACTTCAATTAACAGACAATAATTACAGTGAAGTCACCGCGATTTACGATGGTTTTCTGGACGTTAAAAAAGGAGGACGTGGTTCTTAAAGGACCACGACGGGCAGCAGTGCATGTTCTGCAATGTCGTCCTATGCTGCCTGCAACGCAGGTAAGGAGTTCTTATGGTAGAAGATCCTACACACATCAAAAAAAGTTTTGCAAAACCTCAGTTCCAAGAGTTCCGCAACCTGTACAGAAAATTGGAATAAACATCAACAAAAACATCATTTCCGCCGTTATTATTGCTCATGAAAACCACGCATTGCATGTTGTTCTACCATATAGAGAGAGCTTGAGAGGTGGTGGTCCAGATTGCTGTACACACCGGTACCTCTAGTACCCAGTAGCACGTCCTCTTGCATTAATGCATGCCTGTATTCGTCGTGGCATACTAACCAATAGTTCAACAAGGCACTGTTGGTCCAGAGTGTTCCACTCCTCAACGGCGATTCGGCGTAGATCCCTCACTCCTCAACGGCGATTCGGCGTAGATCCCTCAGAGTGGTTGGTGTGTCGCGTCGTCCATAAACAGCCCTTTTCAATCTATCCCAGGCATGTTCGTTAGGGTTCATGAGTGGAGAACATGCTGGCCGCTCTAGTGGAGCGATGTCGTTATGATGAAGGAAGTCATTCAAAAGAAGTGCACGATGGAGGCGCTATTTGTCTTCCATGAAGACGAATGCCTCGCCAATATGCTGCCGATATGGTAGCACTATTAGTCAGAGGATGGCATTCACGTATGGTACAGCCGTTACGGTGTCTTCCATGACCACGAGCGGCGTACGTCGGCCCCACATAATGCCACCGCAAAACAGCAGGGAACCTCCACCTTGCTGCACTCACTGGACAGTGTGTCTAAGGCGTTCAGCCTCACTTGGTTGCCTCCATAGACGTCTCCGACGATTGTCTGGTGGAAGGCATATGCGACACTCATCGGTGATGCCAATCCTGAGCAGTCCATTCAGCATGTTGTTGGACCCATCTGTACCGCGCCGCATGGGTCGTGGTTGCAAAGATTGATCTCACTATGGACGTCGGGAGTGAAGTTGCGCATCATGCAGCCCATTGCACACAGTTTGAGTCGTAACACGACGTCCTGTGGCTGCACGAAAAGCATTATTCAACATGGTGGCGTTGCTGTCAGGGCTCCTCCGAGCCATAATCCGCATGTAGCGGTCATTCAGTGCAGTATTAGCCCTTGGGTGGCCTGAGTGAAACATGTCATCAAAATGGTTCAAATGGCTCTGAGCACTATGGGACTTAACATCTATGGTCATCAGTCCCCTAGAACTCAGAACTACTTAAACCTAACTAACCTAAGGACATCACACAACACCCAGTCATCACGAAAGCATGTCATCGACATTCCTGCCTCTCTCTGCCGCCCCCCCCCCCCCCCCATGTCCAAGCAACATCGCTCTGGTTCACTGGGAGACGCCTGGACACTTCCCTTGTTGAGAGCCCTTCCTGGCACAAAGTAACAATGTGGACGCGATCGAGTCGCGGTATTGACCGTCTAGGCTGAACAGCAGACAACACGAGCCGTGTACCTCCTTCCTGGTGAGATGACTGGAACTGATCGGCTGTTGGACCCCCTCCGTCTAATAGGCGCTGCTCATGCATGGTTGTTTACATCTTTGGGCGGGTTTAGTAACATCTCTGAACAGTCGAAGGGACTGTGTCTCTGATACAATACCCACAGTCAACGTCTATCTTCCGGAGTTCTGGGAACCTGAGTGATGCAAAACTTTTTTTGATGTGTGTACTTCTCCACTAGGGCCGCTCATAAGGGCTCTCGATGGTCGTTGCTCCGTGGTGCTGCAGTCTCCCAGCCGCATCCCACACGTGCTCGATGGGGTTTAAGTGAGGGGAACGGACAGGTCAGTACATATGCCGAATATATTCTCGTTCAGAAAGCTCCTCCGACTGCGCTGTTCGGTGAGGTCACACATTGTCATCAATATAAACGAGTTCAGGGCCGAATCTGCCGCTCAAAAAACGCACATGCTGAAGAAGTACAGCGTCACAACAATGCTGACCGGTGAGTGCACAGGACAGGGTTCAAGGATTTGGAGGTCAGTACGCCCTTGCAACATTATGCCTCCCCACAGCGTTACACCTGCACCACCAAAACGGTCGTGTTCAGCAGTGTCCCTGTGCGCATTACGTGCTTCCACCTCTTGCCGTATGTGGGTACGTCGAGCATTGTCGAACACGATGGTTTTGGTGGTGCAGGTGTTATGGCGCGAAGTGGCATAGTGTACCTCCAAATGTGTGAATACGGTACCCTCACTGACCAGCGTCATTGTGACACTGTATTCCTTACCCATGTTTGTGTTTCCAATGGTGCAATCGGCCTTTACATCATTTTTGTGGCTGATGTGCGCGACCGCATCGAACGGTGCAGGTAGACGAGCTCTTTCAATGAGAGGATAGTCGGCGAACGGATTGGCCAGTGCGTTCCCCGATTTAAATCCCACCGAACTCGTGTGGGATGCGTTGGGGAGAAGTGTTGCACCACGTACACATGCACCAACAACCATCCAGCGGTTATCGATCGCGCTGATGGAAGAATGGAATGCCTTGGGATAAGAACTAACCAACCTTGTGGACGGCGTGGGAGCATGATGCAGAGTATGCACTGCCGTTCAAGCTGACCACGCACCCTATTAAGAAACGTGACCCGCTCTTTGCAATGTCCAGGAGATCACTATAAATTGCGGTGACTGTAATGTAATTATTCTCTTTGAATGAATGTGTCATTTCTGTTCGTCTCATTGCACAATTCTTTCAGTTACCTACTGTACTATAGCAGTCCTTTCTAAGTATGATCCAAGTTCCATCGAGCTTATGTTACTTAGCAGTTGCGAAAGGTACTTTCGTCCTTAAGGGGACCACACCCTGCCTATCTAACCCATGTTAATTTAGGCAAGTATTTGACCCATTTCTGAAAAAACTATTTGATGCAGGATCTTAATTTTTTACTGTACGTTACATGATGCTAATAGAGTCAACTGTAATAAAATCTGCTGTATCTATTTTATAGTTTTTAAGAAATACTTGTTTAAATTTATTAACAAAAAATATTAATTTTTTTCTGCAGAAAATATTTTTTGTGAGCTTCCTAATGGGGGAATATTGATGAACGTCGTACCAGAGGTGGTTTTTTATGATATGCAGAGTCTCTGAAAATTTCATTCATTTATCTATGATAGTTTCTGATATAATGGGGCATATGTACTGAAAATTTTAGTTTGCGGGAAATTGACTTGTAAGAAAAACCTTTTGAAATTTGTTACTTACAGTTAATTAAGACTGTCCTGCTGCATATGATGGCCCTTCTTTGGCCTCTAGCAAGTCTTCCAGCTTCTTTTTCACCTTCCTGGATGTTTCTCTTGCTTTCTTGGCCATATTAGACGCAGACCTGTCAGCATCGGCTATCCTCATTTTATCGAAATGTTGCAGCCCAGTGATTTTCACCAGGATCAATTCCCAGCTTTTTCAGTACTCAACACATTCCGATATTACCACAACTGAATGTAATAACAGCATCATGAACTCCTAGTTTCATTGAACGCATGCCTACAAATACAGTTTTAGGAAGGCGGTTCCAAATTATACTGTTGAAACATTCATTTGGGTCCTGTGTCTGCCCATGCAGACATTTCCTTAGAAGATCAGGATGAGCCAAGTCTCTGAAAATAGGTTTAATTGCTGTAATGACAGCACCAGGAAGAGAATGCTGGTGAGAATAAGATCCTCCAGTTGCCTGAGCTCTATTGTATTTGCACCACGAATTTTCTCCTGATGGACACACTCCATAACATAACATCTTCTACAGAAAACTTTCTAAACTTGTTTCCGCTACATTGTCGTTTCTAGAAAATGCCTTTATGTTTCGTCATCTTCAATGAACACAACAAAACACACGTAAACAATCACTGCAAACGAAAGTATAACAACTTCTCGCAATCACACTTGAACAAAACTAACCGCGTGTTTGAAAGCGTGTTGTTTACAAACAGCAGAAACAAAAGAATACCGACCGTTGCATCCAAGGATAGCCAACACACTCGGAAGTAACAAAAATCCCTACCGTGCAATGTAGGGGATATAAAGATCTAAAATATATGCAGAAAAGTGGGTGACAGAAAAGTGGGCGTGGCACATAAACACACGTGGTAGGAAAATGCTCTTTAAATGCTCGAAAAAAATTCTTTTCAGCAAAATCCTTGTCAGAGTACTGTAAGAGGTATGCGCTGCCTGCGATATGTGAATCGCTGACCAGAGAGCAGTGTTGACTGCAGTACGAACTGTGTAACTGTAGCAGTTGTTGTTGCTGGTCGCTAGTCTGAAGTAGTCTGCGCTTGTCTGGAGTCTGCTCTGGTCGGGAGTCCGGAGCCTGAGTATTATTGTATAAGGTAAAAAGCAGCCTCGCGCATATCTAGTAAAGTATCTGAACTGTCATCCAAATGTTTTAAAAAATGTCCTAATAATAAATTTTGTAATATAAAGTATTTTTTTTTTAAAAAAACATTCATTTCAAAAAAATCAGTTGCTTCCTTTCACAAATCACAAATGTATAGGCCAGCATTGCACGGAGCTGTGCCGGAAAAATGTTAAGTAAGAGCAGATATATTCGCCGTTTTGATTGAGGTAAGAATTTTTGTTTTTTTTATTCAGAATGATCTTACAGGGCCATGACGCAGCACTGCTGTCGTCCAAATTTTACCAGGTTACTGAATTTATTTTTTATTACGAGGTTTAGGAATTTTTCTGTTTCGAGCTTACATTAAATGGGAAACAAATTTTGTATGGAGGTTAAAAGTGAATGAATTTCTGTAGAGAGGTTACAATAAATTAGAATCACAATCTTTATTCATTAACTTTTCTGTGGGGAGGTTACAGTACTTACATAAAACCTTAATCTATCGAAATATGATGAAAACCGAAAATCGATTTTTTTCGACCTGAACCACAGTGTAGTACACACCAGTGTATTTTTGCTTCACACATGTGGCAGGAAAGAAATTGCAGTGTAGCTGTGGTTGGTTGGTTGATTTGGGGAAGGGAACCAAACAGTGAGGTCATCGGTCCCATCGGATTAGGGAAGGATGGGGAAGGAAGTCAGCTGTGCCCTATCAAAGGAACCATCCCGGCATTTGCCTAAAGCGATTTAGGGAAATCACGGAAAACCTAAACGAGGATGACCGGTCGCGTGTATAAACCGTCGTCCTTCCGAATGCGAGTCCAGTGTGCTGATCAGTGTGCCACCTCGCTCGGTCAACACCAGTTGTTCAGCTCTGTGGATGAAGATGTGGAGCAAAAGTAGACATAATTCAAAATCGTTGTACAATCTGCCTTAAGTCATTGGCACACAAGACAAGGCACCTAACGTTGTCTGCACACAGATGGGATATCCAACGTTTCGAGACACAGCGCCGTCAGCACATGGGACGATATGGCTGAAGTGATTTTGCGCTCTCAGCGCTCTCCATACGCAGTTGTCAGCTTTATTTCGCTCGCAAACAGTACTGTTTTTTGATGAAAATGGAGGAGCATAAAAGTCCTACGTTAGCTGCATTTCCTCTGTTGTCCATATGCTATTCATGTTGTTCTGTTCGTGGTACACATAAATATTAGCTTCAATATCTGTGAACATGTAATACAGCAAAAAGAAAAGATACATGTCCAGTCAATAAGGACATCATTTCATAAAAGGTCACCAAATCGAACAAAGTCACTCCTGATAACCTACTTATGTTTACGTAAGATCAAGTATTACAGAAACTATTTTTATTAATTTCGTAGGAAAGACCCACAACTTTTTGGAAAACTAAGATCAAGTATTACACATATTATAACTATTAATTTACTAAGAAAGCCCCGTAAGTTTTTGGAAAACACGACAGTGACGAAACAAAAAACTGACAGCAGGATCCGAAACTTCTGCCGACCTAACTACTGTTCCACAATGTCGAGCATCTACCAGCTACGAATTTTTTATCTTACATCCGTAGCTCTGTCATAAAAGATTTATATTTTATATTAGAGTATTTTACGGGCTTTAATCGCCGAAATATTAATAACTTACATTTAATTATAACAAATCCCAACAAGGACGACAGGTTTTTCATGAATCTTCACTGTCATGTTGCCTTAAAACGACTTACTCTCATAACATGCGAGTTATAACGCGATAGTAAGTAAATATTAAAATTCTTTAACCACCAACATGACGTTTCCCATCGTTTTATCACAACAAACCGTACGAAGACATTCAGTACACTGGTGCTTAAGCAACAGCATACATTCATGCGGTGTAAGGTATAATATGGGATTCTACTCAACACGACGAATACAATACGGCGTCTTGATTTGTGCAGGTTTCAAGCTTTCTGCTAGTGACGTAGGGTATGTTCTCACTTTCTATCGGTTCTACTTCACGCAACACGTCGACGAAATATCGCAGAACCTATTTTGTGTTTCACATGACGACACGGCTACTTGTCGTGAAATAGCAGGAAGTGACGTCACAAAAGTCGTAGAGCGCCATGTCAACGTTTGCTAACTCGTCCCGTGCGCCGACGGCTTTATATGAGCATGATCAGCGTGTACCGAGCAACGTTGTTAGGGATGGGGATGACACACTGTCGATGAACAGTAGTGTTTCCTACGAAGGAAAAAAAGAGCTTTATCACAGATTTAAGCTACGTCAATGTCAAGTTGATAAAAAAAATGCCGAAAGAAACCGAATGAGCGTAAGAACAGCAATGCGAGAAGCGTTCCATGAATTCGAAAGTAATGTTCTGCCAACCGGCCTCACTTAAAATCCTAAGGTGTTTCCGTTTAATCAGCAAAAGACAAGCTTACCGAGTATCGAACCAGATCTGTCACTGGATTCAAGACGTATCTACAAGATGGGACTCAACAAATTATTCCTAACGGGATGAAATATGCTGATGTGTCGAGAGCTTGGTGCAGGCTCTTTCCAGTCTATAGGGAGGCTGCAATGGCAGGAGGCTACAGGGAAACCTGCAGGGGCCAGACGACTGGTGCGGGGAATGGCACTTCACCCTGAATGTATGAATGTATGAATAAATGTAACATACTGGACATAAACAGATGGAGATATTCATTACTGTTCCATTACACTACTGGCGATAAATCAGAGACCGTAACAAAATAGAATACCTAGAAGCAATCATCAAGAGCGACGTGAACTGGAATGACCACGGGAAACTGTCAGTAGGAAAAGCCGGGTTGAGATTCTGTTGAAGAATAACAAAGAAATAATATTATTTATCCACGAAATATTATTCCACATATTTTTGAGTATTCCTCGTCAGTCTCGCACTCTTTCTTCTTCTTTTTTTAAAATTTATTTAGTGATCTTTGAGTACACCAATATGGCCAGTTAAAAATTCACAATGCTGCCTATCCTTTGAATGAATGGAAGTATAATGAACCGCAAGACAGCTGTAACTGGTACTTTCTTTACTGTCACGACCAGTTTCGCTGCGTCAAAACTGCACCCTCAAGTGGACTATATAAGAACGAAAGCACCCCATGTAACACATATGATGAAAATACTATTAGAAAATTTTAAATTTTGTTTTAAATTTTAAATTTTTCCGACGATTTTTAAGAATTAAAAAAAAAATATTTTATAGACCTTATGTACAGTATTTACTCAGGCAGAAGAAATCAAAATTCAAACGTACTTGCAACAGTGTCACATTAGCGCACCAAGATGACCCCAACGTTCGTAGTAAAAAAATCAAAAACCTGAAGAAGGGAATAGTGCGGTGGCGCACTACGAGGGAAAAGCCAGGTGTAAGTACAATAAACGAAAATGAAAAACATAAATAAGGAAAACACAGTTGGGGGCTCAAGCGAGCTAAATAACCAGTCCCCTCCTCCCCCTCCCAACACAGATGATTCGTCCCACCACCCCTCTTTCACCCATCCTCAGATCGTTATGAATAAATGTCAAGACCGTGAGGCTAATTGAGCAACAAGACGATACGCGATAACGGAGAACACTAAATTAAGCAGCAAAATTTTGACATTGTTACTGGCAAATAAAAGTTTTTTTGTCAGGCAGACATCAAGTGAAAGGACACCTAACCATGACAGAAATTGAAGAAGATAACAAAGGATTAAGGTAACTTGAAGTAACATAAAACGAAACTCTATACATACCCCTTGGTGGTTGTAATGAAGCAGCACGGATACGCTTATCGCTGTGTTGCACAGTCAGCCTCAAGGTCTTGTATCCATGTGTTTGGGAGGGCGAGGGGGGGTGGGGGGGGGCTGTTTTGGCTATTTAGCTCGCTGAAGGCCCAATTTCGATCTTTCATTATTTATGTTTATTGCTTTCACACATTATGCGTACATATGGTTTTTTTCCTCATAGTTCGCAGCCGCACTATTCGCTCCAATTTTATTTTTAAGACTTCCCCTCTTCAGGAGATGGATTTTTTGACTACGAACGTTGGGGACGTCTTGGTGCGCTAATGTGACTGTGTTGCAAGTACATTTTAATTCTGATTTTTTCTGCCTGTTTAAATGCTGTTCATAAGAGCTATTTTTTTTAATTCTCGGAAAAACCTACATTTTAAAAAATTTTTAAAAAAATTCTTATACTATTTTGATCCTGTATATATTACATGGGATCCTTTCCTTCCTATGCAGTTCATCTGAGGATGCTGTTTTAATGCAGCGCCGGCCGGGTAACCGCGCGGTCTGGGGGCCTTGCCACGGATCGCGCGGCTCCCGTCGTCGGACGTTCGACTCCTCCCTCGGGCATGAGTGTGTGTGTGTTGTCCTTAGTGTAAGTAAGTTTAAGTTAGATTAAGTAGTGTGTAAGCCTAGGAACCGATTACTTCTGCAGTTTGGTCCCATAGGAACTTACCACAAATTTCCAAATTTTTTGAATGCAAAATGGTTCAAATGGCTTTGAGCACTATGGGACTTAACTTCTGAGGTCATCAGTCCCCTAGAACTGAAAACTACTTAAACCTAATTAACCTAAGGACATCACACACATCCATGCCAGAGGCAGGATTCGAAGACCGTAGCGGTCGCGCGGTTCCAGACTGTAGCGCCTAGAACCGCTCGGCCACACCGGCCGGCTTTTAAAGCAGCGAAACCGGTTGCAACAATACGGAAATCACCAATTACATCTGTCTTGGGGTTCATTTTACTTCCATTCATTATGAAGTTTAATGGATGTGGCTGCCGGCATTACAAAGTGCTGTGCTATCCTTGGAAGGCATTATTCTTATCTTTTCTGCAATTTCTGAGGAATTTAAAACACAAGTTTCACTTACATGGTTAATAACACGTAATTAAATACAGTGGCATCCTAGGTTAACTGATAGGGTTTTAATAAATTGAAATTAACATCCACAACTGTTACAGTTTAATCCCACGTTTTATCACGAATTCCCTGTCTGTAATCATTCTAATCAAGTGTGTTAACACTCAGATCCGTAAGTAGCAAATCTGATTCTTTTCTGAATCTGGAGTAACCAATGCGGACGCGGTTAACGTTCTGGATCTCACCTTAGTCGCAGTATGGAGTCAGAGTGACGTCGATGCTATAGAGGTGATGATCGTTGCAGACTTGGTTGAATGCCAACCTGGCAATAGTCCTTACAAACTGCTTATTGTTCCTTATGCCAGTTGAGTTACATTTCATATTCCATTTTTCACTGTACTATTGGACCTAATGCAAATATGAATGCACTTGTCTGCACCAGGCACCTTTGCACTGATCTTCGGTGTCCTAAGTCATGTCCCTTTCCCTTTTGGCCCAGTCTCTGACAACAGCAATCAAATCTTCAACTGGAATGCATCGCTCTTGTATTCCATTATTTGTTCCATTCTTCGCTAACTAGTCAGCTTTCTCATTCCCCACAATTTAGGCATGTCCCTTGATCAATACAAATGATAATTTGAAGCCATACTGACCATTAATCGACCGTGACTATCTCAAACGTATGAAAAGTTTTTCAGATATCGCCACCAGTCACAAAATTTTTTGACTACTAAATTATTTAGTTAGCGGCTTGTTTCGTGGTTGTTGTGGTCTTCAGTCCAAAGACAGGTTTGATGCAGCCCTCCATGCTACTCTATCCTGTGCAAGCCTCTCCATCTCCAAGTAACTACTGCACCATACATCCTTCTGAATCTGTTTAGTATATTCATCTCTTGGTCTCCCTCTACGATTTTTACCCTCCGCACTGCCCTCAAATACTAAGCTGGTGATCCCTTGATGCCTCAGAACACATCCTACCAACAGATCCCTTTTTCTAGTCAAGTTGTGCCACAAATTCCTCTTGTTCCCAATTCTATTCAGTACTTCCTCATTAGTTACGTAGTCTACCCATCTAATCTTGAGCATTCTTTTGTTGCACCACATTTCAAAAGTTTCTATTCTCTTCCTGTCTATACTGTTTATTGCCCATGTTTCGCTTCCATACATGACTACACTCCCTACAAATACTTTCAGAAACGACTTCCTGACACTTAAATCTACGAGGTGCGACAATAAAGTAATGAGAATGATTTTCTTTGCAAGATGTGGCAAACCTGTAGGCGTGGGTAGGCACAATATCTTTGACCTTGGTCTATAAGCTGCTTCTAGTCCAAGTGGCACATTGATGCAACTGCTCAATCGTGAGTTGTGCTGTAATAAGTTTACATGTGTTTGTGTGTTTCGTCACGGAAATGGAGCCGCATAATATTGCGCAACGGTATGCCAGTTCTTTTTACGTTAAATTGGGTGAAAACACGACGACAACTTACGGTAAGCTTCAGAAGGCTTTTGGAGAGGAGGTTATGTCAAGAGCTCAAGTTTTTCGTTGGCATAAAATGTTTAGTAAAGGTAGAACGAATGTCGAAGATGAAGACCGCAGTGGACGACCACCAACCTCATGGACAGATGTCATCCTGACCAGAGTGCATGAACTCGTACGATCTGATCGAACATTATCCGTGAAAATGATTGCAGAAGAACTGAAGATCAATGAAGAAACGGTTCGTCTAATAATAACTGAAGATCTTGGTATGAGAAAGATTTGTGCAAAAATGGTCCCCAAAAATCTCACACCACAACAGCAAGAAACACGGAAAATGTGGCAGCCGATCTGTTAGAGCAAACGGAAATCAATCCAGAATTGTTGTGCCGTGTTATCACTGGTGATGAAAGTTGGTTTTTTCAGTGCGATCCAGAGACAAAACGCCAAAGTTCGCAGTTCAGCTCTCCATGCTACTCTATCCTGTACAAGCCTCTCCATCTCCAAGTAACTACTGCACCCTACATCCTTCTTGTCCATACCAACATTGCTGATAATTGGATTCTGCATCACGATAATGCGCCATCCCATACAGCTCTGTCGGTACAGCAATTTTTAACCTCAAAAGAAATTTCAGTACTACCAGATATCGCTCTGTGCGACTTGTTTCTATTTCCAAGAGTTAAAATGGCGGTCGAGGGACACCATTTTCAAACAACACAAGATGTCCAAAAAGTTGTGACGAGGGTTTTGGAGGATATTACAGAAGAAGAGTTCCAAAAATGTTACCATCAATGGCAGAAGCGCTGGAAAAAGCTTGTGTAGTCAGAAGGGAACTACTTTGAAGGAAACAACACTAAACTTGACTAAAATGGTAAACAACACTTTTTTCGCATCAGTCTCATTACTTTATTGTCGCACCTCGTATACTCGATATTAACAAATTTATCTTCTTCAGAAACGCTTTTCTTGCCATAGCTAGTCAACATTTTATATCCTCTCTACTTTGACCATCATCAGTTATTTTGCTCCACATATGCAAACCTCATCTACTGCTTTGAGTGTCTCATTCCCTAATTTAATTCCCTCAGCATCACCTGATTTAATTCGACTACATACCATTATCCTGGTTTTGCTTTTGTTGATGTTCAGGTTATATCCTCCTTTGAAGGCAATGTCCATTCTGCTCAATTGCTCTAACAGGTCCTTTGCTGTCTCTGACAGAATTAAAATGCCATTGGCAAATCTCAAAGTTTTTATTTCTTCTCTATGGATTGTAATTCCTACTCCAAAATTTTCTTTTGTTTCCTTTAGTGCATGCATCAGGCTACACTGCCATCTTGGAAGAAATATAAATGTTCATCCATGGCCATAAGTCTAAAAACGACGTCCCAAATGAAGTGACAGAGTTCAAAAATTCGCTCTTCTTTACGAACTTTAATCCAGTACTCTTAAATAGTACGTACATGACTTTAAGGTTATATACGAGTATAGACCACAGCAATATCTTTGTAATTCTTAAGACAAAAAGATTTGATGCTGTCATTTGTATTATAAAATTGCCACAGTCGCTCATTTTGTATTACACTACGCCTATTATCATCAGTAATACGATAGCAAGACATGCGGAAGATATGATACGGACAACACCAGGATCGACATATCGATAGTCAAATCGAAATTAGCCTTGCTTTGATCGCCATCGTGTTTCCTACGCCGCTGATATGTTTTGTGGTGTCGTGTTATAAAGTCACCCTTGTAAAGTTTGTGAACAATGGTGAAGAGCTGCTAGAGAGTTATGGAAATAGCGATACCTCAGCACATCACAAGAAGAAAGCCACGCCGTAAGAACAAAGTGAGTGAGTGTTTTATAAAAAGTTTCATGTGAGTAACAGATCAATATACGAAATGACATCGCCTCATACTAGGTTATCCTTGTCTCTTTCCGCAGAATGATCACATCAGTCTTGTAAAGAAACTTTAATATCTCTATACACTTATGTTAAATGTTTTTGTGATGCCAAAATGCCTGATGATGAGATATCACCTCGAAACATGTCGCTAAATAAATAATTTAGTAGTCAACAAATTTTGTGACTGGTATCGGTACCTGAAAACCTTTCTTACGAATGATACTTCTGTACCCTTTCTTTGTAACTCTGATACAGAAGCAGCTATCTAGGATAGTAAATAGCAACTCCTTTTATATTTACCAACTGATGTCAGTGTTTGCAGACTGGAGAGCGAGTCCATGCCTTACAAGGTTGGATTGCCTGAAGAGACAGAGAAGATCGAATGAACAAAGAACGCAGCATTTCGTCACAGGATCGTTTAGTACGCGCGAGAGCTACGGAGGTGCTCAACAAACTGCTGTGGTAGTCGCTGCAAGGGGACCATTGTGTGTCACGGAGAGGTCTGTTGAAATTCGAGAGTTTACATAACAAAAGGAGGCAGTCAACACATCACTTGATCCCACTTACATCTCGCGAAATGGCCACTATGAGTAAATCGGTGAAATTAGAACTCTCATCGACAATTTTTCTTCTCATTCGTTATTGATTGTTCCATAACTGCAGTACAGATCGGATACGTCCAGAAGCTTGGCTTTATCTTTGCACTACACTAGATCTTTATCCATTTACCTTCTTGTTTCATCCATACGAATCTGTAATTAACTACCCTCTAACCTGCGCCTTATACAAAAACCATCCTGCTTTCAAGATGAAATCAAAGCTTTATCCGTTATCATCGGCTGAGTTTCCTCTCGGCATACTCAGATGTCAACTATTTTTTATCCGCTGCCAGAAAATGGTCACCTCTTTCTTTCTTTCTTTCTTTCTTTCTTTCTTTTTAAGCCCAGCAGAGAACTGCCTCTGCCCATCTACTACTGTGTGACTGGCTGCCTACGTGTCTCGCTGACCTTTTCATTTTCATCATGGTGATACTTCTTATACATAACTCTGTTCGCTTATTAGTTTGCTTTCTTGTCACTCATGGTAATTCGAAATACGAATCTCACAACTGCACACCGAAAAACCCCGGTTTTTCAATTAATTTTCACATTGGTTGCAAATTTTAAAAAAATGGCTCTGAGCACTATGCGACTTAACTTCTGAGGTCATCAGTCGCCTAGAACTTGGAACTAATTAAACCCAACTAACCTAAGGACATCACACACATCTACGTCCGAGGCAAGATCCGAACCTGCGACCGTAGCGGTCGCTCGGTTCCAGACTGTAGCGCCTAGAACCGCACGGCCACTCCGGCCCGCTGCAAATTTAGGGTTGT
Organism: Schistocerca serialis cubense; assembly: GCF_023864345.2. Classification (NCBI taxonomy): domain Eukaryota; kingdom Metazoa; phylum Arthropoda; class Insecta; order Orthoptera; family Acrididae; genus Schistocerca; species Schistocerca serialis. Next base: position 233,296,522 of record NC_064642.1, read on the forward strand.
TTTAAAAACCGTACTTATTTTTTCCATGCTATTGATCAATAAAACACGTAACTAACTAACTTTACTAAATGCACTTCCAGGAACTGTTAAAGCACTGATTATACTTTTTTCCCGTTCACCAAGTTGTCTTCTTCAACTGCCTCTAATACAAAAACTGTACAACGGGTTCTGCGACTTCACTGTTAATTTCTATAATTTTGCTTTTTATGTTTGTCGAAATTGTCATTCTGCATTTGGCAGAAATCTGGGTGGCCCCAGTCAGCGACGAAACTGCATGTTCAGTCTCCTCTACAATGATCTTATTGTCAGCTAACAGGAAAGTTATAAGGTTGGTAGTACTAGTATTGTTTCTTGTTTTCATCAATTTTTTGCATTACCTACGAAGTGTACCGTATACAGTTAAAAGTTCGGAAGAAAGCGGACACAGTCGCCGGAGTTCTTGGTTTAACATTCACAGAAACTGTTTCACTCTCGTTATACTATTCACGTACAGGAACTGAAACGCCGCATGTAGGTAAGCTGAGTGGAAGACGTAAACACCGCGTACTCCTTTAGAAACTGTTGGCCACAGAGTGTCGCGGTTTCTCCTCGCGTCCTGACACGCTGAAGCTGGCATTCCAAGGCTGCGCGTCTGCATACTATCTGCATACTAAGGGCACCCGGTCCCCTGCTGACTTCATCCACAGCGCAGCCGTCAACCGATGTTTACTGCGCAGGCGCCCTCGCCTCCTCACCGGTTGACTAGGGCAGCTGTGCTCTCGGCAGGTAATACACGACACACCTATCGTACTCAAGTCTACACCTGTGCTCCAAGCTTACAAGTCTGGAACTGCCCAACTTTTCCGTTAGGCCTATTGCACGACACGCCCAACGTATAAGACTGCATCAGCGCCACGAGGCTTGTAACCACAAAAGGGAACTGTATCTAACAACAAGAAAGAGTAATGACCCAGAAACAGCCAAATATTATAAAAACTACTGTGCTACATTAAGGAAGGTTATTAAAAAGTCCAGAAGCATGTGCATCATGTCTGAGATTAATACCTCTGATTACAAAATCAAAACAATTTGGAATATTATTACAAGGGAGACAGGGCAACCAAGAGTACAGGATGACGGCATCACCATCAAAGCGAATGGAAACTTGACAAACAACAATGCCGGAAGTCGAAAGCATTTTGAATAATCATTTTTTTAAATGTTGTAGAAAAAATAGGATCTAAATGTTCATTAGAAGAAACAAGACAGTTAATGGAAGAGGCCTTATCCACACCATTTGATACAATTGAAATTCCACCCACCTCTCCTTCCGAAATTAGGAAGATAATAAACTCCCTCAAGAATAAAAGCTCACATGGAATTGATAGCATTTCCAGCAGGATAATAAAAGCTTGTTCCCAAGAAATAAGTGAGATTCTTAGCCACATATGTAATAGCTGTCTGAAGCAGGGTATTTTCCCAGATAGACTGAAGTATGCCATTGTTAAACCACTGCATAAAAAAGGGGATACGTTTGATGTCAACAACTACCGCCCAATCTCTCTTCTGCCTGCCTTATCCAAAATTCTTGAAAAAGTAATGTATTTTGCAGTAGGTTCTCACCTTTGTAAAACTTAAGTTTTAACAAAATGTCAGTTTGGTATCCAGAAAGGTTTTTCAACGGAAAATGCTATATATACTTTCACTAATGAAACATTCAAATGCTCTGAGTAGCCGGAAGTCACCTGTTGGGATTTTTTGTGATTTATCAAAGCTTTTTGATTGTGTAAATCATGGAATACTTCTAGATAATCTCAAGTACTGTGGTATGAATGAGACAGTGCTCAAATGGTTTAAATCAAACCTAACTGGAAGAGAGCAGAAAGTTGAAATAAACAGTTCACATAATATGCAAAAAACTGGTGATTTCTCAAACTGGGGAACAATCAAGAATGGGGTGCCGCAAGGTTCGGTCTTGGGTCCTCTGCTGGTTCAAATGGCTCTGAGCACTATGCGACTCAACTGCTGAGGTCATCAGTCGCCTAGAACTTAGAACTAATTAAACCTAACTAACCTAAGGACAGCACACAACACCCAGCCATCACGAGGCAGAGAAAATCCCTGACCCCGCCGGGAATCGAACCCGGGAACCCGGGCGTGGGAAGCGAGAACGCTACCGCACGACCACGAGATGCGGGCGGTCCCCTGCTGTTCTTAATATACATTAATGTCTTGCCATTCTATATTCACGAAGATGCAAAGCTGGTACTTTTTGTCGATGATACAAGTATAGCTATCACACCCAACAGACAAGAATTAACTGGTGAAATTGTAAACGATGTTTTTCAGAAAACCATTATGTGCTTCTCAGCAAATGGGTTCTCATTAAAGTTCGACAAAACCCAGTATATACAGTTCCACACAGTAAATGGAATGACACCATTAATAAATATAGACTTCGATCAGAAATCGGTAGCTAAGGTAGAATATTCAAAATTTCTAGGTGTATGCATTGTTGAGGGGTTGAACTGGAAAAAACACACTGAGGATCTGCTGAAACGTTTGAGTTCAGCTACTTATGCTATTAGGGTCATTGCAAATTTTGGAGATGTACATCTGAGTAAATTAGCTTTCATTCTCTGCTTTCGTATGGCATCATATTCTGGGGTAACTCATCATTGAGTAAAAGAGTGTTCACTGCATAAAAGCGTGTAATGAGAATAATTGCTGGAGCTCATCCAAGATCACCCTGCAGACACTTATTTAAAGAGCTAGAGATCTTCACTGTAGCCTCACAATATGTATATATATTCACTTATGAAATTTGTTATTAACAATCCGAACGAATTCAAAAGTAATAGAAGTGTACATGGCTACAACACTAGGAGAAAGGATAATTTTCACTACTCAAGGTTAAATCTAACTTTGGTTCAGAAGGGGGTAAATTACGCTGCCACAAAAGTCTTTGGTCACTTAGCTAATAGCATCAAAAGTCTGACAGATAGCCATACAGGATTTAAAAGGAAATTAAAAGAATTTCTTAATGGCAACGCCTTCTACTCATTAGATGAATTTTTGGATATAGTAAGTGGGTAATTTCCCCAACACCCACAAAAAAATTAAAAATATTGAGTGTCATGCAATATTTTGTATAATGTAATAACTTGTATAGACACCTTTTATGAAACCTGACACGTTCCACATCATTACGAAGTGTCGTCTTCATGATCTATGGAGCAAGTACTAATCTAATCTAATCTAAACGGTGTTTCCTTTGTTGAATGCGAAAGTTGATACTTTTGTAACGCTGCTGATTACTCATACTGAAACTTCTGAGAGGTCTAGGTTCGTATTTCTTAAGAATTCATTGTTATCTTGTGCAGCTAGTACGAAATTAGTTTATGATTATTCAGAATCATGGACTAAAATGTTCGTTTTATGTCTCGCTGGTACAAGTCAATGATTATCTATGTTTACTTTTGACTGCACTGAAGACATGGAGGACGCAATTATCCACGCAGAATTTGCCGTGACAGTGGTCCGCCTCTGTCGTTAGAGTGCGTACAAATTAGGCCACTGGTTTTCAAATTGTACCCCCCCCCACCCCCCCCACCAAAGGCGGACTTTGTGTGTACAAATATGAGGGGGGGGGGGGGGGGAAGGGAGGCCAGGGCAACGGTTACTAACGCAATGCGTTATTAAAATGTAGCTACATAAGCAAGATAACTGTGTTAGTACTTACGACGAACTATCCGCTGGGTACCCTGTATTTCCTCTGCACTCTGCGATTCATTTTCGTCTTAGGTCGTCAGCGGGAACGTAAGTGCAGGAACTGACCGTAACCAATCCGACCGCTGGAATTCGTAGCGTACGAGTACAGTACACGAGTGGAAACTTGGCCCATCCTCGCACGTCGGCCCGGTGACTTAGTTGGAGTGAGTCGTCCAGCCAGTATCGATCAAACAAGCAGTTCAGTCGTGCGTACATTTGATGTGATAGTGAACTATCGACTCGTATTGCGATTTTTTTTCTTTACTTCGTCATGAGTTTGCTGAAGAAATGCAAATACAGTGAAGATTACATTATATTCTGTTTTGTTGCTGTACAACACAATGGTGTCGACCAGCTGCAATGTGTTATTTGTTATGAAGTACTAAACAATGATGCCATGCTATGTTGTCGTCTCGAGCGGCATTTGTGGAATAAACATGGCGCTTTAAAGGGGAAGCCAATTGAGTTTTTTGCTACAAAATGTGCTAGTTTGAAACGAATGAAGTTGCCTCCCTTTTCTGTTCCAGTCGCGTATGGTTCGCGGGAAGAACGACTGTCTGAAAGCCTCCGTGCGCGCTCGAATCTCTCTAATTTTACATTCGTGATCTCCTCGGGAGGTATAAGTAGGAGGAACCAATATATTCGATACTTCATCCAGAAACGCACCCTCTCGAAACCTGGACAGCAAGCTACACCGCGATGCAGAGCGCCTCTCCTGCAGAGTCTGCCACTTGAGTTTGCTAAACATCTCCGTAACGCTATCACGGTTACCAAATAACCCTGTGACGAAACGCGCCGCTCTTCTTTGGATCTTCTCTATCTCCTCCGTCAACCCGATCTGGTACGGATCCCACAGTGTTGAGCAATACTCAAGTATAGGTCGAACGAGTGTTTTGTAAGCCACCTCCTTTGTCGATGGACTACATTTTCTAAGGACTCTCCCAATGAATCTCAACCTGGTACCCGCCTTACCAACAATTAATTTTATATGATCATTCCACTTCAAATCGTTCCGCACGCATACTCCCAGATATTTTACAGAAGTAACTGCTACCAGTGTTTGTTCCGCTATCATATAATCAAACAATAAAGGATCCTTCTTTCTATGTATTCGCAATACATTACATTTGTCTATGTTAAGGGTCAGTTGCCACTCCCTGCAACAAGTGCCTATCCGCTGCAGATCTTCCTGCATTTCGCTACAATTTTCTAATGCTGCAACTTCTCTGTGTACTACAGCATCATCCGCGAAAAGCCGCATGGAACTTCCCACACTATCTACTAGGTCATTTATATATATTGTGAAAAGCAATGGTCCCATAACACTCCCCTGTGGCACGCCAGAGGTTACTTTAACGTCTGTAGACGTCTCTCCATTGATAACAACATGCTGTGTTCTGTTTGCTAAAAACTCTTCAATCCAGCCACACAGCTGGTCTGATATTCCGTAGGCTCTTACTTTGTTTATCAGGCGACAGTGCGGAACTATATCGAACGCCTTCCGGAAGTCAAGGACAATAGCATCTACCTGGGAGCCTGTATCTAATATTTTCTGGGTCTCATGAACAAATAAAGCGAGTTGGGTCTCACACGATTGTTGTTTCCGGAATCCATGTTGATTCCTACATAGTAGATTCTGGGTTTCCAAAAACGACATGATACTCGAGCAAAAAACATGTTCTAAAATTCTACAACAGATCGACGTCAGAGATATAGGTCTATAGTTTTGCGCATCTGCTCGACGACCCTTCTTGAAGACTGGGACTACCTGTGCTCTTTTCCAATCATTTGGAACCTTCCGTTCCTCTAGAGACTTGCGGTACACGGCTGTCAGAAGGGGGGCAAGTTCTTTCGCGTACTCTGTGTAGAAACGAACTGGTATCCCGTCAGGTCCAGTGGACTTTCCTCTGTTGAGTGATTCCAGTTGCTTTTCTATTCCTTGGACACTTATTTCGATGTCAGCCATTTTTTCGATTGTGCGAGGATTTAGAGAAGGAACTGCAGTTCGGTCTTCCTCTGTGAAACAGCTTTGGAAAAAGGTGTTTAGTATTTCAGCTTTACGCGTGTCATCCTCTGTTTCAATGCCATCATCATCCCGGAGTGTCTGGATATGCTGTTTCGAGCCACTTACTGATTTAACGTAAGACCAGAACTTCCTAGGATTTTTAAGTCGGTACATAGAATTTTACTTTCGAATTCACTGAACGCTTTACGCATAGCCCTCCTTACGCTAACTTTGACATCGTTTAGGTTCTGTTTGTCTGAGAGGTTTTGACTGCGTTTAAACTTGGAGTGAAGCTCTCTTTGCTTTCGCAGTAGCTTCCTAACTTTGTTGTTGAACCACGGCGGGTTTTTCCCGTCCCTCACAGTTTTACTCGGCACGTACCTGTCTAAAACGCATTTTACAACTGCCTTAAACTTTTTCCATAAACACTCAACATCGCCAGTGTCGGAACAGAAATTTTCGTTTTGACCTGTTAGGTAGTCTGAAATCTGCCTTCCATTACTCTTACTAAACAGATAAACCTTCCTCCCTTTTTTTTATATTCCTATTAACTTCCCTATTCAGGGATGCTGCAACGGCCTTATGATCACTGATTCCCTGTTCTGCACTTACAGAGTCGAACAGTTCGGGTCTGTTTGTTATCAGTAGGTCCAAGATGTTATCTCCACGAGTCGGTTCTCTGTTTAATTGCTCGAGGTAATTTTCGGATAGTGCACTCAGTATAATGTCACTCGATGCTCTGTCCCTACCACCCGTCATAAACATCCGAGTGTCCCAGTCTATATGTGGTAAATTGAAATCTCCACCTAAGACTATAATATGCTGAGAAAATTTATGTGCAATGTATTCCAAATTTTCTCTCAGTTGTTCTGCAACTAATGCTGCTGAGTCGGGAGGTCGGTAAAAGGAGCCAATTATTAACCTAGCTCGGTTGTTGAGTGTAACCTCCACCCATAATATTTCACAGGAACTATCCACTTCTACTACACTACATGATAAACTACTACTAACAGCGACAAACACGCCACCACCGGTTGCATGCAATCTATCCTTTCTAAACACCGTCTGTGCCTTTGTAAAAATTTCGGCTGAATTTATCTCTGGCTTCAGCCAGCTTTCTGTACCTATAACGATTTCAGCTTCGGTGCTTTCTATCAGCGCTTGAAGTTCCGGTACTTTACCAATGCAGCTTCGACAGTTTACAATTACAATACCGATTGCTGCTTGGTCCCCGCATGTCCTGACTTTGCCCCGCACCCTTTCTGTACTTGCCCGAGGCCATCTAACCTAAAAAACCGCCCAGTCCACGCCACACAACCCCTGCTACCCGTGTAGCCGCTTGCTGCGATACGTCATCCAGAAACGCACCCTCTCGAAACCTGGACAGCAAGCTACACCGCGATGCAGAGCGCCTCTCTTGCAGAGTCTGCCACATGAGTTTGCTAAACATCTCCGTAACGTAGCGTGATTCAACTGTCGATGAGTTTTATACAATCTGCAACACCTTCAAAAACCCGCTCAATATTTTCACATTCTCTCGTTCACTATGCACAAATATTAGATACAGGCTCCCAGGTAGATGCCATTTTCCTTGACTTCCGGAAGGCGTTCGATACAGTTCCGCACTGTCGTCTGATAAACAAAGTAAGAGCCTACGGAATATCACTATTCATCGCAAAGGCTAAGAAAAGTCGTATTGTCGGAGAAAAATTCTGTTTGTTGAAAGCAGCGGGTATTGTTCTCGCACCAGTAAGTAAACAAAAACTTTCACAAGTACCGTTTTCTGACAACACTGTGAAACGGATGAATATTTCACCCATAAGAGTCGGCATTATGAGGGCTGCGACAGTTGGTCAATAAAAATAAAAGAGCTTATGCATCAATCACTTGTTTATTTTGTTACTACGTGTCTCTATGGTTCACACCAGGTGGAGAATTGTTTACTTACATGTCAGGTGTTGGTAAAGAATACAGACGTCTTTTCACAGTTGTAGATCAAGGGCAGTGTAGGTTATTTTGCGTCTTTCAAGGGACGGCAGAGTTATTGAAGGTCTGCATACTGATGTCTGATGTATGTCCCCTCCTCTGCACATTATACTTGAAGGGTTTTTTCAATAGTGGTACAAATCCATTTTTGTTCATATTGAGATACAGAGTCCTTAAGTTAAATGAGCGTTGAAAAATCGGCAGTTGAGATACCAGAAATATTCAAGCATGTGGCTTCTTGTTAGAGATGAACCTTTCTTTCTGTTTGTTTGGCTCATTAATTTCAGAAGCATTATAGACAGAAACGTGGAGGTAATGGACTTGTACCACTATTGAAATAAGCCCTTCATTTATACTATCGTTTCAAAGAACTTTTTTGGGATGAGAGAAAATTTAGGCTCTAAATTTGAGCATCTCATAGCTCAAGCTAAACTCGGGATGTTGTAATTTGTTTATTATACACAGAATCCTGTACCTTTCAGCCGCTGCTCCAATGAAATTCGCACAGATCGCTGCTCAGTTGCTACGGCAAAACAAATTTACTTTTTCTTCTGTCGTTCGCCATTTTCCGCTAGCAGTGCCCGAATATCTGCTTTCAAGGGTGATCTCACGATGTTCCTCAGTTGTGATTGTGTAAATGCCTCCATGAATACACGTTAATCCTAGTATAGCCCCTTTCCCTACTGTGACAAAAGATGGAAGTAAAAGAATTACAATGCCAGGCTCATTGTCCAGTTACATGTCCCGGAATTACTTAAAAATGAAGTCTTACTATGATGTGACAGTAGGGTATTCGACAGTCTTCTGGAAATCATCTTAAACTGTTAATAATGTCATTTTATGCCCACAACATGCTTTTTTTCCTCATGAATTGCAGTGTTTAAAAAATAAAACAGGAACGAAACTCAAATAATTTGAGAACTCACTAAAACCTCCTCTTGTGTCACGCGAAGGCTGTGATGTCGCTGGCTAGCACGCTGCTCCTACTGTCTAAAGCCCTTTCAGAGCTATATTTTGTTTTGGAATTTACGTTTTGGAAAATTAATTACATATGGTGTATAGCACTACGTTGCACAACTACATCTGTAAAAACACCTGAAAAACTTATGTGTGTGGTATCTGTTCTTTCCGACATGTATGAAACAACAGGCATCATTCATGCTCCAGTACCCATATACAGCGTGATTTAGCTGTCGATGAGTTTTATACAACCTGCAACACCTTCAAAAACCCGCTCAATATTTTCATATTTTCTCGTTCACTATGCACAAATATTAGATACAGGCTCCCAGGTATATGCCATTTTCCTTGACTTCCGGAAGGCGTTCGATACAGTTCCGCACTGTCGTCTGATAAACAAAGTAAGAGCCTACGGAATATCAGACCAGCTGTGTGGCTGGATTGAAGAGTTTTTAGCAAACAGAACACAGCATGTTGTTCTGAATGGAGAGACGTCTACAGACGTTAAAGTAACCTCTGGCGTGCCACAGGGGAGTGTTATGGGACCACTGCTTTTCACAATATATATAAATGACCTAGTAAATAGTGTGGGAAGTTCCATGCGGCTTTTCGCGGATGATGCTGTAGTATACAAAGAAGTTGCAGCATTAGAAAATTGCAGCCAAATGCAGGAAGATCTGCAGCGGATAGGCAATTGGTGCAGGGAATGGCAACTGACACTTAACATAGACAAATGTAATGTATTGCGAATACATAGAAAGAAGGATCATTTATTGTATTATCATATGATAGCGGAACAAACACTGGTAGCAGTTACTTCTGTAAAATATCTGGGAGTGTGCATACGGAACGATTTGAAGTGGAATGATCATCTAAAATTAACTGTTGGTAAGGCGGGTGCCAGGTTGAGATTCATTGGGAGAGTCCTTAGAAAATGTAGTCCATCAACAAAGGAGGTGGCTTACAAAACACTCGTTCGACCTATACTTGAGTATTGCTCAACAGTGTGGGATCCGTACCAGATCGGGTTGACGGAGGAGATTGAGAAGATCCAAAGAAGAGCGGCGCGTTTCGTCACAGGGTTATTTGGTAACCGTGATAGCGTTACGGAGATGTTTAGCAAACTCAAGTGGCAGACTCTGCAGGAGAGGCGCTCTGCATCGCGGTGTAGCTTGCTGTCCAGGTTTCGAGAGGGTGCGTTTCTGGATGAGGTATCGAATATATTGGTTCCTCCTACTTATACCCCCCGAGGAGGTCACGAATGTAAAATTAGAGAGATTCGAGCGCGCACGGAGGCTTTCCGGCAGTCGTTCTTCCCGCGAACCATACGCGACTGGGACAGAAACGGGAGGTGATGACAGTGGGACGTAAAGTGCCCTCCGCCACACACCGTTGGGTGGCTTGCGGAGTATAAATGTAGATGTAGATGTATTAGTCCCACAGAAAAAAGAACAGCATACATTTTCGCTAGGGATCATCGTTTCCGAATTATTAAAAAAAAAAGAACACATATGATCTTCAAACGCGTTTTTCTTGAATAACACAAAAACAGTGGCCTCCACCGACAACGTATCCCAAAACAAAATTTCTTACAAAATGGACCTGTTCATTTTTTTCTGTAGGACTAGTAGTTTGTGTGTAGCGAGCGAGAGAATATGAAAATTTGAGACGTCGTTTGTGAAGGTGTTGCAGGCTGCATAAAACCTATCGGTAGGGGCAGCTGAATCGTCCTGTATATACATGACGGAAATTGAAATTTCGGTATTAGCCGCAATCGGCCATCGAAATAAATTCAATGGCGACAAGTGAAAATTTATGTTGGACCGTGACTCGAACCCATGTTTCCCGCTTTACGGGACTGGTCGCCCTAACCGCTTCAGCTATCCCAGCACGCTTACCAAATTCGCAACCTGTTGTACACTACAAGTTACACTACTGGCCATTAAAATTGCTACACCAAGAAGAAATGCAGATGATAAACGGGTATTCATTGGACAAATATATTATATAGAACTGACATGTATTTACATTTTCACGCAATTTGGGTGCATAGATCCTGAAAAATCAGTACCCAGAACAACGACCTCTGGCCGTAATAACGGCCTTGATACGCCTGGGCATTGAGTCAAACAGAGCTTGGGTGGCTTCAACACGATACCACAGTTCATCAAGAATAGTGACTGGCGTATTGTGACGAGCCAGTTGCTCGGCCACCATTGACCAGACGTATTCAGTTGGTGAGAGATCTGGAGAATGAGCTCGCCAGGGCAGCAGTCGAACATTTCCTGTATCCAGAAAGGGCCGTACAGGACCTGCAACATGCGGTCGTGCATTATCCTGCTGAAATGTACGGTTTCGGAAGGATCGAATGAAAGGTAGAGCCACGGGTGTAACACATCTGAAATGTAACGTCCACTGTTCAAAGTGCCGTCAATGCGAACGAGAGGTGGCCGAGACGTGTAACCAATGGCACCCCATACCATCACGCCGGGTGATATGCCTGTATGCCGATGACGAATACACGCTTCCAATGTGCGTTCACCGCGATGTCGCCAAACACGGATGCGACCATCATGATGCTGTAAACAGAACCTGGATTCATCCGAAAAAATTCGTTTTGCCATTCGTGCACCCAGGTTCGTCGTTGTGTACACCATCGCAGGCGCGTCTGTGATGCAGCGTCAAGGGTAACCGCAGCCGTGGTCTCCGAGCTGATAGTCCATGCTGCTGCAAACGTCGTCGAACTGTTCGTGCATATGGTTGTTGTGTTGCAGACGTCCCCATCTGTTGACTCAGGGATCGAGACGTGGCTGCCCGATCCGTTACAGCCATGCGGATAAGATGCTTGTCATCTCTACTCCTAGTGATACGAGGCCGTTGGGATCCAGCATGGCGTCCCGTATTACCCTCCTCCCTCCTTAACTCACCGACTCCATATTCTGCTAACAGCCATTGGATTTCGACCAACACGAGCAGCAGTGTCGCGATACGATAGGTCGCAATCGCGATAGGCTACAATCCGACCTTTATCAAGGGCGAAACGTGATGGTACCCACTTCTCCTCTTACACGAGGCATCACAACAACGTTTCACCAGGCAACGCCGGTCAACAGCTGTTTGTGTATGAGAAATCGGTTGGAAACTTTCCTCATGTCAGCACGTTGTAGGTGTCGCCACCGGCGCCAACCTCGTGTGAATGCTCTGAAAAGCTAATCATTTGCATATCACAGCATCTTCATCCTGTCGGTTAAATTTCGGGTCTGTAGCACGTCATCTTCGTGGTGTAGCTATTTCAAAGGTCAGTAGTGTAGTTGGTAGAGGTTTGGAAGCCCTGAAAGCCTGCAAGCTGGATGAACGAGATAAGGGTACTTTTAAGAGGACTCTGCCACTATAGAGCTATTGTACTCTGGGCAGCGCCCGGCCACAGTTAGCGGGGGCTAGCCTTATCTCTCCCCCACCTCGCTATCGGGGTTACGGAACGCACATTCCTCTGTCGAAATAAATGTGGAATTCTTCCCAAAAATCTTTTAGCCAGGTAAGACATCTCTAGGAAAATGTGGCTTCCCTAAGGGTATGTGAATGCACACTACGATGCTTCGGAGTAGCATTCGTTTTAAACTTTTACAATACAGCCATCTGATCCGGTCATGCTGTCATATTAGGGATAGCACGCATTTTCGCGCTGTGTCTATGTGCAGAGTCTTTCATTCGTCAATTTCAGAGTCATGTCATGGAGTGGGAGAACTCTTCTGCCTCCAGCTGCCTGCGTCGGAGCGATTGGTTGAGGTATGATGAGATAGAAAGGAGTAGGAGATCGTGTGACGCTGATTGCATTTTTTATTCGTCGGAAGTCGGAATTTCCACAACAATGAGGCGACGACTGCCATTCCTGGCAGCAACACAGCCGAGTTTCAGGCGGCTCTTGGGGAACACACTTCTTTTGAGGCTGTTGTAGAGCAAACACTTTGTGTTACTCCCCACGCCGTAGATGAGATAGCTAAAGAGGCAAGCCTTGTTACCGCTGGAAGTCTGTGTGCAGGTAAGCACTAGGTACGACAGGAGAAATGAAATCATATCTTCCGGCCGCTGCAGCCGCCAGCCTGCTTACTTACTCACTGACGCATTGGTAAGGAGGAAAGCCGTCGCGGCCGCCGAAGCAGTTTAGAAGCGACTCAATGCTCTTTCACTTCAGGAGCCAAATATCCATTGTTAAAGTAACTTATCCAGGTTGCTCTCAGCGCCCATGTGGGCAATTCTGTGGCGTTCGCTCCTATCTTTCCGTGTACTTTCTATATCTAATTAACAACTTCCTCAGTCTCTGACCGTGACGTGAATTATTAACGTTACTGTGCTTTATCCTCCCTACCCAACTGCGCCAAACATAATTTTGAGTTGTACCCCATTGTCCGATTGTTAACGGTTCACTTTAAGGTCTCAGTGAGTACCTTACATATTCAAAATTATTAAATCTCTTTGTAGCAGTGTCCGCTTGTTTCCGGACATAGCTAGAAGATCCCTCCACCCATTAACAGGTCTATGTGAGTGGTGTGGTACCCGTTTGTGTGAAGCTTAATTGGGCCACCCCTTTTAATATTTACACTGAAGCGCTAAAGAAACTGGTATAGGCATGCGTACTCAAAAATAGAGATATGTAAACAGGCAGAATACGGCGCTGCGGTCGGCAATAAGGCAAGAAGTGTCTGGCGCAGTTGTTAGCCTGCGCGGCTGGTTCCTGCAGAGGTTCGAGTCCTCCCTCGGGCATGAGTGTGTGTGTTCGTTGTTAGGATAATTTAGGTTAAGTAAAGCGTAAGCTTAGGGACTGATGACCTAAGCAGTTACGTCCCATAAGATTTAACACACATTTGAACATTATTTTGCCAGCAAAGTGAGAGGTGGTAGAATAGAGCTCCAACGTTGTGACGTTCTGCGTAGAAAAGACATATTTCTTAAAGAATCAGTACGAATTCAGGAGACACCACTGGTTTGAACCAAAATTTGCTTTTTTCACACATGCCTTGCGAGCAGTAGATACACTCCGGAAGGTACAGTCTGGCCGCCCCAGGTAGCGACAGCTCCTGCTGTGTGACGCACAAAAGGAGTAGCAGTGTCCAGGACCACACACATACCTGCCGGACTTCGCGGCAATGGAAATACGTGCAAAAATTCTACGTCTGCTTGTTGAAGGACTTCGTTCTACCGACTGAGTAATGTCTTCTACTTCATGCACAGTATGTTCATTTACACGATTAGATGCGAATTTAATTCTGGGCACTGTACCAGTGTCACGTAGCGTATTGAACACACGAGTAAACACTCGTGAAACTGGTAGTCTGCGGTTAGGAAATCGTATACGGTATTCTCAACAAGCAGCAGCAGCTTTCCATCACAAAGCCCAAACGCAAATACCATGTCGGCATACTCAGCATGTGTAAATACGTGCGGCATGTTCAAACGCTACAGTACAGCTGATTTGGCCGACAAATTGTAATGAAAACTCCAATACAAAAGAAAACACAACTTCGCTGGTCGTTGAGGCCGAGCGGTTCTAGGCGATTCAGTCTGGAACCGCTCTGCTGCTACGGTCGCAGGTTCGAATCCTGCTTCGGGCATGGATGTGTGTGATGTCCTTAGGTTAGTTAGGTGTAAGTAGTTCTAAGTCTAGGGGACTGATGACCTCAGATGTTAAGTCCCATAGTGCTTAGAGCCCTTTGAACCATTTTAAAGCACAGCTTCACAATGTAAACATCAACACTTTACACGCGAAACGAAAATGCATTGAACTCAGCTGTATCCCTTTACCTAGTAAAAACTGGACACATATTATAAGGTATTTTTATTGCAATTCGTCTATACTACCACCCCCTGAACCACCCTGTATATATACACCTGAAGAGCCAAAGAAATTGGAACACCTGCCTAATATCGTGTAGGGCCCCGCGAGGACGCAGAAGTGCCGCAACACGACGTGGCATGGGGACTCGACTAATGCCTGAAGTAATTAGAATTATATATTAATGCCTTCAGCTGCCGATGGACGTTGATATATATCAACGGTGACAGGTGAAAATGTGTGCCGCGACCGGGGCTCGAACCCGGGATCTCCTGCTTGCATGGCAGACGTTCTATCCATTTTTTTTCTTTTTGGTTCGATATAGTTCGTTGCGTTTGGTCTGGGCGGACGTCACAAGACATCTGTTCAAGTTGATCGTTGATTCTTTGACTCAATTTTTTTTTATTATAGAGAGCACGCAGCCCTCTCACCGAACACGCTGAGCTACCGTGCCGGCATCTATTACAAAGCCCATACGCGAATACCATGTATCCATCTGACCCACCGAGGGCACAGAGGATAGTGCGACTGACTGCAGGGACTAATCTCGGGCACGCCTCCCGCGAGACCCACAGTCTCACCTTATATGTCCACACACTACATTCGTAGTGTCCCTACCCAACACACTCATTACCCGTGGAAGACATTCATATCTTAGAGTTCGGGTAATATGTTTGCATCCGCACAGAAGAGGAAGGTCATGGCCAGTATTGCCATAACTATATACTTATATGGATATGGTGTCTGTTCTTTCAAGTATTATGTCTGAAGTAGTGCTGGAGGGAACTGACACCATGAATGCTGCAGGGGTTGGAGACCTCTTCTGAACAGCACGTTGTAAGGCATTCAAGATATGCTCAATTATGTTCATATTTGGGGAATTTGGTGGCCAGCGGAAGTGGCTAAACTCAAAAGATTGTTCCCGGAGCCACTCTGTCGCAGTTATAGTAAGGTGTCGCATTGTCCTCCTGGAATTGCCGGAATGCACAATGGACATGAATGGATGCAGGTGATTAGACAGGATGCTTACATACATGTCACCTATCAGAGTCGTATCTACACGTATCAGGGGTTCCATATCACTCCAACTGCACACGCCCCACACAATTACAGAGCCTCCTCCAGCTTCAATAATCCCCTGCTGACCTGGAAGTTCCATAGATTCATGAGGTTGCCTCCATAACCGCACACGTCTATCCGCTCGATACAATTTGAAACGAGATTCGCCAGAGCAGGCAACATGTTTCCAGACATCAACAGTCCAATGTCGGTGTTGAAGGGCTCAGGCGAGGCGTAAAGCTATATGTCGTGCAGTCATCAAGGGTGCACGAGTGGGCCTTCGGCTCCAGAAGCCCATATCGATGATGATTCGTTGAATGGTTCGCACGCTGATACGTGTTGATAGCCCAGCATTGAAATCTGCAGCACTTTGCGGAAGGGTTGCACTTCTGTCACGTTGAACGACTTTTTCAGTCGTCGTTGGTTCCGTTCCTGCGGAATCTGTTTCTGGCCGCAGCGATGTCGGAGATTTGATGTTTTACCGGATTCCTGATATTCACGGTACACTCGTGAAATGGTCGAACGGGAAAATCTCCGCTTCATCGCTACCATCCCTCGTGCGCCCACAGTAATACCACGTTCGAACTCACTTAAATCTTGATAATCTGCCATTCTAGCAACAGTAACCGATCTAATAATTGGGCCAGACACTTGTTTTATTATTTAGGCGTTGACGACGGCAGCATTGTATTCTGCCTGTTTGCATACCTCTGTATTTGAATATGCATGCCTATACCAGGTTCTTTGGCGCTTCAGAGTATATATTTGGATCAGTCAGTTCCATGCAACTCTAGTTTTCCATGAGCATGGTCTTTTCTTCAGTGGCCGGTGGGGCAGTGTTGTGGAATGCTTGCTTTCCACTTGCGCGGCCCAGATTCGATTCCTTCCATGCTAATTTTTTAGAAAAAAGATGCATGTTGCATGAACATTTCGATGAAGTGTAAAATACAGAGAAATGAAAACAAATTTAATTAGGTAATTTTTTAATTAAAATAGTGTTAACAATTTTTTATAAAAGATATATAATAATTTCGTCGAAAGCTGTTTGCAGGTCGACAAATCCAATGAACATGTCTTGATGTTTTTTTAAATCTTTCTTCCATTATCAATCACAACGTCAGAATTGCCTCACGGGTACCTTTACCTTTTCTAAAGCCAAACTGATCGTCATTTAGCACATCCTCAATTTTCTTTTCCATTCTTCTATATATTATCCTTGTTAGCAACTTGGATGCATGTGCTGTTAAGTTGTCTCGCACTTGGCAGCTCTTACAGTCATCGGAAATGTGGATGATACTTTTCCAAAGTCAGATGGCTTGTCGCCAGACTCATACATTCTACACACCAACGTGACGAGTCGCTTTATTGCCACTTCCCCCAATAATTTTAGAAATTCTGATGGAATGTTATCTATCCTTTCTACCTTATTTGATCTTCAGTCCTCCAAAGCTCTCTTATATTCTGGTTCTAATACTGGGCCCCCTATCTCTTCTAAATCGACTCCTGTTTCTTCTTCTGTCACATCAGACAAATCTTCCCCCTCACAGAGGCTTTCAATGTACTCTTTCCATCCACCCGCCCTCTCATCTGCATTTAACAGTGGTATTCCCGTTGCAGTCTTTATGCTACCACCCTTGCTTTTAAAATGTCACCAAAGGTTGTTTTGGCTTTCCTATATGCTGAGTCAGTCCTTCCGACATCACTTCTGTTTCGATTTATTCACATTTCTCATGCAGCCACTTCGTCTTAGCTTCCCTGCACTTCCTATTTATTTCGTTCCACTTTTCAAGCAAAATTTAATGCAAATTCTTTGATCCATTGTTTTAGAAAGCAAAATTTATCAGAGCACTCGAAAACACGTCATATAACTTTTCCGACTGTCAATAATAAACAAAATGTTCAAAACAGCTGAAAATGCAAACATGCGTACCAACAAGATAAAAAATTTGCAAATCAGATGTACAAAGTCCGTGAAATTAAATAGTTCCCCTTACTTTTTGATCACGCCTCGTTCGTAATTTGTTGCCAGGCTTCGGATGCTGCTGACTTCATTTTGTGTTGTGCTCAGGGAACATCTGTGTACGTACGGACAAATGGCAGCCCAGAGATATTAGCCGTAAGCGTGGACTGCTGACGGCTGCAGGCAGCGCCTGTGCAATGCTTTTCGCCGTGTCTGTAACCGGGCCGTCAGCGCCTCTGCTAACAACCAGGAGCAGCACACCTTTTTCCCCGTCGGCTTCTTTTTTTATTATTTTGAGGGCTCCATTCGGAACCCGCCCCCGCTCCTGCAGCTAGCCTTGTGTTACAGCGACTCCGCCTTGGGGGCCGAACGACCGACCACACACACAGGTGGCCGCGGCGAAGCGGAGGTCGACGACATTCCTGAGCTGATAAAAAAAAGGAAAAGCAGATGAGGTGTGTGTGTGTGTGTGTGTGTGTGTGTGTGTGTGTGTGTGTGTGTGAGCGCTTGCCGACGCGGCCATGCAAATTGCGGGCCTTGGGCAGCGCAGCTGACTCCTAACGAAGACTTTGCCCCCAGATCACATCAGCGTCGTGCGTAATGCAGTAGCGGAATTCTCCGTGCCCTTTCTTATACTAACTGCAACTGTCTCCCTCTCGAAGGCTGCCAACTCGTCTCTAATTTTTCCCTATCTTGACTGCTGTAATCTACGTACCTCCCGCTCCTCTGCTTATCAAATAACGGATACTATAGGTACTTTCCTGTCCATTCTATTCGAAACATGCAACTCAAATCCCGAAACTTAACGTGTGCTACTATTACGAAGTAACGTACGCAAGTAACTTCTGCAAACATTTGCAGAGGTGTTTACATCGGGACTTCCGCCAGTCGCTTCGCCAATTTCAAAAACTGTCGGTAAGTACAGTACCTAAAGAAGTGTTTCCTCTAGATTTACGTCTCGACAGTTTACACTGTGGTGGTTAGAAACAGAGAACCCGCCACCGTTGTTGTATTATTATTACTGACCAAAAATCGTTACGAAAAGCACAGTTAATAAAAAAGAAATGAATTAATTCGCATGACCTGTACGGGACACATTCTTTTGGGGCTGATGGACAATCTTACTTTCTACAGTCACCTGTGAAAGACGGTTCTAAGCAGTGTTTCCCGAGACGTGTGTCGTCTTTCTCCGAGTGTCAGCCGGTAAACATTTTTCAAATAATTTTATCATATCACAGTCTCAGCTGCACTATACTTTCTGTTAATAGGATTAGTCATTTTTTTTATCTTGTGAGCAGTCGTAGACAAATACAGTACTCCACAGGCCATAGGGAGACACCAGTAACTAGAGATAGCCTACAAGAAGATGACACAAATGTGCCGAAACAAGGATAATTGCCACGGCCTGAAGCCCCTATAATAAAAACTTACAAGCACGTAAGCACCGCCAACGAAAACCTTCACTGTACAGGGAGAAAACCATAAACTTGTTTAGACCGCAATACAACGGCGTTCAGGAAGTCGAGACGAACGATCTTATACCGGCAAAATGGTTCAAATGGCTCTGAGCACTATGGGACTTAACATCTATGGTCATCAGTCCCCTATAACTTAGAACTACTTAAACCTAACTAACCTAAGGACATCACGCAACACCCAGTCATCACGAGGCAGAGAAAATCCCTGACCCCGCCGGGAATCGAATCCGGGAACCCGGGCGCGGGACGCGAGAACGCTACCGCAAGACCACGAGCTGCGGACTCTTAATACCGGCCACTTGCGCTTTGTCAAGTAGGGAAACTACCTCCATTTGGCCTACAAAAATCAACTAAGTAACAGTGCTTGCGCCTCAAGAGAGATTTTCACATTCTCTCGCTCTCTACGCACAAACTGTTAGTCCCACAGAAAAATGAGTAGGACCTTTCCTGTTGGAAACTTAATGTAGTTAAATTTTGTACTGCGATACGTTTTCGCTAAGGTTCAATGTTTACGAGTTATTAAAGAGAAACGTACAAAAGTGACCTTGAAACGCCCCCTCCACCCGACATTCACCCCCAATGGTAATGGTTTTTAGTATGTTGTTCATGGCACTCCATCCTATCACTGAACTGAACTTTGCGGTTACACGAATTATTTTCCTACTCGGCCTTTTTTTTTAGTGCTCATGGTCGACCCTCATTTTCCAGTGAACATGTTTTCCCGGATAAAGACTGTATCATCACAGACGGAAAGCACAGTATTCGCAGTAGGTCGTTGAGAATCGTCGCGCTATACTTGGAACGAAACATCAACATAGATTAACACAGAAGTTGCGGGCGAGCATGCCAATACTTAACTTCATTATATTACACATTTTCCTGAGAGAGGTACTCCGCAGATTTTTTGAAGAGATCCACTTCATCTTTGTACAAATATACACTACCGGCCATTAAAATTGCTACACCACGAAGATGACGTGCTACAGACGCGAAATTTAACCGACAGGAAGAAGATGCTGTGATATGCAAATGATTAGCGTTTCAGAGCATTCACACAAAGTTGGCGCCGGTGGTGACACCTATAACGTGCTGACACGAGGAAAGTTTCCAACCGATTTCTCATACAAAAACAGCAGTTGACCGGCGTTGCCTGGTGAAACGTTGTTGTGATGCTTCGTGTAAGGAGGAGAAATGCGTACCATCACGTTCCCGACTTTGATAAACGTCGGATTGTAGCCTATCGCGATTGCGTTTTATCGTATCGCGACTTTGCTACGCGCGTTGGTCGAGATCCAATGACTGTTAGCAGAATATGGAATCGGTGGGTTCAGGTGGGTAATACGGAACGCCGTGCTGGATCCCAACGGCCTCGCATCACAAGCAGTCGAGATGACAGGCATCTTATCCCCATGGCTGTAACGGATCATGCAGCCACGTCTCGATCCCCGAGTCAACAGACGGAGACGTTTGCAAGACAACAACCATCTGCAAGAACAGTTCGACGACGTTTGCAGCAGCAAGGACTATCCGCTCGGAGACCATGGCTGCGGTTACCTCTGGCGTAGCGTCACAGACAGGAGCGCCTGCGATGGTGTAATCAACGACGAATCTGGGTGCACGAATGGCAAAACGTCATTTTTTCCGGATGACTCCAGGTTCTGTTTACAGCATCATGATGGTCGCATCCGTGTTTGGCGACATCGCGGTGAACGCACATTGGAAGCGTGTATTAGTCATCGCCATACTGGCGTATCACCCGGCGTGATGGTATGGGGTGCCATTGGTTACAGGTCTCATTCACCTCTTGTTCGCATTGACGGCACCTTGAAAGGGGACGTTACATTTCAGACGTGTTACGACCCGTGGCTCTACCCTTCATTCGATCCCTGCGAAACCCTACATTTCAGCAGGATAATGCAAGACCGCATGTTGCAGGTCCTGTACGGGCCTTTCTGGATGCAGAAAATGTTCCACTGGTGCTCTGGCCAGCACATTCTCCAGATTTCTCACCAATTGCAAACGTCTGGTCAATGGTGGCCGAGCAACTGGCTCGTCACAATACGCCAGTCACTATTCTTGATGAACTGTGGTATCGTGTTGAAGCTGCATGGGCAGCTGTACCTGTACACGCCATCCAAGCTCTGTTTGACTCAATGCCCAGGCGTATCAAGGCCGTTATTACGGCCAGAGGTGGCTCTTCTGGGTACTAATTTCTCAGGATGTATGCACCCAAATTGCATGAAAATGTAATCACATGTCAGTTCTAAAAAATGGTTCAAATGGTTCTGAGCACTATGGGACTTAATATCTATGGTCATCAGTCCCCTAGAACTTAGAACTACTTAAACCTAACTAACTTAAGGACAGCACACAACACCCAGTCATCACGAGGCAGAGAAAACCCCTGACCCCGCCGGGATGTCAGTTCTAGTATAATATATTTGTCCAATGAATATCCGTTTATCTTCTGCATTTCTTCTTGGTGTAGCAATTTTAATTGCCAGTAGAGGAAATTGCACGGCGCTGTTAGTGGTCAAACGCAAAAAACGGAACCTGCATGCTTGGTTACCATCTGCATTTATGTTCAAGCATGCAATTTTAATGGCCAATTGTGTAAGTGGCGCTCAAAAAGTTTCCGTTTGAAGACGATGCTGCAGCGTATCTGCAACCCTGCACGACAACGATGCGTTGCACCGACTGTAGGCAAAAGGTAAGTGTGGCAAAAAATTTGTACACCTGGAAAACCGACGTCGACTTTGATCAGATGACGGCGTGTGCCATCTGGGGGATAGTAGATGTGCTGATAATGGTTTCAACGTCGTAATGGCACAGCTACCCGAGCGCCATTTGTGGTTACCCTTTATTAGGGAATGCTTACAGCCAGGAGGCTCAATGCGGTGCAGACGTGTGAAGCAAGATGGCAACCATTCCACGAAGAAGCACTCGCGCTTGCTACAGCCAACTGAGTGAGTTTGAAAGGGATGAAACTGTGGCCTTCCGAGTGTTGGGAGGTCCTTTCGGAGAAATGCCACGCAAGTTGGAGGTACTGCGTCATTTATGCAATGATGTTGGTGTCAGTGGTAAAGCGACCATTGTCTGGACGTCCACACAGCACAGACGCCCGCCAGGATCGTCGTATTGAACGGGCAGCAGTGGCAGATCGTACAAGCGCCACAGCACTGCTTGTGAGCCCAGACTCTCGCGAATCGGTTACTAGCTGTGGGACCACGGGCACACACATCTCTAGCCCGTCTTCCACTCAAGCCACATCGAAACGCACGGCTCGACTGGTGTCGTCAGAGAATCATCTGACAGCTGCAATGTCGCGCCTGTGGCCTTCAACGATGTAAGCAGATCCTATGTGATACGTACGACGTACGAGGTACAACTAGTGAGCGCTGTGCATTCGTTCAAGACAGCTGGCCCCATCCCTGTCTTTATGGTCTGGGGTGCGAAAAGCTACAACTCTCCTTGACCTTTGATGTTTCTGGAAGGGACGCTAACCAGCGCTCGATACGTGCAGAATGTTGTTAGAGCCGTTCTTTTTTCGTTCTTGCAATAAGTAGGTGTTGTGTTGTTGAAAAAATGGTTCAAATGGCTCTAAGCACTAAAGGACTTAACATCTGAGGTCATTAAGTCACCTAGACTTAGAACTACTTAAAACTAAGTAACCTAAGGACATCACACACATTCATGCCCGAGGTAGGATTCGAACCTGCGACTGTAGTACGAGGTGCATTCAAGTTCTAAGGCCTCCGATTTTTTTTCTCCGGACTGGAAAGAGATAGAAACATGCGCATTGTTTTAAAATGAGGTCGCGTTCATTGTCAATACGTCCCAGAGATGGCAGCACCGTACGGCAGATGGAATTTTACTGCCAGCGACGAGAATGAGAACTGTTTTAAATACTTAAAATGGCGACGTTTTTCTTACTTGAACAGCGTGCAATCATTCGTTTTCTGAATTTGCGTGGTGTGAAACCAATTGAAATTCATCGACAGTTGAAGGAGACATGTGGTGATGGAGTTACGGATGTGTCGAAAGTGCGTTCGTGGGTGCGACAGTTTAATGAAGGCAGAACATCGTGTGACAACAAACCGAAACAACCTCGGGCTCGCACAAGCCGGTCTGACGACATGATCGAGAAAGTGGAGGCAATTGTTTTGGGGGATCGCCGAATGACTGTTGAACAGATCGCCTCCAGAGTTGGCATTTCTGTGGGTTCTGTGCACAAAATCCTGCATGACGACCTGAAAATGCAAAAACTGTCATCCAGGTGGGTGCCACGAATGCTGACGGACGACCACATGGCTGCCCGTGTGGCATGTTGCCAAGCAATGTTGACGCGCAACGACAGCATGAATGGGACTTTCTTTTCGTCGGTTGTGACAATGGATGAGACGTGGATGCCATTTTTCAATCCAGAAACAAAGCGCCAGTCAGCTCAATGGAAGCACACAGATTCACGGCCACCAAAAAAATTTCGGGTAACCGCCAG
The DNA here is from genome assembly GCF_023864345.2 of Schistocerca serialis cubense. Classification (NCBI taxonomy): domain Eukaryota; kingdom Metazoa; phylum Arthropoda; class Insecta; order Orthoptera; family Acrididae; genus Schistocerca; species Schistocerca serialis. The sequence continues at coordinate 233,320,048 of NC_064642.1, forward strand.
TGCTGAAAAAATGATGGTGTCCATGTTCTGGGACAGCGAGGGCGTAATCCTTACCCATTGCGTTCCGAAGGGCACTACGGTAACAGGTGCATCCTACGAAAATGTTTTGAAGAACAAATTCCTTCCTGCACTGCAACAAAAACGTCCGGGAAGGGCTGCGCGTGTGCTGTTTCACCAAGACAACGCACCCTCACATCGAGCCAACATTACACAACAGTTTCTTCGTGATAACAACTTTGAAGTGATTCCTCATGCTCCCTACTCACCTGACCTGGCTCCTAGTGACTTTTGGCTTTTTCCAACAATGAAAGACACTCTCCGTGGCCGCACATTCACCAGCCGTGCTGCTATTGCCTCAGCGATTTTCCAGTGGTCAAAACAGACGCCTAAAGAAGCCTTCGCCGCTGCCATGGAATCATGGCGTCAGCGTTGTGAAAAATGTGTACGTCTGCAGGGCGATTACGTCGAGAAGTAACTCCAGTTTCATCGATTTCGGGTGAGTAGTTAATTAGAAAAAAAATCGGAGGCCTTAGAACTTGAATGCACCACGTAGTAGCGCGGTTCCGGACTGAAGCGCCTAGAACCACTCGGTCAGAACGGCCGGCTGTTGTGTTCTTCCAACAGAATAATGCTCGCCCACACACTGCCCGTCAAACTCAACGTGCTCTGCAAAACGTGCAGCAACTTCCCCGGCCAGCAAGATCTCCGGATTTGTCTTGAGTCGAGCACTTGGATATGTTGGGACGAGAAATGACTCATGCAACTCGTCAGCTAGCAACTCTCACAGAACTATGTGAAAAGGCCTAGCAGTCGTGGCGTAACATATCCCAGGACAGTATTCACCATATGCACAGTCCACTGGACGCCAGTGTCAGCGTCTGCATTGCCGCCCGTGGAGGCTATACCACGTACTAATATGAATGTTTCAGCATGGGTCGATACCTGATATCTCAGAACCGCCTGTGTTATTGGTCCGTAACCGTAATCATTTCATGTACTCCATATGCACTGTTGCAACAATCAATCTTGAGAAAAACGGAAACCTCTAAAAGGATGTACAATTTTTTTCTGATGGTGTATGTCATTAGTACAAGTTACAAACCGCAGCACACTTTGTATGACTCGCTTAGTACAGCTGCCTCAGAAGTTCCGTAAAAGAAGTGCTAGGAGGAGGAAGCACTGTTGCGATGATGAAGTTTGGCTTATGGGGCGCTCAACTGCCCGGCCATCAGCGCCCGCACATTTGTTTCGGCCATCTATCTTTCCGACGCTAAAATCTTCGTATTGGTACTGAACACACAGAACTTCTGCAAGTCTGAGAAAAACTTCCAGCAACTATCAACTTTGGCAAGTACTTCCAGCAAGACGAAAGGCAATGTTTCCACTAACTTGCAGAAACTATTCCTGCAAGTTGGCGAAACCTGCGGAAGTCGACTTGTTGGGGTTGTTCCCACTTGAAAGAACTTGCAGAAGCAGCTTCTCCAAGCGACTTGAGGAGGTTTACATGGGACATACGCCTGGAGCACTGGTGGGATGTGGTAGGTCACAGCCTGCGGAGCCACGTGGTATGCGAGCGGCCGCGAGCTCTTGAAGTGATTGCGGGGGACCAGCGGCTGTTGCAAACAGGAAAATCTGCCGACGCCCGTGCAAGTTACATCGCTGATAAGCTGGAGAAATAACTTGGTTCCCCCAGAGACTGAGAAATTAAAAAACGGATATACAGTCCCATCCATTGATCATCAACTAACCCGGAAGTGGTGTGAGGGGTGAGCGTAACAAACGATATTTGACTGCATTAATAGCAAATATTGTGTAGATGGATAGTTACGGGCCAGAAGGGTATAAAGTGCTGCACTGATTGATGATTTACTTGATTCCGACGATGGAGAGAAAAAGAATACTGTTACTGTCAGTGACCACGACGGATCATCAGGTCAGGAGATGAAAACGACGCCGGCCGCTGTGGCCGAGCGGTTCTAGGCGCTTCAGTCTGGAACCGCGCAACCGCTAGAGTCCTGCCTCGGGCATGGATGTGTGTGATGTCCTTTGGTTAGTTAGGTTTAAGTAGTTCTAAGTTCTAGGGGACTGGTGACCTCAGATGTTAAGTCTCATAGTGCTCAGAGCCCTTTGAACCATTTCATGAAAACGATGAAGATGAGGATAATTACAGTTATTACATGGGAAAAGATGGTTCTACTGAATGGAGAAAAGAATTTCTACGCTCTAATGTTAGAACAAGGTCACACAATATTATTACCGATCTTCCAGGCGTAGTTGCTGAGACCCAACAATGTGCTTCACCATTAGAGTGTTTATATCTTTTTACATTTTACAAATAAGTGCATACATAGAAAGTTACAGAGAGAAGTATTCACAAGAAAACATATTAAAATCTTCAACGAAGCACGAAATGATGGCAATGGGCTCCTGTATTTGGCAGGAACCTACAAGTCAAGTAACTTGAATTTTGAAAGCCATTGGCCATCTGATGAAACTGACAAAAAAATTTCGGGCTACTATATCACTCGAAAGACTCCACTTACACTTGTGATGTCCTCGTTTTCATGAGGATACTCGAGCAGCCAGGAGGGAAGTGGAAAAAATTGGCTCCAATTAGAGATGTTCTTGATCAATTAGTGACTCACTGTAGTAAGAAATACTTCTGAGTCAGTGGATACGTTAACATTAGACGCGAAATTAGAAGCGCTTCGTTGGAACTGCATCTTAAGATCGTAGGAACCCAGAAAGCTGGCAAAGTAAGGTTTGAAAATCTTTGCGTTAGTTGACCGTCAGCACGTATTACACCGTGAATTGAGAAGTCTATGTACGCCAGCAGTCAGATAGCCCTTCCAGAGTTAGCAATAAAACATATGACTTTGTTAAATTAATTATACAACCTCTTTCGGATTCTGGTAGGGATATTACAGCAGTTGCAGCTTTGCCTCCAAATTCTACAGGAAAATAAACTTTCAACAATCGCTGGTACAATGTGGAGAAATAGGAGAGTGATTCAACCATAACTGTTAAACACACGAGGTCGAAGAGATCACTCCACCATTTTCGGATTTCATGGGGACAAAACTTTTTTTACAGATTGTGTTGTTCGTGTTGTAGCTGAAGTTCCTGCCTCCTATGATGCATCGACGAACAGCAGGCAATGGCGGGAATGAATGTAGCAGGAATTAATTTACAAATAATTTGATTTTAATCCCAAAACCAAACATATACGTTGGGGGTTCTAGAAGAATTTGTCTCTAGAACTTATTAGGGGCCAAGCGAATCGAAGACAAAATGTGAATCTCCTTAGAGAATGACCAAAATTGTCTGACGGCAGTCGACGAAACAGTTACCTCAAGCACTACCGGTTTGAGACTAATAATAAATAAATAAAATTGTGTTTTGTTATTGTCACGGTATATTAATAATGCATAATAATATTAATCTATAGTAAGTACTTACAGTTGGTTAAATCACTAGTTTCAACGTTAAATCACGTAAAAAAACTACATAGTGTGTACCACACCTCAGATACCAACAGCGTTAGAATTCAAGGCCAAACCACTGCCGAGTTACACAGATAAAAATATTTCTTTAAATAAGGTAATTATAAGAAAGAAGCTCAAAGGTGGCATTTGTTCTCCTCCTGTGCTCATGGTTAGGAAACTAGGATCCGTTGGGTTCTTCATTCTGTAATAGTATCGTAAACCATCTAAAATAAAGTGTGTAGATTTCCTTTCGTCGTGCTTCATTCGCTTGCTTGTATTTTTCCCCGTACATAAGCAACAATGTCTATCTTTCCCACGACGGAATTCCTAGTTTTTTTGTTCAGACGCCGGACATCATCAACACGTTTCTGAGAGTAGACTTGCTAACAATAGCACCAGAAACGAAGGACTGCCACCCACAGACACAGACTGGCTCAAGAAATATCGCCATCGATCAGGATATGCCTAAGAGCGCCTTATTTCCGCAAATTTTGCGCTCGTACAATCCGAGAATTTGTAGTGATGGTGAGCACTCTACATTCAACGACTACAGGGTGGTAATTATGCAGCGAACTTTGCGCATCACTGCAGGGAAACTTTAATGCAGTCACACGAACAGGGTAAATCCTAAATCCACCGACGAAATGTTGGTGACTGTTCACGGATGTTTTGTGAGTGTATTATAAACATGGGACCCGGCGTTTTCGCGGACCCGTTACAGAGAAATAGTGTAAATACGATTTAAGCAGTTTTCTACCCCAGTTACCTTCGTTTCTGTGAAAACTCCTTCAGAACAATGGAAGAGCCTGTAACATACAATCAACAGGACATACAACACAAAACAGTGAATAATCTAACAACTCCCACACAAATGCAGAAGTAATGCGATGTGGTTGCCATCGCTTAGGGAAAAACAGGCCATAGCGTCGTTATGCCGCTTTTCACTGCTGTCACTGAACCCATACACGAGGTGCGACTCTCTTCGTTAGCAAACCTTTTCCTACATTACAGTTAATGTACAACTAACGCAGCTGAAAACACAAACCCGAGACAGAAGCAAGCAGTACTGAATGTGAGCTCTGAGGGTGAAGGATAAAAGTGGGCATTCATTTTGTCAACGGTAAGTACTGTCAGCGGTGCAAACAAAACACAAAACGCATACTAATGACATGTCAACAAAATAGATATGCAATTAAACGACGCACAGAGTATTCTGACAAAGATCCAGAGAACATGAAACACTGAACAATTTACTGCACACCCGACTAAAATCTAGAGAAAGCATCTAGATAAACAATGGCCAACTCGCCCCAAAAGCCACAATCTAAGAGAAGACTGGAGAATTCAGCGGACGTCCTTCCACGATCATGAGAAGATCCGTAAAATAGATCTGGCCATCCAACCAAGAAATATATGGAGCTTCCTCAACAGAGTCAGAAATGACAAAGTCATGCCCAAAGCAGTACTACATACGAGGGTGAGTCAAATGAAAACCTTAAATATTTTTTAAAATATTATTTATTGTCCAGAAGTGGTACAAAGCTGTATCACTTTTCTACATAATCTCCCCAACGCTCATTGCAAGTCCTCCAGTGCTTACAAAGTACATAAATTCCTTTAGAAAAAAAAACATTCTTTTCGTAGTCTGCGCAACCACTCGTGCACTGCGTGGCGTACTTCTTCATCAGAACGGAACTTCTTTCCTCCCATTGCGTCTTTGAGTGGCCCAAACATATGGAAATCATTTGGGGCAAGGTCTGGTGAGTATGGTGAATGAGGAAGACACTCGAAATGCAGGTCTGTGATTGTTGCGACTGTTGTACGGGCAGTGTGGAGCCTTGCATTGTCGTGTTGCAAAAGAACACCTACTCACAGCAATACATATCACTTTCATTTGATTGCAGGCCGCAGATGATTTTTTAGGAGATCTGTGTATGATGCACTGGTGACAGTGGTCCCTCTAGGCCTTTTTCGTCCCGAAGGAGAGTCAGCATAAGCTTCCCTGCTCATGGTTCTGTTCGAAACTTCTTTGGTTTTGGTGATGAGGAATGGCGCCATACCTTGCTCGCTCTCATCCTTTCCGGTTGGTGGAAGTGAAACCAGGTTTCGTCCGCAGTAACGATTCTTACAAGGAAGCCATCACCTTCTCGTTCAAAGCGCCGAAGAAGTTCTTCACAAGCATCAACGCCGTGGCAACCATCTTGCAGACACATGACTAATCTGTAAACATGCTGCAATGTCATTCAGTGTCACTCGGCGGTTTTCCTTCACTATGGCTCCAACTGCTGAAATGTTCTGTGGAGTCACAACTCGTTGTGCCTGACCTGTACGAGGAGCATCTTCCACTGAAGTCACACAATTTGCGAACTTCCTACTCAAATGGTTCAAATGGCTCTGAGCACTATGGGACCTAACTGCTGTGGTCATCAGTCCCCTAGAACTTAGAACTACTTAAACCTAACGACATCACACACATCCATGCCCGAAGCAGGATTCGAACCAGCGACCGTAGCGGTCACGCGGTTCCGGACTGTAGCACCTTTAACCGCACGGCCACTCCGGCCGGCGAACTTCCTACTCCATTCGTAGACTTGCTGCTGTGACAAACAGGTATCACCGTACTGAACCTTCATTCGTCGATGAATTTCGATAGGTTTCACACCTTCACTACGCAAAAACCGAATAACAGAACGCTGTTCTTCCCTGGTGCAAGTCGCAAGTGGGGCGGCCATCTTTATACTGATACTGCGACGGTATGTGTGCATCTGCACTATGCTGCCATCTACAGACCATTCTGCACGCTGTTTGTAGTACGCTTACAAACTTACAGGATAACGGCGCGAAATTTCTCTCTGTTATTACAAATTAAAGGTTTTCATTTGACTCACCCTCGTAAATGGCGAACGACCGACGATAACCAATGCAACTGCAGAACATCGCAAGAAGCACTGGACCACATTTTGCACGACTGCCCGAAAAGAAAATTCGTGGATACCTGGAAAGACGTCGCTGGATCAGCACCTGCAGCAATCAAGTGGCTGGAGTCTTCGGATGTCTAATACGTATTAACGGGGACGATAAAACACGAAGAATAATCAGTACTCCAGCAACGACTGAGAAGCGCTGTTGCATGACGGTAGTAGTTAGCACGGACAAAGGCGGTGCTGGCGCTGTTGGAGTTCTGGTTATTCGTGTTTTACTGTCCCTTTTAATGCTTGTCGATAGAACGAGTATCGCACTATACTAACATGGCACCGCTCCATCGAATAAGCGCGTAAAATCCCGGTTAAAAAATAATTGTGTTTGGAACGACAAACAAATCGATGCTTTCTATCGACACTGGCCGTCGCTCGAAAGACGTGACAGGGGCTATTTGTATGGGCTTCCACCTACTCTTTTGTTAAACGAAATGGCAAACATCTGCAGAAACACCAAAGAAAATGCTGTGAATAGGCTGTTTAGGTTTTTATGTTGGTAACGCCACGTAGCGCTCTGTATGAAAATCACTGTGTGCAGTCTGTGGCTGGTTTGCATTGTTGGAAAAAAATGGTTCAAATGGCTCTGAGCACTATGGGACTTAACATCTGAGGTCATCAATCTCCTAGAACTTAGAACTACTTAAACCTAACTAACCTAAGGACATCACACACATCCATGCCCGAGGCAGGATTCGAACCTGCGACCGTAGCGGTCATGCGGTTCCAGACTGACGCGCCTAGAACCGCAAGGTCACACCGGCTGCATTGTTGGAATTTTTGCTATTGTAGTGTTGGGCAGTTGGATGTGAACAGCGTGTAGCGTTGCGCAGTTGGAGGTGAGCCGGCAGCAGTGGTGGATGTGGCGAAAGAGATGGCAGAATTTTGAGAGAGATGGCAGAATTTTGAGAGCGGACGATCTGGACGTGTGTCCATCAGAAAGAGTAAATTTGTAATACTGGATATCATGAACTTATATATATATATATATATATATATATATATATATATATATATATATATATATATATATGATGACTTTTGAACATTATTAAGGTAAATACATTGTTTGTTCTCTATCAAAATCTTTCATTTGCTAACTATGCCTGTCAGTAGTTAGTGCCTTCAGTAGTTAGAATCTTTTATTTAGCTGGCAGTATTGGCGCTCGCTGTATTGCAGTAGTTCGAGTAACGAAGATTTTTGTGAGGTACGTGATTCATGAAAGGTATAGGTTATTGGTAGTCAGGGCCATTCTTTTGTAGGGATTACTGAAAGTCAGATTGCGTTGCGCTAAAAATATTGTGTGTCAGTTTAGTGATGATCAGAATAAGTAAAGAGAGAAATGTCCGAGTACGTCCAGTTTAGCTCAGCTGTTTAAAAATCATATAACGTAAGGGGTTTACCAGCACAGTAATTCACAAATTTTTCTAATGGGAGGTTTCAATGCGCCTGAGGACTTTCAGGAGACTCTTGTATCAGTATGACATACGTACTTGTAACTGTAATTCTGTAAACTATTCGCTAAATAAACAATGGGCATTCACATTCTTGTGCGAATAAGCTCTAAGGAAAAAAAATCAGAAAATTAGGATGATTTATTGAACAGAAAGGGCTTCACAATTTGAGCAGGTTAGTAATGCGTTGGCCCACATGGAGCCCTACGCAGGCACTTACTTGGCTTGGCACTGATTCACAGAGTTGTCGGATACCCTCCTCAGGGATATAGTGCCAAGTTCTGTGCAAATTGCGCGTTAAATGGACAAAATCCCAGACTGGTTGGAGGGCCCTGGCCAAACTGCTTTCTCAACGGGGGAGAGATCGACGACCTTCCTGTCCAAGGCAATGTTTGACAAGCGCGAAGAGAAGCAGTAGAAATTCACGCAGCAAGCAGGCGGGCATTATTTTGTCGAAACGTAAGCCCAGGATGGCTTGCCATCAAGGGCCACGAAATGGGTCGTAGAATATCGCCGACGTACCGCTGTGCTGTAAGTATGCCGCGGATGACACCCAAACGGGTGCTGCTATGAAAAGAAATGGAACCCCAGACCTTCACTCTTGGTTGTCGGGCGACAATCAGGTCCGTATCCCGCCACTGTCTAGTGGGGGGGGGGGGGGGGGTCACAGGACGCGTTTTCACTGCGCATAGGGGAGCAGTTTGAAACGAGACTAATCAGTGAACGGAATTTTACTCCAGTCCATAACATTCCAGGTAGGATTGACGGAGGACATCGAAAGGGTGCAAAAAGGGGCAGCTCGTTTTGTATTATCACGTAATAGGGGAGAGAGTGTGGCAGATATGATACGCGAGTTGGGATGGAAGTCATTAAAGCAAAGACGTTTTTCGTCGCGGCGAGATCTATTTACGAAATTTCCGTCACCAACTTTCTCTTCCGAACGCGAAAATATTTTGTTGAGCCCAACCTACATAGGTAGGAATGATCATCAAAATAAAATAAGAGAAATCAGAGCTCGAACAGAAAGGTTTAGGTGTTCGTTTTTCCCGCGCGCTGTTCGGGAGTGGAATGGTAGAGAGATAGTATGATTGTGGTTCGATGAACCCTCAGCCAAGCACTTAAATGTGAAAACGCAGAGTAATCAAGTAGATGTAGATGAAGACGTGTCTCAAGACGCCCCAGGCGGCGGTGGGATACCAACCTGAATGTCGCGTGCCAAACCGAGCCGTTTGGTAGCCGATCACCGCCTGGGGCGGCAACCAGGTGTGATGGTGTGGGGTGCCATTTCTTTGTAGCAGGACCCCTTTGGTTATCATCTGCGGCACCCTTATAGCACAGCAGTAGGTCGTCGTTACTCTACACTTCGTTTTACTGCCTTCGTGGCAAGCCATCCCGTGCTTACATTTCAGCAAGATAATGCCCGCCCGCATACGGCGAGTGTTTCTACTGATTGTTTTCGTGCTTGCCAAACCCTAACTTGGCCAGCTAGGTAGCCAGCTCTCTCTCCACTTGAGTACATCTACATGCACACCTACGTGATTACTCTGCTGTTCACAATAAAGTGCCTGGCAGAAGGTTCAATGAACCACCTTCAAGCTGTCTTTCTACCGTTCCACTCTCGAACGGCACGCGGGAAAAGCGAGCACTTAAATTTTTCTGTGCGAGTTCTGATTTCTGTTTTATCGTGATGATCATTTCTCCCTATGTAGGTGGATGCCAACAGAATATTTTCGCAATCGGAGGAGAAAAGTGGTGATTGAAATTTCATCAGAAGATCCCGTCGTAACGAAAAACGCCTTTGTTTTAAAGATTGCCACTCCAATTCTCGTATCATGACTGTGACACTATGTCCCATATTTCGCGATAATACAAAACGAGCTGCACTTCTTTCTACTTTTTCGATGTTATCCGTCAGTCCCACCTGATGCAGATCCCACACCGCACAGCAATACTCCAGAATAGGGCGGACAAACGTGGCGTAAGCAGGCCTTTAGTAGACCTGTTGCACCTTCTAAGTGTTCTGCCAATGAATCGCAGTCTTTGGTTTGCTCTACCCACAATATTATCTATGTGATCGCTCCAATGTAGGTTATCTGTAATTTTAAATTTACAGCCCTCAGATTTGTGTCACTTATCACGTAATCGAAATTTAGCTGATTTCTTTCAGTACTCATGTGAATAGCTTCACACTTTTCCTTATTCAGGGCCAATTGTCACTTTTCGCACCATAAAGGAATCTAAATCATTTTGCAAGTCGTTTTGATCATCTGATGACTTCACAAGACGGTAAATGACAGCATCATCTGCAAAAAATCTAAGACAGCTTCTCAGATTGTCTCCTATGTCGTTAATATAGATCAGGAGCAATAGAGGGCCTATAACATTTCCTTGGGGAACGCAGGATGTTATTCTGTTTCACTCGATGACTTTCCGTCTATTACTATGAACTGTGACCTTTCCGGCAGGAAATCACGAATCCAGTCACACGGCTGAGGCGATACTCCGTAGGCACGCAGTCTGGTTAGAAGACGCTTGTGAGGAACGGTGTCGAAAGCCTTCTGGAAATCTAAAAACATGGAATCAATTTGACATCCCCTGTCGATAGCAGTTATTACTTCATCAGTATAAAGAGCTAGTTGTGTTTCACAAGAACGATATTTTCTGAATCCGTGCTGACTATATGTCAATAAATCGTTTTCTTCGAGGTACTTCATACTGTTCGAATACAGTATATGTTTCAAAAACCCTACTGCAAATCGACGTTAGTGATAAGGCCTGTAATTCAGCGGATTACTCCTACTTCCCTTTTTGGGTATTGGTGTGACTTGCACATTTTCCAGTCTTTAGATAAGGATCTTTCTGTGAGCGAGTGGTTGTATACAACTGCTAAATATGGAGCTATTTTATCAGCATACTCTGAGAGAAACCTGACTGGTATACAATCTGGACCAGAGGCCTTGCCTTTATTAAGTGACTTAAGCTGCTTCATTACACCGAGGATATCTGCTTCTATGTTTCTCATCTTGGCAGTTGTTCTTAATTGGAATTCTGGAATATTTACTTCATCTTCTTTGGTGAAGGAGTTTCGGAAAGCCCTGTTTAATAACTCTGCTTTAGTGGCACTGTCATCCGTGACTTCACCGTTGTTATAGCGCAGTGAAGGTACTGATTGCGTCTTGCCTCTGGTGTGCTTTATGTATGACCAGAATCTCTTTGGGTTTTCTGTCAGATTTCGAGACAGAATTTCGTTGTGGAAATTATTAAAAGCATCTCGCATTGAAGTACATTTGGAGCATTACGGGTAGTGGCCTCCCAACCACTTCGGGGTTTTGCCGATCTAACTTGCCAATTGGACAGAAGTCTCTGTCTGTCCATCTCTTTAGTGCTGGTTACGGGACTTGACTGTTCGATACAGGATGTTAAACTAAATGCCTTCCAGCCATCTAGTTTCCAACCTTATTTTATTTGGCAACCAGTTTCAGCGTTCTACGAAGCCATCTTCAGGCCCCTGACCGACGTGTCGGCAGATGGTTGAAGTGATCGATGTAGCAAAAATATACTGATACCAGTATTGCTGGCCCCTGTTTTGATCACAGCCGAGGTAGAATATTCCTACACGTCGGTCAGGGGCCTGAAGATGGCGTAGTAAAACGCTGAAACTGGTAGCCAAAAAAAATAAGGTTGGAAACACGACGGCTGGAAGGTGGTTAATTTGACATCCTGAACTGGACAGAATGTGGCACGATACCCCTCAAGAGGACATCCAGCAATTCCGGCAATCAATGCCAAGCCATACAACACCAGAGGTGGACCAACGCGTTACTGACTAGTTCACTTTTTTTAACCTCCTTGTGTTGAATAAATCGTCCAATTTTTCTGAAATTGTAATCATTTGTTTGGCTGTACGTGTACATAACATCTACCAACTTCCATTCTATTCGGATAATTCTCTCGCGCTGCATCGTCTGCTCCTTTTTTTTCTTTTTGATTTTTGTCTTAGTGTTTATATGCAGAGCAATACAGATTAAAAAACAAGTGAAGGGTAACAAATTTTATAAAATGCAATTACTCTGTGACTACGGGTGGTTTTACGAAAATACGGTGAAAATATATCTGAACGATCTCCGAACTTCTGGCAGGTATACCCTTTGTAGCGAACTCGGAACTGCACGTCATTGGCTAAACTGTGTTTTTCCCTTGCTTCGTGCGCGAACGGATTAGGCAGGAAGTCGCTAATACATGTACAAAAAGGCATCCATTATGTACTGTACAGTGGCTTGCAAAACGCACACGCAGTTGGATATCTTGTAAAATCTCCTCACTTTTATTTTATTTGCAGTAAATCAGTTTCATTAGATGTGTTGAGTGGAAAAAATTGTGCGTGCTACGCAGCACTGTTCGGCGAGTCACAGCTTACAGCCGGTGGCGGCAGGTAAACGCGATGCACCGATGGACTAAGTGGACGCTTTCAGAGGCCGACAAGATAGCGGTAAGAGAGGGAACAGCGGCAGGCAGTTAGGCAGGTATAGGGGTCGGGGGACCATCTATTGTATAAGGGCTGGGGTGACGGAGAGAACAAAGCCGAGCGGGCCCACGGGAATAGCAGGGAATTCCTGGCCGCGCTACGGGACCTGTTGACTGTCGACTGTCGAACATCCAGCGTCAGCCACTACAAAGCGTTTGGAGCCATTTTGACTATTTTTCGACCGTGACTGTCTCAAGAAATATGTAAAGTTTTTTTTTTAATTACCGCTACCAGTCACAAATTTTGTCAACTATTGTATTACTTATTTATTTAGCGACATGTTTCGAGGGTTAAACGTCATCTTCAGGCTAAATGGCATTACAAAAACAACTGAAATGTTTCGGTATGCCTGAAATACTCGAACAACTTGGCTTCTTGGTATAAAAGAATTTGAAGCCATTTTGACTATTTTTCGACCGTGACTGTCTCAAGAAATATGTAAAGGTTTTTATTAAATTACCGCTACCAGTCACAAAGACTGAGACATAGCATACTTCATGTTGGGTTACATCTCTGTGAAGCCAAAAGTACGATAGTTGATGAATTTCGCGTTTAAACTTGCCTGTGACAAAACAGTACATTGCTTTCACCAAGCGACGCGTTAAATGTCTTGCCGACACATTTAGTCTGTCGGTACGATCCAATATGAAAATGTCGCTGAACCTGGCGCCGGTAGATCAGAACGTCACTGATTTCAATAACACTTTGCTCGTAAATGAGCATTTTTTTTACGCAAAAACGTCGTAATAGTGACGCCGCAAGTTTCCAGGAAATTGCGTCAGATTGATCAAGTTTATGTCGAAACAATTTCAAACTTCAAACGCGGCAAAAAAGAAAATTACCGTCGCATCTTGGGTTCGTTGTTAATAGGAAGAATGGGAGTTTGTGCTTCAGCTCGCCGACAGTGAAGAGGGCCGAATGCCAGCTAAGCATACACGATGTGAAAGTATGATTTTCTACTTTACGGATTTGAAACGCATATTCAGCCTGGTGTGCAAGATGTACAAGACAAACGGGAAATCCTCAAACTTCAAGAAGAAGGTAACAATTAGACAGCAGGTGCTGACAGCTGTGAATATAACCGAACTATCAATTTAATAAGTCATGGTTGGAAAATATTGACGTACATTATTTACAGAAAAATCGAAAAAACTGGAAGAAGCTGATCCCGGTGAAGATCAGTTTCGGTTCCAAAGAAGAGTAGTGTGACACCTGATCGTACGACTTTTCTTAGACGATAGTTGAAAGAAAGGCACCTACGTTTATAGCATTACAGATTTAGAGAAAGCTTTCGACTGGGCTACACTCTTTGAAAAATAGCAGGGGTTTAACACAGAAAGCAAAAGGTTATTTACAACTTGTACACAGGCACGACTGTAGTTACAGAGGTCGAAGTGGATGAAAGGGAAGCTGCAATTGAGAATGGAGTAAGACAAATTAGTAAGCTATCCCGACGTTATTCAATTGAACATTGAGCAAACAGCAATAGAAAGTAAAGAAAAATTTGGAGAAGGAATTAAAAGTTCAGGGAGAAGAAATTGCAACTTCGACATTTGACGAAATAGTGTTCATATGGCTGTAAGCACAATGGGACTGAACATCTAGGTCATCACCCCCTAAACTTAGAGCTACTTAAACCTAACTAACCTAAGGGCATCACACACATGCATGGCCGAGGCAGGATTCGAACCTGCGACCGTAGCAGCAGCGCGGTTGTTGACTGAAGCGCCTAGAACCGCTTTTTTTTTTATTTTGTTCGATAATGTTTGTTGCGTTTGGTCTGGGCGGACGTCACATGACATCTGTTCAAGTTGATTCCTTTAATCAGTTTTTTTTTTTTTTCTTACTGAGGGCGTGCGGCCCTCTGACCAAACACGCTGAGCTACCGTGCCGACAACCGCTCGGCCACAGCGGCCGGCGACGAAATAGTGTCTTGGAAGAAGGATACAAGAGAAACACCAACGAAAGCAAAGCATGTGGACTGAAATGTAGTCGATTTAAATGAGCTGATGCTGAGGAAGTTTGATTAGGAAACGAAACACTAAAAGTAGCAGATGAGTTTTGTAACTTGGGCTGCAGAATGATTAATGATGGCTGAATTAGAGAGGATACAAACAGCACGCTGGCTCTATCAAGGTAAGCATTTATGAAAAAGAGGAGTTTGATAACATTCAATAGAAATTTGACAGTTAGGAAGTCTTTTCTGAAGGTTTTTGTCTGGAGCGTAGCCTTGTAAGGAGGCGAAAAATGGACGATAGCAGTTGAGACAAGAAGAGAAAATAAGCATTTGATGTGTGGTGCTACAGAACAACGGTGAAGATTAGATGAATAGATTGCGTAACTCATGAGGAGTTACTGAATCGAATTGGGGATAAAAGAAATTTGTGGCACAGACTGACTAAAAGAAGAGATAGGCTGATAGGACCCATTCTGAGATTTCAAGGAATCATCAATTTAGTACTGGAGGGAAGTATGGGATATGAAAATTGTAGAGGAAGAACAAGAGATGAGAACTCTAAGCAGGTTCAGATGGATATAGGTTGTAGGAGTTATTCAGAGATGAAGGGGCTTGCAGAGGCTGCAGTAGCACAGAGAGTTGCATCAAACTAGTCTTCGGACTGATGACCACAAAAGCAACAACCACATAAAGGAGACTCTATTAATTAGCCGATCAGAGTCGAACGAATTTTGTTTTGAGGAGGGGCGCATGTACTAAAACTCATGGAGAGACACGTGATTAGGTAAAAAAAAAAAATTAAAAGAGATAAAGAGGCTGTGAATTCGAAAAAGAACAAAATTTCGTACTCCTTCATCTACAATCGGCAAGGTACATTACGGTGCGTAGCGGGGGCAACTTCTGTCGCTATTGTCTTTCCTGCTCTCCTTTACCAGTCCATACTGATGCTCGGAAACAGCTGTTGTTAAGCCTCCATCCATGTTGGTGCTCAGGAACAGCTGTTAAGCCTCCGCACAGGTACGGCCGTACTCAGCGCGAAGGTAGGTTTGAACACGGTAGTGCTTTAGTAGGCATGGTGCTACTGGAGGTGCTACGCCGGTGCCTTCCTCTGTAATTCGTACTGAGTTACCTTGCCAGTTACGGAGGAACCAGCAATCTAATGTGGACTACGAACAAAAGTGTCTCTCGCCTTTTTGCACATTAACAGACGTTGTCAGAGGTAAACGTAGTGAAAAGTGACATAAAAATTGTGGGGCTGACCAGGGACAGAACCCGTTACCTTTCGATCAGTAACATGGCACTTTCTGAACTGTAATTTCTGTGATTGTCCCGTCGTGGTAATTTCGCGAAACATATGTGAGAGGAAGGAATACGTTACATGACTCTTCTTATAACTTACACTTGAGGAATTTTCAGAGTAATCCTTTTTATGTTGCTCAACACCGCTCCTGTAGCGTCTACCATTTCAGTTGGATGAGCATCTACGTAATGCTCTCGCACTTACTAAACGAATCCGTGACGAAACGTATCGCTCTTCTTTGTGTTTTCTCTGTCTCTGCTATTAATCCAACCTAGGAGGGTTCCAGATTATCAATACACAGGTATTAGTCGGACGACTGTGTTCTAAGCCACCTCTTTCGCGGGTGAATTAGGTTTCTTTATGATCCTCCCAACGAACTTCAGACTGGCTTCTGATTTTCCTGTTTTGTGGATAATTTCTACTATCCTTTTTGTAGACGGGTATGAGCTCTGTCTTTACAGGAACTGGGCACTACATTTTGTTCGAGGCACGCACGATAGATCACAAACAGAAGAGGGGATAACTCAGTCGCAAATTCAGTACACAATCTGACAGGTATTCCATCGAATCTTGGGGATTTGTTCTCTTGTAACAATTTCATTTGTTTCTCTATACCACTGGCACTAATACTTATTCCACTCATCTTTTCAAGGTACGAGGACTGAATTGGGGCAATTCTCCCGGGTTTTCCTTTGTAAAGGAACATTCGAAAACGGAGCTAAGCATTTCAGATTTTGCTTTGCTACCCTCAACTGCAGTTCCTGTCTCATTCACTAGGGATGGGGCACCAACTTTGGTGACACTAATAGCCTTTCCATACGACCAGAATTTCTTTGGGTTTTGTGAAAGACCATTTGACAATATTTTGCTACGATAGTCACTGAAGGCCTCACGCATTGCTCTCTTGACAGCAAACGCGTTTCATTCAGTATTTCTTTCTATCTATAGTCTTGGGCTTTGTTTTATACCGATTATGTGGAAATCTCTGTTTCTTTAGCAGTTTCTTTATAGTGATTGTGTACCAATGACGATCCCTCCCATTATGAACTGTTCTCCTGCATATGTATCTATCCATCGCACCGTCAATTATTCTTTTAAACTTGAGTCATTGTTCCCCTACATGTTCCTGCCCTGTGCCGAAAGTTTCAAGCTCTTCATTGGGATATGACACTTCTGATTTTTTTATCTAGTTCACTGAACATACATATCTGCTTCTTTTAGTTGTCCTTTGTAGTTTGGTAACCATTTTTGCCTCAACCGCGTCATGGTCACTGATACCAGTTTCGACGTGGACATCCTCAAAGAGGTCTGGTCTATTCATTGCCATTAGATCCAACATATTTCCATGATGAATGGAGTTCCGAACTACATGTTCTAGGTACTTTTCAGGGAAGGCATTTAGTAATGTTTCACAGGACAACTTATCACGCCCACCACTAACACGACTGTAATTTTCCCAATTGATTGTTCGATGATTGAAATCTCCACCGCTGATTATAGTGCGACTGGGGAACTTACGTACAAGTGAACTGAGGTTTCCTCTAAAGCTTTCGGTTACATCAGGAGATGAGTCTGGTGCGCGATAGTAGGATCCAGTAATCATTTTATGCCCACCTCTGATACTCAGTTTTGTCTAATTAGCCGTCAACATAACGTAAATTTACACAATAGTTAATTTGAATCATAATTCTGAAGCAATGCTTGTCTGACCCCATGGGAACTAGAATAAAAGCAAAGGCCTCCGCTTAAGGATGCACTTTTTGGCAGGAGGACTTGGGTGGGCGGTTGTTGCGGTCACGGCCTTGGCAGACGCGTTAGCAGACGACAGATCTGCATTTATTTCCAAGACTGCATATGTTTCCAGAAGGCTTTTGACACTGTACTACACAAGCGGCTTGTAGTGTAAATTGCGTGCTTATGGAATATTGTCTCAGTTATGTGACTGGATTCGTGATTTCCTGTCAAGAGAGGTCACAGTCCCTGGTACCTGACGGAAAGTCGTCGAGTAAAACAGAAGTGATTTCTGGCGTTGCCCAAGGCAGTGTTATAGGCCCTTTGCTGTTCCTTATCTACACTCCTGGAAATGGAAAAAAGAACACATTGACACCGGTGTGTCAGACCCACCATACTTGCTCCGGACACTGCGAGAGGGCTGTACAAGCAATGATCACACGCACGGCACAGCGGACACACCAGGAACCGCGGTGTTGGCCGTCGAATGGCGCTAGCTGCGCAGCATTTGTGCACCGCCGCCGTCAGTGTCAGCCAGTTTGCCGTGGCATACGGAGCTCCATCGCAGTCTTTAACACTGGTAGCATGCTGCGACAGCGTGGACGTGAACCGTATGTGCAGTTGACGGACTTTGAGCGAGGGCGTATAGTGGGCGTGCGGGAGGCCGGGTGGACGTACCGCCGAATTGCTCAACACGTGGGGCGTGAGGTCTCCACAGTACATCGATGTTGTCGCCAGTGGTCGGCGGAAGGTGCACGTGCCCGTCGACCTGGGACCGGACCGCAGCGACGCACGGATGCACGCCAAGACCGTAGGATCCTACGCAGTGCCGTAGGGGACCGCACCGCCACTTCCCAGCAAATGAGGGACACTGTTGCTCCTGGGGTATCGGCGAGGACCATTCGCAACCGTCTCCATGAAGCTGGGCTACGGTCCCGCACACCGTTAGGCCGTCTTCCGCTCACGCCCCAACATCGTGCAGCCCGCCTCCAGTGGTGTCGCGACAGGCGTGAATGGAGGGACGAATGGAAACGTGTCGTCTTCAGCGATGTGAGTCGCTTCTGCCTTGGTGCCAATGATGGTCGTATGCGTGTTTGGCGCCGTGCAGGTGAGCGCCACAATCAGGACTGCATACGACCGAGGCACACAGGGCCAACACCCGGCATCATGATGTGGGGAGCGATCTCCTACACTGGCCGTACACCACTGGTGATCGTCGAGGGGACACTGAATAGTGCACGGTACATCCAAACCGTCATCGAACCCATCGTTCTACCATTCCTAGACCGGCAAGGGAACTTGCTGTTCCAACAGGACAATGCACGTCCGCATGTATCCCGTGCCACCCAACGTGCTCTAGAAGGTGTAAGTCAACTACCCTGGCCAGCAAGATCTCCGGATCTGTCCCCCATTGAGCATGTTTGGGACTGGATGAAGCGTCGTCTCACGCGGTCTGCACGTCCAGCACGAACGCTGGTCCAACTGAGGCGCCAGGTGGAAATGGCATGGCAAGCCGTTCCACAGGACTACATCCAGCATCTCTACGATCGTCTCCATGGGAGAATAGCAGCCTGCATTGCTGCGAAAGGTGGATATACACTGTACTAGTGCCGACATTGTGCATGCTCTGTTGGCTGTGTCTATGTGCCTGTGGTTCTGTCAGTGTGATCATGTGATGTATCTGACCCCAGGAATGTGTCAATAAAGTTTCCCCTTCCTGGGACAATGAATTCACGGTGTTCTTATTTCAATTTCCAGGAGTGTATATAAACAATTTGGGAGACAATCTGAGCAGCCGTCTTAGGTTGTTTGTAGATGACGCTGTCGTTTATCGACTACTAAAATCATCAGAAGATCAAAACAAATTGCAAAACGATTTAGAAAAGATATCTGAATGATGGGAAAATTGGCAGTTGACCCTAAATAACGATAAGTGTGAGGTCATCCACATGAGTGCTAAAAGGATTCCATTAAACTTCGGTTACACGATAAATCAGTCAAATCTAAAGGTCGTAAATTCAAGTAAATACCTAGGAATTACAATTACGAACAACTTAAATTGGAAGGAACACATACAAAAAGTTGTGGAGAAGGCTAACCAAAGACTGCGTTTTACTGGCAGGACACTTAGAAAATGTAACAGATCTACTTAGGAGACTGCCTACACTACGTTTGTGTGTCATCTTTTAGAATATGCTGCACGGTGTGGGATCCTTGCCAGATAGGATTGACGGAGTACATCGAAAAAGTTCAAAGAAGGGCAGCACGGTTTGTATTAATTATCGCGAAATATGAGAGAGAGTGTCACAGAAATTATACAGGATTTGGGCTGGGCATCATTAAAACAAAGGCGTTTTTCTTTGCGACGGAATCTTCTCACGAAATTCCAATCACCAGCTTTCCCCTCTGAATGCGAAAATATTTTGTTGACACCGACCTACATAGGGAGAAAAGATCACCACGATAAAATATGGGGAATCAGAGCTCGTACGGGAAGATGTATGTGTTCGTTCTTTCCGCGAGCTGTACGAGATTGGAATTATAGAGAATTGTGAAGGTGGTTCGATGAACTCTCTATCAGGCACTTAAATGTGATTTTCATAGTATCTATATAGATGTAGAAGACAGCATTGCATCTAGAGTGAAGGAGACAACACTCACTCACTGATGCAGCAAGACATTTTTGTGCCTCGATCCCAAGGCATGGTGTTTGTACAGAACGATAATAAACCAAGTATATTCGAAAATTTGTTTGTCATTTACATAGCTAAAATATCACCTAACCATATGTATGATGCTGTTGACCTGCAATTCTGGACTACAGACTGCAAAATAAGTATATCTAAGGCAGTTGTGGATATGGGAATCCACAGAATTAGTGGGGACTCAAATTATAGGTATTTGTAATAAACGATAAGTAGAGCTCAACATGGCACGTTGTTCTTAAAGGACAGAAACCTCCAGACGTAACAGTAACTTCGGGCCTATGCAAGGGAGAATTATAGGGCCACTACTGTTCACAGGGTGAGCCAGCTGCCCCTAACGATGTAGTTTTAGACAACTCGCAATATTTTATCTGGCCTACAAAACGGACGCGCGAGATTTTCATAGTCTCTCTCTCGTTACGCGCAAACTATTAGTCCTATAGCAAAAAATGAACAAGACCTTTTTCTAAGAAATTTGACGCAACTAAATTTTGTACTGGGTAAGTTTTCTAGAAGCGCTAGTTCTCGAGTTATTCAAGAAAAATGTACAAACGTGACCACACGCACACACAATCCCACACTCAGCACCTATTAGTCAGGACTTCTAATATGGTGTTGATCGAGCTCCCTCCTACCACTGAAGTAAAATTTGCTACTGCGCGAATTATTTCACACATTCGACCTTTTCAATCTTCACTGAGTGGCTTAGTACGCCGCCGGCTTGGTCAAACACTTACATATTGTAAAACTGACGTTTGTGAAAATTTTACTTCACAGTTTTATGAACTTTAACAGCATGAAATAAATAATCACATCGTTGTATTCGTCAGGCCTTCTGACTACAAAACTACTGTGCTTGTGTAAGGGTTCAAAAATGGCTCTGAGCGCTATGGGACTTAACTTCTGAGGTCATCAGTCCCCTAGAACTTAGAACTACTTAAACCTATCTAACCTAAGGACATCACACACATCCATGCCCAAGGCAGGATTCGAACCTGTGACCGTAGTGGTCGCAGCGCCTAGAACCACACGGTCAAAACGGCCGGATTGTGTAAGGGTTAATTTTGGATCAAACTGTCCACGCACTTAGTTTTAGCGTAAGATTTACAAAAATCGTTTTTCTTTCATTACGCTCAAGGGCACGTTAAAATTAATAATGTTAACGAAATGGCTGTCTATGCTGCTGGCGTAATAGCCCAATCAATAGAGATAAAAAATGATCGAGTATCGGGGACAAGGAATGAGTGTGAGGGCGCAGGTTCGTTTGAAGGTAGCTGTTGTAGTTTTACTTGAGTAACTCGGAAACCGTGGCCTACAGCGAAAACGAACCCTAGTACAAAATTTAACTACATTAAATGTCCCACAAAAAGGTTCCGAATTTCTTTTCCTGTATGACTACTAGTTCGCGCATACCACGCCAGAGAATGTGAAAATCTCGCGCGTGGTTTTTTAAAGGCCCGATATAATGTTGCGGGTTGCATGAAACTGCAGCGGTAGGGACGGATGAGTCAGCATGTATGCGTATGTATAAATGACTTCATGCTTAACGTCGGAAGACCCACAACATAGTCAGCGAATGATGCTCTTGTATGTAGAGAAGCCGCAACGCTAGAAACTCGTAGCAAAATGTACTGCACATTAAAACTCAAGAAGCTGCAGAAAGCTACGAAATTTCAGTGATAGAACTTGGATAAATTGAAGTAATCAGAGGTTGAGAGAGTTTCATGGGGAGCATTAGGCAACGATTAACGGAAACGGATAAAAGAAATGACACAGAAGAGGAATGGGTACCTTTGAGAAATGAAATAATGAGGACACCAACGGATCAAATAGGCAAAAAGATAAGGCTCGGCAGAAATCCGTGGATAACACACGTGAAACCGTATTGATTTTAATTTCTAAAGGAGAAAATATAAAAATGCAGCTACTGAAGCAAGCAAACAGAACTATAGAACCATCCTTAATAAACTACACGAACGAGTCGCAGATCGTCAGCTATATTCTGAACGTCACAGATCGCACTTCGTGTTGTATATTAATGACCTTACTGACACTATTAATAGTAAAATCAGACTTTTTGCAGATTATAAAGTTCTCTATAATGAAGTATACTATCTGAGAGAAGCTGCACAAATATTCAGACCTTCATAAGATTCCACGTGGTGCAGAGATTGGCAGCTTGCTTCAAATGTTGAGAAACTAAAAATTTTGCACTTCACAAAATGTAGAATCCTATGACTATAATACCAATGAGTCACTGCTGGAACCGGCTAACTCATACAAATGCCTGGGTGTAACACTTTGCAGAGATATGAAGTGGAATGATCACATAGGTTCAGTCGTGGGTAAAGCAAATGGTAGACTTCAGTTTATTGGTAGAATACTAGGGAAGAGCAATCAGTCTACAAAAGAGATCGCTTACAAATCACTCGTACGATCGGTTGTAGAATATTGCTCGAGTGTGTGGGACCCATACCAGACGGGGCTAACAGGGGATATTTAACGTATACAGATAGGGGCAGTACGAAGGGACACAGGTTTGTTTAATCCGTGGGAGAGCGTCACAGAGATACTGAAGGAACTGGATTGGCAGACTCCTGAAGACAGACATAAACTATCCTGAGGAAGTCTATTAACAAAGTTTCAAGAACGGGGCTTTCAATGATAGCTCTAGGAATATACTGCAACCCCCTACGTGTCGCTCACGTAGGGATCGTGAGGACATGATTAGAATAATTACTGCATGCATAGAGGCATTCAAACAATCATAGGAAGAAACCCTAATAATTGGTACAATGTGGCATATCCTCTGCCATGCACCTCATGGTGGTTTGCAGAGCATAGACATAGATGTAGATGTACATGTAGATATTCGGGATAAATTACAGATCACACCGATCGATTGCTGATCGCTCGCAGTTGCCATACGATCTGATGGACTGCATGCAAAGTGTGACACTATGGCTGCGACTAGATGTTAAGCGTAGTTGTATAGTTCTGTTTAGTTTCTCTTTGCCCACCTTGAGTAAGAACTACGGGTACAACTACATGCGTAATGGAAGTTTTTAACTTCGAAACAGAATGTCGTAGCGTACTTCTAAGCGACAACATTTCTGTAGATGCAACTCTGGTCGGTCGGCCGATAAATTGATGCGTGTGTAAGCCCTCAAGAAGAATCTTGGCATAGTGACTGACGGAAGTAACAGTTTCGATAGAGGCCGGAAGGCGAGCGAAATTCATCTCTTTCCGATAGCTACTGACGCAATATAGTTTGTTTACGAGTAGGCAGACCCTCTGAATGCTGTATCATTTGCTAGGTGAAGCTGATTAATCTGACCTGCGAAAATGTATCTGCGACTATCTCCAGTTACACAAAGGCTACTGTCACAGTCTTTTTCGTCCAAGTATCATCAGACAGTAACGACTACCTACCGAAAAGACGTCTGTCGCTACTTTATTTATGTGATGACAGTGCGGTTGGTTCGCACTGCTGCCACCTAAATCGCTCGCTCATGTTTATCAACGCAGTTCCTGCTGCTGCTTCGTATGCTGTTTATTCCACGCTTCTGATCTTTGCAGATTTCTGATGGCTGACGATTGGAGAGGGAAGCGACGGTAGAGGAAGCAATCAAAAAAATTTGAGGAGATAAGTAATTTACGTACATAAAAAAGAATTCCAGAATAAGCTTCCTCTGAGCGATTAACAACATTTGGGAGCTTTAGTCGTTGTGCTAGTTTTCTGTTGATATATTCAGATCTCTTTTGAACCTTCGTGTAAACAAACATTTGCTGGCCTTTGTCATAGGGTGCATTACTCAAGAATGTGATTTCATAGGACTGCTGGAAATGGGTCCTTGCTTATGTATTAGGTCCTTTCTTGTTGATCTAGCGCGAATTACAATCTGGCACACGCTAATGCACTGAAATTCTTACGTGTCTTTGATAATTGCTGTACTAACTGTGTAAACGGCGTAGTTCTTGTATCAAATCTCACTGAACAGGCAGTTCGAAGTGTCTGCCAATGGAGCCCTTAGGGATGCGTTATTCGCAAGTGCTTATCAGAGCGAACCGCGATGAGGTGAGTAGCCCTATTGCCAGTTACATGTGCCATCAATTAGTGGGTTTGTTTTACCATTGCCGATTCGTGCATCACTTTTATGTATAAAAAAAATAGGTTTTTAGTTGCAGCTACATCCGCTTACACATATGTCACCTACCGCAAATATCCTTCCCTATCCATCTCCTCCTTTGCCCCTCCAGCCGACCTCCATCTCTTTCCCCCCTCTATCCATCCAACTCCTCCTGCCACCTCTCTGACCTACTCCAATTCACTCACTCCCATCCATCCAGACTCCATCCTCTCTCCGTCTACCTTGTCCTCCCCCTCTCCCCTTCCCCCCTATATGACAAACTACTCCTGCCCCCTCTGTTTTTCTCCTCTTCACTCACTCACTCACTCTCTCTCTCTCTCTCTCTGTCTATCCCCACTCCATCGTGTCTCTGTCTATCTCCACCTCCCCTTCACTCTTTCAATTTCCTCCTTCTCCTCTTTATCTCTCCTCTCTCTCTGTCCATACCTTCCGCCCTGCACTCTTTCTGCCCAACTCTTCCTCTCCTGCTTGTCTCTTTCCATCTCCTCCCATCCTCCTCTCTGCCCATCTCATACCATCTCCCCATCTGCCCAACTCCTCTTGCCTCCTCTGAACGCTTCTCCTACTCACCCTCTCTCTATCCATCTTCTCCTAACTTCTCTCTTTCCACTCCTCCTCCCCCTCTTCTCCATCTGCCCTCCTCTCTTTCAACTCTCCTCCCTCTCTTATCCATCTCCTCCTCCATCTCATCTTACTTTGGCCACATCCACCTCCCCATCTCCCTGTCCACATCCTATGTCACCCCCTCTTCATCGTCACACCCACTCCAAAGCGACATGGTTGTTATCCCTACAGTACTTCTTTCCAGACAACAGACCATATCATACCACATTAGGTTGAAGGTGATCCAGTGGTTTACTACGAGATGCAGAAGTACATACACATACATCCATTTTAATATGTATATGTTTATAAAATTTACTAAAAATGCATAGAAAAAAGTGCAGAAAGATAGTTTACGGGTGGGCTGCAGGGGATGGGGGTGTAGGTTTGGCTGGCTCCGGCTCTAAGGTACAGTACTCTCTCTATGCTACAGTGTGATTTAAATTAGTTAGCATCTGACTCTGAGGTCCAAAACTGTGATGTTGTTTCAACAAGTACTGTCTTCAGACAGCCATCACAGCATCCTGGCTCCACAGGGAGAGAAATTCGTTTTAATGTTTTTATCTACCACAAAAATCACGCAAAGAATCTGAAATTCACACACAGTACAGAGCTCCATAGTGTGTCTAAGTGTGTCAAAATGGTTTTCTTGATTTTAATTAGGGTTTCGCGTTTCTTTTGCGATGAAATAGGCGAAATTTTTTGTCCATGAATGTTTCATATTTCAGAAGTGACAGTCACAATGGTATGTGCACAGGAGAAGGCAGTGGGAACAGACAGTGCCATGTTCCCACTGGTGTGTTGTTAGCAGCAGCAGTCTAGCCCGCTAACTGTCAAATGTCAATTACTTTAGATCGGACTACAGTAGGACAGCGAGATAGGAGGGAACTCACTCTGGCTGATGAAGCTCATGATGGCGTCGCTGGTGTCGATGGCGCTGAGCTCCTGCCCGCTGAGGCGGAACTCTGAGCGGGAGCTCCTGGTGGCGCGCGGCTCGAGCAGCGACTGGTAGACGTCGAGCATGAAGCGGGGCGCGGCGCTGTGCAGCAGCTGCGGCGCCGCTGCGCGCGGCCGGCGCGGCAGCCCCAGCAGGCTGAGGATCTCGCGCTCCACCTGCCGCTTCTCGGCCCGCGACATGGCGCGCTGGATCACCGTCTGGTCCAGGCCGTTGTCCGCGTACAGGCCCGACAGCGAGCCGCCGCCCCCGGGCCAGCACGCCGCCGCCAGCGCGGCCAGCAGCAGCAGCGCGCAGCGAGACCGCATCACAACAGCACAACACGGCACTTCACTAGCACAGCACGGCGCGCCGCGGCTCCTCTTGCCTCTCTGGCGGGCGCTGACGCACTGACCGGTCAGGCTCGCGTCTCGCCTGCAGACTGCGGGGAGGCTGTTGCCGCGCCAGACGGGCCGCCGCAGGGTTGCCAACCTGCCGGCGCGGTCCGCTCGAGCCACGGCTGTTCCGTACACCCTATGGCAAGGGTAGCATTCATTTCACGCTAGGTGAGGAGAGCCCTACGTCAACGTGACGTAGGCACGCGTCATCATGAGTTTCACGAGTTGTCCTATCGACTGTTGTGTGCATTCTGTATACATCGACTGTTGTGTGCGTCTTGAATCTGCACTGTTCTTTGTTCTTAGTTGATTTACAAGATGAAGGCAAAATTAAATGGAACTAGATGGTTTAATATTTCCAGCAACATTCGGAATTACTTCCAACTTCAGTTTCTCAGTTTAACGTTTCCGCCCACATGAATTATGTACAATGCATTGGCTTTTATGAAAATACGAAACACTTTAATTTCTCCCTATTTCACGTTTTTATCCACATGATTTATGCACGATTAATCGGACTAAAAAATGCCTAGACACTTTCGTTATAGTTATGATTCCTTCTTTCAGATATTCGTAATGTTCATGAAACACACAATAACATCCCACATTCTTTGGATTGCAGCTTAATAATTAATTATTTCATGTTTCTGTCCACAGGATTTAGACACGATTCATTGGATTTAAAAAAAAAAATGGGGTAGCATTCATTTCAGGCTAGAAAAATAACAAGACACTTTCGTTATGGTTATGATTCCTTCATTCAGATATTCGTTATGTTCATGAAACACACAGTAACATCCCACATTCTTTGGATTGCAGCTTAATAATTAATTATTTCACGTTTCTATCCACACGATTTATGCACGATTCATCGGATTTAAAAAAAAAATTGACTAAAAGCTTTTTTTACTTTCGTTATGGTTCCTTCGTTCAGACATTAATTATGTTTCTGAAACACATAATACCATCCCAAATTGTTGGGCTTACAGCTTAATAATTAATTCAACTGGGATGAGCGTAACAGATAACTCCTGTCACTTCGTTTGTACACATGTATTTACATTTAGCTTTGACGTTATCGGTACAACCGCAAAGATCGATATACGCACTGATGTAGTCGATTTAGGTTATTTACGCCACGATGACGTAGTGTAACGTCGCTATGACGTAGGAGGAGGAGGAGGGGATTAGTGTTTAACGTCCCATCGACAACGAGGTCATTAGAGACGGAGCACAAGGTCGGGTTAGGGAAGGATGGGGAAGGAAATCGGCCGTGCCCTTTCAAAGGAACCATCCCGGCATTTGCCTGAAGTGATATAGGGAAATCACGGAAAACCTAAATCAGGATGGCCGGACGCGGGATTGAACCGTCGTCCTTCCGAATGCGAGTCCATATGACGTAGGGTTCTCCTCACCTAGCGTGAGATGAATGCTACCCCTATGGCAACAACCGATACACCCAATACCACAGTCGCAACACTGCGTCTCTGTTTCGTTATTCACTGTCACTGCAGAGCGTCAAGCGGCCAGTAAGTTACACTGTTGAGTTCGTCGAGATCTTGTGAAAGTGAAAGAGAATTGTTATTGTTTATATTGGTCTGAAGAATGGTTTTTGCGATCGGGAGCGTCTTTGGCGCAATAAATTGGTGCAACAACAAGAAAAAGGCACCACATTTGCCTTTTTTTAGGTTTCCTAACTAACGTAGGAGACTGGACTCCTACATTACACGATTGTTTATTTAAGATTGTCTTGTAACATAAGGTTTTTTACTAGAGAATCTCGTGTTCTTCAAGAACAAAAAAATTTCTAGTAAACAGCAAAAGACCAATTTTTTTGCAGAAAGGCGTCGTATACCTATTCAAAAACGTGAAGTTTTCTTCGTTACACTTCCAGTCAACTTAGTGAATGTGCGACATAGGTAGCGTGTATGGAATGCAATAACTACATTATTTAACGTAGCAGATAAGCTACCACAACTGTAGCTGAAGAAAAAAACACACGAACGTGATAATAAAAGAACAAAAGCAATAAAACCGTTTCCCAACACAGAAGAAACAATTTCCACAATCGTAGCTGCATTTGAGTAAAACCGGCAAGAATCTTCAGAACAGCCGGCCGTTGTGGCCGAGCGGTTCTAGGCGCTTGTCTGGAACCGCGCGACTGCAACGGTCGCAGGTTCGAATCCTACCTCGGGCATGGATGTGTGTGATGTCCTTGGGTTAGTTAGGTTTAAGTAGTTCTAAGTTCTAGGGGACTGATGACCTCAGATGTTAAGTCCCATGGTGCTCAGAGCCATTTTTTTTCTTCAGGACATTCGCTTTTGAAACAAAAGTAATTACAGTTACTAAAATATTTATCTTTTACAAAGTAGAGTGAAGTGTAAGAGTCTGCGACAGTTTAGGCCCCCTATAAAGTTATGTGTCAAGGTAAATGCCTGTCATAATAAAAACAGGTAACAAAAGAAATACATTCGTCTCGTGTCTGAAATATGTCTTTATATTCTCTTGTTTTGAGTTGAGAGCGCTGCAGTAATACACATGTTGGAAAGTATTTCTTCAGCATTCAGTTGTAGCTAAGGTCATTGAATCTAGTAGATTCAGTGGTTTTTATACGTGTTTCATGGTCAATCGCCTTTTGACAATTTAATAAAGCTAGGAACGAAAAATTTAATAATTATTTCGCTAATTAAGGAGAAAAATGAATAAAAACAACTTCAATTTCACGGCTGCTTTCACGCCGCTTGGGGCGTTAGAGTCGCAGCGACTGTCAGATGGTAATTTTCTATGTATATCCAAGGTGTGATCATAGTCTACTGTGCATGTTCTCAGCATCAAACAGTGCTAGTCGCGTGATTTGGACGACACTGCAATTTGCGGTAACAGCGAAACTTAAATATTACATGTATTCGCCTTGTTTTGTATGCATTTCTGCATGTTTGAGATATAGTGACTGTTGTGCTGAAGCACTGTCGATGGCTATGGCTTTAGCACTATGCGACTTAACTTCTGAGGTCATCAGTCGCCTATAACTTAGAACTAATTAAACCTAACCAACCTAAGGACATCACACACATCCATGCCCGAAGCAGGATTCGAACCTGCGAGCGTAGCGGTCGCTCGGCTCCAGACTGTAGCGCCTAGAACCGCACGGTCACTCCGGCCGGCCACTGTCGATGCTACGGATGCAAAGAGAAATATCTAAAAGGAGGATCAGTAACTTCTGATACGTATGTACAACCAATGTATAATTGTAAATGTCATATTGATATGAGGCAATTTATATGCTGAAAAGTATCGAGCCACGGTATTATAAAGTGTTGTATTATAGAGATAATTTATGTGATTTTATGGCCATGTGTTTACGAGACAAGGGCTAGATAAATTTGAGAGTGTGAGTAAACTGCCAGTCAGTATATACATATTGGTGCTATCTTCATACACGGATAAATTTATACACGAGAGTTTAATTCATTTTCTCCATTCCATGGAAGTTCTCGAACCCATGTGTGTATCGAACTATTTTTGCATCAGACAATCTTCGGCAAGTGAAAGAAAGAGAGAGAGAGAGAAAAAGAGAGAGAGAGAGAGAGAGAGAGAGAGAGAGAGAGTAGCGATAGGGATTTACGTATGATAAATCCCATCCCTCAAAAATTTCTTCCCTCATACGTCCTCTGTGTTACCACAGATACGTATCACTAATCTCATTTGTATTAAGGCTGCAGTACACAGAAGGCACCTAGGTGCTTCCGCCGTCCTGGGAGGAATGCATAATTTCAGAATTATGTTCACCAACCTGCAGTGTTGTACAGCTGCTGTCGCCTGCGCAGTAAACAGCACTTATGTCGTGAGTCTGTTACCTTGTGCTTGTTATAAACTGTTAGCGAGGAACTGCTATCGTAAAAATGATTCAATTTTGAATTGGTTTGTTTAAGCGGGATGCCACCGGCTTTTTTTTTTGCTAGCAGAAACTGCAGAATCATAAACAACTTCACGAATCACAAACAATTTTCACTCTTCACACTTTCACAGAAAATAAGCAAAATAATGAACTGCCTGTTTACATAATTAATATCAAACTAGTTCTCAATTAAAAGTCTAAAAAACCAGAGATACTATTTAAGATCTTAATAATCGATGCCTACAATGGCAGAAAACGTGGTTGTCCTCCGAGACTGGCGATTGAGCTTTTATATTTACAAATAAATTAGAAATTGCTAACTTGGTCTTAACTGAGACCGACAGCTGCAGATAACATGTCTCTCCCCCGAGACTGAAGAACAAGCTCTGATCTTGCAGCCGAACCAACTCGCCTGTAGCCGGCCGAAGTGGCCGTGCGGTTAAAGGCGCTGCAGTCTGGAACCGCAAGACCGCTACGGTCGCAGGTTCGAATCCTGCCTCGGGCATGGATGTTTGTGATGTCCTTAGGTTAGTTAGGTTTAACTAGTTCTAAGTTCTAGGGGACTAATGACCTCAGCAGTTGAGTCCCATAGTGCTCAGAGCCATTTGAACCATTTTGAACTCGCCTGCCATCCAAGTCAGACGCGATCCGAAGACCTCTGAAGTGCTGCGCTTGCCTTTATTTATTATTAATTATTTATTTATTATTTATTATTCTTATTTATTATTCTGCTGGTAATTACGACTTTTGAAATAATGGAACCACAACCTCCTACAGAGGCTATATGAAATGTAATTAAAGTCACTGTTTAATTTTTCTAATATTAATAACAGAAGTTTATCATTTTGGCCCGCGACTTCCGAACGCAACAGCCAATCGCGGAGAAGGAGCACAATTTAGGCGGTCTTCCTCACGATACACGTACCGAATAAACAACCGGTATCTCACACCACATTACATCTTCCCACTACTGCCTTCTCAACTGCTCTAACAAGAGCTTCTTGGAACTGAACTTGATGTCTGTACAGCCAGAAATATTACATATCTGCCGGCCGCGGTGATCTAGCGGTTCTAGGCGCTCAGTCCGGAGCCTCGCGACTGTTACGGTCGCAGGTTCGAATCCTGCCTCGGGCATGGATGTGTGTGATGTCCTTAGGTTAGTTAGGTTTAAGAAGTTCTAAGTTCTAGGGGACTGATGACCATAGATGTTGAGTCCAATAGTGCTCAGAGCCATTTGAACCATTACATATCTCCTATACAGTGTCAAACTAATTAGAACAGATTCGATAATATGAAACAGTGCAATACAAAACCTAAAAAATTTTGTTGGCAGTCTCTTCTTTTATTACTCCAAAATCCGAGCATTGATTTTGTACTTTTCATTTGTTTGAACGTCATGTATAGTTTTACGTTTCTGATGAGATGGCGAAAAAATGTTATTGATATTTTACTTGGCTATAAAAAGTAGAAGTGTAAATAAAGAAAAGCTGCAAATAATAATGGACGAGCAGTGGTGCAAATCGCT
This sequence comes from Schistocerca serialis cubense, assembly GCF_023864345.2. NCBI lineage: Eukaryota > Metazoa > Arthropoda > Insecta > Orthoptera > Acrididae > Schistocerca > Schistocerca serialis. The sequence continues at coordinate 233,351,690 of NC_064642.1, forward strand.
TACCGCATTTACTGTAACAATTTCATAGCTCTAAATGCGTTCTTTGTTCGTGACACTTTGGCACCGTCTACAGCGCCATTGTAACGTAATTAATTAGAACAGATATTCGACAATATAAATAAGTGCAACAATATGGTTCAAATGGCTCTGAGCACTATGGGGCATAACATCTGAGGCCATCAGTCCCCTAGAACTTAGAACTACTTAAACCTAACTAACCCAAGGACATCACACACATACATGCCCGAGGCAGGATTCGAACCTGCGACCGTAGCAGTCGCGCAGTTCCGGACTGAAGCGCCTAGAACCGCTCGGCCACCAGCGGCCGGCTAATAAGTGCAACAGAAAACATGAAAACATTATTGGCTGTCACTTTTTATCCTGTTACCGAAAAAAGGTAAATAAAATGGAATTTGAGCTATGATTGGAGTATTGCTGTGCGGTGTGGGACCCGCATCAGCTGGGACTGACGGATGACATCGAAAAAGTTCAAAGAAGGACAGCTCGTTTTGTATTATCGCGAAATAGGGGAGATAGTGCCACAGACATAGTACGTGAACAGGAGTGGCAATCATTAAAACAAAGGCGTTTTTTGTTGCGACGGGATCTTCTCATGAAATGTCTTTCTCCTCCGATTGCGAAAACATTCTGATGGCACCTACCTACATAGGGAGAAATGATCATTGTGATAAAATAAGAGAAATCAGGGCTCGCACAGAAATGTTAAAGTGTTCATTTTTCCCGCGCGCCGTTCGAGAGTGGAACGGTACAGAGACAGCTTGAAGGTTGTTCATTGAACCCTCTGCCAGACACTTTATTGTGAATAGCAGAGAAATCACGTAGATGTAGATGATACTGTGGCGAAACGGCACAATATCATTGCTCTTCACGTCTTTAAGCCAACTTCAGTTCCCGGTATCCAGTTGTTAAGATCTCTGTAAAACGAGTATGGTAGGCTGACCAGATTTCCAATTCAAAACACGGGACACGTATGGGTACCAAAGATTGCGATACCAAACCTGGAATTTGACCCGTGACTTTATCAACATGGCGGTAAACCCTTAGGATATGGCCCACCTTGACGTCATTCATTAATGCAGGCAGACACAAACACAGGGATTAATACACACACAGTAGAAAATGGGGCTTTTGAGTATAAAATGCTCACAACATAAAAAAATATTTAATCGGAGAAAGAACACCAAACCAACGGGACAAGCGCAGGAATTAAGGGGTTTTGGGCGGGGGGCAAACTAAATATAAGGCAATCCCAATAACGAAGACATACCAAATCAATTGCTAATGCAAAAATTAATCATACATACTCTCACTAAAAAACTCAAAATAACTTGCATTACTAATTACCATATCCGACATCTCCTCTCTTCGACTTCCCAGTTTCAATATTTTTTGTCTTGGTGAAATACTGAATGAAAAATGTGGATTTTTATGTTTACTTGCGTCGAAGCTAATGCTATAAAACGAGCAACTTTGAATTTAATTACGAATGAGTTCAACTGAAGGAGGTGCAAGAACTTGCCTAATCAAACATGTTGTTTTCATTCTATCTGAGGCGTACTGAGTGGCAATTTACGAGTTACTAACTTATTAAGGCAGTCTGCAGAAGCAAAGGAGTGATGTGTTTTGAATACATGATAAGCAAAACACAATTCTGCTGCAGTAATTTTATCTCTTTCCAAATTATGGTGCGTTACAAAATAATTTCTGAGAGTTTTATTTGTGCTTGAGGATGATACGTTGGATTTATGTTTCTCTTTTCCAACATAGAGGAGGAGGAGGATATTAGCGTTTAACGTCCCGTCGACAACGAGGTCATTAGAGACGGAGCGCAAGCTCGGGTGAGGGAAGGATGGGGAAGGAAATCGGCCGTGCCCTTTCAAAGGAACCATCCCGGCATTTGCCTGAAGCGATTTAGGGAAACCACGGAAAACCTAAATCAGGATGGCCGGAGACGGGATTGAACCGTCGTCCTCCCGAATGCGAGTCCAGTGTGCTAACCACTGCGCCACCTCGCTCGGTTTTTTTTTTTTTTTTTTTCCAACATAGTCATTTATATGTGCAATATCTCCATGACCAATACTTAAATATGTAATGCAGAGTTTGTAGAAGGCTTCATATCCTGTTCTGGTTTTCTTAATAAAGGGATATTTCTCACTATATTTGAAAAATTTGCACTTTCTCTGTGACATTTTGGAGAGGGCTAAAAGACTATAAAAACAGTATTTGGAAACTTCCTGATTAATCTAATAAAGAACTGTACTTCACATATAGCACGACAACTTTTTAAAAAGTTCGCTTTAGAGGGGAGTGAAGGGGGAGGGGCAGTGCAGGGGTGATCAGGTTGACAGTATCTCCTGCATTGCTGACGATGTGAACTCTGCCCGAGCATCCGCTACGCTATAAATGTCACACGCAAATAACAAGGTTCCGCGATTGCGCACTGTAAGGACGCTTACATTCAGATATGGTATTATTGGTAATAATAAATTCTAAATAAAGTAAATTCAAGTGGCAATGACTCAGCCTTCCGAAATGCCTTCACAAAAGAAGACTTAGTAAATATTCCAGAATTCGAATGAAGAACAGCTGCCAACATGAGTAACGTAGAAGTAAATATCCTCGGAGTAGTGAAGAACTTATATCACTTACTAAAATTAGTCTTCTGGTCCCGACTGTATACCAATTAAGTTCCTTTCAGAGTATGCTGATGCATTAGCTCCATACTTAACAATAATATACAACCATTAGCTCTACGAAAGATCCGTACACAAAGACTGGAAAGTTGCACAGGTCACACCAATATTCAAGAAAGTTAGTAGGAGTAATCCACTTAATTACAGGCCCATATCGTTAACGTCGATATGCGGCAGGATTTTGGAACATATATTTTGTTCGAACGTTATGAATTACCTAGAAGAAAACGGTCTATTGATCTATTGACACACAGTCATCATGGGTTTAGAAAGCATTGTCCTTGTGAAACACAACTATCTCTTTATTCGCATGAAGTGCTGAGTGCTATTGACAATGATTTCAGATCGATTCCGTATTTTTTTATTTCCAGAAGGCTTTCGACACTGTACCACACAAGAGGCTTGTAGTGAAATTGCATGCTTCTGGACTATCATCTCAGTTATTTGACTGGATTTGTGATTTCTTGTCAGAGAAGTCACAATTTGTAGTAACTGACGGAAAGTCATCGAGTAAAACGGAAGTGATTTCTGGCGTTCCCCAAGGTAGTTTATAAGCCTTTTGCTGTTCCTCATCTGTATAAACAATTTGGGAGACAACCTGAGATGACTCTATCGTTTATCGACTAATAAAGTCATCATAAGATCAAAACAAATTGCAAAACGGCTTAGAAAAGATATCTGAATGATGCGAAAATTGGCAGTTGACCCTAAATAACGATAAGTGTGAGGTCATCCACATGAGTGCTAAAAGGAATCCATTAAACTTCAGCTACACGATAAATCAGTCAAGACTAAAGGCTGTAAATTAAAGTAAATACCTAGGAATTACGATTACGAACAACTTAAATTGGAAGGAGCTCACAGAAAATGTTGTGGGGAAGCCTAACCAAAGACTGCGTTTTACTGGCAGTACACTTAGAAAATGTAGCAGATCTACTAAGGAGACTGCCTACACTACGTTTGTGTGTCATCTTTTAGAATATGCTGCACGGTGTGGGATCCTTACCAGATAGGACTGACTGAGTACATCGAAAAAGTTCAAAGAAAGGCAGCACGTTTTGTATTATCGCGAAATATGGGAGAGAGTGTCACAGAAATGATACAGGATTAGGCATTGACATCATCGTTGCGACGAAATCTTCTCACGAAATTCGAATCACCAACTTTCTCCTCCGAATGCGAAAATATTTTGTTGGCACCGACTTACATACGGAGGAACTATCACAAAGATAAAATAAGGGAAATCAGAGCTCGTACGGAAAGATATAGGCGTTCATTCTTTCCGCGCGCTATACGAGATTGGAATAATAGAGAATTGTGAAGGTGGTTCGATGAACCCTCTGCCAGGCACTTAAATGTGATTTGCAGAGTATCCATGTAGATGTAGATGTGATCACACAAGTTATCGTCCACTACCGAGCTTGCAGGCGAGTAAACAGGAACACCGGGGAGTGATTCGATTTTTGGCGGCGGAGGGAGTTGAAGGCCCTGAAACGTATCGACGGATGAAGGCTGTGGACGGCGAGTACAGTCTGAGTCGTTCAAGTGTTGTGGAATGGCTCAAACGATCCCTTGATGGACGCGAGTCGCTGGAAGACGATGCTCGTCCTGGACAGGTTAATCGTGTCACCACACCGGAAATGGTTGCGGAAGTGAATGCTTTAGTCTTGGACAACCGCAGAATCACCGTAGACTAGATCCATCGGTTACTGGGTATTAGCGTGGGCACCGCCCACACCATAATGCATCAAATTTCGTAAAATCTGTGCGCAGTGGGTTCCCCAAAAACTGACCACCGAACAGCAAATAATCGAATGGCGCTGTCTTTGAGTGATCTGCAACGTTATCATGAGGAGGAATACGGCTTTGTGTCGCGTATTGTCACAGGTGACGAAACATGATGTCACCATTTTGAACCGGAAACCAAGCGTCAGAGCAAGCAGTGGAGACATGCAATCTGACAGCAGCCTACTAGCTTTTTCAAGGATGGAATCGACCGGCAAGAGTCGCAATGAGATAAATGAACCAACAGTTTTGGCTACTGTTTTTGAGTATGTGTACTGCGTATAACTACATTTTTGAGTTAATGAAATCGTTACCGTTACTTTACACTAGCGACCGGGGTTCATTTGAATGCCACTTATAATAAAAGTCGGAACCGCCGTGCCTTCAGTTGCTGACAGTGTTGTGAGAACATGGTTGTGAGGCAGTGTTGTTAGGGAATCATAGCGAGTGGATGAGACAACCAACTACAAAAATATCATATTACCACTGAAAACATCATATATTTTTATTTTTAAATCTGCCCACCTACTACCATCTCGACGTACGTTGATAGTAGTAGTTGACCTATGTTGCACAGTTACCAAAAACATTAAAATTATTTAACAAAATAAAATAAAAATAAACAATATCACTGCCTGAACTGTTTGCACTTGTCTGGATTAATCTGTTCACTGGCACTGAGTTCAATATAATCGTCTAATAGCTTATCAACTTCTTTTACGTCCCTCGATGGGTAAAGATGGGCTGTGGTCATTCTTTCGTAGACTTGATCGGCTGAAATGTAGTGTAGCAGCCGCCGGACCATTTGAAGCACTGTGATGCCAGGAGAGTTCCATTTATTGTAGATGTAGACAGCTAGTTTCTCAATATGCTTTTCAATCTGAATATCTTGCTGAAAACGAAATTTCAATAAAAATTAATTTTAAAAAATAATACAGAAAATTTTTAAATTGGGATGTCTCACCTCTCACTCTTCCTCGCCATTATATAATCTCACTTGTTGCCGATAAGGATGGTAAAAGTAACAACGGAACAGCTTACAATCATCTGACAATACTGATCTTATCTCACCTGAATACTCGCTCGTATTCTGCTGTGGAATACAGAAGTGATAGTAGTGCTAGGGCGAAGACAGCTCTAGCGTCGTACAAATGTATACTGACATCGGATGAGATATGCCCAACCTGTAAAATATATACATTGTCCTTTAATAAGGACTGTATTTATACGCATTTAAAGGATGACGTAACACTTTTCTCTTCGTGTACTGATTCAAACTAAAATTATTTTAAAAGTTCATACGCAGCATAATATTATGAAAACTTAAATCAGTTTCAGATTACGAATTAACATCTGCTGGAAGCACATCCAGGGGCAAACGGCGCCATTTGTCATACACTTTCTGCATTTCAGTTTGTTTAACCCGTGGTACAAGATATGCCAAGGTTGTTAAAATAGGTGTAACTTCTCTCTCTCTGTACAAGACAAGGCTCTTTTTGGAGATAATACAGGTAAATGTTCATCAAATTTAAACCGCATCAGAATTCCTTTACATCCACGAGTGAAGAAGCTGGGGCACTTCTCCCTACATGCCCTTATAACATAACGCATGGCCAAAACATCCTTCGACTTCATTGTTTCCAGAACTTCTACACATAAATACACTGAATCGCCAAAGAAACTAGTACACGCATGCGTATTTAAATACAGATATATGTAAATAGACAAAATGGCGCTGTGGTCGGCAACGCCAATATAATACAACAGGTGTCTGGCCCAGTTGTTAGATCGGTTACGGGTGCTACAATCGCAGGTTATCAAGATTTAAGCAAGTTTCAACGTGGTGTTATAATCGGCGCACCAGCGATGGGACACAGCGTCTCCGAGGTAGCTATGAACTGCGGATTTTCACTTACGACCATTTCACGAGTGTACTATGAATATCTGGAATCCGGTAAAACATCAAATCTCCGACATCGCTGTGGTCGGAAAAACATCCTGCAAGAACAGGACCACGACGACTGAAGAGAATCGTTGAGCGTGACAGAAATGCAGCCCTTCCGCAAATTGCTGCAGATTTCAGTGCTGGGCCATCAACAAGTGTCAGTGTGCAAACCACTCAACGAAACATCATCGATATGGGCTTTCGGAGCCGATGACTCACTCGTGTGCCCTTGATGACTGCACGACACAAAGCTTTACGCCTCGCCAGGACCCATCAACACAGACATTGGACTGTTGATGACTGGAAACATGTTGCCTCGTCCGACGAGTCTCGTATCAGATTGTATCGAGCGGATGGATGTCTAGGGTATGGGGACAACCTCGTGAACCCATGGAGCCTGCATGTCAGCAGGGGACTGTTCAAGCTGGTGGAGCTCTGTAATGGTATGGGGCGTGTGAAGTTTGATGTGGGACCCATGATGCGTCTAGATACGACTCTGACAGGTGACACTTATGTAAGCATCCTGTCTGCTCACCTGCATCCATTTATGTCCATTGTGAATTCCGACGACTTGGGCAATTCCAGCAGGACAATGCGACACCCCACACGTCCAGAATTGCTTCAGAGTGGCCCCAGGAACAGTCTTCTGAGTTTTAACACTTCCGTTGGCCCCCGAACTCCCCAGACATGAACATTATTGCGCATGAAACTTGCTGGCAGATTAAAACTGTGTGCCGGACCGAGACTCGAACTCGGGACCTTTGCCTTTCGCGGGCAAGTGCTCTACCCACTGAGCTAGTTCTACAGGGTTTGCAGATTAGTCGAGTCCATGCCACGTCGTGTTGCGGTACCTCTTCGTGCCCGCGGGGGCCCTGCACGGTATTAGGCTGGTGTACCAGTTTCTTTGGCTTTTTAGAGTACATGTTGTTAATACACGAAAAACTGGTTTAATCTGCAGGCTCTCAGGTTCCGCGCTAATAGTATCCAGAGACTTTTTGTGAACACAACCATGTTTCAAGTAGGTTAACAAAAGTCTTTAAAAATTTTCCACTTGTTTCTTTCAATTTAAAGTTACAACTTTTGAAGATTGGAAGTAAGCATTCATTGTATTAAATTTGGGGAAAATCCACTCTAGAAATTCGGAAATACAGTTTAATAAATGGATCACGGAGCATGTTTAGGATTTCTTTGGATTTACTAATCTTTTCTATTGCCCATCGATCAATAAAAAATAAAATTAATGCCTCCCACTACTCGAAGAATATTCGTTCGATAACAGAAAGAAGTAAAAGCCAATGAATCTGCGCTCGGTGAAGTATTTTGTGTTCTTTAAGTTGCATATATTTTTGAAACTGAGCTAGATGACATTGCCGTCTGCAGCTTAGTCTTAAGTAATTATATACATCTCTTACAAATTCCTCACAAAGACTGGGAAGTGCCTTACAGTCATCATACCATCATTAGCACGCAAGTGAACTGAAAGACAAATGTATTTTGCTAATACGATTCCAGGAAGAAACTCTTTTAATCGAGTGGATACTTAATTGTGCTTCCCCACCATAGCACTTGCCCCATCTCAGCCAAAACCAATGACGTTTTATGTTGTTGTGGTCTTCAGTCCTGAGACTGGTTTGATGCAGCTCTCCATGCTACTCTATCCTGTGCAAGCTTCTTCATCTCCCAGTACCTACTGCAACCTACATCCTTCTGAATCTGCTTAGTTTATTCATCTCTTGGTCTCCCTCTACGATTTTTACCCTCCCTGCTGCCCTCCAATGCTAAATTTGTGATCCCTTGATGCCTCAAAACATGTCCTACCAACCGATCCCTTCTTCTAGTCAAATTGTGCCACAAACTTCTCTTCTCCCCAATCCTATTCAATACCTCCTCATTAGTTACGTGATCTACCCACCTTATCTTCAGCATTCTTCTGTAGCACCACATTTCGAAAGCTTCTATTCTCTTCTTGTCCAAACTGGTTATCGTCCATGTTTCACTCCCATACATGGCTACACTCCATACAAATACTCTGAGAAACGACTTTCTGACACTTAAATCTATACTCGATGTTAACAAATTTCTCTTATTCAGAAACGATTTCCTTGCCATTGCCAGTCTCCTGATAACGACGACCTCTTGGGTAGTCCCCGCCCGGAGATCCGAATGGGGGACTATTTTACCTCCGGAATATTTTACCCAAGAGGACGCCATCATCATTTAATCATACAGTGAAACATTATGTTTACTAAAGCTTGAGTTTCTCATACATGTTTTCCCCAATTTTCCCAATTGCAGACAATGTTAATATTTCAGTCAAATAGAAGAGTATGCTAAAATTAGACTTCCATTCCATCATAACACCACCCAACTGAAGCAATATTGGTAGTTTCGTCTGTAAGAGTGGAGAATTTTACTTTTTGAAGCTGGAAAATAAGATCATTTTTATGAGTTGCAATAGCATTTCTTATAATAGCCATGGTTTTGTTCCTTTTCATAACAGCATTTCGTGCTACCGGTACCTGAGAATCAGGAAAAGCACTTTTTAACATAGCTGTCAAATGGTCAGTTCTATTAATAGGAATATCGTGAACTACTAGGAATGCGGCAGTTTTAACCTCGGCTTCCGCAGTATGTCGAATGTTGTCGTGCCTTTATAGAAAATCTTCGCAGTAGTTGCGCACGATACCACTCATTTTATTAGTATGCTTTTTTGATTGCATGCCGACCACGCTGGCCGAGCGGTTCTAGGCGCTTCAGTCTGGAACCGCGCGATTGCTACGGTCGCAAGTTCGAATCCTGCCTCGGGCATGGATGTGTGTGATGTCCTTGGGTTAGTTAAGTTTAAGTAGGTCTATGTTCTAGGAGACTGATGACCTCAGATGTTAAGTCCCATAGTGCTCAGAGCCATCTGAACCGTTTTTTGACTGCATGTGATTCTTTAATACAATAAGAGTAGCTACTTTAGAATCAGTACTGTGTTTGCATTTTGCCTTATACCAGTTATTAGGGTCCCTTGACACCCATGAACGAAATGCCGGAACCTCCTACTATGCAGTGCGACAGTTTTGAAGCCTGTGCTGAAGTTTGTCACTTTTTGGCAACTCATCTCTTTCCATCTTCTTTTTCTTTGGCGTAGAAATACCGCACATGTCTTCGTCGCTTCTTGACACTACATCCGCTTCATAAATTACACAAATTAACAGAAAATATTAATGTTATACATATGTTGTTTGACAAAGCATGCTACATACCGAACTGGAGCACGAAGAGCTGAGAATGGTTGTTGAACAGCTCATAGCACAGCTGCCGGTATAACCAGGCGCAATGAAAAATCACGCACTGCAGGAAGCACCTAGCCAAAATACATTGAAGTTAGATATTTAAATATTAAGCGGAAGTGTAAGGGACACACCACGTTAACATGAATCTTACCCCACAACAATGTCCCTGCGAGGCGCGTGTATTGTAAATCGTTCTTACACTCAAATAAATAATCTTAATGTGTTAATAGTCCGTTGGTGCGCACGTGCTCAATAATAGCTTGATAGTAACCTGATAGTGTTTGTAGAGTTGATTTGTTTCGCAACGGTTTCTCGCTCACTAAGCAAAAACCCCAAAATTATCATATTTTCCTGTATAATTCTTCACTTTGGATCATACATAACATAGGTCCTGAAATTATGGTATGCGTATAATCTTTATCATACACGTGACAACTCGTTTGTACGGAACAGGGCGTGCTGTGCGCCGAGTAGAAGAGGTGCCATTGCAAACACTATGAAGTATAAAAACGGCGATAAATTGGGACATTTGAACTCCCCGTAAGATGTAGAGGGGACACCAGGACTTCAAATTCCAAACCGGGACCATCCCCGATTAATCGGGACATCTGGCAATCCTATGTTTACATATTTGTTCAATAGTTCTTACCGAGCGAGGTGGCGCAGCGGTTAGCACACTGGACTCGCATTCGGGAGGACGACGGTTCAATCCCGCGTCCGGCCATCCTGATTTAGGTTTTCCGTGATTTCCCTAACTCGCTCCAGGCAAATGCCGGTATGGTTCCTCTGAAAGGGCGCGGCCGACTTCCTTCCCCGTCCTTCCCTGATCCGACAAGACCGATGACCTCGCAGTTTGGTCTCTTCCCACAAACAACCCAACCCAGTAGTTCTTATGGAACTGTAAATGTTGTCAAACAAGGTGTAAAGAACACAAGCATTACGTCTACAGTTATCGTCCGTCCCAATATATCGGGTCCGTCACTGTTGTGGACCTTCTTGTCCCGATATCCCGACAAAAATCAATTTTGTACCGATTTTGCAAACTACTGTTACGAGCTTGGCTCAAATACCTAACTGGCTGGTTCAAATGGCTCTGAGCACTATGGGACTCAACTGCTGTGGTCATCAGTCCCCTAGAACTTAGAACTACTTAAACCTAACTAACCTAAGGACATCACATACACCCATGCCCGAGGCAGGATTCGAACCTGCGACCGTAGCAACAGCGCGGCTCCGGACTGGAGCGCCACCGCGGCCGGCGAAATACCTAACACCATCTGTCCCCAACATGTAAGTGCAACATCAGTTAGTTTTATTTATGCCAATAAGTTTATGTTGACAAGGTCTCAGAGACGGCGTTGCAAGTTGCGTATCCTGTATCGACGATGAAACATGAAAAATACCAGGCTTCTCCGGTAGTATGGGGCTGTAACTACACTCATGCGTATAAATTAAGGATAATGCTGATACATGATGAAACAACACTCTGGTGGGCGGTTTGTGGGTTTAAATCACCTCGGTTACGACCATGCTGTGCATCTGAGCTGCTATCGTCGCACGGTGGCGCTCGCAGCAGTCCACATACGCAAGGTGTGTTGGTGCATGTCAGAGTACGCTGCAGCGAGTAAGTGTACAGACGTTTTCAGTCGTGCTAATGGTGACTGTGTGTTGAAAATGGCTCAAAGAACACGTATTGATGTCGTTATGAGGGGTAGAATACTAGGGCGACTGGAGGCTGGTCAAACACAGCAGGTCGTAGCACGGGCCCTCCGTGTGCCACAAAATGTGACCTCAAGATTATGGCAACGATTCCAGCAGACAGGAAACGTGTCCGGGCGCAACAGTACGGGATGTCCACAGTGTACAACACCACAAAAGACCGATATCTCACCATCAGTGCCGCAGACGGCCACGGAGTACTGCAGGTAGCCTTGCTCGGGACCTTACTGAAGTCACTGGAACAGTTGCCTCCAGACACACAGTCTACGGACGACTGAACAGACATGGTTTATTCGCCCGGAGACCTGCAAGGTGCATTTCACCGACCCCTGGTCACAGGAGAGCCCGTAAAGCCTGATGTCAAGGACACAGTACATGGTCTTTGGAACAGTGGTCCCAGGTTATGCTCACAGACGAGTCCACGTATAGTCTGAACAGTGATTCTCACCGGGTTTTCACCTGGCGTGAGCCAGGAACCAGATACCAACCCCTTAATGCCCTTGAAATGGACCTGTGTGGAGGTTGTGGTTTGAAGTTGTGGGGTGGGATTATGATTGGTGCACGTACACCCCTGCATGTCTTTGACAGAGGAACTGTAACAGGGTCAGGTGTGTTGGGACGTCATTTTGCACCAGTATATCCGCCTTTTCAGGGGTGCAGTGGGTCCCACCTTCCTCCTGATGGATGATAACGCACGGCCCCACCTAACTGCCAACGTGGAGGAGTAAAATGGTTCAAATGGCTCTGGGCACTATGGGACTTAACTTCTCAGGTCATCAGTCCCCTAGAACCTAACTAACCTAAGGACATCACACACATCCATGCCCGAGGCAGGATTCGAACCTGCGACAGTAGCGGTCGCGCGGTTCCAGACTGTAGCGCCTAGAACCGCTCGGCCACTCCGGCCGGCGTGGAGGAGTACCTTGAAACAAAAGACATTAGGCAAATGGAGTGGCCTGGCTGTTCTCCAGACCTAAACCTCATCGAGCACGTCTGGGATGCTCCCGGTCGACGTATCGCTGCACGTCTTCAAACCTCTAGGACACTTCAGGAGCTCCGACAGACACTGGTGCAGTAATGGGAGACTATACCCCAGCAGCGGCTCGACCACCTGATCCAGAGTGTGCCAACCAGTTGTGCGGCCTGGGTACGTGTGCATGGTGATTATATCCCATATTGGTGTCAGGGTACATGCGCAGGTAACAGTGGCGTTTTGTAGCACATGTGTTTCGGGACGGTTTTCTCAATTTATCACCAATAGCGTGGACTTACAGATCTGTGCCGTGTGTGTTCCCTATGTGCCTATGCTATTAGCGCCAGTTTTGTGTAGTGCCACGTTGTGTGGCACCACATTCTGCAATTTATGAGCATGAGTGTATTTGAGCAGCGCCACGCGGAAAAATCGGACAGTTCATATTTGAATAGCGATCTGATAAGTCGATTCTTTCTAAACTTAAAACACCGAGCGAGGTGGCGCAGTGGTTTGCACACTGGACTCGCATTCGGGAGGACGACGGTTCAGTCCCGTCTCCGGCCATCCTGATTTAGGTTTTCCGTGATTTCCCTAAATCGTTTCAGGCAAATGCCGGGATGGTTCCTTTGAAAGGGCACGGCCGATTTCCTTGCCAGTCCTTCCCTCACCCGAGCTTGCGCTCCGTCTCTAATGACCTCGTTGTCGACGGGACGTTAAACACTAACCACCACCACCACCACCACCACCATCTAAACTTAAAACGAACAACGAGTGCAAGTTAGTACTGTGTGAGTGTTTACTCCGCGTATATAGGGCGTAAAGTGTGTACTAACGTGACTTCGATGACTACAGTTTTATTGTCGACTGTTTACCTTCTAATAAACTTATCTTACCCTACCTTATGAAAATGCCTAAGGATGGAAAGAGAAAGTGTCACTTTTCGGACGATTACATAGAAGAGTAGTCTTTGGTCAAGAAAGGACTTACGGATCAGGAAGAGCTGTATGAGATTTGTAGCTGTTTCATTACAGAAACTCACAGAGGGAAGGCAGATGTGAGGTATCACATTTCTACGAAGAATCGTACAAACAGATTCGCGGTGGCATCGACAACAAAGTCTATTTCTAAATTCATGATTAAAGAAGAACCCAGGAAGAATTGCTCGTTGCTGTTGCAGAACTAACAATAGCTTATAAAGCTTGAATGTACCGTAAAACTGGACGCAAAAGCTACAGCGAATGTTAAAATTATTCTCGCACCACACTCCGTGTCCGAATGCATAAAAAAATTATAAAAGGTTCATTTTACGGCATTGGCACCGATGCAGGGAACCACAAGGCTGAAAAGATTTTTCCTGTTGTTGTTCAATACTTTTCTGAAACTGACGGAATCCAATAGAAGATGTTGAAGTTTGATTCGCTGAATAACAAAACGTCGCAGAGAATTGCAAAGTTATATCAAGAAACTTTAATGCAACTGCAAATTTCATTACATAAATTGATAGCTTTAGGTGGAGACAGTACCAATACCAACTTATGAGGGCTTCATCAACGCGGACAGCGGAATATGTTTCAGCAAATTAAAGCAGAACTGTAGTTAGAGTCACGAATGATGGCAATCGAGTTTAGGTTTGTTCTGCGCACCTACATCACGCATTCTCCGACACCCAATAAGCGTTCAGCGGTGTTCTGAATGCTCTACTGTGAATGTCGTAGCCCATGCGAACATTAAAAGTGATCGTAGGGAGTTGTTTAGTGCCTTCTTATTCCATTTGTTGCGAGTTGTCATCGGTGATGGTGGTGTTAAGCAACAAATTGTGCATAAGCAATCGGGAGACTTAATTTGCAGGATACACGCTTTCTCCAACACAAAGCACGTGTACACGCGCACTGCAACCGTCGTTTGGAACCGGCAACTATACAATCCCCGTCTGTGCGTCGACATGCGCGAACCGCTATCGTTCGGGGATCGGACTGTAGTAACAAATGTAGTAGGAATTGGATGCCCTACCCACGTTCTCCACAGTGCTACAGCAAGCGCTGCTGGAGTGTTAACTGTCAACATTAAAATAATCGTCATGAAAATATTTCATTATTTTTCAATATATGCTGCAAGGACAGAGAAGCCGAAATATTTCTGCTTGTACGTTGGTGTCAATTATCAGGCTCTTCTCTCTCACTCGAAAACAAGATGGCTGTGGTTAATTCCCGCAGCTAAGAGAATTCTTAAGCCTTGCGTTCCATTAAAACAATTTTTTGATGCCGAAGCCAGACTACTTAAAATAATTTCAGATTTTTTCAGTAGTCCGATCAGTGAAATTTACTTCATGTTTCTGCAGTCAAACTTGTCTCTGTTTGAAAAAAATATAAAATCGTGGAGAAGAATAGTCTCGATATTGAAATAAGAAATATATTAATCGGCACTCAAAGATGTCTGAATGAAAGGAAGACTGCCAACTTTTTTGGCATGCAAACCAAGATGAACTTGAACAAATTAAATAATGATAACACTAACCAAGAATAATTAATTTGATTTCAAAATTTGAGGAAGAGACAGTGGCTTTCTATACCATAGCATTTGGTTACTTAGAGAATTGAGCTATTTCTTTTAGTAAATATAGTATTTGATTGAATGACGCTGCCTGAAACCCCAAATTCGTTGATGATTGAAAACAATTATACACCTGAATAAAAATGGTGTGAAGATTTCAGGAGACAATTGTTTTCAGTAATGTATGTATCTGAATAGCTTTCAACTGCCAACTGCTAAAATTATGCGAGTAATTGTTTTCTATTCCCGTAAACAACGCCGCTGTGAAAAGAGTATTTTCGCTGATTTCGGTCCAATGGACTGATGAAAGGAATCGACTGCTGCCAGGGTCTGTGGAATCAGTCTTCAGTGCCAGTTTAACAGCAAGCTCACTTGCTTGGAATTTTATAATTACGTAAAAGGGAAAAAAGACTTGCTGAAAAAGGTGAAATCTTCTAAAAAATTTGTTGTACCAACTACTTCTGCCCCAACAAGTTCCATGAAACTGTGTTCTAAATAAAAAGTAATTATATTAAATAAATTTTTTACTTCATTTTTACACCCCATCTCAGAGTTTCCCGACGAGGTCCCAACTGAGCTAGATACGGCAATCCTTGTTACACACGACTCAAACGCCCCAGCAAATCAGCTGTTTCCGATCAGTGGGTCACCTGCGAGCATGAAATGAAATAATGAGTAACTAGCACCTGGTGCAGGCGACGAATTTCTCGCACAGTGTAATAAAGGAGGCAGATGCTTTAATCAACAGGGGCAGAGGCCTTAGGAGTCTCACAGACGTCAGGAACATTATTGCGTTAACACTGTATATTTAGGCTAACCTGTTCAAATTTAAGAGTGTGAAAGTATTGATTAATTGAAATGAAAGAGATGTATGCATTCTGACTCATCTAAAAGTACTGATCTCATTCACCATAAAGTCGAAAAAACATTACCACCCCCTTTTCAGAAAATAGTATAACAGCCACCACGAGGAAGCTTCCTATTTAATGCAATATTCCGTTTGTAATAAAAATACCACACTGCGTGAGCTGTACAAACGGCAGTGAGTGCATACCTCCTGCGCATGTTCCAAACAGAGAAATGTCTTATAGCAGTGGCATCTGTACATAGTGCATCGGTTTTCTGAACGACCACATTAAGATCATCTCTGTCTGTGCGTTGGACTGCGCTTTCATCTGGAAATGAGACTTCTTGGCAATGACGAAAACTGCCAAAGTCGACGCAAATAATGGTCAGCTAGATTACGTGCTAGAAGTTTTAGATATCGACTGCGCCTCGTGCTAGCATCAGTATTATATGCATGGCGTATTACTTGTGCGTTTATATATGCAATGATCGTCATGCTATAAAAATCACCTTAGGCCATCTGTTTGTCTTTCTGGAGACGTTATACATACTGCATAGCTGATCGACTTCTGATTTGGTTGCATTATAAAAGGTTACCATATATGGCTTTTCCTTGTCACCAGATGCGGCATCAGTTGCATTATGGTGATGAATTTTGGAGAGTATCAGAACTGCCTTGTTTTTCTTGGCGACGCGTGACTATAGAATTGGGTTTTACTGAAACCAAAAACAGTGTTGTTCCCACCTCCCGGCTCGTTGTTCGTGTAAACTCTGGGGAAGTTTCTGGTTCACTCTTCTTCATAGTTCCAACCAGAGTAACACTGTTTTGAAGCAAGAAATCAGCTAATTTTAAGAAGGTGAACTAATTACCAGTGGTTATACGAGAGCTATTCGGAAAGAAAGCAACGATAGGTCGCGAAATGGAAACCACAGTGAAAATCAAAACTGTTTTATTTGCAATACTTTGCTACATCTTCCAGCTACTTCTCTACACAGTCACCGCTCAGACTTAGACATCTGTCGTAGAGTTGTACCAACTTTTCAATTCCCTCGTTAAAGAAGACAGCCGCCACTGCTTTTCGACTATTTTCTGCTCTGGACTGCAGCTCGTTGTCTCTGTCAAAATATTGTCTTCATAGCCAGCAGTTCATTTGAGCAGAGATGAACCTTAGGGGTAGCCAATTACGGGCTGTATTGTGAGTGATCAAACACTTCCCATCGAAAACGCTTCAGGAGCATCTTCATTGCCCCGGCAGAGTGCGGCCGAGAATTGTCGTGTAGAGAGAACGGTATGACAGTTATGGTACGTGGGTTGCAGACGAAATCTTTCGCCAGGCCCTCATACTTGGCGGGAGACGCTTATTTCTAGCCATCTTTACATTCTCACTGTGAGCTCAGAACTGAGAAGAGCGACGTGATGCGATCGATGGGAGTACGAGACACAGTGCCCAACGCATCTATGCAAAGCTTCATCAGATTTTCACTGTATTTTCCATTTCATGACCTATCGTTCCTTACTTTCCGAATAACCCTCGTATTATGCCCAGTCGTTGAGATCACAGAAGTGAGACGTTTCACCATATCTGTTGTTTGTTACTAATTGCAAAGGCCCTACAGACTGTTTACCAGCATTTGTTTTCAGATTTGCAGTGTCATACATCCTAGCATCCACCAAAGCAAATATTTTTAGCGTATGCTTACTCGGTTTGCTAGTGACGTACAGCCTGAAAAAACAACTATCGCTGAAAGCTTCTAGCTTTTCAGTAATAGTGCAATGCTTCCCAACTGAATAATCATTTTTACAATTATTCACAAAGGACGTAAACACTTCATGTATAGGTGCTAAGTTATCAACCTTCTTTCATTCGTGTCAGTATCCCTGTTGTCGAACCTCAAACAGTATAAGGAATGTAAATCGTCTTTCAGTCATTACCAGACGACATTAACTCAATTCCCATTTTGTTGGAGGCCCGTGTATCTTGGGTGTACTCATGGTTGTCTTTTCTTGCTGCATATAAATACAATATTCCAAACAGAGCTTTTATTTCAGTTCCCTCTTTCAGACGAGCATACCTTTCTCTGATATATTGTCCCTCTGCTTCAGATATCTTTTTATTAGTGTACTCAACAATGCTAGAGAGCAACTTATCGTTGAAAAAGCATTCCCAACATTCCATTGGTGTTGTGGTGTTCTTCGAGACCCCTTCCACTCCTGGTAAATGACTTCCAGTGTTTTCGTGTTCAGGTAAGAACATTTTTTGATAGAAACACTTTTGACCATTTTGTACAAGTGTTTCTCCTTAGGAAACATTCGTAACATGATTATCACAATCATTATCACTGCAGTACCTTTTTTGCTCAGTGTCTGCATTTTCTTTTGTTTCGACACGGTTTTCTTGCACTACACTATAAATACGAAAGTCTTCAGCTGCTTCATCCTCTTCTTACAACAGCCAGAGTACGATTTCCCTGTCAAGCGTGTTTTCCAGATTGTAGATGTTGAACATCTGTGAGGTCATATTGGATCTGAAGATAAATAAATACCTATTAGCAACAGCTATTACCCACAAATATTAAAAACTACAAGACTGTATGAAAACGAAGTATTTAACTTTAGTAACGGCAAAGGTCGCGGGGCGGTTGGTAGACTCCAGCGATGCAGCTTCTGGAACAGCCTCTTCCCTCCAACACCGTATTGCAACTAACGCGGTGTCGATAACCAAAATACGTTTGCATTAAATTAACTAGAAGACAGATGACTCCACAAATCCACCATTACATCTGTCGAATAAAAGTGCGTTTGATACCTGTGAGACGCCGTGAGATCACTCTAGGCTTAAGTAAAGCGTAAGATGCGGCACTCAGTTTACTTAAATCACGTTCAAAAACGTGTCGACGCTCATAGATAAACGAGAAGGATTTCGTCTTACGACATTTTCATTAATTGAACTTTTTTTCCGTTTTATTACAACCTCTGTGGGATTTGAATTTCTGTTCACTGCTTTATTGTTCAGCGGTGCCGGGAAAAAGATGATAACGCTATGCAATGTGCCGCCCAGTGTTGCCAAATCAGCTAACTCTGGCTTCGCGTTTTTTCACAATCATTTTGCTTCTTTCCTGGCTTTTTCTCTTGGCTGTGTGAAAGCATTGAAATTCACCTTGGTTATAATAAAATTATTTGCACTGAGCTGAGATTTCAAAACACGCTTTCATATCCCATTAAAATGTATTATTTGATTGAATTAAAAAGCACAAAGCTGTGTTGGTGTGTTTAACGCGCTCGTCAGAATACACATGCAGAAGACCAAAAACATAACTACGAAATATAAACAGTGGAGAGCGGTGTAGGAAAAGCTCTTGCTACGTAGCTGACATCAGCAAAGTTTCGCAACTTTTCAATAATGAAAGAAGCTATCCTACGCAAAGCAAATTTTGATTTATGCGTGATGAATAAGAATAAACAATGGGCCAGCGATTGAACTGGGGAAAGGAAGAGGGAATTTCTCTTCAGTGCAGTAGTTGGCTACGTGTAAGAAACAATGTAATTAGAGTGTGATACTACGACGTTTGTCCAGTAAGTGCGTAGCAAAAACATTGTTTATATTTTTTGTGATAAAAAGAAAGTTGTGCGAAAGAAACTGATATGGAAATGTTTATTTCATTACTTTTTGCGTCAAAATGTTGGTTTTAAAAATGATCTGATATATCTTATGCATATCGTAGAAACAAAATACTAAACTGTTATGCCTGCGTTCGAAGTATAAGTGCGTCCAGAAATTATTTCCGTAATGAGTTTCACAAAGCACGTCTCTAAATTTTTCTTCTCTCGTGCTTTCCCGAAACTTTACGTTTTTATGTATTTAAACATTATCTCCCCGGCTATTAAAGCCATTAAAAATGAGACGTCGTACACCCATTTCCGATGCAAAATCTTGTGGAACAGTTCTTTCCTGAGACTGTTTCAAACTGAATTATATACCCAGTATCAGTATTCCGAGTAAATTATTTTTCAAGAACTTGATTCCAAAATAAAAAAATATCCATCACAATATATAAGCGTTGATTACATTTTGGCTTGGAGTTGCACAAAATTACATCAAACTGTTGTTCGTACGGCTGGACTTATATAACAGTCTACCCCCCACCCCTTAAATACCTGACATATGCGCTGCAGTAAAATATAGATCACCGACGATAGCTTCTTTATTGTTTGCGGGCTTGTAACCACCGAGTGTTCGAAATGCCTCGACAAGTACCTCACACAAGAAATTCCTTAAAGAGTGGCTTAGAGAGGAAGGATAGGCTTGCTGAAGTTGACGCAACAAAGTTTTATTGCAAATTGTGTCGATGTGGACTCCTAACAATGCTCTGCTATGAAACCGTTCTCATCCCCGAGGAAAATAGAATACCAGACCATTATTAAGCGTGAGAAAACAAGTCATGCTGAGGGAACTCATGTACTGTTTGTATGCACACATACTGCTATAACAGCAACTCCTTATTTTGGTGAAATTTGTCGTTCAGAACTCTCCGATAGCAACACAGCCCAACATACGACGTCGTTGCTCGCATTTATTACATTTCATTGCTATGTTTTAACGCACAGTATAGATAGATGATGTTATGGGAGGCTAGCGAGCTGGTAGGATCACAAAGCAGACTCATAGAAGACGCGCCAAATGGTCACATAGCGTGAGAACAACGGGGCGAGCAAGAGCGGTATCGTACTGGAGCAGAGATTGTGGGGATTACCCTACCGCGCTGGGCGCTAAGAAGCGAATCCTCTATGATTTATATTTACTGTTGATATGCAGCTCCAACAGTTCTGATGAACTTACTTGCACTGAGAACTTGTTAATAACAATTTCACTATCACTCAGTTCATCAGGAAATGCTAATTACAAAATTTAGTTACTGTCACTGCTTACTGATAGACAGCATCGACCAGTCACAAGTGCGCCCTGAAAGGACAGGCGCCAAATTGCGAAGACAGCTCACTTCCAGTTTACGATCGATTTTCGAGGTTGCAACACGTGATGTAAAGCGCAACTCCGCGTAGGCCGTAGATACATAATTAATTGTTAAAATTGCCTCATGCTGATTCTAAGATTGTGTGAAGCATTGTTGTGACTTTCGCGATGCTTGGGACTAATGATTAACGACCTGAAGTCTTGTTATGAATATTAACCATAGACTGGCTCTAGAAATCGTTTTACTAATTTTGCGACTAATGAAATAAAACCAAAATAGCTGGCATGCTGACGTTGTACGATTCTTATTACGCATAGCATTTAAACCTACTACTTGTCATAATATTATGCACTGTGTACGGCAGAAGTAGAGCTGGCGACCGACGTAGAGGAAACAAAGTGGGCCAACGGTTACGGGACATCTGTAGAAAATGTGAAGTAAGCAAGTTGCTGCCAGGTGTGCTACAAAAAGTGACAGCAGACATTTCCAGTTGAAATCCACCGTGTTTGTTAGGTTCCATTTCGTGTAACGCACTGTGTACCTTATGGGGGTCATATCAGCCTTTACAGTGAGACTGCGTTTTAACACCGACCCTAATTAATATTCGTTACACTTGGCATCCTTTGTGTGGGGGAGAAATGGGTCTAAAAAGCGCTTAAAATGATAGTAAACATTAAATGCTCACAATATTCGTTGAAACTTCAGCGGGGATCCACGCAAACGATTAGGTGATAGGCCATTTAGTTTGTGTATTGAAGAGTCAACAGACGTTTGCTTAGGAAATTACCGGGTGATAAAAAAAAAGTCAGTATAAATTTGAAAACTTAATAAACCACGGAATAATGTAGATAGAGAGGTAAAAATTGACACACATGCTTGGAATGACATGGGGTTTTATTAGAACCAAAAAAAAAAACAAAGTTCACAAAATGTCCGACAGATGGCGCTGGACAGCAAAACGTCAGTGACTGCGCATGACAATCGTGTATAAGAGGAGCTGTAATGAGAGAGAGAGAATCAGATGCGCCAGCAGTCGCAGTATGTTGACGTTACCTGAAAAGGCGCTTTTAGTGAAGCTGTATTATCAGAATGGGGAATGTGCTAGTTCAGCGATACGATCCTATCGCCATAGGAAGGGGATTCGAACGGGTAAAGGTCCGTTGACAAATGCAGCTGTGGCGAAGCCACGGGTTGTTTAGACGATAGACCCCTTAGTGGCCGACCGAGCACAAGCCGTAATGTTGCTGAGACAGTTCAGGAAGAAATGGAGACTGTAGCGGGTTCGTCTATGCACGGGGGAGTCAGCGCTCGTGCAGTCGCACGTCGCACAGGCATTCCATGAACTACTGTTTGTTTGGCACTGAGGCTTATCCTCCGATGCTATCCGTACAAAATCCATCGGCATCATGAACTGTTACCTGGCGATTTAGTGAAGCAGAGGGCATTTGCGGTGTGGGTGTTTCAAAAGATAGTGGAAGATGACGATTGGTTGAGTAACGTGATGTGGACCGACGAAGCTCATTTCACGCTCCGAGGGTCTGTCAACGCCCACAACTGCAGAATTGGGCTACCGAAAATCCTAGAACTGTCGTGGAAACTCCATTGCACGAAGAGAAAGTCACGGTATGGGTTGGATTTACCACATCCACCGTTATCGCGCCTTTTTTCTTCGAGGAAATGCGTGATTCTGGTTTTGTAACTGCTACTGTGACGGATGAGAGGTACGCCGATATGTTACAGAATCGCATCCTCCCGAGCCTGGCTGATAAACACCTGCTGGAACGTACGATGTTTATGCAGGATGGCGCTCCACCCCATATTGCTAGACGCGTGAAAGATCTCTTGCGCGCGTCGTTTGGTGATGATCGTGTGCTCAGGCGCCACTTTCGTCATGCTTGGCCTCTCAGGTCCCCAGACCTCAGTCCGTGCGATTATTGGCTTTGGGGTTACCTGAAGTCGCAAGTGTATCGTGATCGACCGACATCGCTAGGGATGCCAAAAGACAACATCCGACGCCAATGCCTCACCATAACTCCGGACCTTTACAGTGCTGTTCACAACATTATTCTTCGACTACAGATATTGTTGAGGGATGATGGTGGACACATTGAGCATTTCCTGTAAAGAACATCATCTTTGCTTTGTCTTACTTTGTTATGCTAATTATTGGTATTCTGATCAGATGAAGCGCCATCTGTCGGACATTTTGTGAATTTTTGTATTTTTTTGGTTCTAATAAAACCCCATGTCATTCCAAGCATGCGTGTGAATTTGTGCCTCTCTATTTACATTATTCCGTGATTTATTCAGTTTTCAAATTTATACTGACTTTTTGATAACCAGGTGCTTGGGTACAGTTCTTCAGTACTCCAGTGAGAACTATGGAAATACTTTTTTATCTTTTCTGGAACTATCTGATCTTGAAAAAGGCAATGCTACTGTATTTAGCATTAAGAACACGTTAACTGAATACAGTCCTAAATCGTCTAATCTACAAGCACTTTGAGCCGATAACACCACTGTTAATGTAGGCATTGTTGATGGAGTGTATCAGAAGTTGAAACAGTACGTGCCGAATTTAATTTTAGGAAAGCGTGTGTGCCACTCGTTACTGCTAGCGGTATCAGCCATATCTGAAATTGCGCTTCCACGTCATCTTGAATTCATTGTTCATGAAACTTACAATTGGTTTTCCAAATCATCTATTAGGCAACACCCTTAGAGAGAGATTTATGGTTCAATTAATAACGGCAATAGCCCACTGAGGTTCTTAAGAGCTTGTATAACAATGTGGCGATCAACGGAGTCTGTGGTTTGCAGAATTTTAGACCAGTGGCTGGAATTGCGAACTAGGGTTGCCACCTTTGGCAAGTCGAAAGTCGAGGCACTTCACACAAATTGTAGCACTTAAATTCGTACTAAACTTCGTCAGTTCTTACTCTTGTACCGACACAGGACAATTATAGAAAAGTTGGGAGGGTCTCGAACCCATTTCGGTATCGGAAGGCAAAAAGAAAAACGTTACACAGCAGAAGTAGTGTACCACCTATATACTGATGGAGGAGGAGGTTAGACTTTAACGTCCCGCCGACAACGAGGGCACTCTGTGCATTTCTTATATGTGTACATTCTGATTTAAAGGAATTACAGCATGTAATAAAAGCATTTCAGTCCAACACCGCCGATCCCACAAACCTGTTGTCTAACAACAGATGTTTACTTCAGCATGCATAATTTATCTGAATGGACAGCGATATTTTATGGAACAGAAAACAATATGACTAGGACGAGAAAGGAACTTGTATAATGTTTGGACATGGATATTTAATAACGCTTATTTTAATTTTTACAACATGAGTAAGAGAGTACCTTCGTCAGTTCCTCGTGTTTTCTTTTGCCTTGCTTGTTTTACTCTTCTCTTGTTATCTGTTCTTAGTTATGTCTGTGTGGATATGGCCTAAGTGAATCAGTTATTTCTCCAATAATAACTTTAAATCAAAATGAATCTACTGTATTTTGGTTTTATTCGTTTTAACCACAATACTGCATTTTAACAGCTCATCTGAAGGAACAAGCGGTGAGCTTTTGTAACCAGAATTAGCCGGCGTGGTCGCAATCCGTCCAGCCGCCATTTCGTTCAGCTCAGTGTCATAATAATTACTTACCTTTGTCTCACAGGGATGCATATTTTATTTGACGAACTCCGATGCAAAAGTGGGTAATTTCCAAGAATGTTTGCCTATCGAAGCCGCTGGCTCCAAACGATAGATATCGAACGTGCGATTCTAACTCAATCACGCGACTGTGGTGGCTGACGTTATGAACACGTTTATAGCGGTCACTACAGGAACGACAAAAGAATAGCGTTACTGAAATAGTTGTAATTACAAAGGAAACGACTTTCCTAGCTCGTAGTAGACGTTGTCGTCATGAGAAAGTCCATTTGATGTGTATGCTACGGGAAGCATTCCCTTTTTGCCGTGACCTGGGCAGACTCTGACAATGTCACGCGCAAGTATGGGGAAATCCAAACAATTTTCTCCATTGCGTAAGCATGTAAGTAGCTTCTTCCACGTGTGGCAATCGGTCGAAGAAACGTCTACAATGCCAGACATCCCACTAACCACCGACTTAAATCGTGTGGGTTTTCCTAGCAACTCACAAATAATTTATCATAACGCCCGCCACCACAGTCGCGTGATCGATTTAGAATCGCACGTTCGGTATATATCGTTTGCAGCCCGCGGCTTCGATAGGCAAACATTCTTGGAAATTACCCAAAAATGCGAACAGAAATTGACACACGTATTATTTTAATTTTCGCGGCCATTGAATTCTTTAAACCAAGCCAGTTACTTCTAAAGAAACATTTAGTTTTCCTTTTCTTTCACGTAGTTGATAGGGAAACAATATTGTTATTACTATGAGATGAATTAACTCAATTTTCTCTCTCTCTCTCTCTCTGATATGACGGCGTATTTAATGAGATCTGGAACATGGTTCGCTATTGAACCAGTCCCACGTTGGACATTGTTTAAACGTAACGATTCTTTGCAATTCTTTTACTGCTCAGATCGCGTATATGCGCCGTTACAAAGCGAATGTAGTTCAAACGAAACTTCGCCATAAGCTGAGTTCGTAGTGCAGTTTTCTATGAGGCAATGCCATCTGGTAAAATTTGCAGTTATGTCTGGACAAAATATCAACTTCGTACAGACTGGCAATCAGCTCCAAAGAAATCTGGAGCTGTGAATGTCACGAAAAGTGACTACAGAGCTGGAGTCACAAACATTTGGGAAGATATGAAGTGGGACGACTGTGTAGATTTAGAAGTGGGCAAAGAATCCGAACTATCAGTTTAATAAGTTATGGTTACAAAATACCAGCACGAATACTTCACAAGAGATTGGAAAAACTGGTAGAAGCTGCCCACGGGGAAGATAGTTTGGATTTTGGAGAAGTGTAGGAACACGTGAGGCAATGCTGACCCTACTATTTACCTTAGAGGATAGGTTACGAAAAGGCAAACCTACGTTTATAGCAGTTTTTGCTGTTGCTGATCAACAGTCATACAATATTTTTTTAAAGAGACACACCACCGTTTGACTGTTTTATTGTTTATCGAAGTACAACCCAGGTGTCAGTCTTTTATGCCATTTTCAAGTATATGATATTATGTCTTTAACATACATTTCAGGACATTTAACATGTCAGACTCAAAGTTGGCCAATATATATATATATATATATATATATATATATATATATATATATATATATATATATATTGGCTTCTCACGAAGTGCCCGATGTATTTAAATTCACCATCTTGTAACAGATAAGTAAATAATCGACGGAGCACGTCTTTTTTATTAAAAAACTTGCTTACGTTAGTAACCAAAAGGCCGAAACCTGCGATGTACTTAAATAAACAATAAGACAGTAAATGCCGATGTATTCCTTTAAAAAATACGTTTCTAGAATTTGTAGGATAGAGAAACCTTCTGACAATATTAACCCTAGATTACAAAACCTATTCCTATAGTACAAAAACACATATCCCCGATAATTTTACGATTTTTTATTACTTCCATAAAAAAAACACTACAATAAATTGAAGATATAACGAAAATTGTATAATGCAAAACAAAAACATCTCTTTAAGCTTTTTATTGCACTTTTACAGTTTTATTGTTTCATTTAGAGCAGTTTGTGCACAAGTTTGCTCGATGTCCTATGCAGTAAGCACGGCGACATTCTCTGCAATATGTGACTGTCATTCTCCTTGTTTTTTAGAAGGGCAGGTGTGACAAACAGTTCTCTTGCCAGTCGTAGGTTGTTCTTACCTCTGCGATGGTGAGTCTTTAGTTAGGACATCTTGTTTGGCTATTCGAAGGTGTGTTTGTAGACTGGGAGTCTTCGTCATCCAGCGTTTAGCGAGTTCTTCAGTTAGGCGTATAAGAAAGTCCTTTCTTGGCAATCTGTTGGCTCTCTGCTGCTGATTATTGTGTGTATGGATAACCCAAGCAATCACACACCCAATATATAGTGGCCATCCTCTGATTTACAGACTACATGAATACGTGCCCACGTCTATTTCAAATCTGATATCATTGTAGTCCTCCGTTATGTGTGATTTCTTACTGCTGTCATTGATAGTGGGCTGATCGTGAGCGATTGACAGCTGGACAACCATTATATTTGGTTTTGCTTTGTATGAAACCAGGGTTTTTTTCTTTGTCAAAGTAAAACATAGACGTACCTACATTCCTGTTTTTCGTGGACAGAAGCTCAGGCGCTATTTCAGGTCTGTTGGAGCGAAGTCTCAACCGATGTGAGTTTATACTTCAAAAGGTCATCTGCCAGTTTCACTGAGATAAACCAGTTGTCTACTGTGATATTTCTATTTGACCCTCGAAGAGCCTTGGTCATTTCCTTTACATAAAATTCCCCGAGAGGCATTTCATTTGTCTCTGTGCATTTCCTTCAGTAACGTTGACCATAAAGTGTTTTTGTGTCACAGGCCATTCCCATTTTGATCCCATATTTACTTGGTTTATTTGGGATATACATGCGGAAAGGACATCGCCCACGAAAACCCAACAGTTGCTTATCTACAGCAACAAATAGGCCTGGCTTATAACAGGTTCTGTAGTTATGAACAAACTGCTCGCAAATTTCGCGTGTTGGTTCGAAATAATCGCTTTTTCTTCTTGCTTGACGACTTTCTGTGTTATCAAATATCGAGCATGAGACTAAAAATTCGAGCTTTTCGGAGCTCGTTGTGGCTTTGTACAGAGAACAGCATAAATCTGTCTTGAAAGTCTATCTTACAGACAGACGGTTGTTTTTCAAAGATGCTGTTATTAGGTAGATTCAAAGAATGCCTTTTAACTATGCTATGCAGGTTTGGTTTTGTGTGTATGTGTGTGTGTGTGTGTGTTGTTTTGTATAGTGATTTTCTCCTATCTATTTCTTCATTGGTATGTGCTACTACAGCGTTTACCACCTCAGTCGTGAAAAACAAAGAAAATGTCTCCCGAGGAGTCTTCGCTGCCTTAGTGTACGTTTACACTGCCTGCGATGCGATGCGACGCGATGCGAAGCATAATGGCCAAAGCGATGCAATACGATGGAGCGTTCACATTGCACACGATACAGCGCGCGCGCGATCTAGCCAGCAATTGAGCAGTCTCGGCACGATGTCGTGTTTCCTCGGCCCAGTAAATTCTTTTTTATTAGAAAACAGTGCTCTGAGAATTCAATGCAGTCGTGAATGGGTGCATGAAATCAACAAGGAGACGAGGGCTTTAGGAGAATTTCATCATTTGTACAGTGACTTGAGGATAAATTTTGGAGTTACTTCAGAATGAGTACAGAGACATTTTATTATACAGTGTCATCAGCTTCAAATAGATTACAGAAGCAAAACACAAATTTCAGAATGGCTATTACCCCTGAAAAAGTTATGATCACCATTAGGTAAGTACAATATTAAGTTTACAGCAATCATTTTCTTATGAAAAATTTACAAATTGTGATAGATTCAAACTTTCTTTTAATAAATTTTGACATAGTTGACAATGAGAAGTAAAGTACATCACAGTTCACTCACTTAAGTATCAAAGTTTTCAGAATCTTAGTGGCTTGAAATAACAATGTCATCAGGTTCAATTTCAGAAATGACTATTTCATTCTGCGGATTTCCAGCAATTACGATTTCAACTGGATTTTCAGGTGCATAGGGTGACATCAACGAATGTGCAGTGGAAGTGGTTGATTGTTCCAATTCTTCCAAAAGAACTTGCCGAATTTTTATCCTGGCTCTCAACTGAGCTGCTGGTGATAGTTTTCGCATTGCTGGCAGCAAACTCACTACAAAATGATAGCTGTCATCTTGCGTTTCTGATTTCGACATTTGTTGCTCAATTAGCTTCAACTTTTGCTTCTCTATATTTAGCAACTCAGAGTTTGTCGATTTCTTGGATCTCTTGTTTTGGTTTGTGTGTAGGGTGGATGAGAGAGGAGGCATCGAAACGCTACCCTCTGAACTTACAGACACTCTTGAAGACCTGGCTTGGTTGGTTTCATCAGGTGAAACACTCTCTTTCTCTGTAAGAGCTGGTGAAAATGGTACGTCGTCGTGTGCGTCGTCGTGTTGCGATGCTGTTCTTTTACTGTGATGAACGTTAGTCTTGGTCTTCCGTGGCGTCATTGTGTCAGTCAGGGAGGCCATTAGCTCGTACCACGGCCAATTGGATTGGAAATGCGGCATGCCACCTTCGTCTCCTGAACGTTCAGCACGAGTTTTTTTGAGTTCAGAGCGGAAAGTGTCACGTAGGTTCTTCCATTTATTCTTCAGTACCTCGCCTGAAAATATAGACGTGAAATTCCAAAATGACAGAGCAAACAGTAGTGCTTCAAGAAGAGCGAGGAGTGTCAGAGAGGCCTTCAAAAACTATGTCAACAGTCATTAACGCAAATATATTTCATGTCGAAATTATCAAATACTGTAACTATTGTGAACGTCATTTCATTATCAAAATACTGTAATAGTATCTATACACAATTAAAATTAGAAAATAAACGAAGTTGTTTGTGTTACTTATTTCTTGGAGTCTTGGAGTCTTGTAGCTTCAGCTATTTCATTCCATGCTTGACGAACAAAATCCCTATTGTCGTAATATTTATTTTTCTGCTCCCACAACACGGAGCGTTCATGCACACTGTTAATTAGTCTTTCGATGTCCATTGCAAGCAAGCAATTACTTCAGACGCAAGCGCAAACAAGCAATCGCTTCAAACACTCGCGCGAAACGCAAACTCGGTTGCGACTACAGCGGAGTCACCGCATCGCACCGCATCACATCGCTCGGCTCAGCCTGCAGTCTAAACGGGCACCGCTCTGTTGCCACTGTTCAACCAAGCCTGCCCATTGTCACGCGATTTCAGCGCTTCATCGCTCCGCTCGGCTCGGCATCGCATCGAGGGCAGTGTAAATTTAGCCTTAGCCTGTCCAATGGGCGCCTGAACGAAATGGATGTTTCTGCTTGGTGTGCGACAACTTCAACGACTGGTAGATATTGCAGACCAGCGGTAATTGTTCTTATCTTTAGAACCTTTCTTGGTGGCAACACAATACGTGTACTTCTTGGTGGTGAAGAAATTCTATCATCTTCTTCACTTTGAGATATGGATTCGTTAGAATTTTCAGATTCAAGCTGCTTCCGTTTTCGTCCCACAAGATTGTCTCTGGGACTGCTTCTACTTCCGTCAGTATTTGGCCCTGGGATATCTTCACGATCTGAATCAGCCAGCAAAATGACTACTGATGACCGAAGTAGCGAGGATATAATATGTAGATTGACAATGACAAGAAAAGCGTTTCTAAAGAACGAAATTTGTTGATATCGCATATAGACTTAGTGTCAGGAAGTCTTTTCTGTAGGTATTTGTCTGGAACGTAGCCATCTATGAAAGTGAAACATGGGCGATAAACAGTTTAGACAAGGAGAGAATAGCACCTTTTGAAACATGGTACTACAGAAGAACGCTGAAGATTAGATGGGTACACGTAAGTAATGGGGAGGTACTGTGGCCGGCCGAAGTGGCCGTGCGGTTAAAGGCGCTGCAGTCTGGAACCGCAGGACCGCTACAGTCGCAGGTTCGATTCCTGCCTCGGGCGTGGATGTGTGTGATGTCCTTAGGTTAGTTAGGTTTAACTAGTTCTAAGTTCTAGGGGACTAATGACCTCAGCAGTTGAGTCCCATAGTGCTCAGAGCCATTTGAACCATTTGAGGTACTGTGTAGAACTGGGAAAGAAAAGAAACCTGTGCGACAACCTGACTAGAAGAACGGATCGGTTGATAGGACATATTATGAGACATCAAGGGATTACGAATTTAGTACTGAAGGGAAGTGTGGGGGGTAAAATTGTAGAGGGAGACCAAGAGATGAATACAGTAAGCAGATTCAGAAAGATGTAGTATTCAGTTGTTATTCGGGGATGAAGTAACTTGCACAGGATAGAGTAGCATGGAGAGTTGCGTTAAATCAGGGCTCGAACTGAGGACCACAATAGCAACAGTGAGATACAGGTAAACTGCTGTTTCTCTAGAAATGAGACTGCGTGCAGAACACTTGTACCACACACATCTGAACGTTGTTCGAAAGTATGGTGCCTAGAACAGGCCTGAATAACAGGGGATAATGACTGCGTACAAAGATGTGCAAAGTAAATGGTCGCAGGCGTGTGTCAGTAGCAGGAGATTGTTGGAGAAAAGATTAAAATACTAAACGTACAGACACTGGAAGAAAGATGCCGTATATCTCGCGTAAACCTGCTTAAAAAAATCTTCAGGCCCCTGTATATGCAATCTGCAGGGATAGTGCAGATATAACCAGGAAAACAAATAATCGCACCCACACATACACCCTTTGCTTCCAGTCTCCGTCCAGTAGATGGGACAAGAAGAAACGTAAATGAATTGTATAATAATAATAATTACCCTTTGCACACACTTCACTTTAATTCGCAGATTTTGGGTGTAGATGTAGAGTTGATACACAGAATCACTTGCATGGAAGCTTCATTTTTTCTTGCTGGCATGCAGTATTTCCTTAATTTTTCTCTCTTCATCTACGTATTACTGAAGTAATTACAGTTCGCAGCTTTCTTACCTTGTGCAATGATTTTCACGTATATGTGAATATAAGATGATAAGGTGCGTGTTTCAGGGCGTTTACTGTGAGTGAAACATCACCAAACCAAGAACTGTTTTATTAAAAAAAAAAATTGTTGTGTGGTGGAGTGGCATCGACGCCAAGCTCTGTTCCAGCACTGACTGCGCCGCGAGAATGTCAGCTGAATGATTGCTCTGAAGTTCGTCTTCTCGAAGGTTTGCTTTCGCAATTGATGCCGATCGTTATAGATCTGTCATGAGTTAGCGCTTCGGTTTCCCGAATTGTGATTTGTGATACTTTGTTGCGGTCTCCCGACGATTTGAGGTTTTCAGCGTCTCTAACTCCGCGAGCAACATGTGTCAACAATCTCAGCGTTGCCTTGGTGCTTCTCCAGAACTCGATGACGACACCGCGGACGTTTGTGAGCTCTTGTAACGACCGCATCTGTAGACTTGTTACAGATCTCTCCCACACAACGGCCTCCCAGTAGCTTGGATTACAGGAGTGCGCCAGAACTCCCAGCCAGCAACAGCTACCTTTGAACCGGGTGACCTGTCGTTTCCGCTTGTCCGAGCTTACTACTCTTCCCCCCGTTCACATTTTTCATGACGTTGTTGTCATTTTTATTATTATTAACTCCACAGGGTCCACTTACCAAGTCAATCTCGCTGGGTAAAAATGGCATTAAGTTGAAGTAATAAAAATGTAATACAAAATAAAAGAACTACAAAACATTCAAAACCGGGAATGACAAAGTTTTATCGACCAGACAATATTTTCATGTCGTAATAATAGAACAAAGTGTGTTTCTTAGAGTAAGGAAATCCTTTCCGTTCCACTTGGCTGCATCCGTTATTACCAGCTACAACTGGCGGGAACTATGCAAGTGACACGGAGCACGGCGTGTCGGTTGAAACCTTGAGGGTTGCCGTGCTTACAGTTTCGGCGGGTAGGTGGCGGGCGTGTCGACACGCTACCAGTACTTTACACGCTACCCTGCAAGTGCAGACTGCAGACCGCAGAGTCGTTTGATAATTCGCATGGGCAAGCAACGATATGCTTGGGCGTCGTTTTCAATACGTTTTAAAATGGAACTTTTCCATGCATAAGATTCAGTTCTTTTTTCACAAGTTTAATGAACCATCATCATCCTCTAAATAGGTTTACCAGGTTATTTTAAAGTAACGTAAGATGTTGACAGGGACCTGAAAGTGTAACATCCTCTTTGTCGAAATTAGCAACTGTTTTTGGAAATACCTGGGCGTATAATTTAAAAGAATATTGATCTCTTCCTGTTTGAAGTGTATGTTACAGCTTGTAGTTGACAAATGCTTCATTACCTATTACTCTTTCATCAGATCCTACGAGGAAAATAAAACAAAACTAATAGGCTAATTTACGACAGACTTCTTTAATATGTATTTTTATTGCTTAAAATGTATGTACATCTCCGAGCGTTGCATTCTTTAAGGCTGCCGTTGCTAGTGTTTTGCCCAAAAATGACGCCTCTGTTTTTTACTACCATCGGTCTCCCCGAGATTCCCCCCTCACCTCCTTCACCAACAATATCCAACGGCACAACAATGCAAAGCTCCTGTTATACTTTTAATCATTGAACTCAGATGACCAGAAGTCCTCATTTTCTGGAGACAGTCCTCACTTTTCATGCTTTGTCCTCAATTCCTTTAAAACTGATTGAGAACAACAAATATTCTCAATTTCTTATTTTTTGTTCTCAGTTTTTGAAATTTCAAAAAATAATTGAAATAGGAAAAATGTGCTGAACATTTTAAACTAAAACTCAGTTGAATACACCAATGCAGCATCTATTATTTATTTTATTTTATTGCAAAAAGCTGGACTAATATAGGTATGGAACTATTTTCTGGCACGAGTGAATTTTTTCTTGAATTTAGAAATTGTGCTATACTGACGGCAGACATACCGAAGCATCACATTTGGCCATCTGGATAATAGTGGTGTTATTTTGTCTCTGTTTTAACTGAAACTGAGGAATAAAGCTCATCCTCTCCAGGATTCACTTTCTTGCGATAAAATAAATAAATGACCCCTTGTATGTATTTTCTACTGAGAGTTCTACAACTCTTATTAGCCGGCGCAGTGGTGTAAGCGCTTGGCTTCTGATCATTCGTTCGAGATGGGTCCGAGTTCGAAACCCGGTGAGGCATGGATGTTGCGTTTGCCTAACGGCTCTGGCTCTTTCCCTACACTAATCAGTGGCCTTAAATTAGGGACGGGAGACTACTAATAGCTTATTGAGTTGCTCACGGTGGTCGTTATGCCCTGACAAAAAAATGTTTCTTCAGTAAATTTTTTTCGTTAAATTTTCAGAAATTTATCTTGTATAGAATCACAATAACATTTCAGTGCGAAATCAAAATGTGCTGCCCCACTGAGTAACATTTAAAATTTATCGGAACTAATACTCTGAAGGATAGTATTTTATCCTTATTTTATACGCATTTCACGTGAAAAGTCACTCAGATTCATGGTATTTTACTGGACGATCATGATACAATAGAGTAAGTAAGTAAAGACTAGCATTGTCAGATTTTTTACTCTGTAAGGGACAAATGTTCAGGTGGGAAAAAAAACCAACGGGATTCCATTTTTTTTTACCCGGGACAAGTGAAAAGCAAAAATTATTTTCTTGTGTTTTATTGGTCTTTGTTATATTTTAATGAAGTTTGTTTAATAAGTTTTAACGTGCTTTTATTTGATCTTACATATTTAAAAATATCAGTAAAGCTATAATTATAGTTGAAAATTGTCATTAATTCATTTGTTTATCAAACTCGGGGTACTTTTATTTCGTACATCAGTGTATTTTAAAGTAATTGTGAAAAAACCCTTGCTATGAAGCAGTTGGTATTAGAGATAGTAAAGCTGAACAATAAGACGTGCAAAATATTAGGGATTTCATTCTTGGAAAACCCTACCATGATTTTATTCCATTTCTCAGTCCCACCCTTATTTTATCATCAAAACACTATGCCATCTCCAGGCGTATTTTAATTATTTGAAATTCATAATTTAAGGTATCAATGTTCAGTTGATCGGCCCTTAAAAGATGCGCAGTTTTTTGAAAATAGTCTTAATGTATTTGTGATTTTAGGTTTAAAAGCAGTATCTTGGAAAGGATGTTGTTTTCTGAGAAATCATATCGTGGAAACAAATATCCTACAAAACTGGTGTAGAACTGTAGACAATCGTTCCGAATAGATTCTTTTGTGTTACTGCTTAATTCATCCATTATTCCGCTTGACTTACTTCCGAAAAAGTTGTCTTTTATTCTTTTCTCAGTCTTTTCAAGAATCCCGCGCATTTCAGCATTCATCTCAACAACCGACACGGAATCTGATTCAATCATCTTCATTTTGTTTCTACCGAAAACATTACATTATGCAGAAACGACGAATACGCCAAAGTTTTTTCTCTTCTTCTCTTCACATGTGATTATCTTTTCTGCTAGACGAGGACATTCAGTGCGGAATTCCAGAAAATGAGATTTTAGTACAGGCTACATTTTTGGATTGGCTTCCGATGATGGCCCTTAAGTTCTCACCTGCAGACAGATCTGGTGACCCGCACTGCTATTTTCTTATTCATTATTAACCCCACATATGCATTACCCCTATTTAATTTTGTATTTATCGAACTTCACTAATTCCCACTATATCTAACTTTAACCTATCCATTTCCCCTTTTAGATTTTCTAACCTACGTGCCCCGCGATTAAGCGATCAGACATTCCACGCTCCGATCCGTAGAAAGCCAGTTTTGTTTCTCCTGATAACGGCATTCTCTTGAGCAGTTTCCACCCGGAGATCCGAATGGGATACTACTTTACCTTTGGAATATTTTATCCAAGAGGATGTCATCATCCTTTAACCACAGAAGAGCTGCATGCCCTCGGGAAAAATTACGGCTGTAGTTTCCCCTTGCTTAAAGTGAGATGGATAATAAACAAATGGAAGAATGTAAAACAAACAGGCAGAGGCAAACAGAGACGCGCGGCTCCGGGAGAGAGGGTGGAAAGCGGTGAATATCGGCCAAGCCCGGCATTATCATAGACTGACAGTTGAGCTAATCGTATCTTCATGCGGCGCGTGCGTAAATAATTGGTACTTGCCAGCTAAGGGCGAAAGATTTCGCAACAGTAATCGAACAAGGTTGAAATACGGGACATAGTTTGTCCCGGCAGAACATTTAAAATTATGCCGGAAATACGGAAGGTCTGGCAACACTAACTAGAAGCCAAAGTGACACAGTAAACGTATTCGCCAGAATATATGTGAAAATCTCTATTAAATTGAAGATTACAAAATAAGGTGTTCAAATGGTTCAAATGGCTTTGAGCACTATGGGACTCAACTGCTGTGGTCATCAGTCCCCTAGAACTTAGAACTACTTAAACCGAACTAACCTAAGGACATCACACACATCCATGCCCGAGGCAGGATTCGAACCTGCGACCGTAGCAGTCGCACGGTTCCGGACTGCCAAAATAAGGTGTCATGACTAGTAAATATGCTTGGAATTGTGGAAAATGTAAGTCAAAGAAAGGCTCGCGTCGAAAGGTATGCAAAAAGCCTAAAAAAAGTTCAGTACCTGCAGAATGCGAGCATCGGAAACGAAAATAAAAGACGGCGCAAAGCGATTACGTATCTGGCCCATCGGGCATAGCGGTTAGCAAAAGTCCAAGCTTGTGATATAGCTATTCCGTAACCATCATACTACTGTGTTACCATTGTATTAAAGAGTTTGATAATTAAACTACCTATTAATACCAACCACTTAATTATGATTTTATCCAGGCGTTTTCACGGTAAATATACGGCGCGTACCCGGACTGCTCACGCACAATATTTTTTTCTGGTACTTTAGAACACCAGTCTTCTCTGTAGTTAGTCTAAAAATGATCTACGATAAAACCAAGATGAGTGAATGGACACCGAAGGAAATAAAATTGTCGGAAGTAAGTAACTGCAAAAGGTCATAACATATATGCATCTGCGTCAACTTGTAAATACACTACTGGCCATTAAAATTACTACACCACGAAGATGACGTGCTACAGACGCGAAATTTAACCGACAGGAAGAAGATGCTGTGATATGCAAATGATTAGCTTTTCAGATCATTCACACAAGGTTGGCGCCGGTGCCGACACTTAGCTTTTCAGATCATTCACACAAGGTTGGCGCCGGTGCCGACACCTACAACGTGCTGACATGAGGAAAGTTTCCAACCGATTTCTCATACACAAACAGCAGTTGACCGGCGTTGCCTGGAGAAACGTTGCTGTGATGCCTCGTGTAAGGAGGAGAAATGGTTACCATCACGTTTCCAACTTTGATAAAGGTCGGATTGTAGCCTATCGCGATCGCGGTTTATCGTATCGCGACATTGCTGCTCGCGTTGGTCGAGTTCCAATGACTGTTAGCAGAATATGGAATCGGTAGGTTCAGGAGGGTAATACGGAACGCCGTGCTGGATCCCAACGGCCTCGTATCATTGGCAGTCGAGATGACAGGCATCTTATCCGCATGGCTGTAACGGATAGTGCAGCCACGTCTCGATCCCTGAGTCAACAGATGGGGACGTTTGCTAGACAATAACCATCTGCACGAACAGCCCGACGACGTCTGCAGCAGCATGGACTATCAGCTCGGAGACCACGGCTGCGGTTACCCTTGACGCTGCATCACAGACAGGAGCGCCTGCGATGCTATACTCAACGACGAACCTGGGTGCACGAATGGCAAAACGTCATTTTTTCGGATGAATCCAGGTTCTGTTTACAGCATCATGACGGTCGCATCCGTGTTTGGCGACATCGCGGTGAACGCACACTGGAAGCGTGTATTCGTCATCGCCATACTGGCGTGATGGTACGGGGTGCCACTGGTTACAGGTCTCGGTCACCTCTTGTTCGCATTGACGGCACTTTGACCAGTGGACGTTACATTTCAGATGTGTTATGACCGGTGGCTCTACCCTTCATTCGATCCCTGCGAACCCCTACATTTCAGCAGAATAATGCACGACCGCATGTTGCAGGTCCTGTACGGGCCTTTCTGGATACAGAAAATGTTCGACTGCTGCCCTGGCCAGCACATTCTCCAGATCTCTCACCAATTGAAAACGTCTGGTCAATGGTGGCCGAGCAACTGGCTCGTCACAATACGACAGTCACTACTTTCGATGAATTGTGGTACCGTGTTGAAGCTGCATGGGCAGCTGTACCGGTACACGCCATCCAAGCTCTGTTTGACTCAATGCCCAGGCGTATCAAGGCCGTTATTATGGCCAGAGGTGGTTGTTCTGGGTACTGATTTCTCAGGATCAATGCACCCAAATTGCGTGAAAATGTAATCACGTGTTAGTTCTAGTATAATATATTTGTCCAATGAATACCCGTTTATAATCTGCATTTCTCCTTGGTGTAGCAATTTTAATGGCCAGTAGTGTATGTTAGAATGCTACATAAGTTCATAGCGTTTTTGCGTTACTTGTTAGTATTGCGGTTGCTGGGGGTTTATTTATCAATTGTCATTTTTTTTGTAGCTCACTTTTCCTATTTGAGTTTATATATTGTCATTTTCTCATCTGAAGATTGTGAGTGGGGCCGTTTATGCCATAAAATGGAGTTCAGTTGGATCAATCGGAACATTTTCGATATATTCTTCTGTTTGAGTTTAATAGAAGAGTGAAAGCAGCGGAGGCAGCGAGAAGCATTTGCGTCGTGTACGGGGATAACGCCACTCGGCAGAGCACGACAAGAAAATGGTTATCTCGTTTTAAGGAGGATCGTTTCGACATTAGCGACTCTCCATCTTCAGGAAAAACCTTTGGAGTTCCATGAAACTAATTTAAATGCATTAATCCAGAATGATCCACGTCACTTACCGTAAAAGAGTGTAAAATCGATCAGATTTTACAATTTTTTAAATTAATTTTGAGGTTATGTTACAAAGTTAGATGACCAGAAATTTGAAACTTTATTACAGCATTCTTTCGTTATCAGATGCCTTAAACTATTTTAAAAGAGTGTCATTAAAAAAAAAGATCGAAGTAACCCGCCTAAATAGGTTAAAGTCGGTCACGGATTAAATATAGGGTCAAGTCGATGACTGATTAAATTTAATGGAAGATCGGCTTTAGAATAATATAAGACTGAAATCGACAAGTAAAAATGAATAAATATATTAGTTATCTATATTTCTTGAATTTCATTATTTATGTTTAATTAATTATTTAATCACAGTCACATACAAAAAGAATATCTTAGTATTTATTTTAATACAGCGGACATGGTTACAGCTGTTATTCATATACACTGAAGAGGCAAAGAAACTGGCACATCTGCCTAATATCGTGCAGGGCCCCCGCGAGCACGCACAACTGCCGCAACACGACGTGGCATGGACTCGGCTAAAGTATGAAGTAGTTAGTGGTGAAGGGAACTGACACCACGAATCCTGCAGGGCTGTTTATAAATCCGCAAGAGTACGAGGGGGTGGAGATCTCTTCCGAACAGCGCATTGCAAGGCATCCCAGATATGCTCAATAATGTTCACGTCCGGGGAATTTGGTGGCCAGCGGATGTGTTTAAACTCAGAAGAGTGTTCCTGGAGCCACTCTGTAGCAAATCTGGACCTGTGGGGTGCCCTGCTGGCATTGACCAAGTCCGTCGGAATGCACAATTGACATGAATGGATGCAAGTATCAGACAGGATGATTACTTACGTGTCACCTGTCAGAGTCGTATCTAAACGAATCAGGGGCCCCATGTCACTCCAACTGAACACGCCCTACACCATTACAGATCCTCCACCAGCTTGAACAGCCTGCTGGCATCCAGGGTCCATGGATTCATGAAGTTGTCTCCATACCCTTACACGTCCATCCACTCGATACAGTTTGAAACAAGACTCGTGCGACCACGCAACATGTTTCCAGTCATCAACCGTCCAACGTCGGTGTTGACTGGCCCAGGCGGGGCGTACAGCTTCGTGTCGTGCAGCCATCAAGGGAACACGAGGGGACCTTCGGCTCCGAAAGCCCATATCGATGACGTTTCGTTGGATGGTTTGCATGCTGACACTTGTTGATGGCCCAATATTCAAATCTGCAGCAATCTGCGGAAGAGTCCCACTTCTGGCACGTTGAACGATTCTCTTCAGTCGTCGTTGGTCCCGTTCTTGCAGGATCTTTTTCCGGCCGCAGCGATGTCGGAGATCTGACGTTTTACCTGATTCCCGTTATTCATTGTACACTCGTGAAATGGTCGTACGGGAAAATCGCCAGTTCCCCGCTACCTCGGATATGCTATGTCCCATCGCTAGTGCGCCAACTATAACATCACGTTCCAACTCTTAAATATTGATAACGTGCCACTGTAGCAGCAGTAACCGATTTAACAACTGCGCCAGACACTTGTTGTCTTATATAGGCTTTGCCGACAACTGCGCCATATTCTGCCTGTTTACGTAACTCTGCATTTGAATACGCATGCCTATACCAGTTTCTTTGGCGCTTCAGTGTAATTAACGAGAAATCATTAATAAAATGAACAAAAATTACTGCTAGCTGTTAATATTTTACACATTATACAAAAAATAATTACTCTTAATGGAAATGAAATGGCCACAAAGAAAGTTTTTCTTATTCAACATCTTTTAAATTAATCTTGCCAATGAGTTGAAATCTTCCTTGACTTATTTCCCTAACTGCAACTCTTTTCATAATCTCACTTAGGTTGACAATTGCTTCATCAATTGAGGTGGGGTACAGAGAACATGTTCCCTTCTTCCTCAGAAAACTCATCTCCTGTCATTGCAGTTATTCTGGCAATGGAAGGTTTATTTTGGTCTCTTTTTTTTGTTTTTAATGTGACCAAAACCAAGTTGCCAACCTCATACATATTTTTTTTTCCTGCAATTGTTGATTTCTTTCTGCATCACTGGAATCTAAACTTTCGCCTCCTTCATCTGTTGCTTCTGAAAACTGATGATCTTTATCAGGTTCCAAGCACAGAGGGCTATAAATTCTTCCATCTTCTCCGTTTTTGATATCAAAAGCCAAGAAACCCTTTCTCA
Organism: Schistocerca serialis cubense; assembly: GCF_023864345.2. Lineage (NCBI taxonomy): Eukaryota > Metazoa > Arthropoda > Insecta > Orthoptera > Acrididae > Schistocerca > Schistocerca serialis. The sequence goes on from NC_064642.1 coordinate 233,392,281, forward strand.
GCACAACTTCTAACCTTTTTTCCCGTTTTTTTTGTTTCACTTGTGGATATGTTTTCTTTTTGGATCCTCTTCAAATGTTCTCGGTAAAGATTCTTAAGCGGGAAAAGACTGCAGAGGTGTCCTTTTCCCTTTCATCAGGAATTTCACTTGACACCTTGTGTCGATTGAAGGGAACCACGAAATCCCTCCTTCACAATTTCATGAGTCCTGGTACCAACTACATCGAAGATCGATTTCAGCATTGCGAGGGAACTCGGTCTATGGCAGTGTCCCTCTATTATTCATCTTCCAAGTGTTCAAAACTTTCCGCCATGCAGCCTTCAAAGGGCGAAAAAATACCACATCAAGGGTCTGGCAAATATTTGTTGTGTTTGGCAGATGTAGCACAAAACTTATGTTGTTTTCTTCGCTGGAACGGACTATGTGAATGAACACGTGATTTGATAAGGCAGCAGAGTTGGAGATTTTCTCCGCTCTGGGACTGGGTGTTTGTGTCGTCTTCACCGTCGTCATTTCATCCTCATCGACGCGCAAGTCGCCGAAGTGGCGTCACTTCAAAAGACTTGCACCACGCGATCAGGTCTACTCGCCGGGACACCCTCACCACACGGCACTTCATTTCATCACCAATATTGACCTTACGGCCATCCTTTCGTTTTGCATACGGTAGGACAATCTTGATGAACCAATCATTGAAAATTATGTCGAAACAGCCATTTGAATTTCTATTGAATGCTGAACCTTACATCCCTCCTTCGCGCCACCCAGGGTATAAGTGTTTGGCTTTATAAACCGTACATGGAGGGAGAGGATTCGCCAGCAGCTGCAGCCACCACTACACTCGTGCTAGCCATTGATGTGTCTACGATCCTTTCAGCACGCTTTACACCACGCTGAAGGGAAGATATGCGCGAAATCGGCTCAAAAAATCGAAATTTCTTTTACGGTCATTTCAAATGCTTTGTAGTTTTCTTTGTAAAATGAGCTTTGTTTCATGCAAATCTGGCAACAATTTTCCGAGATATCGTCAATTTTACAATACGTTTCCTGTCAAGTGCCACACCCATTTTCTTATTACTGTAATATTTCGTGCATATGACCTCGTGGTATGTCATTGTGATGTTATCTTTGATTTACATTTCAGTTGTTTTCCAGACTGTAATAAGGGTGACAATTGAACACGGTGATCACTTTGTTTTGTTTATTTACACACGTGAACTGCTGTTCTGATTCATTTCTGCAAAAGAAATGCCGGAGAATAAAGAAGTTTTCACCAAAGACAAGATTCAGAGGAAATCAATATACGAGTAATAAAAGCAGCAAGCAAGAAGAATGTCTGCCTTCACGTACTTCAAACAAGCAACCCGTAAGTGCATCAAGAATGAAGTTGAAAGTAAAACTTGATTCTATGTTTGACTGTCACATAAACCTTCAAAACAGAGAAAACTGTGGAATATTATAATTTACTTGAAGATACTGAGTGAATTTTTCAGTTCACATAAACAATGTAAGGAGTTTGGTGGTATTATATCTTTGGCGAGAAAAGAAATATTCGCAAGGGTATTGTGAGTCAGCTAGTTTTAGAATGTGCTAAGTGCAAATATACTGCGGCAACAATGACGTTTAGCTTAGGTCCAACGAAGTTACATGACAATAATATACGGCTTGTATATGGATTCAGATCAATAGGTAAAGGTATGCACGCAGGAAAGACTTTCTGTACACTTTTAGATGTCCCTCAGCCTCCCACGGGATTTTCAGTTTATTACAAAGTCATTGGTTCAACTGCCACTGAGGCCAATGAAAGAAGCAGCTCAGCAAGCGATAAATGAAAACACCGAAGATTCCACACACATAACAGCTTGTTTTGATGGTTCATGGCAGAAACGAGGCCACACGTCTGCCAATGGCATCGTTTCTGTCACATCTTTTGACACTGGAAAAGTTTTAGATGTAGAAGTGATGAGTAAATTTTGCTTTGTTTGGCAAAATGACCCAGGAGCAAAACACATCCTTAAAAAAAATTATAGTGGACCAAGTGGGGGTATGGAGGTGTCTGAGGTACGAGAAATATTTCAGAACTCTGTCAGTGCAAGAGGTGTCATGTACACGAAATATCTCGGTGATGGAGACAGTAAAGCTTTCCCAAAAATCTGTGAAGAGAATCCACATGGCCCTGACATTCAGATTACAAAACTAGAATGCATAGGACATGTTCAGAAAAGACTTGGCTCAAGGGTGAGTAAGCTTCTAAAGAAAAAGGCAGGAAATAAATTAGAAGATGGAAAAAAACTTTGAGTAAAAGGACGTCTTACAAACTGCCAAACAGAGAAGTTGCAAGTTTACTATGGGTTAGCCATAAGAAGGAACTGTAATGATTTGGAAAAAATGAGAAGAGCTGTATGGGCAATATTTTTCCATAAAGTATCAAGTGATGAAGACTCACAACACAGCCTTTGGCCAAACGGTCCTGAAACTTGGTGCTAATATAATTGGGCATTATGTTCTGGTGAAAATTATAAACACAAACACTCTTTACCTCTAGCAGTTATGAGTGCAATAAAACCTATTAGGGACTTAGCTAGTACTGATCTACTCAAGAAGTGCTTACATGGAAAAACTCAAAATTTGAATAAAAGTTTGAACTCTGTAATTTGGAATCGCCAACTGAAAACGGTCTTTGTACACTATGAAACTTTAAAATTTGGGGTATTAGACGCTGTTTTGTGTTTTAATGATGGAACGTCAAAAATAATTCAGGTACTGGAGAGACTTGGAGTAAATGTAGGTGCAAACACTTAGACTGGCATTGCGTAATATCGATTTTTCAAGAATTCGTAAAGCGGACATAGCTGCTCTCAATTCCACAAAAGAAGAGAGAAAAAGAAGTGGAGCCAAGAATAAAAGAACGGAAGATGCCTACAATTCAGATGATGCTGAATATGGTGAAGGAAAATATTAATTGTATGTACTGTAACAAAAATTTGTAAATAATATACAATGTAAATAATATACAAATAAAACTTTAAACCAAGTTTTCTCAAAACTACATTTTTTATCCTGTACGTACCATTATTTCCTGAATGTTTTTTTCACAGAACGTTGAAATTTTGTGCAGTTGTTCCAAGACAAAAAATGAACAAACACATGCACATTTGGCATTGTGTATTAATTTTGAGGTAGGCCAAAAACAATTTTATATATATATATATATATATATATATATATATATATAAAAGAAACCAAATGTTTGAAAAAAATGTAAAACGGTCTCTACTAACCCGATGTGCCTGAATTTGCACTAGATTAAAGCAATTATTACTGAAATATGCATACCAAGTTTCAAGGTTCTATGTTTAAGTTTGTTCGGAAAAAGTATCTGAATACCTCGGAAATGTGCATTGCCGGCATAGGGAAGATGGTTCGCGTCTGTCTCCCCTTAACTAAGACTTTTGTGGGCATCAGAAAAGTTGGTTTCGTCAAAATTTATTATGTTTTCTGGGGGCACTCCATCAATAGATTCTTGAAGGTTGTCAAAGTAGTTTTTCATTTCTTTTCTAGTTATAGCGCATCTTGGTCGCTTCACATTCTTAGACATTGTATGTTAAAGCTGCTTGTGACGTCGGAGGAAACTTTTCATTCAATCCTTGCCAGGTCTATTATCTTTGAAACGCTTCTCGCGCCTACCCTCACGATTCAGATAGTTCTGGACAATATGTGCAACATCTCTCTAACGTGTAGTGGAAATCCCCATGCTGCACTAAGCATGATACCTTCAACTAAATTGTTATCGTCTTCAACATTAAGTACAGTTTGGCGGCCATTACTAAGGAGATGTCTGTTGTGGATTCAGTCATTCAATGTTGTGTATGGCACGCATACTGAACTGATGCTCGCCTGATACTCATTCTACCAGACTGAACAGCCTTGAATGTCAGTTCCAGATACTTGGGATAATAATTTCTTTTTCCTGCATGTCCAACCTTGTTTTTGTAATTCGATGGCATAATCGACTTGAAAACACGACTCTCTGTGCTGCGGTTTGATTTCGTCTTATACATGATAACTGAAAATACTATTTTAACTGTGTGTCAGTGTTGCCATCTAGCGAAATACTAAAATTTATCGAACTAACAGACTCAACATAAAGAAAGTCGCAAGTAATCGATTTTACCCTCTTTTACGGTACTCGAGAACTGGAAAATATGAAGTGTTATCATTCCACCATCGTGCGACATTTGAATGCTATGGGGAAGGTTCAAAAATCAGGTGTGTAGCTACCGCACGCTCTAAGCGGAAATTATCGGTGGGTTGCCATATGTGCATCTCTGCTTTGTCGTCATCAGTTGGCTCGTGAACAATAGCGACCATTTCTATTCTGTATCGTTACTGGTGACGAGAAATGTCTTTATGCTAATACGAGGGAAAGAAAGGAATGGATTAGCCCAAACAAAGCAGGAATTTCCCGCACAAAGACCTGCGTGCATCCACAAAATATAATGTTAATGATTCTGGTGGAACAGCGACGGTGCGATGTACTACGACTTGTCAAACACAGACGTCTTGCAGACGCAGTCCAAGAACAACAACCAGGAAGACTGCGTGAAGTGACACTGCTCCACGATAACGATTGCCAAAACGCTACGTAGGAATTGGTTTGAGGAGGCATTCCGCGCCTACCTTATTCGCCTGATTTTGCGCCCTCAGATTTTCACGCTTTCCGCTCTCTATCGAACAACCTTTAAGGAACTTCCTTTCCGGGTGAACATGCACTCCGAAAATGGCTCGACGCGTTCTTCGCCCAAAACCGCGTGATTTCCACAGTCACGGAATCGAAAAGCTACCCCAGCGTTGGCAGACTGTTGTAAATATTAAAGAATATACTGTTGGTGACTGAAGTCTATGTTATGTGTATCTGTTGTGTTAACTTACGGAAAAACGCTACGGACTTATGGGCCAAACTAATTAATAAACTTTCGGTACTTAAGAGGGTCCCCTGAAAAACGAGTACTCGTAGGTCGATGAAACTTCACGGAAACATTTCTAAGGACACGCAGAAAAGAAATAACGAATTGAAACATCTACATACATACTCCGCAATCCACCATACGGTGTGTGGCGGAGGGTACTTCGTACCACAACTAGCATCTTCTCTCCCTGTTCGAACTCCCAAACAGAACGAGGGAAAAATGACTGCCTATATGCCTCTGTACGAGCCCTAATGATCAAATCTACCAGTAACAAATCTAGCAGCCCAACTCTGAATTGCTTCTATGTCCTCCCTCAATCCGACCTGAGGGATCCCAAACGCTCGAGCAGTACTCAAGAATAGGTCGTATTAGTGATTTATAAGCGGTCTCCTTTACAGATGAACCACATCTTTCCAAAATTCTACCAATGAACCAAAGACGACTATCCGCCTTCCCCACAACTGCCATTACATGCTTGTCCCACTTCATATCGCTCTGCAATGTTACGCCCAAACATTTAATCGACGTGACTGTGTCAAGCGCTACACTACTAATGGAGTATTCAAACATTACGGGATTATTTTTCCTATTCATCTGCATTAATTTACATTTATCTATATTTAGAGTTAGCTGCCATTCTTCCTTTCCAAGTCATCTTGTATCCTCCTACAGTCACTCAACGACGACACCTTCCCGTACACCACAGCATCATCAGCAAACAACTGCACATTGCTATCCACCCTATCCAAAAGATCATTTATGTAGATAGAAAACAACAGCGGACCTACCATACTTCCCTGGGGCACTCCAGATGATACCCTCACCTCCGATGAACACTCACCATCGAGGACAAGACACACATTTTAATTTCCTGATGAGAGGGTAATATTTGTTACTTGTGTAACACGTTTATGTTTCGAGGGTACAAACATTCCTCAATATAATGACCATCAGACCGACCATCGCCTGGCACTGTAGAAGAAATAACGATATCACAATTGTTCGCTGCACCTTCCGAACGGTGGACCAAGGAATGTTCAGCTATTGTGACACAGCTCGTACACTGCATGAAGACCGCACGTTGCGTCCGGCAATCTCTTCAACAATTTGTGGCGCAATTGGCCGTCGGCCTCTCCCAGGAACAATTCCCAAGTCACCAGTTAATTTGAACTTTCGAATGACGTTCTTCAATCCTGGTGAGTAAAGAGGACCTCTCCAGACCCCTTAAATGCGTCGGTACTCGCAAAGAGCAGCAGCACTATTACTGCTGTTTTGATAGAACAACCCTGCTCAGCTTGTCCATGCCCATGTTGACAGTCCGCAGCTGTAATGCAATCTGACACTTTTATTTCAACCCTACGTCACTATCAGCAGCGGCGCCTAGCGGCACGTGATGACACCAACACTACTAACAACGCAAATCTTGCATGGCACGATTCCTATAACGTTGTGTACCCACACAGTAAATAGTTTTTCGTGCACATTGTCCCAAGTAACGAAAGATTGGTTATAACCACTCTGCATATAAGCTAGTCAAGCATCGTTTTTTTAAAGGAAAGTAATTGTTAACAACACTTATTTACGTTAATCACATTACTGCCCGATGCCAGACACAGTGCTTCGCCGAGAATTGAGAACTTCCTGTGCACTTATATTCGGAAAAAATTCTACGTATGTTTGTAACGATTTCTCTGGGATCCTTAACAAATATTATGTCACTGAGTTTCTCTTTCTAAGGTTTCGAGTGTACAGGTCAGGATGTCGAAACCGTTATCGGCAAGAGGTAGTATGCCAGGAGGGCCGTGAGTTGTTATATTAACCAACTCGTAAACACTTGTGTGGACCGATATATTGAAGCAGTTACAGGAGTTTTTAATGGAACGATACATATTTTTACAAGGTATATCAAATCATTTGAATAGACGAGTAAAGTGATATAAGGCGCTTTCTAATATTGCCGATGAAGCTTTTGACAAAAACAGAAAAAAATGAGAAATGAACTGCAATGGAGAGGCAAGATAACCAGAATATGCTGTTGCGGTGCAAATGTTTCTCAAATTTACTTTCGGGAAAAAGTTTCAGCACTAGAGTAGTTGACTAAAAATGTAGAATATTTGCTCACACCACCCCGAGCTGTTCGGTTACGTAATTGCTACCAATAACTCCACGCGTAACTACTGTGGGCTACACGTCCAACCTGTTATCTGTTAGCTGTTACTAGGCCTATGATTTTAGATGTAAAAATATGACGAAAGCGGTGTTAAAAAAAAAAAAAAAGCGTCGTGTTGACTAAATAGTGTGCTAAGAATGTTCCGATTTCAAACGCGAAAAAGTACTTTGCAATGCTTAGACAAGTCACTAAATCACAAGCCGCTCAAAAGAATCTACTCAAGTACTGAAAAATCTAGTGAATAACATCACTGAACAAAGCTCACCTATTACAGTCACTCGTTTAGAGAACTGTTGAAACAAATAACATTCAAGACTTAATTTTTTTGAAGTGCGATCACTTATCAGATATTTGTAAACAAGGAAGTTCTACATCAATAAATGTCAGAGGTGCTTATTTTGTTTTTAAACAGTAATCAGTGCTCTTGTTCATTACCACGTTTTTGGCTAAACTTGGTTCGTGCCTTTGTTTGCCAGTGTCATCCTTCATGTCTGTCACAATGATCCACTGTGTTGCTTTCTCAAAAAATTTCTCTTCCAACTTATATTTGCCTGCTGTTGGGAAAGAGTATCTTTCTCGGTTACCGCATACTTCTTTGGCCACTTTTACAGCTTAAGTATAATCTGGCAAGACATCTCACAATCTGCATCAATTAAGTAATCGGAGAAGGTGGCAAAAGGAAGGCTTGTAATTTGTATGTACGTTTGTACCTTACGGCCGACGGCCTTGCCGAAGTAGTAACACAGGTTCCCGCCAGATCAACGAATGTAAGACTGTCAGGTCTGGCTACCACTTGGATAGGTGACCGTCCAGTCTGCCGAGCGTTGTTGGCGAACAGGGTGCACTCAGCCCTTTTGAGGCAAATTGAGGAGCTATTTGATTGAGAAGTAGCGGCTCCAGTCACGAAAACTGACGATGGCCAGGAGAGCTGTGTGACGACCACACGCCCCTCCATATCCGCAGCCAGTGACGCCTGTAGGCTGAGGATGACGCGGCGGTCGGTCAGCACCGTTCCGGTCTTCAGAGACCTGTTCGGACGGAGTTTAGTTTCTTTTCAGGATTTTCCTGATGAAAGTTACTACAAAATTAATTGACGTATAGGTATTCCTCTTTTAATGTCTCATAAACTCAATGATTAGTGAGCTTATTGCAGATCGCGTTTTGTAAGTTAAAGAACATGAACTTGAGATACTAAAATGCAAGAATATTCCAACGGGGAAAACTTGAAGGATCACGTAAGAATCTTGATCTGTGAGCACTACCCATACAAAACATGCATTGCTGAAATTTTGCATCACGGTGGCCTAGTCTTAACAAAAGCATGTGTCCCACTACTCTGCAATATAAAGGGTGGTCAGAAACAGCACGAAAAGCTTGTAAGACTGTTGCAGGGGAGGTTGTGCTGAAAAATAATAATTATGAAAAAAAAATTGGTTACGTTGCTCTGTTTCCGAGTTGTTTATCATTGAAATTAGCCAATCAGGTCGTTGCGCGCGCAAACTCACGCACTTGCACGCGCTAACATGCGGTAAAGCACAGACATCTGAGAGTCCTTGAGTTACCACTTGTTGAAATGCTCATTATTAGCTAATATGTGACAAAATTTAAGCGAGGCGAACAAAAGCTATGTTTGTTCGGTTTGATGAAACAAAACGAAAACATGTTTGGCGACAGTGTCTCTGGCCATTGCAAAAGTGAAATGCTGGTATATTAATAACTCGTGTAACCGCCAGAATGTTGAATAAAGGCATGCATGCATTGTGTTGTACAAGTGGAGAATGCTACTTTGTGAGATGGAGTTCCATGCCTATTGTGCTTATTTGGTCAATACAGAGACGATTAATGCTGTTTGTGAAATACGCTGGAGTTGTGGTCCGATGATGTTCCATATGCGCTCGATCGGAGACAGATCTGGTGATCAATCGGGCCAAGCCAACTTATTGATACTTTGTAGAGCATGTTGGGTTGCAACAGCGATATGTAGGAAAGTGTTATTCTATTTGAAAACACCCCATGGAATGCTGTTCATGAATGGCAAAACAACAGGTCTAATCATTAAACTGAAGTACAAATTTGTATTCAGTGTGTGTGGGATAACGATGAGAGTGTTCCTCTGTTATACAAAATCGCACCCCAGACCATGACTCCAGGTGTCGGTCCAGCGTGTCTAGCACACAGAAAGATTGGTTGCAGGCCCTCAACTATCCTCCTCCTAATCAACACATGGCCATCACTGGCACCGAGGCAGAACCAGGTTTCATCAGAAAACACAACACACCTCCACCCTGCCCTCCAATGAACTCTCGCTTGACACCACTGTAGTCGCAAATAGCAGTGGTTTGTGGTCTGTGGAATGCACGCTACAGAGTGCCCGACTCGGAGCTATCGTTTGAGTAGGCAATTTGTAACAGTTTGTTGTGTCACTGTGATGCCAACAGCTGTTCAAATTGCTGCTGCAGATGCAGTACGATATGCAAGAGCCATACGCCGAACACGATGGTCTTCCCTCTCGTAGTGCCACGTGACCGTCCGGAGAATGCTCTTCTTTGGACCACACTTTTTCGTGGCCACTACTGCCAGCAGTCATGTATGGTGGCCACATGCCGGCCAAGTCTTTCTGCAATACCACAGAAGGAACATCCAGATTCTCATAGCCCTATTGCACATCATCATTCAAACTCAGTGAGATGTTGTTAATGGTGTCTGTCACTTCAAAGACAATCTTAACAATTCACAATACCCAGTCTCAGAGGTAATTAGCGCTCTTGACCGTTACAGTGTAAATTTAAAACAAATGTGATTTGTGTCCTCATATTGGTGGTACTAGTGCAAGACTTATGGGACTGGTGTTGAATTTGAATAGGCTTCTTTCAGGTGTAGAAACACGCCTACCAACTTCCGTTTTCTTGGTGCTGCGATTTTTTTCCACTATTGTAGTTTGCATGAAGAGAACTACAGAATATTGAAAATCTCTCGCGATGCGCGTGCACTGTAGCTTCGGATGTTTTTGTGGGCAGTTTGAGGTAGTTTCCTGATCTGACAAACCAGAAGTGTCCTCGACTTCCTCTGCTCTCCTCTGTTACATTGAAATTGATGATATTGCATTTCTTTTTTTACCCTTAGGAACTTAAAGTTTGTTTAGCCTCACCCATCTTGTGATATGGAATTTTGGCTGTTTAGTTTCCCCTTTTTGTGCACTGTCACTCTAGAGCTTTGGTATTTGCCTTCCGTACCTGGCACTACCTATCTTTTTTTTTTTTTTTTTTTTTTTTTTTTAAAAAAAAAATATTGAGACTTTGGATTGCTGATATCCGCAGGTGGTGTCTACATAGCTCTAAATGAAAGATTTTCCAGTCATAGGCAACCTCAAAGCGACAATCCTGCACTCTGATGCACCTTTAAGTTGTAAGCTGCTACTACATGTGGCAGAGAAGTGCCCCAGTAGCTATGGTAACTAAATACTTTACCTACTGTCTTGTGCACTGTATTTGTTCTCCTCTCGAACTTATAGATTCAAAGGTTAATTATTGCCTCAGATACTATTTCGACATTTGATTTGGAACCGCAACCCTAGATACACAGGACGAGGTGTAGACAATGATTAGAAGAACCTGATTCACGATCGGTTTTTGCATGAAAGGTTGAAGAATATCCATACTTATCATTTGGAATGGTCTTTGGTACACTCTGTAATGATTCTCACTGACGTCTCAATCTCTGGCCTTTGTGCACGGGATACACAGTTCTTCGCATATTACCCAACATCCAACTTGTGTGCCAAAGCAGCAATAGTTCTCTGCAATACTGTGTTATGTAGTGGTAATCCATGCCCTGCCAAGACAATCGTGGGCCTGCCCCAAAGCTCATTGCATAAACTCGGTGGTATCACTATACATTGTCCATACTTGGTCTAGTTATACAGTATCCCGTTGTCAGTATAGCAATGTTTTTGCATTGCAAATGGCTGACAGTGTGTCAACAACCTGCACCTTTCGCCATTCACCTGCAAAAAAGCCAACAAACTACTGCATGCATTTTATGACTCAGGTCCCTGGTATTACGCCGAGATTTCTTGGGAGTGGTGTGTAACTTCAGTCAAATTCACTAAGCTGTAGTGCTGATCAGGTCAAGTGGCTAGTCACAAATAGGTACAACAAAAAGACTGTCACAAAGCTTTCGGCCAGTAAGGCCTCCGTTGAAAATAGACGACACACACACACACACTGCAGTTGTGTGTGTGTGTGTGTGTGTGTGTGTGTGTGTGTGTGTGTGTGTGTGTGTGTGTGTGTGTGTGTGTTTTTTTGACAAAGGTCTTACTGGCCGAAAGCTTTATTCGTGACAGTCTTTCTTCTGTAATCCCATCATGGAGCTGTTGATTCATAAACTCTTCCATTACTGAATGGAAGGTTATGTAGAACACTATATGGAATCTCGTACACTGCAGTTCATTACCAGTGGGAATCCTATGCTGTGTTATGGAAATTCTAAAAATTTTCCGTTTCTTCCCTGTCACTTCCTGGTAAAAATGACAATTGCACAGTGTCACTAAGTTGGCAGATTGTTCTGGATTAGAGTATTCTATTTTTAACTCCCTATCTGAACGGTCCTCCTCCAGTACATCTAGGTTGGCTACCAGCACATCTTGTGGTAGCCAAAATTATGCATGTTGATGTGCACTATCTGGCTTCCATCAGCACTGTGGTGCTGAGTCTACAGTGGCCAAGTGTGTAGCATAAAAATCTTGTAATCGTCACAGGTTCGAATCTTGCTAGCGCCAGTTTTTTTTTAAATTTAATTCCATATTTATCAACAAATGTAAAAGTTAATTAACAAAGACTGAATCATTTTTCAAATAAAAATTCTGTGTATTTTTAATTACTAATCAGATGAAAATTACCACCACTCGAAACTTGGTGTGAAAATGCCAAAATTAAAATAGACAATAAAACACTGTTTATAGGGAGTGAATAGTATTATTTTGTGCATAATTTTTTCATTTAATAATAAAAAGATGTTATTCTTGTTAAAATTATGAATTAATATTTGTCAATTAACATTTCCCTTTGTTAACAAATATAGAACTTAAAAGAAGAAAAAACTTGGTGCTAGCATGATTTGAACCAGTGACTTTACATATACAAGACTTCTACAGTATGCATTCTTTCCTTTCTTTCTTTTTCTTTTGAGAATTCTTGTTTCAACCCATTGCTTTAAGAAATTTATGTTTTGGCACTGACTTTTAAATCATACAAAGATGAAAATCTAAGAGCGCTAGTTTATAAGGTCCCCTTGTACGACTGGAGGCACACCAACTTCAACTCTGGTAGACACTAGAAATATAGGAGTTGGGTTCTGTGCATATGTACCACTATCTTCAGAAAGAATCTCTAAAATAAAACTACCTCCATGTAATTCTTAATTTTTCTGTAGTTGCTTTATAATTATTGAAGATATTTTGAATACCTCTTTGCAACTGCAATTACTTTCACAGCTTGAAGCAAGAACCTCCATAAAAGATAGAAAAAGTTTCTACCCAAAAGCTGGTAGTATTCAAGGCATGCATCATATGATGAACCTACTGTGACTCACCTTAATTTGGGATTTTGGGTACTTTCTTAATAATCTCCAATCCATTCCTCAGCTTTTCAGATGAATGAAACTGAGGTTTCTAATACAAATGCTAGATTTTGTTCTACCTACATCTTCCTTGTAAAGATTGGTTATGCCAGTGTCTCGTACACGTGTGTGCACGCACCCCTCCAACAGTGCGCTCTCGCATGCATGTGCGCACCCACGTGCGTTGTGCTTGTTAGTATACTATGGAATCATATAAGCTACTGAATATTCTTGCTCCTGGTATTGTTCTCGGGGCAGTGATGGGATGGCGAGGCACGACAACTCGAGCACACCGAGAATTTATTGAGCCGCTAGTTCTCAAATAATTCTCGAGAAGCTCACGAGAAATGGCTCGGCGGCGTGTGCCGCTGCGCGCCAATTGGCTGCGACAACATACGCTGCGCCGCTGTTGTTTTATGAATTGAATGCCGCCGCTAGGCAAACACGCTCACTGTGCTCATAACTAGTATGTCTCAGGTTTCATTCGAGTAAAGTTGTTATTCAAATCAATATGGACACTCAAAAACGAACGTCATCGTGCTGGCAATACTTTACGGAGGATGGAGATAACGTTACTTGCAACATTTGTCGTAAAAATCTCTGTAATGTATCAAAAAATACAATGGGCATGGTTAGACATCTTAAACTGCACAATTTATCGAGCAATAAAACAGCAACGTCCGTGGATACAGAGGCTCATTCTTCCAATAGTGCGAGGCAGATAAAATATCCAGGTATGTATGGTACAAAAGGTGAATTCCATGCAAAAGTTCGGATAGTGTCCGAAGCGGTCCACCACGCTTAAAAAAACATTGATTTTTTTTAATCGTACTCCAATAATATACAACATACCCCAAAATCAAACCTATACTATCCTAGCTTTTGCATGATACGATATGTAATTTTATTGGACTAGTTTCGAGCATAACGTATCCCCTCGCAGGAGCACTGATCTAAATCTTACGTTTCTCTTCATAGAGGGAAGTAAACGGCAACAACAGCTAGATGAAGCACTAGTGGCCTTGATATCAGATGATTTTCAACCGCTTTCAATCGTTGAGGACACTGGTTTTCGACATTTTGTTTCACTGTTGGACCCACAATACTCTATACCAAATCGAAAAAAGTTGTGCCTCATGATTGAGGACGATTACCATAAACAGAATGAGGCTGTAAACTTGGCGGTGGAATACTCTACTTGTGTTTCTTTAACAACCTATATTTGGACCTCACTCAATAGTGAGGCATATATTGCGTAACTGGTCATTTCATTAACACTAATTGGTGCCTGCAAGCTTTAGCTCTCGAGACATTCCGTTTCCCGGAAAAGCATACAGCGCTAAATATTAGTGAGGCATTAGATAACGTGATTTCAAAATGGAACATTGAAAACAAAGTTGTAAGCTTCACAACTGACAATGCCAGTAACGTGACAGCAGCTGTACAACTTATTCACAGTGGTAACAGATATGCAACATGTGCCTTGTTTAGCACACACCATCAATTTAGTTGTGAAAAGTTCTTTGAACAGCAACAGTGATCTCTGCATAATGTGGGAAAAGGCCAGAAAAATTGTTAGCTTTTTTAAAACAAGTTGAAATGCTAATGAAAAACTCCACGAGATCCAGGATCTAATGAAAAAACCTGTTCATAAATTGATTAAGGAAACCGAAACCCGATGGAACAGTACGTTTTATATGCTACAACGTCTAGTGGAGCAAAAGGAATGCATTACAGCCCGTTTATCAACTTTGTATTCAGGTGTAGAGAACTCACAGCTGACGAGTGGGCGAATTTTGAGCGAATGTTTACATGTACTAGAGACATTTGAAGTGGTAACAAGTGAAATCTTAACTGAAAACTATATCTCTCTTTCGAAAGCTATTCCAATAATCAGACAGCTAATCATAACCATATGCAATGGGAAGTGTGCTACCACGACAGCGCAAGAGCTACAGCAACATCTGCACAACTCACTAATAGCCCGGCTAGGATTAATAGAAACAAACTAAGTACATGCCGTTGCCACAGTTCTCGACAGAAGATTCAAAACGTTACCATTTACAAATCCCATTCATTCAAAACATGCCATTGCAAGCCTAATTGCAGAGTGCACAAACGTGGTAGAGACTGTACGATCTACTCATTCAGCTGCTAACGACACTAGCCATGAGTATCATTTCATACAAAACGCCAGTAGTTGCTTATGGGCTTCTTTCGATGAAGAGGTTTCCAATAAAAATCTAATGAAAAGCAGTTGCGATAGCATAGACCTGGAGGTACAACGATATTTGGAAGAGCCGTACCTGTAATGCACGGTTAATCCTTTACACTACTGGAGAAAAAATGAAAACAGTTACCCTGATCTAGCTGTCGTCCCAAAAAAATATCTTGCAGTACCTGCAACTACTGTTCCCAGTGAAAGAATATTTTCGAAAACAGGACTACTTATAAACAAAGAAGCAGACTAAAAGGCCAATTGGTTAATAAAATCATATTTCAAAACAAAATTCGATGGCAGTGTAGCAATGGGATGTAAAAATGCCTTCTGCTGAACAACTTTTGTTTCCTTTCTTTCTTCAGTAAGTAAACGCATGTACGCAGTTTCTGTATATAAAAGGCTATAGCACTTCTCTTTTACGTTTAAGCATGCATGCATACATGCAGAATGTACAAGGTAATTTATTTTATAAGGATAAAGCTTCTGTTTTATGCAAATTTTGTGCTTTGTTTTAAACAACAATTCTATGATTTTTGTCTTATGAGACATATACTAATACTTCAGTACACATTAATAACGGTAGTACAGTTGATATCAATCACAGAATTTCAAAGTTTTCCGAGCACGTACGTACGACGAGTATGACTGCTTCACCTCAGCACTTTGTGTACTGAAGGTTTGCGCAATTTCTCAGAGAGCGCAGCACTGTCAACTTCTCGAGCATACCCGAGAAATTCTCGAGAAATTGCCTTCGCATTGTGCGTTTCTCGAGTGCGATCATAGCCCATGCCTATCTCAGGGTTGCAGGTGGTTTGACACCAGTACATGCCATGCTTTATTTGTTCAGATGTGTGTACACATGTCTTGAGCCGTGTGTTAGTTGTATACTGCTTTCCATAAAGTCTTGTGTCTGTAATGCATCAATATCACATGATTAAAGACTGTCATTTTAGATTGATCTCTAAGCTACACAGATGTAATATATATAAAAAAGGTGTAGAATAGATAATCCAGGTTGGAATATCAATTACTTAGTAAAAGACAGATTTTTACTTACTGCAAAGATGACCTGTTAAGTTGCAGACAGGCACAATTGAAAGACACTTACACATAAGCTTTCTGCCACAGCCTTCACCAGAAAAAGAAAGAGAAAAAGAAATGCACACTATTCATTCCATGGCATTCTGGTCCAAGCTGCCGGAATTAGTGGTCATGTGTGTGAGGTGTGCTTGCCTGTATGAATGGTGTGTGTGTTTTTCTTTTTCTGATGAAGGCTGTGGGCTGTGGCTGAAAGCTTGTGTGTAAGTGTCTCAATTGTGCCTGTCTGCAACTTAACATAACAAAGTTGGGAATAATATTCACTTCAGTGGCTCTGCAGGTGTCCGACTACAAATCCAAAGGTGTAAGTTTGATCTCTTCAGTTGGTCTTAGGATTTTTCATCTCTATACATGACTGTGTACACCTGGCAATGATTTGTTAATGTGATAAATACAAGTTCTATTGTGCTTCCGTGTCCAAATTAAATTATAGTTTGCCCTGTAACTGGCCATATAAGTCAATTTGAAGGTTAGAGTAAGGCAAGTGCATGCCGATTCCAATAGGACCATGCCTGTAGTCATGTCAGCGTAAGAAAATTCTTAACAGCTAGCAGTGCTGTTCCAGCTTTTGAATGCGAAGCACAAATGGCTGCAGGTGAAAAAAGAAGTCTTATGTAGAGCTGCAGCAACACTGAGGCTTTGCCACTGACATTTACAAAAATAAGTTAAGTGATTGGCTGAGATAGATGAGTGACACTGTCAGGAGGTTTCTTACACTGACAACTACAGTATAGCATGGCAATGTTCAAGTTTACCTTTGGGCAGAGGATAGCTTTACTTACTGTTGCTGCATAATAATAACCAGTAGGCACTTACAAGTAAGCAATATTAAATTAACTGCAAGCTGATAAAAGAGTAGACTCATCATTTGTGGTAGAAACAGAGATGTAATAAAGCAAAATCAGTGTCTACAAAAGTGAGGATTTGAATAATAAATCCTTCATAAACTTATAAATAACTATTTCTTGTTTGTACAGCAATGATTTAACTTTCGTTATTTACAAAATAAAAAACTCAATCAAAACACACACACAAAAACTATTTCTACCATACTCCTCAATATAAATTAATACTGTGATTTCACAACAGAAGGAATGTTGATATGTTATTCATTTGCTGCAGTCTACCAAGATCTATACTTCAATTCCAGCATCTGACCGTTTACCCGCTTTCCGTAATCTGTCTTCACCACTAAGAACAGGTTTTTCTGTCCTTGTGTGCCACACATATACCTGCAATTGAAATACTTTAATTACTTTCACAACTCAGAGCCACAACACATAAAATGAACAATTCAAAAGGCAGGCAGCAAGAAAACACTAGGGTACAAAGTATGTGTTAACAAAAACGGAATGCTACCTTCAAATGCATACTTAGGTCAACAGTTTACATATCTCAGTTAATAGTGGGTGATGCAAAGGGAGAACATGCTGTTTTTAAATAAGTCCAAACTTACAGCATTCCTCTATCAATGGTGCACAATCGCTTTCTATATCAGAGCCTGAACCAAGTACTGTCGTATTCGATTACAGCTTACAAAGCTGGTTCGGGTGTTACATCTTGTAAATTATGAAAATATGCTGTTTCAAGACACTGAAACATTAAAGATAGACAAAAAAAATGTGTTTGTCATATGAACACGTTATGGAATGGGATGTGTGCTACGATAATGCTGCCATACCCCTAGTGTAAAGGTAGAGGGTGAAAACATGAGCCACTCCAGGCATTTTGTTCCCTCAATGGCAAAATCAAAGTGACTGCAGAGTTGGCTACTTCTTGTATTTATAAGAAAATGGTCCAAAGGCATGATTCATTGCTGAGCTAAAAGTTACGAAAACTGATATGCATATCTGGCATGTTCGATTAGACCTCTCTAACTCTTGAGAAACGATCAAAACACACAAAAACGAGAATTTGAAAGGTTTGAAATTCAGTGATGTCAATCTCGCTAGATACATTACTTGTCTTGAAGGAAAAATTAATGGGAAGGGAACTCAAAATTTCTGAGTTCATCAGCTTTGAGCTAACAAAAGAAATATCTCAAGGTGGTGCAAAACTGTTTGTGGCCTTTGTAGATGTGCTGTCTGTTTCCTTTGACATAAAGGTAAAGTTGTAGGTAAATTCGTTCAATTCAAACACCCAGTTCTGAATCAAATGGTTATAAAATAAATTAGACAGCAGAAATGAGTACTGTGATGAAAAAATTGACCCATCCCTCTAATAACAGTTCCATACACGCCCCTGCAGAATGATGTTGCAAGAAACCACCACCACCACCACCACCACCACCACCACCACCACCACTGCTCATTGGTCAAAATGGCTCACTGCATACTGCTCAAGTCAGGACACCTACCATCATTTTGCGCCAAAGTCATCAAAACAGCTGACTACATCATCAGAAGTTGCTGCTTAACTACAGGACTGTTATGAAACTCACATGAGAAGTGACCAAAGAAAAAAAGCTGACTAATTCCATCTTCATACATTTGGTCAAGTGATTGTCATCATAGATAAATTGCCAAACAATGAAGGGTTCTATTCTAAAAGCAAAGAAGGGGTTTTTCTAGGCTATTCTGTTAAAAGACCTGTTGTGTGTGGGTGCAAAGAGAACACAGGATTCGCGCATAAAAAAATGAAAGATTACTCGATCACCAAAGAGGCAGCATCAACATCAGTCCCATGAGAGGAGATTTCAATGGTGATACAAACAATGAATCTCAGGGCCATTGTCAGGTGATGAACCATTCTATGGCTTTGCAGACTTTTTTCTGCCTACACACAACAAGATCAACAAGACAACAAAATTGGGATGTGGCAGACGAAAGCTAGAGCGAAGAAGAAAAACAGGGTGCCCACATACAGTATATGAGCTTCTGATCACTCCAGGTGAAGGATTCATCCTCAATGATTATTTATGTGATGTATAATTTTTCTTCTTTAGGGCCAGCAGCATAATATATGTCTGATAACGACATGATTATTACAGTAGATACAGAAAATAGCTGCTTATAATAAGTAATCTTTATTTATGACAGGCTGTTTCGGCTTAATCACCATTATCACGTACTTGCAATTAACAATTTTGGTGAGAACAGGTGTGGATGCCAATGTCATTCATACTAAAGTACCTCTCTTGCACTCGCATCTAGATTGATGTGTTGTCTATATTGTGTCATTAGTGGACTGTTTTGTATCTGTCGCTGCTTTAATAAGATCATAAAGGATGTTGAAAATAAAATGTTAATTATGGCATGAAGCAGTTCGACAGTTCCAGTCTTACGATGCTATATGTTTACAAAGATTGTGCACAGAACAGCAATTTATTTTAATAACTAACATTTGTTACACTTATCTTTGGTTGTTGTATATGTTACTTCCAATTTATCCATTTTCGTGTTCTACAAGTTCAATAAAGTTCTTGAGGTAGTACTTGTGTCTAAATTCTGTATGCTCGTTTAATATATTTTGTGGGTATTTTCTCGTGTACATATAAATTTTTAATTCCTCAAGAATGTTCACTGCAAAACCTTTTGGTATTCTGTGCAGAGAGCAAATATAATTAGTTGAGCTTCTTTCTACACTTGAAAAATCAAAATCACACTGCTGATATGATCGAAAATGCAGTACAGATTCAGCACTGAGTACAAGACATCTACTTTAATATGAATGACATTGGCATCCACACCTGTTCTCACCAAAATTGTAATTGCTGGTACTTGAAACTGGCGATTAATCTGAAACAGTCTGTCATAAATAACGATTACTTATTATAAGCAGCTACTTCTTGTATCTACACTAATAATCAGGTGATGTAAACAACAATTCTACATGTGTCACACTTGCTCAACAGTTTGTGCCAGATCAGGTATTTCAATTCATGATGTTAACTTCATTGCAAATGCAACAGATGTCACTATCAATGATTTATTACAAGCTCCATATCGAGAGTGGTTTGATGCTTTATGATGAAATCAGGTAACCAGTGAAAAATAATGTCTGGAACATTGTAAACAAGCAAACAAATGAAAGAGTAATAGATATTTCGATGTTTTGAGGATTAAAAAAGTACTGCTGGATCTTTGCTGAGATGAAATGCAAGAATAGTTGCAATAGGACTCAAATAACGGCCTGGAGTTAACTTCATGAAACGTTTTCTCCAGTTCAAGAACTGGATCATTTAGACTATTCATGACTCTGTCCGTCAAATTTGACTTGCGTGTTTCACAAATGAATATTCACAGCTTCATTTCGCAATGGCAAAATTGACAGTAATATTCACGGAATAGCTGGGCTCACTGGGTGAATTCTTATAAAAGAAGAGAAAGGGAGGAAATTAATCATATAGTCAAGAAGGTAAGCGACATGCTCCAAACATTAAAATCTGATGATAAATTGTGTAAACTTAGAAAAGCCATTTATGGGCTGGACCAAGCTGATCTACAGTGGTAAGTCAAGATGAATGCAACCCTAACATCAATTGGATTGCAGCCCAGAAAATTCAGATCCATGTGCCTTTGCAGACAATGTACAGAAACATTAAATTTTCCTACTCATTTGTGTAGATGAAGATATAATTGTTTCAGCAGACCAAGAAAGGACAAAACAAATAAAGGATGAGTTATCTGTCAAGTTAAATATCAAGGATCTCATTGCCATAAGATGGTATCTGGGTATTGACATAAATCAATCTGTTGACAAAATTAAACAATGGAAACTCCAGATCCTCCTGTCCCACACCAGATTTTCTGAACTGCGCAGATTGGAGTTATCCTTGTAACACGCTCTCTGCTCCCAAAATTATCCTGGCTTCAATCTAAGGTAACCTACTGTCTCCATACCCTCAACTGAACAGTTTCCGCCCCTCTGTCCTCTCTTCTGATTGTGTGCTGCCCTCTGCCAGTGCATCTGTCTGTCTTTTCCCTTCCCTGCTCCCCTCCTTTTCTGCTCTCCGGTCACCCTCCCCCCTCCCTGCCCCACAGCCTCCTGACACTGAACCTGAAGGCAGCTTTATGCCTCCTGCTAGTCCCTGCACATAGTGCCAGACAGCACTCCCCCCCCTGTACCCTGTCATTCATTCCTCTTCCTCACCCCTCCAGATTGCTGCTTCCATGCAATGTGACAATTCTGGTCTGAGTTACTGAAGTCAGTGGTCAAGTGTGCATGAGGTCTGCTTGGTTGTGTGACTGACTCTGTGCGTGTTTCCTGTTCTGAAGAATGGTTTTTTCTAAAGCTAAATGGTTAACATTATTTTCGTTGTGCCTGTCTGCAACTCTTTTCCTATTTTGTTGACAAACTACATTATGTAAAGTGGTTATACTAGAAGATGACTACAAGCTGGTATGGAATCCACTGGAAACTGGGAGCAAGTTGGATGCAACAGCTACAAATACAGAAAGTAGCACTCATTATCCATTCCAGAAAACTGGTTGGAGCATTGATGTACATTGCCATCAGTACCTGACCCGACATGAGCTATGCAGTCAGTAAGCTAAGCCAGTACAATAATAGCCATAGTTTTGTTCACTGGGTTTTCGGATGCTGACAAAGTCGTATACAAGTACCAACTTCATCTGATCTAGATCAGCAATCTCGATGTGTTCATACTACGGGGAGCCACTGATCTTTCATCAAGTGAAGCCAAGTGTATGAGCCTCTCCAAAATGGTGGAGAAAGGAATTCACCTGTTAAGGCTCTTCATCCACTGAAGTACAAGAAATGTGTTGATGGACTTTGACTTCGATATTAGCATCATAAACTTCTGACTTAATTATTGATTTACAACTGTCTGAAAATTGAGATTAAAACTTTGCTGCTACACAATGTCATTGGTGTCTGTGTGTTACAATGCAAAGGCTTTCAAGACTGCTGTCCACAGTTTTATGTCATCCTTTGTACAATAAACTATGAAAAAACATTAAGTAGCCAGAATGAGACTTTCACTCTGCAGCAGAGTGTGCACTGATATGAAAATTCTTGGCATAATAAAACTGTGTGTTCCGGACCGAGACTCAAACTCCAGAGTTCGAGTCTCGGTCTGGCACACAGTTTTAATCTGCCAGAAAGTTTCATAGTTTAAGTAATTTTGTGTCATGGCTGTATTTTCAAACTGCAACCCAATATATCTCACACAATAAGCTGTATTTTTTAACCAATTAAATGGCTTGGAATAGCATATAATATCTACAAAGTGTCACTGCCACCTGTGAAAAAACAAAGCAATCATTGGTTAAGAAGAAATGGATTTGAAGTTTTCATGATCTGCTTTACTCTTCTACCTTTTTCAGGTGTGTAGTATTAATTTTCTCAGAACAGAAAATTGAAAACAATAATTTGCTGCTGTACAAATTTAAAATTCAGAATCAGTATGGAAAAAGAACATTTCATTTATCCACAGGTACATAATAATTATTATTATTAAATATTAATGTCATTTTAGTTTTTCCCTGCAAAGGCAAATCTTTAATATTTGTCTGGTATTCTGCCAGGTGGCAGTGTCCACAATGAGTGATATTTCAGCACAAGCCAATCTTTTGGCATTCTCAAGTGTTCCTGATGACTGACTTTTCTGCTAGGCACCTTCTCCATATTCTCCACCCCGTCTGCTCCCAGGCTCCTGCCAGCTATCTCTGGGGGCACACCTGTTGCAGTGGGGGGCGGGAGTTTGATGCTGAGGGTTGATACATGGTCCTCGGTAAAGCTGTGGCCAGTGCAAAATGCAGCTCCCTGCTGCTGTGGTGACAATGTGTCCTCATCTTCTATTGCCACAACAGGAACAGAATTCCTTGTAGATGGCTATCGTGCTTTGATTCTGATGAATGCCGAGTCCCAGGATTTGCTAATTGAAAACCAATATCTTTATTTATTAGGTCACAATGTAGTCTGACTTCTTCAGCCTCCTGTAGAATACAATCCCAGAAGGTGTTTGATTGTAATAACATGGTTCTCTCATAATTCATGGCTTGAATGTAGGTCATGCACTGCTTGCCACAGCAGACTTTGTCAGCTAATGGTTGTCTGTGTGGCATTTATGCTCAGTGCATCTCTCCTGTATTGTCCCTATAATCTGACCTACATATATTTACCCACACTGGCAACGGTGGCATGAGACTTCTGGTTCCTGGAGTCCTAGGTCATTCTTCACTGATTCCAACAAGCCCTTTGTTTTGGCTGGTGGGCGGACCAGCCATCTGATGTTATGTTTCCAGGGTATTATTCTGATTTTTACCGATGTGTTCCAGACATATGGGATAGTCACCATCGCAAGAGGTTTCTCTTTGCCTTCAGCAGGCTGTGGTCTTGGCTTCTTCAGCCTTAGGCACATTTATCTGGCAGTTGCTGTACTGTATCTACAGAGCATAGCCCACAAGTGCTACAGTTCAGCCTTCAGATGGCCACAGTCAGAGGTTCCACATGCTCTGTGGAGTAGTGCACTTAAGACGTCTCCTTGTGAAGGAGCATGATAGCTGGTAGCATGTTAGTACAAACCTGTATTTGTCGGTATGCAGTAGACTACGTCATAGTGTGTCATCTGGCCTTTGCGTGATGAGCATGTCTGGAAATGAAAGTTGATTGTTTTCTTCTATCTCCATCGTGAATTTGATGTTCTGGTGCAGTGAATTCAGATGATGTAAGATGCCTTGTACGAGATGTCCAGATTACAAATGTATCATCTACAAATTGAAAAAAGCACGAGGGTTTGTAGACTGCCACCTGCAAGGCTGCTGCTTCTAACGTCTCCATTAACATATTGGCCACCAATGGTGATAGTAAGCAGTACATTGCTGCTCAATCTACTTGTCCATAGTAATTTCCATTGAACAGAAAGTAGGCTTATGTAAGCATGAATTCAAACAGTTCTGTTATTGCTGACCCAAACTTCTCTCCTATGAGGTTTAGGGAGTCCGAGGTACTTTTGTAAAGAGAAATATGACATCAAAGCTCACTGCAATGTCTTCTTGGCCTAGTCTGAAGTTCGGGAGCTGCTGGATGAAATGCACGGAAATCCACATGCGATGCTGGCATTTGCTCACAAAGAGGCTGAGCACCACTGTCAGGTATTTTGCTAACACATGTTGGTGTGCTAATGCTGTCAACAATTGCGCAGAGCTGCATTCCTTCCTTGTAGACAGTAGGTAATTCGTAGAGTCCAGGATGCACAGATGCCCATGGACGAAGTCTCTTCTCTCTTCTTATTTGGGAATGTGTGTGAGCAGCTCCATGGTCTTCCTCTGCACTTTGTTAATAGGACCATCTTCAGTTTCCCTGTAGGCATTGTCCTCTAATAGGTCACACATTTTTTGCTTGTATACTTAACCTTTCAACTCCAACATCGAGTGGCACTTAACACCACGAATTTTGTTT
Source organism: Schistocerca serialis cubense (assembly GCF_023864345.2). Classification (NCBI taxonomy): domain Eukaryota; kingdom Metazoa; phylum Arthropoda; class Insecta; order Orthoptera; family Acrididae; genus Schistocerca; species Schistocerca serialis. The sequence goes on from NC_064642.1 coordinate 233,416,720, forward strand.
TTTGCTCTGATGATGTCAAGCCTCATTCGACATGATTTTTCATAGGTATCACATGCTCAATTCTTGATTCTGTCTGTACTAGTCTTCAATGGTGCTTAGTGCTGCGATCTGTGTCAAACTGTTCCAGTTGTGTTGGAAGAAATGTTGGAATTATTACATCCAAGTTTGCATGCGCACTATGGCTCATTCATCACCTTCAGTTCTTTCTGAGAAAGATTTTACAGCTTTTAGAGGAATCTCTAAGTGTCAATGATAGTGAGAGTGGTTTTGATGATGCGAGATGTTCATTTCTGAACAGCAATAGATTCATGGCGAATGTGGTGCGAAAATGACCAACTTTACAGATTTTTCTTTTGATGATTCAAAGTGTGGTTTTATCACTGAAACTGGTAATGTCCCACCATTGACAGCTGGTTTCTTTCAGTTAACTTTTATAGACAACCTATTTCAACAAATAGCAGACCAAACAAACAGCTATGCTACAGCAACAATATGTTAAAGTGACACCACTTGCAGAATGTTCTGTGGTGGGCCTGGAGAAATGTTACCAAGAAATGAAATGCTTCCATGGTGTGCTACTGAATACGGCATTACACAAATGTAAGAACTACCAGGACAATTTTTTTTCAAGAGAATGGTTACAATCATCTGACTTCTTTTCAGACAGTTTTACTTGCACACGATGTATGCAAATACTCAGAGCACTTCATGTTTCTAATCCAGAGAGTGCTACACATGTGAACATTCAGGTTGAATCATGCCCGCATAAAGTGAAGAACGTGTGATTATTTTCTCGAAATTTATTGACCATATAGGTATTTAGTATCATTCATTCAAGAGTCGTGTGTTATTCAAAATGTATATAATCCTTAAAAACCAACAAAATGGGGATTCAGAGTTTATACGATTCCGGATTCATCAAACTGTTATATCTGCAGTTTGATACCGTGTTTTGGCATTGTAAAAACAGAGTCATTGATTTCTCCAGCCTTTAATTTTTCTGAGAGATTGGTTCTTCAGTTGCTCGCTAATATTAGAAATGCTACAGGGCAATCGGGGTGTCATTTGCACACTGACCTTTTCTTGTACAGGTGTTGCATTAGCTGATGAACTGTTGAAATAGAATGTGCATATCATAGGAATGATTCAGGTCAATCAATAAAATGCCTCCACAACAACAAAATGATGGTCCGGCATGGCAAGATAAAATACCTTGTCCAAAGCTTTCTACAAAAGCAAATAACTCAGTGTCATTTACAGGAAGGAGAAACAGCAAAGAAAGGGAAGAAATAATGAAGCCAAATGTGATTTTTGATTATACTTTGAAATGGGCGGAGTTGATCAATCTGACCATTTTATTTCCAGTTATGGTTTTCTAATGAAGTCTGAAGTGTTGGTGAAAACTGTACTTCTGGTTGTTAAACAGCTATTTGCTACACAAGAATCACTGCAAGAGAAACAATTTGAAAAAAAATGTCTCACAAAGTATTCCATAAAAGTGTTTTAAGATACTTATTTGGCGAAGAAGGAAACCCAGGGCAAAAAACGAGGAAGTCGTTCAACTTTTGATGATGAGGAATGCTTGAATGGAAAGCTGCACATTCAACAAGCTTCCTGGGAACAAGCATAAGGATTGTGCTGTGTGTTCAGACAGAAAAAAAAAGGTGGTAGGCATGAAACTGTGTATTACTGTGAAACATGCACATGAAACCCAGCTCTCACCCGGATGATTGTTTCAAAAAATATAACACATTGAAAAGTTTTGTACTGTAATGTTTTGGAAATTATTTGAATGAAAGCTCATTTTTATGTCTCTCCTATCTGTTGGTCAGCAGCCTCATTGTTTCCACAAAGAGACTGTGCAATTCTATGTGGTGTGCTCGCCACCCGCACAGTGGCAATTTAAATAAGAGTACGCAGAGCTGCCCTGTGTCAGCTTATGGAGGGCAAAAGGTTAACATGACAGCAAGACTGTACAATTCACTTGATGGCTGGTAAGATAACTGTTAGAAACTTCTTGGGGCCACTTAGGTGCTTTCCTCTCTTCACTGGTAATGTTTGGCTCTGGTGGAATCCCCCTAGCAAGAATATGTTACACTTCACGTCTTATTTCCTCTGTAGCATCTCATTTAAGTACATGTTTCATGATGCTAATAAATTTTGCAGTAGGTAGTATCATTGGAGATTTTGCAAAATTTAGCCCCTTTTCCTACTACAGATAAGGCAACATTGTCAATTATGTACCCTGAATAATACATTTATTAGTAATAGGTTTAACCACAAGGTGCTCATATTTCTAAAGCTTATCTGCAAGCTGCCAAAGGCCATGCTCTGTTAGCTTGAGACACACTAATTGCATCTAAGTCAGGAGAGAATGTTGATGCTAACTACAGATAGTGTGAAGAGTTCTTGTTGAGCCTGTGTCAAGTATACCTGATCCTCTTCTTGGCCAGGGACAGGCTGGCTCTTCTGGTGATCTGGCTGACATAGTCCTGATGCGATGAACTAAGTTTGCAAAAGATGGTATAATTCTGTCCTCTTGGAATCTCAGCAGAAAGTCATGGTATGCCACACGGCAGTCCTTCCAGTTCCGGAGCTTGTCAAATTGTACTGTGCATCTCCTCCTTGTAGTGGTACATTATGTATTATTTTTGGTTTCCACAGCATAGGAAAATATTTAATATTTCTTGGGTATTCAGCCCACTAGCATTGTCCAGAAGGCACAGAATTTCCACAAGCCAACATTTTGCCATCCTCAGGCAGTCCTGATGACTTTTCTGGTTGGCACTGTCTTCATATCCCCCATGTGAAGCCTCCAATTGACTGTCCCTGGGGGTGACCTGGTGCATTGGTGGTGGAAGCATGACTTCGAGGAGTTAGAAGAAAATGATCAACTTCAATTTCTGGATGGGGTCATCATACTCTGTCATACAGTGTCTACCATAAACCGATACAAAAACTTGCACTTGCATGCTTCCAGTTATCAAGATTTTCCACGATGAGAAACAATGAGATGATGTCCACAGGACACTGTTCCTCAGAGCATGTGAATTCTCTGACATGACCATCTAACAGCTAAACTGTGGCACTTATGGCCCAGGTTCTAGATGTATAGTTACAGCAACTGCCAGACACAGTGTGCCTTGGGACTGAATCAGCCAAGACCACAGCTTGCCGAGGACAAAGAAAACCTGTTGCGATGATGGACAAAGAAAAACCTGTTGCGATGATGATTATCCCATAAGCCAGGAAAACATAAGCAAAAGTTTGAAGAATACTCTGGAAACATAATGTGAAGTGCTTGTTTTGTCCATCAGCCAAAACGAAAGGCGTGTTGAGATCAGTCAAGGATTAGGACTCTGGAAACAATGTGTCTAATGCATCCCTTGCCAGTGCACGAGTTTGTAGGCCAGACTATATGGACAATACAGGAGAGATGCACTGAGCATAAATGCCACAGTACCATCAGCCGAAAAAGTTACCTATGCACATGGCATCATTTATGACACCACAAAGTTATTGCAACAATCCAATACTTTCTGGGACTGTATTCCGAAAGACGCATCAAAAATCCGACTACATGGAAAACTAATACACAAGGGCAGTTAAACAACACCTGAGACCCAGTCTTGTGCACAATCAAAGCACAACGGCAATGTACATGGGAATGTGTTCCCGTAATGGTAAATGAAGAAGACGAGGACACATTGTGACCAAAATGACATGAGACCCACATCCAGCGATGGTTGCAGCATGACAGTACCTTGGATTGACACCCGCACAGTCATCAGAAACCCTGAGGAATTAATGTTGTTGTTGTTGTTGTCTTCAGCCCTGAGACTGGTTTGATGCAGCTCTCCATGCTACTCTATCCTGTGCAAACTTCTTCATCTCCCAGTACCTATTGCAGCCTACATCCTTCTGAATCTGTTTAGTGTATTCATCTCTTGGTCTCCCTCTACGATTTTTACCCTCCACGCTGCCCTCCAATACTAAATTGGTGATCCCTCGATGTCTCAGAACATGTCCTACCAACCGATCCCTTCTTCTAGTCAAGTTGTGCCACAAACTTCTCTTCTCCCCAATCCTATTCAATACCTCCTCATTAGTTATGTGATCTACCCATCTAACCTTCAGCATTCTTCTGTAGCACCACATTTCAAAAGCTTCTATTCTCTTCTTGTCCAAACTATTTATCGTCCATGTTTCACTTCCATACATGGCTACACTCCATGCGAATACTTTCAGAAATGACTTCCTGACACTTAAATCTATACTCGATGTTAACAAATTTCTCTTCTTCAGAAACGGTTTCCTTGTCATTGCCAGTCTACATTTTATATCCTCTCTACTTCGAACATCATCAGTTATTTTGCTCCCCAAATAGCAAAACTCCTTTACTACTTTAAGTGCCTCATTTCCTAATCTAATTCCCTCAGCATCACCCGACTTAATTAGACTACATTCCATTATCCTTGTTTTGCTTTTGTTGATGTTCATCTTATATCCTCCCCTCGAAACACTATCCATTCCATTCAGCTGCTCTTCCAAGTTCTTTGCTGTCTCTGACACAATTACAATGTCATGTGCGAACCTCAAAGTTTTTACTTCTTCTCCATGGATTTTAATACCTACTCCAAATTTTTCTTTTGTTTCCTTCACCGCTTGCTCAATATACAGATTGAATAACATCAGGGAAAGGCTACAACCCTGTCTCACTCCCTTCCCAACCACTGCTTCCCTTTCATGTACCTCGACCCTTATAACTGCCATCTGGTTTCTGTACAAATTTTAAATAGCCTTTCGCTCCCTGTATTTTACCCCTGCCACCTTCAGAATTTGAAAGAGTATTCCAGTCAACATTGTCAAAAACCTTCTCTAAGTCTACAAATGCTAGAAACGTAGGTTTGCCTTTCCTTAATCTAGCTTCTAAGATAAGTCGTAGGGTCAGTATTGCCTCACCTGTTCCAGTATTTCTACAGAATCTAAACTGATCTTCCCCGAGGTCGGCTTCTACTAATTTTTCCAGTCGTCTGTAAAGAATTCGCGTTAGTATTTTGCAGCTGTGGCTTATTAAACTGAGTGTTCAGTAATTTTCACATCTGTCAACACCTGCTTTCTTTGGGATTGGAATTATTATATTCTTCTTGAAGTCTGAGGGTATTTCGCCTGTCTCATAGAGCTTGCTCACCAGATGGTAGAGTTTTGTCAGGACTGGCTCTCCCAAGGTCGTCAGTAGTTTAATGGAATGTTGTCTACTCCCGGGGTCTTGTTTTGATTCAGGTCTTTCAGTGCTTTGTCAAACTCTTCCACGCAGTATCATATCTCCCATTTCATCTTCATCTACATTCCCTCCTATTTCCATGATATTGTCCTCAAGTACATCGCCCTTGTATAGACCCTCTATATACTTCTTCCACCTTTCTGCATTCCCTTCTTTGCTTAGAACTGGGTTTCCATCTGAGCTCTTGATATTCATACAAGTGGTTCTCTTTTCTCCAAAGGTCTCTAATTTTCCTGTAGGCTGTATCTATCTTACCCCTAGTGAGATAAGCCTCTACATACTTACATTTGTCCTCTAGCCATCCCTGCTTAGCCATTTTGCACTTCCTGTCGATCTCATTTTTGAGACGTTTGTATCCCTTTTTGCCTGCTTCATTTACTGCATTTTTATATTTTCTCCTTTCATCAATTAAATTCAAAATTTCTTCTGTTACCCAAGGATTTCTACTAGCCCTCGTCTTTTTACCTACTTTGATCCTCTGCTGCCTTCACTACTTCACCCCTCAAAGCTACCCATTCTTCTTCTACTGTATTTCTTTCCCCCATTCTTGTCAATTGTTCCCTTATGCTCTCCCTGAAACTCTGTACAACCTCTGGTTTAGTCAGTTTATCCAGGTCCCATCTCCTTAAATTCCTACCTTTGTGCAGTTTCTTCAGTTTTAGTCTACAGTTAATAACCAATAGATTGTGGTCAGAGTCCACATCTGCCCCTGGAAATGTCCTATAATTTAAAACCTGGTTCCTAAATCACTGTCTTACCATTATATAATCTATCTGAAACCTGTCAGTATCTCCAGGCTTCTTCCATGTATACAGCCTCCTTTTATGATTCTTGAACCAAGTGTTAGCTATGAGGAATTAATATTATTATTATTATTATTATTATTATTCTCTCTTTCTTTTCTCAGATGTTATGTCTGGTCAAAAATGGAAAGTGGCGCAGACCTTAATCAAGCGTGACTTCGTTTTAACTGTGCGGTATACGTTATATTGCATTTAGGAACTTTCGGGAAATTGAACATGTATCAATAATTACGGATTTCTGTAGTTGTATATATACGTTTGGATGCAGCTGTATTGCATTGATGTACTGGTGGATATTGCGTGGTATGACTCCTGTAGTTGATAGTATAATTGGCATAATGTCAACTTTATCCTGATGCCACATGTCCTTGACTTCCTCAGCCAGTTGGATGTATTTTTCAATTTTTTCTCCTGTTTTCTTCTGTGTTTTTGTTGTATTGGGTATGGATATTTCGATTAGTTGGGTTAATTTCTTCTTTTTATTGGTGAGTATGATGTCAGGTGTGTTATGTGGTGGTGTTTTATCTGTTATAATGGTTCTGTTCCAGTATAATTTGTATTCATCATTCTCCAGTACATTTTGTGGTCCATACTTGTATGTGGGAACATATTAGTTTATGTTGTATGGCAAGTTTTTGATGTATTATTTTTGCTACATTTTCATGTCTTCTGGGGTATTCTGTATTTGCTAGTATTGTACATCTGCTTCTGATGTGATCTACTCTTTCTATTTGTTTGCAAAGTCTGCATTTATCTGTTGTGGTATTGGGATCTTTAATAATATGCTTGCTGTAATATCTGGTGTTTATTGTTTGATCCTGTATTGCAATCATGAATCCTTCCGTCTCACTGTATATATTGCCTTTTCTTAGCCATGTGTTGGATGAGTCTTGATCGTTGTGTGGCTGTGTTAGATGATACCGGTGCTTGCCATGTAGTGTTTCATTTTACCAATTTACTTTCTTTGTATCTGTTAATGTTATGTGATCTAAAGGGTTGTAGAAGTGGTTATGAAATTGCAGTGGTGTAGCCGATGTATTTATATGAGTGATTGCTTTGTGTATTTTACTAGTTTCTGCTCGTTCTAGTAAGAATGTTCTTAAATTGTCTACCTGTCCATAATGTAGGTTTTTTATGTCGATAAATCCCCTTCCTCCTTCCTTTCTGCTTAATGTGAATCTTTCAGTTGCTGAATGTATGTGATGTATTCTATATTTGTGGCATTGTGATCATGTAAGTGTATTGAGTGCTTCTAGGTCTGCGTTACTCAATTTCACTACTCCAAATGAGTAGGTCAATATTGGTATAGCATAAGTATTTATAGCTTTTGTCTTGTTTCTTTCTGTCAGTTCTGTTTTCAGTATTTTTGTTAGTCTTTGTATTTTAGTTCTTCTTTAATATTTGTATTATCTATTCCTATTTTTTGTCTGTATCCTAGATATCTATAGGCATCTGTTTTCTCCATCGCTTCTATGCAGTCACTATGGTTATCCAATATGTAATCTTCTTGTTTAGTATGTTTTCCCTTGACTATGCTATTTTTCTTACGTTTGTCTGTTCCAAAAGCCATATTTATATCATTGCTGAATACTTCTGTTATCTTTAGTAATTGGTTGAGTTGTTGATTTGTTGCTGCCAGTAGTTTTAGATCATCCATGTATAGCAAATGTGTGATTTTGTGTTGGTATGTTCCAGTAATATTGTATCCATAATTTTTATCATTTAGCATGTTGGATAGTGGGTTCAGAGCAAGGCAGAACCAGAAAGGACTTAAGGAGTCTCCTTGGTATATTCCGCGCTTAATCTGTATTGGCTGTGATGTGATATTTGAATTTGTGTGGATATTAAGTGTGGTTTTCCAATTTTTCATTACTATGTTTAGGTACTGTACCAATTTAGGATCTACTTTGTATATTTCCAATATTTTTAGTAACCATTAGTGGGGTACACTATCAAAAGCTTTTTGGTAATCAATGTATGCGTAGTGTAGTGACCTTTGTAGCTTGATATGTCACCTCTGCATCTATTATCAGTGGCTCTTTGCATCCTCGTGCTCCTTTGCAGCAGCCTTTTTGTTCTTCATTTATAATTTTGTTTTGTGTTGTATGTGTCATTAATTTCTGTGTAATGACGGAAGTTAATATTTTGTATATTGTTGGTAGGCATGTTATGGGGCGATATTTAGCTCGGTTTGCTGTGTCTGCTTGATCTTCAGGTTTCAGGTAAGTTATTCCTTGTGTGTAAGTGTATCAGGGACTGTGTATGGGTCTGCAATGTAACTGTTAAATGATTTAGTTAGATGTGAATGTGTTGAGGTGAACTACTTTAGCCAGAAATTTGGTATTTTATCATTTCCAGGGGCTTTCCAATTGTGTGTAGAATTTATTGCTTGGGTGACTTCATGTTGCAAAATTATCACTTCAGACATTTGTGGTATCATCTTATATGTGTGTTTCTGCTTGTATCCACATTGCATGCCTGTTATGCTGTACCGGGTTTGACGATATGTTGCTCCAGAAGTGTTTTATGTCTTATGTTTGGTGGATTGTCTATTTTAATGTGTGTGTTATCTACTGTCTGGTAAAATTTCTTTTGGTTTGTGTTGACTGTTTGGTTTTGTTTCCTTCTATTTTCACTTTTTTTGTATCTTCTAAGTCGTTTGGCCAATGCTTGTAATTTCTGCTTCTTTTCATCTAATTCCTCTATCGCTTCCTGTTGTGAGATTTCACCTAATCTTTTTCGTTTTTTTTTTTCTGACATTCATTTCTTATAAATTGTGTTAGCTGTCTGATGTCTTTCCTCAGTTTTTCTATTCTGATCTGTAGCCTGTGTTGCCATGCTGGTTTTGTGGGTTTCTTCTGTGTGTTGGTTGGTTCTGATCTCTGCCTAGTGTGTATATTTAGTGTATTGAGTGCTTCTACATAAACCAGTAGTTGTAACTCTTCCATATTTGTATTTTCATTTATTTTGTTGTGTATGATTGTGTTGATAGTTGTTGTTGTTGTTATTGTTTCGACTTGTGCGTTATTTGGTGGTCTATCCAAGAGTGGTCTGATGTTTGTATTTGTCTCTTTGCATTCTATATATGTCAACTGAAATTTTTCTTCTATATCTAACATGTGTGTTACTTAATGTTCTATTTGTGCTTGTTCTGGTGGCTGTCTTAAGATTTCGTTTTCCTCTGATTGTTTAATTGATGCGTATTGTTCTTTGTTTGTTTGCTCTGGGATGTTTGAGTCCATTGCTATATTTTCTTCTTCTTCTTGTGATTGCACATTATTTTGTTCCAGTATTTGTTGTACTTGTTGTTTGATGTTTTCTAATTCTGACTGGGGTATCCTGTTATTTTTTATTATTACACGGATCTGATCAGCTAGTCGTTGTTCTGTTAAAAATTTTAATTCTGGGTATCTGGTAATAAATGTGGTGTATACTTGTGATCTGTATCCAGTTGTGTTCGTTCCTAAGTTTGTTGCTTGGTAATAACAGAACATGAGGAGTCGGTTAACTTCATCTGACCATCTCATCCTCTGTCTTTGTTTTCCTTCTAGGGTGGTTGCAGGAAGCATATCCTGCAAAACACCTCTATTTGGATTTAAATCATTTGCCGTGAGGCTAGCACTGTCGTTACCATTGTGGACAGGCATAGGGTTCAAGTGTCGTCTCCGACCATGACGGCGCTTGTCCGAGGCTTCATTAGTTCTGTCCTGAACCAACTTATCGCACTAAAAGGGGGGTTAGCCCTATTAGTGGTTTGTTCTTTTCGTCGCCTTTTACGACTGGCAGAACATAACGGACGCCTATTCTTTTCCCGGGTCTCCACGGGGATGATTATTATTATTATTATTATTATTAAATAATTATCGGACATCGGACAGCTAACACAATTTATAAGAAACGAAATGAAGCAGAAATTGCAAGCATTGGCCAAATGACTTAGAAGATACAAAAAAAGTGAAAATAGAAGGAAACAATACCAAACATACAACACAAACCAAAAGAAATTTTACCAGACAATAGATAACACACACATTAAAATAGACAATCCACCAAACATAACAGACATGGAACACTTCTGGAGCAACATATGGTCAAACCCGGTACAGCATAACAGGCATGCATGGTGGATACAAGCAGAAACAGACACATACAAGATGATACCACAAATGTCTGAAGTGATAATTTTGCAACATGAAGTCACCCAAGCAATAAATTCTACGCACAATTGGAAAGCCCCTGGAAATGATAAAATACCAAATTTCTGGCTAAAGAAGTTCTCCTCAACACATTCACATCTAATTAAATCATTTAACAGTTACATTGCAGACCCATACACAGTCCCTGATACACTTACACACGGAATAACATATCTGAAACCTAAAGATCAAGCAGACTCAGCAAACCCAGCTAAATATTGCCTCATAACATGCCTACCAACAATATACAAAATATATAATCTTATGCAAACCTTATTCTTTCCAACGAGAGTGCAAGGGAACAGTAGAACAACCATAGACAACATTTTTGTTCATTCCTCATTATTAGAAGGGCATTTTGTTAGCAAAAAGGTGAATGGCCTTTCAGATCATGATGCACAAACTAACTCTAAAAGATTTTTGTGCTGCAACAGATGTTAAATATAGTTATCAACTGTGTAGGAAAGCCGATCCAGTTGCTGTAGAGACCTTTGTAAACCTCATCAAGGAACAAGAGTGGCAAGATGTCTATAGGGCTGATACAGTAGACGATAAATATAACACTTATCTCAAGACTTTTCTCGTGCTCTTTGAAAGTTGCTTTCCGTTAGAACGTTCGAAACAGGGTACTAGCACAAATAGGCAGCCTGGGTGGCTGACTAGAGGGATAAGAATATCCTGTAGAACAAAGTGGCAATTATATCAAAACGTTAGAAACAGTCAAAATCTAAATGTAGCAGCCCATTACAAACAGTATTGTAAGGTGCTTAAAAATGTTATTACGAAGGCAAAAAGTAAGTGGTATGCAGATAGAATAGCTAAGTCTCAGGATAAAATTAAAACCATATGGTCAGTCGTAAAGGAAGTGGCTGGTCTGCAGAGACAGGTCGAGGATATAGAATCGGTGCGTAGTGGGAATGTTCGTGTTACTGATAAGTTGCATATATGTACAGTATTTAATAATCACTTTCTGAATACAGCAGGTGAACTAAATAGAAACATAGTCCCAACAGGGAATCATATAGCGCTCTTAGAAAAAAGTGTTCCGAGACTGTTACCTGAAATGCTCCTCCATGATACTAACAAGAGGGAGATTAACTTAATAATTAAATCACTAAAGACCAAGAACTCTCATGGATATGACGGGGTATCTAGCAGAATACTGAAGTATTGTTCTTTGTATGTTAGCCCAGTACTTAGCCATATCTGTAACTTTTCCTTTAGGACTGGTCGGTTTCCTGGCCGATTAAAGTATTCTGTAGTGAAGCCACTTTATAAAAAGGGAGACAGGGATGATGTTGACAACTTTAGACCTATTTCCATGCCATCGTTGTTTGCTAAAGTTATCGAGAAGGTTGTACATACAAGGTTACTGGAGCATTTAAATTCACATAATTTGCTGTCAAATGTACAGTTTGGTTTTAGAAATGGTTTAACAACTGAAAATGCTATATTCTCTTTTCTCTGTGAGGTTTTGGACAGATTAAATAGAAGGTTGAGAACGCTAAGTGTTTTCTTTAATTTAACGAAGGCTTTTGACTGTTGACCACAAAATATTACTGCAGAAGTTGGACCATTATGGAGTAAGGGGAGTAGCTTACAATTGGTTCCCCTGATGTTCAGTCGCAATGGGGCACTGTTAAGAGGGGCATTCCCCAAGGGTCAGTGCTGGGGCCGCTGCTGTTTCTTATTTATATAAATGATATGCCTTCTAGTATTACAGGTGATTAAAAAATATTTCTGTTTGCTGATGACACCAGCTTGGTAGTGAAGGATCTTGTGTGTAATGCTGAAACAGTATCAAATAATGTAGGTCATGAAATATGTTTGTGGCTTGTGGAAAATAATTTGATGCTAAATCACAGCAAGACTCAGTTTTTACAGTTTCTAACTCACAATTCAACAAGACCCAATATTTTGATCATACAGAATGGGCATATTATAAGCGAGACAGAACAGTTCAAGTTCCTAGGCGTTCGGTTAGATAGTAAGCTGTTGTGGAAAGCCCATGTCCAGGATCTTGTTCAGAAACTAAATGCTGCTTTATTTACCATTACAACAATATCTGAAATAAGTGACAGTTCAACACGAAAAGTAGTCTACTTCGCATATTTTCCTACGCTTATGTCGTATGGTATTATTTTTTGGGGTAATTCTTCTCATTCAAAAAGGGTATTTTTGGCTCCAAAACGAGCTGTTCGAGCTATATGCGGTGCACGTTCGAGAACCTCTTGTCGACCCTATTCAATAGTCTGGGAATTCTGACATTGCCCTCACAGTATATATGAACCATGGACCTTGCCGTTGGTGGGGAGGCTTGCGTGCCTCAGCGATACAGATAGCCGTACCGTAGGTGCAACCACAACGGAGGGGTATCTGTTGAGAGGCCAGACAAACATGTGGTTCCTGAAGAGGGGCAGCAGCCTTTTCAGTAGTTGCAAGGGCAACAGTCTGGATGATTGACTGATCTGGCCTTGTAACAATAACCAAAACGGCCTTGCTGTGCTGGTACTGCGAACGGCTGAAAGCAAGGGGAAACTACAGCCGTAATTTTTCCCGAGGGCATGCAGCTTTACTGTATGATTACATGATGATGGCGTCCTCTTGGGTAAAATATTCCGGAGGTAAAATAGTCCCCCATTCGGATCTCCGGGCGGGGACTACTCAAGAGGATGTCGTTATCAGGAGAAAGAAAACTGGCGTTCTACGGATTGGAGCGTGGAATGTCAGATCCCTTAATCGGGCAGGTAGGTTAGAAAATTTAAAAAGGGAAATGGATAGGTTGAAGTTAGATATAGTGGGAATTAGTTAAGTTCGGTGGCAGGAGGAACAAGACTTCTGGTCAGGTGACTACAGGGTTATCAACACAAAATCAAATAGGGGTAATGCAGGAGTAGGTTTAATAATGAATAGGAAAATAGGAATGCGGGTAAGCTACTACAAACAGCATAGTGAACGCATTATTGTGGCCAAGATAGATACGAAGCCCACACCTACTACAGTAGTACAAGTTTATATGCCAACTAGCTCTGCAGATGACGAAGAAATTGAAGAAATGTATGATGAAATAAAAGAAATTATTCAGATTGTGAAGGGAGACGAAAATCTAATAGTCATGGGTGACTGGAATTCGAGTGTAGGAAAAGGGAGAGAAGGAAACATAGTAGGTGAATATGGATTGGGGGACAGAAATGAAAGAGGAAGCCGCCTGGTAGAATTTTGCACAGAGCACAACATAATCATAACTAACACTTGGTTTAAGAATCATGAAAGAAGGTTGTATACATGGAAGAACCCTGGAGATACTAAAAGGTATCAGATAGATTATATAATGGTAAGACAGAGATTTAGGAACCAGGTTTTAAATTGTAAGACATTTCCAGGGGCAGATGTGGACTCTGACCACAATCTATTGGTTATGACCTGTAGATTAAAACTGAAGAAACTGCAAAAAGGTGGGAATTTAAGGAGACGGGACCTGGATAAACTAAAAGAACCAGAGGTTGTACAGAGATTCAGGGAGAGCATAAGGGAGCAGTTGACAGGAATGGGGGAAATAAATACAGTAGAAGAAGAATGGGTAGCTTTGAGGGATGAAGTAGTGAAGGCAGCAGAGGATCAAGTAGGTAAAAAGACGAGGGCTAGTAGAAATCCTTGGGTAACAGAAGAAATATTGAATTTAATTGATGAAAGGAGAAAATATAAAAATGCAGTAAGTGAAACAGGCAAAAAGGAATACAAACGTCTCAAAAATGAGATCGACAGGAAGTGCAAAATGGCTAAGCAGGGATGGCTAGAGGACAAATGTAAGGATGTAGAGGCCTATCTCACTAGGGGTAAGATAGATACCGCCTACAGGAAAATTAAAGAGACCTTTGGAGATAAGAGAACGACTTGTATGAATATCAAGAGTTCAGATGGAAACCCAGTTCTAAGCAAAGAAGGGAAAGCAGAAAGGTGGAAGGAGTATATAGAGGGCCTATACAAGGGCAATGTACTTGAGGACAATATTATGGAAATGGAAGAGGATGTAGATGAAGATGAAATGGGAGATATGATACTGCGTGAAGAGTTTGACAGAGCACTGAAAGACCTGAGTCGAAACAAGGCCCCCCGGAGTAGACAATATTCCATTGCAACTACTGACGGCCGTGGGAGAGCCAGTCCTGACAAAACTCTACCATCTGGTGAGCAAGATGTATGAAACAGGCGAAATACCCTCAGACTTCAAGAAGAATATAATAATTGCAATGCCAAAGAAAGCAGGTGTTGACAGATGTGAAAATTACCGAACTATCAGCTTAATAAGTCACAGCTGCAAAATACTAACACGAATTCTTTACAGACGAATGGAAAAACTAGTAGAAGCCAACCTCGGGGAAGATCAGTTTGGATTCCGTAGAAACACTGGAACACGTGAAGCAATACTGACCTTACGACTTATCTTAGAAGAAAGATTAAGGAAAGGCAAACCTACGTTTCTAGCATTTGTAGACTTAGAGAAAGCTTTTGACAATGTTGACTGGAATACTCTCTTTCAAATTCTAAAGGTGGCAGGGGTAAAATACAGGGACCGAAAGGCTATTTACAATTTGTACAGAAACCAGATGGCAGTTATAAGGGTCGAGGGACATGAAAGGGAAGCAGTGGTTGGGAAGGGAGTAAGACAGGGTTGTAGCCTCTCCCCGATGTTGTTCAATGTGTATATTGAGCAAGCAGTAAAGGAAACAAAAGAAAAATTCGGAGTAGGTATTAAAATTCATGAAGAAATAAAAACTTTGAGGTTCGCCAATGACATTGTACTTCTGTCAGAGACAGCAAAGGACTTGGAAGAGCAGTTGAATGGAATGGACAGTGTCTTGAAAGGAGGATATAAGATGAACATCAACAAAAGCAAAACAAGTGTAATGGAATGTAGTCTAATTAAGTCGGGTGATGCTGAGGGAATTAGATTAGGAAATGAGGCACTTAAAGTAGTAAAGGAGTTTTGCTATTTGGGGAGCAAAATAACTGATGATGGTCAAAGTAGAGAGGATATAAAATGTAGGCTGGCAATGGCAAGGAAAGCGTTTCTGAAGAAGAGAAATTTGTTAACATCCAGTATAGATTTAAGTGTCAGAAAGTCATTTCTGAAAGTATTCGTATGGAGTGTAGCCATGTATGGAAGTGAAACATAGACTATAAATAGTTTGGACAAGAAGAGAATAGAAGCTTTCGAAATGTGGTGCTACAGAAGAATGCTGAAGATTAGATGGGTAGATCACATAACTAATGAGGAAGTATTGAATAGGATTGGGGAGAAGAGAAGTTTGTGGCACAACTTGACCAGAAGAAGGGATCGGCTGGTAGGACATGTTCTGAGGCATCAAGGGATCACCAATTTAGTATTGGAGGGCAGCGTGGAGGGTAAAAATCGTAGAGGGAGACCAAGAGATGAATACACTAAGCAGATTCAGAAGGATGTAGGTTGCAGTAGGTACTGGGAGATGAAGAAGCTTGCACAGGATAGAGTAGCATGGAGAGCTGCATCAAACCAGTCTCAGGACTGAAGACCACAACAACAACAGTTGTTTGTTGTTAGCAATATTAGCCTATTCCCAAGAGTTAGCAGCTTTCACTCAGTTAATACCAGGCAGAAATCAAATCTGTATGTGGAATGCACTTCCTTGACCCTTGTGCAGAAAGGAGTGCAGTATTCTGCTGCATCCATTTTCAATAAGCTACCAAAAGAACTCAAAAATCTTAGCAGTAGCCCAAAGTGCTTTAAGTCTAAACTGAAGAGTTTCCTCCTGCCTCACTGCTTCTATTCTGTCGAGGAGCTCCTGGGAGAGCTAAAAAATTAAGCAAATTCCAGTGTTACATTGTTGATTTTCTTTATTTAAACTTTAGATTGTCGCCTGAATATGTTTTTTAAATTTCATTTTATCTGTTTCTACTATCGTGTTGTAATTTCATGTATTGACTTGTTCCATGACCATGGATATTTCTCCTTAATTTGGTCCCACGGAACAACAAATAAATAAAAAAAATAAATAAATTAACTTCAGTCATTACACAGAAATTAATGACACATACAACACAGAACAAAATTATAAATGAAGAACAAAAACACTCCTGCAAAGGAGCACGAGGATGTAAAGAGCAACTGATAATAGATGCAGAGGTGACATATCAAGCTAAAACTAAACAAAGGTCGCTGCACTACGCATACATTGATTACCTAAAAGCTTTTGATAGTGTACCCAACTCATGGTTACTACAAATATTGGAAATATACAAAGCAGATCCTAAATTGGTACAGTAACTAAACATAGTAATGAAAAATTGGAAAACCACACTTAATATCCACACAAATTCAAATATCACATCACAGCCAATACAGATTAAGTGCGGAATATACCAAGGAGACTCCTTAAGTCCTTTCTGGTTCTGCCTTGCTCTGAACCCACTATCCAACATGCTAAATGATACAAATTATGGATACAATATTACTGGAACATAGCAACACAAAATCACACATTTGCTATACATGGATGATCTAAAACTACTGGCAGCAACAAATCAACAACTCAACCAATTACTAAAGATAACAGAAGTATTCAGCAATGATATAAATATGGCTTTTGGAACAGACAAATGTAAGAAAAATAGCATAGTCAAGGGAAAACACACTAAACAAGAAGATTACATATTGGATAACCACAGTGACTGCATAGAAGCGATGGAAAAAACAGATGCCTATAAATATCTAGGATACAGACAAAAAATAGGAATAGATAATACAAATATTAAAAAAGAACTAAAAGAAAAATACAGACAAAGACTAACAAAAATACAGACAAAGACTAACAAAAATACTGAAAACAGAACTGACAGAAAGAAACAAGACAAAAGCTATAAATACTTATGCTATACCAATATTGACCTACTCATTTGGAGTAGTGAAATGGAGTAACGCAGACCTAGAAGCACTCAATACACTTACATGATCACAATGCCACAAATATAGAATACATCACATACATTCAGCAACAGAAAGATTCGCATTAAGCAGAAAGGAAGGAGGAAGGGGATTTATCGACATAGAAACCTACATTATGGACAGGTAGACAATTTACGAAAATTCTTTCTAGAACGAGCAGAAACTAGCAAAATACACAAATCAATCACTCATATAAATACATCGGCTACACCATTGCAATTTCATAACCACTTCTACAACCCTTTAGATCACATAAGATCAACAGATACGAAGAAAGTAAATTGGTAAAAGAAAACACCACATGGCAAGCACCCGTATTATCTAACACAGCCACACATCGATCAAGACGCATCCAACACATGGCTAAGAGAAGGCAATATATACAGTGAGATGGAAGGATTCACGATTGCAATACAGGATCAAACAATAAACACAAGATATTACAGCAAGCATATTATTAAAGATCCCAATACCACAACAGATAAATGCAGACTTTGCAAACAAATAGAAACAGTAGATCACATCAGAAGCAGATGTACAATACTAGCAAATACAGAATACCCCAGAAGACATGAAAATGTAGCAAAAATAATACAACAACAACTTGCCATACAACATAAACTAATAAAACAACACGTTCCCACATACAAGTATGCACCACAAAATGTACTGGAGAATGATGAATACAAATTATACTGGAATAGAACCATTATAACAGATAAAACAACACCACATAACACACCTGACATCATACTCACCAATAAAAAGATGAAATTAACACAACTAATTGAAAAATCTGTAATTATTGATACATGTTCAATTACCCGAAAGTTCCTAAATGCAATGTAACATATACCGTACAGTTAAAAGGAAGTCACGCTTGATCAAGGTCCGCGTCACTTTCCATTTTTAACCAGAAATAATGTCTGAGAAAAGGATATTATTAATAATAATAATATGTATATACATGCTTACAACAAAAGATGCAGTATTAAATACCTTTGTACATCTGTCTGCTTTGGGTTCGAGCTCATCCCAGGAATTCACTAGATGTCTCAACAGTTCACTTTCTTGAAACCCTCTTTCCACATTGTAGGAGAATTTTGCTTGAGGTTTGCTGAGGAAAAACCTGAGATTAACACCAAACCCTGCCATGTCGACTGGGAAGGGACGGTCTGGCCGCCACACGCTGTTCCATCCGACTACATGGCCTGTCTCGTTGAGAAGAGGCCGCTCCACCATGAGACCTCCCACCAGGCCCACCGGCCACACACTCACACGCTCAGTGTGTCGCATCTGAAACAGTGCCAACAAACCTCTATCATCACAACTCCACATCCCTAGAGTAAACTAATATCATATTTTTTTGATATTTACTTTCATATTACAATTTTGTAGTAGATGTTGAAATCACTTTACAGGCTGTTTTCAAATTCTTATTATTCTGAAAGTAATTTATGGTTTGTTAATTCCTAGAGTGTAGTAAGCAGAAGAATCAATATTTGAGTTAACAAACTACTCTGTAACTAGGGAGTAATTAATTTGACAAACTAAATAAACTGGATGACAAACTAGCACAATAGCAATCATGATGATTTAGTCCTGAACTGGTCACATCTGTTCTGTATGACTTAAATGCTTATTCTTTTGTTATTAACTTGTGTTATGCCCTTTCAAGAAATTTTGATGTTTCTCATAGGCAAGGGAACTGTGGCAGAGGTGCAATGAACTGATGAATAGCCATTCTGATGAATATCAGAAGATAGAGATGACAAAGTTGAAGTAAGTGAATGTAATCCAAATTCAGATGTGAGTGCCTCCTCAACTAACAAATCTTCACGTTTTTTGTTACTAACACTTGCCACATATGGAATGGTGGGAAGACTATATGGTAAATGGATCGAATTAGTCATGAGGTGAGAAAGAAAGACCTATTATTTCTTATGAGCCTGGTACGTTACAACTGGCTAAAGCAGTCAAGTTTCCATGGACTTTGATGATAAATTAACGGGTGGCCCTGTAATGTATGGATACACTTTTGACTAAAGTTCGTGAACAGTTTGTTGGGTCTCTTCTGCTATGTGCGGGACTTTACAAAGCATGTGAAGTATACATGGACATGACATTAACCGTTACAATTCCATATGGAAGATTCCTGGTTTTATAGCTCCATATTTGCTCTGATTATTTAACGTTAGAAAAGAAAAGATGACAAGTTACCTGCTGCGTGTAAAGGTATTGTGCCATTGCAAGATTGATATTTGAATGTGCATACTGTGAGATTATGAGCCAGTGAACTAGCTGTTCCTTAAATTTTGGGGACAGTGTGTACTGCATTCAGAAGTTTGAGATAAGTGAGAGACTGGTAAAAAAGACAAAACTGTTCAGACGAGTTTTGATGACTCATGCACAAGACAAAAAGAATACCATTAAATGAGTGTTAACCATTCTAATCTGTTATGTACGACTATCATTTACTTGTATTTGTAATCTAGTATATATAGCATATTAATTAATTACAGATGTAGCTCAGACACGATTAAATAAATAAATCTGTTATGTACTGTGGATAGCTTAAGGCATGTAGAACAAGGATGTGCACAGTACTACAATTCACTGTTTAACATAAAAAATATGAGTACACCATTGAACAAAGAGAAAGCTAATGAAACTTTTAACAGGATAAACAGAGACTTAACTGGCTATGAACTGAAACTAACTGCATACAATTAACTGTGTGATAGAAGCTGACAAGAAACTCATCTCAAGTGAGTTTGAACAATACATCAGTCATCTTAATGAAATCATTCAGATTACCTTTTCATTAGGATAATGCACACTAAAGAGAGAGCATGAACAATCTAACTGAAAGTGACCTGTTTGAAAGCTATCTTTTTTTTCCTTGTGCCTTTCTCCTGCAACAACATCACAGAACTGATGTGGTTATTAAGGGTGTTGGCATACATGGTTTAATAGATGGTCGGATGCCCTCCTTGTTGCCACCCTTTTTACTCCCCTGGATAGAATGTGTGTACCCTAACAGTTTGCACGAAGTTTCATGTGAAAGGGGGGGGGGGGGGGGGGGGGGGTGGCGGCGTTGAAAGTTTTCTAAATGTTTGTGCCCATTCTGGAAGCAGCACTTTAACACGCACCCCACGCATGGCTATCCGTGTGAGTTCCTGTTACTGAGCTACCTATTTCCACTTGTACCATTTTCTTTCTGTTATTTCCTGCTCCCCTATTGTAGATTCATTCTTTTTAAGCATACACAGTAGTATAAAGCAACTGGATAAAAGAGATTTCTGAACTAATGAAAGAGTTACAATGTATCACCTCATCAAAGATCTCCAAACTGTAAGTGTTGTCGTCATCAGCAAAGAAGAGGACACCACTTTCATTAGTAGCAGCCAAATTGTTACGGATCCACTCCAGTGCTGTATTGCGCTGCAAGACACCACGATGCTTCTTCCAGTTGGGTTCCTAAATTCATAAAAGTAAGTGATATAGTTTCAATTTTAATTACAATATAGACAGTGTGTTTAACACAGGGCAGTATGAAAGAGGAGATAACAGTGGAAGATATCCTCTTGCAAGCAAAGTAAAAATTTAAATGTGGTTTCCAAATTTATAAACATTCCTCTCCCTTTAAATAGTTTATATACCTTTTGCTTCCATCGAGTAGGAGTTGAAGCTGCTAGATGTGTGTAGGGAATACCAGTCTTCATAAGAAAAACTTTAACAAGGTTAGTTTTATGATCAGAGTCTTCAATTACAATCCAATGAATGCGAGGAACAAGCATTAGAGTATGAGAAAATCTGCAATAAACAAATGGATATTGTAGTATGCACAAATAAAGGAAATAATGTTTTCAAAAGAGAAAATGCAACTCTGCAGCTACACTCCACAAGAACTAGCTACCTATGACCCTTCCTTAGTTAACAAGCTTGCAGTCTATACAATGATAATGAAAATTATAAAAGCTGGAATAAAGACTACAAATTACAGTCATTTACAGTCTTCCAACCGAAAAAATTAATAAGTAAATAAATTGAAACTCATCATGTAACTATGAATGAACTCAAGAAGGGAAACTGCACGACACTGGTAATAAGATGATAAAACAGTGATTGATGGACTGAAAATTAGTGTAGGTTCTCTAAAGATTGCAGATTACTCTTTACTGATAACTATGTCCAGTTTTGAAAAAGTTAGAAGCAATTGAAAAATATAATAGAAAATTGTGTTCACATTTTTTTAAATCCAAATTTGTCATCGCAAACTTTTACCTATGTCTCAAACCTAGGACTAGAAATTTTCTGATTTATTCACAACTTACCGTGTTAATTCAGCCTTCTGTACAGGTCTTGAGTATGTTGGAGTAATCACATAAATTATTGGCAAGTCTGATTTTCCATCTGAAGAGCGTTTTACTGCAGGTTGTGTCAACTGCAATTATTTGCACAAGATAAACAGTGAAAGACTGTCATAAGTAATGATGGGAAATTGTTTCATGCAGCATAATGACAAATAAGTGGGGCCAACAATCTCAGTCAAAGGCAGATAACAGAATATCAGCTTTATGAAAGGAAGGCCTACTTCTTTCAACATCAAAGAAATAACTGGCAACTACTGAAATGATTAGAAATGTGAAAGCTAATAAATATGAACTGAACAAAAGTCCCATGCAAAGACAACTGTCAGAAGTGTCTTTTTAGGAAATGTTAAGTAGTCGTTTTTTAAGTTATCTCTGTCTCAGAACATTCACAAAATTTGTGGAACTGGTGTGTAAGTTTATATTCTAATTCCAGCGCAATTTTCTTCGGTCTTCATTATAATTGTGCAGAACAAAACAATATGCACCATTCCAAGATGAGCTTGAACTTGAAAAAAGTAGTGCTGTTTTTATTATTATGAAGAAGAACTTTTACAGGGACATGCGAGTTCTTGTGATAGCTGTGAGTATGATGCAATGATATTCCAGTGATCATATTTTCTTCTTTTTATGAATAGAACAGAATGTCCATTTGCAATCAGTTAACTCTTTGAAATGGACACTGCTCCATTTACCATAATGAGGGCTCTCCGTTTTCTATGTAGCACGGGAAATAATGGAGAAATTTGTAAGGGCACGAATATCAATACCACTATAATGTATGAAATCTTACCCTTCACCTGTCTTTCTGGACCCAGGATCACTTTTGGCATCTGCAGAAAAGATGTGTATGCTGTTAGTCCTGCGAGATCAACTCACAGACTGAACATGTACAAGTTGGGGGTATGGGTCCTGTTGGTGCGAATAAGAGCTCAAAGTATTTATTCTATAATTGGTATTGAGCAATATGGATCACACATTTTTCTTTACAGTGATCAAATAGAATCTAAAACGGCAATAACTACAGGTCAAAATGGAGAGAGAGAGAGAGAGAGAGAGAGAGAGAGAGAGAGAGAGAGAGAGAGAGAGAGAGAGTGCGCGCGCATAAGTCTACTGAAATAATGCTGTTTTTATTATGGAGAAGAAGAACTTTTACAGGGACATGCTAGTCTTCTTACAGACATTTGTAAAGTAACAATTTTTGCAAGTAACTTTCAAATTTCTTGTTAGCCAACTCTCAGGCAGTGGCAATGTGTACAGTTTCACAGCAGTTTATTTAACCCTGTGGCACATAGCGTCCACTACAGTGGACAGCTGTTAATGGTCGCTTCTTTGGCATTTTCAGTCAGTCCTGAGGCTGCAAATGCACACAGTTCACTGCAGTGGGTACTCCCTACTGGTGTTGTGTCCTGCATGCATTTGCAGCCTCGTGACTGATTGAAAACACTGTAGAATTGACCATTGAAATTTGTCCACTGCAGTGAAATTCATGCAACACAGGGTTAAAACATCTGTGATATTTGCTGTCTGGCATACTCTACATCCACAGTATTTCCATTTCTGACACTGAAGCCATGAGCAGTGCCACTCCATGTCACACTCTGAGCATAATTTTTTACTGTAAGAAGGCAGGCTTTAATGAAGAGCAAATATAATGATTTCTTTGAAAATTGTGACATGTGTCAACTAACTGTAAAGCCTGTGGTGGTTTTGAGTGCTTTCCTTTGTCACATTATTTGACTTAGCTTCACCATAACAATTTCAGATTTCACTAGAAAATGGCTTCAATATAAAAGCCAAAATCGATTGTGAAGTAAAATAAAGACTTTTTAGCAACTGGAGAGGTTATTCATCAATACAATACACAGACATGGAGCAGCAGCACTTTCCAAACATGGGGAAACTAATTGTTCAAGTGAATTTCCAGAAGTTTTACAGGATCATACACAAGAACTTTTTTTGACCAATGTATGGGCTTAGAAATAAATTTTGGTATAATTTATGATCGGTTTCTTGGCATAGAGCCAGTTCACAGACTTTTGACCATTGTTTGTGTTATCTTCTTTATTGGCTCCAAACTACGATCAACGGCCACAAGAGTTTTGTTATCAGCATACGTAATACATTTTGTTGCAGAAGAGGTGGTAAATCATTCACATAGGCACATGAAGAATAAAAAATGCCCAAGGACAGAACCCTATGGGACTATTCATTTGTCTGGATTTGTTTATCATGACTATGTCACCTGTTACACAAGTAAGTTCTGAGTAGAGACAGATTAAAGTGTCTGAGACCATGTCTTAAAAGCTTAGCTATTTGTATTGTTCTGTTCTTAAAATCCATATACATCCAATCACCCTCTGATTTTACCAAGATAGAAATGAAAATGATGCATGGAACTATGATCAATATACTAGTCACTACTCACTTTCTACTTCACATCTGCAAAGCAATGATATCAGAGTGAAATGTGGTACAGAAGCAAAATAGTAACTGTATTAATAAGAGTAGTGTTCTTGACTAGACACAGAAATTGCCCAAGATTTCCAGCCAAAAGAAACAGTGCAGTGGGGACTAAAACCAGATCAGTTGGAACAACACCTCTTATATAAGTATATGAAGACAAATATATTACATTTACTGTCACTGCACACTGAATGATGTATGCTTATCAGTTCAAAGAAGGCTGTTTTGTCAGTATAAATAAACACCCTCATTCCCAAAAAAAGCTACTAATTAGTTGAAGTACTGTCCTCTCAGAAATGGTTTGCTTGCTTGCCTAACACACTATCCCATCTGCATATGAGCAATGTGTGTGTAGCTGTCCGCAAGCTAGCAAGTTCTCAGTCTTGTTGATGTACCTATTTATGACTTAATGCCTCTACTACCAGGCGAGTTGTTACCTTTGTTCCTAAATTAATTTATATTTCTTTAACCCTCTGAAATTTGCTGATAACTATGCTTGAAAAGTGTATCTAAATACAAATGCAGGGAACATTCTTGAAGAAGGCTGTACGAGTCAAGATTAAATCAGCATTTCTCTACAGCATGAATGTGTAAATTATGTATTTGCATTTCAAAAACATCAATGTACAATACAGGAGACGTCTACGATTCTGTCCTGTGGCCAATATTTTCCTATCTGTAGTATCCCAACCATATACTGAAAGGACAGGAATCAACTTTGAGAAAATCGAAGGGTGCAAGCTGCAAGGATAATTTCACTGATATTACTTTGCAGACAATATTCCTCCAAACAAATGCAAGGGACAGCATTATGTGAATAACAACCAGCTTCAATGTTAAGGATAATGTGATACTTCAACTGCTTAATGAAAACATGGTACTAAAATGAGTTCAGTTAATAACAGACTACAATGGTTCCCACATGCAGTTGCAAAAATAATGTAAAGCTTATTACAATCCAAATACTTCTATTACTCACACTTCTTTGCAGTGCTATTGCCTCTCCCTTTTCAGAGTTTACTGGTGCTGATGCTGCAATAGGAAACCAAATAACTACTTCAATTAAAAATAAAGAGCTTCTGTTGTTTGTATCTGCAATTAAATGTGTCATTTACAAAATGAATTAAAATGAGCAGAAGTGCACATATTACAGGACATAAAATAATTATTACCATACATGACATCCTCCTCCTCTGCTTCTTTCCTATGCATTTTAGTGCACCACACATTTAATAATTTAATTCACTTTGTGACACTGTAAAACAATGTGACACTTATAACACAACTACACTGTATGTCTTGACAAATTTTTTGCCTGTGCGAAGTTAATTTATATTTGAAATAAACATGTTGTTAATATTGTTCTGTTATTGAGTTTATAGACATTGATCCTATTTTAAGACACTGACCACAATGTGTGTGTATTTCAACATTATGCTATGATGTATTTTAGTGTGCTGTGTAAGCTGGTACAAAACCTGCATATTGCTTGCATGATTTTCATACTAGGTACAGAACTTCCCATCTGTGACTAAGTTATTACGCCACTCCAAGGCAATATGGTACAACATTTGAATTTTCCTTTTTGTGTAGTGCAAATTACATTTGGTGTTTAAGTACATACATGTTGTACACTCATCTACTATGATTGTGTTGTATTATTAATAAGGAGACCATTACATGACTTTCAAACATTGCCATATGGATCAAGACATATTGTAAGCATCGATAACAATTTTTATTTACAACAAATTTAACATGGATAACAATATCCTTAATAGCTCCTAAGAGTAATATTAGCTTGACGAAAATGAAACCAAGAACAGTATACATAATTTAGGAGTACAGGAAGCCACTAACTGAATAGCATTTACAAGACACACAAGAGAAAGAAAACTTTCTAGCATTCTGAATAAATGTAAACCAGAGCACACTGTAGAGATGTAAATATACATACTTCTTCTGAGCTAAGTACATTAATCGGTCAAAGGTCTCTCTCTCTCTCTCTCTCTCTCTCTCTCTCTCTCTCTCTCTCTCTCTCTCTCTCTCTCTCTCTGCCCCCTCCCCATTGAAGTTTTGAAGTTAATACAATGTGCTGATGTGTTTGAAATGGAGCTCTTGTGTGTCAACCACAATCTTCACAGGCTGCATCATTCATACAGTCTGACTTAGTATCTTCAAAACATATGCATATTAAACATTCCATAATATGTATTACATCTGGCTTGAAGTGAAATGAACAGGTCATGATTTTTACTGTTTCTGGGGGTGAGGCACCTTCAGAAACAAAAAGGAATGATTCTGTGTTAGTCCTATTATCTTTCAGGCCTCACTGGACAAGAGCATGAAGCAAACTCCCCATCTTCCTAAAACTGACCTGCAATTCGTCATCTATAAGGTCAGAACAAAAATTCTCTTGTGCTGTGTCAAACTGTTCCAGAAGGTATGTTGACAGGTGACATAACCTCAGACTTTGGGTACCAATGTAGGCACCTGCTGAGTGTGAATTTTTGTGAAAGTTCCATCAGTTTAATATTTATTATCCTGAATTATCTGCAGAATAATCAAATGAATAAGATCAGTTTGGGTTCTAGACAAACGTAGGAAAATGATAGGCAATACTAACCCTATGAATTATCGAAGAAAATAGATTTAAATAAGAAACCTATATTTATATCAATTGCAGATTTTCAAAAAGCTTTTCAAAATGTTCACCAGAAACCAGTCTTAAAAATTCTGAAATTGAGACAAAAATGCAAGGAGAAATCTTACTGCAGTTTTAAGAGTTGACTCACATGACAAAGTAGTCAGCGGGAAGAGAGTGAGACGGGCCTGCAGCCTATTCTCACTGTAGGGCTTGGTAACATTGCTAGTATCCAGGCCTGAAGTAGTGTCATCTACAACAATTCTATACAATGTCACTCCTATTCCTGCATTAGTCAATGTATTGGAGCACACACTGAAATATGGCAGCTCCATTGTTTAACTGCACCAAGGAGGAAATGAGAGCAGTGATTCGCTTTTTGTTTATGGTAGGTGTTAAACCTGCGGAAATTATTCGTCAAATGCAACTGCAGTGTGATGACAACTGTTTATTGTGAAGCTAGACTGACAAATGGATAGAGCTCTTCAGTGATAAGGGAAGATCGGGAAGGTCATTGACATCAACAACTGAGGACATTTGGACAAAAACTGTGCCAGTCAGAACTAATGTGATGTGCTGTGAACTAAACTGAAACCTGCAATCAGTTCCAAACATTGTGAAAGGTGTGTCCTACAGCAAGATAACACTCTGCCACATTCTTCCACACAGGCAGCTGGAACAATAAGGGAATTGGGATTTGAATTGCTGGAACACCTGTCACACAGTCCAGACGTAGCTCCAAGCAATTTCCATATGTTTGGACCACTGAAGGAAATGTTCAGGGGAAGATGATTTGCAGCTGATGCAGATGTCATTGATACAGTGCAACCAAAAACCTGTTTTCCAGCAGAATAAAAAAACTTGTTAAACTTTGGACAAAGTGTGTTTAAGTGCAGGGAGGTTACGTAGAAAAATTATGTATGTTTCAGTTTTTTATCATTAAAATAAATATTCCTTTTCTCAATAGTCCTTTTACTTTTTGACTTCCCCTAGTATATAGTCTTGAAAAGATGTTATACAATAAAGAGCAACAAAAGCAAAACAAGGTTAATGGAATGTAGTCTAAGCTAATTAAATTAGGTGATGCTGAAGGAATCGGATTAGGAAATAGGACTTTGAAATTAGAAGAACGATTTTGCTATTTGGAGAACAAAATAAATGACAGCGGCAGAAGTTAAAAGAGTATAAATGCAGACTGCCAACAGCAAGAAAAGAACTTCTACAAAAGAGAACTTTCTTAACTTCAAAAATAAATTCACAGTGGGGGGGAATGAGTGTGTCTGGAGTGTAGAGTGTACAGAAGTGAAACGCAACAGTTAAGACAAGAAGAGTATAGGAGCTTTTTAAATGTTATGCCACAGAAGAATGTTGAAAATTAAATGGGCAGAACAAATAATGGAATGAATAGATAGTGAACTGAGTTAGTAAAAAAACTTATTTATAGCACAATTGGAAAGAAAAATGACAGACTGATAGGACATGTTGCAAAGCAATCAAGAAATTGTTAATTTGGTAATGGAAGGAAGTGTGGGGATAAAAATTGTAAAGGCAAGTGAAGGCTTGATTTAAAAAAGCAGTTCCATATGGATGTAGGTTGTAGAAGTTTTACAGAGATGTACACTGAATGATTCTGATTGTTACATGCTACTCTAGGATGAAGAGGATGGCACACTGAAGGCAATCATTGTAGGACACATGAAACCAGTCATTAGACTAATGATAAAATTTAACCAGCTATGGCAAATCCATGACTTTCCTAAAGTATTGCCCTATAACACATATACGGCAAAATTAAATAGGAAGAAGGAAAAAAGAATAGACAGTACAGGGAGTACAGTTAGTTTAGCAATGACAAACAAGCACTGTATAATTTGCTAATACAATTATCACTGAAAATAAGCCAAACAACAGTAAGTTTTCTGCTACAGTAGTTTTGTAAGTGATGCAGTAAAACTGTTCTGACTTGATAGAATCCTCTTCAATTTTCTTTTCAATCGCTCAAGGCAATATTCACTGACATTCAAATAACATCAGCAAATGTGGATAAAATAACCTGGGGTTAGTAGCATTAGCTTGTAGCAGAGCGGTCGATACTGTTATTCTGGCAACACTGAGTGCAATTAAGTTCGTAATACTACTGGTCTGCTTCAAGAACTCTTGTCACTGTGATGGCACATTTCTTGAAATGTATGTTGTGGTGATGGACTGATCTGTAACATAGTACAATGTCTAGGGTAGGTTGAAAGGTGATTATACTGGTTGCAATTTGACAATGCCAACTAATGCGTTATGGCAATTATTTTTGTGTGTTGTGCAGTCCATAGTTCTATTTACATCCATGATGAAAACCATTATTTCCCCATTGTTATCTGATATTTTCAGTTTTTTAATATGTTTTAAGGTGTTAATAACAAGAATTTTCTCAGTCAAATCATCCAAATTGTCTCATGGTCGGGATAATAGTTAAAATAAGTGTGACTGTGTGATGTTATAGTTGTAGTACAGGTTACACAGTGCCAACAAATAGTTGCCACACTGATATTGCCACTGGCCAAAGCTGATGGATCATTTCATTGCAAACTCTATGCAAGTGATGAGCCAGCTCCCTCTCTCAACGACAGTTTGGAATAAGAATTACACATGGTGTCACTTCTAGACAGTGCTTGAACAGGAAAAAAAATGAGGTTCCAGTACTGTGGGCTTTGAGGGTGTGTTTTTGATATTTATGGTTCTTAATGTGTTATTTTAACACTTTTCTGTGCATTTTTGAAGACTGAATACATCTCTCCATGTCTCAGATACCGTTCTCCACTGGATCCACAGACTATGACTAATGTAATGTAAATTTGTTTATTTCAAGTTATAGTGCTAGCACAATGTGAGTCTTGAGATTAAGTTAATACAGTAGATGGACTACAATGACTATAGCAGAATTCTCGGAGCATCTAACTAAGACAATGTTAGAAATGGTTTATCAGTAGACATTTTAAGAGTCCTTCAAAGATATACAATGTGTGACTGGAAAGTTTCAAGAATGGGCTTCTAATTGTACAATGGTGGTACTTCATGCTACTGTGATGCATCTCCTTCAAAATAGTCCCCTTCTGACTGAACACATCAACTCCAACGGTGTTTCCACTTTTGGAAATATTTCAGGAAATTTTTTTCCTGAAGTGTGTTAAGGACACTCTTCATATTTGCCTTGATGTTTTCAATCGAGTCAAGTTGCTTCCCTTTCAGTGAAAATTTCAGCTTAGGAAACAGAAGTCCACAGGGGCCAAATCAGTGAATATGGCAGTTGTGGAAGCCCAGGAATTTTGAATTTGGTCAAAAATTCAACGATGGAGAAGGCCCAATGAGCCGAAGCACTGTCATGGTGTAGCACCCAACTCCTTTCTTTCCACAATGCAGGCCTTTTCTTCCGCACCTTTTCGCGCAGACGCTCAAGGACACATTTGTAGTATTTCTGGTTAATTGTCTGTCCTCTAGGGGTAATTTAATGATGGACAGTACCAGTAGAATTGAAAAAATCACCAACATTGTCTTCACCTTTGACTGTCTTTGCTGTGCTTCTTTTGGTTGTGGTGAACTTGGAGTCTTCCACTGCGAAGACTGCACTTTGGTTTCAGGATCATATCCATATACACACGATTTGTCACCTGTAATTACCCTATTCAACAAATGTGGGTCATTTTTAGTCTGATTAATCAGTTCTTGGCACATTTCAAGTCGGTATTGTCTCTAGTCACTTGACAACACTTTTGGAATGAATTTTGCTGACACTGGACGCATGTTCAGATCTTCAGTTAGAATTGACTGAACTGCATAGAAACTTAAATTAAGTTCATCAGCCATCTCCCTAATAGTAAGTCTACGATCAGGGAGCACTAAGTCATTAACTTTCACAGCATTTTCATTCATTTTTGAGGTGGAAGGATGGCTGGACCATGGTTCATCTTTGAATGATTCGGGCCATTTTTAAATCTATTGAACCAGACAAAAACATTTGACTGGCTCATACAA
This sequence comes from Schistocerca serialis cubense, assembly GCF_023864345.2. Taxonomy (NCBI): domain Eukaryota; kingdom Metazoa; phylum Arthropoda; class Insecta; order Orthoptera; family Acrididae; genus Schistocerca; species Schistocerca serialis. The sequence goes on from NC_064642.1 coordinate 233,447,491, forward strand.
TTACCTCCAAAAGCTTTTTTGAATAGTTCATAAGTCTCGGAAGCTGATTTCCCGGTTTTAAAACAAAATTTCACACAAACTCGTTGCTCCGTTTTTATGTCCATTTTCACGCGGACAGAATCCGCAAACAAGCCCTAACAGACCCGCATTCAACCAGCTGCCATAATGAACTGAATAAAGGAAATGCAGTTTCCTGTCAGATGGTGTTCAAGGACAAGACAATGACTCCCTCCCCACCCTCTGTGTACCTGCCCGCCAACCCAGTAAGCAGTAGCAGATCCATTCTTCAAACTTTGCAGTCACACCTCTTATGTCAGAGAAACTGTACAATTATGGCATAAGATAAAAATAAGTCAGTATTGCAAAACAGATAGTGGTATGTGAAGATAAAATGCAGTATCAAAAAAAAGTGTAACTTAATTTCAATGTGATGAAGTAAAACACATCATTATGATCGATACTTCCTGCAACTGAACAATGCTCCTGCTTAAACCATTTTATGTAGTCGGTCTCCCTTTTCTCTCCCAATTCAATTATCTTTCTTTCCAATTGACAGTCTACTGTATCTCTTCAACCACAATTGTCTCCTCTCCCTGTGTCCTTGAGGATGGTTTGCTCGTGGCTTTGAGCTCTAGACCAGCAAATTTTAACACATGGGTATAGTGGATGGGGGCAAGTGGGCGAATTTTTTCGCATTAAAGTTCACCAGTCCGATGGGGGCCAGAACCGACATGCCTACATATCACTGCCACTCTTTCTCACTGACCATCAGTCTCTCTTCCACTGTCATTGTCTCTCTGGTACTATTTCAGCGCAGGAAGTGGAAGAAGTGACAGCATTTTAAAGAGAAGCATATTTGCCTTTTTTGCACTCCGGCAAGAGCATGTTTCAGCTGACTCCCTTCTTTTCCCTGTTATAGGAGGGGCAGTCAAATGAAAACTGAACTTCACCACAACACGACCATGGCACGATTCCATCCAACAGTAATCACCACACTCATTTAGAAATTTATCCCACTGCGAGACAAGATGACCAAGTCCTGTTTCGTAGAATGTGATTACCCACTGACAGCCCCACAACCACACCCATTCTTGCATTTCCTCGTCAGACTGAAACCAATGTTCACCTAAGCCTTTATTCAGGTCGCTGAATATTTGAAAATCACACGGTGAAAGATACGGACCATATGGAAGATGTTGCAGTGCTTCCCAACTAAATCACTGAAGTGTAGCCTTTGCCCAATTGGCAGTATGGGAATGGGCATTATCATGCAACAGGATGATTCCATCTGACAAAATTCAGACAGCCTGAGGGTAAATGGCAAAGCCAACAGTGGAAACTGTGCCACATTCCCCCTCCAGCCCCTTCCCCAAAAAACCAAAGCTGTTCACAGAAGTTCTGGTAAGGTCATGATAACCTCCTCCTTTGATTGCATGGTCCCTATGCCTGTTGAGATGGTTCAAATGGCTCTGAGCACTATGGGACTTAACATCTATGGTCATCAGTCCCCTAGAACTTAGAACTGCTTAAACCTAACTAACCTAAGGACATCACACAACACCCAGTCATCACGAGGCAGAGGCCTGTTGAGATCCTCGAGATATTTTAATGCATGTGGTGATTACTTTTGAATAGAACCATTCCATGGTTCCACTGTGCTAGGTGTTCAGTTTTAATTTCACTGCCCCTTATACCAGAGAGTGCTGCTAACATATATCAAGTCCTGGAGGTCAGTGAAGTTTTGACAGCTTGTCTATATACTCTGACACACACAAAGAAAAAATAAGCATGCATTGTATAGGGTTAAAACAAAACTCTCTCATACAATTCGAGGTCATTTTACACTACTTTACACAGAAATGCACAACATTTTTAGGCTACACCTACAGTACAAAAAAAAGGTGTTTTATTTGCAAATATAAAGAATCTCATATGACAAAATAATTTTTTTGGAAGGAGTTTACACTACCAGGGGCCACCATCGAATAATTTCCAGGTCCGGAAAGCTTGTATAGACATGCCCATAATACAAAAAAGCATATCAAAGTTTTACTGGTGTAAAAATGGCTACTGAAAACACAGTATGCATCTGACTGGATACTGTATGCACAGGTATGGTAACTTTGAATCTCTGAAGCTTGGCAATATATAACGATATCTAAGTAAAGTTTGCATGGTTCTCTAACATCTTAAGAACATATGGTAAAAAACTGTGACAATCAGCCATGAATAGAAATTACCGATGTGGTCATCCCCTTAAATGGTACAATTCATTACAGAAGTCATGGTTTTTCGGGTTTTCTCAGGATCCACCCATGAACAAACAGTCCTTTTATAAGATGCCTACCCTAGACCAACATAATGCAAAAGAACCAATTGAATTGCTCAATTTGTGTGGGCTAGAAAAAGAGTCTAATGTTTAAATTTTGAGCCTGACACTATTGGGTAGCTACAGTATGACAGTTCTTCCAATAGGCATACAAATGGTCGCTAGCCCAAGGGCTATCTAAAATGATTGACCCACCTCTCATCAATAGAATATGACACCCTGAAAAATCTCTTCTGCATGTGCGACATTTTGGATCATATTTGGACCAATTGTATTTGCGAAAATGACCTGCCAAAAGCTGGAAATGTATAAAGTAGTAAAATATATATGCTGCTGACATATCTTAAAGAAACAAGTGAAAGGTATAAATGATAACATTTCTCGATACAACAGTAATTAATTTCATTTGTTCATTGTGCTTAGTCCACTGTATCAAGAAATAGGATGCACACAGTTCAACATGGCAATCATCAGTGTTGTTGTTGTCTTCAGTCCAGAGACTGGTTTGATGCAGCTCTCCATGCTACTCTATCCTGTGCAAGCTGCTTCATCTCCCAGCACCTACTGCAACCTACATCCTTCTGAATCTGCTTAGTGTATTCATCTCTTGGTCTCCCTCCACGATTTTTACCCTATATGCTGCCCTCCAGTACTAAATTGGTGATCCCTTGATGCCTCGGAACATGTCCTACCAACCAATCCCTTCTACTAGAGAAGTTGTGCCACAAACTCCTCTTCTCCCCAATTCTATTCAATACCTCCTCATTAGTTATGTGATCTAGCCATCTAATCTTCAGCATTCTTCTGTAGCACCACATTTTGAAAACTCCTATTCTCTTCTTGTCCAAACTATTTATCGTACATGTTTCACTTCCATACATGGCTACACTCCATACAAATACTGTGTGTGTGTGTGTGTGTGTGTGTGTGTGTGTGTGTGTGTGTACGCAGGGGGGGGGGGGGGGGGGGCGCAACAGAAAATATATAGGAGGAGCCAGGGAAACAAATAGATACATATATCAAATCATCTGTTGATGAACGCACTTAAGTTCCAAGGAGAATGATGTATCTATTATTCATTGTTAAGCATTTAAATGCAGCTACTATTTTCTGCACAGAGACAAACACTTATCAGTACATAAGCTCACTGGACAAAATATTAGTGACTCCCTTAAAGGGGCAGACTGCACTCAAGATGGTGTAGAACTGGAACGAGGCAGTCATGTGGTCATCGCTGACAAGTCACTGTAGTCAAGCCGTGTGTATGTGGCAGATGGTTGTATGGAATCAGTTCAATAAGATGTGTTGATGTGGAGACGTGGCAAAATAGCAAACAGGAGGTATTGTGCTTGGATGTTCCCATGTCCTGAATGTGAAAGAAGTTGCCCGATTTGCCAGTGTATCAACATGGACTGTTCAACATATCTACAAGGAGCTGTGTACCACTTGGAGAAATGTAACAAGATGTAAGGAGAGTGGTCATAAAAAGATCCTAAATTACAGTGAGCAGAGAAGAGTGTTACACCTCTTCAATTACATCTGGTTTCAGACCCAACAGGAACTGTTGTTGTCAGTGCACATGTATCGATTTTTTTTTTTTTTTTTTTTTTTTTGTGGTCATTAGCGCCCAGCCCGTGACGTAGAAAACAGGAAAAAAACGAAATTTAAAATCAGCAGCAATGGAAACAAAGTCAGAAAATTTGAGAAACTAAAGGCAGAAGGAATGCTTAAAAGTCCACTATAGAAAGGGGTTGGTTGTCCCCAAAAAAAAAAAAAAAGCTTCAAATGACTGACGTCATTTCACTGTCACTAATAAACTGTAGAACGCGGTCAGCTGAGCGCATGTCATCTGCTAAAATCGACGATAGATCAGGCGATAGCTGTAGACGGGAGCGTAACGGATTAAAATAGGGGCATTCAATTAAAAGGTGTCTGACCGTCCACAGCTGAGAGCAGTGGGGACAGAGTGGGGGAGGATCACCGCTTAAAAGATGTCGATGACTAAAAAGACAGTGCCCTATCCGGAGTCGAGCTAAAATTACCTCCTCCCGACGACGCGTTCGGGAGGAAGAGGTCCAAGCGCAATTTCCCGCAATTTATTGTGGGGAAGTGTTGACCAATGCGCATGCCATAAATGAGTAACTTGGCGACATAAACCGCTCCGTAGATCGGTAAACGGAAGAGACTGAAGAGCTGGCCGAGGAAGGGAGACTGCAGCCTTGGCCGCTATATCGGCCGCCTCATTTCCACAGATACCAGCGTGTCCCGGGAGCCAGAGGAACGCCACTGAGACGCCCCCCAGGTGGAGCACGCGCAGACAGTCCTGAATCCGGTGGACCAGAGGGTGCACAGGGTAAAGAGCTTGGAGACTTAGGAGAGAGCTGAGAGAATCTGAGCAGATTACGTACTGTATCCGCTGATGGCGGCGGATGTAGTGGACAGCCTGGAGAACAGCGTAAAGCTCCGCAGTATAAACCGAACACTGGTCGGGAAGCCGAAAGTGATTTGGGGTGTCGCCAACAATATAGGCACTCCCTACACCTAACGATGTTTTTGAGCCATCGGTGTAAATAAATGTGGCTTCCGTCATTTGTGCACATAGAGCAGCAAATGCCCGACGGTAAACAAGTGTAGGGGTACCATCCTTGGGAAATTGACATAGGTCTCTGAGCAAGTCGATCCGGGGACGGAGCCAAGGCGGTGCTGTACCCCAAATTGTCAAGAAGGTTTTAGGAAAGCGGAAGGAAAGAGAATGGAGCAGTTGACGGAAGCGGACTCCCGGGGGTAGTAGGGAGGAGGAGCGGCCTGCATACCCGACATCAAAGGAGGCGTCGAAAAAAAGGTTATGGGCTGGATTAGCAGGCATGGAAGACAGATGGCTAGCATAACGACTCAGAAGGACTGCCCGCCGATTGGACAGCGGAGGTTCAGCAGTCTCAGCATAAAGGCTTTCCACAGGGCTGGTGTAAAAAGCTCCAGACACTAAACGTAATCCACGGTGGTGGATAGAGTCGAGACGCCGAAGAATAGACGGCCGAGCAGAGGAGTAGACTATGCTTCCATAATCCAATTTCGAGCGCACTAAGGCGCGATAGAGGCGGAGAAGGACCACTCGGTCCGCCCCCCAAGAGGTACCGTTCAGGACACGGAGGGTGGTAAGGGAACGCAGACAGCGAGCCAAAAGATAGGAAACGTGGGAGGACCAGCACAGTTTTCTGTCAAACATAAGACCCAAGAATTTAGTGACGTCGGAAAACGGAAGGTTGACAGGACCTAGATGTAAGGAGGGCGGAAGAAACTCCTTACGTCGCCAAAAATTAACACAAACGGTCTTACTGGGTGAGAAACGGAAGCCGGTTTCGATGCTCCACGAGTGGAGGCGATCGAGACATCCTTGAAGACGTCTTTCAAGAAGGCTGGTCCGTTGAGAGCTGTAGTAGATCGCAAAATCGTCCACAAAGAGGGAGCCCGAGACATCAGGAAGGAGACAATCCATAATTGGATTAATGGCAATGGCAAACAGTACAACACTCAGCACGGAGCCCTGGGGTACCCCGTTTTCTTGGGAGAAAGTACGGGAGAGAGTAGTGTTCACCCGCACCCTAAATGTGCGCTCTGCCATAAATTCGCGAAGAAAAAGGGGCAGCTGGCCTCTAAAGCCCCAAGAGAACAGTGTGCGGAGGATGCCTGTCCTCCAACAGGTATCGTACGCTCTCTCCAGATCAAAAAATATTGCTACCGTTTGGCGTTTCTGGAGAAAATTGTTCATGATATAAGTGGAGAGAGCAACAAGATGGTCAACAGCAGAACGATGCTTTCGGAATCCGCATTGGGCTGGTGTTAAAAGACTGCGGGACTCCAGCCACCAAGCTAAACGGTAATTCACCATACGCTCCAAAACCTTACAGACACTACTCGTGAGAGAAATGGGGCGATAGCTAGAGGGGAGATGTTTGTCCTTTCCAGGTTTCGGAACGGGAACGACAATAGCTTCCCGCCATCGCCTGGGAAAGGTACTGTCGGTCCAAATTCGATTATAAAGGCGAAGGAGGTAACGCAGGCTATGGGTTGATAAATGCAGCAACATTTGGACATGGATACCATCCGGTCCTGGGGCGGACGAGCGAGAAGAAGAGAGTGCATGTTGGAGTTCGCGCATGGAGAAAACAGTATTGTAGCTTTCGCGATTTTGAAAGGAGAAAGCAAGATGTCGCACTTCCGCTGCACGTTTCTTCGGGAGGAACGCTGGCGGGTAATTTGAAGAGCTCGAAATCTCAGCAAAGTGCTGACCCAATGAGTCAGAAATTGCGACGGGGTCCACTAAGGTATCATGCGCGACAGTGAGCCCAGAGACCGGGGAGAAACTAGGCGCGCCTGAGAACCGTCGAAGCCGACTCCAAACTTCCGAGGAGGGAGTGAAGTTGTTAAATGAGCTAGTAAAGAATTTCCAGCTTGCCTTCTTGCTATCGCGGATGACGCGACGGCATCGCGCACGGAGCTGCTTATATTGGATACAGTTGGACAAAGTTGGATGGTGACGGAAAATGCGAAGAGCACGTCGCCGCTCACGTATTGCGTCACGGCACGCCTCGTTCCACCAAGGAACTGGAGGGCGCCGGAGCAATTCGGAGGTGCGTGGTATTGAACGTTCCGCAGCTGTGAGAATAACGTCGGTAAAATGTGTGACCTCATCGTCGACGCTGGGAAAGCGACGGTCATCGAATGTCGCTAGAGACGAAAAAAGTGTCCAATCGGCTTGGGCAAACTTCCAGCGTCGCGAGCGCATATATGGCAGTTGAGGCTGCAGTCGAAGAACACATGGAAAGTGGTCACTCGAGTGTGTATCATCAAGGGCGAACCATTCGAAGTGCCGAGCTAGCAGAACAGTACCGACCGCAAGGTCCAAATGGGATGAATTTGCCGTGGAGGCAGACAAAACTGTGGGGACCCCAGTGTTGAGGCAGACTAGATCCGCTTGGTGGAAGACATCTAGCAATAGTGAGCCACGTGGACAAGGATGTGGAGATCCCCAAAGCGGGTGGTGGGCATTGAAGTCCCCAACCAGCAAATAGGGGGGTGGAAGCTGATCAAGAAGATGAAGGAGATCAGCTCGTGCCACTGGTGTAGACGATGGAATGTATACCGTACAAAGAGAGAACGTGTATCCAGAAAGGGAAAGACGGACGGCGACAGCTTGGAAGGAAGTGTTTAAGGGGATTGGGTGATAATGGAGAGTATCATGGAGCAGAATCATGAGTCCTCCATGGGCTGGAGTGCCTTCAACAGAGGGGAGGTCATATCGGACGGACTGAAAATGAGGGAGAACAAAGCGGTCATGGGGACGCAGCTTTGTTTCCTGAAGACAGAAGATGACCGGCGAGTAGGATCGTAAGAGGATCAACAATTCCTCCCGATTGGCGCGAATGCCGCGGATATTCCAGTGGATAATGGACATAGGGTGAACAGAAAATGGAGGAACATGACCAAGGGTGCTGTCAACTCAACGACTGCTCAGAGCTTGCGACCGACAGCATGGAATGGCATTCAGTCGAAGGCAGAAGATCCTGATCCATAGGTTGGTCAGGAGCAGCTCCTGCCACCAACGATCGGCCAGTTGACCGGCCACCAACAGTGCGCCTCGGCGACACAGAAGATGGCCGAGGGCGATTTCCACCAGGTGGTGCTGTAGATGGGACACGCCTTGGCGGAGAAGGAGAGGAACTGTGTTTCTTCGTAGCCTTCTTGGAGGTATGTTTAGATGAAGGAGGAACCGATGGTTGTGAAGTTGCAGTACGTAAAAACTCTTCACGAGAATGCTCTTTTTTTGAAGACTTGGCGTCCGACTTTTGGGCTCGAGATTTAGCAGAACCCGACGAAGGGTGAGCCATAGAGTGGGCAGGCGAAAGAGGTGAGGTTGAACGGGCGATCTTTGCGCTGGCCGATCTGACGACCGTGGTACTAAATGTGAGGTCGCAAGTCTGCGTGGCCGCCTCCTTTGTTGGCCGAGGAGAAGCAAGGACAGTGCTGTATTTTCCTTTCTGAGGCACGGTGGGCTGTCGACTGGCGAGTAACTTTCGAGCAGCAAAGGTCGACACCTTTTCCTTCACTCTTATTTCCTGGATCAGCTTTTCGTCCTTAAAAACAGGGCAATCTCGAGAGGAAGCAGCGTGGTCACCCATACAGTTGATGCAGCGAGGGGATGGAGGTGGACAAGCACCCTCATGGGCATCCCTGCCACACGTAACACATTTGGCCGGATTGGAACAGGACTGGCTGGTGTGATTGAACCGCTGACATCGATAGCAACGCGTAGGGTTTGGGACATAAGGGCGAACGGAAATTATCTCATAGCCTGCTTTGATTTTTGATGGGAGTTGAACTTTGTCAAATGTCAAGAAGACAGTGCGGGTTGGAATGATGTTCGAGTCAACCCTTTTCATAACCCGATGAACAGCCGTGACGCCTTGGTCAGACAGATAGTGCTGAATTTCTTCGCCAGACAATCCATCGAGGGAGCGTGTATAAACGACTCCACGTGAGGAATTTAAGGTACGGTGCGGTTCCACCCGGACAGGGAAGGTGTGGAGCAGAGAAGTACGCAGCAATTTTTGAGCCTGGAGGGCACTGTGTGTTTCTAACAACAGGGTGCCATTCCGTAATCTGGAACAAGACTTTACAGGACCCGCAATTGCGTCGACACCTTTCTGAATAATGAAAGGGTTGACCGTGGAAAAGTCGTGACCTTCGTCAGACCGAGAAACAACAAGGAACTGTGGCAACGATGGAAGAACCGTCTGTGGCTGAGACTCAGTGAACTTACGTTTGTGAGCAGACATAGTGGAAGGTGAGGAAACCATTGCGGAAGAATCCCCCATGATTACCGGCGTCTCCGATGGCGCGCTCCTCCCTTGTGGGGGCCCTCACCGAGGGCACACCCGCCTTAGGTGATTGTTCACACCTCAGGTCACACCTCCCGACAAACGGACGGAGGGACCAATCGGCACTTTCGGAAGGTATCAGCTCGGGTAATCACCCCTCCCTGGGCCTGGCCGTTACCAGGGGGTACGTACGTGTCCTACCTGTCTACCCGGGGCGGGGAATTACGCGTTACCCCGTCACCGGCTACGCATGGAAGTGCGTGGGTCGGCCTTCAGACACGCACAGGGAGGAAAAAAGAGAAAGGGAAAGGAAAGAAGAGGGGTCTCAAACGCCGCAGCGGAGAAAAGGGCAAGGAGAAGAGGGAAGGAAAAGAGAAGGATAGAGGAAGGACGAGGACTTGTAAGTGTAGAAAGCAAGTAAGTTGGAAAAGTTTCGAGCGTCCGTCTCCGGACGTAGGCACAAATCATACTCCCAGAGGGGGAGAAAGGGAAGGAAAGAGCCAGCGGTGAGGGGGGGGGGGGGGCGAAGATGGGGGACAGGGAGGGATGCGGAAAGGGAAGGGAAGGTATGCAGCCCGGAAAGGAAGGAGGGCCACATTAGCTCGGGGTCCCGTGCTCGCTACACACGTGTCCACAAAAGAGTTGTGGACCCCCTGGGGGGATGTATCGATCTGAATGAGTTTCCAAGTTAATATGGCAGGAAACAGCATGTAGTGGGCATACAGAGTCTGGTACCTCACAACAAGCAACTGCTCATATTGGTACCAAGCTGCATGTCTATAATGGACCGAACAACACAGAAACTGACTGGAGGTGTGTAGTGTTTACTTAGGAGCCACGAATTCACCTATTTTGAAATGATTCAAGGTGCTTGGTGCACCAGTGGCCCAACAAGGCACTTAACCCACCATGTGTAGAGGGTGTGTTTCACACTGGATGTGGTTCTGTGACATTTCAGAGGTGCATGAAAGTGAAATTCGGTATTTCCTGCAGCATCCTGGGTGACCAAGTTCTGCTCTTTCTTCTACATCTTCATGATATGCAGTGAGCACTCCACTCTTCAAAGATGACAAAATATGCTCACTAGCCTGCAAGCAAACACTTATGTTTTGACTGGCCTGCTAAATAATCCAATCTTCATGCCACAGGAAATGTCAGCAGGGGGGGGTGAGACATACCAATCGACACATCTACAATCTGGTACTGCTATGCTGTCTAGTCAATGAGAAGCTTCAGTTGGACATGGCACACCTTGCCTAACTGAGCCCACTGTCAGGGTGGAGTTACACTGTCTGTACATCACGGAAAAAAAAAGATATGGTAGGATAATGTCCCCCACCCCTGTTAGCCATGGACCTTGCCATTGGTGGGGAGACCTGCATGCCTCAGCAATACAGATAGCTCTACCGTAGGTGCAACCATAACGGAGGGGTATCTGTTGAGAGGCCAGGCAAATGTATGGTTCCTGAAGAGAGGCAGCAGCCTTTTCAGTAGTTGCAAGACAACAGCTTGAATGATTGACTAATCTGCCCTTGTATCACCATCAACAAAATGGCCTTGCTGTGCTGGTACTGCAAACTGAAAGTAAGGGGAAACTACAGGCTTAATTTTTCTCAAGGGCATGCAGCTCTATTATATGCTTAAATGATAATGGCGTCCACTTGGGTAAAATATTCTGGAGGTAAAATATTCCCCCCATGTGTGGGCAGGGTCTACTCAGGACAACGGCGTTATAAGAAGAAACAAAATTGGCATTCTACAGATCAGAGCGTGGAATGCCAGATCCCTTAATCCGGCAGGTATGTTAGAAAATTTAAAAAGGGAAACGAAAAGGTTGAAGTTAGATGTAGTGAGAATTAGTGAAGTTCAGTGGCAGGAGGAACGGGACTTCTGGTCACGTGATTACAGGGTTATAAATACAAAATCAAATAGGGGTAATGCAGGAGTAGGTATAATAATGAATAAAAATAGGAGTGCGGATAAGCTACTACAAACAGCATAGTGAACGCATTATTGTAGCCAAGACAGGCACGAAGCCCACACCCACCACAGTAGCCCAAGTTTATATGCCAAGTAGCTTCGCAGATGAGGAGGGGGAGATTGGGGAACTGTATGATGACATAAAATAAATTATTCAGGTAGTTAAGGGAGAAGAAAAATTAATAGTCCTGGGGGGACTGGAATTGGATAGTAGGAAAAGGAAGAGAAGGAAAAGTAGTAGGTGAATATGGACTGGGGGGAAGGAATAAAAGAGGAAGCCACCTGGTAGAATTTTGCACAGAGCATAATATAATCATAGCTAACACTTGGTTTAAGAATCATGAAAGATTCACAGTTAACATGTGGTTCATGAAGAAAGGTTGTAAGTGTGAAAGATACCTGGAAACTCTGTAAGGTTTCAGTTGATTATATAATGGTAAGACAGTGATTTCAGTACCAGGTTTTAAATTTTTAAGACATTTCCAATGGCATATGTGGAATCTGACCACAATTTATTGGTTATGAACTGTAGAAACTGCAAAAAGGCAGGAATTTAAGGAGATGGGTCCTAGATAAACAAAGAACTAGAGGTTGTAGAGAGATTCAGAGGGAGCATTAGGGAACGATCTACAAGAACAGGGGAAACGAATGCAGAAGAAGAATGGGTAGCTTTGAGAGATGTGAAGGCAGCAGCAGAAGTACGAAGCATGTATCACTAGGAGGCAAGATAGTTGCTACCTATAGGAAAATTAAAGAGACCTTTCCGAAAGCCTTAAGTCAAAACAAAGTCCCGGGAGTAGACAACATTCTGTTAGAGGTACTGATAGCCTTGGGTGAGCCAGCCATGACTAAACTCTTCCATCTGGTGAGCAAGATGTCTAAGACAGGTGAAATACCCTCATACTTCAAGAACAATATTATAATACCAATTCCAAAGAAAGCAGGTGTTGACAGGTGTGAAATTTCCAAACTATCAGTTTAATAAGTCATGGCTGCAAAATACTAATATGAATACTTTACAGAAGAATGAGAAAACTCTTAGAAGACAACATCGGGAAGATCAGTTTGGATTCTGGAGAACTGTAGGAACATAAGAGGCAATACTCATCATACGACTTCTCAGAGAAAATAGGTTAAGGAAAGGCAAACCCATGTTTACAGAATTTTTAGACTTAGAGCAAGCTTTTGACAATGTTTACTGGAATACTCTCTTTCAAATTCTAAAGGTGGCAGCAGTAAAATACAGGGAACGAAAGACTATTTACAATTTGTACAGAAACCAGAAGACAGAGTTGAGGGGCACAAAAGGGAATCGGTGGTTGAGAAGGGAGTGAGATAAGATTGTAGGCTATCCCTGATGTTATTCAATTTGTATATTGGACATGCAATGAAGGACACAAAAGAAAAAATTGGAATAGGAATTAAATTCCAGGGAGAAGGAATGAAAACTCTGAGGTTAGCCGATGACATTGCAATTCTGTCAGAGACAGCAAAGGACTTGGAAGAGCAGTTGAACAGAATGGACAGTGTCTTGAAAGGAGGGTATAAGATGAACAACAAAAGCAACGTTAGCATAATGGAGTGTATTCTAATTAAATCAGGTGATGCTGAGGGAATTAGATTAGGAAATGAGACACTAAACAGTAAATGAGTTTTGCTATTTGGGCAGCAAAATAACAGATGACGGTCGAAGTAGGGAGGATATAAAATGTAGATTGGCAGTGACAAGGGAAGTGTTTCTGAAGAATAATAATTTGTTAACACTGAATATATTTTTACGTGTCAGGATGTCCTTTCTGAAAGTATTTGTATGGAGTGCAGCCATACGTGGAAGTGAAACGTGGACAATAAACAGATTAGACAAGGAGAGGGTAAAAGCTTTTGAAACTTTTTGCTACAGAAGAATGCTGAATATTAGATGGGTAGATCATGTAACTAATGAGAAGGTACTGAACAGAACTGGGGAGAAGAGAAATTCATGGCACAACCTGACTAGAAGAAGGAATCAGTTGGTAGGACACATTCTGAGACATCAAGCAGTCACTGACTTAGTACTGGACAGAAGCATAGGGGGTAAAAATCTTAGAGGGAGACCAATAGATGAGTACATTAGACAGTCAGAAGGCTGAAGGTTGCAGGTTGCAGTAGTTACTTGGAGATGAAAAGGTTTCCACAGGACAGTAGTATGGAGAGCCACATCAAACCAATCTTTCGATTAAAAACAACAACAGCAGCAGCAAGATACATGTAACTGCCCATTATTATTACTAATGCTTTTAAAATTTTTTCACTATAGAGTACATGTCCAACAATAGGCCTACACATACAACATGAATGGCATTACTATGAAAAACTAATAGTTAGGACAGTTTTTAAATTCTGTTATTGTACAAATAGTCTTTTTCATGCAGGGTATATAAACACACTTTGTGACAACATATGCTTGTGATGGAAACATAATTGCAAACCCATGTATGTGTAACAAAAACAGACACTGGCAGCAGGTGAATTATTGCTGTTACTTAAACTATTCCTTGCTATACACATTAAAAATATAATCTTAAATGGTGTTCTCATACCACACATCCCTAAATAGTAAGATTTCATTGCAACACTACTGTTGAAACAAGACTGTATACTCTGCTTGTGAATTTTCATTATTGAGGTATGGTACATTTTACGTTCACAAAACAACGGGCAATTTTAAGAACAATGACACGAGCAAGCGACAAGAAACCATGCGAACTCTTCTCTAATGGTTTAAAAATCCTACCCCTTCCCTGCATTTATATATCAGACATAGTTACGCACACACTTTTACTCAAAACAAAACTGTCCACGATCACAGTAACAGGTCAAACAGTGACATGCATGTTAGTCATTGCAACACCACACTGCACCAAAAATGTGCATATCAGGCAGGAACAAAACTAAACAACATGTTATGCGCGCGCACACAGAATCTGCATATTTTATCAGGATTTTGGTGAGTTTTTGGCTTAATGCTACAAGAGTGCAGTTCACAACAGTTTGGAGGGTATGGACGCAGATGATAGCAAAGATGTGGCCTACTTATAACTCAGCACGAAACGATTTTTAGTAAGAGTAATACTAAAAAATGTTTACATTTGACCGGCTTTAAATGCAAATACAATTAAATGAATATAAAATGCATGGGCTATGTTGCATAGGTTCGATTCTAGGCCTCATCATAAGATGAAGTATAATCCGATACGACCAATAAAAAAAAAAATGAAAACTTTTGACACCTATCCAGCAGAAGCTAGTAATCGCCATTGGAAAGTAATGTAAAAAATACATTCACTCATCGTGTTCCGTGGTCCATCACGAAGAACTACCACCGAACGAGCAAAGATACACAACATAGAGAATCAACAGTGAGAAAAATTCTGCACGGTGTATTAACACTTACGTATCACCAAACTGCTAGCACTGTTTCTGTTTACACAGTATACAATGAACTCTGTAACAGTAGCCAAAGGGGTGCCCCCTTCTTAATAAGTTATATATATGTAAATTTACTACTGCTTGCTTAAAATTTACACTGATAAAAATGATATTTATCACAGAACTGCGGTTAGTTACATGCTATAGGCATAGGAATCTCTTTTAAAGGAGCATTATCAAATGTCATTTCCTTAGGAAGCGTTTAGATCAGAATGGAAGCGTCCAATTAAATATGAGCACAACCGGCAAAGGTTTTTACCACATTGCCTTGTTTCCAATGAAATGAATACTTAATTTAATTCTGGCTGGAACACAAACACTTTAATACAACATAATTTCCTTACGACCGCTACAACGGATCGTGTCTGAAATACATACCTCTACTACCGCTTCCAATGAAATATAGTACGAAGGCAAAGCACGCTATGCCTGTTAATATCCTCCATGCCCGCTGCTTTAGGCGGGATGTCATGACACAATTACAAGAGCCTGTACCAATGATTTTCACATAAAATTATTGTTTGTACCACAACCTCCACATGACACTTCCTCACCCACCTCCTCCGCTGTCGAGCCTGCACTGACTGGTGACTACTGAAGCTAGTGTCTCTGGAAAAACCAGCTGCTGAGTATGCGCGTCAAGTTTCTGCGCGTGCCCACAGATGCTGCATTACCACGGTGAGCATAGATGATATGTACACGCACACGCGCACACACACTTTTTTGTCTAGCACCTGACATGCAACAATCCACGGAGTTGATCCCTCACGAAAAGAACCGAAGTTGTTTAAACGTCTATGTGCTTGCTGTAATTAATCTAATCTTATCCTCACGATTCCTATTGGAGCGATACGAAGGGCGTTGTAGTTTATTTCTAGAGTTATAATTTAAAGCCGCTTCTTGAAACTTTGTTAGTCGACTTTTCTCGGGGTAGTTTCCATCTATCTTCAAGAGACTGCCAGTTCATTTTTTTCAACATCTCAGTGACAATCTCCTGCGGGTCAAACGAACCTGTGACTATTCGTGCTACCCTTCTCTGTATATGTCCTGTCAGTACTATGTGGTACAGTGCCACAGATAAGCAGTATTCTGGGATAGGTCGCGCGAGTGATTTGTAAGCAAGACCCTTTGTAGGCTGACTGCATTCCCCTAGTATTCCACCAATAAACCGAAGTCTGTACCGACGACTCAGCCTATTTGATTGTTCTGCTTCATATCCGCATTAAGCGTTACACCCATATATTTGTTGAGCTTACTGATTCCAGCTGTGACTCACTAATATTCAGCAGACGCGTTGTTCTGAAGGTAGCTGCCTGAAACCTAGTGGCGCACGTGGTCTATTTTGTAATTACCAATCGAGTGTGTAATTTTCGTTGCCGTCGCGTTAAATTTTTGAAATGTGGTAAAAGTGTGAAGATTTTCTCCTTTTTGAACTAAGTCAGTACCATCATAAATAAATGAATGAAGTTCAGAATACGGAAGAAGTTATGATTATAACAAGAATCCGAGGAAATAATGCACTGTACCTCAGGCACCTCCAGTAGAGTTAAATGGTATCGGTCCAAGATTAAGGCGCATTTTTTAAAATATTTGTGTAGTTTGCATGCAAATAGTTCAAACAGGAGCGCAATTTAAAGTGCCACGAAAGAAACGCACTTCCATTGAAGACTAATTGTATCAACATTAAATGTCCAAACTGCGATATTTTGGTCCTTTCGAAGAAATGCTATTATGATCACTTATCAAATGAAACATGACGCGTCACTCGCATTTGAAGAGACTGAATTTGCATCTTTCCAGGAATTCAGTGACTGGAAGCAGCACATTGAGAGAAACTTATTGTCACTTTACGTTAAAAAGCGTGGGTCTTATTGTACTTCGCATGATGCCACAAGTCATTTGTATGTCACTGTTCAGTGCCACATAGAAACCCAAGGGATTAACACAGTAGGAGGTCTCTGTCCTTACAACATCGAAGCTTTACAATGGAAAACCCAGGAGAATTGCTTTAATTTAATCCTCCTATCACTGAAAAGATGAGTGAAATAAGTGTTAGGGTTAGTGGTGTTGAGAAACAGCTGAAATCTTTAAAACTGAACGAAGCTCCAGGGCCCAATGGAATCTCTATCAGATCCTAAACTGAAATCGTGACTAAGTTAGCCCCTGTTCTAACTGTAATCTATTGTAGATTCATCGAACAAAACACCGAGGCCAGTAGCTGGAAGAAAGAACAGGTCATACCCGTTTGCAAGAAGGCTGGTAGAAGTGATTCACAAAACTACCGACCAATATCTTTGACATACATTTTTTCTAGAAACTTAGAACAAATTCTGAGCTCGCAAGTGAGAGATAATGAGGTATCTCGATGCCAAGCAGCATAGATTCCGAAAACATCGATCATACGAAACCTAACTTTCACTTTCTTTACATGACATATTGAAAGCTTTGGACCAAGGCATTCCGGTAGATGCAATATTTCTTGATTTCCAAAAAACATGTGACTCAGTACCACATCTACGCTTATTCTCGAAAGTACAATGAAATGGGGTATCAAGCTAAATTTGTGATTGGATTGAGGCTTTTGTGGTTGGCAGGTCGCGGCATTTTATCTTGCATGGAGAGTCTTTGACACATGTAAAAGCAATTTCGAGTTGTCCCAGAGAAGTGTTTGGGACACTTGCAGTTCATGTTGTGTATTAATGACCTTGGAGATAATATTAATAGTAATCTGAGACTTTTTTCCAAGCGATATAGTTACCTATAGTGAAGTACTGTCTGAAACATGCTGTGTAAGTATTCAGTCAGCTTTTGATAAAATTTTAAAGTGGTGCAAAGGTTGACAACTTGTTTTAAATGTCCAGAAGTGTAAAACTGTGCATTTAAAAACACTTAAAAACTTAGTGTCTTATGACTATCATATTAATGAGTCACAGCTGGAATGAGCCAACTCCTACAAATGCCTGAATGTAACATTTTTAAGGATATGAAGTGGAATGATCACATAGGCTCAACCGTGAGTAAAACTGGAGGTAGACTTCGCTTCATTAGTAGAATACTAGGAAAATGCAATCACTCTACTCTCGCTCATGCGACCCATTATGGAATATTGCTGAAGTGTGTGGGACCCATACGAAATAGGACTAAAAGGGGGGTATTGAATGTATACAGAGATGGGCAGCACAAATGGCAACAGGTTTCTTTCATCCACGAGAGAGTGTCACACGGAAGCTGAAGAAGCTGAATGGGCAGCCTCTTGAAAATCGACGTAAACTCTCTCAAGAAACCCTAGTTGCGAATTTTCAAGAACCGGCTTTAAATGATGACTCTCGGAGTATACTGTAACCTCCACCTTATCGCTCATATAGGGATCGTGAGGACAACATTAGATTAATTACAGCAAACACAGAGACATTTAAAATGCACATGATGACAAAAAAAGATTCATAGAACACTGTTCGATCTAGCACGATGAAATAGGTGAATCAGGACACTAAATTACAGGAATAAGGCAAGCTGTATTTTACCATTCATGATTTACATTGCATTGCAGTAAGTTTTTAAGGTCACACCACAGGGTATACAAAACACAGTCAGAGAGGTCTATTACACTCTGCACAGTACCACACACTTTGACAGCGACACACACGCACACACACACACACACACACACACACATACACACACACACACACCAAATATATTGTTCTATCTTCCGAAATTTGTTCTTGTTCAAGTATTTGGTTAGTAGATCAGCGAATATCTCTCTAACACAACCTATGTCCAGTATTTGGAAGAAAGTATAGGCCAACACCCTTCTACCACAAGGGCAGCAAAAGTGATCCAGTATCTCCATCATCAATCGGTTACAGCATGTTTGAAAACCTTTTTAGCTTGAATGTAATGACACATCTTGAACAGAATGACTTCCTCAATGGCAAGCAGCATAGATACCGACAACAACGGTCATTTGAAACTCAAACTGCACTTCTCTCACATGACACACTGAAAGGCATGGATCAGATTAGTTGCAGTATTTCTTGGATTCCGAAAAGCATTTGACTCAGTACCACACCTATGCTTAGTATCGAAAGTAAGATAGTATGGGACAGCAAGCGAAATTTGTGACTCGATTGAGAATTTATTGGTAGGGAGGACCCAACACTCTATATTGACTTCAGGAAGGCATTTGACATCATCCTGCACTGCCGTTTAGCTAAAAAATACGATCTTACCGCGTATCGGACTATATTTATCACTGTATTCACGACTTCGTTGCAGATAGAACTCAACGCGTCGATCCTAATATATAGGTAATTTCAGAAGTACCCTAAGAAATGTAAATATAGGAAGTGTAATAGGACCATTATTCTTTAGAATATATGAGGCGCGACAATAAAGTAATGAAACTGATTTTCTTTGCAAGATGTGGCAACCCTGCAGGCTTACGTAGGCACAATATCTTTGACCTCGGTCAATAAGCTGCTTCTAGTCCAAGCGGCACATCGATGCAACAACTCAGTCGTGAGTTGTGCTGTAGTAAGTTAACACATGTTTGTGTCTCTCGTCACGGAAATGGAACCGCATAATATTGCGCAACGGTATGCTATTTCTTTTTGCGTTAAGTTGGGTGAAAACGTGACGACAACTTACGGTAAGCTTCAGAAGGCCTTTGGAGAGGAATTATGTCAAGAGCTCAAGATTTTCGTTGGCATAAAAGTTTAGTGAAGACAGAACGAATGCTGAAGATGAAGACTGCAGAGGACGACCATCAACCTCACGGACGGATGTCAACTTGTTCATAAAGAGTGGGTGCCTCCTGGATAAACAGTTAACCAATATTGCTACAAAGAAATTTTAGAAAGACTTCATAAAAGAGTTCTGTGTCCTTGCCAACATGCTGATAATTGGATTTTGCATCGCGATAGTGCACCATCCCATACTGCTCTGTCAGTACAGCAATTTTTAACCTCAAAACAAATTTCAGTACTACCACAGCCACCTTATTCACCAGATATCGCTCTGTGAGACTTATTTATATATCCAAGAGTCAAAACGGTGGTCAAGGGACACCATTTTCAAACAACACAAGATGTCCAAAAAGCTGTGACGAGGGTATTGGAGGATATTACAGAAGATGAGTTGCAGAAATGTTACCATCAATGGCAGAAGCGCTGAAAAAGTGTATGCAATCAGAAGGGAACTACTTTGAAGGAGACAACACTAAACTTGACTAAAACGGTAAACAACTTTTTTTCACATCAGTCTCATTACTTTATTGTCGCACCTCGTATATAAATGGCCCAGGAGAAAACGTCGGAAGCTGCATGAGGTTGTTCACAGATGATGTGGATATCTACATGAAGGTAGTAATGCCAGAAGATGGTAGCGATTTGCAGAAGGGCCTGAAGACGACTAAGGAATGGTGCAGGCACTGACAGTTGACTCTGAATGTAAATAAATGTAATACATTGCGCATACAGAGGAGAAGAAATCTACTACTATACAGCTACACTACTGATAAAAACTGCTGGAAACAGTATATGCCGTAAAATATTTAGGAGTATCTATCCATAATGACTTTAAGTGGAATGAGCAGCCGGCCATTGTTGCCGAGCGGTTCTAGGCGCTTCAGTCTGGAACCGCGCGACTGCTACGGTCGCAGGTTCGAAAAGCAGATGCCAGACTGAGGTTCATAAGAAGAACGTTAAGGAAATGTAATCCATCCACTAAAGGAGTGACATAGAAGGCTCATGTTCAACCGATTCCTGAGTATTCAAAAAATGGTTCAAATGGCCCTGAGCACTATGGGACTTAACATCTGAGGTCATCAGTCCACTAGACTTAGAACTACTTAAACCTAACTAACCTAAGGACATCGCACACATCCATGCCCGAGTCAGGATTTGAAACTGCGACCGTAGCAGCAGCGCGGTTCCGGACTGAAGCGCCTAGAACCGCTCGGTCACAACAGCCGGCTCCTGAGTATTGTTTGTTCATCAATCTGCGACCATTACCCAGTACGACCAATAGAAGAGATGGAGAAGATCCAACGAAGAGCGGTGCGTTTCGTCATTGAATGGTTTAATCAGCGCAAGACCTTTACATAGACGTAAAAAAGCATGATTACCATCCAGTGCGACTACATTACGCCACCATACTGGGAGGGCCTGTATGTGCGCATGGTACCACACTACTGATCGACGTCGGAGCCAACGTCTTGCTGCATTAATAACTTCCCCATCATCCACACACTGCTTCCCGCAGAGTGAATCCTTCATTGGGCCAAAAGATGGAAGCAGGAAAAGTGCGAGATCCAGGCTGTAGGGAGGATGAGGAAGAAATGTCCAATGAAGTTTTGTAAGCTTCTCTCGAGTGTGCAGATTTGTGTGAGACCTTGCGTTGTTGTGGAGAAGGAATTTCGTTTGCCTTTTTGTGGGGACGAACAAGCTGAAGTCGTTTCTTCAATTCCCTAAGAGTGGCTGAGTGCACCGTTAGGGAGGACATCAAACAGAATAACCCTTACAGAGTCCCAGGAGACCGTCGCCATGACTTTACTGGCTGACAGTTTGGCTTTGAATTTTTTCTTCGGAGAAGAGCTGGTGTGGCTCCCCCCCCCCCCCCCCCCACCCCATGGATTGCCGTTTTCTTTCCGGTTCGAAGTGATGAATCCATGTTTCATCGCCTGTGACGATGTTTGATAAGAAATTGACGCCATCAGCCTCGTAAGAGGCAGGCAATTCCTCAAAGATGGCCCTTCGTTGCTCTTAATGGTCTTCTGTTAGGCGGCGAGGAACCCAGCGAGCACACACCTTTGAGTACTCCAACTGGTAGACGAGTGTGTCAGCACTGCTAACAGTGACGTCCAGCTGAACAGCGAGGTGCTAGGTTGTGATCTGTCCATTACTTCGAATGAGAGTGTCCTCACGTTCCAACATTACAGCTGTGTGCGGCCAGCCGGCACGCGGGAGATCGGACAGGATTGCTGTGGTGACAGATGTCTCACCCAACGACTCACCGTGCTTTTGTTCACGGTCAGATCTCTGTAGGCATTCTGCAAGCTCATACGAATATCTGCGATGCTCTGGTTTTCCGCCAAGGGAAACTCATAGAAAGCTCTCTGTTCGGAACGCACCAGAAGCCTACGTGTAGCGCTACCATCTATCGGAACGTCATGAAACTATAGTGGCTGAAGCGGGAATATTCCACGATGTTCCGCAACAAATTCGCATTTCTTCAACCGAAACTGGCCGAGAGAAAAGTGTTGCATTACTTACTGAACTCCCCTCGTATTACTTTCTTCCATACAAATCTCGCGTAATGACCGTAACGAGAAAATCCAAAGTATTAGAGCTATTAGAAAGAATTACCGATTATCATTCTTGCCATGCGCAATTCGCAAATGGAACAGGGAACTGTGTGACTGGATTGAAGAGTTTCTAGCAAACAACACTCAGCATGTGATACTGAACGGAGAGAAGTCTTCAGATGTAAAAGCAGCTTCGGGCGTGCCCAAGGAAGTGTTATAGGACCATTGCCTTTGACGATGTATATAAATAACCTAGTATATTAGGTAGTAAGTTCCATGAGGCTTTTCGTGGATGATACCGTTGTATACAGAAAAGTCGTAACGCTGGAGAACTATAGCGAAATGCAGGAATACCTACAGAGGATCGACGTTTGGTGCAGGTGTTCGCAATTACTTCTATAAAATATCTAGGAGTATGCACACGGAGCAATTTTTAGTGAAACAACAACATAACATTAATCGCGACTAAGGCAAATACCAGACAGAGACTGTTTGGAACAATCATGAGGAAATGTGGTTCATCGACAAAGGAAGTAGCTTACAAAACACTCGTTTGTTCAGTGCTTCAATATTGCCCTGTACCAAATAGGATTGATATCGGAAATGGAGAAGATCCAAAGAAGAGCAGCACATTTCGTGAGATGTTCATTAGTAAGCGCGACATCGTTACGGGGATGCTCAGAACCTCCAGTGGCAGACTCTGAAAGAGAGGCGTTCTACTGTGAAGATCCGAGAGCGCACATTCCTAGAAAGTCAAGCAAGACATTGCTTCCTCCTGCGTATATTTGGCGAAAAGACCATGAAAATAAAATTTGACAGATTCGAGCCCACACAGAAGCTTACCAGCAAATCGTTCTTCCCGCGAACCGAGCGCGAAATGGACAGGAAAAGGGGAAAGTGACACTGATTCACAAAGTACCCTCCGACAGACACCGTGGTTTACGAAATGTAGATGTAGATGACACCCTTCCCAAGTGAATGAGTGCACGCATCCAGGCCAGAGACTGTGCGACGTCTTAGTGCTAATTTTTATTTTTAGTTAGATTTGATACTGTTGTTGTTGCGGTCTTCAGTCCTGGGACTGGTTTGATGCAGCTCTCCATGCTACTCTATCCTGTGCTAGCTTCTTCATCTCCCAGTACCTACTGCAGCCTACATCCTTCTGAATCTGCTTAGTGTATACATCTCTTGGTCTCCCTCTACGATTTTTACCCTACATGCTGCCCTCCAGTACTAAATTGGTGATCCCTTGATGCCTCAGAACATGTCCTACCAACCGATCCATTCTTCTAGTCAAGTTCTGCCACAAACTCCTCTTCTCCCCAATTCTATTCAATACCTCTTCATTAATTATGTGATCTACCCATATAATCTTCAGCATTCTTCTGTAGCACCACATTTCAAAAGCTTCTATTCTCTTCTTGTCCAAACTATTTATCGTCCATGTTTCACTTCCACACAAATACTTTCAGAAACGACTTCCTAACACTTAAATCAATACTCGATGTTAACAAATTTCTCTTCTTTAGAAACGCTTTCCTTGCCATTGCCAGTCTACATTTTATATCCTCTCTACTTCGACCATCATCAGTTATTTTGCTCCCCAAATAGCAAAACTCCTTTACTACTTTAAGTGTCTCATTTCCTAATCTAATTCCCTCAGCATCACCCGACTTAATTCGACTACATTCCATTATCCTTGTTTTGCTTTTGTTGATGTTCATCTTATACGCTCCTTTCAAGACACTGACCATTCCGTTCAACTGCTCTTCCAAGTCCTTTGCTGTCTCTGACAGAATTACAATGTCATCGGCAAACCTGA
The DNA here is from genome assembly GCF_023864345.2 of Schistocerca serialis cubense. Classification (NCBI taxonomy): domain Eukaryota; kingdom Metazoa; phylum Arthropoda; class Insecta; order Orthoptera; family Acrididae; genus Schistocerca; species Schistocerca serialis. Next base: position 233,471,274 of record NC_064642.1, read on the forward strand.
AAGTTTTTATTTCTTCTCCATGAGTTTTAATACCTACTCCGAACTTTTCTTTTGTTTCCTTTACTGCTTGCTCAATATACGAGGTGCATTCAAGTTCTAAGGCCTCCGATTGTTTTTCTAATTAACTACTCACCCGTAATCGATGAAACTGGCGTTACTTCTCGACGAAATCGCCCTGCAGACCTACACATTTTTCACAATGCTGACGCCATGATTACATGGCAGCGGCGAAGGCTTCTTTAGGAGTCTGTTTTGACCACTGGAAAATCGCTGAGGCAATAGCAGCACGGCTGGTGAATGTGCGGCCACGGAGAGTGTCTTTCATTGTTGTAAAAAGCCAAAAGTCACTAGGAGCCAGGTCAGGTGAGTAGGGAGCATGAGGAATCACTTCGAAGTTGTTATCACGAAGAAACTGTTGCGTAACGTTAGCTCGATGTGCGGGTACATTGTCTTGGTGAAACAGCACATGCACAGCCCTTCCCAGACGTTTTTGTTGAAGTGCAGGAAGGAATTTGTTCTTCAAAACATTTTCGTAGGATGCACCTGTTACCATAGTGCCCTTTGGAACGCAATGGGTAAGGATTATGCCCTCGCTGTCCCAGAACATGGACACCATCATTTTTTCAGCACTGGCGGTTACCCGAAATTTCTTTGGTGGCGGTGAATCTGTGTGCTTCCATTGAGCTGACTGGCGCTTTGTTTCTGGATTGAAAAATGGCATCCACGTCTCATCCATTGTCACAACCGACGAAAACAAAGTCCCATTCATGCTGTCGTTGCACGTCAACATTGCTTGGCAACATGCCACACGAGCAGGTCGTCATGCGGGATTGTGTGCACAAAACCCACAGAAATGCCAACTCTGGAGGCGATCTGTTCAACAGTCATTCGGCGATCCCCCAAAACAATTCTCTCCACTTTCTCGATCATGTCGTCAGACTGGCTTGTGCGAGCCCGAGGTTGTTTCAGTTTGTTGTCACACGATGTTCTGCCTTCATTAAACTGTCACACCCACGAATGCACTTTCGACACATCCATAACTCCATCACCACATGTCTCCTTCAACTGTTGATGAATTTCAATTGGTTTCACACCACGCAAATTCAGGAAACGAACGATTGCACGCTGTTCAAGTAAGGAAAACGTCGCCATTTAAGTATTTAAAACAGTTCTCATTCTCGCCGCTGGCGGTAAAATTCCATCTGCCGTACGGTGCTGCCATCTATGGGACGTATTGACAATGAACGCGGCCTCATTTTAAAACAATGCGCATGTTTCTATCTCTTTCCAGTCCGGGAAAAAAATCGGAGGCCTTAGAACTTGAATGCGCCTCGTACAGATTGAATAGCATCGGGGAGAGGCTACAAACCTGTCTCACTCCCTTCCCAACCACTGCTTCCCTTTCATGTCCCTCGACTCTTATAACTGTCATCTGGTTTCCGTACAAATTGTAAATAGCCTTTCGCTCCCTGTATTTTACCCCTGCCACCTTCATAATTTGAAAGAGAGTATTCCAGTTAACATTAACAAAAGCTTTCTCTAAGTCTACAAATGCTAGAAATGTAGGTTTGTCTTTCCTTAATCTTTCTTCTAAGATAAGTCGTAGGGTCAGTACTGCCTCATGTGTTCCAACATTTCTACGGAATCCAAACTGATCTTCCCCGAGGTCGGCTTCTACCAGTTTTTCCATTCGTCTGTAAAGAATTCGCGTTAGTATTTTGCAGCTGTGACTTATTAAACTGACAGTTCGGTAAATTCCACATCTGTCAACACCTGCGTTCTTTGGGATTGGAATTATTATATTCTTCTTGAAGTCTGAGGGAATTTCGCTTGTCTAATAGATCTTGCTCACCAGATGGTAGAGTTTTCTCAGGACTGGCTCTCGCAAGGCTGTCAGCAGTTCGAATGGAATGTTTCGATACTGTAATCACAGAAATAACATCACATCCCCTCAACCAGAGAAGTTTCGTTCTTATCTTCCTCCCCTTGCAGGTGCTTTACTTTTTTTTATCAGACAGCGTATATTATGTGCATTTGTTTACTGACGCGTTCCACATCCTTGTGAGACTCCTGGTTGTGGATCCACGGATAGAGCGGATATCTAATCTAATCTACAAACTCTGATCTTTTGCGGTGTTACGTGTCAGGTACAGCTTGTGTAAATGCTCCACACATTTCGTGTCCACTTATTCTGCCTCTGGCGTTGTAGTACTCTGACAAGGGAAGGCAGAGAGAACTCGCTCGCTTATGCAGTAGGATGTATCGGGCAGCGTAACTTGCTGTGACAGTGCGAGGGAGAGAGAGACAAAGATATTGTTTATTACCCTGTGGCGGTCAGCGCTCACATAATTATTCTTAGGATATAGAGCTTTTCTTCTTCTTAAGAGTAATTTTACAAGAAGAGAGGCATTCTTGTGAAATAAAAATGGACGCCATTGCGAGTTTTTGATTCACATTCTAAAATATATGTGTATATGGAAGGAAATCAGTTAACAGAACAATAAAATATTGTTCATTTCAAGAAGGTACGTGTTATTATACACCCAGCGTATACTTCTATTGTGATTTAATAATAAATACCAGCTTGAGAACGGGCCGGCCGGGGTGGCCGAGCGGTTCTAGGCGCTACAGTCTGGATTCGCACGACCGCTACGGTCGCAGGTTCGAATCCTGCCTCGGGCATGGATGTGTGTGATGTCCTTAGGTTAGTTAGGTTTAAGTAGTTCTGAGTTCTAGGGGACTGTTGACCACAGATGTTAAGTCCCATAGTGCTCAGAGCCATTTGAACCAGCCAGCTTGAGAACAGTTCCGACGGGAGCTTTCATTTCTAGTGAAATAGTTCGATGTTTTTTTCGGAAAAGAAGTCACTTCATGGATCATTCAAATCCACAATAGTACCTGGACATTTCTCAGAACTGAAAGCAATCTGATTGCTATGCAAAAGAGCTCCGAAGAATATTTCTCCCTACTGTGGTCACCACTTTCAGCTCAACACGGTATCTGCAGCATCTGGAGCAGATTTCTACAACAGCGGAAGCGTGTAATCGCTATCAGTTTCACACATCGCCCTGTGTACGCTGTATGTATTTACCCACAACAGTGAACATACAGTTACTCACACACATAGAAAGACAATACAAGGTGGTGTGGGAAACATTTCAGTATAAAGGCCCTGTAGAGCTAAACAATAATTAGCCTAGTAGAAGTAGTAAACAATTTTTTTTTTCAAAGGAGTCTTTATAGCAGGCAGGCAGACTTGGGGAAACAGTGCCCTCGCGCTGTGCAGATAAAACAAGTGTTCCCAGGCTGCTACTCGGGGTCACTGCACTGCCGGCCGACTGCAGCAACTGCCGCGTGTGCTCGCTATGCACATCCTGCCGTCGCTACAGAAGCAGCCGTTCCTTTCGTACAGCGTACGCTCTGAGAAGTCACGCTGCATACTACTTCCCCACTTACACCTCGCGAAATGACCACGAGGGCAACCAACACGCACAGAAACGTTGCTTGTCCAGTGTAGAGAGTATTCCTCATTAACGTTTGAAAACTTCCGAACATCGGCGAGACAAGCAATTTATGAATTTACGAGACATGGGGCGCCTTGTCACGATTTGCGCGGCTCCACCGTCAGAGGTTCGAGTCCTCACTCGGGCAGGGGTGTGTGTGTTGTCTTTACCGTAAGTTAAAGTTAGGTTAAGTAGTGTGTAAGCTTAGGGACCGATGGCCTTGGCAGTTGGGTCCCACAGGATCTTACCATAAGTTTCCATAAAAATAAGACACATGGGGCCACAAATATGGAGAATACCCCAAAAGTGTATGAGAAATGTTGAACATGTGACATTACATCACGTACCTCACCGCATGTGCAGCAGTTGGCCTATCGCACCTGCTCGTCCCAAACCAAATCAAGTTAAAGTATCTACCTCGGAGACGCCCTGGGCCTACATGCGCGACTTCAGCGGGTGGAGCACAGGGTTCGAGTCTTGCGTCTGGCAGGCAGAATGTTTCATTGCGTCAGACACTTATATGTTTACACAGAGGTCAGATTTATTATTTTATTTACTGGTCTCCGCTGATCAATTGCAAAGTACAGTACAACAAAAACCTGCCGTACTGCATCACAAGTATGTGAGTATTAAACTTCGGAACTGCGTCATTATCTGTTAAAGACCTGCGTTTTCTTTACTATATAATATCTCTATGTAAAGAAAAGAATGGAAAAAAGGAAAAACACAAAAAATAAGAACACCTTTTACTTGGTTACAGCAGGGACAATAATTTTATAACTTCTACGTTTATAACAAATCTCATTTAAAAAAGGTGTTCGAAATCTACACCGTTTGTTCGAATGCAAGTATTGCATCGCTCAATATCTCTTCACACTGTAATATCCCTTCCCCAAGTTAATTTTTAAATGTAGTAATTCTCTCTTGAATGAATGTGTACTGTACTGGGCGACTGTGCTGATAAAAAAATGAAAAAAGTAAGAATATTATGAATGTTTGTGAAGTTAATTGCAAGACCTTTCCTAACAAAAATCTTGAAGTTTCTCTGAAAATAATAATAGTAGTTATTATTATCGTTTTTGTATCTCCAGCAATAGAGATTGGCTGCAGGATGAATTCTTCTTCTGAATCTCGGCGATGTCGGTCCCGGGAGTCCACAGTTGCGGCGATTGACGGTTTAGTATTGATGGTTCTGCACAATCTTAAAGAAAAAACGGGAGAAGAATGAAAATGTCAGCAGATCCTTAATCGTTGTAGTGAGAATAAATCCCCGTCCGGGCTATTGATGTTACTTTTGAGTAAAGACGGCAATGTCGCTCGTCGCTGGTTTTGATCCGTGTTGTTATAAATTCGATGCAGGCTCTTGAAATTATTTTCGCCACAGGATGTAAATCTTGCTGGTGAAACTTAAACATATATAATGTTCGATGTGAAGTGTCGGGTTTTTAAAAGAATTAATTACCTTTTCCTGTTTTGTTGTCTTTGACGGCGATTATATTCGCCTTTTATTTATCAAGGATGAGCTCTTTCGAATTACATTGGTTTTTAATCTTTCCACCTTTTCTATATAGACACCAAACATTAACTTCACAATTCTGATTGCAATCGCGGACTATCTGTTTCATACAATAATATATACCTCCCCTTTTTTAATATATATATATATTCAAGCCGGCTAACAAAGCCAGAGATACAATGTACAACAGTCTCTTTTTAGCATCGCTGCTGTCACTCGCAGCTACTATATCTTTGAGTGTCGATATCACCGTCGCAGTATTTTACATACAGTACTTTGTACAGCTGTGTGAGTTGTCCAGAACGGATGCAAGCAAATCCAATTAAGTATAATATTTCAAAACATTCGGTTACTACTAGCTTTTAACAAAATTATAAACGTTTCTCACCACGTTGACACTTTCGCACACGCGTCGTAAGACAGCGAATGCAATGAAATATCAAATTCTCTCAACTACATCGATCAAGCCCAACGATTGTATGTGCGGCGAGATGCGGTACATCCTCAGGTGACGTCGCATGGTCAACATTTCTGATCCACTCTTACAGTAGTTCCCGACATTTGATAGCCATGTGGCTTATATTAAATTACTTGTCTCAGCGGCATGTACATCGTTTCTGGGTCTTTTAAACGTTATTAAATAATCACCCTGTACAGGGTGGTCCATTGATCGTGACCGGGCCAAATATCTCACGAAATAAACGGCAAACGAAAAAACTACAAAGAACGAAACTTGTCTAGCTTGAAGGGGGAAACCAGATGGCGCTATGGTTGGCCCGCTAGATGGCACTGCCATAGGTCAAATGGATATCTAATACGTTTTTTTAAACAGGAACCCCCATTTTTTATTACATATTCGTGTAGTACGTAAAGAAGTATGAATGTTTTAGTTGTACCACGTTTTTCGCTTTGTGATAGATGGTGGTATAATAGTCACAAACATATGGCTCACAATTTTAGACGAACAGTTGGTAACAGGTAGGTTTTTTAAATTAAAATACAGAACGTAGGTACTTTTGAACATTTTGTTTCGGTTGTTCCAATGTGATACATGTACCTTTGTGAACTTATCATTTCTGAGAACGCATGCTGTTACAGAGTGATTACCAGTAAATACCACATTAATGCAATAAATGCTCAAAATGATGTCCGTCAACATCAATGCATTTGGCAATACGTGTAACGACATTCCTCTCAACAGCGAGTAGTTCGCCTTCCGTAATGTTCACACATGCACTGACAATGCGCTGACGCATGTAGTCAGGCATTTTCGGTGGATCACTAAAGCAAATATCCTTCAACTTTCCCCACAGAAAGAAATCCGGGGACGTCAGATCCGGTGAACGTGCGGGCCATGCTATGGTGCTTCGACGACCAATCCACCTGTCATGAAATATGCTATTCAGTACCGCTTCAACTGCACGCGAGCTATGTGCCGGACATCCATCATGTTGGAAGTACAACGCCATTCTCTCATGCAGTGAAACATCTTGTAGTAACATCGGTAGAACATTAAGTAGGAAATTAGCATACATTGCACCATTTAGATTGCCATTGATAAAATGGGGGCCAATTATCCTTCCTCCCATACTGCCGCACCATACATTAACCCGCCAAGGTCGCTGATGTTCCACTTGTCGCAGCCATCGTGGATTTTCCGTTGCCCAATAGTGCATATTATGACGGTTTACGTTACCGCTGTTGGTGAATGACGCTTCGTCGCTAAATAGAACGCGTGCAAAAAATCTGTTATCGTCCCGTAATTTCTCTTGTGCCCAGTGGCATAACTGTACACGACGTTCAAAGTCGTCGCCATTCAATTCCTAATACACAGAAATATGGTACAGGTGCAATCGATGTTGATGTAGCATTCTCAACACCGACGTTTTTGAGATTCTCGATTCTGGCGCAATATGTCTGCTACTGATGTGCGGAATAGCCGCGACAGCAGATAAAACACCTACTTGGGCATCATCATTTGTTGCAGGTCGTGGTTGACGTTTCACATGTGGCTGAACATTTCCTGTTTCATTAAATAACGTAACTATCCGGCGAACGGTCCGGACGCTTGGATGATGTCGTCCTGGATACCGAGCAGCATACATAGCACACGCCCGTTGGGCATTTTGATCACCATAGCCATACATCAACACGATATCGACCTTTTCCGCAATTAGTAAACGGTCCATTTTAACACGTGTAATGTATCACGAAGCAAATACCGTCCACACTGGCGCAATGTTACGTGATACCACGTACTTATGCGTCTGTGACTATTACAGCTCCATCTATCACAAAGCGAAAAAAGTGGTCAAACTAAAACATTCATATTTCTTTACGTACTACACGAATATGTAATAAAAAATGGGGGTTCCTGTTTAAAAAAACGCAGTTGATATCCGTTTGACCTATGGCAGCGCCATCTAGCGGACCAACCCTAGCACCATCTGGTTTCCCCCTTCAAGCTAGACGAGTTTCGTTGTTTGTAGTTGTTTCGTTTGATGCTTATTTCCTGAGATATTAGGCCTGGTCACTATCAATGGACCACCCTGTATAGTGGCTGGACAAAAATATAGACACACCGAGAGAAATGAATGCTTGAACATAAATGCAAAGCCAAGCCTGCAGGCTCCGTTTTTGCATTTGACCACGAACAGCGCCGTGCAATGTCTTCAATACTTAAAAAAGTGTCAGTCGTGGTCAGAACAATGCTCTGTATAGTTGTGTGTGCGTTATGTCGGAGTTAAGTGAATTCGAACGTGGGCAAGTTGGTGGCGCTGGTATGGTGGATGCTTCCGTAAACAAGGTAGCCGAAGTGTTTTGTGTTTCAACAGGCAATGTATAGAAGATTTATTCCGCATACAGAGAAAGCGGGAAAACGATACTCGCTAACTCACAACGCCCAAGAAAGCATGTGTTGAGTGATCGTGACAGACGGCGACTGAAGACGAGTGCGACGAAAAGTATCAGGACAACAGTCGAAAAAATCACTGCAGAACTGAATGTCACACTCGTGAACGCTGTCAGTCAGCAGCAAAACAAACACGAAGGGGGTTCGAGAACTCCCTTGGGCATGGGTGTGAGTGTTGTCCGTAACGTAAGTTAGTTTAAGTTAGATTAAGTAGTGTGTAAGCCTAGGAACCGATGACCTCAGCAGCTTGGTCCCATACAACTTGCCACAAATTAAATTAAATTAATTGTTCGAGAAGCAAGAAATTGCAGCTCTAGCTGGAGTTCCAAATCCACTCACCAGTGACGCAAATACCCGTAATAGGAAAACTTGATACAAAAGCCTTAGAACCTGGACTGTGGAGTATTGGAAGAAAGTCATTTGATCGGATGAGTCCTGTTTCACACTGCTTCCAATTCTGGCAAGATTTTCACCCCAAGAGTGAAACATGGCGAGGATTCGGTGATGATTTGAGCAACCATATCCTGATATTCCATGAGCTCCGTAGTTACTATGTCAGGTCGCATTACTGCTAAGGATTACCTGATCACGCTGGTTCTTCACGTCCATCCCATGGCACAATCTTTGTCTCCCAGTGGTGTTGCTGAGCTGCAAGACGACAAGGTCCCTCTCACACAGCTCACATCCTCCAGAACTGGTTTTGTGAACACATGAGGGACGGAAAGAACGACCGTGGTTAGACAGCCTTGTTGGAAAGCTGATACGAAAGCAAAGAGAACTTCAGTCAAACGTTTCGTTGGTTGATTTGGAGGAGGGCACTAAACAGCGAGATCATCAGTCCTGTCGGATTAGGGAAAGATGGTGAAGGAAGTAACCCGCGTCCTTTCAAAGGAACCATCCCAGATTTAGGGAATCACGGGAAACCTAGTCCGCAACTCTTGGTCTAGTGGCTAGCGTTGCTGCCTCTGGATCACAGGGTCCCGGGTTCGATTCCCGGTCAGGTTGGGGATTTTCTCTTCCCGGTGACTGAGTGTTAGTGTTGTCCTCGTCATTTCATCGTCATCATTCGTGACAAGGGCTAGATTCGATTGCATCAAAACTGGACTGTGTAAAAATTGGGACTTCGTACAGGCGCTGATGACCGCGCAGTTGAGCGCCCAACAAACTAAACATCATCATCATGGGAAACCTAAATCAGGATGGCCTTCCGCGCGTCTGAACCTTCGTCCTGGATGCGAGTCCACTGTGCCAATCACTGCGCCGCCTCGCTCGGTCAGTGTAGCGTTTCTAAAGCCTCACAGACAAACAAAACCTGTATGAAGCCAAACTTAGAGCAAGGAGAGCCATGCGGAAGCGTTGAGCGAATTCGAAAGTAAAGTTCTTGCTAACCACTTGACAGAAAATTCCAAGAGGATGAATTGTCGCGTCTCCCCTCGCCACCTCAGTCGCCAGACCTCAGTATTATTGAGTCTTTGTGGTCTACTTTGGAGAGAAGAGCGCATGATCGCTATCCATGGCCGTAATCGTTACCTGATCTTGGCACAATTTTGCAGGAAGAATAATATAATATTCCCTTGAGAACCATGCAGGACCTTTACTTATCGTTGTTGTTGTGGTCTTCAGTGCTGAGACTGGTTTGATGCAGCTCCCCATGCTACTCTATCCCGTGCAAGCTTCTTCATCTCCAAGTACTTACTGCAACCTACATCCTTCTGAATCTGCTTAGTGTATTCATCTCTTGGTCTCCCTCTACGATTTTTACCCTCCACGCTGCCCTCCAATGTTAAATTTGTGATCCCTTCATGTCTCAGAACATGTCCTACCAACTGGTCCCTACTTCTAGTCAAGTTGTCCCACAAACTCCTCTTCTCCCCAGTTCTGTTCAATACATCCTCATTAGTTATGTGATCTACCCATCTAATCTTTGGCATTCTTCTGTAGCACCACATTTCAAAAGCTTCTAATCTCTTCTTATTCAAACTATTTATCGTCCATGTTTCACTTCCATACATGGCTACACTTCATACAAATACTTTCAGAAACGACTTCCTTACACTTAAATCTATACTCGATGTTAACAAATTTCTCTTCTTCAGAAACGATTTCCTTGCCATTACCAGTCTACATTTTATATCTTCTCTACTTCGACCATCATCAGTTATTTTGCTCCCCAAATAGCAAAACTCCTTTACTACTTTAAGTGTTTCATTTCCTAATCTGATTCCCTCAGCATCACCCGACTTAATTCGACTACATTCCATTATCCTCGTTTTGCTTTTGTTGATGTTCATCTTATATCCTCCTTTCAAGACACTGTCCATTCCGTTCAACTGCTCTTCCAGGTCCTTTGCTGTCTCTGATAGAATTACAATGTCATCGGCGAACCTCAAAGCTTTTATTTCTTCTCCATGGATTTTAATACCTACTCCAAATTTTTCTTTTGTTTCCTTTACTGATTGCTCAATATACAGATTGAATAACATCGGGGAGAGGCTACAACCCTGTCTCACTCCCTTCCCAACCACTGCTTCCCTTTCATGCCCCTCGACTCTTATAACTGCCATCTGGTTTCTGTACAAATTGTAAATAGCCTTTCGCTCCCTGTATTTTACCCCTGCCACCTTTAGAATTTGAAAGAGAATATTCCAGTCAACATTGTCAAAAGCTTTCTCTAAGTCTACAAATGCTAGAAACGTAGGTTTGCCTTTCCTTAATCTAGCTTCTACAATAAGTCGTAGGGTCAGTATTGCCTCACGTGTTCCCATATTTCTACGGAATCCAAACTGATCTTCCCCGAGGTCAGCTACCAGTTTTTCCATTCGTCTGTAAAGAATTCGCGTTAGTATTTTGCAGCTGTGACTTATTAAACTGATAGTTCGGTAATTTTCATATCTGCCAACACCTGCTTTCTTTGGGATGGGAATTATTATATTATTCTTGAAGTCTGAGGGTATTTCGCCTGTCTCATACATCTTGCTCACCAGATGGTATAGTTTTGTCAGGACTGGCTCTCCCAAGGCCGTCAGTAGTCCCAATGGAATGATGTCTACTCCCAGAGCCTTGTTTTGACTCAGGTCTTTCAGTGCTCTGTCAAACTCTTCACGCAGTATCGTATCTCCCATTTCATCTTCATCTATATCCTCTTCCATTTCCATAATATTGTCATCGTATAGACCCTCTTTATACTCCTTCCACCTTTCTGCTTTCCCTTCTTTGCTTAGAACTGGGTTTCCATCTGAGCTCTTGATATTCATACAAGTGGCTCTCTTTTCTCCAAAGCTCTCTTTAATTTTCCTGTAGGCAGTATCTATCTTACCCCTAGAGAGATAAGCCTCTACATCCTTACATTTGTCCTCTAGCCATCCCTGCTTAGCCATTTTGCACTTCCTGTCGATCTCATTTTTGAGACGTTTGTATTCCTTTTTGCCTGCTTCATATACTGCGTTTTTATATTTTCTCCTTTCATCAATTAAATCCAATATTTCTTCTGTTACCCAAGGATTTCTACTAGCCCTCGTCTTTTTACCTACTTGACCCTATGCTGCCTTAACTATTTCATCCCTCAGAGCTACCCATTCTTCTTCTACTGTATTTCTTTCCCCCATTCCTGTCAATTGTTCCTTTATTCTCTCCCTGAAACTCTGTACAACCTCTGGTTTAGTCAATTTATTCAGGTCCCATCTCCTTAAATTCCCACCTTTTTGCAGTTTTTTCAGTTTTAATCTACAGTTCATAACCAATAGATTGTGGTCAGAGTCCACATCTGCCCCTGGAAATGTCTTACTTATCAAAATGTTCAAAGGTGTGTGAAATTTTGTGGGACTAAACTGCTAAGGTCATCAGTCCCTAAGCTTACACACTACTTAACCTAAATTATCCTAAGGACAAACATACACACCCATGCCTGAGGGAGCACTTGAACCTCCGCCGGGACCAGTCGCACAGTCCATGACTGCAGCGCCCAAGACCGCTCGGCTAATCCCGCGCGGCTTTACTTATCCATGTCGAGTCGGCTGGAAGCTGCTTTGAGTGACAACTGTCTTGCTACACCATGTTAGGCATTGTAATGTGTTGTGTTTTTGGTGTTTGCATATTTTTCCCACCGCCTGTATGTAAGCTCACTGCACAAAATGTTAGTGACCCTTTAAAACGCACACTCGTCGCTTTTGAGCGGTCACTACTTCTGGTTTTTGCTACCATACAAAATCCGCTCACAAAATGCAAATGCACTAAAAGTTACGCAAAACCTTAGAATAAGTTAGTATACACTTGTCAGCACAGGAAGATACTAAGATACACTGATGCAACTAGCTTTATCGCAGAAGCGTGTGAAAACAAAAACTAAATCCTCATAACAGAAAGAAACTGCTGTGGCTGCTGGTGCGTCCGCTTTCCTCCTCGGCATGCAAGCTTCAATCTACAGCTACATCTACATCTATACTCCGCGAGCCACCTTACGGTGTGTGGCGGAGGGTACTTATTGTACCACTATCTGATCCCCCCTTCCCTGTTCCATTCACGAATTGTGCGTGGGAAGAACGACTGCTTGTAAGTCTCCGTATTTGCTCTAATTTCTCGGATCTTTTCGTTGTGATCATTACGCGAGATATATGTGGGCGGTAGTAATATGTTGCCCATCTCTTCCCGGAATGTGCTCTCTCGTAATTTCGATAATAAACCTCTCCGTATTGCGTAACGCCTTTCTTGAAGTGTCCGCCACTGGAGCTTGTTCAGCATCTCCGTAACGCTCTCGCGCTGACTAAATGTCCCCATGACGAATCGCGCTGCTTTTCGCTGGATCATGTCTATCTCTTCTACTAATCCAACCTGGTAAGGGTCCCATACTGATGAGCAATACTCAAGAATCGGACGAACAAGCGTTTTGTAAGCTACTTCTTTCGTCGATGAGTCACATTTTCTTAGAATTCTTCCTATGAATCTCAACCTGGCGCCTGCTTTTCCCACTATTTGTTTTATGTGATCATTCCACTTCAGATCGCTCCGGATAGTAACTCCTAAGTATTTTACGGTCGTTACCGCTTCCAATGATTTACCACCTATGGCATAATCGTACTGGAATGGATTTCTGCCCCTATGTATGCGCATTATATTACATTTATCTACGTTTAGGGAAAGCTGCCAGCTGTCGCACCATGCATTAATCCTCTGCAGGTCCTCCTGGAGTACGTACGAGTCTTCTGATGTTGCTACTTTCTTGTAGACAACGGTGTCATCTGCAAATAGCCTCACGGAGCTACCGATGTTGTCAACTAAGTCATTTATGTATATTGTAAACAATAAAGGTCCTATCAATGGACCATACAGCACAGGAACTATAGAGCAGCTGACTGGAAACGCTTAGCGTGGGCCGACGAATCGCGATTTGCCTCTGTTTTAAATGATGCAAGGCATCGAGTGCACCGATGGGCCAATGAGACGCTTAATCGGCAGTGTATGGGGGGCATACTTCAGGGCGGAAATGGTTCCGCGATGGTTTGAGGGTGTTTCTCGTACCGTGATTTGCGTCCACCTACTTACGATACAGTGAATACGAACCAGGATTTTTGCTTTTACGTTCTTGACGACCAAGGGTTTGTCCTTTCTTCTACATCTTCATGATCAGTTTGCTGTGGACACTCCCGTCTTCCAGGACGACGACAGCAGTGTTCGCAGGGCTGCACACGTACTGCCTTGATTTGGTGAATACTCGGGCTTCGCATCGCATTTCCACTGGCCTAATAAATTATCCGATCTTATCACACAGATAACGTCTGGGACTATTTGGAACAGCAGAGGAAGCATAGTAATCGTCATCCTCGCAATTTTGTAGTTCTGTAAGACCTGATCATCAATGAGTGGCTAAGGCTGAATGTGGCAAATCTGAAAAAAAAAAAAACTTGTGGTGTCTCTTCCTCGTACGGCTGAAGGCGATGTTACGCAGTATTAGTGTAAAATCTTTTGGAAGTGACCAATATTTCGTCCGGTGTGCCTGGGTGTAGATGTGTATGTACAGCCACAGACGTTTCGCTTTCGTCACATTTATTAAATCTCAATAATTGCTTGTAATCTGTTTGTCAGCCATGTGTGAGTTACCTACATCTATATCTATATTCACGGCCAGCGGTCTTGCCGCCGTGTTAACACCGGTTCCCGTCAGATCACCAGAGTTTGATGCTGCTGGGCTGGGCTAGAACTTGGATGGGTGATGACTACCCGGGTCTACCGAGCGCTGTTGACAAGTGGTGTGCACTCAGCCCTTGTGAAGTTGATTGAGGAGATACTTGACTGAGAAGTAGTGGTTCCGATCTCGAAAACTAACAATCGCCAGGAGACAGGTGTGCTGGACACATACTCCTCCTTACCTGCCTACAGTGATGCCTATGACACGGCGGTCGGTCGGTACCGTTTGGTTTCCAATGCCTGTTCGGACTGAGGTACCTATGTTCGTACTCTGCAAACCACTGTGAAGTGCATAATAGGTAGTACTTCTCATTGTACCGGTCATGAGGTCTGCTGCCCCTTCCATGCACGTGTGGAACGCAGAAGAAATGATTTTTTAAACGCCTCTGTGCGCACTGTAATTAGTCTAGTCTTGTTCCCACGATCGTTAAGGGAGTGGTAACTTGGGGGTTGGAGCCTATTTTTAGATTCATCATAGTTCAAAATGATTCAAATGGCTATGAGCACTATGGGATTTAACTTCTAAGGTCATCAGTCCCCTAGAATTTAGAACTAATTAAACCTAACTAACCTAAGGACATCACACACATCCATGCCCGAGGCAGGATTCGAACCTGCGACCGTAGCGGTCGCGCGGTTCCAGACTGTAGCGCTTAGAACCGCTCGGCCACCTCGGCCGGCTTAATGCTAGTTCTTGAAACTTTCAGTATGCTTTCTCAGAATAGATTGTGTCTATCTACCAGCATCTGTTCGTTGAATTTCTTCAACATGTCCATGACAATTTCCACCAAACAAACCTGTGACCATTGTGCTGCCCTCCTTTGTATACGTTCAATATCCCCTGTAGTCCTATTTCCTTAGTATTCTTCCAATGAACCGAAGTAAGTTACTAATCTCTCTACTGCTTTAAAATTGTATCAACTTCAGACTGAATATTTGTGCCGTTGAGACAGTCCTTCATTATATATAATCACGTCATCTGCAAAAGTTTGAGGTTACTGTTAATATAGTATACAAGGTCGTTAGTATTTAATATGAACAGCAAAGGTTCCAGCAAACTTCCTAAATTTACTTCTACATCTCTGATGATTCTCGATATCTACATAATGACTAAGCCAGCCACATGACGTTGTGTGAAGGGTTCACATCTCACGATGAGAAGTCTACTGAAACCACTTGGATGTAGTGGTCCCTGTAGTAGCAAAACGTTTAGGTGATTTATCTAGCTACGTGCATAAGGGCCTTGATGATGATGCCAAATGAGGCACCGAAACTGGTTACTCAATCAAATAAGTGAATCAAATTACGGTTGTTGGTATCTACACTAAAGAGACAAAGAAACTGGTACACCTGCCTAATATCCCGTAGGGCCTCCGCGAGTATGCAGAAGTGCCGCAACACGACGTGGCATGGACCCGATTATGTCTGAAGTAGTGCTGGAGGGAATTGACACCATGAATCCTACAGGGCTGCCCATAAATGCGTAAGAGTACGAGGGGGTGGAGATCTCTTCTGAACAACACGTTGCTAGGCATCCCAGATATGCTCAATAATGTTCATATCTGGGGAGTTTGGTGACCAGCAGAAGTGTTTAAACTCAGAAGAGTGTTCCTGTAGCCACTCTGTAACAATTCTGGACGTGTGAGGCGTCGTATTGTCCTGCTGGAATTGCACAAGTCCGTCGGAATGCACAACGGACATGAATGGATGCAGATGATCTGACAGGATGCTTACGTAGGAGCCACCTGTCAGATTCGTATCTAGACGTATCAGGGGTCCCATATCACCCCAACTGCACACGCCCCACACCATTACATAGCCTCCACCAGCTTGCATAGTCCCCTGCTGGCATGCAGGGTCTATGGATTCATGAGGTTGTCTCCATGTCCGTACACGTCCACCCTCTCGATACAATTTGAAACGAGACTCTTCCAACCTAATATGTTGCCAGTCATAAACAGTCCAATGTCGGTGCTGACGGGCCCATGTGAGGCGTAAAGCTTTGTGTCGTGCAGTCATCAAGGGTACATGAGTGGGCCTTCGGCTCCGAAAGCCCATATCGATGATGTTTCGCTGAATGGATCTGACAGCTGACACCTGTTGATGGCCCAGCAATGAAATCTGCAGCAATTTGCGGAAAGGCCGCACCTCTGTCATGTAGAATGATTCTCTTCAGCTGTTGTTGGTCCCATTATTGCAGAATCTTTTTCCGGCCGCAGCGATGTAGGAGATTTGATGTTTTACCGGATATTCACGGCACACTCGTGAAATGGTCGTACGGGAAAATCCCCACCTCATCGCTACCTCGGATATGCTGTGTCCCATTGTTTGTGCGCCGAAAATAACACCATGTTCAAGCTTGCTTAAATCTTAATAATCTGCCACTGTAGCAGCAGTAACTGATGTAACAACAGCGCCAGACACTTGTTGACTTATATAGGCATTGCCAACCGCAGTGCCGTACTGTGCCTGTTTTTTATGTCTGTATTTGAGGACGCATGCGTATACAAGTTTCTTTGGCACTTCAGCGTATTTTCTTCAAGGATGTCGACATCTGTCATTTTGTCGTTCATGTGGCAGTTTAAAAGAGGAATTACGGCATGTTGTACCCTCCCCTGACGCAAGCTGGTTCACAGCTGTTGGAACTGCTTCTTGATATCGCGGATACTGGCTCTGGAGTGGAGTGGACGTCTGAGCTGGTCCCACACATGTTCAGTTGGAGACAAATTTGGGGATCCTGTTGGCTACGGGAGTATCTCAACATAACACAGACAGTTCATACAGACACGCGGTTCAATAGTTGCGTTTGGGCACCAAAAATTTGAGAAATTAAGCACTGGCCTATTTGATATGTGTCGCATTTAAAATGGAATAGTTTTATCAAGGCTGGATCTCCCAGAGGTCTCAACAATTCTGATGGAATGTCGTCTACCCCCGAAACCTTGTCTCGACGTAACTCTTTGAGTGCTCTGTCAAATACTTCTTGCAGTATCATACCTCCCATTTCATCTTCACTTACTTCCTCTTCCCTTCCTATAATATTGCCTTCAAGATCGTTTACGTTTTATAGACCCTCTATGTACCCCTTCCACCTTTCCTTCTCTTGTCCGTAGTACAGGTTCGCCATCTGAGCTGTTAATATTCATACAAATGTGTCTCTCTTTTTGCAAATTCTCTTTATTTTTCGTGTACGCCACATCTACCTTTCCCCTAAACATGCACGCTTCTACAGCTTTGTATTTCTCATATAGTCATTGCCGCATTACAGCTTTGTATTCCCCAAAGCCCATTTTATACTATCAGCTTCCTTGTCTCAACTGACTACTCGAGGCAAGTGAGTCTACTGAAGCGCCCCTGGAGATTTATTCCTATACTGTGTCCCGTCTGTCTAGCCGCCCGCAGTGGGCGAGCGGTTCTGGGCGCTTCAGTCCGGAACCGCACTGCTGCTACGGTCGCAGGTTCGAGTCCTGCCTCGGGCATGGATGTGTGTGATGTCCTTAGGTTAGTCAGTTTCAAGTAGTTCTAAGTCTAGGGGACTGATGACCTCAGATGTTAAGTCCCATAGTGCTTAGAGCCATTTGAACCATTTGAGCCCGTCTGTCTCGAGGGGTCATTTTCGTTGCGTATGTTGTAAAATCTGTTTGCTATGCAGTTTGGCAACTGAACAAGGAAAGTGAGGTTATGAGGGACTACCTTTTTTACGGAAAAATCGAAGTATAGTGACAAAATAGAGGAACAAGCAGTGATAATAGAGTTAATTAATAACCGAAGCAAAATTTTCACTGGATGTTCTTTTGAAAGGTCAAGTATTAAATTCCCCATATTCCTAAGAACTGATAGAATAGAAAGGGTGACGTCCAATCATTTCAAAACATACACATTTATTTGTTCGAGAAAATACACACTTCCAAGCCCATTAAACAATAAGTAGAACGCACTGAATAGTACATTTTCATTTTATCCTGTATCTCTTTTTACTTTAAGTGGCAAATAGCTTTCTAAATAAAAGAAACTTTATTAACGTTCTATATATTTATTCTCCGTGGATATATGCACCGACGGAAAAAAATCGCAACACCAAAAAATAATAAATGAAATGCTGGTACATTAATAACCGGTGTAACCGCTAGAATGTTGAATGCAAGCGTGCAAACGTGCGTGCATTGTTTTGTACAGGTGCCGAATGTCAGTTTGTGGGATGGAGTTGCATGCCTGATGCACTTGGTCGGTCAATACAGCGACGGTTGATGTTGCTTGCTGTGATGATGGAGCTGTCGTCCGATGATGTCTCAAATGTGCTCGATTGGAGAAAGATCTGGTGATCGAGCAGACCAAGGCGACATGTCGACGCTCTGTAGAGCATGTTGGGTTACGATAGCGGTACGTGGCCGAGTGTTATCCTGTTGGAAAATACCTCCTGGAAAGCTGTTCATGAATGGCAGTACGACAGGTCGAATCATTAGATTGACGTACAAATTTGCAGTCTGGGTGCGTGTAGTAACCATGGTAGTGCTCGTGATCTCATGCGAAATCGCATCCCAGACCATAAGTTCAGGTGTAGGTCCAGTGGTCTAGCACACAGATAGGTTGGTTACAGGACCTCAACTGCCCTCCTTCTAACAAATACTCGGCCATCACTGGCACCGGGAGAGAACCAGCTTTAATCAGAAAACATGACAGACCTCCACCTTGCCCTCCAATGAGCTCTTGCTTGACACCACTGAGCCGACCTCGGTGGCCGAGCGGTTCTAGGCACTTCAGTCAGGAACCGCGCGACTGTTACGGTGGTAGCTTCGAATCCTGCCTCGGGCATGGATGGGTGTGATGTCCTTAGGTTAGTTAGGTTTTAAGTAGTTCTAAGGGACTGATGACCTCAGGTGTTAAGTCCCATAGTGCGCAGAGCCATTTGAACCATTTGACACCAATGATGTCGCAAATGGCAATGGTTTGGGATCAGTGGAATGTACTCTATAGGGCGACTAACTCGGAGCTGTCCTTGAAGTAACCGATTTGTAAGAATAAGTTTATTGCAGCCAAATAGCCATACAAGTTCAAAGTACAATGACAATAATACATGAAATTTGAAATTTTACGTATTGTGGCTTGCATAGTCATTTATTGACGGTATCCTTTTGGTACAGAGTTGTATATGGTAACATTTGCTTAATTGATGACACAGTTTACACTTACACATTGCGTTTGGTTCATCATATGACGTGTTGCTGCAAATAAGGTGGTGGAAATCATGGACTGCCATTCTGGTGACCATGTGTCTCATTTCGAAGTTTTCCTTTGTCAATGTTCGGTTAATCATGGCGCCTGCGCTGAAAAGTTCTGGAGGTTTGTCTTCCCTTTCTTCCTTCAATGCTTTTAGTAGACTTTCCGAGGCGCTGGTGTTGGGTACCATCAGGTTTGTCCGTAAGTCTTCAATGAGGAAGGGTTTCCTCGCCTGCAGGTATACAAGTCAGGTTCGTGTAACAGTTTATTGTGCACTGTGGTGCCAGAGGCTGCTCAGGTTGCTGCTGTAGATGAAATACTATGCGCCGGAGCCATTAGTGGGCTCCGAACTGCAGCCTGTAGCATGGCAGGGTGTAACGGAACTATGTCCGCGTGCTGTAATCGATTTCAAAATTTGAATAGTTCGCCCACACATGAAGCCTCTCCTTTAGCATGACAATGCGTGACCACAAACGAGCACTGCAACCCTCTGCAACGGTCTGACGCCTTGGATTCATTGTCATCGGTCATCTTCCGTACAGTCCCGCCTTGGCCCCATCCGATTTTCATCGGTTTCCAAAACTTAGTGTGCAAACATTCTACAGTAACAGTGTCAATAAACTGGTCTCTCAAGGCATGAAGTGTCCGCAGCTCGTGGTCTTGCGGTGGCGTTCTCGCTTCATGCGCACGGGGTTCCGGGTTCGATTCCTGGGGGGGGGGGGGGGTCAGGGATTTTTCTCTGCGTCGTGATGACTGCGTGTTGTGTGTTCTTCTTCATCATCATCATCATTAACTCGCAAGTCGCCGAAATGGCGTCAACTAAAAAGAAGGACTTACAATACGGCGGCCGAACTTCCCCGCATTGGGCCTCCCGGCCAACAATACCATACGATAATTTCATTTCATTGCATGAAGTGTGTTCGTCGCCCGGATGAATTTTTTTGAGAAATAAGTAATTACACATGAAGAATAAAGATGTAGAACGTCAATAACGTTCACTCTATTTAAAAATCTTTAATGGTTTTCAAGTAGTAAGATCGGATGCATCACTTTTCAGCAAGCCGTCGTAACATCGACAACTATTTTTCTCGTCAAATAATTCGGCTTTTTCACTGTTGAAATTATTTTCATTAAAACTCGTTGTAGCAGAACACTAGTAGTAAAAATGCCTAGACGTCGTGCAATCTTTTCAGCGTGTCACGAAAACAAAGCAACGAACACTATAAAGATTACGAAGAAACGAAAGCATAAAAATCCATTTCTATGATAGGAGGAAGCTCGGCCGGAACAGGTAAACTTATGATGACAGGAGACAGCGCCGTACTCCCTTGTTTCTGCGTATGCGCAGTACAACTCGGAAATTTAGTAGTCTACCCTCGTCACAATCCATAGATCACTCACGGCAGTTCTCTGCTAATTTACACGCAGGCACGAAACGTGCACGCACTTCGACGACTCGATTCTGACCCGAAAGTCGCTCGTGTAAAACGGGCTTAACAAAGATTTCGTGAGGGTCTGACGCCTTGTTCGCCAACTTAAAGACGAGACGCGGATGAAAGGAATCCGAGCAGCACCTGCCAATGGAGTCGCCGCCAGACACTTGTGGGGCTTGTCCTTGACTGAATACGGCTTATGCAGTCACGCACATATGACGCACCCATGACATGTCACTTTAGTTTCCGACACCGCCGCCCTATTTAGAAATGGATGGCATTGTTCTCTAACACGGAACAGGTGTTCGGTCGTGCCTGAATTATTACACGTGTTGCGTGCAGTACGAAGGGCGTTAAATTAGTAACGCAACACATTTTTTTCTCGGCCAGTTTCCGTTGAAAAAATGCGGAATTTGCTGTGGGACATCGTGGAATATTCACGCTTCTTCGCCTATACTTCCGTTATGTTCAAAATGGTTCAAATGGCTCTGAGCACTATGGGACTTAACATCTGAGGTCATCAGTCCCCTAGAACTTAGAACTACTTAAACCTAACTAACCTAAGGACATCACACACATCCATGCCCGAGGCAGGATACGAACCTGCGACCGTAGCAGTCGCGCGGTTCCGGACTGCAGCGCCTGGAACCGCGTGGCCACCGCGGTCGGCCTCCGTTATGTTCCAGTAGGTGACAGCGCTATATGTAGCGTTCAAAATGGTGTCTGTAACGAAAGTGCGTTCCAAGCAAAGAAAGAAAGAACTATCATGGAGTTGCTTTTGGCGGAAAACCAGAGCATCGCAGATATTCATAGACCCTTGCAGAATGTGTACGGAGACCTGGCAGTGAACAAAAGCACGGTGAGTCGTAGGGCGAGGCGTTTGACATCATCGCAACAACGTCGCGCAAACCTGTCCGGCCTGCCGCTTGCCGGCCACACCAGCTCTCCTCCGAGAAAACAGTTCAAAGCCACACCCTAAGCCAGTAGAGTCATGGCGACTGTCTCCTGGGACTCTGAAGGGGTTATTCTGTTCGATGCCCGCCCTCATGCTGCAACTACACTACTGGCCATTAAAATTGCTACACCACGAAGATGATGTGCTACAGGTGCGAAATTTAATCGACAGGAAGAAGATGCTTGTATATGCAAATAATTAGTTTTTCAGAGCATTCACACAAGGTTGGCGCCGGTCGCGACACCTACAACGTGCTGACATGAGGAACGTTTCCAACAGATTTCTCATACACAAACAGCAGTTGACCGGCGTTGCCCGGTGAAACGTTGTTGTAATGCCTCATGTAAGGAGCAGAAACGCGTACCATCATGTTTCCGTTTTTGATAAAGGTCGGATTGTAGCCTATCGCGATTGCGGTTTATCGTTTCGCGACATTGCTGCTCGCTATGGTCGAGATCCAATGACTGTTAGCAGAATATGGAATCTTTGGGTTCAGGAGGGTAATACGGAACGCCGTGCTGGATCCCAACGGCCTCGTATCACTAGCAGGTGAGATGACAGACATCTTATCCGCATGGCTGTAACGGATCGTGCAGCCACGTCTCGATCCCTCAGTCAACAAATGCGGACGTTTGCAAGACAACAACCATCTGCACGAACAGTTCGACGACGTTTGCAGCAGCATGGACTATCAGCTCGGAGACCATGGCTGCGGTTACCCTTGACGCTGTATCACAGACAGGAACGCCAGCGATGGTGTACTCAACGACGAACCTGGGTGCACGAATGGCAAAACGACACTTTTTCGGATGAATCCAGGTTCTGTTTACAGCTTCTTGATGGTCACATCCGTGTTTGGCGACATCGCGGTGAACGCACATTGGAAGCGTATATTCGTCATCGCCATACTGGCGTATCACCCGGCGTGATGGTATGGGGTGTCATTGGTTACACGTCTCGGTTACCTCTTGTTCGCACTGACGACACTTTGATTAGTGGACGTTACATTTAAGATGTGTTACGACCCGCGGCTCTACCCTTCATTCGATCCCTGCGAAACCCTACATTTCAGCAAGATAAGGCACGACCGCATGTTGCAGGTCCTGTACGGGCCTTTCTGGATACAGAAAATGTTCGACTGCTGCCCTGGCCAGCACATTCTCCTGATTTCTCACCAATTGAAAACGCCTGGTCATTGGTGGCCGCAGCAACTGGCTCGTCACAATGCGCCAGTCACAACTCTTGATGAACTGTGGTATCGTGTTGAAGCTGCATGGGCAGCTGTACCTGTACACGCCATCCAAGCTCTGTTTGACTCAATGCCCAGGCGTATCAAGGCCGCTATTACGGCCAGAGGTGGTTGTTCGGGTACTGATTTCTCAGGATCTATGCACTCAAATTGCGTGAAAATGTAATCACATGTCAGTTATAGTATAATATATTTGTCCAATGAATACCCGTTTATCATCTGCATTTCTTCTTGGTATAGCAATTTTAATGGTCAGTAGTGTATCAACTCCGAAGTGTAATTTGCTCACGTCAGGATGTTGAAGAAACGACTTCAGCGAATTCATTGCTGCAAAAATACAAATGAACTTCTTCTCCATGAAGACGCAAAGACCTCACACAAGTATGCGCACCCAAGAGGAGCTCACAAGACTTTTTTTTCTCATCCACTTTATAACCTGAATCTGACACCTGCCTTCTTCCACCTCTTTGGCTCAATGAAGGCTGCATTCCGCGCAAAGCAGCACAGGTCACACCAATATTCAAGAAAGGAAATAGGAGTAACCTATTGAATTACAGACCCATATTACTGACCTTAAATGCAGTAGGATTTTGGAGCACATACTGTACTCGAACATTATGAATCACCTTGAAGAAAATGACTTGTAGATACATAACCAACACGGATTCAGAAAATATCGCTCTTGTACAACACAGCTAGCTCTTTATTCCCATGAAGTAATGAGTGCTGTCGACAAGGGATCTCAGATCGATTCCATATCCTAAAATGGTTCAAATCGCTCTGAGCACTATGGGACTTAACATCTATGGTTATCAGTCCCCTAGAACTTAGAACTACTTAAAACTAATTAACCTAAGGACATCACACGACACCCGGTCATCACGAGGCAGAGAAAATCCCTGACCCCGCCGGGAATCGAACCCGGGAACCCGGGCGTGGGAAGCGAGAACGCTACCACATGATCACGAGCTGCGCGCGATACCGTTCCTCACAAGCGACTATTAATCAAATTGCGTGCATATGGAGTATCGTCTCAGTTGTGTGACTGGATTCGTGATTTCCTCTCAGGGAGGTCACAGTTCGCAGTGATTGATGGTAAATCATCGAGCAGAACAGAAGTGATATCTGGCGTTTCGCAAGGTAGTGTCATCGGCCCTCTGCTGTTCCTGGTTTACATAAATGATCTAGGTGATAATCTGAGCAGCTCCCTTAGACTGTTTGCAGATGATGCTGTAATTTACAGTCTAGTAAAATCATCAGACGATCAATTCTAATTACAAAATGATCTAGAGAGAATTTCTGTATGATGCGAAAAGTGGGAATTGGCACTAAAAAGGTCATCCACATGGGTACTAAAAGAAATCCGATAAATTTTGGGTATACCATAAATTGAACAAATCTAAGGGCTGTCAATTCGGCTAAATACCTAGGAATTACAATTACGAGAAACTTAAACTGGAAAGACCACATAGATAATATTGTGGGGAAAGCGAAACAAAGACTGCGCTTTGTTGGCAGAACACTTAGAAGATGCGACAAACCCACTAAAGAGACAGCCTACATTAGACTTGTCCGTCCTCTGCTGGAATATTGCTGCGCGGTGCGGGATCCTTACCAGGTAGGATTGACGGAGGACATCGAAAAAGTGCAAAGAACGGCAACCCGTTTCGTGTTATCGCGCAGTAGAGGCGAGAGTGTCTCTGGTATGATACGCGAGTTGGGGTGGCAGTCACTGAAACAAAGGCGGTTTTCTTTGCGGCGAGATCTATTTACAAAATTTCAGTCACCAACTTTCTCTTCCAAATGCGAAAATATTTTGTTGACACCCACCTGCGTAGGGAGAAATGATCATAATAAAATAAGAGAAATCAGAGCACGAACGGAAAGATTTAGGTGGTCCTTTTTCCCACGCGCCATTCAGAGTGAAACGGCAGAGAAGTTGTATGAAAATGGTTCTATGAACCCTCTGCTAGGCACGTAAGTGTGAATTGCAGAGTAACCATGTAGAAGTAGAAGCAGTACGTTGAAATTATTGACGCAGCAAGACATTTGCTCCGACATCGACCAGTAGAGTATACAGGCCTTCCCAGTAAGGTAGTGTAATGCCATCGCATTGAACGGAGATTATGTTGAAAAATAAGGCCTTGTAGGTAAAGAGTGGGGAATAATATGATGTGTTGGAATACTGAATAAAACGAACCTGGTTGAAAAAAAAATGTGTTGCATTTCTTACGGAGCGCCCACGCACAACCGCAGAAAATCTAGAGTTGGTTATGAAACTCGCAGGTCAGTAAAACAGTGTGCCGGACGGGGACTCGAATTCAGAATCTTGCACTTCCGGCAGGCATTCAAAACATCTTCTGCGAAGTTTTTAATTTGATATTCTAACTGTAGCGTGCGTACAGTTTATTTAACCAAAATTTGAACAAATCATTCTAATCTAAACACGTAAGATAAATCTTCAAAATAAATATGAGATGTTCACTTTCTTGTAGCAGATGATAACGTAACTTTTGTGGCGAACTGATACAATTCTAGAATGAGATTTTCACTCTGCAGCGAAGTGTGCGCTGATATGAAACTTCCTGGCAGATTATAACAGTGTGCCGGACCGAGAATCGGACTCGGGACCTTTGCCTTTTCGCGGGCAAGTGCTCCACCAACTGAACTACCCAGCCACGACTGAGTCCCCGTCCTCACAGCTTTACTTCCGCCAGTACCTCGTCTCCTACTTTCCAAACTTAACAGAAGCTCTCTTGCGAAAAAAGGTAAAGGTCCCGAGTTCGAGTCTGGGTACGGCACACAGTTTTAATCTCCCAGGAATTATGATACAATTCTAGGCGCTTCATTCCGGAACCGCGCTGCAGCTACGGTTGCAGGTTCGAATCCTGCCTCGGGCATGGATGTGCGTGATGTTCCTAGGTTAGTTAGGTTTAAATAGTTTCTAAGTCTAGGGGACTGATGACCTCAGATGTTAAATGCCATAGTGCTTAGAGCCATTTTTTATACAATTCTAATGTTTAATTTCTCTAAATTGGGGCTAAAACCAGTTCAAGTAATATATCAACATAAAACATACAAAATGTTTCACAAGCAGGAGAAGAAATTAAAATTAAATTTATGTTATTTGACTATAATTTATTTTCTTTGTGAATACACTTGGACACTCTCATTGTCACTGTTCTAGTTCGGTATCTCTTTGATTTAAATAACTGAAGATTGTGTTGATAATCGTTAAGTTTTGTGTCAAAATTTGTACAACTGTGTAACTTACTGTATTTCATCACAAAAAACACTTGTCCCAATTAATCTACGCGGAAGTTCCAAAACGCCACACACTCCATTGCTGAGTAAAAGTTTCTTTCTACACTTGGTCAGCTAGATATCTGCTTGTTGCACAGCTCGTAGTTGTGATGACTCACTATGGTGCGGAACTTGTAAGTTAGTTGTAATTGTAACGTACTGACAATGTACATGATTGTCTTTTAGGCTGATGTGGAGTAAGGCTTTCCTCAGTCCGAATATTGGTTCTTTGCTAGGTATTGTCATACAGGAGGTGGTATGCCCTTGCTGTCGCCAGACCTCTGAACTGACTTACTAGCCAGTTATAGGGAGATGAACAAATCTAGAAATGAAACGTGGACGACAAATAGCACAGCCAAGAACAGAATAGGAGCTTTAGAAATGTGATACTACAGAGGAATGCTGAAGCTTAGATAGGCACATACGATAAATTATGAAAAGATAGTGAATGGGATTGTGGAGAAAAATTTATGGCACAACTTGAATAAAAGAAAGAATAGATTGACAGGATAAATCCTGAGCTTCAAATGGCTCTAAGCACTATGGGACTTAACATCTGAGTTCATCAGTCCCCTAGACTTACAACTACTTAAACCTAACTAACCTAAGGACATCACACACATCCATGCCCGAGGCAGGATTCGAACCTGCGACCATAGCAGTCGCGCAGTTCCGGACTGAAGCGCCTAGAGCCGCTCGGTCACAGGGGCCGGCCCGTGAGCATCAAAGAATGGCTAACTTGACAATGGAAGGAATGGCGGCCGGAAAAAAATGTAGAGGGTGACCGTAGCTTGAGTGCAGTAAACAGGTTCAAGTGGATGTAAGTTCCATTGGTTATGCAGAGGTGAACAGGGCTGCACACCATAGAGTAGCGTGTAGAGTCGCATCAAACCTGTCTTCGAGCCGAAGACCACAACAGCGGCATCAACGTTGACAACATCAAGTTACATAAACCTATGACCAACATCTCTCTCTCTCTCTCTGTTATCTAGCTAACTTGCTGCCTCTCCGCTTACCGCTTACACACACACACACACACACACACACACACACACACACACACACACACATTATAATATTACGTAGTGTGTTCTGCCCACTAGGCATGTCCATGACTGTAAATTCAGTATTCTTCAGTCCTCCCAGTTTTCCGCCATCCTCTTCGTAGCTGCGTATGATACATTTATCCTGATGTCAGTTATCTGGTATGTTCTTCTGGCTGGTCCTTCTACTTCATCTTTTGTTATTTAATCTCATCCCATCCAGTATCACAGCCAGTTTACTTTTTTTTGCATTATTTGTCTTTTCTCGTTCAGACTGTGTAACACAACCGCATTACTTACCTTATATCTCCATTTCACGACATTCCATTCTTCTTCAATTCGCATCTCAAAAGCCTCTAAGCATTCTCCCCTCTTTTCGTCGCAGTGTCCGTGTCTCGGCGCCATACATGTCAAAACTAAAACACTTCAGTAATAATTTCCTTAATTATTTGTTTAATAGACAACGGAATATACTCCTCATGCAGTGAAGTGTTCGTTTCACAGTAGCTATCCTTGTTTTTTTGGCCTAGGAGACTGAACTCATAAAAAATTTTCACTTTTATCGATTTCCTTGTAAATACCACCGCCTTAGCCTTCTTCACAGTTATCCTCATTCCATATTCCTAACACCTGGTGTCCAGATCTTTTAATATATTGATAACTCCCTTTCCATTTGCACTTAGCACTACCATTTCATTAGCAAATCTGATAAGCTATCCGGGCAACGTGCTAGTCATCACCTTAAAACACTGCACTGGTCGTTTTGGAGCGCTGTGGACGCTGCAGAACTGCTACCCAACGGTCATGTAACCCGTCATCGCTGACGTAAATCGTCATAGTAAATTGTTGTGTGTGCTTCAGCCGGTAGTGTGGAATTAGTGCAGTAAGATGGATCGAGACGGAGGCGTGACAGAATGGCAAAAACGCGCTGTTGTGCTTGGACATACGAGGGCAGTTCAATAAGTAATGCAACACATTTTTTTTCTGAAACAGGGGTTGTTTTATTCAGCATTGAAATACACCAGGTTATTCCCCAATCTTTTAGCTACACAACACTATTTTTCAGCGTAATCTCCATTCAATGCTACGGCCTTACGCCACCTGTATGCCTGCACGGTACCATTCCACTGGTCGATGTCGGAGCCAACGTCGTACTGCATCAATAACTTCTTCATCATCCGCGTAGTGCCTCCCACGGATTGCGTCCTTCATTGGGCCAAACATATGGAAATCCGACGGTGCGAGATCGGGGCTGTAAGGTGCATGAGGAAGAACAGTCCACTGAAGTTTTGTGAGCTCCTCTCGGGTGCGAAGACTTGTGTGAGGTCTTGCGTTGTCATGAAGAAGGAGAAGTTCGTTCAGATTTTTGTGCCTACGAACACGCTGAAGTCGTTTCTTCAATTTCTGAAGAGTAGCACAATACACTTCAGAGTTCATCGTTTGACCATGGGGAAGGACATCGAACAGAATAACCCCTTCAGCGTCCCAGAAGACTGTAACCATGACTTTACCGACTGAGGGTATGGCTTTAAACTTTTTCTTGGTAGGGGAGTGGGTGTGGCGCCACTCCATTGATTGCCGTTTTGTTTCAGGTTCGAAGTGATGAACCCATGTTTCATCGCCTGTAACAATCTTTGACAAGAAATTGTCACCCTCAGCCACATGACGAGCAAGCAATTCCGCACAATGGTTCTCCTTTGCTCTTTATGGTGTTCGGTTAGACAACGAGGGACCCAGCGGGAACAAACCTTTGAATATCCCAACTGGTGAACAATTGTGACAGCACTACCAACAGAGATGTCAAGTTGAACACTGAGTTGTTTGATGGTGATCCGTCGATCATCTCGAACGAGTGTGTTCGCACGCTCCGCCATTGCAGGAGTCACAGCTGTGCACGGCCGGCCCGCACGCGGGAGATCAGACAGTCTTGCTTGACCATGCGGCGATGATGACACACGCTTTGCCCAACGACTCACCGTGCTTTTGTCCACTACCAGATCACCGTAGACATTCTGCAAGCGCCTATGAATATCTGAGATGCCCTGGTTTTCCGCCAAAAGAAACTCGATCACTGCCCGTTGTTTGCAACGCACATCCGTCACAGACGCCATTTTAACAGCTCCGTACAGCGCTGCCACCTGTCGGAAGTCAATGAAACTATACGAGACGAAGCGGGAATGTTTGAAAATATTCCACAAGAAATTTCCGGTTTTTTCAACCAAAATTGGCCGAGAAAAAAAATGTGTTGCATTACTTATTGAACTGCCCCCGTACCTTGGTTACTCTGGAAATAAAATTAGCGGATTTGTTAGTATGTCAGCACGGACTGTACAATATGTCTACAAATTAGGGTGTAGCGCTCGCGGCGATGTAACACGACACGAGAATGGTGGTCGTAAAAACATCATGACCTAGGGGGACTGGAGACCTGTGTCACGCCTTGTCGGTAACGATCGGTTTCCGTCAGGAGTTGCTGCTGTCAGTTATGCAGGTGCATCTCAACCAGTTTCCGAGCGGTCATTGCGAAGCGAACTGCATACAGTGGGCATTTCATATCGGGAATCTCGCAAAACGCCTTAAGTTTGCTCGTCTTAAGTGGACCAAACAACAAAGAAACTGGGCGTTTGCGGAATGGTGGTTTGTAGTGTTGTCCGCTGAGTCGCGATTTTGCCTCTTTTTAAACGATATAAGGCGTCGAATGTTCCGACGACCAGAGAGGCATGTACTGGGTGGTTAAAGCTAAACTGGCGGTTTTCTGAGTGCTGTAGTGGGGGTTGTTTAAATTGCAGTACGCTGAAACATCTTAGGTCTCTTCATTAATCGGTGCGCCCGTGGAGTACGCTAAAAAAATAATAATTCCACTTTCTGACACCAGGTGAAAATATGGCTCTATAAGCTGTCAGAATGTAACATGGGTGCAGGAGAAGGGGAGGAACAATGAAACACGTGACAGTGGCAGCTCTGGCGCCTTTATTAGGATACGGTCATAAGTTAAAAAAGTATTCAGTATGGTCTTCCGACTCAGAAACGTGCTGCATCCGTAACACGGCGTGGTTGACTGTTGCTCGCAGCAATCCAGTGTAATCAGAGCGATATGTTGTCATATGCTTTCCTTCAGATCAGGAAGAGTCCGGATATATCCTTGATAGACACCATCTTTCAAATATCCACACAATTAGAAGTCACATGGGTTTAGGTCGGGGGACCTAGAAGGTCACATATCTTGAAATTGCCTGGAGATGATTCGGTCTTTACCGAAGGTTTCACGAAGCAGATCTTTCACCTAGGAAGCGATATGTGGTGTTGCCCCATCTTGTATGAAAATAATGATATGTACACTTGTGTTCTTGCAAAGCTGAAATCTCGTGTTGCACAAAGGGGTCCTTATAACGGACATATGTCACTGTACACCTAACAGGCCTGCGAGGTTTTATCTCCTCGCAGAAAAACGGACAGTGACATAAGCTGAGTGCAGTGGCTGTTCCTGCACAACATGTGGCAGAGTAGAATGCCATAAGCGATAGTTCTGTGCTTCCACGGCACCTTGAAGAGTAAAATGTCGTCTGTCCAGAGAATATTCTACAGCCACGTGTCTTCAATTTCCCTAAATGCAATAAAAAAACAAAGGGGTAAAGTCACGGCATTGTAGCCTGTCTTTGGGCTTCATTTGTTGCACATTCTCAATCTTGTAGTGATACCAGTATAAAATGAGCCGAAAAATCGTTCAACAGTTGACCAGCGGAGAGACAATAACAGTGACAGCTCGAGCACTGGCTGCAGAAATTGAGGCATCTGCAGCACCTGTCGGCTACAGCTACAACTTCAGCTACCATGGGAATGGGCCGCCTCCCTCTTCTTGTTGCACCACGTAATTCGCCAGTTTCTTCAAGTTTTTTGGATCATGTTTTTCAGCCCATTTATTGACATGGGGCCTCTTCGCAGGCTTCTGTCGGCGATATTCCCGCAGTGCAGCGCTGCTGTTCCGATAAAACAACTTGACCAGCAGTGCATGGTCTTTCTTCTCAACAGCCACTGCGTTTAGTACGGAAATCTTCATTCAGTCTTCTTAACCATTTATACCAACAGTTACTACACAAAAGGAATCAACCAATGTCCCCAAGCGACAAAACACGAGAAAGTTCACATTCTGACTGCTTACAGCGCCATATTTTCACCTGGGGGGCAGAAAGTGAAGTTATTATTTTTTCAGCACACTTCCCGAGCGCAGCCATTAATGAAGATACCTATGATGTTTCAGCGTGCTGCGATGCATTCAGCCCGCACTACAGCACTCAGAAAACAGTCGGTTTAATTACAATCATTCGCTACATTGATGGTCTAGCTCAGTTCTGTTTTGTGTTGTGTGTGTTTTTCTTACAGGTACTACAGCCCATCCATTTATGGTACCGTGAACATGAACCAGGATGTTTATTTCAACATTACTGGTGACCATGTGTTGCCTTTTCTTCTGCATCTTCACGATGCGTACACTGTTGGCGCTCCCGCCTCTCAGTACGATGACAGACGTCTTCACAGGGGTGCGCGTGTACATTCCTGGATTCACGAACACTCAGGCACCTATTCGCAAAATGACGGCCTTATAAATAACCCGATATTAATCCTGTAGAAAATATCTTGGGCTTTTTAGAAGAGTGTTGAAAGGAATCCGTCAACGTCCTCGAAATTTTGCGATTGTACGCTCTATGTGATCTAATGATCAACGAGTAGCTTCATTTGGACATGGCATATCTATTGGACTCTCTTCCTTGTCGTTGTTAAGAACAGAGGCCTTCTTAAAACGACTTAGCTTGGTGTGACAAAGTTTCTCTCGGGGGTGCTTACGTTTCATTGTCCTTCCTCCTACTATCACACATTTTTGTTGGAAGCAGTTTTTATCTAAATCCTCAAAATAGATATTAAAGAGACTATGTGGAAGACAATAACTTTATCTGACAACTCTCGCAAATTTAATTGCTCTCCTTATCTTATTCCCTATACTTACTTCTACAGATAATATAAACTGTTGATGAGTCTCCTTTCTTCTCAGGTAGTTTCCATCTCCTTCAGGACATCATGAATGCAGTCGGAACATCGTTTCCACCAGTTGTTTTTTCGTATTGTTTCCTATACCACCATCTCAACTTGTCTCATAAAGATTGGAATTACTTCAGTCTCCTCGAGTAATAGGTCTGTATCATCCGTTATCGAAGCACCTAGCGGATATCTTACCTCATGTAATTCTAATCACATCTTTCATTCATTCATCATTCTTGCACTTCTTCAATAGTCATTACGTTTCTAATCTTTCATTATTAACCTACCTCTTTCTGAACTTCATATTACTTCTTTCTCTGTACATTATCAGCTCTTATTTGTTAGATTATTTATATCACCAGTAAATGATCAAATATTTTTATCGCTGAATACCCTCATTGCTTTCAGTGTACACTAACGCTGAGAGTAGACACGAAGTCATTTCTCCTAGCAGCATTGCGTTTATGAAGGATATTGTCGTTTTCGAACGACACTTAAAGGTTAGTAAGAACCTGCGCAATCGAGTAAATGAACTGTAAGGTTATTCTAGAGCGGGCACTATGTCTTATACTTGTAAAATGCTTCTCTGCAATGAAAAGTGAGGCGTTATCGAATGGAAATAGGCAAAGAAAAGCAGCTATTTGACATCTTCGTCCCCTAAATCCCCAGTCACCCACAGTGTAAAAGTCGTGGATCCTAGACACTTAGGGTTCTTTTCAATATAAATTCTAATTTATTTAGAACATTGTGATTCAATTATTGCTTCTCGATTATCCATTACTTCTAGTGGTGTGCACATACCCCATACATTACAGAATTGTGTGCATAGTGTTTTATACGTACAGTAAGAGACCATCTGCACAGAACAAATTGATAATTTTCGAGAAAATTTCATTTACATTTTCGATAGGGAAGTTTTCTGGTCTAAGTGTGACAATAATACTTGCATCATTAGCAAAAAGTATTATTTCAACCCTCTTGGATATACAATGGCAGATAATTTGTATATAACGTGAACAAGAGCGGACTCAATATACAGGGTGATCAAAAGGTCAGTATAAATTTGAAAACTTAATAAACCACGGAATAATGTAGATAGAGAGGTAAAAATTGACACACATGCTTGGAATGACATGGGATTTTATTAGAACCAAGGAAAAAAAGTTCACAAAATGACCGACAGATGGCGCTGGACAGCAAAACATCAGTAACTGCTACCGTGACGGGTGAGAGGTACGCCGATATATTATAGAATCGCATCATCCCCAGCCTGGCTGATAAACACCTGCTGGAACGTACGATGTTTATGCAGGATGGCGCTCCACCCCGTATTGTTAGACGCGTGAAAGATCTCTTGCGTGCGTCGTTTGGTGATGATCGTGTGCGCAGCCGCCACTTTCGTCATGCTTGGCCACCCAGGTCTCCAGACCTCAATCCTTGCGATTATTGGCTTTGGTGCTACCTGAAGTCGCAAGTATATCGTGATCGACCGACATCTCTAGGGATGCTGAAAGACAACATCCGACGCCAATGCCTCACCATAACTCCGGACATGCTTTACAGTGCCGTTCACAACATTATTCCTCGACTACAGCTATTGTTGAGGAATGATGGTGGACATATTGAGCATTCCCTGTAAAGAACATCATCTTTGCTTTGCCTTACTTTGTTATGCTAATTATTGCCATTCTGATCAGATGAAGCGCCATCTGTCGGACATTTTTGAACTTCTGTATTTTTTTGGTTCTAATAAAACTCCATGTCATTCCAAGCATGTGTGTCAATTTGTACCTCTCTATCTACATTATTCCGATATTTATTCAGTTTTCAAATTTATACTGACTTTTTGAGCACCCGGTATATCCCTGTGGAACACCAGTAGTGATTAGTCTCCATTCTGAATATGCTCTTCCATTGCATACACTCCCTTAGTTTTTTAATGTGACACTCTGCATTCATTTAGTTAGATAGGATCCTTAACGCCATATTCCAAGCATGCTACTGACGTGAATTATGACCAAGTTTATACTGATGACAGATGCAGGTTACTGTCAGACGCAGGAAATCGCTAAAGATGTGCCGAAGTTTGGTAGTTTGTGAGGTACGTCGAGAAGAATTTGCCATATTATACAGGGTAGTTAGAAACAGTCTCAAAAGCTTATAAGGGTGTTGCAGGGTAGGTTGT
Source organism: Schistocerca serialis cubense (assembly GCF_023864345.2). NCBI lineage: Eukaryota > Metazoa > Arthropoda > Insecta > Orthoptera > Acrididae > Schistocerca > Schistocerca serialis. The sequence continues at coordinate 233,505,803 of NC_064642.1, forward strand.
GCTGAGAAATAACCGTCAAGGAAAAAATTCGATACACTGCACAATTTCCGATTTAATTAGCACTGAAGTTAGACAATCAAGTTGTTATACCGCAAAGTCAAGCAGCCTCCTAGAAGCGGTGTTGCCAAATGCGTTCTTCGTTTGATTTCCTAAAACTGAACAGGACACCGTTACAACAATTGGACATGGGAAGGTAGTAAGGACCGAAACCGAGCCAAAGGCTCAGCAGTCTCGTGCGCTATCATCTAGGCCGTGAGAAGAACTGACGCTAATTGTGCCTCGCGGGCTTCTTGAATTTTCGCGCGCAACGATCTGATTGGCTAACTTCAAAGCTAATTAAACCAGAAACAGCGCAACATACTTAATTTTTTTCTGAACAGTTGTTACTCGGTACAACCTACCCTGCAACACCCTTACAAGCTTTTTCAGACTGTTTCTGGCCACCCTCTAGAAGAGGAGGTGGATAAAGTTGGGGGATGCGATGAGAGGTAGTTGGAAGAGAAGTGAAAGACCGAATCAAAAAATGGCACCTGGACTACACGACATTGTCACAGAATTTTTAATGTCCTTGGGAGAATCAACAACGACGAATCTATTCCACCTATTATGTAATATGTATCAGACAGGCGAAATACCCCTTGCCTTGAGGAAGAATGTGATAATCCCAATTCCCAAGAAAGCAATTGTTGATAGGCGTGAGGAAGAGTATCAGATGAATAAGACAATTCTGGAAAATGCCCACACGAGTTATCTGCAGAACAATGGACTCGCTGGTTCAAGGCGACCTGCGGGAAGATCATGTTGATTTCCAGAGAAATGTAAGAAGACGCGAGGCAATCTGGCTTTACGACTTACAGTATATTAGACGGAAAGATGACAAATTCTTCATTCATAGAGTTCGTATGTTAAGAAAATGCTTTACACAATGCTGAGTGATTACAGTCTTCAGCATTGTGAATGTAGCAGGGACAAGACTTTATTTCTAGGAGTAGAAGAATGAAAGAAAGCCATTAGTTGAGAATGAAGAAAGAGGGAAAGGAAATTAAAATTTATGGGCAGGAAATAAAAACAATAAGGTTTGCCAGTGAGAATATAAATCTTCCAAGGATAGGGATAGGCTGATAGTATAGGCGGGCGCACGAAAACAGGCCGCCGGCCAGAGTGGCCGAGCGGTTAAAGGCGCTACAGTCGCAGGTTCGAATCCTGCCTCGGGCATGGATGTGTCTGACGTCCTTAGGTTGGTTAGGTTTAAGTAGTTCTAAGTTCTAGGGGACTTATGACCACAGCAGTTGAGTCCCATAGTGCTCAGAGCCATTTGAACCATTTTTTTGAAAACCGGCCCCGAGTACAGACTGCTCGCCAGTTACGAACCAATTGTCGCCCGCCATGAACAGACATAAGAAGAAATAGATAAACAAGTAATAATGAGGTAATAATAAAATAACAAATAAGCTAATGCAGAGTTCTATATTTTTTGAACTTATCTTGTCTTCCATCACATTAGGTGCTGAAAATGACCTTGTGCTTCAATGTACTTTTGCCCGCGCTCTAATATGTTAATACACACTTAGCGCAACTCTGCCCCACCGATTCTCAAAATTTCACTACGAATATTATCCTTCAGGTCCTCTAACGTTATTGTGTTGCTTTCTTACACTTTTTTTAGACTGCCCCACAGATAAAAGTCACAAGTGGTTAGGTCTGGCGAAAGCGGCGTTCACAGTCTGTAAGTAAAAGTTCTTTTCTTCTGTGAATATTTCATATGAATTTTTGAGACTGACTCGAGTGATACGTGGTAGGTCACCCCGTCCTGTTGAAAGACAGAGTATGTACGTTCATGTGGGTCAACTGTACGTAAAATTCATCAAAGATTCTCATATACACAGCAGCGTTTCTTGTTGTTTCAAAAAGTAGTGACACACAGTTCGACTTGCTGACGCGGCATACCACACTCCGATTTTTTTCATCGCTAAGAGATTCCTTATTAATCGTATAGGGATTGTTTGTTGGCGAATATCTGGTGTTCTGGAAGTTCACGTGTCCTTTCACATGGAGTTACTCATGAAATGCTGTAGTGGATCCATAATTCCACTCTCAGTTGTTTTACATAGCCACGTACAGTAATTCACACATTTAACTTATCTTCCTCCTTCAGTTCTGGGACACATGTCATTTTGTAGAGTCTCATGCCCATACGGTGTAAAACACCTTGACAAGACCCACGCGAAACGGTCACCTGTTGCGACAATTCGCGTGTCGATTTCTTCGGACTCTGGATCATTCGTGCTCGAATATTCGCGATCACAGCAAGTGTGCGAACGGACTGGGTTCGATTCTGTTTTGCGGTTGCATCGGACCGTGTAGTACGCCACTTTACGAACGAATCCTGTAGAATGGTCTTTACTGGTATGAAAACGCCGGGAAACTTCTTTGTAGAAGTGTCCCGCGTTTTATTAAGTGAACCAATAGGCACGTACGCCTTCACTATTGCGATTCTTCTTGAAGAGGATACATCTTAATGAATTATTTACTTCATAACGTCTTAACCAAGTCGCAACGGATTTCGTACTGACAATGCAACAGTTCCGAAACAATCGACGACAATTATTGGCGGGCGACATTCGCTGCGTATGCATGCGACACATCTTCCGAAAGACGATAATCGAATTTCGAAAACCGTTTTTCGCTGTCGTGTTTACATGTTAAGGTCTGAAGCTGATTTGCTAGCCCAGTTAAATATGGCGCCTGGAAAACAGCTGTTACATTTTCTGATCTAGTCAACATAATCGTTATTTCTCTTCAGTGAGACGAAGTGTAAACAGCTTCAGTCCATTATTTCTACTTATCCTTCACTATACAAAAAGCCACTCCGTCCATAATAGGCGAAAATTATTGAAAGCAAGACGAAATCTGATAGTCCAAACGCGTTTCAAAACCGGTTGCGTTTACATGGGAGCGAAAATAGATTGCGGAATTGGAAAACCGGCAACCAGAAACGGATTTCCAGAATCGACTTTGACGTGTTTACGTGACCACCCAGAAGCGGTATTGTTAAATCGGTTTACGAAATCCAGTTTTGGGAGCCCCATGAAAACGGGTGACTGTGCAGTCCAGTATTCGGGGCCGTTTTTCGTGCACATACGAACAGTTAAGTTGGTAATGAAGCACAGTGAGGGGCTGAAATATCTAGAGGAGATCGAGGCTTGAATGCAGTAAGCAGGTTCAACTAAATGTCGGTTGCGAAAGTTAACCGAGCGTCTCTCTGCGGTAGAATGAGTAAACACCAAGAAGGAGATGGTTATTTCCAGACACTTATTCGTCACCATCAGTGTGTGGCGCTGTGATAAGCAAACTAATCCGCAAGTGAGTCCACGTTGAACAGCACTCAGGAACCGTCGACATTCTGCCGCCCTCTACAGCAGACGCGTTGCAGCTGGCCTTGCCTCTGTTTGTTCAGCACTGAGCAGCGACCTTTGCCTTCGCGTGTGTGGAATGTCCACTGTCAGCCGCAAAGCATCGCCCACCGACCCCGAGTTATGTTGCCCTGGTTTTCGCGGTACCTCACCGTTTGCAAGAGACTGCATGGAACGTCAAACACTCTCCCAAAACACCGTTGCTGGAAAAGATTTTCTGTTGAATCATTTTGGTGGGGAACTTCCAGTTTTCGCAGTGATGTACCCGTGGGAAGCAATGAAGGACGTAAAATAAAATTTCGGAAGAGCAACAGCAGCGTGAGAGATACAGATGCCAATGGTAAGCTCCGCAAGCAATATACCAAGGAATGGGCAGAACACTAAGCACAGGATATAATTCAGTATATTTCTTAATCAGTTTGTATCCATTTAGGAAACTAGTTTTCCTTAAAAGATAATTAAATGTAATAACGGTTAATCATTAAAGAAACATTGGATCAGTACAGATATTGGAGGCTCTTCACAACGAAACAAAGACTTGTACAAAGTAGCCAGAAAAAGTAATGATCCAGAACTATTCCCTTATTATAAACAGTACTGTAACGTATTAAGAACAGTAGTAAAAAAGTCCAAGAGTATGTCCATCTAGTCTGAAACCGACAGATCAGTAACAAAATAAAATCAATGTGGAATATTATTAAAAAAGAGACATGGAAAGAAGCCATTGGTGTCAGTGCTTCATCCGAGACTATATTACTTTCGTAAAATAAAGAACAACCGCCTTCAATTGCAATCGTGATTATACTTCAGTGCACTGAAATAGAAATGAGATCACGTTTATGACTGAAAACGGTTATTCTTTATTTTACGACATTATTTCTGTTAAAGGGAATGGAAGCATCGTAAAAGACAGTTCATCTGCAGGAGATACTTATTAATAAAATACTGCTATTTAAAAAGAGGTCAGAAAATTGTTGCAATTAGCTCAGCAGAGGAAGTAAAACAATACACAGAAGAAACAATACAGAGCACATTTAGTGAATTAAAAATAATCTCACAGCGCCATCTGAAACAAGGAAGAGCACCACGACTAAAAAGTAAAAGTCCATACAGGATGGGTAAGATATTCAACAAAATATTAAAAAGTTGTGGCCCTATGATATGTAATATTCTTACTCGGCTATGTAATGTATCATTAACTCAGGCTATTTTCCCAAAAATATTGAAATGCGTCATTGTTGGGTCTTTCTATAAAAAGCATGACTCCACTGGTGTCAATTATTGATTCCCCCCCCCCCCCCCCCGCATAGTTGCTCCTTAAATAATGCTCCAAAATTTTTAAGAAGGTAATGTACTCCTGGGCTGTCAATGGGTCTGAGCACTATGTTACTTAACATCGGAGCTCATCAGTCCCCTAGAACTTAGAACTACTTAAACCTAATTAACCTAAGGACATCACACACATCCATGCCCGAGGCAGGATTCGAACCTGCGACCGTAGCGGTCGTGCGGTTCCAGACTGTAGCGCCTAGAACCGCTCGGTCACACCGGCCGGCCACAGAGCAGTATGGGATGACACATTATCATGATGCAAAATCCAATCATCAGCAATGTTAGCACAGACACGAAGAACTCTTTTATGAAGTCTTTCTAAAATTTCTTTGTAGTAATATTGGTTAACTGTTTTCCGGGAGGCACCCACTCTTTATGAACAAGCTGACATCCGTCCGTGAGGTTGATGGTCGTCCACTGTGGTCTTCATCTTCAACATTTGTTCTGCCTTCACTAAACATTTTATGGCAATGAAAAACTTGAGCTCTTGAAATAACCTCCTCTCCAAAAGCCTTCTGAAGCTTACCTTAAGTTGCCGTCACGTCTTCACCCAATTTAACGCAAAAAGAAATAGCATCCTGTTGCACATTATTATGCGGTTCCATTTCCGTGAGGAGAGACACAAATACATGTCAACTTATTACAGCACAACTCACGACTGAGCAGTTGCATCGATGTGCCGCTTGGACTAGAAGCAGCTTATAGATAGAGGTCAAAGATATTGTGCCTACGCAAGCCTGCAGGGTTGTCACATCTTGCAAAGAAAATCAGTCTCATTACTTTATTGTCGCACCTCATATTTACAAAATGGTCGACACAGCCGTTTCGTTTCGACACCGTGCCGTTAATGAAATTCTCGTAAAGGGAAAAAATCTGCTACAAAAATTCAGTTCAGACCTCAGCGTGTGTATTTGTAGATGGGCAGTCTTACGTTTAAATGGGACACAAATTCTGGAAGACGAAAACAGAAATTTCTGAAACCATTTTTCACTGTCATGTTTACTCGGAGCGGTTTTGGTACACTGGTCAAAAAATGGTTTTCTGATTGTCAATTGTGCTACACAAATAGCCTCTGGAAAACAGCTGTTCTAGTTTCCGATTTAGTGAGCATACTAGATGTTTCTCTGCAGTTAAATATTGATGCTAGACAACTTCGTGATCAGCCTAATATCTCTACTTGTCATCCACTGCACATTAGTCACTGTGTCTAGATTAGGCAAAATATTAAAAAAAACAAGATGTAACATGAAAACCCAAGCACGTTTCAAAAACGACAGTGTGTCTACGTGTGAGCGAAAACTTATTGTGTAAGAGGAAATCCGGCAGCCAGAAACGCAAACGCGACAGAAAAGAATGTAGATTAGCCACATACATGGTCTGTCTGAAAACAAAAAATTAATTTCCGTAGAAATATTGGAACACGTGAGGCAATACTGACCTTACGACTTATCTTAGAAGCTAGATTAAGGAACGGCAAACCTACGTTTCTAGCATTTGTAGACTTAGAGAAAGCTTTTGACAATGTTGACTGGAATACTCTCTTTCAAATTCTGAAGGTGGCAGGGGTAAAATACAGGGAGCGAAAGGCTATTTACAATTTGTACAGAAACCAGAGGGTAGTTATAAGAGTCGAGGGACATGAAAGGGAAGTAGTGGTTGGGAAGGGAGTGGGACAGGGTTGCAGCCTCACCCCGACGTTATTCAATCTGTATATTGAGCAAGCACTAAAGGAAACAAAAGAAAATTTCGGAGTAGGTACTAAAATCCATGGAGAAGAAATAAAACCTTTGAGGTTCGCCGATGACATTGTAATTCTGTCAGAGACAGCAAAGGACTTGGAAGAGCAGTTAAACGGAATGGACAGTGTCTTGAAAGGATGATATAAGATGAACATCAACAAAAGCAAAGTGAGGATAATGAAATGTAGTCGAATTAAGGCGGGTGATGCTGCGGGAATTAGATTAGGAAATGAGACACTTAAAGTAGTAAAGGAGTTTTGCTATTTGGGGAGCAAAATAAGTGATGATGGTCGAAGTAGAGAGGATCTAAAATGTAGACTGGCAATGGCAAGGAAAGCGTTTCTGAAGAAGAGAAATTTGTTAACATCGAGTATAGATTTAAGTGTCAGGAAGTCGTTTCTGAAAGTATTTGTATGGAGTGTAGCCATGTATGGAAGCGAAACATGGATGATAAATTGTTTGGACAAGAAGAGAATAGAAGCTTTTGAAATGTGGTGCTACAGAAGAATGCTGAAGATTAGATGGGTAGATCACATAACTAATGAGGAGGTATTGAATAGAATTGGGGAGAAGAGGAGTTTGTGGCACAACTTGAGTAGAAGAAGGGATCGGTTGGTAGGACATGTTCTGAGGCATCAAGGGATCACCAATTTAGTATTGGAGGGCAGCGTGCAGGGTAAAAATCGTAGAGGGAGACCAAGAGATGAATACACTAAGCAGATTCAGAGGGATGTAGGTTGCAGTAGGTACTGGGAGATGAAGAAGCTTGCACAGGATAGAGAAGCATGGGAAGCTGCCTCAAACCAGTCTCAGGACTAAAGACCACAACAACAACAGCAAGAACAACAACAACAACAAGAACAACAACAACAACAACAACAACAATAATAGGTTCTACTTTAGAATCAGAATGACTCTCCTACATACTGTAACAGCTTGTGAAGTTGTTACCTATAAAAAAGATTCCAGTTGTTCTTTTCAGGCATCCATTAGCAGAGTAATGATAAGATGGACACATCTTCTGGCGTCCTTTCCCTGATATTAATGCTATATGCGTTAGCGAAATATGCATGTTTCTTGCTTCCATACGTCTCATGTATCGTATTATAGGCAGTGCCTTTTGGACATGTCCGAAAGAACAGACACCATGCTTTCATGTAATTGTTATGCATAGATTGGCAGTGTATCCACCTTCTTCAGTGCGGATGCACAAATACCTCCGACCGCCTGTGGCAATCTCAAGAGTAGCGAATGGGTGTAAAATGGAAAAGGGGCTGCGGATGGGTGGCGCTCGCTGGGAATGTGGATGGGATTTGAGGCTCGCCGAGTTGCGACAACATTGTTCCTCTGAAGGCCTACTAAGCAGGAGATCCCGGTTACGAATCATGGTCCGGTACACATTTTCACTCGTCGCCTCTGATTCCACTTAATGTCCCGCTAACAGCAGTGATCCTCTTCAATTTTCGAATATAGTGTGAAAGGTGGCTACACTGAGCCACAGCGCCAGAGATTGCGCCAAAGAGTATTATTCAGCCGCCTCCACTGGCACTGCTTGGGTAGAACTCGTAGCAGTCAGTGCTTGTTGAGATGTGCTAGTGAAGAGTGCTGGGGGAGAACTCGTAGTAGTCTGTGCTAGGGGAGAACTCGTAGTAGAGTGTTTGTTGAGATGTGCTAGTAGGCAGTGCTTGCTGAGATGTGATACTGAAAAGTTCTTGTTGAGATGTGATAGTAGCGAGTGGGTGTGGAGAGATTGTAATGTCTAGAGTGCTTTTCATCAATATAAACGAAGGTAAAAAAAAATTTTTTTTCTTTTCTCTCTCATTATTTCAGTGTCCTGAATAATGCGTCATTACAGGTTCAGTCAACAAAGCATCTGGCGTGTGTTCTTGTATTAGGGTGTAATTCTGGGTTCTTGTGCAATTATAGTATTTCTATTTTTTTTAATTACTTCAGTATAAATGATATTTAAAATTTCTTGTCTTGTTGAAGAAGAACCGTGCCAGATGTGTACGTTGAGTCACACTCCCACACACAGAACAATTACACTTGTGCTTTGGTTTCATAGGTTTTATAGTTGCTGGGGACTTAATTAATTAATTGTGTTAACAGGAAATTTTCATTTCATTCTTTGTTGTTGTTCTATGCAGTCAGATTGCGTAATAATACTACTCAGGGCCAACCGTTTACGAGACACAGCGTAATCGGATATACAGCTACAAAAAATTTAAAAAGTATTTTCATTAATAATAATTAAGCCCCCATGCACGTGGCGACCGCTGCTTCGGATCGTCCCTTGGAATTCTTCTGATTGTGAAAATAGTAGACCGTAGTATTGTTGTAGTAATTTGTAGTTGTGTAATTGTAGTCTATATTGCATGTGTAGATTTGGTAATTGGCATTCTTCTAATGGTATTTTTCAAATTTTTTTTTTTTGTCTTGTCTACGGGTTTGATAATTTAGTGCAATTATTTCAATTGTTCGTTAATCGTGTTTGAGGGAAGCATATCGTGTGAATGGTATTGTTGGTGATAACGTGTTATATTCTCTGTAATTTTCGTATTGTGACGAGTTTTGTATGATTTGTAAATGATTACACGATCGATGAAAAAGGCAAAAATGATGGATAGTCAGAATAACGAAATTGTTAACATGGCGAACTCGCCAACACAGGAGAAAGGGATGATGAATAATGGAGTTGAAAACAATTTAATAAGTCGGGAAAATAGGCTGGAAACAGTTCAAAATTTTTCACAATCGAAAAATTTTCAGAATACGTTGTTAACGACAGAAGATATGGAGCAGTTGATGAGTGCAATATTAAATTTGGGATCTGAATTAAAAACACGGTTAGACTCACGGGGATCACAAATAGGAACAATTAAAACAGAGATGGAAGCAATGGCAACACGGTTATGTTCACGAATAGGGACATGTTTCAAAAACATGAAAGGCGAATCAAAGAAAGAAATTAGAGAAGAAGTACAACCGATTTTGAATGCTCACAATAATAGATCAATTGCAGTAGAGATTAGACAAAAGGAACAGGATAGAGAACAAGAGGAAAAAGATCGCGTGGTAGTACAGAAATTTTCAGAGTTAAATTTACAGCGTGCAAAAGATAAGGAAGAAATATTTGAGAGAATCGAGGAATCCGTACCAAATTACAGATTAAATAACCTAACACAACAGTATGAACAGTTAATGACTAAATGTGTTAATACTGAAACCCGAGTCGCGACACTTACGGAAGACGTAAATAAACAGAAAGAACCAATAGGTGATTTATCGGAAAGAGTCGAGGAGATTTCAGACAAATTGACAAGTCTTAGTTTAAATGGAGACAGAGATTCAGATGATACAGCACCATTGCCATTTGCAGAAACAGAAGAGTACCAGAACATAAATAAGCATGTTGAAAATCAGGGAAAATTTAATGAACGCGTGAAAAGGGAATTTGAGGCATTAAAAAAGCAAGTCAAACAAATTGAAGGCGAAATCGTAGGAAAAGACGGCAAAAGAAATTTAGAATCACAGATACCAGAGGGGTTTGAAGAAAATAATTTGTTTCATTTACGGGATGCAACAAGAGAGCGCCAGGCGCGTGAATTTAGCAATAATCGTCATTGTGACTGGAACAGTCGCGGTAGGTCTTTGTCGCCACGAGGAGAAAACTTTGACTATAAGCACTTTTTGACTGTTCGGAAATTTAAGATCTTCCGCAATTCTAAGAATGACATACATCCATGTTCATGGTTAGATCAATTTATGTACGCACTACCGCCAAATTTGCCACTAAGTCACAAACTAGAAATTATGTGCAGCTATTAATGTCCTCAGGGGATTCACTACTCTAAGTGAATATGTGCTGTAGCGAGCATAGGGCCCCGAGCTGTAGTGGTGCTATTTCTCTTTTAGTTTTCTGCACCTCTGCCTACTCTTTTACTATTCTTTGCATCTGTCAAAACAACTCTTCGACTATCAATCTATCTAGACAGTAGATAAACAATAACCGGATATGACTGTTTTACCCAAAAGTGACTTTGGAATTTACCGTTTGGCCTTACTATATTTTCTGCAGCATTCATTTGAAGTTTAAACGAAATTTTACCTGTTTATCTTCGTGACAATATTACTTCATATGTTGACGATATTCTTATTGCTAAACGTTCTTGGAGTGAGCACAACAAAATTTTGGATTCATTGTTGCGTATTTTTGCAAGAGTTGGCATTACAGTGAACTTGGAAAAATCTGAATTTGGTCGTTCTCAGGTGAAATTTCTCGGTCACATTATTTCTACAGAAGGTATTCTTCCTGATCCAGAGAAACTAGACGCTATTCGTAATTATGCTGTTCCTACCAAAAAACGTGAGGTTCATAGTTTCCTTGGTGTCTGTAATTTTCTTAGACGCTTTGTTAGATTGGACAATTTGGCCACACCTCGTTTTTGCGATCTATCTGGAAAGTTCTTTTTAAACGAAAATCGGTTGACAACTCAGTTTGGTTAGTTTGTATTCCTGATGAGTGGGTTAATAAGCAGATTTGGTATACGCATTTTAGTTACGCACACTTTGGTCCCAGAAAATGCTTTCATAAATTACGGGAAAATTGCTACTTCAATAATATGGAAAAACGTATTCGATCTGTTCTGGCCAAATGCAAATTATTTCAAAAGGATAAGCCACCAACAATTTCTCACAGAGCACCGTTGTTTCCTATCATTCCAGCGAAATTAAAGGACATGGCTGCAGTTGATTTGTTCGGTCCAGTGGTTCGATCTACTAATGGTTTTGCGTACATTTTCGTAGCAGTGGAGTTGACATCAAAATATGTGTGTTTTACACCGTTACGCAAAGCAACAGCTCGTTCAGTATCTAATGCTTTCATCAAACATTTTCTTAAAGAAGTGGGTCATGTTGATAAGGTTATATCAGATAATGGATCACAGTTTCGTTCTAAAATTTGGCTTCGTACTCTACAGCGTCGTAAAATTAAACCAATTTTAATTTCACTTTTTCACCCTCAATCTAACGCTTCAGAGAGATAGATGAAGGAAATCAATAAATTGTGTCGTCTTTATTGTCATCAGAATCACAGAACGTGGGATCAGTATCTTCATATTTTTCAAAACATTCTGAATGAACTTCCTAATGACTCAACTTCTTTACCGCCTATACTGATATTATAAAACAAAGCACCGACAAATCGCATATCTGAAATCGTTCCTTTTCCGCCTACACGGAAACTGCGACATTCTGAAGTTGTCAACCTGGCTCTGCAAAATATTGCATCTACGGCTGCTAGAAGAGAGAAATCAGCAAAACGTCCTGGTCGTTTAAAAATCTTGTCAGTTGGTCAAAAAGTGTTAATTAAGTCCCATCGTTTGTCTCATAAAGGAAAAGGCTTGTGTCGCAAATTTTTTCTGCTTTATAACGGACCATATAGAGTTCGCAAAATTATTCATGATAACACTGTTGAAGTAGAAACTCTTAAATCACGACGCTCTAAGGGAATACATCACATATCAAACGTTAAAATTTTTGTGGAATGACATACTTGTGAGAAAACAACAGCTATACGTAAACATGCGGAGAGTACAAGGATACCGCGCTGTGTTTTGGCGGCGGCACATACTCAAAGCAACAGTCAAGTCTGCGCGCCGCACAAGGCAGTCGTTGACTGCAGACAATTACTTCCTACGTCACGCGCCTACAGCTGATCGAGCGCTCAGTGCGAATGCACTGACAGCCGTAAACAAATACACAGTTTAATTTCTCCGATTAAATTCAGTATAAAGCTATAGTGACTTGATGAATTATGTTATTAACGTTCAGTATTTTTCAGGATACGGTTGTATAAAATATTTAAGAACTTCAGGTAAATTCTGTGTGTCTCCGACGTTAAGAGGACTTGCTATCGAGAATATTTCAGAAAGAATGTAATTTCCAAGAAGAAACTAATAAACTAAAAAGGTAACTATTAATTGAGTTTATTTTTCAAGTAACATATTTCCACTTAGATACGTACTTTAGACGTAATTTGCTGCTCGCAATTACGTGATTCATACTTTGTGCTAATTTCATGTTCTATGAATTTACTTATGAAGCGACGTGCTTGAGTACATTAACTGATTTTGACAATGATTGATGATTGAATAGGGTTGTTATTTGTATATATTATGCATCGCTTGGCTGCACTGCTTTTTCACTGATGTCACATTTTTTTATTATGTGCCTGCTGTGCTTATTTATTTAAATTATAATTGTCACCTGATTAATTGTGCTGACTGTGGTTATGTCTGTAAGTTATACTTTGTGATTTATCTGCTTGCGCCTTCATGTTTACTTATTAAGATGACATATGAACATTTATTTGCTTATGCTGATATGATGCTAATGACCTGTTTATTATGTTAGATAACATATTTACTGCCTTACTTATGGATTGCATATTTACACATTTCTGTTTGTCGTCATAACTACTCTTTAATTTGGTATATAGAAATGCTGATATAGGGTGTACAAACAGAGAGTGTAGGTTACACTATTGGATTAATTATAGATTGTTCGCTTGGCAGAGCCTCGTTGTAAGGATTGTGCTGCATCCACTTGTTGACATTCTGTTCTCTACTGGTATATTTACTCGCTATTGCTTGTTTTGCTTACGCTCAGTGCCTTATATTTTTAAGATAAGAAAATGAACTGCTATAATTCGACGAATGACATTAGTACAAGAAACTTCATAGAAGTCACATGAGTTGAGGTTTTATGGAAGCTGTATAAATTTATGCTAATAGGAAGGAAGCTAACGACATGACATACCAAAACTAGGTTTAGACCATTGACAGTTATTACACTGCATTTTTCGTGAGCAATTGAAATAGGAAGTGACACTTGACACAAGAAATACTCCACATGTTTGCTTCTGTTTGCCATAATTCTTGAAGTGGTGTACACACTGTGAAATATTATGACCATTCACACTCCGTAATCGTACTTAATTACTGAGAGTTATTCGAACTAAGTCTGTTAGAGGTCATGTATGCATTTCTTTCGTTTATAATTCATAATGAGTAGAAGATTTGGCTCAGATGGATTACACAGAGGTTGTGTGTTGACAGTGTGTCTTCGGATTGTATGGGATGATGAGGTTTGCATTAGGATTTTATCTGTACTTGTTCGAGGAGACTGACTAGAGGAAAGAGTTGTGTTGGAAGTGAAATGATATTGGCGATAAGGTTTATATGTATCGACGTATTGAAGAGGTATTATTGAGGTATTATTGAGATTATGTGAAGTTGATGATTATTGGAGTTTTGGTGGACAAGAGGTAAGGTAAATGCTATTAATGATAAGGTTTATATGTATCGACGTAAGAGGTATTATTGAAGTATTGAGATTATGTGATGCTGATGATTATTGGAGTTTTGGTGGATAAGAGGTAAAGTAAGTGAGGTGCATATTTTTTTTTGTTGTTGGTCTATATGGAACAAGGAGGATGAAGATAGCAGACTAGAACACTCAAGTAGAAGGAAGATAGTCTACACACACTTTGTTAAATCACTAAGCAGTATATACTTTTTTTTTGGAGAGAGGAAATATTTGCATATCTTGGCTCACTGACAGTTGTTCAGCAACAGTACATTTGATTTGGCTTGGCAAACATTGGTCTTGACATGATGACTATGACGTTGACTAACTATTATTGACTGTTATACATTGCTGCCACTACTACTTGATACACATGATGAACATCAAATTTTGACAGAATTGCATTTACACAGTTAACACTATTCAATTACACAGTAGTACTTAATGTGGATGAAAGATGAGTGAGTGTGTTTTGTGTGTTTTCCTTTCCTAATCCTACCCACCTATCTCCTAAATATTATTTTATTTGTATGTAGTGGCTTGCACTGACACCCATAAATATTATAGGTTTACTGGTATTTGTGTATTTGTAATAGTTAATATGACAATTATCTGATATCATTTGTGTGTTTATTAGAATTTATATGTTTAGTGTGTAAAAGCATTTGTATGTGTATTCAAACTATTGTTCATGCCTGAACTGTCTGATTAGTGATAGTGAATATTATGGACTGTTACCTGCACTTTTTCAACATAATGGGTGCCACTTAGAAATGATTAATTTCTGCTGATGAACTGTGTGATTAGGATAGTGAATATTATGGACTGTTACTTGTACTTTTTCTACATGATTGGTGCCACTAGGACATGTTTAATAAACTCTGATGAACAGTGTGATCAGTGATAGTGAATATGATGGACGGCTCTCTGGACCTGCTCATCATTGCTAGGTGCAACTGATGGACTGCTTGTACTGGAATAATGTCACTTGTTGGTTTCCGCACCTGTTCAACATTGCTGGGTGCCACTGATGGACTGATTCTACTGAAATAATGTCACTTGTTGGTGTCTGCACCTGTTCAACATTGCTGGGTGCCACTGATAGACTGCCTCTACTGAAATAATGTCACTTGTTGGTGTCTGCACCTGCCAACATTACTAGGTGCCACTAATGGAACTGCTTCTACTGAAAAGAAGTCACTTGTTGGTGTCTGCACCTGTCAACATTACTGGGTGTCACTAATGGAACTGCTTCTGCTGAGAAATGTGACTTGTTGCTGTCTGCACCTGCTCAACATTGTTGGGTGCCACTAATGGAACTGTTTCTGCTGAGTGATGTCACTTGTTGGTGTCTGCACCTGTCAACATTACTGGGTGCCACTGATGAACTGCTTCTACTAAAATGATGTCACTTGTTGGTGTTTGCACCTGTTCAACATTGCTGGGTGCCACAGATGGAACTGCTTCTACTGAAATGAAGTCACTTGTTGGTGTCTGCACCTGTTCAACATTGCTGGGTGCCACTGATGAAACTGCTTTTACTAAAATGATGTCACTTGTTGGTGTTGGCACCTGTTGACCATCGCTGGGTGCTACTACTGGAACTAATCATTGAAAGCATTTTATGTGAACATTTGTATAAACTGATTTTTTGTGTATTGTGTGAACTATTATGTAAAGCCACATGTATGAAAGAATTTGTATTGCTTACTGTATTTCATATATTAGGTTATTGAAAGGTCAGTGCAAAGCCAAAAATTTTATCTAGTTATGTGATATTTAGGTATTAATATTATCTTTCATTTTGTCTGTATTTTTGTGGACGAATTTGGTGGTATTTTCACCACCAATGCTGGCAAAAATACCATCAAATTCTGGCCCATGGAGGAGGGACATATGAAAGGTGGCTACACTGAGCCACAGCGCCAGAGATTGCGCCAAAGAGTATTATTCAGCCGCCTCCACTGGCACTGCTTGGGTAGAACTCGTAGCAGTCAGTGCTTGTTGAGATGTGCTAGTGAAGAGTGCTGGGGGAGAACTCGTAGTAGTCTGTGCTAGGGGAGAACTCGTAGTAGAGTGTTTGTTGAGATGTGCTAGTAGGCAGTGCTTGCTGAGATGTGATACTGAAAAGTTCTTGTTGAGATGTGATAGTAGCGAGTGGGTGTGGAGAGATTGTAATGTCTAGAGTGCTTTTCATCAATACAAACGAAGGTAAAAAAAAATTTTTTTCTTTTCTCTCTCATTATTTCAGTGTCCTGAATAATGCGTCATTACAGGTTCAGTCAACAAAGCATCTGGCGTGTGTTCTTGTATTAGAGTGTAATTCTGGGTTCTTGCGCAATTATAGTATTTCTATTTTTTTAATTACTTCAGTATAAATGATATTTAAAATTTCTTGTCTTGTTGAAGAAGAACAGTGCCAGATGTGTACGTTGAGTCACACTCCCACACACAGAACAATTACACTTGTGCTTTGGTTTCATAGGTTTTATAGTTGCTGGGGACTTAATTAATTAATTGTGTTAACAGGAAATTTTCATTTCATTCTTTGTTGTTGTTCTATGCAGTCAGATTGCGTAATAATACTAGTCAGGGCCAACCGTTTACGAGACACAGCGTAATCGGACCTACAGCTACCAAAAATATTTGCATTTTATTTAATTAAGCCCCCATGCAAGTGTTGTCAGAGAAGCAGTGACAGCAGAATGGGTCAGTCAGCAGAGGTTAGTGATTTTGAACCTCAACTGGCCATAGGATGTCACCAGAGAAAGAAATTCGTGAGCGACATTTCGACCCTTCTAAAGTTGCCCAAGTCGACTTTTAGCGCGCAGGAGCAGCCACAGCTAAACCGAGGTTAGACAGACCTTGTGTGCTGACGGATAGGGACTGGGAGCATAGCGGAGGGTGGATGTAAAACAAATGCACGAAATTAGCTGAAGGAATCATTTGTAATGTCCGAGGTACTAACAGCAGTCCAGATAGCACAATGACTGTGCTTAGGAAGTTACAAAGAATAGATTACAATGATGGAGTAGCTCTTCACAAGCCCCACATTTTGGGGTCAATGCTAAGTGACGCTTGAGGAGGTGTGAAGAGCGATGCCATTGAACAGTTTATGACTGGAAAGTGGTGAAACATGCTGTACGACAATCTGATGCAAGCGTTTATATCTACCGAAAGCTCTCTTTTCTCTTACCCGTATTTAAAGAGAGCTATCATTCAGAATGTTGGCGTATGCCTTCACCAGCACACCGGTCGGCACTAGGAAACGTTGTATAGCAGGAGCTGAACTAGGCGCGCCTTTGACAAGAGGAGACCAAGACAGGCACCCAAGCTACGCGCCGGTAACGCCCCCTGGGAGGGTAGCGTGCATATATGCCGCCGCCGACGACCGAGCTGTGTCAATTTCTCAATCTCAGTACCTCACTACGTCGCGTTGCACCTGAATATGCTGCACTGTGCGCTAGTGTTCCACAGAGAGATTCGTCTCCTCTCACCTTACCTAGCTGAGACGGAACGTTAGTCACTGTATTTAGTTGTGATATGGATGCGGAGGAGATACAAGATTTAGTACACGTTATTTGATTGCTGTTAACTAAAGAACTTCAGACTGGACATAATTGAAGTTAAGTGCCCAATTGGTTCCTGTATAAAGAGTATTTTAACGACGTGTGCATTTTGTGGTGTAGTGAGAGGAAACTGGCCACCCACCTATCATACCATCCTCTCCTCATCCAGTCAGGAACCACAGAACATCACAAGAGGGCACAGCCATAACACAGAACGTTGTTGTTGTTGTTGTGGTCTTCAGTCCTGAGACCGGTTTGATGCAGCTCTCCATGCTACTCTATCCTGTGCAAGCTTCTTCATCTCCCAGTACTTACTGCAACCTACATCCTTCTGAATCTGCTTAGTGTATTCATCTCTTGGTCTCCCTCTACGATTTTTACCCTCCACGCTGCCCTCCAATGCTAAATTTGTAATCCCTTGATGCCTCGGAACATGTCCTACCAACCGGTCCCTTCTTCTTGTCAAGTTGTGCCATAAACTCCTCTTCTCCCCAATTCTATTCTATACCTCCTCATTAGTTATGTGATCTACCCAACTAATCTTCAGCATTCTTCTGTAGCACCACATTTCAAAAGCTTCTATTCTCTTCTTGTCCAAACTATTTATCGTCCATGTTTCACTTCCATACAAGGCAACACTCCATACAAATACTTTCAGAAACGACTTCCTGACACTTAAATCTATACTCGATGTTAACAAATTTTTCTTCTTCAGAAATGCTTTCCTTGCCATTGCCAGTCTACATTTTATATCCTCTCTACTTCGACCATCATCAGTTATTTTACCGAGCGGGGTGGCGCAGTTGTTAGACACTGGACTCGCATTCGGGAGGACGACGGTTCAATCCCGCGTCCGGCCATCCTGATTTAGGTTTTCCGTGATTTCCCTAAATTACTCCAGGCAAATGCCGGGATGGTTCCTCTGAAAGGGCACGGCCGACTTCCTTCCCAATCCTTCCCTAATCCGATGAGACCAATGACCACGCTGTCTGGTCTCCTTCCCCAAACCAACCAACCAACCAACCAGTTATTTTGCTCCCCAAATAGCAAAACTCCTTTACTAATCTAATACCCTCAGCATCACCCGACTTAATTCGACTACATTCCATTATCCTCGTTTTGCTTTTGTTGATGTTCATCTTATATCCTCCTTTCAAGACACTGTCCATTCCATTCAACTGCTCTTCCAAGTCCTTTGCTGTCTCTGACAGAATTACAATGTTATCGGCAAACCTCAAAGTTTTTATTTCTTCTCCATGGATTTTAATACCAACTCCGAATTTTTCTTTTGTTTCCTTTACTGCTTGCTCAATATACAGATTGAATAACATCGGGGGCAGGCTACAACCCTGTCTCACTCCTTTCCCAACCACTGCTTCCCTTTCATACCCCTCGACTCTTATAACTGCCATCTGGTTTCTGTACAAATTGTAAATAGCCCTTCGCTCCCTGTATTTTATCCCTGCCACCTTCAGAATTTGAAAGAGAGTATTCCAGTCAACATTGTCAAAAGCTTTCTCTAAGTCTACAAACGCTAGAAATGTGGGTTTGCCTTTCCTTAATCTTTCTTCTAAAATAAGTCGTAAGGTCAGTATTGCCTCACGTGTTCCAATATTTCTACGGAATCCAAACTGATCTTCCCCGAGGTCGGCTTCTACTAGTTTTTCCATTCGTCTGTAAAGAATTCGCATTAGTATTTTGCAGCTGTGGCTTATTAAACTGATTGTTCGGTAGTTTTCACATCTGTCAACACCTACTTTATTTGGGATTGGAATTATTATATTCTTCTTGAAGTCTGAGGGTATTTCGCCTGTCTCATACATCTTGCTCACCACATGGTAGAGTTTTGTCAGGACTGGCTCTCCCAAGGCCGTCAGTAGTTCTAATGGAATGTTGTCTACTCCCGGGGCCTTGTTTCGACTCAGGTCTTTCAGTGCTCTGTCAAACTCTTCACGCAGTATTGTGTCTCCCAGAACACTGAGTGTAAATACTGTGTAAGTCCTCCGGCTTTCCATACAATCATTAGGCCATGACCTTTTCCCAACGTTCTGCCTTCTTTCTAACGCGCGCGCGCGCGCGCGCGCGCGTGTGTGTGTGTGTGTGTGTGTGTGTAAAGGCAGGGGATGTGTCTTAAATGGAATCCTTGGGTCTGAATATTTCGTCCGTAAAGGATGGCTTTGAGAGGGCTGCGACCGTTGATAAATACAAATAAAACGGTTTTCAGCGTCGATCACTTTCTACTCTTGCCAATACGTTTCGATCGTTCAGACCATAATCTGCAGATAGAGAATTATTTATTTAAATAGCTAGTGTTGGTGAGAAGTACATACGCTTTTTCTCAACAGCAGATCAAGAGCATTGTAGGTCATGTTGCGCCTTTTGCGGAGGAGCTGAATCGTAGAAGGTCTGCATTCTGTTACGTGTTGTGTCTTCGCCACTGTACGTTATCTTGTACCTGAGTGTAAACATAAGGTACAGTGGAGAGAACATACAGCAGGCAGCAGTATGCAGACCTTTTACTCTACTGCCCCGCAAAAGATGTAACATAAACTACATTGCCCTGGTCTGCTGCTGTAAAAAGGCGCCTCTACTCTTCACTAACCCCAGCTACGTAAATAAACAGTTCCCCAACTGAAGATGATGATCTGAACCATCGAAACGCGCAGAGACAAAATACGTGATTGACGCCGAAAACTGTTTTATTTCTATCATCGGGCCTTTGATGAGTTTATAATCACTTCTCCTCCGCATTTCCCTGCATTTAATATCGTCTTCAAAATCTGCCACTATTGGAGACGATTTTTTGGAGCCCAAGAAAATCTTCACTTTGCAAGACGAACAGTCGAAAATAAAAATAAATGGTTAGCAGTATTTCTGGATGTCGGGAATGTCCCGGTGGAGGAGAGGAACTACGCAGCATCTTTCACTTCAGCTTGTAACCTATAGCTTGAAAGCTCAAGGAAAGGCATCACCGCGCTAAACTCGCCTTTCAGAGCACCATCTCGGTCTTTCGTTCGCTCGACCTGTCTGACATACTGGACAATGAATGAAAAATGTCGTATTACCGCTTTGAGCTGCTGTTAAACTACTTTAATTATACAGCCGGTATCAGTCGTCTGAGCATCATCAGGTTCATAAAAGTATTCGCAGCGACATGTTAGGCGAAATATGGTCAGGTAATTTTTTTTTGGTCATCAGTCTACTGACTGGTTTGATGCGGCCCGCCACGAATTCCTTTCCTGTGCTAACCTCTTCATCTCAGAGTAGCACTTGCAACCTACGTCCTCAATTATTTGCTTGACGTATTCCAGTCTCTGTCTTCCTCTACAGATTTGCCCTCTACAGCTCCCTCTAGTACCATGGAAGTCATTCCCTCATGTCTTAGCAGATGTCCTATAATCCTGTCCCTTCTCCTTATCAGTGTTTTCCACATATTCCTTTCCCCTCCGATTCTGCGTAGAACCTCCTCATTCCTTACCTTATCAGTCCACCCAATTTTCAACATTCGTCTGTAGCACCATGTCTCAAATACCTCGATTCTCTTCTGTTCCGGTTTTCCCACAGTCCATGTTTCACTACCATACAATGCTGTACTCCAGACGTACATCCTCAGAAATTTCTTCCTCAAATTAAGGTCGGTATTTGATATTAGTATACTTCTCTTGGCCAGAAATGCCTTTTTTGCCATAGCGAGTCTGCTTTTGATGTCCTCCTTGCTTCGTCCGTCATTGGTTATTTTATGCCTAGGTAGCAGAATTCCTTAACTTCATTGACTTCGTGACCATCAATCCTGATGTCAAGTTTCTCGCTGTTCTCATTTCTACTACTTCTCATTACCTTCGTCTTTCTCCGATTTACTCTCAAACCATACTGTGTACTCATTAGACTGTTCATTCCGTTCAGCAGATCATTTAATTCTTCTTCACTTTCACTCAGGATAGCAATGTCATCAGCGAATCGTATCATTGATATCCTTTCACCTTGTATTTTAATTCCACTCCTGAACCTTTCTTTTATTTCCATCATTGCTTCCTAGATGTACAGATTGAAGAGTAGGGGCGAAAGGCTACAGCCTTGTCTTACACCCTTCTTACTACGAGCACTTCGTTCTTGATCGTCCACTCTTATTATTCCCTCTTGGTTGTTGTACATATTGTATATGACCCGTCTCTCCCTATAGCTTACCCCTACTTTTTTCAGAATCTCGAACAGCTTCCACCATTTTATATTGTCGAACGCTTTTTCCAGGTCGACAAATCCTATGAAAGTGTCTTGATTTTTCTTTAGCCTTGCTTCCATTATTAGCCGTAACGTCAGAATTGCCTCTCTCGTCCCTTTACTTTTCCTAAAGCCAAACTGATCGTCACCTAGCGCATTCTCAATTTTCTTTTCCATTCTTCTGTATATTATTCTTGTAAGCAGCTTCGATGCATGAGCTGTTAAGCTGATTGTGCGATAATTCTCGCACTTGTCAGTTCTTGCCGTCTTCGTAATTGTGTGGATGATGCTTTTCCGAAAGTCAGATGGTATGTCGCCAGACTCATATATTCTACACACCAACGTGAATAGTCGTTTTGTTGCCACTTCCCCAAATGATTTTAGAAATTCTGATGGGATGTTATCTATCCCTTCTGCCTTATTTGGCCGTAAGTCCTCCAAAGCTCTTTTAAATTCCGATTCTAATACTGGATCCCCTATCTCTTCTAAATCGACTCCTCTTTCTTCTTCTATCACATCAGACAAATCTTCACCCTCATAGAGGCTTTCAATGTACTCTTTCCACCTATCTGCTCTCTCCTCTGCATTTACCAGTGGAATTCCCGTTGCACTCTTAATGTTACCACCGTTGCTTTTAATGTCACCAAAGGTTGTTTTGACTTTCCTGTATGCTGAGTCTGTCCTTCCGACAATCATATCTTTTTCGATGTCTTCACATTTTTCCTGCAGCCATTTCGTCTTAGCTTCCCAGCACTTCCTGTTTATTTCATTCCTCAGCGACTTGTATTTCTGTATTCCTGATTTTCCCGGAACATGTTTGTACTTCTCCTTTCATCAATCAACTGAAGTATTTCTTATGTTACCCAAGGTTTCTTCGCAGCTACCTTCTTTGTACCTATGTTTTCCTTCCCAACTTCTGTGATGGCCCTTTTTAGAGATGTCCATTCCTCTTCAACTGTACTGCCAACTGCGCTATTCCTTATTGCTGTATCTATAGCGTTAGAGAACTTCAAACGTATCTCGTCATTCCTTAGTACTTCCGTATCTCACTTCTTTGCGTATTGATTCTTCCTGACTAATATCTTGAACTTCAGCCTACTCTTCATCACTACTATATTGTGGTCTGAGTCTATATCTGCTCCTGGGTACGCCTTACAATCCAGTATCTGATTTCGGAATCTCTGTCTGACCATGGTGTGATCTAATTGAAATCTTCCCGTATCTCCCGGCCTTTTCCAAGTATACCTCCTCCTCTTGTGATTCTTGAATAGGGTATTCGCTATTACTAGCTGAAACTTGTTACAGAACTCAATTAGTCTTTCTCCTCTTTCATTCCTTGTCCCAAGCCCATATTCTCCTGTAACCTTTTCTTCTACTCCTTCCCCTACAACTGCATTCCAGTCGCCCATGACTATTAGATTTTCGTCCCCATTTACATACTGCATTACCCTTTCAATATCCTCCTACACTTTCTCTATCTGTTCATCTTCAGCTTGCGACGTCGGCATGTATACCTGAACTATCGTTGTCGGTGTTCGTCTGCTGTCGATTTTATATTTCATTTAACTTGAGTCTGCGAATGCTTTTATGAACCTGGTGATGGTCAGACGACTGAAACTAGTTGTGCAAATAAAGTACACTACTGGCCATTAAAATTGATACACCACGAGGATGACGTGCTACAGATGCGAAATTTAACCCACAGGAAGAAGATGCTGTGATATGCAAATGATTAGCTTTTCAGAGCATTCACACAACGTTGGCGCCGGTGGCGACACCTACAACGTGCTGACATGAGGAAAGTTTCCAACCGATTCCTCATACACAGACAGCAGTTGACCGGCGTTGCCTGGTGAAACGTTATTGTGATGCCTCGTGTAAGGAGGAGAAATGCGTACCATCACGTTCCCGACTTTGATAAAGGTCGGATTGTAGCCTATCGCGATTGCGGTTTATCGTATCGCGACATTGCTGCTCGCATTGGTCGACATCCAGCGACTGTTAGCAGAATATGGAATCGGTGGATTCAGGAGGGTAATATGGAACGCCGTGCTGGATCCCAACGGCCTCGTATCACTACCAGTCGAAATGACGGGCATCTTATCCGCATGGCTGTAACGGATCGTGCAGCCACGTCTCGATCCCTGAGCCAACAGATGGGGACGTTTGCAAGACAACAACCATCTGCACGAACAGTTCGACGACGTTTGCAGCAGCATGGACTATCAGCTAGGAGACCATGGCTGCGGTTACCCTTGCCACTGCATCACAGACAGGAGAGCCTGCGATGGTGTGCTCAACGACTAACCTGGGTGCACGAATGGCAAAACGTCATTTTTTCGGATGAATCCATGTTCTGTTTACAGCATCATGTAGGTCGCATCCGTGTTTGGCGACATCGCAGTGAACGCACATTGGAAGCGTGTATTGGTCATCGCTTATTACCTGGCGTGATGGTATGGGGTGCCATTGGTTAGACGTCTCGGTCACCTCTTGTTCGCACTGACGGCACTTTGAACAGTGGACGTTACATTTCAGATGTGTTACGACCCGTGGCTCTACCCTTCATTCGATCCCTGCGGAACCATACATTTGAGCAGGATAATGCACTTCCGCATTTTGCAGGTCCTGTACGAACCTTTCTGGATACAGAAAATGTTCGACTGCTGCCCTGGCCAGCACATTCTCCAGATCTCTCATCAGTTGAAAACGTCTGGTCAATGGTGGCCGAGCAACTCTGCTCGTCACAATACGCCAGTCACTACTATTGATGAACTGTGGTATCGTGTTGAAGCTGCAGAGGCTGCTGTACCTGTACACACCATCCAAGCTCTGTTTGACTCAATGCCCAGGCGTATCAAGGCCGTTATTACGGCCAGAGGTGGTTGTTCTGGGTACTGATTTCTCAGGATCTATGGACCAAATTGCGTGAAAATGTAATCACATGTCAGTTCTAGTATAATATATTTGTCCAATGAATACCCGTTTATCACCTGCATTTCTTCTTGGTGCAGCAATTTTAATGGCCAGTAGTGTAGTACAGGCCTCACAGCGTAATAACATATTTACAAATTAAACGTAATCGCAGTTCGATTCACTTAGCCACCAAGAAAACTTTTGCAACTATGTGCACCATCTCTGCTTCACGTGCTATTGTCATCTCCTTGACTCCCCCCCCCCTCCCCCCTCCCTCCCCGTTCCGCATTTCTGTTGGTACGTTCCGTGTGAGCTCCAATCTCTCTCTTTTTACCGTCTCGACACATCTTTGTGAGGAAGCAACGTATTAATTGACTCTTCTGGGAACGTACATTCTTGGAATTTCAGCAGTAAACCACGCTGTGCTGCATAACACCTCTTGTATCGCGTGCCACCGGAGTTGGATGAGCATCTCCGTGAAACAGTCACGTGTGTAAACGACACCGTTTTGTAAAGAGCTGCTTGTCTCTGCATCCTCTCTCTATACAACAGCACATCGTTCGCGATTAGCCTCAAGAAGCTTCCAAAGTTATCGATAGATCGTTTGTACTTACAGTGAACAGTAACTGTACGATAACTCACACTTCAGGTTTGAACGACAGACTGCAGTCTGTTTGCTAGGAACTCCTTAACCCAATCGCAAGACTTGTCTGCTATCCCTTAAGCAGAGTCGGTACCGAACTGTATCGAACGACTGACAGAAGTCAAGGAACACACCTGGGCGCCGATATATATTGCATTTTGGATCTCGTGGACGAATACAAAGAGCTACGTTTCACAAGGTCGTTGCTTGCGAAATTTATGTACACAATGCGTCCATAATTGAATTTCCAGCTTCCAAGATTTTCGAGAATGTTTTAATTTAAAGTTTGAAGTCGGATAACAAATGACAATTTTTTTTCCTATGATATAATTCCAAATTAAAAATTGTGTGACTTTTTTCTTTACTTGCACTGTGAACCCTTCATTTCTACGAAATTTCACGATTTCAAAAAATGGTTCAAATGGCTCTGAGCACTATGGGACTTAACATCTGAAGTCATCAGTCCCCTAGAACTTAGAACTACTTAAACCTAACTAACCTAAGGACATCACACACAACCATGCCCGAGGCAGGATTTGAACCTGCGACCGTAGCGGTCGCGCGGTTCCAGACTGAAGCGCCTATAACCGCTCGGCCACACCGGCCGGCGTTCCAGCTTCAAAACGCTGTAGAAAGAGAACCACTGTTCAGAACGACGTCAGGTTTGAACATATGATTGACGCAGTTGGAAACGTCATGAAAAAAAAGACTAATAAATGGCGCTGTAAGAATCAGAATATGCTTACACGGCTGTTCCTCAGTTTGCGTTCGAGAGGTCCAGCTTGACTGACTTCATGAAGGATCGCGTGTTCTTGGTAAAGCTCATTTACAAGAACGGTGACTGTGCACCAGTAGCCCTGCAGAAGTTCTGCGTACTCAAGGGAATGAAAAAGAGCATTGATCCGATGTGTACTAAGGGTCTGGAGAAAGTGATTACACAACTCGAGAAGACTGGTGCTTTTGAAGTGCCATACGGCAGAGGGAGGAAAGCGATTGATCCATCATGTGTCAAAGATGGGGCTACAGCACTGCGGGAGGGGTCGAGCGGTGGTGTGCAAACATGCAGTGCGCGGGGAATTGTCCGAACGTTGGACATGCCTGCGAGCATAAAATCCTGCGAAACAGCCTGGATTACTATCGGTCCCATCTTCAGGAATTTCTTCCTGCTAACCTGCCAGTAAGAGAAATTTCTTGCATATAAGTGGACAATGGATGGCCATGGAACATTCTGTGGACAGACAATGCCCGTTTCTTCTCCGAGGACATGTCAATACGTAGAACTGCAGATTATGGGCTACGGAAGTCCGCACGCACGTCAGATGGAACTACTTCATTCTGTAACGGTGACTGGCTGGTGCGGAATGACGGTATCATTTATCTTAGGGCCGTTTTTCTTGAGGAGTTGAGTCCTGCGAGTCTTGTTCCTCTACCGTCACTGGTAAGCGCTATGAGAGTCTTTTGCACACCAACGTCATTCACACTCCTGAACAGCGTGGGTATATGGGTAGAAAGAAGGAAGGAAGACTGGAGTTAGCGTCCTGTCGACATCGAGGTCATTAAAGACGAGCACAAGCTCGGATTGCGTCAAGGATGGGGAAGGAAATCGGCTGTTCCCTTGCAAAGGAACTACCCCGCATATGCCTGAAGCGATTTAGAGAAATCACGGGAGATCTAAATCTGGATGGTCGGACGTGGTTTTCAACAGTCGTCCTCCCGAATGTGAGTCCAGTGTGCTAACCATTGCGCCACCTCGATTGGTTATCTGGGTAGGATAATTTTTATGCAAAAAAAAAAAAATGGTGGTTCAAATGCCTCTGAGCACTATGCGACCTAACTTCTGAGGTCATCAGTTGCCTAGAACTTAGAACTAATTAAACCTAACTAACCTAAGGACATCACACACATCCATGCCCGAGGCAGGATTCGAACCTGCGACCGTAGCGGTCGCTCGGCCCCAGACTGTAGCGTCTAGAACCGCACGGCCACTCCGGCCGGCTAATTTTTATGCAAGAAGGTGCTCTTCCGCACGTTGCACAGCCAGTGAAGCGACTGTTGCAGAGGCATTTCGAAAATGCTGGAGTTATCACTCCCCTAGAGCCTGTCCGTGCAGACCACCTGATCTTAATGTCTGTGACTGTGGTGTTATCTGAAAGATGATGCGTTCAGTGCTCCAAATACGAACGTAGATGAATTGAAGGCAAGCACTGCGAACGCATTCTGAATGTGATTCCCGAGACACTCCGATCTCTTGTGGAACTTGTTGTTTCTTGATTTCATCTTGTGGCAGGAAACGGTGGAGAGCATACTGAACATGTCTCGCACCGCTGTGAATTAGTATCCCACGTCATTTTGCTTTTATGCGGTTTTTTGACTCAGGGCAAATAAAAACTGATTTTTCCCATCCGCTGTGGTACGACGTTGCCATAGTAAATGGAATTACCTAACAAACAGTGCCGCAGACGTTGACTGCCGAACTTATCCAGTCATGCACATTAAAAAGTAAGGATGGTGTAATGTGCAACTCAAACAGTAGTCGTCATATTGCGACTCATCTGTCATTTGCAGTCGCGCCATTGACGTTAAGATCCTCAGACCGCCATCTATTGATAAAATTTTCGTTAAATGTCTTTTCTTCTGTTTTTCCTCAAGTTAATAACATGCTGTTCAAATTTAACGACATTCAAAGTAGTGGTCCTCTTTCTACATCGTTTTGAAACTGAATCTTCAGTTATGTACACCCTTTATACGACCGTGAGCTCCTTTTCATTCTACCACAAGCGCTGGAGAATAATTCTTTGATGATGCCAGTAGCCATAGTGGCGAAACGCTAGATTATCAACCAAACAGATGTCGGCCATAGAACCTGAAATGGACCCGACCGGGTAATAATCATTATGTACAAACAAGTGACATTATGAGTGTGCTGCTCCAGCGTTTGATCTGCTGTAGATAAGATAACGATGGACCGACCTGTTCAAAGTGTCTTCACATAAGGAGACAGATGGTCTCCTCTCCATCTGCTTTTTTTCACTTAGGCAGAGATTGATAACAACAGTAATCAGTAGCATTGCTAATTTAACGCCCGGCACTGATAGCTTCAAATCTGAGAATGTTGCAGTAGCAACTGCTGTACATGAGACACTTCTTTAAGCACCATTTATTTAAAGCATCAAACAAGGATAGACATAACATATTTTCCATCTGGCCGTATCTTTCACAGTCAGTAGGATACATTAGAGGAACGCCTATCTAGACAGTGTACGTACGTACGTGTGTGTGTGTGTGTATGTGTGTGTGTGTGTGTGTGTTTGTGTGTCTAACAACATAGCTCTACAACACCTGAACCCTTGTCAATCAAATTTGGTACTCGTACTGCTATGAGACTGTATGGAGGTAAGACACTTAATTGTGAATAAGGGGGCTGAAAACTGGTAACACGTAAGTGGCGTAACTATCGAACGACTGGCGCAACTTCAGTTAAACTTGCCACGAGAATACGCGAAAACAAAAATGAACTTCTATAAAATAAATTATGAGTTTACCGTTCTCCCAAGATTAAAGCCCGATCGAAAATCTGTGGGACCACCTCGATTGGGCTGTTCGTGCCACGGATCCTCAGTCGAGAAACCTATCGCAACTGGCCAAGGCACTGGAGTCGATATGGTTCTGCATCCTTGTCTGTACCCTCCAGAACCTCACTGAGTCTCTTGCTGCACGTTGAAAGGTGGCTACACTGAGCCACAGCGCCAGGGATTGCGCCAAAGAGTATTATTCAGCCGCCTCCATTGGCAGTTCTTGTCGAGAAGTCGTGGTGGAGAGTGCTTGTCGAGATGTGGCAGTAGTGAGTCTGTGTTGAGATGTTGTAGTAGGGAGTGCTTGTCCCATGTTTTATGCAGTTGTTTGATGGGCTAGACAGCAGATGTTGTTCGAATGGAGATATTGTAATGATCAGAGTGCTTTTCGTCAATATATATGAAGGTAAAAAAATTCCCTTTTCTTTTTATTATTTCAATGTCTTAAATAATGCGTCATTACATGTTCAGTCAACAAAGCATCTGGCTTGTGTTCTTGTATTAGAGTGTAATTCTGGTTTCCTTACGCAATTATAGTATTTATATTTTTTTTAATTGCTTCAGTATAAATGGTATTTAAAATTTCTTGTCTTATTGAAGAAGAACCGTGCCAGATGTGTACGTTGAATCACACTTCCACACACAGAACAGTTACACTTGTGCTTTGGTTTAGTACGTTTTATAGTTGCTGGGGACTTAATTAATTAATTGTGCTAACGGAAATTTTCTTTCATTCTTTGTTGTTATTCTATGCAGTCAGATTGCGTACTAAAACTAGTCAGGGCCAACCGTTTACGAGACTTCGTAATCGGACATACAGCGACTGAAAATTAAAGGTATTTGCATTTCATATTTATTTAATTAAGCCCCCATGCACGTGGCGACCGCTGCTTCGGATCGTCCCTTGGAATTCTTCTGATTGTAAAAATAGTAGACAGTAGTATTGTTGTAGTAATTTGTGGTTTAGTAATTGTAGTCTATATTGCATGTGTAGATTTGGTAATTGTCATTCTTCTAATGGTATTTTTTGCAGAATTTAATTTTTGTTGTCTTGTACACGGGTTTGACAATTTTGTGCAGTTAGGAAGATGTCAATTGTTCGTTAATCGTGTTTGAGGGAAGCATTTCGTGTGAATGGTATTGTTGAAGATAAGGAGTCATTGTGTATAATTTTCGTACAGTGACGAGTTTTGTATGTTTTGTAAATGATTACGCGATCGATGAAACAGGCAAAAATGATGGAAAGTCAGAATAACGAAATTGTTGACATGGCGAACTCGCCAACACAGGAGAACAGGATGGTGAATAATGAAGTTGAAAACAATTTAATAAGTAGGGAAAATAGTTCGGAAACAGTTCAAAATTTTTCACAATCGAAAAATTTTCAGATTACGTGGTTAACGACAGAAGAAATGGAGCAGTTGATGGGTGCTATATTAAATTTGGGAGCACGAATGGAAACACAGTTTAGATCTGAATTAAAAACACAGATGGGAACAATGGAAATACGGTTAGACTCATTGGGATCACAGTTAGGATCTGAATTGAAAACAGTGGCAACACGGCTAGAAGCTAAGATGGAAATAATGGCAACACGGTTAGGCCCACAAATAGGAACATGTTTCAAAAACATGAAAGATGAATCAAAGAAAGAAATTGGAGAAGAAGTACAACCGATTTTGAATGCTCACAATAATAGTTTAAATTCAACAGAAATTAGACAAGAGGAAAAGGACCGAGAACAGGAAGAAAAAGATCGCGTGATAGTACAAAAATTTTCAGAGTTAAATTTACAATGTGCACACGATAAGGAAGAAATACTTGAAAGAATCGAGGAATCCGTACCAAATGACAGAATAAATAACTTAACGCAACAGTATGAACAGTTCACTACTAAATGTGACAATACCGAAACCCGAGTCGCGACACTTACGGAAGACGTAAATAAACAGAAAGAACAATTAAGTGACTCATCGGAAAGAGTTGAGGAGATCTCAGATAAATTGACAAGTCTTAGTTTAAATGGGGACAGAGATTCAGATGATGCAGCACCATTGCCATTTGCAGAAACCGAAGTGTATCAGAACATAAACAAACATGTTGAAAATCAGGGAAGATTTAATGAACGCGTTAAAAGGGAAGTTGAGGCATTACGAAAGCAAGTCAAACAAATCGAAGGCGAAATTGTAGAAAAAGACAGTAGAAGAAATTTAGAATCACAGATAGCAGAGGGGTTTGAAGAAAGTAATTTATTTCATTTACGAGAAGCAACAAGAGAGCGCCAGGCGCGCGAACTTGACAATAATCGACATTCGGACTGGGACAGACGCGGTAGGTCTTTGTCGTCACGAGGCGAAAACTTTGATTATAAACACTTTTTGACTGTTCGGAAATTTAAGATCTTTCGTAATTCTAAGAATGACATACATCCATATTCATGGATAGATCAATTTATGTACGCACTTCCACCAAATTGGCCACTAAGTCACAAACTGGAATTTATGTGTGGCTATTTATGTCCTCAGGGGATTCACTACACTAAGTGAATATGTGCCGCAGCATGCACAGGGGCCTGAGCTGTAGTGGTGCTATTTCCCTTTTAGTTTTCTGCACCGCTGCCTACTCTTTTACTATTCTTTGCATCTGTCAAAACAACTCTTCGACTATCAATCTATCTATAGAGTCGTTAAAGAATAACCGGATATGACTATTTTACCCAAAAGTGATTTCGGAAATTACCATTTGGACTTACTGTATCTTCATCAGCATTCATTCATAGTTTAAACGAAATTTTACCTGTTTATCTTCGTGACAATATTACTTCATATGTTGACGATATTCTTATTGCTAAACGTTCTTGGAGTGAGTATAACAAAATTTTGGACTCATTATTACGTATTTTTGCAAGAGTTGGCATTACAGTGAACTTGAATAAATCTGAATTTGGTCGTTCTCAGGTGAAATTTCTTGTTCATATTATTTCTACAGAAGGTATTCATCCTGATCCAGAGAAATTAGACACTATTCGTAATTATGCTGTTCCTACCACAAAACGTGATGTTCGTAGTTTCCTTGGTGTTTCTAATTTTCTTAGATGCTTTGTTAGATTGGACGATTTGGCCACACCTCGTTTATGTGAACTATCTGGAAAGAATTCTAATTGGTGTTGGGATGAGGAAGCTCAGTCAGAATTTGAACAACTTCGTGATGCTTTAGTTGTTGCTCCACTTCTTTCACATCCGGATTTATCTAAAGATTTTTGTTAGACAGTATTATTTAGTTCGCAATGATATTCTTTTTAAACGAAAATCGGTCGACAACTCTGTTTGGTTAGTTTGTATTCCTGATGAGTGGGTCAATAAACTGATTTGGTACACACATTTCAGTTATGCACACTTTGATCCCAGAAAATGCTTTCACAAATTACGAGAAAATTGCTACTTCAGTAATATGGAAAAACGTATTCGATTTGTACTTGCCAAATGCAAATTATGTCAAAAGGCTAAGCCACCAACTATTTCTCACAGAGCACCGTTGTTTCCTATCATTCCAGCGAAATTAAAGGACATGGCTGCAGTCGATTTGTTCGGTCCAGTGGTTCGTTCTACTAATGGTTTTGCGTACATTTTCGTAGCAGTGGAATTGACATCAAAATATGTGTGTCTTACACCTTTACGCAAAGCAACAGCTCGTTCAGTATCTAACGCTTTCATCAAACATTTTCTTAAAGAAGTGGGTCATGTTGATAAGGTTATATCAGATAATGGATCACAGTTTCGCTCTAAAATTTGGCTTCGTACTCTACGGCGTCGTAAGATTAAACCAATTTTCATTTCACTTTTTCACCCTCGATCTAACGCTTCAGAGAGATGGATGAAGGAAATCAATAAATTGTGTCGACTTTATTGTCATCAGAATCACAGAACGTGGGATCAGTATCTTCATATTTTTCAAAACATTCTGAATGAACTTCCTAGTGACTCAACTTCTTTACCGCTTATACTGATATTAAAAAACAAAGCACCGACAAATCGCATTTCTGATATCGTTCCTTTTCCGCCTTCACGGAAACTGCGGCATTCTGAAGTTGTCAACCTGGCTCTGCAAAATATTGCATCTGCGGCTGCCAGAAGAGAGAAATCAGCTAAACGTCCTGGTCGTTTAAAAACCTTGTCAGTTGGTCAGAAGGTGTTAATTAAGTCTCAGCGTTTGTCTCACAAAGGAAAAGGCTTATGTCGCAAATTTTTTCTGCTTTATAACGGTCCATATAGAGTTCGCAAAATTATTCATGATAACACTGTCGAAGTAGAAACTCTTAAATCTCGACGCTCTAAGGGAATACATCATATATCTAACGTTAAAATTTTTGTGGAATGACATACTTTTGAGAGAGTAACAGTTACATGTAAACATGCAGAGAATATAAGGATACCGCGCCGCGTTCCGGCGGCGGCACATACTCAAAGCAACAGACAAGTCTGCGCGCCGCACAAGGCAGTCGTTGACCGCAAACAATTACTTCCTACGTCACGCGCCTACAGCTGATCCAGCGCTCAGTGCGAATGCTCTGACAGCCGTAAACAAATACATAGTTTAATTTCTCCGATTAAATTCAGTATGAAGCTATAGTGACTTGATGAATTATGTTATTAACGTTCAGTATTTTTCAGGATACGGTTCCATAAAATATTTAAGAACTTCAGGTAAATTCTGTGTGTGTCCGACGTTAAGAGGACTTGCTATCGAGAAATTTTCAGGAAGAATGTAATTTCGAGGAAGAAAGTAATAAACTAAAAAGGTAACTATTAATTGAGTTTATTTTTCAGGTAACATATTTCCACTTAGGTACGTACTTTAGACGTAATTTGCTGCTCGCGATTACGTGATTGATACTTTGTGCTAATTTCATGTTCTATGAATTTACTTGTGAAGCGACGTGCTTGCGTACGTTAACTGATTTTGACAATGATTGATTAATGAACAGGGTTGTTATTTGTATATATTATGCATCGCTTGGCTACACTGCTTTTTCACTGATGTCATATTTTTCAATTATGTGCCTGCTGTGCTTATTTATTTAAATTATAATTGTCACCTGATTAATTGTGCTGACTGTGGTTATGTATGTAAGTTATACTTTGTGATGTATCTGCTTGCGCCTTCATGTTTACTTATTAAGATTACATACGAACATTTATTTGCTTATGCTGATGTGATGCTGATGACCTGTTTATCATGTAAGATACATATTTGCTGCTTTGCGTATGGATTGCATATTTACACATTTCTGTTTTGTTGTCATAACTACTCTTCAATTTAGAATATAGCAATGCTTATGTACAGTGTACGAACATAGAGTTTAGGTCACACTATGGTATTAATTATAGATTGTTTGCTTGGCAGAGCCTCGTTGTAGGAATTGTGCTGCATCCACTTGTTGACATTCTGTTCTCTACTGGTATATTTACTCGCTGTTGCATGTTTTGCTTACGCTCAGTGCCTTATATTTTTAAGATAAGAAAATGAACTGCTATAATTCGACGAACGACATTAGTACAAGAAACTTCATAGAAGTCACATGAGCTGGAGGTTTTATGGAAGCTGTATAAATTTATGCTAATAGGAAGGAAGCTAACGACATGACATACCAACACTAGGGTTAGACCATTGACAGTTATTACACTGCATTCTTCGTGAGCAATTGAAATAGGAAGTGACGCTTGACACAAGAAATACCCCACATGTATGTTTCTGATTTGCCATGATTCTTGAAGTGGTGTACACACTGTGAAATATTATGATCATTCACACTCCGTAATCGTACTTAATTACTGAGAGTTATTCGAACTAAAGTCTGTTAGAGGCCATGTATGCATTTCTTTTATTTATTAGGTAACCAAAATGTATTTTATGATTCATAATGAGTAGAAGATATGGGTCAGATGGATTACACAGAGGTTGTGTGTGGACATTGTGTCTTCGGATTGTATGGGATGATGAATTGAAGTTTGCACTAGGATTTTATCTGTACTTGTTCGAGGAGACTGACTAGAGGAAAGAGTTGTTAGGGAAGTGAAATGATATTGGTAATAAGGTTTATATGTATCGACGTATTGAAGAGGTATTATTGAGGTATTGAGATTGTGTGAAGTTGATGATTATTGGAGTTTTGGTGGACAAGAGGTAAGGTAAATGATATTGATGATAAGGTTTATACGTATCGACGTAAGAGGTATTATTGAAGTATTGAGATTATGTGATGCTGATGATTATGGAGTTTTGATGGATAAGAGGTAAAGTAAGTGAGGAGCATTTTTTTTTTTGTTGGTTTATATGGAACAAGGAGGATGAAGATGGCAGACTAGAACACTCAAGTAGAAGGAAGATTGTCTACACACACACTTTGTTAAATCAATAAGCAGTATATACTTTTTTTTTGGAGAGAGGAAGTAATTGTATATCTTGGCACACTGACAGTTGTTCAGCAACCGTACATTTGATTTGACTTGGCAAACATTGGTCTTGACATGATGACTATGACGTTGACTAACTATTATTGACTGTTTACATTGCTGCCACTACTATTTGATACACATGTCGAACATCAAATTTTGACAGAATTGCATTTACACAGTTAACACCATTCAATTACACAGTAGTACTTAATGTGGATGAAAGATGAGTGAGTGTGTTTTGTGTGTTTTCCTTTCCTATCCCAAATAATTGGTACCGACCTATCTCCTAAATATTATTTTATTTGTTTGTTGTGGCTTGCACTGACACCCATAAATATTATAGGTTTACTGTTATTTGTGTATTGTAATAGTTAATATGACAATTATCTGATATCATTTGTGTGTTTGTTATAATTTGTATGTTTAGTGTAAGAGCACTGATAATAATTTTGTAAAAGCAATTGTGTGTGCATTGAAACTATTGTTCATGCCTGAACTGTCTGATTAGTGATAGTGAATATTATGGACTGTTACTTGCACTTTTTCTACATGATTGGTGCCACTAGGACATGTTTAATTTCTGCTGATAAACTCTGATGAACAGTGTGATTAGTGATAGTGTATATTATGGAGTGTTGTCTGCACCTGCTCAACATTGCTGGGTGCCACTGATGAAACTGTTTCTACTGACATAATGTCACTTGTTGGTGTCTGCACCTGTTCAACAATGCTGGGTGCCACTGATGGACTGGACTGCTTCTACTGAAATGATGTCACTTGTTGCTGACTGCACTTGCTCAACATTGCTGGGTGCCACTAATGGAACTGCTTCTGCTGAATGATGTCACTTGTTGGTGTCTGCACCTGTTCAACATTGCTGGGTGTCACTAATGGAACTGCTTTTACTGAAATAATGTCACTTGTTGGTGTCTGCACCTGCACAACATTGCTGGGTGCCACTGATGGACTGCTTCTACTGAAATGACGTCAGTTGTTACTGTCTGCACCTGCTCAACATTACTGGGTGCCACTGTTGGAACTGCTCAACCAGTGGTGAGATGACACTTGTTGCTGTCTGCACCTGTCAACATTACTGGGTGTCACTGATGGAACTGATTTTACTAAAATGATGTCACTTGTTGGTATTTGCACCTGTTGACCATTGCTGGGTGCTACTACTGGAACTATCAACTACTTGTTTTTTTTTTTGAATCATTGAATGCATTTTATGTGAACATTTGTATAAACTGGTTTTTTGTGTATTGTGTAAACTATTATGTAAAGTCACATGTATGAAAGAATTTGTATTGCTTACTTTATTTTATATATTATGTTATTGAAAGGTCAGTGCAAAGCCAAAATTTTATCTAATTATGTGATATTTATGTATTAGTATTATCTTTTATTTTTGTCTGTATTTTTGTGGGCGAATTTGGTGGTATTTTCACCACCAATGCTGGCAAAAATACCATCAAATTCTGGCCCGTGGAGGAAGGGCATATGAAAGGTGGCTACACTGAGCCACAGCGCCAGAGATTGCGCCAAAGAGTATTATTCAGCCGCCTCCATTGGCAGATCTTGTCGAGAAGTCGTGGTGGAGAGTGCTTGTCGAGATGTGGCAGTAGTGAGTCTGTGTTGAGATGTTGTAGTAGGGCTGCTTGTTCCATGTTTTATGCAGTTGTTTGATGGGCTAGACAGCAGATGTTGTTCGAATGGAGATATTGTAATGATCAGAGTGCTTTTCGTCAATATATATGAAGGTAAAAAAATTCCCTTTTCTTTTTATTATTTCAATGTCTTAAATAATGCGTCATTACATGTTCAGTCAACAAAGCATCTGGCTTGTGTTCTTGTATTAGAGTGTAATTCTGGTTTCCTTACGCAATTATAGTATTTATATTTTTTTAATTGCTTCAGTATAAATGGTATTTAAAATTTCTTGTCTTATTGAAGAAGAACCGTGCCAGATGTGTACGTTGAATCACACTTCCACACACAGAACAGTTACACTTGTGCTTTGGTTTAGTACGTTTTATAGTTGCTGGGGACTTAATTAATTAATTGTGTTAACGGAAATTTTCTTTCATTCTTTGTTGTTATTCTATGCAGTCAGATTGCGTACTAAAACTAGTCAGGGCCAACCGTTTACGAGACTTCGTAATCGGACATACGGCGACTGAAAATTAAAGGTATTTGCATTTCATATTTATTTAATTAAGCCCCCATGCAACGTCTCGCAGATGATCACATTAATGTGACTGGACAGTTTACAATTGCAGTGGGAAAGACGTCATCGAGATTGGACCAGTGATCCATGGCGAACTGTCGTCTGGTCAGATGAATCACATTTCTTGTTGCAGCATGTAGAAGACACTGAGCTACTAGAGAAATGCACAGCGCCACGACGCAGACCTCTGGGGCAGTATTATGCTATGGTAAATATTCATCTGTCCGTGTTACTAGCCAGAATCGTGGTTCGTTGAATATCATAGTGAACTACCGTTGATGTCTGGAGCACCAAATTCGACTGATGTGAACCCAGAAGAACACACATGGGACGGTATTGGATGCCACCAGTAGTAGAGCAAGGTTCGTGCCAGCGCACTCTGCATTGTTGCCAAATTTATTCAAGATGGCGGCGATGACGTCATGCAAGATGGCGGCATGTACACTTGGCAACAGTGCGTGACGTCATACAAGATGGCGGATTTTCGTGGGAAAATAGCACAATTGTGCTATGTCCACTAACCCAACCTCCATAAAAATGCGGGAAGTTTGAATTTTGGCGGGAAAATAGACCAATTGGGCTACTTCCACTAATCTAAGCCTCCAGAAAAAAATAGGCGTGAAATTCAAATTCCAACAGGATAATGCATGTAAACCTGTACTTGTCTTTATTATTATTCATTATTATTTATTATCATTATCATTAATTATCATTATCACTATCATTAACTATCGTAATCATTAATTATCAATATCATTAATGATCATTATCATTAATTATCATTATCATCATTATTATTATCATTACTATCATCATTATCATCATTATCATTATTATCATCATTATCATCATTATTATCATTATCATCATTATCATTATCATTATCATCATCATCATCGATATTATTATTGGCCTACCTCCACTAAAAAATCACTCCAAATTCAAATTCCAGCACGATAATGGCT
Organism: Schistocerca serialis cubense; assembly: GCF_023864345.2. NCBI lineage: Eukaryota > Metazoa > Arthropoda > Insecta > Orthoptera > Acrididae > Schistocerca > Schistocerca serialis. The sequence continues at coordinate 233,544,220 of NC_064642.1, forward strand.
TCAAAACCGTACTTGTCTTTATTATTATTTCTTACGTTGGTAGTGAAGACGCAAGTGAGCTTTGTTTACTGGCAGATTCCACACTTGCCACCTGATCCTAGGAGGTAGTGGCGGTCGGGTGGATGAGGTTAGTACAAGTGCCCTTTCTTTAAGCGCAATTTTCTTAGGTTGGTAGCGAAAGCGCAAGTGAGGTTTCTTTACTGATAGAATTCAAACTCGGCGAGGGTTCCTAGGAAGAGATGGCGGTCTGGTCCTCGAAAAGTAGTTGTGGTAGGTGGCGAACGGTCGGCATCGACAGGTTTGAACGTGCCCAGGAAAACAACTTTCGCCCCAAAAGTGTGGCAGGGTGTTCTTTGTGGAATGGCCGACCGTTATGTGATTCAGCTCCGAGGCTAACAATTTTGTCGGGAAACGTGCGGAGGCGACGAATACGCGTGGTGAATGGACAAGGGACTGCTGTGACGTCAAACTCGGCAAGTTCCAGCGTGTCCAGCGAAAACATGTTTACGACGTGGGAGCGATCGCCGGTCCAGCGGCTAGCGAGGGCCGCTGGAGCACGCCGCCAGTCCACTGCCAGCGGCCGCCTCACGTGACAGGCTTCGGCAGTGGGTCCACGCACTGGCCGGCGGGGCCAGGGGGTGGCGACGATTTGAACTAATTCAGTTGGAGCACGGACGTCGTGGCGACTGCACTGCGATATCAAAGATGCGTACTGATGGTGTTGGAGAACAAGTGATGAGCGTACTTCTTGAAATAAAGACTTCAGTCCCTTTCCCCCTGCAAAATCAAAGGACGTGACTTAGGTTACTATAAGTGCACTTTATTATTTGACGCGATTTTTATAGGTTACCAGCGAAAAAAAGATAAGTGGCGGCGAAAGTTTGTACGTGTGATAGCTTATGGTGTTGGAATTTGAACTTGTGACAGATTTTTTGCTATGGATGTAACGCAAATGGCTCTCTTCCCACCGAAATCATAAATCTTGAATAAATAATAAATGATAATAAATGATAATAATAAACAGAAATAGTGTTCGAGACACTATCATGTTGGAATTTGAATTTGGTGCAATTTTCTGGTGGGGGCAGGCCAAGGATAATAATAAATAACAATAAATGATGAATGATAATGAATAATAATCAATAATAACAAAGACAAGTACGGTTTTGCAGCCATTATCGTGCTGGAATTTGAATTTGGAGTGATTTTTTTAGTGGAGGTAAGCCAATAATAATAATAATGATGATGATGATAATAATAATAATAATAATAATAATAATAATAATAATAATAATAACGATAATAATAAATGATAATTAATAATAATGAATAATAATAAAGACAAGTACAGTTTTGCATACATCATCCTGTTGGAATATGAATTTCGCTCCTATTTTTTCTGGAGGCTTAGGTTAGTGGACGTAGCCCAATTGGTCTATTTTCCCGCCAAAATTCAAACTGCCCATCATTTTTTATGGAGGTTAGGTTAGTGGACATAGCAGAATTGGCCTATTTTCCCGCTAAAATCCGCCATATTGTATGACGTCATGCACTGCTGCCAAGTCTATATGCCGCCATCTTGTATAACGTCATCGCCGCCATCTTGAATTAATTTGGCAACAATGCAGGGTGCACTGGCACGAACCTTGCTCTACTACTACTCCACGCATACAGACGACCAGGCCGTGATTTACTCAAGTTGCGTGATGTTTGCGTAGCCATCTAGTATACATACCTATGGAAACCTATTAACGACATGTCGAATCCATGCAGCACAGAATCGCTGCTTCATCGGGTTTCAGAGGTGGACCAGCACGCTTTTCAGCAGGCGATCATAATGTTTTGGCTCATCAGTGCAGATGTACTGTAGATATGGAATCAGAAACGTTCTCTAATCTTGATAAGACAGAATGTGCCGCAACTCAAGGCATCGCGTACAGATAGTGCCCGGAGTCAACACCGTTAAGACCGTTAAGCCGCGATATGGTGAAGACAAGACTAGGTATTTGTTACTTCCATATCTACAGTGCGACATTAACCTCAGCAGAATGTGAAGAGCGAATACCACCAATTGGAAACTCTGGTCACATACCGGAGGCCATTTTAAACATGCCTCATTTTTCATCCCGTCCACTGAGTCAGTGAGAAATCTTCGCTATGTGGGTAATAAAGAGCGAAGAATGATTTATTTTCTCATGAATTAAATGAAATATGAGGGGTGTACAATAAGTAATGGATCACATTTTTTCAAGGCCAATTTAGGTTGAAAAAATACAGAGTTTATTGTGGAACATCGTGGAATATTCCCGCTTCAGCCTCTATAGTTTCAGGAAGAGCCAGAGTGTGACGGCGCTATACGTAGTCTTCAAAATGGCGTCTGTTAAAGAAGTTGCTTTCCAAGCAGAGAGTTGTCATTGAATTTCTTTTGATAGAAAACGAGGGCATCGCAAATATTCGTGGGCGCTTGCGGAATGTCTGCGGAGGTCTGGCGGTGAACAACAGCATGGTGAGTCGTTGGGCAAGGCGTCTGACATCATCGCAGCAAGATCTCCCGCGTGCCGGCAGGACACAGACAGCTGTGACTGCTGCAAAGCTGGAATGTGTGGACACTCTCATTCAAGGTGAACGACGGATCACAATCAAACACGCAAGGCCTCACACAAAAATGCGCTCCCGTGAGGAGCTCACAAAACTTCATTTGACTGTACTTTCTTATCCATCCTACAGTCCTAATCTCGCACCTTCCAACTTCCGTGTGTTTGGTCCAATGAAAGATGCACTTTGCGGGAAGCAGTACGTGGATGACGGGGAGGTTATTGATGTACACTACTGGCCATTAAAATTGCTACTCCACGAAGATGACGTGCTACAGACGCGAAATTTAACCCACAGGACGAAGATACTGTGATATGCAAATGATTAGCTTTTCAGAGCATTCACACAAGGTTGGCGCCGGTGGCGACACCTACAGCGTCATGATATGAGGAAAGTTTCCAACCGATTTCTCATACACAAACAGCAGTTGACCGGCGTTGCCTGGTGAAACGTTGTTGTGATGCGTCGTGTAAGGACGAGAAACGCGTACCATCACGTTTCCGACTTTGATAAAGGTCGGATTGTAGCCTATCACGATTGCGGTTTATCGTATCACGACATTGCTGCTCGCGTTGGTCAAGATCCAATGACTGTTAGCAGAATATGGAATCGGTGGGTTTAGGAGGGTAATACGGAACGCCGTGCTGGACCCCAACAGCCTCGTATCACGAGCAGTCGAAATGACAGGCATCTTATCCGCATGGCTGTAACGGATCGTGCAGCCACGTCTCGATCCCTGAGTCAACAGATGGGGACGTTTCCAAGACAACAACCATCTGCACGAACAGTTGGACGACGTTTGCAGCAACAGGGACTATCAGGTTGGAGACCTTGGCTGCAGTTACACTTGACGCTGCATCACAGACAGGAGTGCATGCGATGGTGTACTCAACGACGAACCTTGGTGCACGAATGGCAAAACGTCATTTTTCGGATGAATCCATGTTCTGTTTACAGCATGATGATTGTCGCATGCGTGTTTGGCGACATCGCGGTGAACGCCCATTGGAAGAGTATATTCGTCATCGCCATACTGGCGTATCACCCGGCGTGATGGTATGGGGTGTCATTGGTTACACGTCTCGGTCACCTCTTGTTCGCAATGACGGCACTTTGAACAGTGGACGTTACATTTCAGATGTGTTACGACGCATGGCTCTACCCTTCATTCGATCCCTGCGAAACCCTATGTTTCAGCAGGATATTACACGACCGCACGTTGCAGGTCCTGTAGGGGGCATTCTGGATACAGAAAATGTTCGACTGCTGCCCTGGCCAGCACATTCTCCAGATCTCTCACCAATTGAAAACGTCTGGTCAACAGTGGCCGAGCAACTGGCTGATCACAATACGCCAGTCACTACTCTTGATGAACTATGGTATCGTGTTGAAGCTGCATGGGCAGTTGTAACTGTACACGCCATCCAAGCTCTGTTTGACTCAATGCCCAGGCATATCAAGGCCGTTATTACGGCCAGAGGTGGTTGTTCTGGGTACTGATTTCTCAGGATCTATGGACCCAACTTGCGTGAAAATGTAATCACATGTCAGTTCTAGTATAATATATTTGTCCAATGAATACCCGTTTATCATCTGCAACTTGAATGGCCAGTAGTGTAGTAAGGCGTTGGCTCCGATGTCGACCAGTAGAGTAATACCACGAAGGCATACAGGCCCTCCCAGTAAGATGGCGAAAGCCCGTCGCATTGAACGCAGATTATGTTGAAAAATAGTGTTTCGTAGCCAAAAAATGGGAATAATGTGGTGTATTGCAACTATGAATGAAAACAACCTGCTCTCAGCAAAAAGTGCTGCATTGTTTGCTGAACACTACTCGCACATTCATATTGGATGCTTTTTGGAATGCTGTTGTTGGCAGTATATTTTTCTGTACGGCATCCATATATTCTTTGCATATCTTCTTCGTTTGGAACGCGCTGGAACTGCATCTTCCCGGGAAACAGAACGGCTGATGTTCCCTCCTGCTTTCGGCAGTGCAGCACTACCGATATAACGAGGCCATTTGGCTGATGTAACACTGCCAGATGAGTCTGTCATGCAGGCTGTCGCCCGTGCAGCTGCTAATAAGAAGACGGAACCTTCTGATGGTTTTTCCTCTCCAGCCTGCACATAGAGCGAGCAATAAAGGAAACTATGGAAGAATTGAAAACAGAATTCAAGTTCAGTGGGAATAAATACAAACCTTAAAGTTAAATGATTTTATTTTATTTATTTATCGTACGCTAGCAGCTTTAAGTGACGCAAATGGATTGCTGAACTCAATGGACATCGCACTTTAGCAGACACACGCCAAAATTGTTATAGGAAAACTAGATTGTAATTCAAATATAAAAACGTTAATGTACTGCAGATTATGTATCACTGGCACAAAAACCATTCATACATACATATTTTAAAAATATATATGTTGGTGTATGTGCCGCGGGCAGTAGCTGCGCGATCTGAGCCGTCTTGTCACGGTCCGCAGGCCTCCGCCCCCTCCCCCTCTCTCACCGTCGGAGGGTCGAGCCCTCCCTCAGACATCGGTGTGTGTGTGTAATGGTCCGCGGGCCATCCCCCCCTCCCCCTCACTCACCGTCGGAGGTTCGAGCCCTCCCTCAGACATCGGTGTGTGTGTGTAATGGTCCGCGGGCCATCCCCCCCTCCCCCTCTCTCACCGTCGGAGGTTCGAGCCCTCCCTCAGACATCGGTGTGTGTGTGTGTAACGGTCCGCGCGCCTCCCCCCCTCCCCCTTTCCCACCGTCGGAGGTTCGAGCCCTCCCTCAGACATCGGTGTGTGTGTGTGTAATGGTCCGCGGGCCATCCCCCCCTCCCCCTCTCTCACCGTCGGAGGTTCGAGCCCTCCCTCAGACATCGGTGTGTGTGTGTGTGTGTGTGTAACGGACCGCGCGCCTCCCCCCCTCCCCCTTTCCCACCGTCGGAGGTTCGAGCCCTCCCTCAGACATCGGTGTGTGTGTGTGTGTAATGGTCCGCGGGCCTCCCCACCCTCCCCCTCTCTCACCGTCGGAGGTTCGAGCCCTCCCTCAGACATCGGTGTGTGTATGTGTAATGGTCCGCGGGCCTCCCCACCCTCCCCCTCTGTTACCGTCGGAGGTTCGAGTCCTCCCTCAGACATCGGTGTGTGTGTGTGTGCGTGTGTGTGTGTGTGTTGTCCATAGCGAAAGTTAGATTCAATAGTGTGTAAGCTAATGGACCGGTACATGAGCAGTTTGGTTCCATAAAATTTTACCACAAATTTACAAATTTTTACGTGTATGTATGTTCATATGGGCGCGCGCGTGTGTGTGTGTGTGTGTGTGTGTGTGTGTGTGTGTGTGTGTGTGTGTGTGTGTGTGTGTGTGTGTGTGTGTGTGCTGCCATAGTTCAGCTGATACGCGTCATTAACAATGTTGTTGTTGTTGTTGTTGTGGTCTTCAGTCCTGAGACTGGTTTGATGCAGCTCTCCATGCTACTCTATCCTGTGCAAGCTTCTTCATCTCCCAGTACGTACTGCAGCCTACATCCTTCTGAATCTGCTTAGTGTATTCATCTCTTGGTCTCCCTCTATGATTTTTACCCTCCACGCTGCCCTCCAACACTAAATTGGTGATCCCTTGATGCCCCAGAACACGTCCTACCAACCGATCCCTTCTTCTAGTCAAGTTGTGCCACAAACTCCTCTTCCCCCCAATCCTTTTCAGTACCTCCTCATAAGTTACATGATCTACCCATCTAATCTTCAGCATTCTTCTGCAGCACCACATTTAGAAAGCTTCTAGTCTCTTCTTGTCCAAACTATTTATCGTCCATGTTTCACTTCCATACATGGCTATACTCAATACAAATACTTTCAGAAACGACTTCCTGACACTTAAATCTATACCCGATGTTAACAAATTTCTCTTCTTCAGAAACGTTTTCCTTGCTATTGCCAGTCTACATTTTATATCCTCTCTACTTCGACCATCAGTTAATTTGCTCCCCAAATAGCAAAACTCCTTTACTACTTTAAGTGTCTCATTTCCTAATCTAATACCCTCAGCATCACCCGACTTAATTAGACTACATTCCATTATCCTTGTTTTGCTTTTGTTGATGTTCATCTTATATCCTCCTTTCAAGACACTGTCCATTCCATTCAACTGCTCTTCCAAGTCCTTTGCTGTTTCTGACAGAATTACAATGTCATCGGCGAACCTCAAAGTTTTTATTTCTTCTCCATGAATTTTAATACCTACTCCGAAATTTTCTTTTGTTTCCTTTAGTGCTTGCTCAATATACAGATTGAATAACATCGGGGAGAGGCTACAACACTGTCTCACCCCCTTCCCAACCACTGCTTCCCTTTCATGTCCCTCGACCCTTATAACTGCCATCTGGTTTCTTTACAAACTGTAAATAGCCTTTCGCTCCCTGTATTTTACCCCTGCCACCTTCAGAATTTGAAAGAGAGTATTCCAGTCAACATTGTCAAAAGCTTTCTCTAAGTCTACAAATGCTAGAAACGTAGGTTTGCCTTTCCTTTATCTAGCTTCTACAATAAGTCGTAGGGTCAGTATTGCCTCACGTGTTCCCATATTTCTACGGAATCCAAACTGATCTTCCCCGAGGTCAGCTTCTACCAGTTTTTCCATTCGTCTGTAAAGAATTCGCGTTAGTATTTTGCAGCTGTGACTTATTAAACTGATAGTTCGGTGATTATCACATCTGTCAACGCCTGCTTTCTTTGGGATTGGAATTATTATATTCATCTTGAAGTCTGAGGGTATTTCTCCTGTCTCATACATTTTGCTCACCTGATGGTAGAGTTTTGTCAGGATTGGCTCTCCCAAGGCTGTCAGTAGTTCTAATGGAATATTGTCTACTAGCGGGGCCTTATTTCGACTTAGGTCTTTCAGTGCTCTGTCAAACTCTTCGCGCAGTATTAACAATGAGATGTGTGAAAGCTGCCTCACCATGCATGACTTTTATATTTATACTTCTTTGCTACTAAGCCCATTCGCAACACATTTCGCGGACACTATCCACATATGCCGCTGAGTATACCCACACAAATATATTATTGTATGAGATGCGCGAAAAAATGGCGCATTTTTTTGACTGTCACTCCTACAGTCGAGTCATCGGATCGAAGTCCCTGACATCTGGCAGTGCTTTTGAAAGCTTTCGACTGTGAAGCGCTAACGGCTGTAGACGAAAACAATAGTCGTATATAGAGCTATGAAGAGGCGTTGCCGTAGAGACCGTTTACAAAATTGCTTTGTAAACACGCAGGTGAACTGCACCCATCGCACAGAAAGTGGCTGGTATACTGTATATATTTGCACATTATTCATATTTCTTTGTACGACTATTTCATAATTTGAAAGCCGTTTTCACGAATACATGGAAATGAATTTTTTTCGATACTTCACTACAAACATAGTTATTTTTTGTTTTTGTTTCTAAGAGAAAATTGGCAGAATGAATAGTCAGGCAATGCCGAGTTTGTCAGCTGCTGTATTATAAATAAAATTTAAAATGTACTGAATGTTTGATGGTGATTACATTATTTAAACAAAAATTAAAATTTAGTTTTTGTATAGCACTTCATTTTTCGGCGTGTGTCTGCTAAAGTGCGATGTACATCGAGTTCAGCCATTCAGTTGCTTCAGTTGTTGCTGAAACGCCCTGCTAAACCCGCAGGACAGGACAGGTAGTTGGAATTGTGGAAAGGAGCCAAAATGAGCGGCTGTCAGTTACACTCGAACACATATAACTTTATTTATTTGACCAAATATTACAGTACAAATTCTTCTACTTAGTTATCGGCTGAATACGCCACACTATCTTATGCCTTAAGGGCACAACCACTTTAATTTAAAAAAAAAGAACGGCTAAAGGCCATTAACTCAAAATTCAGACGCCAAAGAGAATGTTTATAGGGCAGAAGGCCTCACGTTAAGTAAGTTCTACAATTTGGCAGAAGGCCCAAAATCTAACACTTGAAAAGCAACAACCTTAATTTAAAGACGGCTGAAGGCCCATGATTTAAGACTCAAGGTAAAATTAAATAAAAAAAAACACAAGGCATAAGGCCTTATCTTCAGTTAGGCTGAACGCCCCAAACAGTCTGATGCTCGAAAGACAAAGATCCTTAATTTAAAAACGGCTGAAGGCTCCATGACTTAAAACTCAAGGTAAAATAAATTAAAACAACAAAGTCTTATCTTAAATTAGGCTGAAGGCCCCAAACAATCTAACACTTGACGAACAAGTAACTTTAATTGTAAAACGGCAGTAGGCCCTCTGGTATGATTTTTAGTAATTTAATTGAAAGCTTTGTTGCTTTGGTAAAAATAAAATTGTTTCTTTTTGTCGTGACAGAATAAATTACTATTAATCACACCAGATTTGTCGGAGAACAGCAGCAACATGCGTAATTGATCCAGCTTTAAGAAATTCTATTACCTTTTAGCGGAAAATTCGTGCGGTACTCTCCGACGTTAGAAAAGTCGTGGTGTTCCGTTCGGAGCAGGAGGCGGCTGTCTTTTCTCATTCGCGATATCGAAAATTACTAAAAAATGAACAGAATTTTTTTTTTTTCGGAGGAAGATCGCGCGGAGAAAACAGACAGAAGTTACATGAAAGAAACCTAAGGGACCAACTAATTGGATTTGTACGAACATATAAACGGAACTGAAAGAACTTGGAATAAATACTATAACGATGTCGTCATGACAGCCTCCTGTTCCGACAGAACACACGCTGGATCATAAGCTGCATAAATCTTTTAAACAGGAAAGATTATCACAAGTATAATTAATGAAAATAGGGTTGAGAGATTTTCTTTGAAATTAAATAAACTTCAAGGCTTCAAGTATTATATTATGAAACGAAAACTTACATTAACATGGCCACCCAATGTGGCGGTGGAGCGAATTTTTCACGATATACATTCTCGCTTGTTTGTGGCTACATATATTTTTAATCACTTAAACTCTTAACTTTACAATAAAATGATTATATCAGTATGGAGCACAATACTTTTGCGTCCGACTCGCAACACATTCACAGAACAGCTAGAGAGCGGCGCGGCTCCCTGCAGAAGTAAAAATTGGCGATTGTTATTGTGAAACATAGGTGCATCGTTTTTTTTACTGATCGATAGCAGCGTATAACAGTTTATAGCTATCGTGATATTCTGCGCTTTTCAGGAGCGCGGTAAAGATATCTGGTTACAACATTCATTGGTATATGTTAAAAGTTCGCACATACTGACGCGAATACAGAAAAAAAACTTTTACATGTTAAAAATCGCAGTGATAAAGGCTGTAATGTCACAATGCCTCCCATGTGAGGCATGATGATTCCGGAAGGATCATCAGGACTCACATGTAGTTTCAAGACATTACTGTGTTTTATCATCTGTTTACTTTCGTTCTAACATACAACTGGAATGAGTTTGTCATCCAGTTATTTTATGCTTCCAGTACAGTTATGAAAACAAATAGTCTTTCAGTGTCTTTTGTGCACTTTGGCACTTCTCTCAGTTCATTGTAAGGTGTCCTTGCACTGTTATCTTAATTGCTGTTACTGTGAAACAAAATATGACAAAAAACAATCTTAAGTCTAACACACACAAAGATAAATGAATAATACTCTATATAGAAAACAAAACATGTCAGTAGACAAACATACACAGATACATTGAAATAATTACTTAAACAGTCCTTAAAATTGTCTGTTACCTGTTTGGTCTCGTAATGTTTTTTATCCGTTTCATTAGATTTTTTTTAGAATGTCGTTGTTAATCAGGACGTTTCACTTGACACTACACTGTACACTTTTATTTGTCACGCGCTCACTTAACCGGAGTCTGCAACGTCTATTCTCGTTCGGTGAGCGGCGTCGTCCGAGAGGTCACGACCCTGGGTAGCGTCTTTTTTGTGTTCGCTCGTGTTGCCTCTCTAGTGCCTCGCATCAAGCGTCATGTCGTTTACATGCAAATAAACAGAAAGAAACTTGTGTTAGGTTCATGCTATAATGTAGACTTACAGGTAAAGGTTTTATAGGATTCTGGACAGGATTGATAACCTTCCCTTCCAGTTAACGTTTCAGTGCTCAGTAATGCCTTGTCTTTATTTAACTATCTATCGCAAAATATCCAACGTGACTGATTAAATGGAAATTAATTTGAAGCCAAGACTTCTCTTTTTACAGAATAAATAAAGTTCATAATTAAGTTTCACTGTGATAGCTTTAGCAATGTCTCTTGCGTAGTTGTGAGACGGAAAACATTCTAAGGTCAATGACACGCCTCCACAGCGCGCGCGTCGGTTGTGTTTCAAATGTTAATTGTTGAGTCCAACTGCAAGCAGCTCCGCGCTGTTGCCGGTTACTAGTCCAGTGCAACACGCGCTTGTGTATGCTCGTATGAAGTTTAACGTGTGTCACTCGCGCTCTGCTAAAATGAGAACACGCGGAAAACAAACGTTTAGTGTCCTTTCTCCATCGTCGATCGGCGTATCGAAAACTTGGGTAGAAAATACCACCGTCTGTTTCGAGGATTTCACACGACAGTCCTTGCGACCTGCCATGCTGCTTACACACAGGTAAGTGAAGCCAACGTTTTACATATAGTTTGCAAAATGCTTTGCTGTGATCGCTGTCACTACCTGCACTTGCGTGTACACATGTCACTGCACACGTATTTTGTACACTTGATCACTCGCATTTTGTTTAGAACGTCTTAGAGTGTCTGCAAATTCACATCTCCCATCTGACATTGCGGTTTCAAAGTTCACAGTCCAAGTTAGTCACAGGTAAATACATTACAAGATTAAACAATGTCCATAAATTACATACATACATACATTTCTTAAGTTTGCTTACAGTCACAAAATTCTGTTAACCTTTTCAGTCACGCCACGTCGGATTAGCGTATTGAATACCACTACTTGTGCATGAAGGCACGATTATTTCGGTTATTCTCTCTCCCTTTTACAAAGGTAAAATTTTTTTTTTAAAACAAATCTTGTAAGCAGCTTGTTATTTCGTTTCTCTTCAAAATTTATTGTCACTGTTTATGTAGAGTACAGATTGAACAAATTCTGCCTCTACTGGTCGAGCATACTCATGCATTTCTCTCCGGAAGATTCATGCTTCATAAAGTTACTGGCTGCATGTACTACTCGCGGAATGTATTATAATCTCTCAACATTGCTACTCGCGATACGCGATTAGAACAAAACTTTCGCTAACGGATCTCTCCCACAAATTTAGTTTCCACTTCAACCGTCTAAAGAGCACTCAGATGAGACTGTCAAATTCTAATCCTCACTTTTTTTTTAATGGGATAGGATGGGGAAGTGGAAGAGGAGAGGATCAAATATGAACATAAATATACTATATACATATACAAATTCTAGCACAACTACACTAGGATATTTTTTTTTTTTGACCTTTGATGCATGACATGCGTCACGTGTGCCTTCAAGTGGCTATTCTTTAATCTAATATCAGATCTTACTTTTATTATATTATAATGTGAGTCATATCTGGTGACAGCTTTCTAGTTTATCACGCTTCCTTCTGGGCGCTTGTCGGGCTTGGCTGTGCAATAACTAATTACTTTAGTGCATCTTACATGTTTAAAGAAGAAACGTTTACCATCAGGAATACTTCAGACTTGTCAGTACGACGTACATGTTTCCATGTAGTGGCACTCTCGACTACATGACCTAACAGCTGTTGTAAAACAGAATAAAGAAAATGCTTTGTTGCTTATCTATTAAATCTTTATGAGGCTTACTGTTCGTAGATGATACTTTGAATCTGAGATTGAATCTCCTGAAAACTATGAAATACTACGTGATACTCTCTCTCTCTGTTATTTACTGCTTTTGACAGTTCAAACACTTGGCTACACAAATCTGTTTAATTCTGAACGTCGCGCTAACAAAAGGTATAGTTCATGGCGGTGTTACAATAACGCACAGTTTACACGCAATAGGCTGTAATCTGTACACTTAAAGACTAACATTCCATCTTAAGGGCTGAAAAAGAAATTGCTTAACCTAATATTTCACATACATATATATTCATTGGAGTTGGAAGGTGGCAATCTGCTACTTCGTTCCGTATCTCCTTTCACCAATAACGGCATTTCTCAATGCCAACAGCCAACTTGGACTGCTTACACCTATGACTAACTTAAAACTAACTGAGAATCTGTCCTCTCAAATAGAATGTGCTTTCTTTTTCGTACGCCATGATAAATCAAATCTTCAATTACCTCCATAGTTTTTCGCCGAAGTGTGAGTACTCGTATTGGTGTGTTTGTATACCGAAGTGTTTCACAGGCTAAACCTTAGGCTAATGTTCCTTTGCTTGTTACTTTGCCTCGTTATACTTCTTGAGATCCTGGTGGTGATACAATCCTTTAATTCTGCCAGATGCTGGATCCGCTATTAGATAACATCCTGTATGTGGTTTTCTAATTACTACAAATGGTCCGTCGTACAATAGCCTCCATTTCCGATTTCTTTTCAACAACTTCGATGGCTTAAAATGTGTCCGTAAAAGCACCTTTTCATTAATATCATATGTAAGAGCCTTATATACTTTCTTGTCATAAGACTTCTTGCGTAGATTCGCCTGTACAGCTAAGGATACCAATGCTTGCCTAAGTTTTACATCTAAATCTACTAAATCTAATTCTGGTTTTACAATTTTAGGTATGGGATCTAACCATTCATTTCTTTCCCGATGACTCGTCATTAATTCCGCAGGTGTAAATCCAGTTGAGAAGTGTGGAAGATTGTTGACAATCTGCTCGAATGAAGATACAAAGTCAATCCAACGGGTTTGTCTATTAGGTATGTAGGTTCGAATGAATCTATTGAACTCTTTGAAGATACGTTCGGTGGGATTAGATTGCGGTCTGAAACGAGATATAAGTATTTCTTTGATGCCATGTCTGGCAAGAAAATTGCGCCATTGTCTGCCAGTGAAATTCGATGCATTATCTGATAGAATGGCCTCCGGCTTGCCAAATCGAGGAAAATAGTCTTGTTCGATTCGACGGATGATCGGAAGTGCACTGGATGATTTCACTGCATAAAGTCTCACATGTTTTGTGAAAAGATCCATCAATGCGACTAGGTATTTCACCCCTCCCCTCCCTTGCGGCAGGGGGCCGGCGAGATCAAGAGCCAGAACTTGATTTGGTCTCTCAGTAATAATTGTATTCAGAGGAATTAGGTTCGAATGGTTGAAGGGTTTTGCCTTCTGGCAGATAAGACATGTACTTAACAACTTGTTGATTCGATGGTGCAAGTTTGGTACATAGCAATACGCAGAAATCTTTCGTTTGCATTTTTCAGGTCCATAATGACCCCAGGAAAGATGTGTGTACCAGATAAGGTGTTCAACGTATGCGTGTGGTATATACACACACACCATCTACCAGAGAGGAGAGAAGTTCGATGGAATAAAACATCGTTGTGTAATTTATAAAATTTGGACAAATGGTGATCGGGTTTTGTTAGAAGAAATTGTTTGACCTTACGCCATTTGGGATCTGTTTCTTGGAGTATGCGCATCTGCTTGCAGAACTGAAGGAAATACTTTCTATGTAGTGGGCCTTTCATTAGAAGAATTCGGTAGTTAGACATCTGCTCGATAAGTTCACTGGACTCGGGAAGTCCTTGCGGCATGCGTGACAAAGCATCCGCGATAATGTTGTTTTTACCCTTGATGTATACTATTTCGAAATCATACTCTTGCAAGAAGAGACTCCATCGTGTAAGACGAGGATGAAGAAGTTTACACAAGAGCAAGAAACTAAGAGCTTGGTGATCAGAAAAGACCTTAATTTTCCGACCATGGCTGCAGTAATTGAACCTTTTAAAGGACCATACAATGGCCAGAGCCTCCAACTCTGTCACCGAGTATGACCTCTCACATTCTGTGAGAAACCTACTTGCAAAGCTGATAACTCTTATCTCTTCTTTTCCATCAATTACTTCTATTTGAAACAAACAAGAACCAAGCCCCTGAAATGAAGCATCTGACGAAATACAGAATTCTTAATCCATGTCTGGATGGAACAAAATATTGCTGTTAAGAAGTATTTGTTTAATGCGATCAAAATCTGCCTGACACTCTGGCGTCCAATGCCAGTGAGTATTTTTCTTTAAAATATCATGCAATGCTTGACTGTTCATCGACTGGTCCGAAATAAACTTTCTGAAAAAGGAAGTCATTCCGAGGAAGCCTTTCAACTGGCGTTTAGAAGAGGGCACAGGAAAGTTTTTAATAGCTGCTAGTTTGTCTGGATCTGGGGTAATTCCCTGTGATGATACAAGATGTCCTAAAAGTTTAATCCCGCTTTTACCAAATTTAGACTTATGTAGATTAGCTGTGACTCCATAGTCAACAAACCTCTGGAAAACTTTGCTTATTATGTCTAAATGTTCTTCCCAAGATTTCGTAGCAATCAGTAAGTCATCAACATAACACTGTTACTCGATCCAACAGTTCAGGTCCTAATACATGATCAAGTGCAGCTATGAATACGCCTGAACTCACATTCAAACCAAATGGAACTACTTTGAATTGGTATGATCTACCTGCAAATATAAACGCTGTATATTTTCGAGACTGTGATGTCATCTTGACCTGCCAGTAGCTCGATCTCAAGTCTACCGATGTGAGGAATTTTACTCCATGAAACCTTTGTAATTGTTCATCCATAGCCTCAGGTCGAGTTCTTATTGGAATAATTATTTTATTTATGTTTCTTGCATCCAAAACTATACGTACACTACCATCCTGCTTCAAAACTGGCAATAACGGACTACTGTAAGGTGAGTCTGACGGTTCAATGATCTCCCACTTAAGCATTTTACGTATTTCATTTTTCACAGCCTCGCGCCTTGCATACGGGACAGAGTACGTTGTCTTGCAAAAAGTAGAATGGGGAGCGACCTTCATGTCATATTCGTAGTCACGTATTACTCCAGGTTTCGAAGAAAAGACATGAAGATACCTCATAAGTAAGTGCAGTAAATCTTGCCTTTGTATGTAGTCAAGTTCACTTGATTCGCTTACTTATTCAAAATCTCTTCTCTAGTCGGAAGTCCGTCATCAGTATCAAAATCCGTCCAACTGTTACCCTGTCTTGTCATGTGTGCTTGGTTCAAAAACATTCGCTGTACCAGTCTGCGTACCTTAACTTTGTGCTCAGTGTTGACTCTTTTTACCTTGGCGCGCAACAATTGCAGCGTTACCTCCTGTTCACCTACTCGGATTGTACAGATACCCTTTTCTATATCAATCACTGCCTTATTCTTCCACAGGAACTCCATTCCTAATAAGCATGACACTGACAAATTCTTAACTACTAGAAATACACACATGAAAGAAGTAGAATTAATCCTTATCGGTACCTGACCTTGCAAATTGACTCGCTGTGATAAAGATCCTACCGCTCCTGTTACTGAACAACCTTGTACTGGTAACGTTAAAATTTTCATCCCTGCAGAAACTTCCTTAAACATACATAGTGATAAAGCATTTACGTTTGTACCAGTATCAATAATAGCATCTATTGGTGTATTGGCTATGTAAATTTTAGTCATTGCTTGTACTTCGTCTTCCCATACGTCATTCAAGGCTGTCTCAATATTTTCCTGCAACAAATCGTCTCTCAAATCAGTGTCGCGATCATAACGTATTACGTTAAGTCGTTCAAGGTCGAGTTTGCCCCCATTATGTCCCGCAGCATCCCCAAGGAGGCGAAAAGGTGCTGCCTTTAGTTTTCCGCTTTCTTGTGATGCGACTGATTTGATTCTTCTGTTACATCAGTTGACCATTCTCGCTGGTTTTTTACCCATTGTGTGTGTTGATTTGTATCAAACCCTTGTTGGTACTGCACTTGGTTACCAGGCTGAAAAATCGGTACATTACTTGCCTGCGTAAAATATACCGGTGGATTGTATTGTTTCCTTGGTTTATTGTTATTGTATCTACAGTCCTGTTGTGGTGGCGTGTACTGTTGTTGTTGCATGAATGGTTGTTGCTGAGGCGTGTATTGCTGTTGTTGCTGGTGTTGTGGCTGCCCATAGGGTTGTGGTGGAGGTAGCTGACCTCCGCAATTTTGATTGTTGCAACGTTTACCCTTGTATTTGTTCCCATTCTGGTAGAAGGTACTACCGTTATTGTTTGATTGGTATGGGGCATTCCCGTAATAATGTTGTTGCGTGTTGTATATTGGATTGTACCGTTGGTTGCCGTAATGCTTGTTTTTGTGTTTACCATACGGTAACCATTGTTTCGGCCTCTATTGCGGTTATTGTACTGTTTGTTTCCGTATCGTGTTTCGTGTGAACCATTTCCATTACTACCGTTTCCATTCGAATACGTGCCTGCGTTGTTGTTCTTACGGTTAGCATTCGCACGCGCGTCTTCGTGTATAAGATCGAGCGAATCAAGGACGGATAAAAATGCGTCCTGATCTTCCTCTGACACGTTCACTAATTTTTCGCGTATGGAAATGGGTAGTTTTGACTTAAGAATCATAATAACATCTTTTGTTGTTATGGGAGTGTCCCAATATTGTATCTTTCTCAAGTACTTTTCAAAGTACCGGCGAAGTCCGCCACTGTTCGAATGGAAAGGTTCGGCGTTGTAGACCTCTTTGCGTAGGCGTTGCTGAACACCTGCGCTCCAAAATTTGCTTAAAAAGTTCTTCTCAAACTCGCTAAATGTTTTGCACTTATCAACCATCTCGGTTCCCCATATAGCACTTTCTCCTTGTATATATCCGGTAATGAATTGTATTCTCTGTTTGTCATTCCAGGCAGCTGGAAAGACTCCTGAAAAGTTCTTTAGGAAAACGACTGGATGAATATTTCGCTTTTCCGGTTGAAAAACTCTGTGTTTCAATACACTCTCCTCTTTCATGAGGGTTGTGAGTGTCAATTGTTCAGTGTTGTTGTTGTGCGAATCGTTAAATTCATTTTTCGGTCGCGGAATGTACTGTGGTGTGTTGTGTTGTTGTGTTGTCTGGTATTGATGTTCATCTGGCTCAGAAGGTAGTGAGTGTTTCCCGTCACTCTGGTTATCATACTGTAGTGTTTGAATTTGCTGTTTCAGGTCGGATATCTCATCTGTTACTTGCTTCCGCCATTCCGGCAAATCCCGGGTAAACACTCGTCTAATTTGGCCTAGTTCAGTACAAACAGTGTCTCCTGAACTGCCGGGTGCAGATAATATGTCTAAGGTTGCGGATTTAACAACATCTTTCAAGTCACGTGTAACCTTCTCCTCAACAAGCTTCTCTTGTACATCAATCCATTCTTTGTAATGTTCGGTAAGTGCTTTAGTGTGCGAAGAAACACTACTGTTAACTCTTTCCTCAATAGTTCGGTCCGAAATGTCATTCGCCATTGCACTTACTTTTGATTCTACAGTGGCTACCGCTGTCGCTAACTCGTCTACCTGTCGTGCAACTGTTTTATATGCAAATTTTACCGAATCGTTTTCTTTGCGACACGCTTCGATTTGAGTTGTGAGATTCTGACCAATGTTATCAATTTTGTTATTCAGAGTGCTTATCTGTGTTGTCAAAGTGGTTACTTGCGCCGTGACGTCACCCTTAACCGAATCTATCTGTGCCGTGACGTCACCCTTAACCGAATCTATCTGTGCCGTGACGTCACCCTTAAACGAATCTATCTGTGCCGTGAGAGAGCCTACTTGCGTAGTGAGGGTACCTACTTTCGCTGTGAGAGAGCCTACTTTCGCATCAATGGTGGTATTTACGTCATTCCTAACTGAGTCAATCTGTGTTGTCATATCCGTTTTCAACTCTGATAAAAACTTGTCTCTGTGTTTCTCACGTTGTTCGCGATCACGTTCGCGCTGTTCCCTCTCCTGTCTGTCTAGTATCAATTCCTATAACATTTTGACAATGTCAATTGATACCGTTATCGGGGAGGTGGGTGTTCCCTGCTGAGTGTCGTCCACGTTAGCTACCTCTTGTCTGTCGTCTGTCCTGGCCGTCGTTCCGCGTGAGCGGAGTCGGTAATGTTTGTTAACAGTGCCGTCGCTTTCGTCTGCAGAGTTCGCACTCGATTGTCCGTCCGCCATAATGAAATTCAACTATTGCCAACTTAAAATGGGTACTGCCAACTGAAATTTTGATTGTCAATTATTCTTGCCGCGCAAGTTAAAGTCGCGGCGCGTTCGTCAAATGTCTAATGTTACGTGGGTAATAACTGACACACGTCTGTAGCAAAAAGACAAGATGGAGTCAACGCCGTTGAAACAATTGATTGCCAACGCTGTTACACAGAAAAGACTGAAATGGCATCCATCTTGAACTTACACGAGAATACTAACTACAGTATAAAACAAATAGGCCAAGCAAAAGGTTACAGAAAATGTTCAAATATTTACGTAAAAAAAAGTAGTTTTTTTTTTTACGTTAAGCTACAGAAAGGATAGAGTGAGGTCGAATTTGAAGGTCAATGAGCTACTCTTTAGACAGAACTATGGCAAACGAAAATTTGGTACTCACTCGGCGTTGTCTTCAAAACTGCAAATCTGCGTCTTATTAAATCCCATGATATTTGTGTAAATACCACGTCCTTCAAGATTGCGTATATTTATTGCTCATCCGTAATTTTATGCAGCATTGGGTTCCAAAGAGCGATACATGAAATAAGACAATCATATATTAGTACCGTGACACTTTCAATATTTTAGTCAAGTCCCTGTTCGGGCGCGAGATCTGGTATGATTTTTAGTAATTTAATTGAAAGCTTTGTTGCTTTGGTAAAAATAAAATTGTTTCTTTTTGTCGTGACAGAATAAATTACTATTAATCACACCAGATTTGTCGGAGAACAGCAGCAACATGCGTAATTGATCCAGCTTTAAGAAATTCTATTACCTTTTAGCGGAAAATTCGTGCGGTACTCTCCGACGTTAGAAAAGTCGTGGTGTTCCGTTCGGAGCAGGAGGCGGCTGTCTTTTCTCATTCGCGATATCGAAAATTACTAAAAAATGAACAGAATTTTTTTTTTCGGAGGAAGATCGCGCGGAGAAAACAGACAGAAGTTACATGAAAGAAACCTAAGGGACCAACTAATTGGATTTGTACGAACATATAAACGGAACTGAAAGAACTTGGAATAAATACTATAACGATGTCGTCACGACAGCCTCCTGTTCCGACAGAACACACGCTGGATCATAAGCTGCATAAATCTTTTAAACAGGAAAGATTATCACAAGTATAATTAATGAAAATAATGTTGAGAGATTTTCTTTGAAATTAAATAAACTTCAAGGCTTCAAGTATTATATTATGAAACGGAAACTTACATTAACATGGCCACCCAATGTGGCGGTGGAGCGAATTTTTCACGATATACATTCTCGCTTGTTTGTGGCTACATATGTTTTTAATCACTTAAACTCTTAACTTTACAATAAAATGATTATATCAGTGTTGTTGTTGTTGTGGTCTTCAGTCCTGAGACTGGTTTGATGCAGCTCTCCATGCTACTCTATCCTGTGCAAGCTTTTTCATCTCCCAGTACCTACTGCAACCTACATCCTTCTGAATCTGCTTAGTGTATTCATCTCTTGGTCTCCCTCTACGATTTTTACTCTCCACGCTGCCCTCCAATACTAAATTGGTGATCCCTTGATGCCTCAAAACATGTCCTACCAACCGATCCCTTCTTCTGGTCAAGTTGTGCCACAAACTTCTCTTCTCCCCAGTTCTGTTCAATACTTCCTCATTAGTTATGTGATCTACCCATCTAATCTTCAGCATTCTTCTGTAGCACCACATTTCGAAAGCTTCTATTCTCTTCTTGTCCAAACTATTTATCGTCTATGTTTCACTTCCATACATGGCTACACTCCATACGAATACTTTCAGAAATGACTTCCTGACACTTAAATCAATACTGGATGTTAACAAATTTTTCTTCAGAAACGCTTTCCTTGCCATTGCCAGCCTACATTTTATATCCTCTCTACTTCGAACATCATCAGTTATTTTGCTCCCCAAATAGCAAAACTCCTTTACTACTTTAAGTGCCTCATTTCCTAATCTAATTCCCTCAGCATCACCCGACTTAATTAGACTACATTCCATTATCCTTGTTTTTCTTTTGTTGATGTTCATCTTATATCCTCCTTTCAAGACACTGTCCATTCCATTCAACTGCTCTTCGAAGTCCTTTGCTGTCTCTGACAGAATTACAATGTCATCGGCGAACCTCAAAGTTTTTATTTCTTCTCCATGAATTTTAATACCTACCCCGAATTTTTCTTTTGTTTCCTTTACTGCTTGCTCAATATACAGATTGAACAACATCGGGGAGAGGCTACAACCCTGTCTTACTCCCTTCCCAACCACTGCTTCCCTTTCATGTCCCTCGACTCTTATAACTGCCATCTGGTTTCTGTACAAATTGTAAATAGCCTTTCGCTCCCTGTATTTTACCCCTGCCACCTTCAGAATTTGAAAGAGAATATTCCAGTCAACATTGTCAAAAGCTTTCTCTAAGTCTACAAATGCTAGAAACGTAGGTTTGCCTTTCCTTAATCTTTCTTCTAAGATAAGTCGTAAGGTCAGTATTGCCTCACGTGTTCCAGTGTTTCTACGGAATCCAAACTGATCTTCCCCGAGGTTGGCTTCTACCAGTTTTTCCATTCGTCTGTAAAGAATTCGTGTTAGTATTTTGCAGCTGTGACTTATTAAACTGATAGTTCGGTAATTTTCACATCTGTCAACACCTGCTTTCTTTGGGATTGGAATTATTATATTCTTCTTGAAGTCTGAGGGTATTTCGCCTGTTTCATACATCTTGCTCACCAGATGGTAGAGTTTTGTCAGGACTGGCTCTCCCACGGCCGTCAGTAGTTCCAATGGAATATTGTCTACTCCGGGGGCCTTGTTTCGACTCAGGTCTTTCAGTGCTCTGTCAAACTCTTCACGCAGTATCGTATCTCCCATTTCATCTTCATCTACATCCTCTTCCATTTCCATAATATTGTCCTCAAGTACATCGCCCTTGTATAGACCCTCTATATACTCCTTCCACCTTTCTGCTTTCCCTTCTTTGCTTAGAACTGGGTTTCCATCTGAGCTCTTGATATTCATACAAGTCGTTCTCTTATCTCCAAAGGTCTCTTTAATTTTCCTGTAGGCGGTATCTATCTTACCCCTAGTGAGATAGGCCTCTACATCCTTACATTTGTCCTCTAGCCATCCCTGTTTAGCCATTTTGCACTTCCTGTCGATCTCATTTTTGAGACGTTTGTATTCCTTTTTGCCTGTTTCACTTACTGCATTTTTATATTTTCTCCTTTCATCAATTAAATTCAATATTTGTTCTGTTACCCAAGGATTTCTACTAGCCCTCGTCTTTTTACCTACTTGATCCTCTGCTGCCTTCACTACTTCATCCCTCAAAGCTACCCATTCTTCTTCTACTGTATTTATTTCCCCCATTCCTGTCAATTGCTCCCTTATGCTCTCCCTGAATCTCTGTACAACCTCTGGTTCTTTCAGTTTGAGAGGCACCCACTTGCCTTTCTCATACTGTGGCATCAAGCAGGCAGGCCTGCAAGATGTGTGGTTTGCCAAGCGAGTGGAATCTTCCTTAATTTATCGAGCAACATGAATTCTCGTATCTTACTATTTAGTTACAAATTATCCTCCTGTATGAATAATACGCAACGGAAACACGCATCTGACTATCAGTGATTTATAGAACTCTGACTGTACACTACGCACTGGCAATACCACATTTACCTTTTGTCTTTGATTTAACGGCTTTTATATAAATTCGGGACATTACGATAACATACAATTTAATGAAAAAGGCCACCAATCTCTTTCTTTTCACTATTTGATTTATTCCTAAACACACAAATTCTACAACCTACAACAAAATCACATGAGAAATTCCGCCCAGTGGGCATGGCTTTACGTTAGTGAATCTCTATACTATGGTCTCGTAATCTATTTACCGCAACAGTGCACTCCCTGGATCGGATGGTGGATCTTTTATTATACCTCACACTTCGCCTCTCACAATAATCCTCACGAAACATTCCTCCAGATCGAGCGATACAGAAGGAACAGGCATACCCACAAATCTTTCGAAACTACCTTGCTACTCCCATGCAAAACACACATACCCAAATTACAAGACATACACAACACAACAATATGAAATATTACACAAAGAACGGTTACAACTTCATCACTTTCCGCTTTCCCACTTCAATCAATATTTATCCCAGTTTCACACGACACTGCCCCACTTTGTAATTTCTACTTTCCTAATGTGAACTCTGGAGATAAACGCACGTCTTCCTGTGCAATGCAAGCCAAGTGGCGTTGCTGGAAAAACGGCAGACTCACCTTGATTCTCTCTCAGAGTTTAAATTCAGCGTCACACGGAATGATATTTCTTAAATACTTCAACTTATGATACACACGCTATTTCTTAAATATTTCAGCTTATTGTACACACGCTATTAATTCTTAAATATTTCAGCTTATTGTACACACGCTATTAATTCTTAAATATTTCAGCTTAAGCTCACGGAAGTATCTCAACTTATATCTACACGTGGGCTCTTTGTGACCGTTGGTTTACTACAATCCCCTTAAAATTACCTGCCTCACTTTGTAATTTTCCCCACAAAAGGTCCTGTGAAAGAGAAATTATTAATTCTAACTACTCTTAAATATTCCACATCCATACCATGCCTCCACTCTTTCATTCCGGAGCACAACAAAAAAACAGGTCTTTACAGCAGAAGGTTCAGCGGCAGAGTGCTGAAACATGGCCGTATTCTGATTCTCTCGCACCTCTCTCGAAGTGGGAGAAGCACCTTGCTACCTTATTGGTCAGCCACATTTCAGACGCTCAAAGCTCTGGTAACTTCCATCTCTTTGGTCTCACCAAAGGTAGCCAAAGGATCGACTCAAAGATGATCATATATTCCGATTCACTATCTGTGGTTAGCAGACGACCATACATTCATTCCTTTCACAGATCTCACCAAACTGGATGTAGGGATTTATTTTGAGGGAGTGCACATGTGATCAATTAAATAAATAAATTCTCATTCTTTCCCACACTGGTATCCGGCTTCGCTGTATTAATTGAAATTGAGTTACTTTTACACAAAAAATGTGTTGTTCTGACAAGAATTTCGTACCTATTTTCAATGTTGGGCGGTACTGTACCCTTTCACCACCGGCTACCCATGCAGAAAAAAATGGCACGGTACTATCCTTGCAATGCGAGGGTAGTTCCGAACATTTTTTTAAGAAAACTGTATTCGAACAAACGTAGCAAGTCATCAAAGTAACCAGGAGGAGACCTTAGCCCCTGGTGACCTCAAATTGACGACCAAATGTTGTTACTTTACCAAATTGGCAGTTGTTGCATTATTGTACTCTCCACAATCCGGAGTAACGTACACATACTAATTTACAACAATCTACATGACAAATAAAACATCACATCATAGAAATGAAAAAATAATCTTGAGATAAAATTTTGCTTTAGTTACTGGGATCTTCGTTATTTTTTTGAGTAATCCAAATTTCAGTAATTCTAAAACAAATAAAAAATACTTTCTCTGTTGTCACATATAGACGACAAGAACTTGCATTTCGACTAGCCTTCGTTACACTTTAATGTGAAATGTCACCACTGTGATAATAAAAATAAGTGGCTTCAGTCAAAACACCAACAAGATTATTACTATGGACGACATCAAAATACATCAGTTAATTCCGATATTTGTTGTGCAATGCAAACTCTTGTCCCCTGTGACAACCTTACTGATCAATGCTACATGAACCGCTACGTTAGTATTACGCCACTGGCTTATAATTAGAGCATCATTGTACCAAATATTCTAATAAACATGCTACGTGAACTTGATAACCTAGAACAGACAAAAAACAAACACTAACTATTCTAAAGACAAATGTTGATGAAATACAATTACACTTGCTGTCCCTTCAGGAATGAAACACATAAAAAAAACATTTACACAATTACAAATACATTATTTCCTATCTTGCGAGTCACACGGAAACCTTTCATTCTGTGATTTTCTTGTGGTCAAAAAGTTGCTGATAGTTTTCCTAGAACCACTGTCTCGGTGTCAAAGCTCTCCCATGGTTACCCGGACGAAAGTCTTTGAGTCACTCAAATCGGCATTTTGAACACGCACTGGACAGCAAACTGTATCTCACATTAAACACAAATGTCATAGTCACTGTCAGAGTACCATCCACACGAATCTGTTCGTCCAAAAAAATGGCTCTACAACTACTATTACCCACGGTTCTGTCCTTTCAGTTCATGGTGTAATTAAAAGTCGTAAGTTTCAACAAACAGCACTTATTCCCGCACCAGTTCAAGAAATCTCTCCTACTACAGACGCAAATGTCAATGTCCCAATCTAGTTTCTTGCCTTCATACAATAATTGTTCACCAAACGACAACTGTCCTCTAAGTATACCAAGTGTCCCACGTGCAATTCACAAAGCACACTTAACGAGTCACTGCCAAAAGTTTATGGATCCCACCATTCAGTGGTCAAGACAAAACAAAACGATCGTCCTGTCTGCTAAAGACAAAATCTTTTCCACCACTCACAACGTGGAAACACCAGTCCTTCACTTTCCACATTATGGAAAGTCGCAGTCATCTTGTTTCACGGCTCCACAGTCCAGTACTAGTTATTAGCTGCTGGTAAAAAAAATGCTCGCCGGGCTCTGCCGCGCCTCGTCCATTCTGCAGTAGCGCCGCTGCGCGCGCCGTTGAGCAGAAGAAACCACCCGCTGTTGCCTCCGCGGGATACCTTCCCCAGTCGTAAGGGTGGCGGAACTCATGAATGGCCAGTGGTACGTGCGTGTCGCCCCAGGCCGTTGACCTGCTGTAGCGGGCGCGTGGAGTGTACCCCGTCCGACAGTGGAGTGGGGAGTGCCGCGGCTCTGTCGCCTGTCGCCATGGCATCGTCAGCTCGGCCCGCTAGCGGTATGGGCGTTACGACACCCAATCAGTTAGCCTTCCGTGCATCTCGCAACATTACAGACAAAAGGAAATTCTTACATTAAAATTATACACCCTAGTTTTCTACACATACAACATCAACATTTATCTCTTTTCTATAGACAGCCCACACTCGTTCTATTCATTGTACCTGTCGTCCCTCATACAAAACATGAAAGTGTAAAAAAAAACAAAAGGAATAATAAACAATCTATACAGCTCATAATTACAATATCAAATAGTAGGCTACTCTAACATCCTATCACAGTAAAAATATTAGAAACTTTATCCTAAAACTACAATATACAATGAACTTTTGTGCTTGTGACACACTGAAATTAATACCCCTTGAAAGTGTTCTAACAAAAAAATAAGAAATAATCTACACAGCTCACAATTACCTACCACTGGTTATTAAATATTAAACTACTTTAACATCCTAACACAACAAACATTTTAGAAACTGTTGACTCTAAATCTACAACATACAATGCACCTTTGTGCTTGTGACAGATTGAAATTAATACCACTTGAAAGTGTTCTAACAAAAAAAAAATAAGAAATAATCTATACAGCTCACAATTACCTACCACAGGTTATTAAACTACTTTAACATCCTAACACAATAAACATTTTAGAAACTGGTGACTCTAAATCTACAACATACAATGCACCTTTGTGTTTGTGACAGACTGAAATTAGTATCTCTTTATACATTTTACATTTTATTATATATAACAACATTTCTAGGACATGTATGAACCATCCACATGATGTCTAATCCTGACCTGCCATCGAGGTTCATCCAAATCAAACAATACACAATAATGTTTTAGTTACAGATCGGTAGGATCCCCTTTACAGGAGTGGGCGCATTGATCACACTACACTACGACTCTCGCTCACCAGACATCACATTTTCCTTCTCATTCAATCCGTTAATACACTAACAGAATAGGTCTAGAAGTCAGTTAACCTTAACACCACCACACTCACGACAACATACCATACCTTTGCTCCCTTATACTCATACCACCACCACACTCACGACAATATACCATACCTTTGCTCCCTTATACTCATAACACATAACACATGAAGCTGTTTCAGAGATAGCATTCCAGTCTCCGAATTCGTCCTTTCACTCTGGCACCTCTCTCCATCGGCTTACCTCCGCATTCGCTTTACCCATTAATCATTCTGCTAAACACCAACTTAGAATTGCGACATTTCATCTAAGAACAAAAAATACACAAATTAATCAACCTGCAAAATAACTGTACACATTCTTGGTACCGTTTTGATTGGTTATACTG
Organism: Schistocerca serialis cubense; assembly: GCF_023864345.2. Classification (NCBI taxonomy): domain Eukaryota; kingdom Metazoa; phylum Arthropoda; class Insecta; order Orthoptera; family Acrididae; genus Schistocerca; species Schistocerca serialis. The sequence continues at coordinate 233,571,230 of NC_064642.1, forward strand.
GTACCAGGCTTCAACAACAACAAAAAATATTTTTTTTTTTTTTTTTTTTTTTTGCCCAATCGCAAACGTTATGCTAAGAATTAGAGCTTACACTTATATTACATCTTACGTCAGTGTTCCACAACGTTCACCATCTGGATCTCATACTCCCTTTATGTCCTTTCACATTGTGCAGTTGTCCTCATCTCTTCATTCGTATTTCGGCTCTCCGTCCGTCCATTACTCCATCATTTCCTGGTCTTCCTTCGCCATTCGCATCAATCTCTATTGCAGCATACACAGGTCTCTCTGTAACATACATCTAAGACATCTCCACATTATTCAGTTCTACTCACCTTTATTTACCACTATTTCATCACGTCGAATCTCTATTTATTAATCACACTGCTTCACGTCGCTTCTTCCCTTACCTATCACCTTTATCCACTACTATTTATCACGTCGCTTCTCTATCTACCATCTTTATTCACTCATAAATCATCACGTCGTTTCTGCTTGATCCCTATTCATATGACAAAAAATACGTACATACACCACTCTGTCGACTCCTGTTCATGACTCATTCGACCAGTCTATTCCGTCATACTTCCTGACATCCCGCCTAAAAATTCTTATGTTCGATTTTGACCCTGCACAACGTTACACACCACAAATGAATACACTGACTATCTACCATAAATTGCCTACTTTAGATCTATCCTTAACTTTTCCATAATTTGATGTTAGAAATGTGATGAAGCCCACGAGATTGTTTTCCCTTGATCGTCTCTATTGTGACAATGATTGTCCTGTCGTGAACGCAATGACTGCCTATCCTCTCTTCGCCCGTCATTTTGATTTTCCCTTCTTCTTCCATCTCTGTCCCATCTTCTATTTTCCCGGTTTGACGGTCGATATTCCCATGAATTCTGCCCCCTACTTCCTCGCCATCTTCCATTCCCGTCATTCCTCTGATTCCATGCTCTCCTGTCATTCTGATAGTTTCTGCGGTTCCTATCCTCGACTCTGTCTGACCTATGAGTCGCGTCTCCGTTCACGATGTTCCTCTCATTACCCAGTTCCTGTAACAAGTGCTGAAATGACGCAGAATCGTCTAGGCCTCTGCCTGCTATCGCTATATCTCTGCGCAATCTCACTGGCAACTTCGTCATACAGATCCTAATGAGCTCCCCAGGTTCGTATGGCACATCCAAATATCTATTTCGTCTCAGCATTTCCTGATAGCACGCCACTGGATCTCTTATACTACCTTCGTTACAATTTGGCATCATCAATATGCTTTGCTTAACCTGGTCCTGCTTACTTTTCGACCAGAATTCATTTAAAAACTTGTCACAAAATATCTTGTAGCTACTACAGTCATTAATAACTTCCTGCATTTTCGCTCTAGCCTCGTCCCTCAAATGGTTGCACACAAACTTCATTTTGAGGAGTGGTCCCCACGATGCAGGTAATGTATCTTGAAATTGAGACAGCCACAGACATGGATGTTGGTAGTCATCAGGATCCGGAAAACAAGTGAACTTTTGTACCGACACGAAGTGCCTCCTACATTCTTCTTCCGCATTTATGTTTTCTGACCTTGGGCTATACCCAGTTGGATTTGCCACCTGTTTTATCCGACATAACCGTTCTTCTAACTCTCTGAGTTCGTCTTTCTCTTTCTGCCTATTTCCTTTTTTTGAATTTATCTCAGTCTCCCTCTGCAATCTACCTGGTGGTGTGTCACCTCCGCTACTGCATGCTAATCGCAACTGTGCTAGCTCTTCCCTATGTTTCCCATTTATTTCTAATTGCGCCTCTTTAAACTGTAATAGTGATTGTATCTCTTCCTGCTCGGCATAAACCTCTCGCTGCGTACTGTCAGAGCCTGTCTCGCCTCTTACACTGACCTTTTCTACCTCTGCACTAATTGTATTCATTCTGACCACTACCTCCGCAACTTCATCCCTGTATTTATTTAGCGCCACTTCCTGCTGGGTGACTTGAGCTTCCACGCTGTCTAATGCCCCTTGTTTATCCGCAAGTAAGTCCTTCACTACCTCTTTGATTCGCTCATCTGGCAACACGTCCCTACGTTCTGTGATATCCCTCTCTATTGCAATTATTCGTACCTCCAAATTATTGGTTTTTTCTTTCACGGCGTCACATACTTGCTTCAACGCACCCAGATTCTTCTCCCCCTCATCTAACCGATTATTAACTGCAGACAGACGCTCATCGATAACTGTGTGTAGCTTCCTCATTGCCTCTTTATTTCCCTTATCAATTGCCTCCAATCTTTCCTTATTTGCTTCCAATCTCTCCTTAGTCTCCCTATCTCTCTCCTTAGCCTCCCTATCTCTCTCCTTAGCCTCCCTATCTCTCTCCTTATTCTCCCTATCTCTCTCCTTATTATCTCTATTGATTGCTTCTAATCTTTCGTTAGTTGCTTCAAATCTTTCCTTAGTCTCCCTATTCATCGCTTTATTATCTCTACTCATCGCTTCTAATCTTTCGTTAGTCTCCCTACTCATCGCTTGTAAAAACTGCAGTATCACATCGTTATTTCCTACTTTCGACGCGCTCACCTCGTTCGCCTGAGAAACGGTAGCTTCGCTAAGGGTAGCTTCACTTTCACTGAATACCTGACCTAGTCCCGAGCCCGCGTCGTCGGGAAAAGCCCGCGTTTGTGGACAAAGCCCGCCGCATAAAGGTTCCCCTTGCAGCGGTCCACTGAACAATACAGCCCCTTCGGAGCGTTTGTCTTTCTCGCTCATTAACCCATGGTCAACAGCTACTTCCTGCTGCACTGCTACGTCCACCCCAGAATCGCTATTCTCCATGGTGGCTACACTTTTCGACTGCGACCTAGTTACTACGGACATTACGCAAAAAAAATTATGAAACGATCTTCCAGCCTTGTGCGATATAGCAATTAATTACATAAAATAAAATAAAAGATCCTCACCAATCCAGAAAGAATTTGCAAACAGAAAAAATTTTACTTCTTAACGCTATCACAATACATTCCATAAAAAAAATCTTAACAGCAAACCCTAACAACAAAATATCCTAACAAAAACGATCCTGGCAAAGGAATCCTGGCAACAAATTAAATATCCTGGTAACAAAATTATCGTGGCAAAAAACGGAATCCTGGCAACAAATTAAATATCCTGGTAACAAAATTATCGTGGCAAAAAACGGAATCCTGGCAACAAATTAAATATCTTGGTAACAAAATTATCGTGGCAAAAAACGGAATCCTGGCAGGGTCGAAATTATGAGAGGCACCCACTTGCCTTTCTCATACTGTGGCATCAAGCAGTCAGGCCTGCAAGATGTGTGGTTTGCCAAGCGAGTGGAATCTTCCTTAATTTATCGAGCAACATGAATTCTCGTATCTTACTATTTAGTTACAAATTATCCTCCTGTATGAATAATACGCAACGGAAACACGCATCTGACTATCAGTGATTTATAGAACTCTGACTGTACACTACGCACTGGCAATACCACATTTACCTTTTGTCTTTGATTTAACGGCTTTTATATAAATTCGGGACATTACGATAACATACAATTTAATGAAAAAGGCCACCAATCTCTTTCTTTTCACTATTTGATTTATTCCTAAACACACAAATTCTACAACCTACAACAAAATCACATGAGAAATTCCGCCCAGTGGGCATGGCTTTACGTTAGTGAATCTCTATACTATGGTCTCGTAATCTATTTACCGCAACAGTGCACTCCCTGGATCGGATGGTGGATCTTTTATTATACCTCACACTTCGCCTCTCACAATAATCCTCACGAAACATTCCTCCAGATCGAGCGATACAGAAGGAACAGGCATACCCACAAATCTTTCGAAACTACCTTGCTACTCCCATGCAAAACACACATACCCAAATTACAAGACATACACAACACAACAATATGAAATATTACACAAAGAACGGTTACAACTTCATCACTTTCCGCTTTCCCACTTCAATCAATATTTATCCCAGTTTCACACGACACTGCCCCACTTTGTAATTTCTACTTTCCTAATGTGAACTCTGGAGATAAACGCACGTCTTCCTGTGCAATGCAAGCCAAGTGGCGTTGCTGGAAAAACGGCCGACTCACCTTGATTCTCTCTCAGAGTTTAAATTCAGCGTCACACGGAATGATATTTCTTAAATACTTCAACTTATGATACACACGCTATTTCTTAAATATTTCAGCTTATTGTACACACGCTATTAATTCTTAAATATTTCAGCTTATTGTACACACGCTATTAATTCTTAAATATTTCAGCTTAAGCTCACGGAAGTATCTCAACTTATATCTACACGTGGGCTCTTTGTGACCGTTGGTTTACTACAATCCCCTTAAAATTACCTGCCTCACTTTGTAATTTTCCCCACAAAAGGTCCTGTGAAAGAGAAATTATTAATTCTAACTACTCTTAAATATTCCACATCCATACCATGCCTCCACTCTTTCATTCCGGAGCACAACAAAAAAACAGGTCTTTACAGCAGAAGGTTCAGCGGCAGAGTGCTGAAACATGGCCGTATTCTGATTCTCTCGCACCTCTCTCGAAGTGGGAGAAGCACCTTGCTACCTTATTGGTCAGCCACATTTCAGACGCTCAAAGCTCTGGTAACTTCCATCTCTTTGGTCTCACCAAAGGTAGCCAAAGGATCGACTCAAAGATGATCATATATTCCGATTCACTATCTGTGGTTAGCAGACGACCATACATTCATTCCTTTCACAGATCTCACCAAACTGGATGTAGGGATTTATTTTGAGGGAGTGCAAAAAATGGCTCTGAGCACTATGGGACTTAACTTCTGTGGTCATCAGTCCCCTAGAACTTAGAACTACTTAAACCTAACTAACCTAAGGACAGCACACACATCCATGCCCGAGGCAGGATTCGAACCTGCGACCGCAGCAGTCCCGCGGTTCCGGACTGCGCGCCTAGAACCACTAGACCACCGCGGCCGGCTAGGGAGTGCACATGTGATCAATTAAATAAATAAATTCTCATTCTTTCCCACACTGGTATCCGGCTTCGCTGTATTAATTGAAATTGAGTTACTTTTACACAAAAAATGTGTTGTTCTGACAAGAATTTCGTACCTATTTTCAATGTTGGGCGGTACTGTACCCTTTCAAGTTTATCCAGGTCCCATCTCCTTAAATTCCCACCTTTTTGCAGTTTCTTCAGTTTTAATCTACAGGTCATAACCAATAGATTGTGGTCAGAGTCCACATCTGCCCCTGGAAATGTCTTACAATTTAAAACCTGGTTCCTAAATCTCTGTCTTACCATTATATAATCTATCTGATACCTTTTAGTATCTCCAGGGTTCTTCCATGTATACAACCTTCTTTCATGATTCTTAAACCAAGTGTTAGTTATGATTATGTTGTGCTCTGTGCAAAATTCTACAAGGCGGCTTCCTCTTTCATTTCTGTCCCCCAATCCATATTCACCTACTATGTTTCCTTCTCTCCCTTTTCCTACACTCGAATTCCAGTCACCCATGACTATTAAATTTTCGTCTCCCTTCACAATCTGAATTATTTCTTTTATTTCATCATACATTTCTTCAATTTCTTCGTCATCTGCAGAGCTAGTTGGCATATAAACTTGTACTACTGTAGTAGGTGTGGGCTTCGTATCTATCTTGGCCACAATAATGCGTTCACTATGCTGTTTGTAGTAGCTTACCCCCATTCCTATTTTCCTATTCATTATTAAACCTACTCCTGCATTACCCCTATTTGATTTTGTATTTATAACCCTGTAGTCACCTGACGAGAAGTCTTGTTCCTCCTGCCACCGAACTTCACTAATTCCCACTATATCTAACTTCAACCTATCCATTTCCCTTTTTAAATTTTCTAACCTACCTGCCCGATTAAGGGATCTGACATTCCACGCTCCGATCCGTAGAACGCCAGTTTTCTTTCTCCTGATAACGACATCCTCTTGAGTAGTCCCCGCCCGGAGATCCGAATGGGGGACTATTTTACCTCCGGAATATTTTACCCAAGAGGACGCCATCATCATGTAATCATACAGTAAAGCTGCATGCCCTCGGGAAAAATTACGGCTGTAGTTTCCCCTTGCTTTCAGCCGTTCGCAGTACCAGCACAGCAAGGCCGTTTTGGTTAGTGTTACAAGGCCAGATCAGTCAATCATCCAGACTGTTGCCCTTGCAACTACTGAAAAGGCTGCTGCCCCTCTTCAGGAACCACACGTTTGTCTGGCCTCTCAACAGATACCCCTCCGTTGTGGTTGCACCTACGGTACGGCTATCTGTATCGCTGAGGCACGCAAGCCTCCCCACCAACGGCAAGGTCCATGGTTCATGGGGGTATGGAGCACAATACTTTTGCGTCCGACTCGCAACACATTCACAGAACAGCTAGAGAGCGGCGCGGCTCCCTGCAGAAGTAAAAATTGGCAATTGTTATTGTGAAACATAGGTGCATCGTTTTTTTTACTGATCGATAGCAGCGTATAACAGTTTATAGCTATCGAGATATTCTGCGCTTTTCAGGAGCGCGGTAAAGATATCTGGTTACAACATTCATTGGTATATGTTAAAAGTTCGCACATACTGACGCGAATACAGAATAAAAAACTTTTACATGTTAAAATTCGCAGTGATAAAGGCTGTAATGTCACAGCCCATGACTTAAAACTCAACTAAAATAATTTTTAGTAGGCTGAAGGCCCAAGACTTATCTATAAACAATATATTAATCAGGCTGAAGGCCCAAACAATCTAACACTTGACAAGCAAGTGATTTTAATTTTAAAGCGGCTGAAGGCCTATGACTTAAAACACCACTAAGAACAATTCAACTTTAATTCAAAACCGTCGGCTATGAGCCATAGAAATACACACAACAGAAAATAAGAAAAGGCAGTGCAGCTAACGGCGCTCAGAAGTTTTGGGGGTCGGCCAGCACTTGAAATACTAACGATCACTTAGGTGAGACAGGCAGTCGATCCGACGACAACCCAACTAACAGACAGTCAACGGACCCACCGACAAGGTAACTTGCGCTCCACTCGACCAGCACACAACTGAGAGTTCAATGCAAAACGTAAAAAGGCTGACGCCCACAACCAAGCATACATCAAGCTGTCAAACTACACACCATGCTGGACAGCGAGAACACGGCGAGGAAAGGACACTGCCTGAATTATGTCAACTGCCAGGGCAGGTAACCGGAACGTTAACGGCCACAAGGCAGAAAATTCCGCTGGTGCTCTTCAATTCAAATAACCAAATACAGTTAGACTCCACTGGACGGTGGCTAAACCTTCGCCAACTCGAACACACACGTTGTTGCTCGCGGGAATGTCCCAACAGCCAACAACGACAACCAAACGGCACAATGTGAACAGTCTTGACTTGCTGATAAATTAAATCCAAACTCAACTTTTGTGTCCAGGGTCGGTGAGCCACGGACCTCATAGCAATGTGAACGGCCCCACACACTACGACACTGCGTAGAGACCGCCAGTGGGCCCGGCCAACTTTGGTCTGCGGAGATTTCCTCGCTGCTCCACGCCAACCGACCGACTGCTCGCACACAGCACAACCAGAAACTATAAGCACCAGACCAAAGATAGTACAAGGCGTGACTATCGATACACACCGCTGCTACCTCTCACGGAGAGAGCGAACAACAGCATAATCGCAATAACCGTGGGAAGCCAAACACAGAACAGGAACCAAGGTTTAAACCAACGCATAACATGAGCCCATCATGGCTCAGTTGCTACTAGCCGAGCGTCCCACATCCCGTTGAATTTTCTGTGTGGATACTCCGTCACTATCTGCTGTACTGTCTGTTCTGGAGGGCCACAGTTGCACTGACGATTTTCAAACTTTTTCCACTTAAAGAGAATAGCTTTCGTTCTGGCAAGCTTTGTTCTGATTTTGTTCAAGCAGCTTCTGATTTCCGAGAGAAATGCAGTTCTGGAAGTTGTTTCGGTGGATCTGTGTAGGCCGTGTTGTTTTGGTTCTAGAAAGGATGCTCTTCCAGATCTCCATTACTCTTACTAGTCATATATACAGGGTGTTACAAAAGGGTACGGCCAAACTTTGAGGAAACATTCCTCACACACAAATAAAGAAAAGATGTTATGTGGACATGTGTCCGGAAACGCTTAATTTCCATGTTACAGCTCACTTTAGTTTCGTCAGTACGTACTGTACTTCCTCGATTCACCGCCAGTTGGCCCAATTGAAGGAAGGCAATGTTGACTTCGGTGCTTGTGTTGACATGCGACTCATTGCTCTACAGTACTAGCATCGAACACATCAGTACGTAGCATCAACAGGTTAGTGTTCATCACGAACGTGGTTTTGCAGTCAGTGCAATGTTTACAAATGCAGAGTTGGCAGATGCCCATTTGATGTACGGATTAGCACGGGGCAATAGCCGTGGCGCGGTACGTTTGTATCGAGACAGATTTCCAGAACGAAGGTGTCCCGACAGGAAGACGTTCGAAGCAATTGATCGGCGTCTTAGGGAGCGCGGAACATTCCAGCCTATGACTCGCGACTGGGGAAGACCTAGAACGACAAGGACACCTGCAATGGACGAGGCAATTCTTCGTGCAGTTGACGATAACCCTAATGTCAGCGTCAGAGAAGTTGCTGCTGTACAAGGTAACGTTGACCACGTCACTGTATGGAGAGTGCTACGGGAGAACCAGTTGTTTCCGTACCATGTACAGCGTGTGGAGGCACTATCAGCAGCTGATTGGCCTCCACGGGTACACTTCTGCGAATGGTTCATCCGACAATGTGTCAATCCTCATTTCAGTGCAAATGTTCTCTTTACGGATGAGGCTTCATTCCAACGTGATCAAATTGTAAATTTTCACAATCGACATGAGTGGGCTGACGAGAATCCGCACGCAGTTGTGCAATCACGTCTTCAACACAGATTTTCTGTGAACGTTTGGGCAGGCATTGTTGGTGATGTCTCGATTGGGCCCCATGTTCTTCCACTTACGCTCAATGGAGCACGTTATCATGATTTCATACGGGATACTCTACCTGTGCTGCTAGAACATGTGCTTTTACAAGTACGACACAACATGTAGTTCATGCACGATGGAGCTCCTGCACATTTCACTCGAAGTGTTCGTACGCTTCTCAACAACAGATTCGGTGACCGACGGATTGGTAGAGGCGGACCAATTCCGTGGCCACCACGCACTCCTGACCTCAACCCTCTTGACTTTCATTTATGGGGGCATTTGAAAGCTCTTGTCTACGCAACCCCGGTACCAAATGTAGAGACTCTTCGTGCTCGTATTGTGGACGGCTGTGATACAATACGCCATTCTCCAGGGCTGCATCAGCGCATCAGGGATTCCGTGCGACGGAGGGTGGATGCATGTATCCTCGCTAACGGAGGACATTTTGAACATTTCCTGTAACAAAGTGTTAGAAGTCACGTTGGTATGTTGTGTTGCTGTGTGTTTCCATTCCATGATTAATGTGATTTGAAGAGAAGTAATAAAATGAGCTCTAACATGGAAAGTAAGCATTTCCGGACACATGTCCACATAACATATTTTCTTTCTTTGTGTGTGAGGAATGCTTCCTGAAAGTTTGGCCGTACCTTTTTGTAACACCCTGTATAAGTGGAATGTAATGTATTATTTATTGGCATATCTTTGGAGACTGATATTGTTCTATTTCTGAGTCATCTGTAGTTGTTGCCTAAGGCGAAGACGGGCAATATTTGACAGAACAGGTAGCCATGGAATAGGCGTAGATTTGAGTGTTTCAGGTGTTAACCGCATTGTATCATTAAGAGGTACATCTATCTATTTAACACGACAGCTTTTAGCCCATACAAGAGAGCAACAAAGACCTGTGCTTGTGCCGCTATGCGTAGTGTCTTTGCGTGTGCTTCCCAGCTTGTTCCAGCAACTTTTTTTATCAAGCTGCTTCTGGTTTTCAGTTTTTGTTGTGTTGTTTCGAGGTGCTGTTTAATGGTCAGTGAGAGAGCTGGGTGTACTTCAAAATATTTCGGAAATGATTATGTTTTACTTTTCTATAGGAAACGAAGCCGTTTATAAGATATAAAGAATGGGGAAAAAGTGAAGGGATGGGTGTGATTTCATAACTTCAAGCCTCTCAGAGGGTTGTGGTAATGCAATGGCGAAAGCTGAAAATTTGTGTCGGACCGGGACTCGAACTCGAATTTGCCACTTCTTACGAGCGGTTGCCTTAACCGTTTTTTTTTGTTTTTTTTTTTTTTTGTTTTTTGTTTCCCCTGCCGGGAATCGAACCCGGGCCTGCTGGGTGAAAGCCAGCTATCCTAGCCACTTTTTTTTTTTTTTAAATCTCATTTTGTTCGCGTTTGATCGTTGCATCTGCTCGGGCTGGACGTCGTAAGACATCCGTTTAAGTTCGTTGTTGATCGATTAGCTCAGTTTTTTTATTACAGAGGGGTGCTAACCCTCTGACCGAACACGCTGAGCTACCGTGCCGGCACTTCGGCCATCCCGACACGGTCCATAATCGACTCAAATTTCCAACTTACGCACGCTCGACGTTTAGTTCTCTGCTTGCCATGCGGTTGCTCAGATGGAATCAGCATACTTCAGTTTTATGAGGGATCGCGCGTACCCTCCACTCCTTGTGATATTTTTATGGTAGCTGGACACTTGCTGAGTAACCGTTCGTCTTGCTCGTAGTGTGGCTATCGCCATGTCATCAGCATAACTGCATTAGATGATCATATTGTCTGTCAGAGGCGGCGAAAGACTTTAAAGATAAGTCAAACGGAATGTGTTTTTATCTTGAAAAGAGTTTGTAAGATGAACAGCAACACAAGAAAACTCATGGTTTAGGAGCGAATTTGAACTGAATAAAAAGATAGTGAGGGAATTCGACGAGGAAATGACATGCTGGAAATAGTAGACGACTTTTGATGTTAGGCAGCAAAATAACTGACGATGACAGAAGTGAAAAAATTTGAAAATGTAAAATGCTAATAGAAAGAAAAATAAAGAGAAATTTCTTAAAGTCGAATATAAACTTAAGTCTTTTCGGAAAGGTTTTGTCTTGACTATAGCGTTACACGAATGTAAAACATAGGCTAGCAAACAGTACAGAAAAGTGTTGATGGTTATGAAAGGTGGCGTTGCAGAAGAATGCTAAAAGTTACACATATAGATTGAGTAACAATGATGAGGTACTGAATCGAACCGAAGAGAAATTTATGGCATTACATGATTAAAAGAAGGGTACGGTTGACAGGACACAACCTGAGGTGAATTTAGTATCGGTCTTGATCGCATTAATTTTTTAAATAAATGACCGGTTGCGGTTCAATATGAACCATCCTCAGATCTGCAGACAACAGTAAAATAAGAAACTTCCTGGCAGATTAAAACTGTGTGACAGCTTTACTTCTGCCAGTACCTCGTCTCCTACCTTCCAAACCTTATAGAAGCTCTCCTGCGAACCTTGCAGAACTAGCACTCCTGAAAGAAAGGACTCAGATGGTAGAGCACTTTCCCGCGAAGGGCAAAGGTCCCGAGTTCGAGTCTCGGTCCGGCACACAGTTTTAATCTGCCAGGAAGCTTCATATCAGCGCACACTCCGCTGCAGAGTGAAAATCTCATTCTGGAAACATCCCCTAGGCTGTGGCTAAGCCATGTCTCCGCAATATCCTTTCTTTCAGGAGTGCTAGTTCTGCAAGGTTCTCAGGAGAGCTTCTGTAAAGTTTGGAAGGTAGAGACGAGATACTGGCAGAAGTAAAGCTGTGAGTACCGGGCGTGAGTCGTGCTTCGGTAGCTCAGATGGTAGAGCACTTGCCCGCGAAAGGCAAAGGTCCCGAGTTCGAGTCTCGGTCGGGCACACAGTTTTAATCTGCCAGGAAGTTTCATATCAGAGTGAAAATCTCATTCTGTAAACAGTAAAATAATTAATTAGCAAATATTCTACAAAAAATCAAAATGTCATACTATGCCCAACATTAAATGCACCAGGACGTATCTCATTCTATCGGTTACAAGAGTAACATGCTCAGCTATCAGCAAAATTTACTTGTTCCATCACATTATAAAAAAAAAAAGTTTGGTATAATACACGTTATTCCTATACCCCGGAATGCTATCGCAAACGGGTGCCGTCTCGTACATTTGTCACATTTGACTAAAACATGTACACCCACACTGAATTAATAATAATTGTTATTTATGTCTTTAGAATACTGTTCTTGGAGATACTTAATTAAAATCTATACCTTGTCAAGATTAAGCACCATTATAAACACATCGTAAAATTTTAGTAATTTAAAAGACAGTGGCGTCCATATCCATGGCGTTGCTGTAAGTGTGTGTTTCTCATGTGATCGCTGTATTGGTGTTGTGCCTAGGGATGTTCTAATACCATCAAGCCGGCGGCGGTGGCCGAGGTATTCTAGGCGCCACAGTCCGGAACCACGCGACTTCTACGGTCGCAGGTTCGAATCCTGCCTCGGGCATGGATGTGTGTGACGTCCTTAGGTTACTTAGGTTTAAGTAGTTCTAAGTTCTAGGGGACTGATGACCTCAGATGTTGAGTCCCATAGTGATCAGAGCCATTTGAACCTTTTGAACCAATACCATCAATATCAATACCTTCTCAAATGAGTGGCACACAAGTTATCCTTTGATGCTACTCATAAGTACATCAAAAGCATCGACATCTACTCATATCGATACTTCTAAAATTCTTTTACGCAAGTGATGCAATGCTGAGCATGTATTTACTTGCTTGCTTATTTTATGTAATGCAATAAAACACATTAAATATTATTTTGAGTAACTATAATAGTTAAACAAAAAAGCCGCAATGGATCAACAGAGACATTTTGGAAGGTTTCCCGGAAATAACAGTTACTGTATACATTTAGGAGACATCGAACTGGCACATACAATCACAGAAAATGCCAATAGGAAGGAAACAGAACAAAGTCAAGCTGGTCGTTGAGTAAGAATATAGAATCCAAGTAACCATTATTAGGAAGAAAAGTAAATTCAAGAAATTTTTTGTTCTAATCTTATAGGTTTTATGCAAAGTACGAATTTATGACGTAAATCAGAAAAATATGTAAAACCAAGTTTCACCATGTTTGTTGAAATACGATGCTTCCCAGCACTAGACGATTTAATTTTACTTTCGATGTATTATTTTCTCAAGGAATGTTGTAACTTCGAAAATCCAAATTTTAGTTAGTCGTAGCTGCATAGTCAATTAAATTCAATTACTGACAAACTTTAAAATAACGACTCATGACCTAGAAGGTAAGCCTGCACAGATATAATAATTTTTTATCAGAGGATGTCAAAAGAATTATTATTAGGCTCACACCGTCGACCATAAATTTAATAGACTGGCCCTGACGTCATTTTCGTGGCTCCAATATCTCTGGGCTGAAGTCACGTGAATGTTGGCAAAGCATGGTTGTTTCGTGTTGTGCTTATGGCTGTACTCAGCGTTTTGTCGGGGAAAGGGCATTACATTTCACGTGTAAGTGTGTCTAAGATAGTGCAGATGAGTTTATTGAAATCTGCTGAAGTGACTTTTATATGTTTTTTAAGTAAATTAAAGTGTTGAAAGTGATGCCTGTAAAGTCAAACTCATATTACATTTTGGAAAGTATCTGTGATAATTCGGTTACAGAAGTAAGTATAATCGTTTCTCGTTGCTACTCATAGGTTCCGTAAGGATGAAAACCGAAGGCAGCTTTGGATACAGGCCCTGAAACGGAAAAACTAAGCCGTTTGCACATACGCGCCTTTGCTCGAAGCACTTCGCGGAAAATTGTTTTGATAGGTTACTTATTATTTACAGTGTATATCTATAATTTGTATTTACAGTGTCTGTCATTTTTAAAAATGGTTCAAATGGCTCTGAGCACTATGGGACTTAACATCTGAGGTCATCAGTCCCCTAGAACTTAGAACTACTTAAACCTAACTAAACTAAGGACATCACACGCATCCATGCCCGAGGCAGGATTCGAACCTGCGACCGTAACGGTCGCGCGGTTCCAGACTGAAGCGGCTTTAACCGCGTGGCTACACTGGCCAGCTGTCATTTTTAAACCTAGGCTCCAAAATTATTTTCTGAGACTGCAAAGTCTCACCTTTCATCTAAAATATTTTTTTTAAACTGATAGTTTAAACTTTTGTAAAAATAGTGGGAACCGAACCTTTGAAGTGCACCTAAAATTGATACTCTAAAATGGACCTGCTCCTAAAGTAAACAATTTTGACACCTATAGTTGACAATTCCCATAGCCCATTTTCTTTTATAAGTGACTAAAGCTCGAAACGTGGCGACTACAATGTTTAAAGTTTTGACACGAGCCCACTCTTACTGTTGAAAAGAATTTTAACGACATTTTACTATAACTGATAATTTATAGTAATTTCGTCCCGCTGCCCACCAGAGTGGCGTTCGATGTATTTGTTAGATTTTATAAATGGTACTTTGAACAAATCCAGGTCAAATGTAGTTCTGGCATAATTTTTCACAAATAAAAAAGTAGTTTTTGTTGGAAGCGTTTGGCAGTCAATTGAGAAATGTGGGGAAAATCCGATACAAACATAGGATGGCAGACCGCTGATTTGAAATCTCGCCACGTTTTGCCAACAGTCACGTGGTTTATGTTGCAGCCACACTAGCCCCATAGCTGCTGCACAGCAAGGCCAATCTACTAGTATCTATGGTCCAAGACCACCTACAATACATCAGACCACAACACAGAAACGAAGATGGCGGCCGTCTTAGGCCAAGTATTTCAGCGCTACCCTAATACGAATAATTTACAAACTTCATAAATGGAAAGTAGATTCTAAATTGCGTAATAAATGTATTGTTATGTATTTTTCTATCTTCAAACTTAAATAAAAAGTTGTCACTAAAGCCACAAATTACGTAATAAGTACTATGACTAAGTAAAATTATGAGACACAACTCAAAATCAAATCCAAAAAAACTGTTACACAACACATATAAATGGCATATTTGGACACTAATAATACTTTGCAACATAGAAGCTACATAGCAATAATAAATGAAGCGTGTAACTAAAGCTCAAAATTGTATTAAACAATATGCAGTTAATTCTAGTCACTGTCATTACGTAATATGTTAGAAGTGGTTTGATTTTGAGTACCTGTTGGATTTATTTGCTGCTCAGCTTGGCCACTTTGCGTTATGTTATTTTTGCTGCAATGTCTTCATGAGTTCCTCTTTTTTGTTTGACTAGTGTTCGAGCAATTTCCCTTGAAACACACTTTTCATTTAACAGTTTTGTGTAATTATTAATAAAAATATTTGAAAGCACTTTAATACTTTTCTTGATTATTGTCTTTAAAGGTATGCCACATTTGCATACATCACTGAGATTACTAATGGCATTTTCACACAATTCAGTTCCTAAGGCAAGTACTGCATCTCTCTGATTTTCAAGTTTTAGATATTCTGGTTCATATGTGCTACTAATCAGAACTTAAAAAAAGTTTATATATATTACAACACAAGGAAATCATTATAGAAGAAGGACACTTCAATCCCCCACGATTCAGTTGGTTGAAATAGGAAAGGAGTTCTTTGGTTTCACACTGCAACAAAATTTCATCCTGTGTCTGCAACATTTCTTCACAGCCTGAACATTTTCCACCTTTTTGCAGCTTCTCAAGCACTGTTTTGCTGGTGTAGCTAGCAATACAAACCAAGACTTTCAAGTTTTCATCCATCATGAGAATGTTTGCTAGTTCCTCTAAAGCAGGTTCTAATTTATCTACATTTTCATACATTTGGTGTTTTATGCTGTAATTTACTTTTGCTGCAAAATCATTTAATGTAAATTCATCATGTTTAGTAGATGTGAGCTTTAGTAGACTTATTACTTTCAGTTTCCTCTCAGATTCCAAGATTTGCTCAACTGAAACATTATATGTGCAGCCACTTAGCCTTCTATAACCTCCAAATCTTGCTTCCAAAGCATCCGTGTGTAATTTTGCTGTAAGAATATAGGACCAGTTGTAAGTGTTAATAATGTATCTGCATAACTGAACTGTTGTTGCAAGTGTGTGAGAAAGCAGTATATGTTTCATTGGTTAATTTTCCATGAGTAGTCAATGCATGCCAGATATCAAGAAATGTTTTCAATGTTTCAAGAAACACAAGTTTGGAGTCAGTAGGTCCAGTGATTGGGCTAGAATTATCATCTGATGTGTATTTGCCTTTCATGGGATGCTGTACATTAGAAACTGTCCACCATTTAATGATTAATTTCAAAAACTTAATAGTGCCATCAGAACTCTCAATCCCCTGACTTTTCAAAATTTCTAGTGCTGCTACATTTTTAGAATAAAAAACACTGAGAGGAAGGGTAACATTCTGTCTCTCAATAGAAGTTGGATACACTGCCTTTCTCATTAGCTTTGGGGCAAGTTTCAACAGTTTATTTTTCTCAGAATGAAACAGGTTCCTTAAATCTGAAAACTTTGCTTCAGTGACAGTATATTCACACACAGCATTCCCTTCATCACTGTGTAGAAAGGTATTGATGAAAGCAAATGTATCCTCAATATTTGGCATTAAGAAGGATTCATTTTTTCCATTCAACCAGTTATTTCTGATACACTTAAGCAAGTGCACATTGTCAAACAGAAGAAAGAGAAATTTGGATGGAGCTACTGGATTTGTAATACACGGCTGTAAAGTGCCACCACACATAAGCTGATACATTTTTCTATTAGGGCTATGGTTATCTGTTACCAGGCATATAACGTCATAATGAAGCTCATGCATTAACTTTAATACATCAATTGTCATTTTCAGTAGAGTATCAGAATTAACATTTTTTACAGGAAAGAGAGCTATTACTTCTTTGTAATCAGAATGTTAAGATGATACCATGAAAACCTGCATTGTACCTGCTGTTGTGGTATCTGAAGTATTCTCATCTACACCAAGTATCTTTCCTGCCTTATAAGAGAATTTTGAATTAACATAAACTTCATCTAGCATCACTGAAATTACCTTGTCACTTCCCTGAAGAAATTTATTTTTCTCTCTCAAAAAAGCTACCTGTGATGGACCAATACAAGGTTTATTAGGGCCCATTTTGCATAGAAACTGCCTTAAATAGACAGGATGAGGTAATGTTAACACATTTGTTTCTCTCAAGTGATGGTAGGCACCAGGAAATGAAAAGCAAATGGTTGCTGCCCATATCAAAAGTTCAGGAGAATATCTACTTTGCTTCGTTATTGCAAGTTGTAATTGCTCCAAAACAAATTCTATTTTAGGTGCTATTTCAGCTTTCAGTGCTTGTTTGAGAACACTGACTAAAATTATAATCTCGTCAATGGTAACAGTAGAGTTATCTGTGAAACCATTTAGGTGACTCACCAGATTGTCAAATTTCGTCCACTTGTCACATTTCAAGTTCTCTTCGTCCCCAGACTGTAGTATCCATTTCAAGGTTTCTATAGGCAAACACACATTTTTGTGAAACACTTTTACTTCCAAGGAACTTGATATCTTGAAGCACATTGAAACTAATGGCACATCACTGACTGAATCATCCTTTAATTTAATGAAAGATACGTAGTCATTCTTTACTAAAATTGTAAATGGACAAACATTCCTTTTCTGCACTTCGCTTTTAAAATGCTGAAAGTCTGGTATATTGTCATTTTTGCACCACTTGCTGAAACTACATTCATCACGTTCCAGTAGCTGTTGAACACGATCTTCAGGATTCTTTCTTTCCCTAGGAACTGGTACTGTGTGATAAGAAGGTTGATTAGGAAAGATGGTTGGAATTGCATCATTTGTTAGTTTTGGTATTTTTCGTGGCACACGAATTGGTTCACTATTTTCCACAGGAAAAATGTCTTCCCTAACCACAAACTTGGGCTCAAAATGCTTAATGCATACCACAGCTTTATCGTTCACTTCAAAATTATCTCTATGAATTAGTTTAATCCATTTGTTCCTCAGTGCTGTTTCCTTGGGAAAATTAAATGTTGAGGTATCGTATGTTTTGCCGTAATTGGATTTACATCCTGGTACACAACAGCTACGACCCATCGCAAGAACAGTTCACACTTTAAATTATGCCGAACTTACTACAGAATCTAGAAAATAAATACTAGCGTAGCACTTGTGACGACATTCACAGCATATAGCACAAATAACAGCTAGTAATAAATGCTTTCGCTTCTCTTGAACATCACGTATACAATGTTACACACACGCGTTATGGAAACACAAGCACGCTGGTTTGTTTCCCCCACGATTGCCGCCATATTGTCAACTATCGATATCTGCCTTAAGGTCCGATTTATTGTAGGTGGTCTTCGATGAACAGTCCTGGCGGACGAAGGGAAGCGTAGGAGGCCCAGACACAAGCAGTCACTACTAACTACTCGGATATGCGCGTAAAATTGATTCGATACTTTTCTTTTGATACCGAGTAACTATCGATATAATGATACAATTCTGTACCGAAACCCAAGTATCGAATACTTACTTGTATTTACTTGTATCGGAACATCTCTATTTGACACAATTACGAGTAGTAAAAATTCTGGGCTATTATGCCGTGGTTGTTTGGATTGTGAATCGGACACTCAAAGAAGTCAAGATCGCCCTGGAAAATGGCCTCGGCAGATGGGGACGACACGTTTTAATGTGAAATTTATCCGACCACAGCATGATAGCCCGGAATATTTTATTAATTGTGACATTTTTGGTAGTGAAAGTTAATGTTTTAGAATCCCTAGTTGTGCCGCGAGCGATAGTGGAAGAGACCGCGCAGGAGGGTCCCTTCACCGATGTCAGACGCAGCGTACGTGTTAGATGTCCAGTCGCAAACGTTCCTTATCTGTCGCCTTGGGTATAAAATGCAACAATCATCAGATTAGTAAGTCATTATAAATTCTGAAATAAGCATTGTGATCGAATTCGGTGTGTTCATTGAGAATCAGATTTGGATCTTGCTTTTTGTGAGTACAAATTTCAAGTTGCTCCGAGACGTTAAGGCATCGTCCCTTTTGAGCTCTGACAAGGGAAACTCCGCATCGCACCTCCCTCAGATTTAGTGATAAGATGGCGCATTGGATAGCCCGTCATAAACTGAACACAGATCAAGCATGAGAACAGGAAGAAGGCGCACTGAACTGTGAAAAAAGAAGCAGAATAGAAACAGTGAACGGTCCATGCTCAAGATGAGCAAAATCGAGTGAACTGCAAGAACCAAGGCCTCGTGGTTGTGTGGCCTCGGTGTAGGACTGCAAAGTGGGAGATCAGTGTACAAACCTTCCTCGTGGCCCAATTTTATTTTTTTTTTTTTTGCACAAAATTATGAACTTTCTGTCCAGTCATTTGAGGTGTCTGTTCTCCTTCTGCACTCTTGGGAATTGTCATACGATACATTCGTTATAGGATATGATTCGAGTGGTAAGAATATATTATCGTCACAAGGGAATGTCAGAAATAGTGAGAGCAGATGAGGTGCTGCATAGACCGCCCACAGAAATCAAAACAACAAATAAACGAGTGAACTATGTTACAACAAAGGAATGCAATAGACAAATTTCCAAAACGGGATGTGAGAGTCATAACATGCGGTACTTGTGTAGAACAAGTAGGAAGTGCGTAGGTCCGGAGGTACTTTCCTTACACATCGCTGTTGCAAACAGATGTTACAACACGACACTGGCACAAATTTGAATACAGCGAGCAGACACATCAGTGACCGGACGGACAGATCATAATTTTGTGCTGCTCGAGCATCATCAGCTAAAATATCCGATAAAGTAGAAGGCAGGGACAGGACAACACAAGATTGACTAAAGCGGGGACACGACAATAAAACACGGCGCACTGTTAATGCTTGGCCACAAGGGCACTGCGTGGCTGGGTCACCGGAGAGCAGGTAGCGGTGGCTAAACCGGCAATACACACATCGCATGAAAGAGATTTTTTTTTTTTGTTGGGGTTTAAGGGCGCTCAACTACTGAGGTCATTTGCGCCCAGTCACAATTGTTAGAGCACATAGAATCTAGTAAAACTTAAGGGGTCGGGGGGGGGGGTCACCAGAAAGTCCTTACAAAGATGCAGATAAAATAAGTAAAAGAGTTAGATGTCTTTGGACAAGCCAGTCAAAGTTATAGAACGAAGAACACGAGCAGCTGCTCGAGCGTCATCAGCTAAAATATCCGATAAAGTAGAAGGCAGGGACAGGACAACACAAGATTGACTAAAGCGGGGACACGACAATAAAACACAGCGCACTGTTAATGCTTGGCCACAAGGGCACTGCGTGGCTGGGTCACCGGAGAGCAGGTAGCGGTGGCTAAACCGGCAATGCCCAATCCGCAACCTGGTCAGAAGGACCTCTTCTCGCCGAGATGGTCGGGAGGAGGTTGTCCAAGCAGTTGGGAATGGTTTTACTGCCCGGAGCCTGTTTCCTTGAAGTGAGGACCAAGTATCCCACCACAACGACACAAGCCTCTTACAAACAACCCCACAAACGTCAGATGACGGGACACAATGGGAGGCTGGCCAAGGCAGGAGGACTGCAGCCTTGGCTGCAGCATCAGCAGCCTCATTCCCAGGCACTCCTACATGGCTGGGAACCCACAGAAAGCTGACAGGAGAGCCACCATCAGCAAAAGAATGGAGGGACTGCTGGATCCGTTGCACAAAGGGATGGACCGGATAGGGAGCTCCAAGGCTCTGAAGAGCACTGAGTGAATCAGAGCAGAGTACATACGATGAATGGTGGAGGCGGCGGGCATACTGAATGGCCTGATGGAGAGCAAAAAGCTCGGCCGTAAAGCTGGAACATTGGTCGAGGAGCCGGTATTTAAAGGTGACGGCCCCAACGACAAAGGCACAGCCGACACCATCGTCAGTTTTGGAGCCATCGGTGTAAATAAAGGTGTGACTGGCAGGTCGAGCACAAAGTTCAACAAACCGTGAGCAATACACTGCAGCTGGAGTACCCTCCTTCGGGAGCGAGCTGAGGTCGAGATAAATATGAACTGGAGCCTGGAGCCAAGGTGGTGTCGGGCTCTCACCCTCTCTGAAGGTGGTAGGGAGGGCAAAATCCAATTGTTGAAGCAGGCGACGGAAGCGGGCTCCAGGGGGCAGCAGGGCAGACACATACAACCCGTACTGACAGTCGAGAGGATCGGCGAAGAAGGACTGATAAGAGGGGTGGTCGGGCATTGACAACAGCCGGCAGGCATACTGACACAGCAGTACATCGCGCCGGTAGGTCAATGGTAATTCGGCAGCTTCAGCATAAAGACTCTCGACGGGACTAGTGTAGAAGGCTCCGGTCGCAAAACGTAACCCCCGATGGTGGATGGAGTTGAGACGGCGTAAGAGGGATGGCCGAGCAGACGAGTAGACAAAGCTCCCATAATCCAGCTTCGATCGGACTATGGACCGATACAAGCGAAGCAGGACAGTGCGATCCGCTCCCCAAGATGAACCACTAAGAACTCTGCGGACATTAAGGGAACGTGTACAACGGGCCGCCAAATAAGAGACGTGTGGAGACCAACAAAGTTTCCTGTCCAATGTGAGCCCTAGAAACTTAGTTGTTTCCACGAATGGGAGAACAACGGGACCGAGATGTAAGGATGGCGGAAGGAACGCTTTATATCGCCAAAAGTTGATACAAACCGTCTTCTCTTCAGAGAACCGGAAACCATATGCCACGCTCCATGAGTATAGGCTGTCTAGACAACACTGAAGGCAGCGCTCCAGGAGGCATGTTCTCTGGGCACTGCAGTAGATCGCGAAGTCATCGACAAAGAGAGAGCCTGAGACATTAGGTGGAATGCAATCCATAATTGGATTGATCGCGATGGCAAAAAGGGCTATGCTCAAGACGGAGCCCTGAGGCATTCCGTTCTCCTGGAGGAAGACGTCGGACAATACGGAACCCACACGTACCCTAAACTTTCGATCTGTTAAAAAGGAATCAATAAAAAGGGGCAGGCGACTGCGTAGACCCCACCTGTGCATAGTGCGGAGGATACCTCCTCTCCAACAGGTATCATAAGCCTTCTCCAAATCGAAGAACACGGCTACCGTTTGGCGCTTTCGCAAAAAGTTGTTCATGATGAATGTCGACAAGGTCACAAGGTGGTCAACAGCGGAGCGGCGGTGACGAAAGCCGCATTGGACATTGGTAAGTAGCCATCGAGATTCAAGAATCCAGACTAACCGAGCGTTAACCATGCGCTCCATCACCTTACAGACACAGCTTGTAAGAGAAATGGGGCGGTAACTTGAAGGAAGGTGTCTATCCTTCCCGGGTTTGGATATAGGAACAACGACGGCGTCACGCCAACACATGGGGACCTGACCTTCGGTCCAGACGCGATTGTAGGTACGAAGAAGGAAGCTTTTGCCCGCCGGAGAAAGGTGTGCCAGCATCTGAACGTGAATGGCATCTGGCCCCGGAGCAGAGGACTGGGACAGTGCAAGCGCACGTTCGAGTTCCCGCATAGTAAAGGGGGCATTATAAGTTTCCAGATTCAACGAGTGGAAGGAAGCTCCACGAAAAAGCGGCCGAAGGCGTTGGAGACAGTCACAGAGGATCAACAAGGACCTCATTACCTGAGTTCAGGCAAGGTACCGAGGAGTGGGCCTTAATGCCCGACAGCCGGCGCAGGCCACCCCAAACGACAGAAGAGGGAGTAAAACTGTTAAAGGAGCTGATGAAAGAGGCCCAACAAGCTTTTTTGCTGTCTTTGATGACTCTACGGCATTGCGCTCGGAGTCGTTTGTATCCAATAGAATTCGCCAACGTAGGATGGCGGCGAAAGGTGCGTAAAGCACGTAGTCGAGCACGGATAGCGTCTCTACAAGACTCATTCCATCAGGGGACGGATACGTGACGTGAAGAAGAGATAGTATGAGGAATGGAACGTTCGGCAGCATTGATAATAATAGCCGTGAGGTATTAGACCTGACTGTCACAACTGAGAAAATCGTGGTCCGGAAAGGTCGCCAGGGAGGAGTAAAGTCCCCAGTCAGCTTTCAGTATGTTCCAGCTCGAAGGACATGGGGATGGGGTGTGGTGCAGGAGACGAACGACACAGGGGAAGTGGTCGCTCGAATAGGTGTCAGAAAGGACATACCACTCGAACCAACGGGCAAGAGTGGTAGAACAGATCGAAAGGTCCAAGTGGGAGTAGGTATGAGTAGAGTCCGAGAGGAAAGTCGGGGCGCCAGTATTGAGGCAGACAAGATTGAGATGGTTGAAGACATCCGCCAAGAGGGAGCCTCTTTGACAGGATGCAGGAGAGCCCCACAGGGGATGATGGGCATTGAAGTCGCCAAACAATAAAAACGGCGGAGGAAGCTGAACAATCAGGTGCATTATGTCAGCCCGACTAACTGCGGATGACGATGGAGTGTACACGGTACAAACTGAAAAAGTAAAGGCTGAAAGAGTAATACGGAGAGCTATTGCTTGGAGTGGGGTGGTCAATGGGATGGGATGGTAATAGACATCGTCCTGAACGAGCAACATGACCCCACCATGAGCTGGAATACCGTCCACAGGGGTGAGGTCATACCGCTCCGAGGTATAGTGGGTAAAGGCAATACGGTCAGTTGGGCGCAACTTGGTTTCCTGGAGACCAAGGGCGAGCGGACAGTGCAGGCGGAGGAGCAGTTGTAATTCCTCCCATTTAGATCGAATACCTCTTATGTTCCAATGTAACAAGGCCATCGCTAGTCAGAAAAAAGGGGGGAAAGAGATGGGGGAAGAGCTGGTCACCTCGACGGCCGCGGAGGGCCAGGTTTCAAGGGAACAACGCTACAACCGGCGGGAGGCGGATCCTGTTCCATCGAGTCGTCGCCAGCTGCGGCCGCTGTCCCGGGTTGCGTAGGAGGGGCATCATCATCTGCCGACAGAGGTCAACTGAGCACCTGGCAGAAGAGCATCCCGGCGAAACTGCGGACGGCCGGGAGCAGCGACTCACGGATGGAGTGTCAGACAAAACGCGCCAGGGTGGAGAGGGGGATAGAGACTTCTTCTTGGAGGCCTTCTTGGAAGTCCGAGGAGGCACAGGGATGGTGGGCTGGACCCGAAGAAGGTCCTCACGCGTGGGGTCTGTTTTGGAACGCCGGGGTCCGGAACGTTTCCCCGATGGACACCTGAGAAGAGGATCGCTTCTCAGGCGGCAGGGGGGGGGGATGAGGAGGAAGGGTGGCCCCTGGGGCAGAGGGGGCGGGGGCCGCGGGGGAGGAGGATTTGGAAGGGAGGGATTTGAGAGGCGGAGGGATAGACCCCGGATGGGGGGGAGGAGGTGGAGGGGGGACAGGATAGGGGTGAGGATACTGTGGAAGGAGTGGACATGACTGAGGCAAATGAAGTTGTCAACGTCATGGGATGGAGGCGGTCATACTTCTTCCTGGCCTCAGAATAAGAGAGACGATCCAAAGTTTTGAGTTCTTGAATCTTCTTCTCCTTCTGGTATGCGGGGCAGTCTAAAGATCTAGGCGAGTGGATGCCAGGACAATTAACGCACCGAGATGGTGGGATGCATGTATGTTCCTCATGAAGAGGACATCCACAATCGCCACAAAGGGGCTCAGCCTCACACCGTGATGACATGTGCCCAAAGCGCAAATACTGAAAGCAGCTCATAGGAGGCGGGACGTAAGGTCGCACGTCGCACCGGTAGCACATCACCTTTACCTTCTCCGGGAGAACGTCCCCCTCAAAGGCAAGGATAAAGGCCCCGGTGTCGATGCAACGGTCTTTGGGGCCGCGCTGGACTCGCCGGACGAAATGCACGCCTCGGCGCTCCAGGTTGGCCCTGAGCTCCTCATCAGATTGCAGCAGGAGGTCCCAATGAAAAATAACCCCCTGCGTCCTATTCAGTGCCAGATGCGGGACAATGGACACTGGGATGTCCCCTAGTCAGTCGCACGCCTGGAGCGCCGCCGACTGTGTGGCGGAGGTGATCTTTATAAGAACGGACCCCGAACGCATTTTACTGAGAGCCTCGATTTCCCCGAAGATGTCCTCGATGTGCTGAACAAAGAACATGGGCTTGGAGGTGGCGAACGTCGCCCCATCGGTCCGAGAACAGACCAAATAGCGGGGGAAGTACCTCGCCCCAAGCCGGCGGGCCTGTCCTTCCTCCCAGGGAGTGGCCAAGGGGGAAAGGGCAGGAGAACCAGAACCAGAGACAGTGCCTTTCTTTTTAAAAGACTCGGCCGCCGAACGACCTGATACATGTTGACGTTTCATCTGCGAAACGTCCGCCCCGATACCACCCACTCCGACCAGGGGCTCTCCCCACGGGCGCCACCCAGCCTCAGCAAGGGCCACCTGGCAGGATGACCGTTGCCGGGAGTCCTGATGCCCCAAGGAGAGGGGCATCTACTCCTTGGCCGACGTGGGGAGGGTGCAGCTCAGGTATCGGCAGTACGATCCCTGTGTTGTCAGGGGGCTACAACCTAGAGGGTACATGACGACCCCACCACAACGGGCTGGCTACCGTGCTGGATTTCGGTGCCATGGAAAGTCCATCATGATCGTAGGTGCAGATGGGGACGCACTATGGGTGTAACTTGTACAACCCATCAGGCGTTTAGGCCCAATTTGAGGAATAGTGGGTATGGTTACAACGCCGTTACAATGCTGAGTGCCAAGGTCTTAGTGCACGGAGGACCAGTGATACACCACGTAAGGCGTCCTTCCCTAAAAGGCACGTACTTCTGTAGAATTTTGAAAAATGGAGGTCAAACCCCAAGGGGGACAATCACACGGAAGGCCGAAACGGTTGAAACTCCTTTTAGTCGCCTCTTACGACAAGCAGGAATACCTCGGGCCTATTCTTACCCCGGACCAGCAGGGGGGGCACGAAAGAGATTTGAACACGGATCCAACACCGTGACGCCGTGGCTACGGAACTTCGCTCGGTGTTGCACATCATAGGCTTGGACCATTCACTGTTTCTATTTTGTTTCTTTTTTCACAGTTTAGTACACCTCCTTCCTGTTTGCATACTGGATGTGTAAGGCTGTGTTTGCTCTCTGAATCTGGTTGCGAAATTCCTCCCCGTTTCCCCCATGTACCTGTGTACTGCAGTGATTGCATTTACGCACGGCGGTTGTCAGCAGACGACTGGCAGGCTCGCTGAACAACACCCCTACAGCGACCATATGACGGCCGCGTGGGGTAGCCGCATGGTCTGGGGCGCCTTGCCACGGTTCGCGCGGCTGCCCCTGTCGGAGGTTCGAGTTCTCCCTCGTCCATGGATATGTGTGTGTGTGTGTGTGTGTTGTCCTTAGCGTAAGTTAGTTTAAGTTAATTGCGGGAGTCTACATATTCAACGTAAGGACTCGGCTTTAAACATTTTAGAAGAAATAGAAATCACCCGCAGCATTTGCCGTGATCCGTCTGGCATTTTGAACGAGCAAACTGCGCTTAAGCACTAAGTCCTGCTGAATAACTTTTCATTTCTGAAGCAGCGTCCAGCCTCATTTCCCTCAAAATGGCTCTGAGCACTATGGGACTTAACATCTGAGGTCATCAGTCCCCTAGAGCTTAGAACTACTTAAACCTAACTAACCTAAGGACATCACACACATCCATACCCGAGGCAGGATTCGAATCTGCGACCGTAGCGGTCGCGCGGGTCCGGACTGAAGTGCCTAGAACCGCTCGGCCACACCGTCCGGCTTCATTTCCTTCTCTTTCAGGTCCCTGATTTCTATACGCCATACATGTATACTATTTTTTATCGGGTCAGTGTTTTTTGTGGCCTTCAATAGGCTTAACGAATCTAGGGCATAAGCCTGTTTCCTATAGTGAGGTCCGGAACGTCCACCCAGTTCATTTTACACAGCTGTAAAATTGTACTCTCTTAGTAAAAGAAGCATGTTTTCATTTTATCCTATGAATATGGCGCATTATAGTACTGTGGCATTATATGTGCCCTGCCCTCACTTATTAAACATTTACCTGTCTTTCATGATAAGTGCGTCTCAGCCGGCCGGAGTGGCCGAGCGGTTAAAGGCGCTACAGTCTGGAACCGCACGACCGCTACGGTCGCAGGTTCGAATCCTGCCTCGGGCATGGATGTGTGTGATGTCCTTAGGTTAGTTAGGTTTAGGTAGTTCTAGGGGACTTATGACCACAGCAGTTGAGTCCCATAGTGCTCAGAGCCGTCTTAAGTGCCTCTCAGGTCTTATCTAATGAAACCTCGATTAGTTGTCGACTGTTGGTTAGCAGTTTTAAATTGACCCCACTTTTAATGCGTCCTTTTAATGCTATTGCTGCTAGCTATTGATTGGCATATTACTTTCTGACAGTATAGACTAAGGTTTCGCTACTTTCCTTGTTGATCAGTAACGAGAGTTTGTAAATAGTAGTGGCACATGCTGCTGTTCTTTTAACTGATGACTGTGGCTCGTTGTTGCACGTTGCCACTTATATATCCCCACTAAATTAAAACTTGTTTGCAACTCATGTAAAAGGAAAGTTTCATTGCGCTTTACGGTTTATATAAGTTTATAGAAGCCCAGAACAAGTCAAGTTAGACAGTGCCACCATACCCAGCACTTGCGATCAAGCATTCTTAATTGAAATAACTAACTGCCGTGGTGCACCACTTCACTATTCTACACAAGTGAAGTGCCCTACTTCACACAAACGTGCTCCACAATAACAGCCAGAAAAATGGAAACAAAACGTTATAAAAACCTTTAAACTCAACAAAGCAACACCAATTATAAAAAAGACAATTGATCTCACACTACCCTGCACTTTCAGGAAGAGTCTGAGCATACAACAGCACACCGCAGGGATGCGTCGATGTTCCACACTACAAGTTTCACCGTTTTGGAAACCATAACAGGGCGGCAGTCCACCAGTTCTTCCCTTTTTTTATTAATCCGATAACAACAACGAGATAAAAAATGGAAGCGTTCCACCATCTCGAGAGGTTGCCGTTTCCGTCCGGCAGGTAGGCGCTATAAAACTCTTTTGCAAATAACATGTAAGGTGGTCATGTCATTTTGATTTTTGTAAGTCATTGATATGAACTTCAGAGAGAGAGCAAGTTATCTTTGGTCTTGTCGTGGTACAGTCTTTGCTCTGCACAGTCTGATACATTGTTAGTTGAAGTGTGGTAGGCGATAGACTTATTTAGTAGTGCTGGCTCAAATGGCTCTGAGCACTATGGGACTTAACATCTGAGGTCATCAGTCCCATAGAACGTAGAACTACTTAAACCTAACTAACCTAAGGACATCACACACATCCATGCCCGAGGCAGGATTCGAACCTGCGACCGTAGCGGTCGAGAGGTTCCAGACTGTAGCGCCTAGAACCGCTCGGCCACAACAGCCGGCATTTAGGAGTGCTGTGTTGACTTGTGGAAGTATCTGCTAGATGAAGAAAGGACAGCAAGAATGAGTATGATGTATACAATGAAAGGTGAAAGGAAAAAAATATTTTGAATAATATTATTTTTGAAGAGAAGTTTGAGGTAAGACTGCGGCATTGCGCAGCTAGGAATGATTATTGTCAGCTAGTTAACTAGCAGAGAGCTGAGAGAAAGACCATCCCACTTCCCTGAATCATAGATTTGCTTATTAATTGATTAACCTGTTTGAAATTTATAGAAATTCGCTGTTAACTTCGTACCATTTTAAAATTATTATTCACTTTCTCAAGCATACCATTGTTCGGACCAATGTTATGTGTGAAGATCACGCGAAGTTTTATTCTGTCATTTTGAATATATATACTTGATTCTAAAATCGGTGTCTTGGAATATCATTTCACTGTTTGTCATTATGCATTACCACATGTAACAGTTTGAATATGTATTTCGAATCAGAAATCTAGCTTGGCCGCTGCCTTCTTGCTCTGTTTGCTGTCGCGCTGTCGTGAAATCTGAAACAGTGTTTTCAAGACACGATGCAAGTGGAAATCTTGATTAGAGACAGATAACTGTTTTACTTCAGTTGCATTCAGATCAGTTAGAGTTCAGTTCAAATTAGATCTGTTCAGTCGGAGGTTATCATACGAATGTAAGTTGGATAACAGTTTGTGAAGACAGTTTTTAGTAATATGTACACTTTTATAGAGTGGGAGGTAAATTTGGGCTAAATTCCATACAGAAACAAAATATAGAGAGCACATTACAAATAGACTTACACAACCAATGTCCTTACAGTAATCGACAGGGTGGCACCAAACAACCTCTCGAAGGCTGCGTGCAATATCGGAGTTTCCTCCTTGTAACTTGAAGTAAACGTTTTGAGTCGTTTTTCACGGCTTTAAGGCACCGTTAACCATACTGCTGACAACATTGAAGCTACATGCAACAGAAAGTGACCGACCACTGAATAACCACCACTCTGGGCTACTAATTACACAAGCCTGTACCTTGACTGTGGCCAACGCAATAACGAGAAACACAGAGCAACAACGTTGGGACCATTCATAAGACGACGTGCTCACTTACACGAGACCGCAGAGGTTATCAGCACACTAAAGCCGCGCTATTGAAACCCACAACCCTGGCCAATACCAGCTCTGCATCGTTTCCGCAGTTGCAAGCTAACGACTTTCTTTTGAAATCGTGACTTTAATAAATGGCAAGGTACTGTTAATCAGAGCACAGGTATAAGTTGTGATCTAAATGACAATGGATTTATTCAGCCTTAACATCACAAGACAACAAAAATGACTAAAGAAACGTCACACAAACGTTTTTATTTGACAAACGCTTTCACTAACATGGGGTTTATGGTGGACAAAGTGATCAGCTGGGGATCGACACACGACACTAACCGGAACACTAATCGCTTTATCTGACTTCATACACGCGAATCCGGGTTATGGCACAAAAACTACGCCGCCATCAAACATCTATACTCTACTATCCCCCCCCCCCCCTCCCTTCCAAAAAAAGAAAAATATGGTTCGAAAGAACAGGGAGCTGAGAAATATATATTGGAGCCCTACGCCGTAGCAGCTAATACTTTACCCTCCTGCTAGTCAGGGCGACACACCATGGTGTGTTCATCTACATCTACATTGATACTCCGCAAGCCACCCAACGGTGTGTGGCGGAGGGCACTTTACGTGCCACTGTCATTACCTCCCTTTCCTGTTCCAGTCGCGTATGGTTCGCGGGAAGAACGACTGTCTGAAAGCCTCCGTGCGCGCTCTAATCTCTCTAATTTTACATTCGTGATCTCCTCGGGAGGTATAAGTAGGGGGATGCAATATATTCGATACCTCATCCAGAAACGCACCCTCTCGAAACCTGGAGAGCAAGCTACACCGCGATGCAGAGCGCCTCTCTTGCAGAGTCTGCCACTTGAGTTTATTAAACATCTCCGTAACGCTATCACGGTTACCAAATAACCCTGTGACGAAACGCGCCGCTCTTCTTTGGATCTTCTCTATCTCCTCCGTCAGACCGATCTGGTACGGATCCCACACTGATGAGCAATACTCAAGTATAGGTCGAACGAGTGTTTTGTAAGCCACCTCCTTCGTTGATGGACTACATTTTCTAAGGACGCTCCCAATGAATCTCAACCTGGTACCCGCCTTACCAACAATTAATTTTATATGATCATTCCACTTCAAATCGTTCCGCACGCATACTCCAAGATATTTTACAGAAGTAACTGCTACCAGTGTTCGTTCCGCTATCATATAATCATACAATAAAGGATCCTTCTTTTTATGTATTCGCAATACATTACATTTGTCTATGTTAAGGGTCAGTTGCCACTCCCTGCACCAAGTGCCTATCCGCTGCAGATCTTCCTGCATTTCGCTACAATTTTCTAATGCTGCAACTTCTCTGTATACTACAGCATCATCCGCGAAAAGCCGCATGGAACTTCCGACACTATCTACTAGGTCATTTATATATATTGTGAAAAGCAATGGTCCCATAACACTCCCCTGTGGCACGCCAGAGGTTACTTTAACGTCTGTAGACGTCTCTCCATTGATAACAACATGCTGTGTTCTGTTTGCTAAAAACTCTTCAATCCAGCCACACAGCTGGTCTGATATTCCGTAGGCTCTTACTTTGTTTATTAGGCGACAGTGCGGAACTGTATCGAACGCCTTCCGGAAGTCAAGAAAAATAGCATCTACCTGGGAGCCTGTATCTAATATTTTCTGGGTCTCATGAACAAATAAAGCGAGTTGGGTCTCACACGATCGCTGTTTCCGGAATCCATGTTGATTCCTACATAGTAGATTCTGGGTTTCCAGAAATGACCTGATACGCGAGCAGAAAACATGTTCTAAAATTCTACAAGAGATCGACGTCGGAGATATAGGTCTATAGTTTTGCGCATCTGCTCGACGACCCTTCTTGAAGACTGGGACTATCTGTGCTCTTTTCCAATCGGCGACTGAAGTCAGACAGCCGCAATCTTATTATTGGCCCACGCCCAAAGAATGCAAGTACGCGGTCTCGCGATCGGTTAATTCAGAATGCAGGTACTTCCCTGTCTTAAGAACATGAAGCGGCATAACACCGAATCAGAAGTAAGACTGCCCTGCAATCTCTCACAAACCCACAACCCTGGCCAATACCAACTCCGCATCGTTGCCGTAGTGCCCGTATCCAACGCTGCGTTCGTTAACACGGGCAGTCAGGAACTGAGAGCCGGCCCTAGGGTGTACACCTCGCAGCCACCGCAGACGCCTCTGGTCCCACCGCATCGCACCGCGCACGCCTAGGATGCCAAACACTCCTTGGAATACAAAAGAACTACAAAAGGTGGCGTGAGATTCCAAATTACTGGGGGGAGAAGACCAACAGGAACAACGGAATGGTTAAACTGGTGATGGAAACAAGTGTGTGCGCGTGGAACCTGAGGAGCATAAAACAAATAGCGGGAAAAGCAGGCGCCAGGTTGAGATTCATAGGAAGAATTCTAAGAAAATGTGACTCATCGACGAAAGAAGTAGCTTACAAAACGCTTGTTCGCCCGATTCTTGAGTATTGCTCATCAGTATGGGACCCTTACCAGGTTGGATTAATAGAAGAGATAGACATGATCCAGCGAAAAGCAGCGCGATTCGTCATGGGGACAGCGCGAGAGCGTTACGGAGATGCTGAACAAGCTCCAGTGGCGGACACTTCAAGAAAGGCGTTACGCAATACGGAGAGGTTTATTATCGAAATTACGAGAGAGCACATTCCGGGAAGAGATGGGCAACATATTACTACCGCCCACATATATCTCGCGTAATGATCACAACGAAAAGATCCGAGAAATTAGAGCAAATACGGAGACTTACAAGCAGTCGTTCTTCCCACGCACAATTCGTGAATGGAACAGGGAAGGGGGGATCAGATAGTGGTACAATAAGTACCCTCCGCCACACACCGTAAGGTGGCTCGCGGAGTATAGATGTAGATGTAGATGTAGCATAAAAATCATTGAAGGAGACGAAGCCTTGACTACATTATAGAAATTCAAATGGATTTAGGTTGCTGTGGCTATGCAAGTATGAAGAGACTTGTACAAGACAGAATAGGATCGACTGTTCCATTGATCTTGTTACTTCTATTCATCACATTGTAGTATCGTAGATAAGGGACAAACAAATGAAAAGATGACACCCGTCACAGCGGGACAGTAGAATGGTTCATTTCGAAAAGTAATCACCAAACTCTTTAAGAAATTTATCCAACTGGAAGACGAGACGATCAATTCCTCTTACGAAGAACGCAGTCGGCCACTAATGGATCCACAACCGGCCGGCTGGGGTGGCCGAGCGGTTCTAGGCGCTACAGTCTGGAACCGCCCGACCGATACGGTCGCAGGTTCGAATCATGCCTCCGGCATGGATGCGTGTGATGTCCTTAGGTTAGTTAGATTTAAGTAGTTCTAAGTTCTAGGGGACTGATGACCTCAGAAGTTAAGAGCCATTTAAACCATTTGATCCACAACCGCACCAAATCTTGCACTTCCTCGTCCGAATGAAACCGATGTCCATGCAGCTCGGATCTTTCACTGTGATTTTCACATCTTTGGCGACCTGAAGAAAGACGTGCAATGTTGACATGTCTTTATTCAGGTCGTCAGAGAAGTGGCGAAAGATCTGTTCTGTATGGAGGATGTGGCAGTGTTTCCCAATTAAATCACCAAAGTGTAGCTTTCATCCAATTGGCAGTGTGGGGTTGGGTACTATAGTGTGACAAGGTGCTTCCGTCCGACAGCATTCCTGGGCATTTTGCCATTACGGTGCGTTGTAGTGTCTGCAAAGTGCCTTCATAGCACTATACAGTGTGGTTCCACGCTAGAGGAACTCGACGAGCAGAGGACCCCTGCAGTCGAAGAAGGTGAATATGAACTTCACGGAAATTTTGTGAACAGTTTTGGACTTTTTTTGCTGCGGAGATGTGGAATGTTTCTACTATTGGTTTTGCCGTTTGCCCTTGGGCTGTCGGCATGCCGTCGGACGGAATCATCTTGTTACACGACAACGCCTGCCCCCACACTGGCAATCGGATGAAGACTATCCTTCAGAGACTTGCTGGGAAACACTGCAACATCCTCCATACACCCCGGGTTTTTAACTGTGTGATTTTCACATCTTTGGCGACCTAAAGATAGACATGTGTGGACGTCGGTTTCAGTCGGACGAGGAAATGCAAGAGTATGTGCGGTTGTGCATGCGTCGGTGGCCGATCGCGTCCTACGAAACAGGAATCGATCGTCACGTCTCCCAGTGGGATAAATATCTTAAAGTGAGCGTTGATTACTTTTGAATGGAACCATTAAACGGTCCACTTGTGACAGGCTTTAGGTTTTCATTTGACTACCCCTAATACATACAGTATTATTAACAGCGTTGAAGTGGCTACAGTATTCCAGCCCGACGCGGTCATTCGCGAGGGTTGTCTCTGAACATTGAGTCTGGGGGAGGGAGAGGGAAGATTACGCCAGCCCTACGAGAAAAGCGCTCTTTCCTCTCGTACCAGGTGCGACACAGAAAACATCTAAGGATGTTGACCTCGGCTGACCCCCACTGTGCTCCCTGCAACAATGTTATTCGATTCAACTAAACATTTCAATTTCGGGACATAATTACATGTGTTGTCACACAAAATAGTGATATGATGTCATAGGCACAGTCGGCCACTCCGGCCGGCGTGAAATAATCAATCATAAACAATCATTCTTGTTTAACCATATCTCAAAAGACTAGTAACACTATACACTTCCAACCCAAAGTTACGCAGCCACACAATACCACAACTTCATTAAAAAACAAAGATCTTAAAGCTTAATAAAACTGAACAGCCCACATAAAGGTTCACAGTGAAACATGCTTATACTGAAAATGCAAAGTGAGTGTGCCAACCAAGGTCGCAAAACTGCCACACAGGAAAAATAACAAGTTGCACATTCATTAAAGATACACAAATGATTAACATAAGTGTTAAATAAGAATGGCTAGTAATAACTCAACCAACTTACAGAGACGCTAATGTTAACAAGGTGGCCTCACTTAAGTAACGGACATAATGACTCAGAATGATTAACAAATTGCACTTAACTTTAGAGAACAGCGTTAAGGCCCACAGCACTATTTGGAAGCAATAACGCAACGGCCGGCAGGCAATACGAGCGTTGGTTCAAATGGCTCTGAGCACTATGGGACTCAACTACTGTGGTCATCAGTCCCCTAGAACTTAGAACTACTTAAACCTAACTAACCTAAAGACGTCACACACATCCATGCCCGAGGCAGGATTCGAACCTGCGACCGTACTGGTCGCGCGGCTACAGACTGCGCGCCTAGAACCGCTACACCACCGCGGCCGGCTATACGAGCGTTCACTCCCCACAGCTTGTGCACAGGCTCACATAGCAGGAGGTATATATTTATATATAAGCCGACCGTATCCACAATGATCGGTCCTAACAAGAATCCATAACCGCGCCGACGCCAGAAAACGAGCAGTCTTAACAAAGGGCCTGCAGCACAAATAGATTGCAATGAAAACAAGGTCAACTCACAGCCACACTGGAATATATAATAAGGATGTCCCCAAATTCTTATCGAGCAATACTCTAGCATTACCTGTCTTCCAGTAAATTAGCAGGAAACTTAGAGATCACTTCCAGTTGCCTTAAGGCACTTTCAACATTAAATAAACATACCAAATCATGCCGTGACATGATTAAACCATTAACTCTACGGCTGCCGGGCGCGTACACAACCGCAACCAGTTCCAAAGCGGTCAATATGTCCTAAAACAAGTCTAATTTGTATGGAAAACCACTTAAAACACACACTCCACAGATGACGAGAAACGAAATGAGGAACATCAGCCTCCTTAAAATAGCCACTGTGGAACCAAGTTCATAACCATCTCCGGCAGCTACCCATGCCACAATAAGTTTCAACAATCTTCTTAGTTAAACACAGAATAAAAGTCATAAGTAACTTGGAGCTGGGAAGCTGTTCAGCGTGAGACGACGAACCCACTGCAATTTTGCACGTCAAGGCGCCCAGTGATCGACTCCGTACATCCGGTGCGACAAAAGACAAGGGCGGGGAGCACGGCGAGGCTCATGCACCACGGCTAGGGACGCGAGCTTCCTTCAACACAACTTGGCTCGTTGAACGCCGACCGGAGACTCTCTCGTCATGCGTTCACTCGGAAAACCGCCGGGGGCAGCAGTCAAAGATAGCTAGACAGCCGAATATCGATATCAGAGATGCAAGTAGAACACCCTACCGCCAGCTACCACGGCTCAACCGCGTTGGGCTGCTGGTAAAATTCTTTATTTACGCAGCCTGTTTCAGTCGTCTGACCACGATAAGGTTCCTATATACCAAACTAAATAATACATAAGTAACATTACAAGCTTAAACTGTCATGGATTTGTTAACTGATCAAAACGATAATAACACACACATAATAAATTGTGAGATACTCACGTAAAATGATTCGTAGCATCGTGTTTGGCAAAATATAAAATCATTAACTTCAGGTGAATTATACGGTCAAAAAAAGTATACCATATGTAATGCGGTACTTGTGTTCTGATTGACTTGGAAGGAAGGACTGGGCCTTCAAGGTACTGAATATCATTGCTAACGATTATACGTATAAGCATTTATTAATACCCTCACAATTTTCTTATTACCTTATGGCTGACTTAAGAAAATGATTAAGCAAAATGTAATTATTAATTTTAACCAATTAAGGAAGCAACTTCAGATCCTAAGCAAATGACTCGTTATCTTCGTGCCCCTTTTTTTTTCTTAAAAAAACATATGAAATAAGGTAAAATTAAACAGAAGTTTTGGAACCTCTTAAAATTTCACAACTTAAACAGAAATTTTGCAGCCTTTTGAAGTATCAGTGACACAATCAGATTAATTCATAACAAATTTTACAACAAACATGGCAATTTAAA
Organism: Schistocerca serialis cubense; assembly: GCF_023864345.2. Classification (NCBI taxonomy): domain Eukaryota; kingdom Metazoa; phylum Arthropoda; class Insecta; order Orthoptera; family Acrididae; genus Schistocerca; species Schistocerca serialis. Next base: position 233,607,766 of record NC_064642.1, read on the forward strand.
TCACAATAGTAAAATGTGAGGTAAATGTTGCAAATAAGGAAATGCTTGGGAGTAGAGGTACCAGCTCGATTTAACCGGAAAATTTCGGGACGCCTTACAACACGGTTAACCTAGAAGAATTGGGAGCTTCCGTTTCTGCAACACACCGTAAAATATCCTTTAAGGGGCTCCAGAACGCCCTATACTTGCAATGTTAAAATAACGCTTATAAATTACATCTTTCCTCACAAAGTATTTGAGGTAGGAAGTTGAACTTTTTACAGATTATTTATTGGAATATGGGCTACAACTTAACACAGGGATTTTACAAAATTTTAGTTCAGTTATTAAAGATGATTTTTTTTCAATTGTAATGAAAATTCACAACATTTTTTGCAATTTTTTATTTATATATTCAAAAATATACAGTTTTTTGGAAAAAGGCTGTGTTAAATTATGCAGAAGGTACTGTGTAACATTTACTGAAAGTTTGAAACAAATATGTTTGGAAGATCCTTAGAAAACATGTAATTAGTATGAGAAAATAAAAGTTTTGGGAATCGAGCGACAAAGATTGGATTAACTTTTTACTGCATTCCAGGTCCATAGGATGGATTATCTTCATCCTCTGCAAACTCCTCCTCCAGCTTCCTCTTGTTCCACCTCCTGTTTACTCTTGCTTGTATTTCTAGACTCTTTACAGCCCTGTCTGCAGCCCGAAGGCGTTCCTTGTCCAAAGCAAGCATCGCTCGTTGTTGTGTTCGTAGATTTTGCTACCATTTTCTTCAGTAGCAGTTACTGCAACACTGTTCCAAAAGGTGGTCATGTATGAACACTTATCACATTTCAGTTGTATTTCACCAGCAAGTCCTACGTGCTTTATTATGGAGAGTTCCAGACCAACTTCACTACAATGAATACATCTTACACAGTTTGAAAAAATTCCTTTGAGAACCGACATATCAAATATTTCATTCACATCCGATTCGCCCATAAAACATTCATAGTTTTCACTCATTGAACCAAGCTTCTTCTGTGAAGTATTTTCTTTCCCACTTTGACTGCTATGGGCAGGTGTACTTGAGAGGTTAGGTTCACTCACTTGGTTATCGTCTTTATTGTTTACAGTAATAACACATACCTTTGGCTTTCCAACATTTCTCCTTTTCTTAAAAGCCTTCAGAGGATTTCTAATAACTTTACTTTTACTCATTATTATACTTCAACAAAACAGAGACTCAAGAAACAGAATTAATTACGAATATTTTCGAGATAACGACAGAGTAAATAAACATGAAACAATCTACAATCACACCAGCGATATATATTGAACCATCACAGGTTAGCCACAACACATACTTTATCTCACATCACTAAAATGTACCTGATGAACACGGACGTTAATAATAACACCATTTGACAGCAGTTTAACAGCGCCACAGTGGGTCACGCCCATGTAGAACACATTTCAAAAAAAATTTAAAAATCGTTGTAGTCTTCGGAATTGAATAAATTATATATCTATTAAAAGGTAATAGTCTGCAGATTCAGAAAACGCAAAAAAGTAAAAATTGAACTTTTCATGATTTTGAGCCTTTCTGGAACCCCTTAAAGCACAGGCAGCTTAATATAAAAGGTCAATGGAGTTCTAAGGAATACAAAGCACATATCAATTACTAGCACATGGGATTTATTTAGTTCCCACTTAAGTTTAAGCAACTACAGCTAAGGATAATTGGTACAAGCCAACAGCCCCTTTAAAATTTGATTAACAGTGAGCTCATAGAACCAAACCATTTCCCCCAACATGACAACAGCCTTTAATCCACAACACACAAATTAATGAAAATAACTTGTTAGAATAAAACTTCAATGGGGTCCAAATAGGAGGAAACAATTCGGCAGTTACCAGATCAAACTTAATCAGCGAGGACAACTTACGAACGTTAGCACTGTTCACTATTTAAAGGCTGCTCAAGGACAAATTGTGCAGGCTTATCGATTGAGAGGCTGAGCAGAGTACCAGGCTCCGACAGTCCATTTCAGCACAAAAGAAGATAACACGGGGCAAAAGTGCTCAAGATAACCTGGCACTAAAACCACACCAAACAGCGACGAATTGACGGACACGCTAACATCACGTGTTCCCCAAAAATCTTGTTAAGGTTAAGCAGCTTGCAAATCACCGAGCAGAACATTAAAGTCTTCTAACCAAATGATCAGAGGCTGTGGCGATGCTCAAACCCACAAGTTAGGAGAGAACTGTGCAGAGGCCGTAACGGACACAGGCGCTAGGAATGCACAGTTGACAGCAAGAAGCCACGACGAAAGACGGCTGAAAACTCCTCTGGGACGGTGCGAGTAATCCATTCTCGGACGAAGTTGCGTCCCTCGCGTTGAAACTTCTTTATTTAAATGAGTGTGTCTGTACTTAAATTGCAGAATGACTTAGAAAATGAAACAAAAATAGCTCTGAGCACTATAGGACTTAACTTCTGAGGTCATCAGTACCGTAGAACTTAGAACTAGTTAAACCTAACTAACCGAAGGATATCACGCACTTCCATGCCCGAGGCAGGATTCGAACCTGCGACCGTAGCGGTCGCGCGGTTCCAGACTGTAGCGCCTAGAACCGCTAGGCCACCCCGGCCGGCAGAAAGTGAAACTTCTACGTTATTTGATTCTGAAACAGCTGAGTAAATCTAAACGTACTGAGCCTACTTTCTCTTTACTTTTTCTTATCATGTCAACACTGACCCACAATATTCTAACGCAACGCAATCTGACAGCACAATATATATATATATATATATATATATATATATATATATATATATATATATATTCAAATAATTAATTCTAAAGAATGGCCTGACTAAAAAGAAATTCTAACAATAACCTATACATTTCGTTAAGCACTTACCTTACAAAAATCTACATTAGGCGAACTACTGCAATACAGCGAGCGTCAATACTGCCAACTAAGTAAAAGATTCTAGCTATTAAAGCCACTAACTACTTATAGGCATGTGGTTAGCAAAGGAAAGATTTTGTTGCAAACCAAATAATGTATTTTTCTACCTTAATAATGTGACATCCAGTTCAAACACGAATATAAATCGTCATTGACATCTAGTACAAAGGTGTATAATCGTGAATAATATTCAATCTCCAAGTCGAACATGTACAGATCGTTAGCCTCCGCTAACACTTCAGACCTCTACCCTCCATCAATGCTAACTTCTCACATCTAACATCCATCACTGCTGGTTGTTCACCTCCAACTGCCCAACAGTACTTCTATCACTGCTGGCGATTGTCCGCAGCTCGTGGTCGTGCGGTAGCGTTCTTGCTTCCCACGCCCGGGTTCCCGGGTTCGATTCCCGGCGGGGTCAGGGATTTTCTCTGCCTCGTGATGACTGGGTGTTGTGTGATGTCCTTAGGTTAGTTAGGTTTAAGTAGTTCTAAGTTCTACGTTCTAGGGGACTAATGACCATAGATGTTAAGTCCCATAGTGCTCAGAGCCATTTTTGAACTGCTGGCGATTAACTTCCAACAACGAGTCCAACCAGCCACAGAGTCTGTTACAAAGAAGGCGCAGTCAGAGATCCAATGCAAAGCGCTATACAGCGCTGCCAACACACAAGCAGCCCACTTACAGTGTACCCATGGCCTGGTCCGCACACTTGGGCTCAGTAACAGACTCCAAACGGGGCAGTGCTAGCGCCGCACAGCCAACTCGGCAAATACGTTGTACTCAGGCCTGCCTCTGTCCTTCTTCCTCCAAGCCCGCTAACAAGGGAATCGCCCCACCGCAACCGGCTCAGATTCAGTGGCAAAATGGCCCAGTGGATAGCCCATCAAATACTGCATACAGATCAAGCGTGGAAACAGGAAGAAGGTGTACTGAACTGTGAAAAAACTAGCAAAATAGCAACAGTGAACGCCGCAAGCTCAAGGTATGCAACCTCGAACGAACTGCAAGAACCCCGCCGTGACGGTCATGGCCATGGTGTCCTACAGAGCGTGTTCAAATCCCCATCAAGGCCGATTTGATTTTTTTTTTTTTTTTTTACAAAATTATGAACTTTCCGTCCAGTCATTGGCGTGTCTGTTCTCCTTTTGTAGTCTTGGCAACTGTCATACTATACACTGGTTACAGAATAGGAGTCATGTGGTAAGAATATATTAACGTCGCAGGTAAATGTGAGGAATAGTGAGAGCGGGCGATATCCCGGATAGACCTCTCACAAGAAGTGAAAACAACAAAAAAACAGGTGTGAACTATGTTACAACAAAGAAATTCAAGAGTCAAGACTTCCAAAACGGAACGAAATAGTCATAACATGTGATACTTGTGTAGGACAAGTGGGAGGTAGGGGCCTACGTACATCTGGAGGTTCCTTCTGTACTATTCGCTGTTGAAAACGGAAATTACACAACAACGCAGACATAAATGTGAATACGGTGAAGCGACACGTCAATGACCGGTCACAAAGTTCATAATTTTACTAAAAAAAAAATGATGCACGGGGGAGATTTGAACACTCCCCCTTCGGGGTCCAACACCGTGATCCGACAAGCACGACGTGGCGGCTATCCAAATACGCTCAAGTTACACATCTTGAGCTTGTACCGCCCACTGTTTCCATTTTGCTTCTTTTTTCACAGTTCAGTACACCTTCTCCCTGTTTTCATGCTTGATCTGTGTTCAGTTTTTGGCAGGCTATCCTCTGGGCCATCTTACCACTAAATCTGAGGAGAGTGCGACGGGGAGATTGCCTTGTAAGAACCAATTGAGAGCCACGGCCTCTACTAGCCGCCCTAGGCCACTGCCGCCTCGCTTAAACAAAGATGTCACTTAGCGCGCGACACGACTATCGATGATCGTGGCAGGACTCACCATAGCATTATGACTCATTACGAAAGTGCCACATCATAAAAACGTAAATGTTTCACATTTGTACAGAGTTACCTGCTATAACACCATAACATAAACTACCGGGTGATCAAAAAGTCAGTATAAATTTGAAAACTGAATAAATCACGGAATAATTTAGATAGAGAGGTACAAATTGACACACATGCTTGGAATGACATGGGGTTTTATTACAACCAAAAAAAGTACAAATGTTCAAAAAATGTCCTACAGATGGCGCTTCATCTGATCAGAATAGCAATAATTAGCATAACAAAGTAAGACAAAGCAAAGATGACGTTCTTTACAGGAAATGCTCAATATGTCCACCATCATCCCTCAACAGTAGCTGTAGTCGAAGAATAATGTTGTGAACAGCACTGTAAAGCATGTCCGGAGTTATGGTGAGGCATTGGCGTCGGATGTTGTCTTTCAACATCCCTAGAGATGTCGGTTGATCACGATACACTTGCGACTTCAGGTAACTCCAAAGCCAATAATAGCACGGACTGACGACTGGGGACCTGACAGGCCAAGCATGGCGAAAGTAGCGGCTGAGCACACGATCATCACCAAAAGACGCGCGCAAGAGATCTTTCACGCGTCTAGCAATATTTTTTTTGGTTCTAATAAAACCCCATGTCATTCCAAGCATGTGTGTCAATTTTTACCTCTCTATCTACATTATTCCGTGGTTTATTAAGTTTTCAAATATATACTGACTTTTTGATCACCCGGTACATCGTTAATCTGTGAAAAGTATGCTAGGTAGTGCTCTCACTCATGTTAGAATTGTAATCAGTGTTAACATTGTGAACAGATTCATACCACATAGAGCTGACTTCACAGCTGATCACCGTTTACAGGTAGAGCCAGACATGATCATAGAGGTCTACATACATCGATAGTGACTAGTGTCTTATAATTAATAAGGTGAATGTCATCTGCTACGATTAGTACCTGTGACACTCATAACAGACGTTCCATATGTTGCATCTAATAGCAGCTTGCGTGTGTTGCAATCACAGTTGCCATGACAGGAAACAAAATGCATATACAAGTAAGTAATGGCTTACATGTACTCACAGGCACTAGTGTGAAACGAGTTATAGGCACATTCATATGTGTACTGCTTCCATCCTACAGCAAGGGCATTGACGGAGTACTCAGGTGAATCATGTGGAAAGGTTTCCGATGTGATTATACCGACAAGACGGGAATTGACAGACAATGAACTTGGAATGATATCTGGAGGTAGACGTATGGGGCTTTCCATTTCGGAAGTCGTTAGGGAATTCAATATTCGGAGATCCACAGTGTCAAGAGTGTGCCGATAATACAAAATTTTAGGATTTACCTCTCACCACGGACAATACGGCGACAGACGGCTTTCAGTTAACTACCTAGAGCAGCGGTATTTGCGTAGTGTTGTCAGTGCTGACAGACAAGCAACACCGCGTGAAATAACCGCAGATATCAATGTGGGATGTGCGACGAACGTATCCGTTAGGACAGTGCCGCGAAATGTGGCGTTAAAGGGTTATGGCAGCAGACGGCCGATGCGAGTGGCTTTGCTAACAACATATCATCGCCTGCAGCGCCTCTGCTCGGCTCACGACTATATCGGTTGGACTAGACGAAATCGTGGCCTGGTCAGATGAGCCCCGGATTTATTTGTAAGAGCTAATGTTAGGGATCGAGTGTAGTGCAAACCCTATGAAGCCATGGACACAAATTGTTGACAAGGCAAGCCGTTGGTGGCTCCTTAATGGTGCGGGCTGTGTACGTGGAATGGACTGGGTCCTCTGGTCGAACTGAATCTGTCATTGACTGGGAATGGTTACATTCTGCTATTTGTAGACCATCTTGCAGCCGTTCAACGATTAAATGTCACCTGCCCACAATGGTTCGCAATTGGTTTCAAGAACATTCTGGACAAAACGAGCTAATGGTTTCACCACGCAGACCGCCCGTCATGAATACCATCGAGCAGTAATGGGACATAACCGAGAGGTCAATTTGTGCACGAAATCCTGCACCGGCAACACTTTTGCAATTATCTACGGCTATAGAGGCAGCATGGTTCAATACTTCTGCAGGGCACTTCTAACGACTTGTTGAGTCCATGCCACATGGATTTGCTGCAATACGCCTGCCAAAAGGAGGTCCGACACGATAGTAGGATGTATCCCACAGTGTATATGAGTTGTGGTGCACGACCTCCTGAAAGCATATTTCAGTGCTTTGGCGTACCTCCCACAGGGTTCCACATTGTGCTGATGTTCATCGTCAACGTACTGTCTGCTCAAGGCGTTTGCCGCTGGACGGTGTGGCTATAGTAGACGACGAGTAATTGCAAGGTGACTACATCGGGGCGGTATGCGCATCACTTGCTTTAGCTGGAGAGCACCACACTTTGCTCGTCAGCATGCATCCAGAACCTCTTCAGCATAAAGGCGGTGAGGTTGAAACGTCCCCTTAGAAAAATTATACATGACTGTGTTTAAACTGACACACAATATTTTTAGCGCAACGCAATCTGACTTTCAATAATCCCTACAAGAGAATGGCCCTGACTAACAATAACCTATACCTTTCATGAATTCTTACCTCACAAAAATCTTCGTTACTCGAACTACTGCAATACAGCGAGTGCCACTACTGCCAGCTAAATAAAAGATTCAAACTACGGAAGGCACTAACTACTGATAGGCATAGTTAGCAAATGAAAGATTTTGATAGAGAACAAACAATGTATTTACCTTAATAGTGTTCAAAAGTCATAATATATATAGCAGTTCATGACATCCATTCTTACAAATGTACTGTTTCTGATGGACACACGTCCAGATCATCCACTCTCAAAAATCCGCCATCTCACTTCTCCACATCCACCACTGCTGGCGGCTCACCTCCAACTGCGCAACGCTACGTGCTGTTAACAGCCAACTGCCCAACACTACAATAGCCAACAACAAAGCAAACCAGCCACAGACTGCACACACCAAAGCCAGTGATTTTCATACAGAGCGCTACGTGGCCCCCATGCTCCCCACAAAAAATTTTGCAAATTGTTTTGGGCAGTGGCCAATACAGATTTGAAAAAAAATTTCATAATTACAATAACAAAGAAATCAAATGCACACCCTTATCGATACAATGTTGGTCAAAAGCAAAGATTTTCTCACAGTCCATAAAGACAGTCCTGATCATTCATCACAGTATTAATTACAATTTTATGCACAAAGTCTGAGCAGTAAAAGAAAATGCACACGAAAGTAGTGGATTTCCATGCAGTCTTGAAGAAGTAGTGTTGTCCTTCCAATGGAAAGACAGTGCTGACTCTTGACATGCAGATAGGTAATGGGCCACAACAGAGCAAACCCACAGCAGAGTCATTCGAAGTGTTGAAGAATATTGGTAGGTAGGTCATCACAGAGCAGACCCACTGTAATCCTGGTAGATATTATGGTATTGGTGGGCCACCAGAGGTGCAGGCCCACTGCAGTCCTTGTAGAAATAATGGTATTGGTGAGCCATCAAAGATGCAGACCCACTGTAGTCCTTGTAGAAATAATGGTATTGGTGAGATATCAAAGATGCAGACCCACTGTAGTCCTTGTAGAAATAATGGCATTGGTGGGCCATCAAAGATGCAGACTCACTGTAGTCCTTGTAGAAATAATGGTATTGGTGGTCCATCAAAGATGCAGACCCACCGTAGTCCTCGTAGAGATGGCCAGCAGCCATCTGTTGCGACTGTGCAGGCACCATTAACCATCGAAGAGTCTTGTGGACAATATAGAAAGTCCATGAACCACCACTTGTGCACTCACAAAATTGTTTTTTTGAAATGTCCTTAGAACCAGCAATGCTGTTAACCAGTCCCTTGCTGAATTATTAACACACGCGCAAACACTATCAGTCCCTACTTCTCACATACTGTGCATATATTATGACCAACAGAAACGTGTGCAGTGAAATGATACTTAATTTGAAGAACTGGTGTCTATACAATTATAAATTTACAACATAAGAATACAATTACAAAGGTACAAAATACATCATTAAAAAACATAACAGTACAGATAACATTTGAAGTAACACAGGCTTTACAAAAGAATAGAAATAAACATATATATCAGTGTTACAGGAATTATGACATAAGTAAATATATTAAATAATGAGAATAGTTTTCGAAACATTAATTTCACACATGAGCATCGAATCAGAACAGAATTAATAATGTCTATAAACATCTTTACAAAGAAAATAACATATTATTAGTGCAAATTATATTTGAGGATAACAGTATTCCTCCTCATAGTGAATGTAGCTTAGTACTAGAAAAATTCTACAACATAAATCATATTAGATAAACACATAAAGACAGGAAAAACACAAATGCACAAGAGTACACAAACACATAGCAGAATAGCACAGGAGGAAAGGACAGGGTTTGTTTTCAGTGTAACATTTGGTACTGTAGTCCAACCCAAAACTTCATTCCATAGATCTTTCGTCTTATTTCAACATTTGTTTCCACTGAAAGGTGGCTACACTGAGCCACAGCGCCAGAGATTGCGCCAGAGAGTATTATTCAGCCACCTCCACTGGCAGTTCTTGTCGAGAAGTCGTGGTGGAGAGTGCTTGTTGAGATGTAGCAGTGGTGAGTCGTTGTTGAGAGGTTCCCATGGAGAGTGCTTGTTCAGATGTTGTCATATTGTTTTGATGAGCTAGACACCAGATGTTGTTGGATTAGGGATGCTGTAATGTGCTTTTCGTCAATATATGTTGTTTGTTGTTGTGGTCTTCAGTCCTGAGACTGGTTTGATGCAGCTCTCCATGCTACTCTATCCTGTGCAAGCTTTTTCATCTCCCAGTACCTACTGCAACCTACATCCTTCTGAATCTGCTTAGTGTATTCATCTCTTGGTCTCCCTCTACGATTTTTACCCTCCACGCTGCCCTCCAATACTAAATTGGTGATCCCTTGATGCCTCAGAACATGTCCTACCAACCGATCCCTTCTTCTGGTCAAGTTGTGCCACAAACTTCTCTTCTCCCCAATCCTATTCAATACTTCCTCATTAGTTATGTGATCTACCCATCTAATCTTCAGCATTCTTCTGTAGCACCACATTTCGAAAGCTTCTATTCTCTTCTTGTCCAAACTATTTATCGTCCATGTTTCACTTCCATACATGGCTACACTCCATACGAATACTTTCAGAAATGACTTCCTGACACTTAAATCTATACTGGATGTTAACAAATTTCTCTTCTTCAGAAACGCTTTCCTTGCCATTGCCAGCCTACATTTTATATCCTCTCTACTTCGACCATCATCAGTTATTTTGCTCCCCAAATAGCAAAACTCCTTTACTACTTTAAGTGCCTCATTTCCTAATCTAATTCCCTCAGCATCACCCAAATTAATTAGACTACATTCCATTATCCTTGTTTTGCTTTTGTTGATGTTCATCTTATATCCTCCTTTCAAGACACTGTCCATTCCATTCAACTGCTCTTCCAAGTCCTTTGCTGTCTCTGACAGAATTACAATGTCATCGGCGAACCTCAAAGTTTTTATTTCTTCTCCATGAATTTTAATACCTACTCCGAATTTTTCTTTTGTTTCCTTTACTGCTTGCTCAATATACAGATTGAACAACATCGGGGAGAGGCTACAACCCTGTCTTACTCCCTTCCCAACCACTGCTTCCCTTTCATGTCCCTCGACTCTTATAACTGCCATCTGGTTTCTGTACAAATTGTAAATAGCCTTTCGCTCCCTGTATTTTACCCCTGCCACCTTTAGAATTTGAAAGAGAGTATTCCAGTCAACATTGTCAAAAGCTTTCTCTAAGTCTACAAATGCTAGAAACGTAGGTTTGCCTTTCCTTAATCTTTCTTCTAAGATAAGTCGTAAGGTCAGTATTGCCTCACGTGTTCCAGTGTTTCTACGGAATCCAAACTGATCTTCCCCGAGGTTGGCTTCTACTAGTTTTTCCATTCGTCTGTAAAGAATTCGTGTTAGTATTTTGCAGCTGTGACTTATTAAGCTGATAGTTCGGTAATTTTCACATCTGTCAACACCTGCTTTCTTTGGGATTGGAATTATTATATTCTTCTTGAAGTCTGAGGGTATTTCGCCTGTTTCATACATCTTGCTCACCAGATGGTAGAGTTTTGTCAGGACTGGCTCTCCCACGGCCGTCAGTAGTTCCAATGGAATATTGTCTACTCCGGGAGCCTTGTTTCGACTGAGATCTTTCAGTGCTCTGTCAAACTCTTCACGCAGTATCATATCTCCCATTTCATCTTCATCTACATCCTCTTCCATTTCCATAATATTGTCCTCAAGTACATCGCCCTTGTATAGAACCTCTATATACTCCTTCCACCTTTCTGCTTTCCCTTCTTTGCTTAGAACTGGGTTTCCATCTGAGCTCTTGATATTCATACAAGTCGTTCTCTTATCTCCAAAGGTCTCTTTAATTTTCCTGTAGGCGGTATCTATCTTACCCCTAGTGAGATAGGCCTCTACATCCTTACATTTGTCCTCTAGCCATCCCTGCTTAGCCATTTTGCACTTCCTGTCGATCTCATTTTTGAGACGTTTGTATTCCTTTTTGCCTGTTTCACTTACTGCATTTTTATATTTTCTCCTTTCATCAATTAAATTCAATATTTCTTCTGTTACCCAAGGATTTCTACTAGCCCTCGTCTTTTTACCTACTTGATCCTCTGCTGCCTTCACTACTTCATCCCTCAAAGCTACCCATTCTTCTTCTACTGTATTTATTTCCCCCATTCCTGTCAATTGCTCCCTTATGCTCTCCCTGAATCTCTGTACAACCTCTGGTTCTTTTAGTTTATCCAGGTCCCATCTCCTTAAATTCCCACCTTTTTGCAGTTTCTTCAGTTTTAATCTACAGGTCATAACCAATAGATTGTGGTCAGAGTCCACATCTGCCCCTGGAAATGTCTTACAATTTAAAACCTGGTTCCTAAATCTCTGTCTTACCATTATATAATCTATCTGATACCTTTTAGTATCTCCAGGGTTCTTCCATGTATACAACCTTCTTTCATGATTCTTAAACCAAGTGTTAGTTATGATTATGTTGTGCTCTGTGCAAAATTCGACCAGGCGGCTTCCTCTTTCATTTCTGTCCCCCAATCCATATTCACCTACTATGTTTCCTTCTCTCCCTTTTCCTACACTCGAATTCCAGTCACCCATGACTATTAAATTTTCGTCTCCCTTCACAATCTGAATAATTTCTTTTATTTCATCATACATTTCTTCAATTTCTTCGTCATCTGCAGAGCTAGTTGGCATATAAACTTGTACTACTGTAGTAGTCAATATATATGAAGGCAAAAAAATTCCTTTTTTTAAATTATTTCAATGTCTTAAACAATAATGCTTCTTGGTCACAGGTTCAGTCAACAAAGCATCTGGCTCGTGTTCTTGTATTAGACTGTATTTCTGGTTTCTATGTGCAATTATAGTATTTCTGTTTTTTTTAATTACTTCAGTATAAATGGTGTTTAAAATATCTGGTCTTATTGAGGAAGAACTGTGCCAGATGTGAACGTTGAATCACACTTCCACACACAGAACAGCGACACTTGTGCCTTGTTGTTTCCTAGGTTTTATAGTTGCTGGGGACTTAATTAATAAATTGTGTTAACGGAAATTTCCTTTCATTCTTTGTTGTTGTTCTATGCAGTCAGATTGCGTACAAATACTGGTCAGGGCCAACCGGTTACGAGACAGCGTAACCGGACAGTCAGCTACTAAAATTAAAATTATTTGCATAATAAATAATTAAGCCCCCATGCACGTGGCGACCGCTGCTTCGGATCGTCCCTTGGAATCTTCTGATTGTAAAAATAGGAGACAGTAGTATTGTTGTAGTAATTTGTAGTTTAGTAATTGTAGTCTATATTGTATGTGTAGATTTGGTAATTGTCATTCTTCTAATGGTATTTTGCAAAATTTAATTTTTGATGTCTTGTATACGCGTTTGACAATTTTGTGCAATTATGAAAATCTCAATTGTTCGTTATTCGTGTTTGAGGGAAGCATTTCGTGTGAATGGTATTGTTGGTGATAAAGTGTCATTGTGTGTAATTTTCGTATAGTGACGAGTTTTGTATGTTTTGTAAATGATTACGCGATCGATGAAAAAGGCAAAAATTATGAATTGTGAGAATGACGAAGTTGCTAACATGGCGAACTCGCCGACACAGGAGAACAGTATGATGAATAATTAAGTGGAAAACAATTTAATAAGTCGGGGAAATAGTCCGGAACCATTTCAAAATTTTTCTCAATCAGAAAATTCACAGAATACGAGATTAACGACAGAAGATATGGAGCAGTTGATGGGTGCTATATTACATTTGGGATCACGAATGGAAACACTGTTAGACTCACAAATGGGAACAATTAAAACTGAGATAGGAACAATTAAAACTGAGATAGGAACAATTAAAACCGAGATGGAAGCAATGGCAACACGGTTAAGCTCACAAATAAGGACATGTTTCAAAAACATGAATGATGAATCAAAGAAAGAAATTAGAGAAGAAGTACAGCCGATTTTGAATGCTCACAATAATAGATTAATTTCAATAGAAATCAGACAAAAGGAACAGGATAGAGAACAGAAGAAAGAGATCGCGTGATAGTACAAAAATTTTCAGAGTTAAATTTACAACGTGCACATGATAAGGAAGAAATATTTGAGAGAATCGAGGAATCCATACCAAATGACAGATTAAATAACCTAACACAACAGTATGAACAGTTAGCTACTAAATGTGTTAATACTGAAACCCGAGTCGCGACACCTACGGAAGACGTAAATAAACAGAAAGAACAATTAGGTGACTTATCGGAAAGAGTTGAGGAGATTTCAAATAAATTGACAAGTCTTAGCTTAAATGGGGACAGAGATTCGGATGATACAGCTCCATTACCATTTGCAGAAACTGAAGAGTACCAGAACATAAATAAACATGTTGAAAATCAGGGAGAATTTAATGAACGCGTTAAAAGGGAAGTTGAGGCATTACGAAAGCAAGTCAAACAAATTGAAGGCGAATTCGTAGGAAAAGATAGCAGAAGAAATTTAGAATCACAGATAGCAGAGGGGTTTGAAGAAAATAATTTGTTTCATTTACGGGATGCAACAAGAGAGCGCCAGGCGCGCGAACTTGACAATAATCGACATTCGGACTGGGACAGAAGCGGTAGGTCTTCGTCGCCATGAGGAGAAAACTTTGACTATAAACACTTCTTAACTGTTCGGAAATTTAAGATCTTTTGCAATTCTAAGAACGACATACATCCATGTTCATGGTTAGATCAATTTATGTACGCACTTCCACCAAATTGGCCATTAAGTCACAAACTGGAAATTATGTGCGGCTATTAATGTCCTTAGGGGATTCGCTACACTAAGTGAATATGTGCCGTAGCGTGCACAGGGCCCCGAGCTGTAGTAGTGCTATTTCCCTTTTAGTTTGCTGCACTGCTGCCTACTCTTTTACTATTCTTTCTATCTATCAAAACAACTCTTCGACTATCAAACTATCTAGAGAGTCGGTAAATAATAACCGGATACGACTAATTTACCCAAAAGTGATTTCGGAAATTACCATTTGGACTTACTATATCTTCTGCAGCATTCACTCGTAGTTTAAACGAAATTTTACCTGTTTATCTTCGTGACAATATTATTTCATATGTTGACGATATTCTTATTGCTAAACGTTCTTGGAGTGAGCACAACAATATTTTGAATTCATTATTATGTATTTTTGCAAGAGTTGGCATTATGGTGAACTTGGAAAAATCTGAATTTGGACGTTCTCAGGTGAAATTTCTTGGTCATATTATTTCTACAGAAGGTATTCTTCCTGATCCAGAGAAACTAGACGCTATTCGTAATTATGCTGTTCCTACTACAAAACGTGATGTTCGTAGTTTCCTTGGTGTTTCTAATTTTCTTAGATGCTTTGTTAAATTGGACGATTTGGCCACACCTCGTTTTTGCGAACTATCTGGAAAGTTCTTTTTAAACGAAAATCGGTTGACAACTCTTTTTGGTTAGTTTGTATTCCTGATGAGTGGGTCAATAAATTGATTTGGTACACACATTTCAGTTATGCACACTTTGGTTCCAGAAAATGCTTTCATAAATTACGGGAAAATTGCTACTTCAGTAATATGGAAAAACGTATTCGATCTGTTCTTGCCAAATGCAAATTATGTCAAAAGGCTAAGCCGCCAACTATTTCTCACAGAGCACCGTTGTTTCCTATCATTCCAGCGAAATTAAAGGACATGACTGCAGTCGATTTGTTCGGTCCAGTGGTTCGTTCTACTAATGGTTTTGCGTACATTTTAGTAGCAGTGGAATTGACATCAAAATATGTGTGTTTTACACCTTTACGCAAAGCAACAGCTCGTTCAGTATCTAATGCTTTCATCAAACATTTTCTTAAGGAAGTGGGTCATGTTGATAAAGTTATATCAGATAATGGAGCACAGTATCGCTCTAAAATTTGGCTTCGTACTCTACGGCGTCGTAAGATTAAACCAATTTTCATTTCACTTTTTCACCGTCAATCTAACGCTTCAGAGAGATGGAAGAAGGAAATCAATAAATTGTGTCGACTTTATTGTCATCAGAATCACAGAATGACAAATCGCATTTCTGAAATCGTTCCTTTTCCACCTACACGGTAGCTGCGGCATTCTGAAGTTGTGAACCTGGCTCTGCAAAATATTGCATCTGCGGCTGCTAGAAGAGAGAAATCAGCTAAACGTCCTGGTCGTTTAAAAACCTTGTCAGTTGGTCAAAATGTGTTAATTAAGTCTCACCGTTTGTCTCACAAAGGAAAGGGCTTGTGCCGCAAATTTTTTCTGCTTTATAACGGTCCATGTAGAATTCGCAAAATTATTCATGATAACACTGTCCAAGTAGAAACTCTTAAATCTCGGCGCTCTAAGGGAATACATCATATATCGAACGTTAAAATTTTTGTGGAATGATATACTTTCGAGAAACCAACAGTTATACGTAAACATGCTGAGAATAAAAGGATACCGCGCTGTGTTCCGGCGGCGGCACATACTCAAAGCAACAGTCAAGTCTGCGCGCCGCACAAGGCAGTCATTGACCGCAAACAATTACTTCCTACGTCACGCGTACCTACAGCTGATCGAGCGCTCAGTGCGAATGCACTTGCAGCCATAAACAAATACACAGTTGAATTTCTCTGATTAAATTCAGTATAAAGCTATAGTAACTTGATAAATTATGTTATTAACGTTCAATATTTTTCAGGATACGGTTGTATAAAATATTTAAGAACTTCAGGTAAATTCTGTGTGTGTCCGACGTTAAGAGGACTTGCTATCGAGAAATTTTCAGGAAGAATGTAATTTTGAGGAAGAAAGTAATAAACTAAAAAGGTAACTATTAATTGAGTTTATTTTTCAGGTAACATATTTCCACTTAGGTACGTACTTTAGACGTAATTTGCTGCTCGCGATTACGTGATTCATACTTTGTGCTAAATTTCATGTTCTATGAATTTACTTGTGAAGCAACATGCTTGCGTACATTAACTGATTTTGACAATGATTGATTAATGAACAGGGTTGTTACTTGTGTATATTCTGCATCCCTTGGCTGCACTGCTTTTTCACTGATGTCACTTTTTTTATTATGTGCCTGCTGTGCTTATTTATTTAAATTATAATTGTCACCTGATTAATTGTGCTGATGTGCTTATGTATGTAGGTTACACTTTGTGATTTATCTGCTTGCGCCTTCATGTTTACTTATTAAGATCACATATGAAATTTTATTTGCTTATGCTGATATGATGCTAATGACCTGTTTATTTTGTAAGATACATATTTGCTACTTTGCGTATGGATTGCATATTTATACATTTTTGTTTTGTCATAACTACTCTTTAATTTGGTATATAGAAATGCTGATATGTGGTGCACGAACATGGAGTTTAGGTCACACTATGGTATTAATTATAGATTGTTCGCTTGGCAGAGCCTCGTTGTAGGAATTGTGCTGCATCCACTTGTTGACATTCTGTTCTCCACTGGTACATTTACTCGTTATTGAATGTTTTGCTTACGCTCGGTGCCTTATATTTTAAGATAAGAAAATGAACTGCTATAACGCTACGAACGACATTGGTACAAGAAACTTCATTGAAGTCACATGAGCTGGAGGTTTTATGGAAGCTGTATAAATATATGCTAATAGGAAGGAAGCTAACGACATGACATACCAACACTAGGTTTAGACCATTGACAGTTATTACCCTGCATTCTTCGTGAGCAGTTGGAATAGCAAGTGACACTTGACACAAGAAATACTCCACATGTTTGCTTCTGTTTTGCTATGATTCTTGAAGTGGTGTACACACTGTGAAATATTACGATTTATTCACTCAAAGTCTGATGTGATCTTTCATATTACGTACTCGCACCTACTTACTGAAAGTTATTCAAACTGAAGGCTGTTAGAGGTCATGTATGCATTTCTTTTATTTAATGATGGACAAGGTAACCAAAATGTATTTTATAATTCATAATGAGTAGAAGATTTGGGTCAGATGGATTACACAGAGGTTGTGTGTCGACATTGTGTCTTCGGATTGCGTGGGATGATGAATTGAAGTTTGCACTAGGATTTCATCTGTACTTGTTCGAGGAGACTGACTAGAGGAAAGAGTTGTTATAGAAGTGAAATGATATTGGCGATAAGGTTTATATGTATCGACGTATTGAAGAGGTATTATTGAGGTATTGAGATTATGTGGAGTTGATGATTATTGAAGTTTTGGTGGACAAGAGGTAAGGTAAATGATATTGATGATAAGGTTTATGTGTATCGACGTAAGAGGTATTATTGAAGTATTAAGATTAGGTGATGATGATGATTATTGGAGTTTTGGTGGATAAGAGGTAAAGTAAGTGAGGAGCATATTTTTTGTTGGTTTATATGGAACAAGGAGGATGAAGATGGCAGACTAGAACACTCAAGTAGATGGAGGATTGTCTACACACACACTTTGTTAAATCAATAAGCAGTATATACTTTTTTTTGGAGAGAGGAAGTAATTGCATATCTTGGCACACTGACAGTTGTTCAGCAATTGTACATTTTGATTTGGCTTGGCAAACATTGGTCTTGACATGATGACTATGACGTTGACTGACTATTATTGACTGTTATACACTGCTGCCACAACTACTTGATACACATGTCGAACATCAAATCTTTGACAGAATTGCATTTACACAGTTAAAACTATTCATTTACACAGTAGTACTTAATGTGGATGAAAGATGAGTGTGTTTTGTCTGTTTTCCTTTCCTAATCCCAAATAATTGGTACCGACCTATCTCCTAAATATTATTTTACTTGTTTGTTGTGGTTTGCACTGACACCCATAATTACTATAGGTTTACTGATATTTGTGCATTATTTAATATGGCAATTATCTGATATCATTTGTGTGTTTATTATATTTTGTATGGTTAGTGTAAGAGTATTGATAATAATTTTGTAAAAGCAATTCTGTGTGCCTTCAAACTGTTTTTCGTGCTTGCACCTATTCAACAATGCTGGGTGCCACTTGGAAATGTTTAATTTCTGCTGATAAACTCTGATGAACTGTCTAATTAGTGATAGTGAATATTATGGACTGTTACCTGCACCTGTTCAACATTGCTGGGTGCCACTGATGGACTACTTCTATTGAAATGATGTCACTTGTTGGTGTCTGCACCTGCTCAACATTGCTGGGTGCCACTGATGGAATTGCTTCTACTGAGAAGATGTCACTTGTTGGTGTCTGCACCTGTTCAACATTGCTGGGTGCCACTGATGGACTGCTTCTACTGAAATGATGTCACTTGTTGCTGTCTGCACCTGCTCAACATTACTGGGTGCCACTGATGGACTGCTTCTACTGAAATGATGTCACTTGTTGGTGTCTGCACCTGTTCAACATTGCTGGGTGCCACTGATGAACTGCTTCTGCTGAAATGATGTCACTTGTTGGTGTCTGCACCTGTTCAACATTGCTGGGTGCCACTGATGGACTGCTTCTGCTGAAATGATGTCACTTGTTGGTGTCTGCACCTGTTCAACATTGCTGGGTGCCACTGATGGACTGCTTCTACTGAAATGTCACTTGTTGGTGTCTGCACCTGCTCAACATTACTGGGTGCCACTGATGGACTGCTTCTACTGAAATGATGTCACTTGTTGGTGTCTGCACCTGTTCAACATTACTGGGTGCCACTGATGGACTGCATCTATTGAAATAATGTCACTTGTTGGTGTCTGCACCTGCTCAACATTACTGGGTGCCATTGATTGAATAATACTTATGTAAACTATTATGTAAAATCATATGTATGAAAGCATTTGTATTCCTTACTGTATTTTATATATTAGGTTATTGAAGGGTCAGTGCAAAACCAAAACTTATTTAGTGAAGTGATATTTACTTATTAATATTATATTTTATTTTTGTCTGTATTTTTTTTGGACGAATTTGGTGGTATTTTCACCACCAATGCTGGCAAAAATACCATCAAATTCTGGCCCGTGGAGGAGGGGCATATGGAAGGTGGCTACACTGAGCCACAGCGCCAGAGATTGCGCCAGAGAGTATTATTCAGCCGCCTCCACTGGCAGTTCTTGTCGAGAAGTCGTGGTGGAGAGTGCTTTTTGAGATGTAGCAGTGGTGAGTCGTTGTTGAAAGGTTCCCATGGAGAGTGCTTGTTCAGATGTTGTCATATTGTTTTGATGGGCTAGACACCAGATGTTGTTGGATTAGGGATGCTGTAATGTGCTTTTCGTCAATATATATGAAGGTAAAAAAATTCCTTTTTTTAATTATTTCAATGTCTTAAACAATAATGCCTCTTGGTCACAGGTTCAGTCAACAAAGCATCTGGCTCGTGTTCTTGTATTAGACTGTATTTCTGGTTTCTATGTGCAATTATAGTATTCCTGGTTTTTTTTAATTACTTCAGTATAAATGGTGTTTAAAATATCTGGTCTTATTGAGGAAGAACTGTGCCAGATGTGTACGTTGAATCACACTTCCACACACAGAACAGCGACACTTGTGCCTTGTTTCCTAGGTTTTATAGTTGCTGGGGACTTAATTAATAAATTGTGTTAACGGAAATTTCCTTTCATTCTTTGTTGTTGTTCTATGCAGTCAGATTGCGTACAAATACTAGTCAGGGCCAACCGGTTACGAGACAGTGTAACCGGCAGTCAGCTACTAAAATTAAAATTATTTGCATAATAAATAATTAAGCCCCCATGCACCACCAAAAAAATCCTATCCAAGAATGCTTTCTCTATTCTGTTCACATCCTCTTTCAAAAATAGTTTTTCTCCACTGTACACTACTTTTTTGGCCAAACCATTTTCTTATAGCTTCTCAATGCATTTCTTCCAATTCATCATAGTTAGTTTCTTATATAGTCTACCCCCTCTTAAGCTAACTTAAATCTACTGAGTTCAGATATATATACCAAGGGACGAGGCAATGCAGCAGCACATAACAAATTAACACAAACAACTATGACAAAGAAATGGAAATTGGCAAAGCAAGCAGCAGTATATATAAATTAGCAAAGCAATTGCATTATTACAACTAATATAAGGCAATGTGCAGCAAACAAGAAAAATAAATCAGTAGTAAAACTGGCTTAACAGAGTAATACAAAGTGAAATTCAGTAGCACTATGCCTGGCAAACAGCAGCAGCAAATGCTATAACTTATACCCAAACATGACAAAGCTCAAGCAGAAAAAATATTACACTAAAGACAACAATGCAGATAAGGGAAATGTATATTCACATCTTTATGTCTATGTAATTAAAGTGGTGCACCACAACTTATTCTACAAAAGAAATTAGCAAGTACTTGAAAAGAAAGTTCTGTATGCAATTCCTGTGAAGGGAAATGTCTTTTTGTGCTCCTTCGTTTTTTTTAAGTACATCATAAAGTTATTATTTACTGGATCTGTAGGCATAAAATATTTATATTAGTACATCTATAAAATTTTATTTTAACCAATGCTGCTGGCCGCTGGTGGCTGAGCTGTTCTAGGCGCTTCAGTCTGGAACTGTGCGACCGCTACGGTCGCAGGTTCGAATCCTGCCTCGGGCATGGATGTGTGTGATGTCCTTAGGTTAGTTAGGTTTAAGTAGTTCCAAGTTCTAGGGGACTGATGACGTTAGATGTTTAGTCCCATAGTGCTCAGAGCCATTTGAACTATTTGAACCAATGCTGCAGTGCAGCTAGAAACTAGATATTAAACAAAATAGGCAAAGCAAGGCGTGAAACGTCATTCACTAGCCATATGGCATTTCACAATGCAGTAAACAATCTTTCAACTAGCAAGACAGCAGACGTGAAATGTTTCTCATCATTTCATTTCAGTAAATATCATAAATTAAGAACTCTACAGTGTAATCATGTTTTCCAGTTCGAGTGTGTCGTATTTGCGATGCTTTCTACAAAGAAATGTCAATAGCGAGGATAATGGCCTCTTTTTTTCTCCACCTGTGACTCTGAAAAGCACACAGTAACGGCTTTTTTCCAGGTGACTGTCGCTCAGATGGGCCTCCACAGCACATTATGTCAAGATCATCTACCTTCTTTACTGAAATATTTACGGCAGCAGTTTCCACTACAGTGACAGTCTCATAAAAAATTTCACAGGTCGAGAATTTGCGTTACAAATGTGTAGAAACAAAATCCTGTAAATATAACAATGTCCAAAAAATTTTCGCCGGCATTGTGATACATTCACGCATGTACATACATTTCATAACTCTTAAAGTATGATTCTTGGTTTCCAACAACCTTTTTCACAAACCAGAGTCCATAACCACTACTCATTATTCCTTACCTTATTACACATATACATATTCGTTGACACTTCTTCAATATTTCATCATAACAAATACGTAGCATAATCAAAGTCCTCATATAGCATCAGCTTATTGATCATAAACATACCTCAGGAGCATAATACACATCGTCATCGTAATAATAACATCATAACACCTCAGTCAAATCTCAAAATCGTTGTAGCTTCCTCCAATAATTTCAAAACCTAAACAAAGATCTCTGCCACTTCAATAGTGTCATCTACCTCAAACGTACTTTAAAAATCATGATCCCATACCAAATACATCATTCAAAGCTCTCATAGCATCACAATGGTTCCGAAAAAATATGAGCAGTTCACAAAGTACAGACAAAATACAATTTCGTAAGTGTGAAGTTATCCAATGGTGTAATTACGTAAACATCTGTCACTGATGTAGTAAAATAAATGTTTGTCTCTCTCAGTTAAATGATCAGATAGCTGTGTAATTATGTGTTAGAGAAATATGGTACCGATGTGTAAAGTTGTGTAAGCAAATACCGTATTAGCTAGGGCTCCTTGTGCTTGCCAAACACATGGTACACAAAGTAAGCGTGTACCCCCCTGAGGATTAATGTAATTATACCCTCAAGTGTTACAAATTACAGCAATGGAATGAAATGTATCACAGCAAACCTTTGTATCTATGTAATTCAAAAATCTTTTAAAAAATGTTTTAAGTACAAAATTAATCACTCAAATACGTGTACTGTAGCGCTAAATTGTGCGTCTTGTTGTAAGATAATCTCTGTCATTACTTAAGGGTAAAAAATGTGCCAAGTGTCGTAATTATCGTCGTCCGTAAGCAAAGTTCTGTGGAAGTCAATGTACTTACCTCGTAATAAACAAAAGCGAAATGCTATTCGTATAGATATCGTAGTTATTATGTACATTACCGTGATCAAGAAAGTACTATACTGTAACGTACTGTTGTGCTACGAAAAAGGCTGTCTCATTGTAGCTATACTACGACAGTTACTACTAAAACATGTTTTACTTTCCAGAAAAATTCAGAAAAACTGTGCAGATATAAAACAGATACACCGCAAAAGCAACAATGTAAATTGTGTCACACATTAGTAGCGTCGTGATATAGTCGTGCAGCCGTCAAATAAACTAAATGCTAAGTCATCTTTAATCTCAAAAAATGTACTTCAAATAAAGAATGTCATTTCAAGTAAACCAAAATGTTGCATTAAGGTCTCATTAGCAGTATCTGTATATGTTCTAAGTATGTAAGCCTTATAGTCGTTACATAATCGTGCAACTAACAATCAAGAATGTACACACACAATAACACTGTGTCGTCTGTTCACTATAACAATGCACTCGTAAATACTGTCTAAATATGTTCCCTAGGTTCTAGACTGGATAGTTAACTTCAAAACATTGTTACATGTTAACCGTTTCTCAGTGTGACAAATTGTACTAGTAGCGTGAAGTGAAAAATTTTATGGCAAACACTAAGTTAAAAATAAGATTATCTTTCAATAAACGGTTTTACATGTGAAATGTGGTGCAATCCTTTACTCTTCCTAGTACGCAGAGTTTCAACTTCAAAATAATTATCATGTGGCATACGTCGGTAAGAATTGCTGGAATTTTTCTCAATGTTAGCGTCAATGTTATTTTTCCCTGAGCTCACGTGGCTGCCTGCGGTGCGAGTCATTGTCTGTCTCTTTGTTGGCGCGTGTCATTATTGGGATTAGGAGATCTAACTTCTACAAATTCACCTTGCCGAGAGGGCCCTGCTCTGTTTGAATCCCGCCAGTTCTGATGCAATTCAGGTCTGTCGTTACGATTAAATCGTCTGTCGTCATGTTGGTAGATTCCATAATTTCTTTCTTGTCGGTCACATGGTGGAGAATTTCTCCCTGAATCGTAACTGCGCGCTGAACTGTTGCGTCTGAAGTTATTCTGTCTCCCTTGATAATAATTATTTTGGTTCCCATATTGTCTGTTTCTCTGATTGTCTCTGTGATAGTCATTACCGCAGAGAGGTGACCTTTCCCTGTAATTATTACTACTCTGCCAACGGTTGTCCTACGGGTGGTGTCTGTTTTGGTCACGATTTACGTTGGAAGAATAGCCTTGTCATGCCCATTTATTATTTCTGTCATCGCGGAATTGTGACGGATGTGACCTGTAATTGTTGTTCTCCTGTTTTCGCGTTCCGCGATTGTCAGTGTCAATTTCCAATTCTTGTAAGAGTCGCTGAAAAGCTTCAATGTCGTCTTTGCAACGTCCTGCCAAAATAATATGCCGTAAATGTTCAGGCAATTTCATTAAGCAAATGCGGATGAGTTCTGAGTTGCTGTATGGGTTTGAAAGATACCGATTCTTATGCAACATGTCTTCAAAATATTTCACAAGACTGGAAAATTTAGATTGTTCAAAGTGTTTCATCATCATGATGCTATGTTTTACTCGGTCTTGTGTAGCTTGAGACCAGTAAGCTGTGAGAAAGGCATGCTAAAATTCTCCTTCACTGTGGCAATCGTGAATGACCGATCGCATTCTTTCAGCTGGTTCATTCTCTAAGTAGCCACACATAAATTCTAATCTGTGCTCTAATGACCAGTTGGGAGGAAAACAATGATAGAATTGATGGAGCCACGCTTGTGGATGAATGTCGTTGCCAGAATTCTTAAATGTTTTGAATTTACGTGTAGTAATGAACAGCTTATAGTCAAAATCATCGTGTCGGCGAGTCGCATATCGGTCATTGTTACGTCGTGTCGGCGGTTCCATTTCAAAATTCGGTGTACCTTGCCAATTTCTTTCATAATTTCCGAAATGCGCTGTGTTATTATTTTGTGGCTTTTCCGTATTTCTAAGTCCCTCTTCCGGTGTTGGAGCGCGAGTGTCCTCTTAAATACGTAATTCTTGAATTACCTGTGTCAACTGATCTTGTACTTCCCGGATTTCTCTTTGGTGTTGCGTATTAATTTGATTCTGATTTTGTTTGAATTTCCTAATTTGTTCGTACTCTTCTGTGTCAGTGAAGGCTACAGGTCTTGTGTCATTCAGATCATCATCCACCTTTGAAGATAAGTTAGTGAACTGATCCGAAAGTTCGGCTACTTTCTCCAATAGTGAACTTATTTCCTCAGTGTGTTTTTCTGAACCAAGTTTCAGAGTGTCCATTTGTGTTGAAATCGTACCTACTGTGTTCTTTAAGTTTTCCTGAGTTTTTGCAAGTTGCGTAACCGAATCGGTAGATGCAACTGGGTCAATTTTAGCCCAAAAGTTCTCATGATTTTCGTGAACAATGGTTTTCAGTTCTTGTATGGCTGCTTCGTGATTCTGTAATGCATTTTCATGTCGCGAAAAAACAGGTTGAAAATGCTCACAAATTTGTGTTTTTACGTCATTACAGACTTTTTGACATTTCGATTCAATGTTATGTAACTCAGTAGTTAAATCTTCACGTGTATGTTCAAGCGTGGTGTCTAACCTTTGAAGATTTTGTTCCATTGTGTCTAACTTTTGAAGCTTTTGCTGTGTTTGTCTCTGATTTTGTTCCATTGTGTCTAACTGTTTCTGTGTTTGTCTCTGATTTTGTTTCATTTGTTGCATTAATTGCAATAATAATGTATTTGTCTGGAATCTGTTCCCCTATGCTTTTCGGCAGTGCATTTGCACCGGCAACATTCACATTTTGACAAGCAGAAAATGTGTCTTGACTTATTTGAGAAAACGGCGAGGACGCAAAACCTGAATCTACAGTATTTGCGAGATTGTGTCCTGTCATTTCGGATTCCTGAGGCGAGCTGTTGCCGACCGATCCATCGATAATGCTTCGCTGTTCACTGTCTACACCATTATTTGCAGCCCACTCCATTTCCCTATGCACAATTACCAAATTACTACTTTGAACATCAGTTAATTCATTACTCGGCGGCGCCAACACACTGCTTTCGTCTTCACTGTCATTTCTCAGTTTACTTTGGAGCCTAGTATTACGTTTGTCACACGCCATTATTGTCACAATATTTCACACAACACAGAAAAGCACAATTTGAAGAGCAAAATAAGGAAACACATTAACATAGCATTGAAAATAATATCTCATTAATTGGAAGCGCAGCTGCGAAATACTTGGTGCAAATCAACATGCATGCCACAACTGTTTTACTGTACAACAATGAAAAACTACAACTTCAAAGGAAATTCTCTCTATAATTACGCAATAGCAATAAACAATAGCTACACTAATTACACAAACTACAAGAAAAAATCAGAAGATTCCAGTGAGGTATCCTCGGCTAAGGGTTGACATATGAAACGTCCCCTTAGAAAAAATTATACATAACTGTGTTTAAACTGACACACAATATTTTTAGCGCAACGCAATCTGACTTTCAATGATGCCTACAAGAGAATGGCCCTGACTAATAATAACCTATACCTTTCATGAATTCTTACCTCACAAAAATCTTCGTTACTCGAACTACTGCAATACAGCGAGCGCCACTACTGCCAGCTAAATAAAAGATTCAAACTACGGAAGGCACTAACTACTGATAGGCATAGTTAGCAAATGAAAGATTTTGATAGAGAACAAACAATGTATTTACCTTAATAGTGTTCAAAAGTCATAATATATATAGCAGTTCATGACATCCATTCTTACAAATGTACTGTTTCTGATGGATACACGTCCAGATCATCCGCTCTCAAAAATCCGCCATCTCGCTTCCCCACATCCACCACTGCTGGCGGCTCACCTCCAACTGCGCAACGCTACGCGCTGTTAACAGCCAACTGCCCAACACTACAATAGCCAACAACAGCGCAAACCAGCCACAGACTGCACACACCAAAGCCAGTGATTTTCATAAAGAGCGCTACCTGGCGTTACCAATATAAAAACCTAAACAGCCTACTTACAAGGTAACTGGGTAGACAAAGAACGTTAATCACTCGTGTGAAACACGCGATTTGTAGCAACTAGTAGATCTATGCTCACCAGTAGGGTATATTTTCCTAATTTCCGAAAGTTATTTGACAATGTACAAGCTTTATATAATATTTCACACCCTGTATTCTACCAAGGGTAATCGAATGTATTCGAATTAAATCTGCCGATACTGTGGGAATTAGGTTACGAAAAGACGCACTGAAAGTAGCAGATGAATTTTTATTTTTGGGCAGTAAAAAAACTGATGATGGTAAAGACGATATAAAATGTAGACTAGCAATGACAAGAAAAGAGTTTCGAAGAGGAGAAATTTGTTAACACTGGATATAGATTCAAGCGTTAGGAAGTCTTTTTTTGTTGTGCCGGTTCTCGTACATTAAAAATTAGTAAGGAAACGGGATAGTAAAATTTTCTGAGTTCAAACAACAGGCGTTGCTCAATCATGGAAGTATCAACAGTCGCCAACCGGGAACAGTAAACATTAAATCTCACCATTACTATGTCAGGAAGACAGCAATACCGACACTCTTGAGCGAGACTGCGATCGAGCTCTGCAGAAAATCTTTAGAATAGTGTAGACCAAACTGCCTTCGTAGCGTTATGTGAGAGACGCTAGGCAGGACGCACCATCGCCTAGCAGCGTTTTGACCAAGCAGTAAAGACACTGTAACAAATTTGTTAAGCAAATATAATGGAAGTGATGACCGCTGACGACTCGAGAAGAGCAGAACCGATTCGGTCATTACGAGTGACGTCATAAAGCGGGAGTTGGAGGCCTACGAGAAAGACAGACGCGGCGCTTACGTCACGAAGGTAGGCCAAGCTCGCTCAACTCAGCAGACAAACTGCGTTTCTACACCTGCTAACTCGTAACTAGGTGTGTATGTACAAACGAGAATTGCATCTTCTACTGGAATCCACTATTATGGAATATTACTGTTTTTAGTCCTATGATGATAAGAAGTCCATAGGCCTACTAATAATTTCTTAGGCAGTACAATACAATTAAAATCATGCCAAAATGATTATCGTTTGCATAAGGCAGCTCATCTTCTATGTTACGCAGAAGAGACTAAATCCTATAAACAAGCCGTTATACCAGTTACGTCGAGAACTGATTTAAAATTTTGTTGTACAACTAGTAATCAGTAGGACTTCATAATAGCAGATCCCAGTAGAAGATCCAATTCTCGTTAGTGCGTACACATCCAGCTGTCAGTTTACAGGTTAAGAAACGCATTTTGCCCGCTGAGTTAAGCGAGCGAGCGAGCACAGGCCTACCCTCGTGACGTACGCACCGTGGCCTGTCTTTCTCGTGGTCCTCGAAATCAAATGGCTCTGAGCACTATGGGACTTAACATCTGAGGCCATCAGTCCCCTAGAACTTAGAACTACTTAAACCTAACTAACCTAAGGACAACACACACATCCATGCCCGAGGCAGGATTCGAACCTGCGACCGTAGCGGTCGCGCTGTTCCAGACTGTAGCGCCTAGAACCGCTCGGCCACCCTGGCCGGCGATAATGAGGTCCGGCATCGAATAATGAAGTCATAACAGCAATGTATGAATGCGTGATTTCGCGGCTATATGAATTAATAAAATTTTCTCGGGCTTCCAGCCGCGTCAGGTGGTTAAAACCCACGAGCTTTCAACCGAGCTCTCCCCGGTCATTGTCAAGTGGTGAGACTGTCTTACCACTTGACAATGACCGGGGAGAGCTCGGTCGAAAGCTCGTGGGATTTTAACCAATTGACGCGGCTGGAAGCGCGAGAAAATTTTATTAATTCATAACAGCAATAATCAGCACTTACAGGTAGTCCAGGCGTGTACCAGTACAGCTCCGGTCCAGAGTAGAAGCTGCTCTAAACTACAATGCCGTGCGAGTCTGGCGGCGTACCGTACCAGCGGGCCAGGTTCAGCATTCAGTAGAACATCAGGGCCTCCGACATCGCAGTCCACCTTTAGGGACAATACGGACAATGACCTGGAGGGAATGAGTATTCCTAGAAACGGCACGTGAATCAAACACACACGTCGCGGTCACCGCCGTGTCCAAGCAGGGCTATCGACGTGGCGTGCCTACGTCGCCAGCTGGCGGCAAACAGCCGAGCTGATGCAGCGTCCTCGGCAGCCGTGAGTCCGCTGACGAATATAGCGGATTCCTGTCCGGATTACGTAGACGCCAGCCTTCGTAGAACACACGGCAGCCAAGTGTATTCTGAGAAATAAATTGATTGAGTACTGTTCCATTGCGTCTAACGACGCCACACGGGTTCTTGGTTTCCGTACTGACAAAACAGCAGCGGTTTCCGGCCCAGCAGTGGGCGACCCCTACGGTTCTTTGGTTTGCGCTGGGAGGGGGCAGAGTGGGTTCTATAACACATAAAATATTACTTCACTTCATTACAACGTGGATAAGAAGAATTATTTAACTTTGTACAATCCATTTTTACAGGAAAATCACGCGTGTTTACAGTTGCCTCCGAATACTAAAGTATCACTTGGTACAGCCTAAATATACACTATGTGATCAAAAGTATTCGGACACCATCGAAACATACGTTTTTCATATTAGGTGCATTGTGCTGCCACCTACTGCCAGGTACTTCCTATCAGCGACCTCAGTAGTCTTTAGACATCGTGAGAGGGCAGAATGGGGCCATCCGCGGAACTCATGGACTTAGAACGTTGTCAGGTGATTGGGTGTCACTTGTGTCACACGTCTGTACGCGAGATTTCCACACTCCTAAGCATCCCCAGGTCCACTGTTTCCGATGTGATAGTGAAGTGGAAATGTGAAGGGACAAGTACAGCACAAAAGCGTACAAGCCGACCTCATCTGTTCACTGACAGAGACCGCCGACAGTTGAAGAGGGTCGTAATGTGTAATAGGCAGACATCTATCCAGACCACCCAGAATTCCAAACTGCATAAGGATCCACTGCAAGTACTATGACAGTTAGGCGGGAGGTCAGAAAAATTGGATTTCAAGGTCGAGCGCCTGCTCATAAGTCACACATGTAAATGCCAAACGATGCCTCGCTTGGTGTAAGAAGCGTAAACGTTGGACGACAGAACAGTGGAAAAACACTGTGTGGAGTGATGAATCTCGGCACACAATGTGGAGATCCGATGGCAGGGTGTGGGTATGGCGAATGCCCGGTGAACGTCATCTGCCAGCGTGTGTAATTCCAACTGTATAATTCGGAGGCGGTGGTGTTACGCTGTGGTCGTGTTTTTCATGGAGGGGGCTTGCACCCCTTGTTATTTTGGGTGGCACTATCACAGCACAAGCCTACATTGATATTTTAAGCACCTTCTTGCTTCCCACTGTTGAAGAGCAATTCGGGGATGGCGATTGCATCTTTCAACACGATCGAGCACCTGTTCATAATGCACGGCCTGCGGCGGAGTGGTTACACGACAATAGCATCCTTGTAACGGACTGCACAGAGTCCTGACCTAAATCCTATAGAACACCTTTGTGATGTTTTGGAACGCCGACTTCATGCCAGGCCTCACCGACCGACATCGATACCTCTCCTCAGTGCAGCACTCCGTGAAGAATGGGCTGCCATTCCCGAAAAAACCTTCCAGCACCTGATTGAACGTATGCCTACGAGAGTGGAAGCCGTCATCAAGGCTAATGGTGGGTCAACCCCATACTGAATTTCAGCATTACCGATGGAGAGCGCCACGAATTTGTAAGTCATTTTCAGCCATGTGTCCGGATACTTTTGATCACATAGTGTAAGTCTCTTCACTTGAGTTCTTTTAACAGTAAGTTTTACGGAGTGTTCTGTCTAACACAATTGTCCAACCAGAAGACGATACTGTCGTCTTAGTCAATTATCACGGACTAGGGCACAGCAGTCCTGTGTTGGGCCGTAAATAGAACAGCGGAGGCGGCGGCGTAGCGAAACGTTTGTAGGTGTGCCTACGCCCATGTCCCTCACCCGTAGATGCAGTATGCAGCAACTATCGTTTCTTGTGGTTTTGGCACCTCGTTCTTCGGACAACACCACATTTCTGAAGTTATTTGTCTGTAGTGTAAGCTTGTATGGGAGTAAAACGTGACCGATAAAAAGATCAGAGGAGAAGAAACTAGACGCTTTTGAAATGTGGTGGTACGGAAGAATGCTGTAGATTAGATGGATAGATCATGTAACCAGTGAGGAGATAATGAACAGAATTGAGGAGTGAAGAAATGTGTGGCGTAACTTGACTAAAAGAAGAAGGGATCGGTTGTTAGGACACATACTGCGACACCAAGGGATCACCAATTTAGTATTGGAGGGAATTCAAATGGTTCAAATGGCTCTGAGCACTATGGGACTCAACTGCTGAGGTCATTAGTCCCCTAGAACTTAGAACTAGTTAAACCTAAGGACATCACACACATCCATGCCTGAGGCAGGATTCGAACCTGCGACCGTAGCGGTCTCGCGGTTCCAGACTGCAGCGCCAGAACCGCGCGGCCACTTCGGCCGGCTTGGAGGGAATTCTGGGGAGTAAAAATTGTAGAGGGCGATCAAGAGAAGAATACAGTAAGCCGCGCGGGGTAGCCGCGTGGTCTTGGGCGTCCTGCCAAGGTTCGCGCGGTTTCCCCCCGTCAGAGGTTCGAGGCATCTCTCGGGCATGGCTGTGTGTGTTGTCCTTAGCGTAAGTTAGTTTAAGTTAGATTAAGTAGTGTGTAAGCTTAGGGACCGATGACCTCAGCAATTTGGTCCCATAAGATCTCCCCACAAATTTCCAAATTTCCAAGAATACAGTAAGTAGGTTCAAAAGATTGTAGGTTGCAGTAGCTGTTCGGAGGTGAAGAGACTTGCACAGAAAAGAGTAGCGTGGGAACTACGCCAAACCAGTCTTCAGACTGAAGACCGCAACAACAACAATAACAACAACAACATTGAAATGTGCCACTTTGTCGACTAATAACCACAATAAGACTTTACGGAATATGTGTACAGATAAGTGATACGTTAGATGAACTTTTGACTAATAGAATCTAGTATGTTGTAGTAGCTAGCAAATGTTAGACAGGAATTAAAATAACATCAACTGTACTTCAAATAAACTTGGTAGGACCTCTAACGTTCTCAGTATATATAAACAATTTATCAGATGGGGGTCAACTAACACTAGATCATTCGCCGACGATGTTGCTGTATATAGGAAAACAACGTCGTCAGATGACCCCAAGAAAACATGGAAAGGCTTGAGCAAAGTTCCCAATTCATATAATGAATGACAGCTCTCTTTAAATGCCCCTTTAAATGTGGATAAGTGTGAAATAACCGCCATAAGAAAGAAGGGAACCGGATAGTACCAAATTTCTGGGGACGCAGAACCCATTCCTCCCGAAACCAGGTATGTGAGCAGGTAATAGGACCTACTCCTCCAGAAATAGCCTAATGGCCTACAGATAATAGTCCCGAGACCTCCCAGGAGTTTGAGGGCACATGTCTCACAATCAGTCTAAGAGAGATAATTTTAGAGTGAGTGTGTCTTCCGACACACTTGCAGTTTCAGCAAAATTGGGAGGGAAAAATGTTACTTCTGAAAATTAACATCATCGGATTTCAAAAATTGCTGAAAAGTGATGTAGCGCGATGGAAGTGCAACATCAATATTTGCAGAAGCCTTATTAAAACTGTTTCTATTGAGGAGATTCAAGAAGACCACAATCACACGGAAATACCTTGTGACGAAATTCAGAGAAAAAAATAATTTGTAATCTCAAGAGCAAAGCCACAGGATATATTTGTGAGAAACCATCAAAGATAATTTACACCCAGTTAAAAGAAGAAGATAAGAAAGAAATAACGTCAGAGAAGTCGATAGCTTTAATAAATCTATTTACAAAGCTATGAGGAAAATTCTCCGTAATTGCCGAGGAGTGTTGAACAGGTTCCTGATGTTATCAACACACTAAATGTGGAAACTACAGACGGGAGAAATTTCCTGCTTGAAAATAATGCCGGGGAAAACAATGTAATATTTTGTGAATTTGAAAACCTTAAAATACTTACTCATTGTGACACAATATATGTTGATGGAACAATCAAGTGTTGCACAAAGTTTTTAGTCAGCTGATTGCAATACTTGGGCTAGTTACTGAACATTATATTCCAAAGGTTATTTTCTTTATTGAACGACAGCAAGATTTCGTCGTATCAGTATGTCTTTCAGACAGTTGTTGATAAATGTACTGGTCTAGCTCTGAAATCTTTACCATCAACGATGTTTTCCGACTTTGAAAATAGCGTAATGAAAGTTGTAAGTGAAGTCTGGACTGATATGAGAAACCAAGGAAAAAAATTTCATGTAACTCAGAGATGGTGGCGAAAAATACAAACATTGGGATTTGTACATGCCTATTACACAAGGAATGATTTTGGAAGGTTTCTGTCTTATATATTTGGTTTGCTGATGCTGGATCCTGGTGTGGTTGGTGTCTGTTTTGTTGACGATTTCATGTCAGCGATGCCTGCACCGAAAAAATTACAAATCTGTTTTGTGATCACTAATTGAAAACTTGTGTAGAAGAAAATCCACTCTTTCCTCCATCTATGTGGGCAGATAAAAGCTGTAGTAGACAGTGAACCACCAACGCTTGTGAGGATTTCCACAGCAAATACACACTATTGGCCATTAAAGTTACTACACCAAGAAGAAATGCAGATGATGAACGGGTATTCATTGGACAGATATATTATACTTGAACTGACATGTGATTACATTTTCACACAATTTGGGTGCATAGATCCTGAGAAATCAGTACCCAGAATAACCACCTCTGGCCGTAATAACGGCCTTGATACGCCTGGGCATTGAGTCAAACACAGCTTGGACGGCGTGTACAGGTACAGCTGTCCATGCAGCTTCAACACGATACAACAGTTCATCAAGAGTAGTGACTGGCGTATTGTGACGAGCCAGTTGCTCGGCCACCTTTGACCAGACGTTTTCAATTGGTGAGAGATCTGGAGAATGTCCTGGCCAGGGCAGCAGTTGAACATTTTCTGTATCCAGAAAGGCCCGTACAGGACATGCAACTTGTGGTCGTGTATTGTCCTGCAGAAATGTAGGGTTTCGCAGGGATCGAATGAAGGGTAGAGCCACCGGTCGTAACACATCTGAAATGTAACGTCCACTGTTCAAAGTACCGTCAATGCGAACAAGAGGTGACCGAGACGTGTAACCAATGGCACCCCATACCATCACGCCGGGTGATACGCCAGTATGGCGATGACCAATAGAAGCGTCCAATGTGCGTTCACCGCGATGTCGCCAAACACGGATGCGACTATCATGATGCTGTAAACAGAACCTGGATTCATCCGAAAAAATGACGTTTTGCCATTCGTGTACCCAGGTTCGTCGTTGAGTACAACATCGCAGGGGCTCCTGTCTATGATGCAGCGTCAAGGGTAACCGCAGCCACGGTCTCCGAGCTGATAGTCCATGCTGTTGCAAACGTCGTCGAACTGTTCCTGCAGATGGTTGTTGTCTTGCAAACGTCCCAATCTGTTCACTCAGGGATCGAGACGTGGCTGCACGATCCGTTACAGCCATGCGGATAAGATGCCTGTCATTTCAACTGCTAGTGATACGAGGCCGTTGGGATCCAGCACGGCGTTCCGTATTACCCTCCATATTCTGCTAGCAGTCATTGGATCTCGACGAACGCAATGTCGCGAAACGATAAACCGCAAGCGCGATAGGCTACAATCCGACCCTTATCAAAGTCGGAAACGTGATGGTACGCATTTCTCCTCCTTGACACGAGGCATCACAACAACGTTTCACCAGGTAACGCCGTTCAACTGCTGTTTGTGTATGAGAAATCGGTTGGAAAATTTCCTCATGTCAGCACGTT
Source organism: Schistocerca serialis cubense (assembly GCF_023864345.2). NCBI lineage: Eukaryota > Metazoa > Arthropoda > Insecta > Orthoptera > Acrididae > Schistocerca > Schistocerca serialis. The sequence goes on from NC_064642.1 coordinate 233,642,500, forward strand.
GTAAGTGTCGCCACCGGCGCCAACCTTGTGTGAATGCTCTGAAAAGCTAATCATTTGCATATCCCAGCATCTTCTTCCTGTCGGTCAAATTTCGCGTCTGTAGCACGTCATCTTCGTGGTGTAGCAATTTTAATGGCCAGTAGTGTAACAATCAGTTCTACTTCTGCAGTCCAGACATTTACAGATTTCTTGAGGTGATGAAGCAAATTAAGCTCTGTTCTAAAGCCGCAATAAATGTGTCAAAAACCAAGAAAAAGGAAAGGAACTGTCCAAACCTGAATTTCATGCTACAGTAAGTGGCAAATTTCAAATCTGGAAAAATTTCCGGATTTCAGTATGTGAAATCTGTTTCCTAAAAAATCAGACCGGCAGTTACACAGTAAAAGGGAAAAAATGTGATTTTAGGTGTACATGTACACATTCGACTGTATGTGAAGAAATTTAGTAAATATATTTCAAAACAGATGCCCTTCTCATGGTGCACCCTGGGTAACGCTAAGCGAACTGGTATTCCCACGTTGTATTTTCTTTAATTCAAATGGTTGAAATGGTCTGAGCACTATGGGACTTGATTTCTGAGGTCATCAGTCCCCTAGGACTTAAAACTACTTAAACCTAACTAACCTAAGGACATCACACACATCCATACCCGAGGCAGGATTCGAACCTACGACCGTAGCGGTCGCTCGGTTCCAGACTGTAGCGCCTGGAACCGCTCGGCCACTTCACCCGGCTTTTCTTTAAATATATCTGTGTTAACGACATGAGCTTATCCATAAGAATGAGCAGCCTTCATTCAATTACTACTAGACAGAAATTAAGTTTGCATTTGGATCACGCCTCGCTGACTCTTGTGCAGAAAGGTGTGTAGTATTCTCCTGCATCTCTTTCCAGTAAGCTACCACGAGATGTCAAAGACTTTAGTGATAATCCTCGCACTTGCCAATGTAAATTGAAGAATATCCACGTGGCACACCCATTTTATTATGTTTCGCATTTCGTAGGAGAAATATCAGCCAGTTGCTGTGTTTCATTGCTGTTGTACTAGTTTATATCCAGCCGTTTAATGCTTGCGTTTTATGGTCGGTCTAACGGAACTTTACGAGTAAAAAATGAGTCACATTTAACCGTATTCACGTTAAACGCGAATAAGTTTTACAGTTTCTGCTACAAGTACACATGCTAGGAAGATCTGTTTGCCTGGAGTATTCATAGTGTTCAGACTGAAGAATGGGCTTGGATGAGCGCCGCTCTTGGGCAGAAGAAGCGCGCGCGGGAACGTTAACTGTTTTGCGGGATGGCCACACAGTCTGCTCGAAGAGGCCGGCCGTTGTGGCCGAGCGGTTCTAGGCCCTTCAGTCTGGAACCGAGCGATCGCTACGGTTGCAGGTTCGAATCCTGCCTCGGCCAAGGATGTGTGTGATGTCCTTAGGTTAGTTAGGGGTAAGCAGTTCTAAGTTCTGGGGGACTGATGGCCTCAGATGTTAAGTCCCATAGTGCTCAGAGCCATTTGAACCATTTTTTAGTCTGCTCGAAGAGCTGAAGGGCAGACGCCAGCTGTTTTAAACCGGTGGAAAGGGTTCCATCCTTTTCCGGAGTCTTGCGGGCTCAGGTGGAACGGGTCCCGTTTTCCTGACAGCGGAAGGAACGAGTCTTGTGGCCACTAATCGATTCCATGGCATTGTATTTAGGGACAGTACTGAGAAGCGACATGAAATGCGACGAAAAGTTGAAACCAGTAGTGGAGAACGTGAAAGCAAGACTCAGATTTGTTGGAAGGAATCGAGAAAAGTGCAACACTACTGTAGAGGAAGTTGCGTGTAAGATGCTTATGCAACCACTTCTAGAATACTGCTCCGTCGTTTGGAATAATTATCAAGCAGGCTTGACAGCGGGCATCGAACGAATTCAAAGACGCGGCGTTAGTTTCGTTACATATAGGTACTGATAACATGCAAATGTAGCAAATACGATCAGGATATCTTAGGAAGAATGACCCTCCCGGATATTCGTGCATTCTACTGATAATTAATAATTTTAAGAATAATAATTACGACGGAAATTTGCTGGCGCCGCCCAAGAGGCGCAATAATAGTGAGTTCGGCTAATATGAACACAGCGACACACATTGAAATAAGTACATTTAATGAAAATTGTAAATTTTAACGTATTATCCAGGAGCATAAGCGATAAATCGATTACAAAGATGTACGTGTGAAATAACGCTGCGAGGCGCAACTATCGCTGAGGCAGAGCTTATGGTAGGTCGTGCAGTGGTAGGCAATTGTTGCTCAGGAGGAACAGGACTGGCGCGCCAGTGGCTGGCAGTGTCTGTTGTGATGCTCCGCAGTGGGCAGTCGCTTAGTACGTATTATTCAGCGTAATAATTTCAGTTTTGTGTATTAATGATTTCTGGAGGAAATAAGAATTGAGGTAATATTAATGAAGAAAATGCTACAAATATTAATACACTACTGGCCATTAAAATTGCTACACCACGAAGATAACGTGCTACAGACGCGAAATTTAACCGACAGGAAGAAGATGCTGTGATATGCAAATGATTAGCTTTTCAGATCATTCACACAAGGTTGACGCCGGTGGCGACACCTACAACGTGTTGACATGAGGAAAGTTTCCAACAGATTTCTCATACACAAACAGCAGTTGACCGACGTAGCCTGGTGAAACGTTGTTGTGATGCCTCGTGTAAGGAGGAGAAATGCGTACCATCACTTTTCCGACTTTGATAAAGGTCGGATTGTAGCCTATCGTGATTGAGGTTTATCGTATCGCGACATTGCTGCTCGCGTTGGTCGAGATCCAATGACTGTTAGCAGAATATGGAATAGGTGGGTTCAGGAAGGTAACACGGAACGCCGTTCTGGATCCCAACGGCCTCGTACCGCTAGCAGTCGAGATGACAGGCATCTTATCCACATGGCTGTAACGGATCGTGCAGCCACGTCTAGATCCCTGAGTCAGCAGATGGGGACGTTTGCAAGACAACAACCGTCTGCACGAACAGTTCGACGACGTTTGCAGCAGCATGGACTGTCAGCTCGGAGACCATGGCTGCGATTATCCTTGACGCTGCATCACAGACAGGAGCCCCTGCGATGGTGTACTCAACGATGAACCTGGGTGCACGAATGGCAAAACGTCATTTTTTCGGATGGATCCAGTTCTGTTTCCAGCATCATGATGGTCGCATCCGTGTTTGGCGTCATCGCGGTGAAAGCACATTTGAAGCGTGTATTCGTCACCGCTATACTGGCGTGTCACCCGGCTTGATCGTATGGGGTGCCATTGGTTACACGTCTCGGTCACCTCTTGTTCGCATTGACGGCACTTTGAACAGTGGACGTTACACATCAGATGTGTTACGACCTGTGGCTCTACCCTTCATTCGATCCCTGCGAAACCCTACATTTCAGCAGTATGATGCACGACCGCATGTCCCAGGTCCTGTACGGGCCTTTCTGGATACAGAAAATGTACGACTGCTGTCCTGGTCAGCACATTCTCCAGATCTCTCACCAATTGAAAACGTCTGGTCAGTAGTGGCCGAGCAACTGGCTCGTCACAATACGCCAGTCACTAATCTTGATGAACTGAGGTATTGTGTTGAAGCTGCATGGGCAGCTGTACCTGTACACGCCATCCAAGCTCTGTTTGACTCAATGCCCAGACGTATCAAGGCCGTTAGTACGGCCAGAGGTGGTTGTTCTGGGTACTGATTTCTCGGGATCTATGCACCCAAATTGCGTGAAAATGTAATCACATTTAGTTGTAGTATAAAATATTAGTCCAATGAATATCCGTTTATCATCTGCATTTCTTCTTGGTGTAGCAATTTTAATGGCCAGTAGTGTATGAAGTTTTGATGAAGAATCTTTCTTCATATTGTTACATGTATTTACAATAAGGTAATCAAATATTTATGTATTTATGCGCTTTTGCTGTAGTACGAATTTGAATGAGATCAATTTTGTATGTAACCCCAAGTTTTTTATTGTATTTTTTGTAATGATCAGTTGTTTAAGTAAATGTTATTTTTATGATATGGCCCAACAATTGCAAGTCAATTTGACAACATTGTAGGATTTTCAAGTAAGATAGTCATTCCCCTCAGTCATGTTCCGCCTCCCAATTCCAAGTCGTTTTAATTTAAACATATTCTAAATGTGTCTCAGTCCAATATCTTGCAAAGGAATATCTCAGTAGCAGTACTGTTGAAGAGGAATGGACATCTCTAAAAAGGGCCATCACAGAAGTTGGGAAGGAAAACTTAGGCACAAAGAAGGTAACCGTGAAGAAGCCATGGGTAACAGAAGAAATACTTCAATTGATCGATGAAAGGAGGAAGTACAAAAATGTTCAGGGCAACTCAAGAATAAAGAAATACAAGTCGCTCAGGAGTGAAATAAATAGGAAGTGCAGGGAAGGTAAGACGAAATGGCTGCAGGAAAAATGTGAAGACATCGAAAAAGAAATGATTGTCGGGAGGACAGACTCAGAATACGGGAGAGTCAAAACAACCTTCGGTGACATTAAAAGCAAGGGTGATAACATTAAGAGTGCAATGGGAATTCCACTGTTAAATGCAGGGGAGAGAGCGGATAGTTGGAAAGAATACATTGAAAGCCTCTATGATTGGAAAGATTTTGTCTGATGTGGTAGAAGACGAAACAGAAGTCGATTTAGAAGAGATAGGGGATCCAGTGTTAGAATGAGAATTTAAAAGAGCTATGGAGGACTTAAGATCAAATAAGGGAGAAGGGCTAGATAATATCCCATCAGAATTTCTAAAATCGTAGGGGGAAGTGGCAACAAAACCACTATTCACGTTTGTGTGAAGAATATATGAGTCTGGCGACATACCATCTGCCTTTCGGAAAAGCATCGTCCACACAATTCCAAAGACGGAAAGAGCTGACAAGTGCGAGAATTATCGCACAATCAGCTTAACAGCTCATGCTTCCAAGTTGCTTACAAGAATAATATACATGGTTGGTGCATGGTTAATGGCGGTTGGGGTTGTTTGGGGGAAGAGACCAAACAGCGACGCCATCGGTGTCATCGGATTAGGGAAGGACGGGGAAGGAAGTCAGCCGTGCCCTTTCAAAGGAACCATCCCGGCATTTGCCTGGAACGACTTAGGGAAACCACGAAAAACCTAAATCAGGATGGCCGAACGCGGGATTGAACCGTCGTCCTCCCGAATGCGAGTTTAGAGTGTAATACACAGAAGAATATAAAAGAAAGTTGAGGATGTACTTCATGACGATCCGCTTGGCTTTAGGAAAGGCAAAGGCACGAGAGAAGCAATTCTGACGTTGCGGTTAATAATGGAAGCAAGACTAAAGAAAAATCAAGACACGTTCATAGCATTTGTTGACTCGGAAAAAGCATTTGACAATGTAAAATGCTGCAAGATGTCCGAAATTCTGAAAAACAGTAGGGGTAAGCTATAGGGAGAGACGGGTCATATACAATATGTATAACAGCCAACGTAAGTAGGCTGTTTATGTTTTCTTATTGGCAACGTTACGTAGCGCTCTGTATGAAAATCACTGGCTGTGCTGTGTGCAGTCTGTGGCTAGTTTGCATTGTTGTCTGCCATTGTAGTGTTGGGCAGCTGGATGTGAACAGCGTGTAGCGTTGAGCAGTTGGAGGTGAGCCGCCAGCAGTGATGGATGGTGGATGTGAGGAGAGAGATGGCGGAGTCTTGAAATTTGTAAGACTGGATGTCATGAACTGCTATGTATATTATTACTTTTCAACACTATCAAGGTAAATACATTGTTTGTTCTCTATAAAAATCTTTCATTTGCTAACTATGCCTATCAGTAGTTAGTACCTTCAGTAGTTTGAATCTTTCATTTAGCTGGCAGTAGTGGCGCTCGCTGTATTGCAGTAGCTTGAGTAACGAAGGCCTTTGTGAGGTAAGCGATTTGTGAAAGGCATAGGTTAATGTTAGTCAGGGCCATTCTTTTGTAGGGATTATTGAAAGTCAGATTGCGTTGCGCTAAAAGTATTGTGTGTCACTTTAGTGAATGTTTGAGTACGTTCAGTTTTGCTCAGCTGTTTGAAAAGCAAACAATGTAAGTGGTTTATCAGCACAGTAATTCATAAATTTTTCTAAGGGGACGTTTCATATGTCGACCCTTAGCCGAGGATACCTCACTGGAATCTTCTGATTTTTTCTTGTAGTTTGTGTAATTAGTGTAGCTATTGTTTATTGCTAGCGCGTAATTGTAGAGAGAATCTCCTTTGTAGTTGCAGTCTTTCATTGTTGTACAGTAAAACAGTTGTGGCATGCATGTAGATTTGCACCAAGTATTTCGCATTTGCGCTTGCGATTAACTAGAAATTATTTTCAGTGCTACGTTAATGTGTTTTCTTATTTTTGCTCTTCAAATTGTGCTTTTCTGTGTTATCGTGTGAAATATTGTGAGAATTATGGCGTGTGAAAAACGTAATACTAGGCTCCAAAGTAAACTGAGAAATGACAGTGAAGACGAAAGCAGTGTGTTAGCGCCACCGTGTAATGAATTAACTAATGTTCAACATAGCAATGTGGTAATTGTGCATAGGGAAATGGAGCGAGCTGCAAATAATGGTGTAGGCAGTGAAACAATTAGTGCACAGGGAAGCATTATCGATCGATCGGTCGGCAACAGCTCGCCCCAGGAATCCGAAATGACAGGCCATAACCTTTCCAATACTGTAGATTCAGGTTTTGGGTCCTCACAGTTTTCTCAAATAAGTCAAGACACATTTTCTGCTTGTCAAAATGTGAATGTTGCCGGTGCAACTTCACTGCCGAAAAGCACTGAGGAACATGTTTCAGACACCAGTGCATTGTTATTACAGTTAATGCAACAAATGGGACAAAGGCTACAAAAGTTAGACACAACGCTTGAACAAAATCAGAAACAAATGGGACAAAATCTTCAAAAGTTAGACACAATGGAACAAAATCTTCAAAAGTTAGACACAATGGAACAAAATCTTCAAAAGTTAGACACAATGGAAGCAAATCTTCAAAAGTTAGACGCAATGGAACAACACCAGAGACAAACACAGCAACTGTTAGACGCAATGGAACAAAAGCTTCAAAAGTTAGACTCAGTGGAACATAAGCTTGAACAAACACGTGAAGATTTAACTACTGAGTTACATAACATTGAATCGAAATGTCAAAACGTCTGTAATGACGTAAAAACACAAATTTGTTAGCATTTTCAACCTATTTTTTCGCGGCATGAAAATGCATTACAGAATCACGAAGCAGCCATAAAAGAACTGCAAACTATTGTTCATGAAAATCATGAGACCTTGCAAGCTAAAATTGACTCAGTTGCATCTACCGATTCGGTTACGCAACTTGCAAAAACTCGGGAAAACTTAAAGGACACAGTAGATACTCTGAAAATTGGTTCAGAAAGACACATGGAGGAAATTAGTTCATTATCAGAGAAAGTAGTTGAACTTTCGGATCAGCTAAATAATTTATCTACGAAGGTAGATGACAATCTGAATGACACAAAACCGGTAGTCTTTAATGACACAGAAGAGTGCGAACAAATTAGGAAATTCAAACAAAATCAGAATCAAATTAATACGCAACACCAAAGAGAAATCCGGGAAGTACAAGATCAGCTGACACAGGTAATACAAGAATTACGTATTTAAGAGGACACTCGCGCCCCAATCCGGGAAGAGGGACATAGAAATACGGAACAGTCACAAAATAATAACACAGCGCATTTCGGAAATTATGAAAGAAATTGGCAAGGTGCACAGAATTTTGAAATGGAACCGCCGAAACAATGCCGTAACAATGACCGATATGCGACTCGCCAACATGATGATTTTCACTATAAGCTGTTCATTACTACACGTAAATTTAAAACATTTAAGAATTCTGGCAACGACGTTCACCCACAAGCGTGACTCTATCAATTCTATCATTGTTTTCCTCCCAACTGGTCATTAGAGCACAGATTAGAATTTATATGTGGCTATTTAGAGAATGAACCAGCTGTAAGTATGCGATCGGCCATTCACGATTGTCACAATGAAGGAGAATTTTACCATGCCTTCCTCTCAGCATATTGGTCTCAAACTACACAAGACCGAGTAAAACATAGCATCATAATGATGAAACATTTCGAACAATCTGAATTTTCCAGTCTTGTGAAATATTTTGAAGACATGTTGCACAAGAATCAGTACCTGTCAAACCCATACAGCCCCTCAGAACTCATCCACATTTGCTTAACCAAATTACCTGAACATTTACGCCATATTATTTTGGCAGGACGTTGCAAAGACGACATTGAAGCTTTTCAGGGACTCTTACAAGAATTAGCAATTGACACTGACAATCGAGGAACGCGAAAACAGGAACACAACAATTACAGGTCACATCCGTCGCAATTCCGCGATGAAAGAAATAATAACTGGACACAACAAGGCTATTCTCACAACACAAATCGTGATCAAAATAGACACCACCCGTATGACAACCGTTGGCAGAGTAGTAATAATTACAGGGAAAGATCACCTCTCCGGGGTAGTGACTATCACAGAGACAATCAGAGAAACAGACAATATGGGAACCAAAATAATTATTATCAAGGGAGACAGAATAACTTTAGACGCAACGGTCCAGCGCGCAGTTACGATTCAGGGAGAAATGCTCCACCACGTGACCAACAAGAAAGAAACTATGGAATCTACCGACATGACGACAGACGATATGATCGTAACGACAGAGCTGAATTGCATCAGAACTGGCGGGATTCAAACAGAGCAGGGCCCTCTCGACAAGGTGAATTTGTAGAAGTCAGGTCTCCAAATCCCAATAACGGCGCGCGCCAACAAAAATACAATAGGCAATGACTCATACTGCTGGCAGCCACAAAACGTACTTATGAAACTGACGACGCAGGTGCCGTAGCTAGTAATTACGTAAAAATGGAAGACATTAGGGACATCTTACTCCAGGAACACGACGTAAAACATAACAACATTGCATATCCTGTGATTCACATTACAGTAAATGACGTAAAATTTACGGCAGTACTTGACTCTGGCAGTCCCATTTCAGTAATTAGTGAAACAGCCTTTAGCAAATGCAACAAATCGAACGATTGTCCCACACTTCCATTACGTAAGATTAAATTACAAGGTGCAATCTTTGGAAAAAGTGTAGATGTACGCCAACAAACCAACTTAGAATTCTTTTGTGAAAGCTACAGCTTCTCTATGAACTTTCTTATTGTTCCATTACTGTCGACGGAAATTATATTGGGAGTAGACTTTTTGAATGAATACAAAGCAGTCTTAAACTCTCACGATGCTGAAATAAGTTTAGAGAAAGAAGGTAAGTCAATAGTTTTGAAATTTGAAGATTGGCTCTCAAACCATGACGAAGAAATTAATCGGCTTTACCTCTTAGACAACAGTTCGGAATTTTCGACGGAACTTGACACTAACAATCACTTTGCAAGTACTGACAGGGATGATATCGACGGCGCATTTGATACTAATGAGTTAATTCAGAATAAAATTCAAACAATTGAGAATTGTAATGACAGTGATAGGCAAGACCTTTTTGAGATTTTACAAGCACATTCCACAGTTTTTACTCACAAAACGGGAACAATCAAGAGATTTCAATACCAATTTCTTGTTCGTAAGCATACTAAATTTTGTGTTAGACCATACGTAATTCCAGCACATTATAGGGACCGTGTTAGAACAGAAATACAATCTATGCTTGACGAGGGCATTACTGAGCCTGCAGTAAGCTCATACAACAATCCATTACATGTTGTTGGGAAGAAAAATGGATCGATCAGGCTTGTCTTAGATTCGAGACAAATCAATACTATCATCATTCCTGAAACAGACAGACCGCAAACGTTGGAAGAACTTCTTCAAAATTTTAATAGTGTAAAAGTGTTGTCTTCTATTGATCTCAGATCCATCTTTTATCAGATCGAACTTCATCCAGAATGTAGAAAATACACAGCTTTCCTTTGTTTCGGCGTTTGTTATCAGTTTCGGAAACTTCCTTTTGGTTTGAACATTTCTTCGGCAGCATTCATTCGCGGGCTAAATTCCATATTACCTGAGCTCTTAAAACGTCACATCGCCTTATATGTGGACGATATTCTGATAGCAGAAGCCTCATGGGAACAACACAATCACATCCTCAACAGCGTGTTTACATATTTTTGCAGAATCTGGAATTACAGTTAACTTGGAAAAGTCTGAATTCGGTAGGACAAAGGTGAAGTTTTTGGGACATATTATTTCTTCTGAAGGCATTCAGCCGGATCCTGAAAAGTTAGAAGCAATCAGAGCCATTCCAGTTCCATCCACAAAAAAACAAGTCCGCAGTTTTCTAGGTCTCGTAAATTTTTACCGTCGTTTTCTGAATATGCAAATTCTAGTTACACCAAAACTTTGTTCTCTCACTGGAACTGGGACGAACAAGCACAGTTGGAATTCAATTCTTTGAAAGAATCGCTACTTAACGCGCCAATACTAGCTCATCCAGATCTGTCACAAGATTTCTGCCTTAGCACGGATTCTTCTAAAGTCGGTCTTGGTGCCCATTTATTTCAAGAAGCCACAGAAAATGACACTACTGTTCAGAAAACCATTGCTTTTGCTAGCCAAGTGCTAACAAAATCTGAAAAAAATTATTCCGTTGTTGAATTAGAAGCATTAGCTATCGTTTGGACATTTAACAAATTCCGTTTCTTTCTTTCTGGTAAGCACGTAAAAGTATACAGTGATCATCGTGCATTACAATTTCTTATGCCTTCAAAATTAAATCATGACAGGTTAAGATGTTGGGCATTGTTTCTGCAAGAATTCCACTTCACAGTAGTCTACATTCCCGGCAAGGAGAACATTGTTGCGGACGCACAGTCACGCGCACCGGCTGGGCTTGAGAAAAGTAACACAGAAGGCAACCTCGAGAAAAATTTCAGTATTCTTTACATTCAGAAAGTCGCCTTTGAAAACCTCATCACCACATCTTTAAAGGACATTGGTCACGAACAAGATAAAGATCCGATTTGGAAAGACATCAAAAGTAAATGGCATGAAAAGACACACACACTCAGATTCGGCATTATTACCTGGTTAGAAACAACATACTTTCAAACGCTGCACTGTTGATGACAAGCTATGGGTACTTTGCATTCCAGATGATTTTCTTAATAAGCTCATTTGGTACATTCATTTCAGCTACGCACATTTTGGTCCACGAAAATGTTATCATATTCTTCGAACGACTTGTTATTTTAACAATATGGAAAAGAGAATTCGAAGAGTCTTGTCTATTTGTAAACTTTGTCAAAAGGCGAAACCATCTACTATCTCACATCGTGCTCTGTTGTTTCCTATTATTCCTTCTAAATTAAAAGAATTTGCTGCTGTTGATCTCTTGGGACCCCTTGTCAGAACATCGAATGGATTTTCGTACGTTCTAGTCGCTGTTGAACTTACTTCAAAATTTGTTTCTTTCACTCCGTTACGTAAAGCCACTGGACGGTCTGTATCCAACGCCTTTGTTAAAAATTTCTTACGTGAAGTTGGGCACGTTGCTAAAGTCATTTCAGATAACGGACCGCAATTCAGATCTGCTGTTTGGTCACGCATGCTTTGGAATCATAAAATCAAACCCGTTTTTATTTCATTGTACTCACCACATTGTAACCTGTCTGAACGGATTATGAAAGAAATCAATAAGCTTTGTAAACTTTATTGTCACAGAAAGCATCAGCATTGGGACAGTTATTTACACTTATTTCAAAATGTGCTGAATGAAATGCCTCATGATTCCACTGCTTTACCACCTACTCTTGTACTGAAGAATAAAGAACCACCGAATAGAATCAGAGAGCTTGTACCTTTCCCGAATACACGTAAACTTCGACACAAAGACATAATTGATTTGGCTCTTAAAAATATAAAATCTGCAGCAGACAAATGGAAAAAACTACACGGTGAAGCAAATGCAAAGAAATTGTATATTGGTCAGAAAGTTCTCATTAAAGCTCATTCATTGTCACATAAGAAGAAACACTTGAGTCAGAAATTCTTTCTAGTTTACAATGGACCTTACAGAATCCGACTTATACCACATGATAATTGCGTTGAAGCTGAAGCTCTGCGTACTAGGAAGAGTAAAGGTTTACACCACATTTCACATGTAAAACCGTTTATTGAAAGATAATCTGCTTTTTAACTTTGTCTTTGCCATAAAACTTTTCACTTTACATTACTAGTATGCTTTGTCAGACTTAGGATCTGTTAACATGCAACAATGTTTGAGGTTAAATATCCAGTCAAGAACCACGAGAAATTATTTAAACAGAAAATACGAATGCATTGTTATAGTGAGCAGAAGACACAGTGTTGTTATTTGTACATTCTTGCTTGTTAGTTCCACTATCACATAACGACTATAAGGATCACATACTTGGAACATATACCGGCAACGCTAATGAGATTTTCATGCAACATTTTGGTTTACTTGAAAAGACATTCTTTATTTGAAGTACTTTCTGTAGAATTAAAGATGACTTAGCATTTGGTTTCTTTGACAGCTACACGATTATATCACGACGCTACTAATGTGTGACACAATTTACATTGTTGCTTTTGTGCTGTATCTGCTTTATATCTGCACAGTTTTTTCTGAATTCTTCTGGAAAGTAAAACATGTTTTAGTAGCAACTTTTGTGGTATAGCTACAATGAGACTGCCTTTTCCGTATCACAACAATATGTTACAGCACAGTAGTTTCTTCATCACGGCAATAAGCGTAAAAACTAAGATACGAGGGTTATTCCAAAAGTAAGGTCCGGTTATAAAAAAAAAAAATCAAAACTAAAATGTTTTTTCAAAACAATTGTTTTATTTACATTCCTTACATCTTTATCTATTTTTCTACATAACTTCCATACTTATTTAAACATTTGTCACATCGTTCAACAAGCTTTTGAATGCCCATGTTATAGAAATCGGCCGCCTGTGACGATAACCAGTCCTTAACTGCTTCTTTCACTTCATCATCTGTGTCGAAGCGCTTGCCGCCGAGAAACTCCTTTAAGTAACGGAACAGGTGGAAATCACTTGGCGCCAGGTTCGGACTGTAAGGAGGATGGTCCATCTGTTCCCATCCAAATTTCTTGATCAGAGCTTGCGTTTCATTTGCAGTGTGGGGTCTGGCATTGTCATGCAACAACAAGATTCCAGACGACAAAAGACCACGTCGCTTATTCTGGATTGCACGTCGAAGTTTAGTCAGGGTAGCGCAGTAGGCGGCTTTATTAATCGTTGTTCCTCTCTCCATAAAGTCGACTAACAATACTCCACGTCTATCCCAGAACATAGTCGCCATAACCTTACGTGTTGAGATTGTCTGCTTTGCCTTGACCTTGACTGGCGATGACGTGTGACGCCATTGCATTGACTGACGTTTAGACTCTGGAGTGATGTGAGAAACCCATGTCTCATCCCCTGTGACAACATTGTCTAAAAGACTGTCACCTTCCTTATGATATCGCTCCAAAAAATCAAGAGCAAAAGCCATTCTTTTCATTCGTTGGGGCTCAGTAAGCAGCCTGGGAACCCAACGGGCACACAATTTGTGAAACTTCAAATGTTCAGACACAATTCTGTACAAAGTTATTCTACTCACATTCGGAAAATGCATGTCTACGTCTGTAATAGTGAATCGGCGATCTTCACGATTTTTTTTGTCAACCGCATTGACCAAATCGTCTGAAATCACTGATGGTCGGCCACACCGTGGTTCATCGTGCACATTATCCCGTCCTTCATTAAAAGCTCGCACCCACTTGCGCACTTTACTGTCGCTCATTATGTTAGGACCGTACACTTCAGTAATCTGCCGATGGATTTCCGCCGCTGAATTGTTTCTTGCAGACAAAAACCATATCACTGCCCTTACTTCACAATCGGCGGGCTGATCAATTGTCTTAAACATTGTAAAGTGACACTGTGAACTACACTCAGCAACAGTAACAAAGCGAATGGCGGCGTTTGACGCGCAAGGCTTGCCGGGAGTCGGCGCGCATGCGTGTTTTGTCATTGGCGCCAAATTTCAATAGTTACGGCGAATCGGACCTTACTTTTGGAATAACCCTCGTATCTATACGCAAAGCATCTCACTTTTGTTTATCATGAGGTAAGTACATTGGCTTCTGCAGAACTTAGCTTTCAGAGGACGATAACTACGACACTTCCACAGTGATTATCTTCCAACAAGACGCCCAGTTTAGCGCTACAGTACACGTATTTGAATGATTAATTTTGTACTTAAATCATTTATTTTTAAAGATATTTGAAAGGTTTTCCGTGATACATTTCATTCCACTGCTGTAATCTGTAACACCTGAGGGTATAATTACATTAATCCTCAGGGGGGTACACGCTTACTTTGTGCACCATGTGTGTGGCAAGCACAAGGAGCCCTAGCTAATATGGTATTTGCTTATACAACTTTACACATCAGTACCATATTTCTCTAACACATAATTTCACAGCTATCTGATCATTTAACTGAGAGAGACAAACATTTATTTTACTACATCAGTGACACATGTTTACACAATTACACAGTTGGATACCTTCACACTTATGAAACTGTATTTTGTCCATACTGTGTGAACTGTTCGTATTTTTTCGGAACCATTGCGATACTATGAGAGCTTTGAATGATGTATTTGGTATGAGATCATGATTTTTAAAGTACGTTTGAAGTAGATGACACTATTGAAATGAGCAGAGAATCTTCTTTAGGTTTTGAAATTATTGCAGAAAGCTACGACGTTTTTGAGATTTGGCTGAGTTTTTATGATGTTAATATTATGATGACAATGTGTATTATGCTGTTGAGGTATGTTTATGATCAATAAGCTGATGCTATATGAGGAATTTGCTTATGCTACATATTTATAATGGTGAAATATTGAAGAATGTCGACGAATATGTATATGCGTAATAAGGTAAGGAATAATGAGTAGTGGATAGGGAAAAAGAATGTTGGAAATAAAGAATCGTACTTTAAGAGTTATGAAATGTATGTATATGCGTAAATGTATCACAAAGCCGACGAAAATTTTATGGACACTGTTATAACCTCGACCTGTGAAATTTTTTATATGAGACTGCCACTGTAGCAGAAACTGCTGTCGTAAATATTTCAGTGAGAAAGGTAAGTTCCATGCGGCTTTTTGCGGATGATGCTGTAGTATACAGAGAAATTGCAGCATTAGAAAATTGTAGCGAAATGCAGGAAGATCTGCAGCGGATAGGCACTTGGTGCAGGGAGTGGCAACTGACCCTTAACATAGACAAATGTAATGTATTGCGAATACATAGAAAGAAGGATTCTTTATTGTATGATTATATGATAGCGGAACAAACACTGGTAGCAGTTACTTCTGTAAAATATCTGGGAGTATGCGTGCGGAACGATTTGAAGTGGAATGATCATATAAAATTAATTGTTGGTAAGGCGGGTACCAGGTTGAGATTCATTGGGAGAGTCCTTAGAAAATGTAGTCCATCAACAAAGGAGGTGGCTTACAAAACACTCGTTCGACCTATACTTGAGTATTGCTCATCAGTGTGGGATCCGTACCAGATCGGTTTGACGGAGGAGATAGAGAAGATCCAAAGAAGAGCGGCGCGTTTCGTCACAGGGTTATTTGGTAACCGTGATAGCATTACGGAGATGTTTAATAAACTCAAGTGGCAGACTCTGCAAGAGAGGCGCTCTGCGTTGCGGTGTAGCTTGCTCGCCAGGTTCCGAGAGATATTACAGCGCGCACGGAGGCTTTCAGACAGTCGTTCTTCCCGCAAACCATACGCGACTGGAACAGGAAAGGGAGGTAATGACAGTGGCGTGTAAAGTGCCCTCCGCCACACACCGTTGGGTGGCTTGCGGAGTATAAATGCAGATGTAGATGTAGATGTAAATGACCTTGTTGTAATGCTTTTTGGGTGCCCAGCTGAGAGGTAGTCGTCTGACAAAAGAAAGCCATTAGGTGGAGAAAAAAAAGAGGACATTATCCTCGCCATTGACATTCCTTCAGAGAAAGCATCGCAAATACGACACGCTCATTACTTGGAAAGATACTTACATCTGCACACCTGATTATGACAAGCGTCTTTCTACGAGAGTTGAAAGAATTTCTACTAACTTATGAAATGTCACATGACTATTGAATGATATTTTTATGCTTTGCCTTTCGTAGTTGCTTATTTCATTTGAAATCTAGTTTCCAGCTGTGTTGCAGCATTGGTTTTATAAAATAAAATAAAATGCATTTGCTAATGTGAACACTTTCTGTCAACAGATCTATTAAATAATAATTTTGTGATCCACATTCTTCAAAAAAGGAGCACTTGGAAAGGAAAGAACAAGAAGAAGCGACTAGTTACAGTAACTGCATACGTAATTTTCTTTTCAAGTACATGGTAATATTTTTTTTTACAATAAGTTGTTGTGGTGCACCACTTTAATTACATAGACACTCCAAAGATGTGACATAGGTATTAGACATGGCCATCTTTACAGTAATGTTTTTTCTGCTTGAGCTTTGTCATGTTTAGATAAAAGTTATTGCATTTGCTGCTGCTCTTTGCCAGGCATAATGTTACTGAATTTGACTTTGTATTACTCTGTTAAGCCAGTTTTACTACTGATTTATTTTTATTGTTTGCTGCACATTGCCTTATATTAGTTGTAATATTGCAATTGCTTTGCTAATTTCTATAATGCTGCTTGCTTCGCCAATTTCCATTTTTTTGTCATTGCTGTTTGTATTAATTGTTTTGTGCTGCTGCATTGCCTCGTCCCTTAGTTTATGCATCTGTGCTCAGTAGATTTAAGTTAGCTTAAGAGCGAGTAGACTATATAAGAAACTGACTATGGACAATAGGGAAAGAATGCATTGAGAAGTCATACGAAAAAGATTTGGGCCAAATTGAGTATTGTACACTGAGAAATAATTATTTTGAAAGAAATACATTCCTGGAAATGGAAAAAAGAACACATTCACACCGATGTTTCAGACCCACCATACTTGCTCCGGACACTGCGAGAGGGCTGTACAAGCAATGATCACATGCACGGCACAGCGGACACACCAGGAACCGCGGTGTTGGCCGTCGAATGGCGCTAGCTGCATGCGCATTTGTGCACCGCCGCCGTCATTGTCAGCCAGTTTGCCGTGGCATACGGAGCTCCATCGCAGTCTTTAACACTGGTAGCATGCCGCGACAGCGTGGACGTGAACCGTATGTGCAGTTGACGGACTTTGAGTGAGGGCGTATAGTGGGCATGCCGGAGGCCGGGTGGACATACCGCCGAATTGCTCAACACATGGGGCGTGAGGTCTCCACAGTACATCGATGTTGTCGCCAGTGGTCGGCGGAAGGTGCACGTGCCCGTCGACCAGGGACCGGACCGCAGCGACGCACGGATGCACGCCAAGACCGTAGGATCCTACGCAGTGCCGTAGGGGACCGCACCGCCACTTCCCAGCAAATTAGGGACACTGTTGCTCCTGGGGTATCGGCGAGGACCATTCGCAACCGTCTCCATGAAGCTGGGCTACGGTCCCGCACACCGTTAGGCCGTCTTCTGCTCACGCCCCAACATCGTGCAGCCCGCCTCCAGTGGTGTCGCGACAGGCGTGAATGGAGGGACGAATGGAGACGTGTCGTCTTTAGCGATGAGAGTCGCTTCTGCCTTGGTGCCAATGGTGGTCGTATGCATGTTTGGCGCCGTGCAGGTGAGCGCCACAATCAGGACTGATACGACCGAGGCACACAGGGCCAACACCCGACATCATGGTGTGGGGAGCGATCTCCTACACTAGCCGTACACCACTGGTGATCGTCAAGGGGACACTGAATAGTGCACGGTACATCCAGACCGTCATCGAACCCATCGTTCTACCATTCCTAGACCGGCAAGGGAACTTGCTGTTCCAACAGGACAATGCACGTCCGCATGTATCCCGTGCCACCCAACGTGCTCTAGAAGGTGTAAGTCAACTACCCTGGCCAGCAAGATCTCCGGATCTGTCCCCCATTGAGCATGTTTGGGACTGGATGAAGCGTCGTCTCACGCGGTCTGCACGTCCAGCACGAACGCTGGTCCAACTGAGGCGCCAGATGGAAATGGCATGGCAAGCCGTTCCACAAGACTACATCCAGCATCTCTATGATCGTCTCCATGGGAGAATAGCAGCCTGCATTGCTGCGAAAGGTGGATATACACTGTACTAGTGCCGACATTGTGCATGCTCTGTTGCCTGTGTCTATGTGCCTGTGGTTCTGTCAGTGTGATCATGTGATGTATCTGACCCCAGGAATGTGTCAATAAAGTTTCCCCTTCCTGGGACAATGAATTCACGGTGTTCTTATTTCAATTTCCAGGAGTGTATGAATAGAATACAGAAAGCAGGTATAGATAGGACTTTTTGGGAATAATGATGAATGAAGGGAGATCTCCAAGAAGTAAATAAAGTTTTGTTTGCAAAATACTGCAGTAAAACAAACCCTGTCCTTTCCTTTTGTATTATTCCGCTATATGTTTGTGTACCCTTGTGTATTTGTGTTCATCCTGTCTTTATGTGTTTATCTGATACGATTTATGTTGTTGAATTTTTCTAATACTCAGCTACATTCACTATGATGAGGAATACTGTTATCCTCAAATATAATTTGCATTAATAATATGTTATTTACTTTGTAAAGAAGTTTAGACATTATTTATCTGTTCTGTTTTGTTGCTCATGTGTGAGGTTGATGTTTCAAAAGTTATTGTGATCTTTTATGTAGGTACTTATAATTCCTGTAACACTGATGTATATGTTATTTCGATTCTTTTGTAAAGCCTGTATTAGTACAAATGTTATCTGTATTATTATGTTTTTAATGATGATTTCTGTATCTTTGTAATTGTATTCTCATGTAATAAAATTGTAATTGTCACCAGTTCATCATATTATTAACTTGTAAGTTACATTTCACTGCACACGTTTCTGTTGGTCATAGTATATGGACAATATGTGAGAAGTAGGGACTGTTAGTGTTTGCACGTGTGTTAATAATTCGGCAAGGGACTGGATAACAGCATTGCTGGTTCTAAGGACAATTCCAAAAACTTTGTGAGTGAACAAGTGGTGGTTATGGACTTGCTATATTATCCGCAAGACTCTTCAATGGTGATTGTGCACCTGCACAGTCACAACAGATGGCTGCTGGCCATCTCTACAAGGACTACAGTGGGTCTGCATCTTTGATGACCCACCAATACCATTATTTCTACAAGGACTACAGTGGGTCTACACCTTTGCTGACTCACCAGTACCATTATTTCTACAAGGACTGCAGTGGGTCTGCACCTCTGGTGGTCCACCAATACCACAATCTGTACCAGGACTACAGTGGGCCTGCACCTCTGGTGGTCCACCAGTACCGTAATCTCTACCAGGACTACAGTAGGTCTACTCTGTGATGACCTACCTACCAATATTCTTCAAAACTCCGAATGACTCTGCTGTGGGTTTTCTCTGTTGTGGCCTAGTACCTGTCTGCATGTTGAGAGTCAGCTCTATCTTTCCGTTGGAAGGACAACACTACTTCTTCAAGACTGCATGGAAATCCACTACTTCCGTGTGCATTTTCTTTTACTGCTCAGACTTTGAGAAAAACACTGCAATTTTACTGTGATGAATGATCAGGACTGTCTTTATGGGCTGTGAGAAAATTTTAGCTTTTGACCAACATTGTATCAATAAGAGTGTGCATTTAATATCTTTGTTATTGTAACTATGATAAATTTTTTCAAATCTGTACTGGCCACTGTCCAAAACAATTTGTAAAATTTTTTTGTGGGGAGCATGGAGGCTATGTAAGTAGGCTCTTTATGTTTTCTTATTGGCAACGTTATGTAGCGCTCTGTATGAAAATCACTGGCTGTGCTGTATGCAGTCTGTGGCTAGTTTGCATTGTTGTCTGCCATTGTAGTGTTGGGCAGCTGGATGTGAACAGCGCGTAGCGTTGAGCAGTTGGAGGTGAGCCGCCAGCAGTGGTGGATGTGGGGAGAGAGATGGCGGAGTTTTGAAATTTGTAAGACTGGATGTCATGAACTGCTATGTATATTATTACTTTTCAACACTATTAAGGTAAATACACTGTTTGTTCTCTATCAAAATCTTTCATTTGCTAACTATGCCTATCAGTAGTTAGTGCCTTCAGTAGTTTGAATCTTTTATTTAGCTGGCAGTAGTGGCGCTCGCTGTATTGCAGTAGCTTGAGTAACGAAGATCTTTGTGAGGTAAGTGATTTGTGAAAGGTATAGGTTAATGTTAGTCAGGGCCATTCTTATGTAGGGATTATTGAAAGTCAGATTGCGTTGCGCTAAAAGTATTGTGTGTCACTTTAGTGAATGTTCGAGTACGTTCAGTTTTGCTCAGCTGTTTGAAAAGCAAACAATGTAAGTGGTTTATCAGCACAGTAATTCATAAATTTTTCTAAGGGGACGTTTCAAACAGCCGAGAGGGAATAACAAGAGTGGACAAACAAGAACGAAGTGCTCATATGGAAAAGAGAGTAAGACTAGGATGTAGCCTTTCGCCATTACTGTTCAATTTGTATATCGAGGAAGAAATGATGGAAATAAAAGAAAGGTTTAGGAGTGGAATTAAAATTCAAGGTGAAAGGATATCAATGATACGATTCACTGATGGTATTGCTATTCTGAATAAAAGTGAAGAAGAATTACATGATCTGCTGAACGGAATGAACAGTCTTATGAGTACAGAGTATGGACTGAGAGTAAATCGAAGAAAGACGAAGGTAATGAGAAGTAGCAGAAATGAGAACAGCGAGAAACTTAACGTCAAGATTGATGGTCACGAAGTACTTGAAGTTAAGGAATTCTGCTACCTAGGCAGTAAAATAACCAATGACGGACGGAGCAAGTAGGACATCAAAAGCAGACTAGCACTGGCAAAAAGAGCATTCCTGGCCAAGAGAAGTCTACTAACATCAAATATCGTCCTTAATTTGAGGAAGAAAGTTCTGAGAATGTACGTCTGGAGTACAGCATTGCATGGTAGTGAAACATGGACTGTGGGATAACCAGACCAGAAGAGAATCGAAGCATTTGAGATGTGGTGCTACAGACTAATGTTGAAGATTAGCTGGACTGGTAAGGTAAGGAATGAGGAGGTTCTGCGCAGAATCGGAGAGGAAAGGGACATGTGGAAAACACTGATAAGGAGAACGGACAGGATGACAGGATATCTGTTAAGACGCGAGGGAATGACTCCCATGGTACTAGAGGGAGCTGCAGAGCGCAAAAACTGTAGGGGAAGATCGCGATTGGAATACATCCAGCAAATAATTGAGGACGTAGGTCGCAAGTGCTACTCTGAGATGAAAGAACTGACAAAGGAGAGGAATTCGTGGCGGGCGGCATCAAACCAGTTTGATGATAAAAAAAGTAAGATCGAGCAATGCACTTACCTCTAATTTGTCATTATCGCGCACAGGTTTTAATTAGTTTTTTGGGCTTACTGGTATTGCTTTCTTGCTAGTAGACAGAATGCTTAAAACAGGGGCAGGTAAAAATACAGATACACGTAATTAGATACGCAGTCAGCACACCACTTGATATAACTGTTCTTTGTCAGACATCGTACCTTACTTTAGACATAAATGTTACACACTTTATACAATCAGGTTGTGATTTTTTGTGTACACGAAAAATCTGTAACATATAATATTGGATTATTAGGTGATAGTTCTTTGAACCTTGAAGTTTCTTCTTTAATGACTATGTTAAGTGAAGTTGACTTCATACCGTAAGAATTAATATATTTCACATTATTAGTGAAGTGGGCAGAAACCCACGTTCTCTCTCTATCAAGGACAGGAAAAGACAGACAGTACAAGATCGATGAAACATCCGATAGGATTTTTTTACAAACATAAAAAAATTAATGTTCTTCATTGTTTCTCGCTAGCTCTACAGGCTTAATTTCCGTGGTCATACTGAATTTTAATCTTTGTCGTAAACTACTTAGGCGAATGAATGCATAAACTTAGGCAGAAAGTAATAAGATATATACACATGTAGGTAGATCAGCGTAAGTTCCAATACAGCATGTTAAAGCACCGCTGCAGGGACGGAGAGGTGTGCAGAACCCAGATCGAGTTTCCCCAGCGGATCAACGACGAGGGCCGGTGTGCCTGCAAGCCTGAAACGATTTTTAGGCAGTTTGTCACATACCACTAGGCGAATACCAGGTTGGCACCCACGTCAGGCCCTAGTTGCACGATTTGCAAACATTTAGAAAACTCGCTCACTTCCACATAAATACGAAGGCTATTCGGGAAGTAAGGTACGACCAGTCGCAAAATGGAAACCACAGTGAAAATAAAAAATGCTTTATTTGTAACAGTGTGCCACACCTTCCAGCTACTTCTCTGCATAGTCGCCGCTCCGACTTAGACATTTATCGTAGAGTTGTACCAACTTCCCAATACCTTAGTCATAGAAGGCAGCCGTCTGTGCTTTCCGCCAATTCTCTACGCTGGTCTGCTGCTCGCTGTCTGCGTCAAAATCTTGTGTTTATAGCGAGTAGTTCATGTGAGCAGAGATGAACATAAGAGGGAGCTAAGTCCGGGTTGCATGATGGGTGATCAAAGACTTCACACTGAAAACGCTGCAGGGGAGTCCTCATTGTTTGAGGCGGAGGACTGTCAAGAAGATGGAAATGCATGGCAGCTACGTTATGAGGGGCCGCATGAAATCAAGCGAAACCTCTCAGTGGGCAACCATACTTGGCGGAAGACACTATTATCGTATTATTGGCGCGATCTACAGGCATACTAGAGATACTATCCAATATATCTGACCAAAGTTAGATAGTTGAGGTATACATATTCCATCCCAAGGGAGAAGGGGGGGGGGTGGTAACGGGGTGGCGACAGGAAGGGCATCCGGCCACCCCTTAAATTAAGTAATGGCGACGCAGCACTTCTGTGGGACAAAGGCACAATAAAAAGAAGGAAGAAGAGCCTTTGTAACGATGGCGACATAATCCTTCCGAAATCCAGTTGGGTAAACTTGGAAACAGATATTTGACGAAGATTGTGAGACGATTCTCCTGTCCCTGTCGTGTACCTCGCGTATGGACTTTGAGGATGAGATTAGGGTTTGTAGCGGGCATTTAGATATTTCTGTTTTCCATCCTTCAACATGAGAGTGCAATAGGACAGAATATGGGTAATAAAGAAGCTCTACCGTAAAGTGCACATTGTCTGGTTGAGTACATATGTAGAAGCAGGTGTTTACGAGTGTCCTACACAGCCTATCACTGCTACACCCACCGCCGCTATCTCCCGCAGCGGAAGCACTTAAAAGTGTCACTAATACTACTTTCATAATCAGTCCCGCTGACGTAACTCTCAGATGTTTGTATTTTGGACATCTGGTTCATCGTAGGAACTTATCTGAGGTCCAAGCGGCTTTGTTCCTAACTGTTCTGTGCTCATCTGTTACAGGAATGTGGTGTCTAATTACTCTAAAACCAGTAAATTACCCACTCCCGATTCGCTAAAAAATCGAACTCCCACATACAAAACAGCTTCAAACGTCTGATTACTTTACCACTGAGTTAATGTGTTAAACATTTGACGTTACGCATATAAACCAGAAAAGTTTAGAAAAGGTTAGAAATTATGTGCAAAGTTTGTGGGAAGTTGCTAAGTGCTCTCATTCTCAAATGCTGAATGAATAAACTAAGGGCAATTAGCACGCCGTGAGTTACGCTGCCTCACAATGCACAGTTTCCAGCTGTAACACTTGTCTTGCTGGTTTAAACCTGTAACATAAGATTATAGCTCTTAATAAGTGGATTATGTAGTATTCTTAATGCTGAAATTGGGTCAATATTTACATGAAATATTTGTTGTCCCTGGAACTCGGACTGTGCGCCATGAACTGTATTAGAAGTTTAGTGATATATGTACACAAAAAAGAGAAGAAAGAACGACGCACCACCAAGGAATTATCCGGATGGGATGGACATCGCTAGATTGATGTGCATTTAGAGACAAATGGATGAGTAACAATATCAGAAAAAGAGGAAGAGCTTCACAAACTGAGCAAGTCAGTAACGTCTTGGTCCACCTCTGGCCCTTATGCAAGCAGTTATTCGAGTTGACATTGATTGATATAGTTGTTGAATGTCCTCCTGAGGGATATCATGACAACTGCACAACTATATGTACGAAGATAGTAACTTGTTCTCGAAAGAACAGTTACTGTTGATGACCGTGCAGCTTTTCCCTGGAATAAATGATGACTAACTGAAAACCTCTGCTGCCGACAGGTGTTGTTGACATACCTCGATGTGGACAGTTGAAAATGTGTGCCCCGACCGGGACTCGAACCCGGGATCTCCTGCTTACATGGCAGACGCTCTATCCATCTGAGCCACCGAGGACACAGATGAACAGCGCGACTGCAGGGACTTATCCCTTGCACGCTTCCAGTGAAACATTCCCAACTGTCCACAATTCTATATATGTATTGTACCTTATAGACATTTGCCCAACCACTTATTACTCGCGCACTCTTTGGCGATTCCCGTAAGAGTTTGGGCAACCTGTGCGCATTCGCACAGACGAAGGTCAATGGCTGGGTAGCCTTTAACTGTATACGAAGACAGTAACTTGTTCTCGAAAGAACAGTTACTGTTGACGACCGTATATCAACGACACCTGTCGGCAGCTGAGGTTTTCAGTTAGTCATCATTTAACTACACAACTGCCGTCAAAATCCCGAAACTCTTGGAGGGTCCTGCTCATAATGCTCCAAACATTCTCAATTGGGGAGTGATCCGCCTGTAAACGCTCGCCGTGTGCGAGCGAGCATTATCTTGCTGAAATGTAATCCCAGGATGGCTTGCTATGAAGGGCAGCGGAACGAGATGAAGCATTTTTCCGATGTAAGGGTGCCGCGAGTGACAACCAAGGGGGCACTGTATGAGCCGCTCGGGGTAGCTGTGCGGTTTAGGGCGCCTTGCCATGGTTCCCGTGGCTTGCCCCATGGGAGGTTCGAGCGTTCCCTTGGGCATGTGTGTGAGTGTGTGTGTTGTCCTTATCGTAAGTTAGTTTGAGTTAGATTGAGTAGTTTGTAAGCCCAGGGACCGATGACCTCAGTGGTTTGGTCCCATAGAACTTACCACAAATTTCCAGATTTGCACTGTACGAAAAGAAGTGGCACCCGAGACCATCACTCCCAGTTGTCAGGCCTTATGGCGGGCGACAGTCAGGTTGGTGTCCCATCACTGTCCACGGCGTCTCCAGACACGTCTTGGCCTGGAATCTCACTGACTGGAGTAGAATTGTCTTCAGTGATGAGCCCCGATTCGAACTGAGCCCCGATGATCAGCGAAGGCGTCCCAGACAGCGGTGCGCTACCAACATTACTGTCGCCCGCCATATGGGCCGACAACCGGGAGTCATGTCCTGGATTGCCATTTCTTTTCATTGCAGGATCCCATTGATTGTCATTCGCGTTAGTCTTACAACGCAGCGGTACGTCGACGATTTTCTGCGCCCTTGATAACAAGCCATCCTGGGCTTACACTTCAGCAAGATAATGCACGCCCGCAAACGGCGAGAGTTTCTGCGGCGTATCTTCAATGCTTTCCCAATCCTACTTTGGCCAGCAAAGTTACCGGATCTCTTCCCAGTTGAGAATGTTTGGAGCATTATGGACGGGTCCGTCCAACAATGTAGGGATTTTGACGATCTAACGCGCCAATGGTACAGAATTTTACACGATATCGTTCAGGAGGACATCCAGCAACTCTATCAATCAACGTCAAGCCGAATAACAACTTACATGGGGGTCAGATGACTTGCTCAATTTGTGAAACTCTTGCTCTTGAATAAATCATTATACATTTCTGCAGTTGTAATAATTTGTTTGTTTATACATGTACATCACATCTACCTATTTACCTTCCTTTCTGATAAGTCCTTCTTGGTTTGTCATTTTTTTAAAGAGTCTATTAGGGAAAATAATTGGAGCATGTGTAACACCTGACCAGCTGCACAGGCTGCTTTCTGTGTGCAGCTCTTGCAAATCCAGGTCGATCGCAAAGTGTGCAGAAAATTCCTTCAGCACGACACTCCTGTTTGTACGAGAACTCACGCGAACTTACAGATCATCAGTACCTAAGTTTAAAACGTGCGTATATCCTTTGAAAATAAGCGAAAGACGATGCGTTGAATGGAACTGGCTCCTCAGCATTCAGACCATAGAAGAATGAATGCATAGTCGTCCTGTGAAGTCACATCGTCTTCGGGCTGGTTCCAATCATCCAATTGCGCATCGCAGCTCTTCGTCAGGCAAATTGTCACTCGCCAACGCATGACGCAATTACTCGGTAACAGTGTTTGGAGGCCACAAGACTTCTAACAGATACCAGACGAAAAATCAGATGTAGCATGTCTAGCAGAAGGGCTCTTATCTGAAATTTAAATTCATGTAAAAACAACATGTAAGGAAGCCTATTTACCGGACACAAAATAAAAATAAAACTATTCAGGAAAATGATAAATACGGCTTCTGGTTTCAGCTTACATCTCAAATAATATAATCGTGTTGCAATACGCAAAACCGCCGTGTTTGACATGTCGAGAACTGTCTTTACTACTAACGTGTCTAAATTGTAGTCCACTACAGCGCATTTACACACGTTTGCCCCGATTCACTCTAACGGCCTGCCCACTGTCTACAATTATTTGAGATTATGTTTTCTAGGGTTGGGTTGTTTGGGGGAAGAGACCAAACTGCGAGGTCATCGGTCTCATCGGATTAGGGAAGGACGGGGAAGGAAGCCGGCCGTGCCCTTTCAAAGGAACCATCCCGGCATTTGCCTGGAGCGATTTAGGGAAATCACGGCAAACCTAAATCAGGATGGCCGGACGTGGGATTGAACTTTCGTCCTCCCGAATGCGGGTCCAGTGTGCTAACCACTGTGCCACCTCGCTCGGTATGTTTTCTAGGCTATCAGAAATTGTTACGTTGCGTGTCATACACCAAACCACAGCAACAGCACATAAAATAACGCCTGCAAAATATTTACACAACGTTGTGAAATATATAAATGCACCGTAGCATGAAGCAAAATAATAATCACTGTGGATAAATAGTGGCAACGCCAATTACAACCCCATATTTCACACAACGTCGTAATGTTGTCCCAGGTGGAATGCAGGAAACAACGAGAAATATGGAAGTAATTTATTCGCTCATTTACGCGAGAACAAACACATTTCAGTTACACTTTCACGATGACACATATTTAAGTATATGGGCCAGTAATTGGAATTAATAATGCCGATAAGTGTTAGTAATTTATTCGCTCATGGATCATTTTAAGATGATATACCACTTGCCGGCTTAACACAATGAATACATATCATCTATACACGTGTGTCTGGAGAGAAGGGGACAGATAGTCGACTGTTGTGTTGTTTAAGAAACCATCCTGGCACTGTAATGTCACACAGCAACACTTTCATATGAATCCTACCAGTTAGACCGCAGCATGATTCTGATTAACAGTCTAAGCCAAATAACATGCAGATAAATCTCTGTTACCCCTATTTTCAGTTGTGAGCACTTCACATTAGGTTCTAATAGTGGCTCATGCAAGTGCACTCATTTTCGGAAGAAACAGAACAGTTTGAATTACTTGAGACAGGACGTTCATATTCACAGGACATTATTAGTATGTTTTGCAGAAATGATTAGCATTTGAACCCTGTCGGCGTGCGGATTCAGGGTCAATATCGATATCGTGGCGCAACACCTCCCGCTAAAATGTGCCTGCGGCTCTTGTTGTCCCTGTAAGTGGAATGTAATGGATCAGTGTGACTTGAGTAGACGCGCACGATGCCTTGCAAACATATGCGCGAATCGTACCATCAAATAAGTGAGTTTGAAAGAGGGCGCATTATTGGGATGAGAGAATGTGAAGCTTCCATCCGGGAATCTGCAGCTCGTGTGGGGCGAAGTGTTTCGGCAGTGCAACGAGTGTGTCCAGAATGGTTCACGGAAGATGGGTCAGGTAGCACTACCCAGACCACCTCCAAATACAATCAAAACTTTATCCGAATGGCACTGCAGGAAAGATCTACGACCTCCTCGGCTCTGGTGCCAGTGGAATAGTGTAACACATCGTGCACTACCACGGGTGACAGTCAGTCACCTTTCATTGCGGCATGAGTTAGGTACGCGTCGTCCACTTCTTCTCCTACCTCTGACGCATGTGCAGAAACATGCTAGACGGCAATGGTGCATCGAACGACGTCACTAGGGACAGGAATGGCCTCAGGCAGCGTTTTCGGACGAATCAAGGTTCTGAAACTTCCTGGCAGATTAAAACTGTGTGCCCGACCGAGACTCGAACTCGGGACCTTTGCCTTTCGCGGACAAGTGCTCTACCAACTGAGCTACCGAAGCACGACTCACGCCCGGTACTCACAGCTTTACTTCTGCCAGTATCTCGTCTCCTACATTCCAAACTTTACAGAAGCTCTCCTGCGAACCATGCAGAACTAGCACTCCTGAAAGAAAGGATATAGCGGAGACATGGCTTAGCCACAGCCTGGGGGATGTTTCCAGAATGAGATTTTCACTCTGCAGCGGAGTGTGCGCTGATATGAAACTTCCTGGCAGATTAAAACTGTGTGCCCGACCGAGACTCGAACTCGGGACCTTTGCCTTTCGCGGGCAAGTGCTCTACCAACTGAGCTACCGAAGCACGACTCACGCCCGGTACTCACAGCTTTACTTCTGCCAGTGTCTCGTCTCCTACCTTCCAAACTTTACAGAAGCTCTCCTGCGAACCATGCAGAACTAGCACTCCTGAAAGAAAGGATATAGCGGAGACATGGCTTAGCCACAGCCTGGGGGATGTTTCCAGAATGAGATTTTCACTCTGCAGCGGAGTGTGCGCTGATATGAAACTTCCTGGCAGATTAAAACTGTGTGTTTGGAAGGTAGGAGACGAGATACTGGCAGAAGCAAAGCTGTGAGTACCGGGCGTGAGTCGTGCTTCGGTAGCTCAGTTGGTAGAGCACTTGCCCGCGAAAGGCAAAGGTCCAGAGTTCGAGTCTCGGTCGGGCACACAGTTTTAATCTGCCAGGAAGTTTCATATCAGCGCACACTCCGCTGCAGAGTGAAAATCTCATTCTGAATCAAGGTTCTGTTTGTTTGAAAAGGATGACTGCATTTTGGTTCGCCACAACTGGGGGAGCAGCATCACAGTGACTGCATTCGCACAAAACACACTGTGCCAACTCAAGGTCTTCTGGTGTGGGGTGTTATTGGGTACAACCACAAATCACAATTGGTGCATGTCCAGGGCAATGTGACCATTGTGACGCACGTGAATGACATCCTGTGACCTGTAGCATACCCTTTCTGCATAACACCCCAGGTGCCATTTTTGAGCAAGACAATGTTCGACCACATGTTGCTGCTCGAACATGTGCCTTCTTGGTGTCAGAGGATGTCAGCCTTTTGTCCTGGCCTGCCAGATAACCAGACTTGTCGTCCATCGAAAGTGTGGTGAAAAGACAGGTATAGCGCTGTGACCCAGTGCCAACCAGTGCAGATGAACTTGGGAACCAGGTGAATGCAGCATGGATGGCTACACTACAGGACGCCATACGCGCCTTATACGCGTCGATGCCATCACGCATGGAACAAGTTATCAGGGTCCGGACACTGTGCCTACTACGCAGCAGGACACATGTTGACCGAGGTAACTGAAATGCTAACCATTTCTGAAGAACATACTAATGTACATGTTCTGTGAATACGAACGTCCTATCTCTAGTGGTTCAAGGTGTTTTTTTTTCTGAACATGAGTATAATTATTATTATACAGGGCGTAGGAACTAACTGAAAAGTTGATTTTTGAGATAAACTATCTGTGCTTATAGATAATTTGTGTTTGAATGTACTGACTGGTCATAGCACAACCTCACTGTGCTGTAGCCGAGTCTACAGCACGCCACCGACATCTTGCCTTTACTGATACAAGGTTGAAACACAGACTCCAGTTCCAATAAGGAGCAAACCACCTGAAGTTCCGTTAAAGGGGAAATCCGGGGTTCGATCAGTTTTCTCGGACTATGCTATCCCTGCTACGGCCATCTTCTACGTATCCGTTTTCCTCTTGCTCGTGCCCACGTTTAACCACGACCAGCAAAGTACGGTACATTGGTCCAGCTATGCATCTGGGTTGGAACTCTCCTCTACTGTGACTCGCAGTTAGGAACTTTGACCACTCACCAACATATGTGTTGTTCACAAAATTC
Source organism: Schistocerca serialis cubense (assembly GCF_023864345.2). NCBI lineage: Eukaryota > Metazoa > Arthropoda > Insecta > Orthoptera > Acrididae > Schistocerca > Schistocerca serialis. The sequence continues at coordinate 233,673,001 of NC_064642.1, forward strand.
CTCATATACGAGGGTTAAATGAAATGTAATGCCTCCACATTCGTTAATTGGGAGTGGATGGGAATATTTTAATAAATCAAACGCAAAAATAATCCTTAGAATGTTATCTTTAATTACCAATGTTCACTTTGCAACATAATCACCAGCAATAATGTGACCCACACGTTCTTGTGAAATGCCGATTGTGCTTGCAGTTTCTTTCTGACTGATGCGAGGATCGTTCTGAATCAATCTGTCAACATTTGCTTGTGAAACTCGGTGGTTGCTGTCACAGGACGTCTGACTCTTTGTTTGTCACGCAGGTCAGATCATCATCTTTAAACATACTCGCCCAAAGACGCACAGTACTCACATCAACACAATCACCATGAACCGCTTTCATTTTCTGGTGAATCTCTTTTGGGGTGACACCTTCTGCTGTCAAGGATTCAATGACTGCACGTTGCTTAAATCACACTGACCGACCGTCTGCGCAGGTTTCCATACTTTACACTGTAACAACACAACCGTTGGCTTCCCGCCAACTGGAGCTGTAGAGAAGAGGCTACGGTGGAACAAGCTAGTACCTGCCGTATACCAATGCTGCCAACTGTTGAAGAGTTAAGGTGGAGGCATTACTGTTCCGTATAATACAGGAATACTAGAGTTCTGAAGCAGTTTTCATTAACGAAAGTTAAAAGAAAGTAGCCAAATCAAACCATTTATTGGTATAAAGCCAAGGTCCTCCGACGGCAGTGGATGTTAAGAGATCAAATTAAAAGCTTTTCTGCTCCTGTGCTTTCGTAAGCTCTCAATATCTAGACAAAATCTACTGAAACAAGTGCTGTGCAAAATACAAGTGCCTTAGAGATAATGGGCATGCAGCGAACGATATCCTCTGCACAGACGTATCGCCCAAGCACGAAGCATTTATAATAACCTATTTCGGCAGCTAACAGCTTTCACATGCATATCTCGAGTACATAACTTATATATTTAGATTCAGCAAAACCATACAAAAGACATTGTTTGCCGCCTACATAGTGACGAATATATGCATTTCAAATAGCTTAATCTAGCACAGAAACAACAATAAAATACGGAGTATTAAAATATCCACAATACTGTTGCAATTATACTTGCATGTCGTTTTTTTTATTTTCATTTATTTCTGCTCTTCACTGTATCGGTACATTAAACGCTAGAAAAAACGAATGAGAAAAACATACGACCGTCTTAAAAAATTTTCCATTAACTATGGAACGAAATGAAACTATTTATTTATTTACTTAGCGTATAGCATACATGTTTTTTTGTATGATGTATAAGAATAGTACGTATAAATCAAAGTGATGAAATTTCACAATATAGTCACAAGGATATGGCTCTGAGCACTATGCGACTTAACTTCTGCGGTCATGAGTCGCCTAGAACTTAGAACTAATTAAACCTAACTATCCTAAGGACATCACACACATCCATGCCCGAGGCAGGATTCGAACCTGCGACCGTAGCGGCCGCGCGGTTCCAGACTGTAGCGCCTTTAACCGCTTGGCCACCACGGCCGGCCCACAAGGATAAAACAGGACCTTTTTAACAATGTCTGTCAATTGGCTCTTTATACTTTCTGAGTACTTCTTAGAGTTTTTTTTTCTATCTGAGAAACTCTTTCCTCCACCTTAGTGTAAAACAACTGCAAATGTACGTTCCACATTAATTTCAGCTTTAAGGTTTTTAAGTTCCCCAGCAAACTACTAATACTCCTAGACTGCTGCTCAAGTTTCTTATCAACATTAACAGCCCGTCGTTTAAGCTCGTTAGCCAAACTTTTGTTTGCTTCTGCTTGTTGTTTAAGCTCACTAGACTATTGTTGACTATTTTAATTTCTCGCCGTAAACTTGTTTATCATAGTACCCATCACTGCAGATAAATTTCCAGCATTCTTCCCACCCTACTTCCTTCAAACGTTATTTCCTGTTTTCTATTTTCGATAGGCATCAGACCAAATTTGGCACCTGCTTCCAGACTTTCCTGTTCATTTACATTAAAATGACTAACATCGAACAAATGAGTATCGCTCAAATAGTACAGCCGATTACTCTTCTCCGATGCTGAAATCCTATGGCTGTGCGAAAATAAGCTGCCAAAGAATTTCCATGTGTGCTGGTAGGAAAAAACACGGAAAATATTAATAAGTTCAAGATGTGGTTTAAGACATTTGGCGAATCGGATGTGCGGAGAGAGAGGAAGGCAGATTTCGGTATTTAAAGGGGGAACGGTTCGGACTACGTAAATGGGTACATAGCGCAAACGATGAGAGCAGCGGACATCAATTTCATATGCATGGGGCGTAAGGTGGCAGAGACGGAGGGTATGCAAATGACAACACTCGAATGCAGACGAGAGAAGCAGCCTGGGCATGAAGCGGCCAAGGGAAATATTTTTAGAACAGACAGATGAGATCGAAAGGTATATGAGGTAGATGTATATACAACGATAACGATCAAGGTTAAATAATTTATGATTCATTGTTAAATATACGTTAGAATAAGTATTTATACTTGGCCATGAATAGGACAAAACTACATGTTTGTTCACTGTTAGGCTGTGTAATGTAATATGTATGTCTTTTACTCTATTCCTGGGAAGCTTCCCTCCTAAGTTTTTCACATGTTTATAGTGTGTCAAAATTTGATATGTAAGAAGTGGAGAGGTGGAGTGATTGACAGATCAGATTAGACTCGTTTTGAGCGAGGTTTTAACGGTAGATCGATGATCCAGTGATGTCATTATGTGAATGTGTGCTTCTATGTTATTTAGCTTACAGCAGAAGGGAAATTATGGATGACAGAATAATTATTGAGAGCAGAACTAAAGGGGAATTTAAAGGAGTGATACACTGAGTAACAATGGAGAAGGATGCTAAAAGAGGAAAGAAAGAGGAAAATGGTTGATTATTGGTATGATGGTACAGAAGAAGAGAAGATAATAATAGCATCTGCCCTCAGCTTTGTGAGTTACTCAATGTAAAAATCTATATGGTTATACTAAATGTGATAGATAGTTGTGAGTCGGATTTTGTCTAAGGAGATATAAAAACTTTGTGAAGGAGAGAGTCTCAGTCAGAAGGTAGACCAAGACTTAGGGGTACACGAGATCTCGAACAAAATTTGCATATTAGGGTTAATTGGGATTAGTAGCATGCTAAGATTTCCTGGGATTACTAGCATAACTGATATTTGACTGGAGACTGTGCATGCACATGACCCTAAATAATTTAGATTTAAGACATCAGTTCCATGGAATGGTAATTAGCCACAATACTATGGAGAGAAATAACATGACACTAACTCATCCCTAATTAGAAAATAAGCGACTGGGTGGATTGTACATTTTGTTGCCATCAGCAGAACAGTGTGTACAGTTCAGATAATAATTAAGATCATTAATTTAAAGAAATATTATTTGAGGATTTTAAAAGTGGCGAAGACTAGCAATTCAGTTCATCTTAAGATTTGCATAATACAATTTGAAAAGATAATTCAATTTAATAATCTTGGACCTAATGTGGTCATTTGAATTCCTTATTTCCTCTGATTGATTAAGTTATTCATTTATTACATAATAAGAGAATTACATAATAAGAGAATCCATGTACTGAGCCTGGTCACAAGCGATTGTGATGATGAGGAGTGGGGGCGCTGGCATCATGGCGCCTGCTGGCAGCCTGACACAACTGAAGGCAGTGAGCTGGGGCCATGTCCGGGTGCCGCAGCCAGCTCAGCTGCCTCCGGCTGCCGGGCGTTTTAAGCTAACCATTCACAGGCCGATGAGTCAGCCAACCCCTCCCTCTCCTGAACAACTCGCCAACCCATCTGACTGCGTGTGGACACACTGCGACTGTGTGGCGAACCCTACCTGCAACCAGTCACACGGCAGTTTTCGCCTTGCTAAAACAGAAGGAAAAAAGATTGAGTGTGGGTGACAGGTGGAGGACAGGGCTAGCAGGTAGCGGTGCGCTGGTGGAGTCGATGCAACCAGACCCTGGGACCGACTGCTATAAAATCGGTCACCACAAATGTGAAAGAGTTGGTGCAAACCAGCTCAGCAAAGGGGGTCGGCCGACTGGTCGGCTGTTGAAAGGGTGACTTTACAGTGACACTGAAACAAACAGGGCAGCACAAACCACAATGGTGTGATCCCTCAGGACATGATGGCGACCAGCAGGTGACTGATGCGGTAGCTGGCACAAATATCGGTCTTTAATAGAGGAGTGAGTCATTGAAGGGATTCCCAAAACCTGGATGCTATTGCAACTGGTACGCTGATGGTATGTTGCCACACACCTATATTCTGCAACCGAAAATCCACAACAGAATGGGTCAGCTACAACATGACGCTCTTAACATCCGCTTCTCTTGGTGACACCCAATATCTTATAACTAGGTTGCACCACCAAGCATATCTGCAGTACCTAACTTTTATTCTCATGCAGAGAACTTCATATTTGCTCTGTCTTGCAGTCAATGGAAAAAATCAGTTTACCCTGTTTTCGTAAAAAAATTTTGACTAGTTTTTGGCCAACTGCCAAACTGAATGACATATCAACTTTTATGCGTATCTGCTACGGTCGCAGGTTCGAATCCTGCCTCGGGCATGATGTGTGTGATGTCCTTAGGTTAGTTAGGTTTAAGTAGTTCTAAGTTCTAGGGGACTGATGACCACAGATGTTAAGTACCATAGTGCTCAGAGCCGTTTGAACCATTTTATGCGTATATGTATTTTGGGAGCACAGCAGCTCATGTGTTGACACATATATATGTAAGTTGGTGTGAATTGGGCTTTTATAGAATATATATACACTGCTGGCCACCGTAAATGCAACACCCTGAAGGAAGCATCCGAATCAAGTGAAATTTACACCATGGGTCTGCAGCGATGAGATATGCAACTGATTAGAACTTCAGTGCAGGCGCACATCACGCGCGCCTGTGGCGCCACCTCATAGCGCCATTTAAGGCTTGGCGATTTCGACGAGTGTACGTTCGGCACGTGTGTTTACCTTGTGGTTGTTTCACAAGACGATCAGTTATGCCTCGTAGACAACAGCGAACATCGTTTGATCAAGTATCCGAGTTCGACAGAGGAAGGATAGTGGCTTACCGAGATTGTGGATTATCATACAGAGAAATCGCTAGTCGTGTTGGACGAAACCAAACAACTGTAATGCGGATATGTGACCGTTGGATGCAGGAGGGTACGACGGACCGACGTGGTCGATCGCATTCACCTCGGTGCACCACTGCACGTGCTGATAGGCAAATTGTGCGCATGGCAGTGACGGATCGCTCAGTGACATCCCGAACCATAGCACAGCACATTGCGTCTGTAACGCATCATCCAGTGTCTGCGCGTACCATTCGACGCCGTTTACAGCAGAGTGGTCTGTCCGCAAGACGTCAATTGCTTCGACTACCATTGACGCAGAACCACAGACGTCTCCGTCGCCAATGGTGTGATGACAGACGGATGTGGACGGCAGAATGGAATGACGTTTTCTTCACTGACGAGGCACGCTTCTGTCTGCAGCACCACGATGGTCGGATTCGTGTGTGGAGACACCGTGGAGAGAGGTTGCTGGACAGATGCATTATGCACCGCCACACTGGTCTTGCACCGGATATTGTGGTATGGGGCGGTATTGGATATTACTCTCGCACGCCTCTAGTACGCATTGCCGGTACTTTAAATAGCCGGCGCTACATATCCGAGGTGCTGGAGCCAGTTGTCCTTCCTTACCTTCAGGGCTCGGCCACAACCATATTTCAACAGGATAATGCGCGACCACACGTGGCACGCATTGTCCAAAGGTTCTTCGTCAGTAACCAGATTGAAGTGCTTCCCTGGCCGGCTCGCTCTCCGGATCTTTCGACGATAGAAAACATGTGGTCCATGGTTGCTCAACGAGTGACCCAGATTACATCCCCAGCTGCCACACCAGATGATCTTTGGCAACGTGTGGAAGCTGCTTGGGCTTCTGTACCCCAGGATCACATCCAACGTCTCTTTGACTCAATGCCGAGACCTGTGGCAGCGGTGATCTCCAACAATGGCGGCTACTCTGGCTACTGATTCTGGCAGGAACCACATATCACAGACGTCTGTAAACGTAATCATTTGATACTTGGTCAACATGTTATCTAAAAAATAAATTTTGTTGTGCTACCTCTTGTCTTTCTTGGTGTTGCATTTACTGTGGCCAGCAGTGTATATATATATTCTATAAAAGCCCAATTCACACCAAAACCTAATGTAATCGGTACTATGCAGGGGTGGGTGACATATCCTTGGCTCAAAGACTTTGTTGTAAGCGTCTGGTCGCGTGATGGTATCGGAAAGACGAGAAGAAGAAAAAGAATGGGATACCCCTACCCGATAATATATAGGCGATAACTGTACGTCAGTCCAGATGTGGCAAGACAATGTTCTCATGGCACAGCCAACACACCCAGATAGAGTCCACTTTGAACACGTATGCACATTTTCAAAAAGGCTGTTTCAGACCAGGTAGCAGCTGCTGCAAAAGATATTGCAAGATGCTGATGGCATAACACACACAACATTCAGTCAGAGCAGTGAAATCCTCCCACCAGAAAGCGAAACACCATGTTTCAAAATGTTCAAATGTGTGTGAAATCTTATGGGACTTAACTGCTAAGGTCATCAGTCCCTAAGCTTACACACTACTTAACCTAAATTATCCTAAGGACAAACACACACACACATGCCCGAGGGAGGACTCGAACCTCCGCCGGGACCAGCCGCACAACCCATGACTGCAGCGCCTTAGAGAAACACCATGTTTAAATTTGATGATGTCGCTGTGGCAAATCATGATCAAATTCTACAGTATTTCTGTTTCGGTCATCATATGGATGTTGATGTATTTTATTTGTGTCAAACATATTCCAGAATCCCAAAATAGTTGCTGAGGGATAATGCAAACCTCATTATAGCCTTCAAAGATCTAGATACGTATATTCATCCATCTGAGACTGATCAACGAATTAGTTGCTAGGGTTACTCAGCTTGAAAAGAACGGAAACTACTTAACTGTAAAGGTTGATAAATTGGATGGAATGTATATAGGGTCCACACTATGAAGGAGTCTGCTTAGTATATAACAAGATGGCGACTAAGCATAAATTTACCATTGTGTGAAAAACATGCTTGAGAGAAGTTACAAATGCTAAAGTTAGAATATTAGGATCGAGAGCAGACACAGAAAGAAACCTTAAACCATTTACTGGATCTCTCGATGGAGTCTCAGCCAAATTATACAACAATGATGGCGTTGCTGATTTCATAAACCGTCACAGCGATGGTAGGACAGACAAAACATTCGGTGTCAGTGGTGCAGAACCATACATGTTGGACATGCAGCATGTAAGTTTAAAGGTAAAAGCAATAGAGGTAGGTGTTAGGGAGTTTCGAAGAACACCTGGTCAGTGAACCTTATTTTCCTAAATCACACAATAACTGTAAATTATTCGGTCAAAGAGGTGGGGAAGTATGGTGAAATACTGCAGTTGACCAGTGTACACAGGAAACAGGGGAGCTCTTAAAGAAGCTCATTACTACAGTCTCAGCTTTCTCATTTGGTGTGTTCTGTCCATGTTTTCTGTTGTGACTGAAAATTTCCAGCTCTTCGTAAAGGTTGATTTTGTGGCAATGAGCTTCTGTAAGAGCCTTGCAGGAGTACTACGTAGATGATGCTGTATAGTTTATCTATTTTATTTTATGTTAGTGTCATATATTTTGCAGTGTGATACTTTTAACAAGATGTTGTAAACAAAGAAATAATCACTACATGTATCTCTGATCCTCAATGTAAACTAGCTATGAATGATCTCTGAGACAAAGTACCATGCACTATGTGATCAAAGGTATCCGGACTCCCTCAAAAACATACGTTTTCCACATTAGGTGAATTGTGCTACTACCTACTGCCAGGTACTCCATATCAACGACCTCAGTAGTCATTAGACATCGTGAGAGAGCAGAATGGGGCGCTCCATAGAACTCACGGACTTCGAACATAGTCAGGTGATTGGGTGTCTCTTGTGTCCTACGTCCGTATCCGAAATTTCCACGCTCCTAAACATTCCTAGCTCCACTGTTTGCGATGTGATAGTGAAGTGGAAACGTGAAGGGACGCGTACAGCACAAAAGCGCACAGGCCGACCTCGTCTGTTGACTTTCAGAGACCGCCGACAGTTGAAGAGGGTCGTAATGTGTAATAGGACGACATCTATCGAGACCATGACACCGGAATTCCAAACTGCATCAGGATCCACTGCAAGTACTATGACAGTTAGGCGGGAGATGAGAAAACTTGGATTTCATGGTCGAGCTACTGCCCATAAGCCACACATCACGCCAGTGAATGCTAAACGACGCCTCGCTTGGTGTAAGGAGCGTAAATAATGGACGATTGAACAGTGGAAAAACGTCGTGTGGAGTGACGAATCATGGTACGCAATATGGCGATCCGATGGCAGGGTGTGGGTATGGCGAATGCCCAGTGAACGTGATCTGCCTGGGTGTGTAGTGCCAACAATAAAATTCGGAGGCGATGATGTTATGGTATGGTCGTGTTTTCCATGGAGGGGGCTTGCACATCTTGTTGTTTTGCTTGGTACTATCATAGCACAGGCCTACACTGATGTTTTAAGCACCTTCTTGCTTCCCACTGTTGAAGAGCAATTCGGGGATGGCGATTGCATCTATCAACACGATCGAGCACCTGTTCATAAGCACGGTCTGTGGCGGAGTAGTTACACGACAATAACATCCCTGTAATGGACTGCCCTACGCAGAGTCCTGATCTGAATCCTATAGAACACCTTTGAGATGTTCTGGAATGCCGACTTCGTGCTAGGTCTCACCGTACAACATCGATACCTCTTCTTGGTGCAGCACTCCGTGAAGAACGGGCTGCCATTCCCCAAGAAAGCTTCCAGCACCTGATTGAACGCATGCCTTCGAGAGTGGAAGCTGTCATCAAGGTTAAGGGTTGGCCAACACCATACTGAATTCCAGCATTACCGATGGAGGGCGCTACGAACTTGTAAGTCGTTTTCAGCCAGGGGTCCGGATACTTCTGACCACATAGTGTATCTTTACATCACTACAACCTTTGGTGTGTTTATATTAGTGGTTCGTATTTCTGTGTGAGAAAACAAGTCCAAAAATGTTCATTTATGACGAACTGCATTGTTCTGTACGCTGGAACACTGTCCATTTCAAATGTATAATCTTAGTGCCATATGACGATAACAAGTGCCTGTTATAATTTGTGAGCAAAATGAATCCGAAACAAACAACTAGCTGCATCCAGTTCGCACACGTGTAACGTGATATCGCTGTTTTCCACATGAAGATGAGAGTATAAACTCTCGAAACGCGTCGTGGGGGAAAATAAAAAGTGACAGTCAGAAAAATTGTTTTATTTGACTTTTTATTATCAAAACAGTGGCAGTTTTCTTAAAAAAGGTCAGCTGAACATATCATATGAAAGTGGAGAATCCTTCTTGAGAGTGACTGACAGTGGTAAGAAAATTGTTTTATTATTTACCTCGCATTAACAACAGTCCACTAAAACTCTGCAATTTACTAGTATCACAGCTGATTTCTTGTAACGCCTCACTTCACTTACTGTGCACTTTAGTCCTTTCTGCTAAAGACATTTTGAATACCCACTTGATTATAGGTTCTCATGTAAATTCCAGAACGAACAACAGGCCAGAGCAATAGTAACAATGAAGTCACTTACACAGAATAATTTTGTATATGGGTTCTAAAACAGAAACTCGTCCATGGGATAGAAGGAGTTGTCCAAAATAAATGATTTTAAGCTAGATTTAAAACTTGATCTGCAACCTGCCAGACACTTTATGTTGTTGGGCAGATGATCAAAGATTTTTCTTGCTGAATAATGTACTCCTTTTTGAGCAACTGACAGCTTCAATAATGGATAGGAAAGGTCATTTTTCTCTCTAGTGTTGTACATGTGAACATCACTGTTCTTTGCGAATTGTGATGGATTATTTATAACGGATTTCATTAGCTAATACATGTACTCTGATGCTGCAGTTAAAATACCCTACTCCTTGAAAGCCTATATGACGTCCTTGGATGAACATCACTAATTATTCTCACTGCTCTCTTTTGTGCAATCAATACTTTATGTCTAAGTGGAGAGTTACCCCACTACTTAGACATAGAGCATTGATTCCATAAGACATTCTTGAGTGGAAATATGCAAAGTACGTTAGGAGGCTGATCTGTTTATTAGCAAGACTAGCGATTATACGAAGAGCGAAAGAAGCTGAACGTAATTGTTTGAAAAGCTATGTAATACGCTTCTCCCAGTTCAAGTTGTCATCAATGTGAACACCTAAAAATTTGGAGAAATCTACCCTGTTAACTGAGTGTTGTTCATATTTTACATCAATTGTTGGTATGACACTATTCAGTATACAGAACTGGATATATTGAGTTTTTTCAAAATTAAGGGAGAGTCCATTTTCTGAGAACCACTTAAGAGTTCTTTGGAAGACATCCTGAACAATATCTTCTGCTGCTTTTTCTGGAACGGGATTTATTATAAAACTCGCGCCATCTGCTAAAAGTATTAGTTTTGCTTGCTGAATGTTAAATGAGAGGTCATTCACATGAATAAGGAACAGCAGAGGACCCAAAATTGAACCCTGTGGGACTCCGTTTGTGATAACTCCCCATTCACTAGAATTTTCCACCCTCCCAACATTATTTGTGTTATTCAGCACAACGTTTTGCTTTCTGTTCATTAAGTATGATTCAAACCAGCTGTGTGTATAGCTTTCAATTCTGTAAAACTTGAGTTTTTCTAAGAGTGTGACATGATCCACACAGTCAAATGCAATGGAAAGATCACAAAAATGGTAAATGTGTAGATAGCATTCTCAGTCGAGTAACCCTTCCAGAATCGGAACTGTGACATGCTGAGTAAATTATTTTCACTTAAATGTGAGACTACTCTTGAATACATAACTTTTTCGAATATTTTAGAAAATGAAGTCAGCAATGAGATTGGGCTATAATTATTTAAGTCACTCTTGTCCCCTTTCTTATGAAGAGGTTTGACAATTGGATATTTCAATCTGTCTGGAAAACATCTCTGTGCCAGTGAAGCATTACATATATCACTAAGGACTCCACTTATTAAATTAGAACAACACTTCAAAATTCTGTTAGAGACTCCATCAACACCACATGAGCTCTTGTTTTTCAGTATATTTATAATTCCCTTAATTTCAGTGGGGAATGTTGGTGCTATTTCTGAAGGCCTAAAGTCCTGGGGAAAGACATTTTTAACATTTTTTTTGCTTCTTTAACTGAACCCTTTAACCCTATTTTTGCTGCTACACTCATAAAGTGATTGTTAAAAATACTTGCAACTTCTGAATTATCACTCACAACACCATGATTTAGCTTTATTGCTATGGTATGCTGTGCACTGTCTGGCTGCTCCATCTCCCGTTTGACAATATACCATATAGTTTTAATTTTATTATCCGCATTATTAAATTTCTGTCAGAACACATAAGCTTCTCGACTTCTTAATGACTTTCCTTAAATTATTACAGTATCTTTTGTAGTAAGCAAGCAGCGTTGGATCCTGACTTATTCTGGCCTGTCCATATATTTCCCTCTTTCTCTTACACGATATCTTAATTCCCTTAGTAATCCATGGCTTACTTGACTTTGTAATGGCTTTTTTGGATAACGTTTCAGGAAAGCAACTCTCAAATATTGAGACAAATTTACGGTGGAATAAACTGAATTTGGCATCGGCATCATTTTCTGTGTGTACTTCGTCCCATTCTACCTCTTCTAGGCTGCTCTTAAAACTCTGTACCCTGTTCGTTTCAATAAGCCTCCATGCCTTGTATGAACCTGCCCAAAGCCTGTGGGGTGCTATATGTGTCATTCCCATTAACTGTGCATCATGATCAGATAGCCCATTAACAACTGGGTACACATTAATTGTTTCTGCCTGAGCACTATCTATGGAAATGTTATCGACAAGTGACCTACTATCCCGCTGCACACGAGTTGGAAAATTTATAACAGATACTAGATTGAAACAATTAAACAAGGATTCTAGCTCATTTTTCCTATCTGTATATTTTAAGAAATCTACCTTAAAATCACCACAAGCTACTAACTGCTTCTTTTTGTCTGAGAGATAGCTCAATAATGCCTCTAGGTTTTTCATGAATAGCTGAAAGTTACCTTGAGGGTATCTGTAGATTGTTTCAATTACTATAGAAGTATACTGCAGTAGCAACTCACAAGCACATGCTTCAAGGATCTGATCTTAACAAAAACTATTTGTTTCAATATTTTTGACTTTGAGTTCAGTTTTTATGTAAGTAGCAACTCCTCCTTTTCCCGTGTTGACTCTACATGAATAAGATGCTAACCTGTAATCCCTTAAATTCAACTCCTCCATCCCTGCGGATACATGGTGTTCAGAGAGACACAAAACATCTATACCTTCAGAATTTACCCCATTTTCTAGGCCTAAAATGAGCTCATCTATCTCATTTTTCAATCCTCTAATGTTCTGATGAAACACACAAATTTTATTTCTTTGGATATTGCTACAGACATTATGACACTGTTCTGTTTTAATCTCTTTCAATACTCTCTGTCTGTAACCTGACTCTAACCTAAAAAATGTGTCCCTCTGACTCCAGTAATCACAGGTATTTTGTCTTGTGTGCATGCAGCCCCCTCACATTTTCTGCAAGAAGATTAACTAATCTATCATTTCCCCTCCTATTCAGGTGCAGGCCATGACTAGTGTAACCCCACCTCCCAATTGCATCAACAGGCACAGCACAGATATGAGATTTACTTTCTGTCAACAGTAACCCCCCCCCCCCCCCTCCCTCCCAGCTCTCTGTTAACACAGTTGACAGTCGTATTAACCCAGGGCTGTTCATGGCGCTGCAAAACATCCTCAAACCCCAAACGAGTGTGAGCTGTTGCTGCTCCTATTACTGCATTATTCATCAATTTATAAAAGTCTTTTTCGAAATCATTTTTCGCGGGTGCCCTCTTTCTGGTATTGAAATCGGTATACTCCCTCAACTATGACGACTCCTTGAAGGAAATAGCGCATCTAACTGCAGTTAGCTGCATCCCTAAAGCGAGACATTTATGGAGATTTCTATAATGCATGATGGATATCTGTTTCTTGCCCAGCGTTGTCATCAACTTGGTGACTGTCCCACCCCACGGAATTAATTGCTGTGGACATAACAGCAAATCACTTTGCGCGTCATGCAAACTATCAGGGTATGCGAAGTCTGCCTGCACAACATACTCTACACCAGAATCAGCTACAGCACTATGGATAGTTTCACCTAATGCCCTGCATTTGGCTTCAGACAGCCACTGAAACTCGCCAACCAGTAGCGATTGTTGCGTGGCATGCCTGTACAAGTTATTCACATCTAGATACATGTATAGCTCGAATCAATGGATGTGTTGAACCTCTCACACATATGTGGGTTATTCGCTTTGGCATGTCTGTGCACACTTTGGCAAAGTCCCCCATAGATCCTTCGCTCAGAGAAAAGGAGCATTTCAGCATTGCTCAAAAGCTAGCTGTTTTCTTGAGCATGGCGCCCCAGTGCTGTGTAATAGAACGAAGGGCCCAGAGAGTATGTGGTCATGCATAGACTCTGGAATTCCTTGAAAACTTCGGCTAGTAAACGAACATCTGTGTCCATATAAAGTCTTCCATAGTCTTCCAAATTTGGGATGTTGAGCTCCTGTCAAACATTCATGGCATGCTCATACTCTGCATACAATATGGCGTGCCCTGTAAGGTTACTGGAGAACGCAGCTATGCTGGATAGTTTGCTTTCGTTGAGTTTCCCCATACAATACAGGTACTTGTATGGGAATGCCCCCTGTCTTGTCACAAGCTGAAACTTTCCGTCATCAGAATATGCACCTCCTGAGGTAGAGTTTCAATAAGTTTCTGGAGTAGTGTCAAGTCGAGGAAGTGGAGCGAAATTCTTGGTGTCATTCATTTGATGAATGACATATGTTTCATGACACTATTGGCGTCTTTCGTTTGGCGAATGGGATGTATTTCAAGACACCATCAGGCAGGACGCTGACCTGATTCTTCTCCACACCGAATTTAGCCAAATGCTCAATGATAAAGTAAGCATTATACCCACTTAGATTGTGGAAAAAGACGGGTATGTGTTGTGGTAATTGATACTTCAGGTAGCGTTTGTTATGGGCAGCACTACGGAACTTCCTTGCTCATTGAGCAGATAATAGCAGGATTATCCCCAACGAATGATTTGTGATGACTATACTGGAATCATACACATGCACACTCTGGTATGCTGCTGCATATGGTACGTGTTTTTCTGTGAAGGTGGTATGTGAGGCGTTAGTGTCGCTTTCTCAGTGTATACAGGAGCGAGGAGGCATCCGAAATCAGCGTAAACAGTAAAGGGGCATCGCTCCTGGTTATAGGCATTCTCAAACCTTAATAAATTGTTTCCCACAGTAGGCAGTATAACACATACCGATTTCCTGCTAGAACAGTCAACTTAATGTTTTGCTAAAAACTTGCTTGTGGAAAAGGCATTGAGGCATCTTAAGCAAATATGCTGTTTACCTTTGTGTTTTCTACTTGGAAGGAAATGAGTCAGAACATGTCCCTTATCCAGCAGTAATTATATTTGTCTTTCCTCTTATTTTTCTCATCCCAGAATAACAGCATGTTGACACACATCTTACACTGACCTGCAAATTCCGATAAATGGACAGGCCCGACGACTCTGTACAAAACTTTACTATCACCTGACTTGCACTTATCCAGGGTATACACATGAACTGGTATATCGGTATTTTAAGCCTCAAATTTGCATATGTCCTGTGGTTTAATGGGGAGCTCAATACTGTCAAAGTTATAAAACACATAAAGATCAATAACTCCACCGTATTGAGATGTATGCTGCAGATCTTTCTTGTAGTCTCTTTCACAAGCCAGGATTGACCACACAAAATAATGCTGATAGTTATTTTGGACATTAAAACGTGCCAACATTAAAACATCATCAGGATCATCAACTCAATGGTAGACATGTGCATAGATGTCGAGGTGTATTACTCGACTGAATGCTTTAGCTGAGCCTATACCTTCCAACCCAGAAAACTTGTCTGGTATAGGACTAAAGGTGATACCTACAAACCACTTAGTGATTGAGATGCTCCATGATACCACTCCATTTCTTCGTTCATCAAAAGTGTTCTCTATCACCACATAGTTTAGCTCTGCATGAAATTACTAGCCTGGTGCTGATCTCTGTCAGGATAGATGAGGGAGGTGCTACCAACCACAGAAACACTATAACTAACGGTTGGGTAGGGCGCTGCTGACGGTATTCTTTGTCCAAGTGGGAGTAAACAAGCTGGGGCTATGCAGGCTGATGAGATGTCCCAGCAGCAGCACCTACCCATGCTCCAGATGGTTGTGGTGGTGGTGTGAGTTGGCGATTCTGAACGTTTGCATCAGGCGAATGGGAGCAGCAGCGTTGAGGTGAGACAGGTCAGAGATATGGCTGTTGTTAGGGTGGAGGTGTCCCAGCTATTGGTGGTAATGTCTCCCATGGGCGCCAGAGTGGGGTGAGGGCAGGTGTGGTGGTGGTTATAGCTGCGGGGGTGAGGGCTGCGACAGAGGAGGTAGGGGCTACAGCCTGAGCAGTGGCAAGCCTCGTCCTGCAAGACAAGGCATGTCGGATGGGACTACATTCTGTTGGTTTGCTGCCTGCTTTTGCACCCATGCCACAGTATGCTGTGATGGTGTAGCAGTGAAGAGAGAAAGAAATGCAATAAGTAGGTACACTCAAATGCTGCTGCTGCAAAGGAAAACACTGTATATATAATGCAGAAAATAAAGATAATTATCGAAATCTCTCTGCCTCCACCACGTCCATCATTGGTGATTGGATTTCACAGAACCGCAGCTCCCACTCAATTGTCTCCACGCACTCTGCCATATCATGATGCATCCACTGATCTAGCTCCACTGTGGAAGCTGTAACAATAACAACATGAAGACGAATTGAAAACTTTTTTTTAAATGAGGATACATACTCACTGACCTGCTTGCCTACTAGCTTCAGCAATTTCACTGAGACTGTAAACTTCTTCTGACGTGAACATGTACTACGAAATTTGGACACTAAATTATGTACACGGCTAATGTGCTGGTAGAATCACTGCTTGAGGCTCTTCCACTATCTGAGGGTGCTGCCTACCCCCACCAACCAACCCTCTTTCAGTCTCCAGCTCTCGAATTAATCCTCCTGAATTTGATGAATGAATGCTGTAACAACAACAAAGAAACTTTTTGTAACGAAAATATAGTGTTAAATCTGAACATAAGCTATGAAGATAAGGTATACTATGAAATCTAGTCACAAAGTACGAAAATACACATTTCCTCTCTCTCTCTCTCTCTCTCTCTCTCTCCCTCACACACACACACACACACACACACACACAGACACACCCACCCACCCACCCACACACACACACACACACACACACACACACACACACACACACATGCACGAGCACACCCACAGACTCTCTCTCTCTCTCTCTCTCCCTCTCTCACACACACACACGCATGGTATGAGCAGATAGGGCAGCAAATTATCACTGTAGTGTAGGAAGAGTAGCCTCCTACCGATCTACAAGTGTATAGCCTCTGAGGAACTTGCACAGTTATGCAGACACACAGATAAACGATTTTAAAGAACTCTGAATTGTTGAAGCGAAAATATGTACTTACATTGCAATTCTTCTTCATCCATTCTCGGCTGTTTGTTGGTGGCACTGCTGGTGGATGAGGAAAGTTTCATGGTAATCACGGAGAAACAAAAAATCACAGCTGCAGACTAGGCTGAATGAAGATGATTGTGGAGGGGATAGGGTTTATACAACCTCCAACTCCTCCCCCTATTTTGGTGGCAGCCAATAGGATTGCAGGAACTCTGACCATCAAGTTGGAGCAAGTCCGCTGGTCTACCTGTCTCAGCATGTTAGACCAAGGGCCTTTGTCTTGCCAGCATGCAGGTCTTACCATTGTCTTTGACAGGCAGAAACCTGTGGCCTCCACGGGGTGGTCTCCTTCTTAGAAGGAGCAGATACATCACTAGCGAGATAAACTGCCGTGTTTCAGACATGTAGCTGCCTACTTCCTCTCCTGGGGTGTCCACACAACTTTGTGAGCGGAGGAAACAACTCTTTCCTGGAAGGAGTCCGTATTACCTTTGACAGTGAAATATTTTGTCCTCTTTCAGATAATGCTACAGTCCCAGTTTTTCTGGTATACAGAGACCTGCGGACTTCTAGTGGGTGGTCTGGAAACCTTTGTGAGCATGCCTCTTCTTAGGAGCTGGTAGATTTTTATTGGCTCTGGCAACGAGATAAATAGCAGTGTTGCAGACAAAGCTACGAGTTCCTACAGGAGACAGAGACCTGCTGGCTTCTGCTGGGTAGTCCTGGCTCCATTGTTCATCTTAGAAATAAATCGCAATCGTCCCTGACGGTCAAATACACTCCTGGAAATTGAAATAAGAACACCGTGAATTCATTGTCCCAGGAAGGGGAAACTTTATTGACACATTCCTGGGGTCAGATACATCACATGATCACACTGACAGAACCACAGGCACATAGACACAGGCAACAGAGTATGCACAATGTCGGCACTAGTACAGTGTATATCCACCTTTCGCAGCAATGCAGGCTGCTATTCTCCCATGGAGACGATCGTAGAGATGCTGGATGTAGTCCTGTGGAACGGCTTGCCATGCCATTTCCACCTGGCGCCTCAGTTGGACCAGCGTTCGTGCTGGACGTGCAGACCGCGTGAGACGACGCTTCATCCAGTCCCAAACATGCTCAATGGGGGACAGATCCGGAGATCTTGCTGGCCAGGGTAGTTGACTTACACCTTCTAGAGCACGTTGGGTGGCACGGGATACATGCGGACGTGCATTGTCCTGTTGGAACAGCAAGTTCCCTTGCCGGTCTAGGAATGGTAGAACGATGGGTTCGATGACGGTTTGGATGTACCGTGCACTATTCAGTGTCCCCTCGACGATCACCAGTGGTGTACGGCCAGTGTAGGAGATCGCTCCCCACACCATGATGCCGGGTGTTGGCCCTGTGTGCCTCGGTCGTATGCAGTCCTGATTGTGGCGCTCACCTGCACGGCGCCAAACACGCATACGACCATCATTGGCACCAAGGCAGAAGCGACTCTCATCGCTGAAGACGACACGTCTCCATTCGTCCTTCCATTCACGCCTGTCGCGACACCACTGGAGGCGGGCTGCACGATGTTGGGGCGTTAGCGGAAGACGGCCTAACGGTGTGCGGGACCGTAGCCCAGCTTCATGGAGACGGTTGCGAATGGTCCTCGCCGATACCCCAGGAGCAACAGTGTCCCTAATTTGCTAGGAAGTGGCGGTGCGGTCCCCTACGGCACTGCGTAGGATCCTACGGTCTTGGCGTGCATCCGTGCGTCGCTGCGGTCCGGTCCCTGGTCGACGGGCACGTGCACCTTCCGCCGACCACTGGCGACAACATCGATGTACTGTGGAGACCTCACGCCCCACGTGTTGAGCAATTCGGCGGTACGTCCACCCGGCCTCCCGCATGCCCACTATACGCCCTCGCTCAAAGTCCGTCAACTGCACATACGGTTCACGTCCACGCTGTCGCGGCATGCTACCAGTGTTAAAGACTGCGATGGAGCTCCGTATGCCACGGCAGACTGGCTGACACTGACGGCGGCGGTGCACAAATGCTGCGCAGCTAGCGCCATTCGAAGGCCAACACCGCGGTTCCTGGTGTGTCCGCTGTGCCGTGCGTGTGATCATTGCTTGTACAGCCCTCTCGCAGTGTCCGGAGCAAGTATGGTGGGTCTGACACACCGGTGTCAATGTGTTCTTTTTTCCATTTCCAGGAGTGTATTTTGTTCTGTTTCAGACAAAGCCAATGGTCCCAGTTTTTCGGGTATACTCGTATATATATCTGGGAACACCACTGGTGAGTCGTGTATTCTTGAGGCCTTGCCAGTCGTTCTGGTATATCAGCTTGTTTCCAAGTAGCAAAAAGGTAGAATCCAGGCAAGTCGTTAAGGGATACGAGGCATCTGCGGGTAGTTTTTAACAGGCAGTCGTCTGTGGTAGAGTTGGGCAACACGATTCTTTTTCCCGATTCGATTCCTACCTACGATTCAATCTCACATCGTGAATCGATTCCTACGATTCGTTCACGATTATTTCACGATTCATTCTAGTCTGCGATGGCACGATTCTTACGGAATGCAAAAAGTTCTACATCTTACTCACAGATGGCAGGACATGTCTGAAATTGTCAATGGGGTTAGAACAGAACTGTGTCATGACAAGATATGCCAGAAGTAGTTTATTTACGAGTAAACATGCATATGACGTTACAAGTGTGATTCTTGATTTATACCTGTAGTGCCTTAATTGATGAAAGGTCACGTTTGATTTGATTGCATCTATTGTTTGTTCGTTCCGAGCTTCTTTTGTTCACACGCATCCTCCACTTGACTACCATCTGACGGTCGTAATCATTCGGCACGACTGGGCATGATTCGGAAGTTGCCTTCGAAGCATAGCGTACTAAGAATCGATGAATCGTTGGAACTTGGAATCGTCACCACTCGGAAACACGCAATCGTTCTCACGATTCTTTTGAACGACGATTCGTCCGTATCACGATTCGATTCTTACGATTCTTTATTTAGAGTCGTTGAAATGAACGACTCATTCACGAGTCGCCACAACTCTAGTCTGTGGCAGCGGCGACGAGGGACGCAAATACACATACACACACACACACATACATACACACAGCCACACACGCCCAAGTTGGGAAAATGTAAGCAATCTAGGCCGCAAGCAGGTCGCGGGACAAAATGCTCGAGCAACTACCACTTTTACCGACCGCACCTGGCCGATACAATAGCTAGTGCGCCAGCCATACCTGGCCGTTTGCTGCCACGGGGGCCCGCCACAGATGGCATCTTGAACAACAGATGCTGTGGCGGCAGCAGTGTGGCGAGACCGGTAGTGGCAGCAACGTGATTTATTTAGATTCGCGGGCGGCAGCTGTTTCGTGTATTGCATTAGAGAGATTTTACCAACGTTATTTAACCTCGGTTTTTCCACGATTTAACAATTTACGACATGCTATTTTGTATATGTAGAGCAGTTTCCATTTCATCAATGTTTTTCAATGTGTGTGTATTTTTATACCTGTACAGATGAAGTGTTTATGTCTGTTGCAAGCAATGTGTTATTAGAACAGGTGTTTCCAGTAAAGTTTTTTAGATTTTTTTCTGTGTGTAGTACGAAGTTTTCTACTTATAAGGTGAGCTAGAAAGTGCATTTGGTTGCACGGGCGAGATTATGTTTTTGTTTCAACTATCGATTTTTGGAGCGTTTTTCTATATACAGACAATTGTTTTTTTTTTCACAAGAGCATTCTTTTTTTCATCACGCCACTTCTAAACAGTTTTGTTTCTTTTTAATTTCAAGCAGCAAGTCTGAAGGGTAGTTGTCAGTTCGGTTTCCCTGCCAAAATCTAGGAAATTCTTCCAGCAGGATAATATACATATAAATAAATGAACATAGTTCCCAAGACAGTACCTTACATTTTTCCTCTCCAGCACCTCAGCACAGACTGAGTCTTTCCCCCTCCTCTCCCTCCAATTCCCAAGTGAGGGAAGGGAGGGTAAGTTGGGAAGGGGATGGAAAGTGTGGGAGGGGGAGGGGTGAGGGTCGTGACGTGAAGAATGCGATATTGTCACATCTACCCTCCATCCCCCCCCCCCCCCGCCCCCCAAAAACAGATCGTGGGGTACCACCCAC
This sequence comes from Schistocerca serialis cubense, assembly GCF_023864345.2. Classification (NCBI taxonomy): domain Eukaryota; kingdom Metazoa; phylum Arthropoda; class Insecta; order Orthoptera; family Acrididae; genus Schistocerca; species Schistocerca serialis. The sequence continues at coordinate 233,694,045 of NC_064642.1, forward strand.
ACAGGGCCTCCATCTTGAATAAATCTGGCAACAATGCAAACTGCACCATCTCTCTCTTTATTTCCCTAATGTTAAGATGGCATAATCCCATAGAACATGGTTTCTGCACACAATCCAATAGTAAATATGAGCTTAGAGAGATCTCCTTGGATTTGAATCTGACTGAGTGAATGTGGCACTACCGGTCAGATGACACACTAAGGATAGCAGCGTTTTTTGAAGCTTGAAAATCTGGACTGTCCTTCAGGTAAGCCAGAGGTTGAACAAACTAGTCGAGGAACTGGGGACAGAATTTTGCTTGTGGCTGCCCCATTACCTAACTTAAGAGGTTCACCCTATATGCAAAATTTTAAATATAACAAAGAGTTTTTTGAAACATGGCAAGCAATTCTGCATGCCGTTTTAAAGAAAATTAGAGTGAGATATTGTGATCTAGAGGCCAGCAACAGGGAAAATTGGAATGAGAATATTATTCATGATACAAAGTCATGGTGACTGGCGGTATGCTGCTCTACGTAATTTTCATTTCTTACCTTTATTAACATGGTGACATGATCATTGGCTTGTGACAGAATCTGGAACACGTGTGAATATATAGTGCATTGGATTTGAGAAGGGGGGGGGGGGGCAAGGAATACTACGGCAGAATTGGACCGGCCAGGAGCAAAGACTGGTAGCCCAGGTGGTGGACTGTTAGAACTTAGGACGGCCCGACCTCCCAGGGGCAGGGAAACGTTTGTTCATCTGCACAGCAGAATGTTCGACTGGAGAGTGGTGTGGGTCTGAGTGCAGGAGTCAAGGGTGCCTTTCTGTGTTTTGCAGACCACCTCTGAAGGTAACCATCTACTGTCTATAGAAAGCGTGGACTACAGAAAAAAATAGTCTTCTAGCAGCTCTTTTTTAATTTCCCAAGCCCTCAATTGCGAGGCTAACATCATAAACGGGGAAACGCATGACTGGCGTAATGGTGTGTGACGTCAAGCTGAATTCAATGTTTTCTGGTAATAGGAGAGATTTTCATGTTGTGATGGCATCTGAAGAAGACACGCTATTTTGGGAGGATTCTCTAGTTGGAGGGAATTCTTGCGATGGTCTGTAGTGGTTCTCAATTTTGAAATTGGCAACGGGCACTGTTTGGCAGGAAGGAAGTAGCAGAGAATAAATGAGGGTACAGTAAGTGGCTCGAAACAGCATATCCAGACACAACGGGATGATGATGGCATTGAAACAGAGGATGATACGCGTAAAGCTGAAATACTAAACACCTTTTTCCAAAGCTGTTTCACAGAGGAAGACCGCACTGCAGTTCCTTCTCTAAATCCTCGCACAAACGAAAAAATGGCTGACATCGAAATAAGTGTCCAAGGAATAGAAAAGCAACTGGAATCACTCAATAGAGGAAAGTCCACTGGACCTGATGGGATACCAATTCGATTCTACACAGAGTACGCGAAAGAACTTGCCCCCCTTCTAACAGCCGTGTACCGCAAGTCTCTAGAGGAACGGAGGGTTCCAAATGATTGGAAAAGAGCACAGGTAGTCCCAGTCTTCAAGAAGGGTCGTCGAGCAGATGCGCAAAACTATAGACCTATATCTCTGACGTCGATCTCTTGTAGAATTTTAGAACATGTTTTTTGCTCGCGTATCATGTCATTTCTGGAAACCCAGAATCTACTATGTAGGAATCAACATGGATTCCGGAAACAGCGATCGTGTGAGACCCAACTCGCTTTATTTGTTCATGAGACCCAGAAAATATTAGATACAGGCTCCCAGGTAGATGCTATTTTTCTTGACTTCCGGAAGGCGTTCGATACAGTTCCGCACTGTCGCCTGATAAACAAAGTAAGAGCCTACGGAATATCAGACCAGCTGTGTGGCTGGATTGAAGAGTTTTTAGCAAACAGAACACAGCATGTTGTTATCAATGGAGAGACGTCTACAGACGTTAAAGTAACCTCTGGCGTGCCACAGGGGAGTGTTATGGGACCATTGCTTTTCACAATATATATAAATGACCTAGTAGATAGTGTCGGAAGTTCCATGCGGCTTTTCGCGGATGATGCTGTAGTATACAGAGAAGTTGCAGCATTAGAAAATTGTAGCGAAATGCAGGAAGATCTGCAGCGGATTGGCACTTGGTGCAGGGAGTGGCAACTGTCCCTTAACATAGACAAATGTAATGTATTGCGAATACATAGAAAGAAGGATCCTTTATTGTATGATTATATGATAGCGGAACAAACACTGGTAGCAGTTACTTCTGTAAAATATCTGAGAGTATGCGTGCGGAACGATTTGAAGTGGAATGATCATATAAAATTAATTGTTGGTAAGGCGGGTACCAGGTTGAGATTCATTGGGAGAGTGCTTAGAAAATGTAGTCCATCAACAAAGGAGGTGGCTTACAAAACACTCGTTTGACCTATACTTGAGTATTGCTCATCAGTGTGGGATCCGTACCAGATCGGTCTGACGGAGGAGATAGAGAAGATCCAAAGAAGAGCGGCGCGTTTCGTCACAGGGTTATTTGGTAACCGTGATAGCGTTACGGAGATGTTTAATAAACTCAAGTGGCAGACTCTGCAAGAGAGGCGCTCTGCATCGCGGTGTAGCTTGCTCACCAGGTTTCGAGAGGGTGCGTTTCTGGATGAGGTATCGAATATATTGCTTCCCCCTACTTATACCTCCCGAGGAGATCACGAATGTAAAATTAGAGAGATTAGAGCGCGCACGGAGGCTTTCAGACAGTCGTTCTTCCCGCGAACCATACGCGACTGGAACAGGAAAGGGAGGTAATGACAGTGGCACGTAAAGTGCCCTCCGCCACACACCGTTGGGTGGCTTGCGGAGTATCAATGTAGATGTAGATGTAGACTACATTTTTCATTCCTGAGGCGTCTGCATCGACTTCGGGTCAGGGCACAGAGGTGTCCACATCCACTTCATGTTAGGATGTGGAGGTGTCCGCATCAACATCTTAGAGTTGTGACATGGTGCTGACGACATCGCCTTCACAAAGGGGTCAGCTCATCTACAGCATACAGTTGAGGCACATCACAGTCATATTTATGGTGAACATGATTTGCAGCACTGGCAGAGCAATTCAATTTAATTTCACACTTGTGGAATTCAGGACGATCGCCTGTCTCAGGTTCATCGCACTTGTACTGAATGTGTGAACTTCTGCGATTAGTAACCAACTTCCAGTGAGTGCAGTCGGATATTTGCGGTGTTATGTAGTTTTCAGTTATCATTGTACAGTCAAGTGGACGAGTAGCAAATTCATAGACAGGCGAGTAACACTGCTATCCAGTTAATCTTCCACCTGAATTTCAATAAACAGAAATGTCATAATTTTCATGGTTGAATTTATATGTTGTTTTAATAGGATGATTGTAAATAAATTTGAGTATTTAACTAAACAGTGCTTCTGTTTGGTACCTTCACTTACATTAAGCTACACGAAATCAGCCAGTGTTCAGGTAGGTACTTTCGGTCACATTAACTCTTATGCAGATCGTTATTGTTTCAGTCCGAGAGAGGCAATCCGATAATTTTTATGCGAATTTCCCTACTTTAAGATCTAGGCCTACATCTGTAATATAATGTTATCCTCATAACTTCGAGCACAATTAAAATGTGAGGGGTGGATCTTTAAGACGTGACCTATCAACAACTATTTTTGAGGAAAGTTAACCATGGAGGGAATTTCGCAAATTGATAAGATAACTGCCAACAATAGTATATTCAGGCGAATGTGTTCAATATCTCCACAAAATCTCAGACCATAGTAATGTTATTTCGTTACGGTACTCTTCATACCTTTTAATAACGTTACAGGGAATAATCCTTCTCCATTGTTTAGAGAGCACAACGCTCTATTGCTATAGTCTACGGCATGTTGTCACAGATTGTGCACTGTCACACAGCATATCATTATGGAAAGTTAAATGTTCTCACAATTTCAACAAAATCCATAGTTTTTTTGAACACAGATTGCAACACTAAATAAGTTATCTTGAGAAAACTGGTCACAGAAGGGGATAGCATAAATGTTTTAATATAACAGAAAAATTTGTGTTGTTAAAATGAGACTGTGTAGAAACATAATACCATGTTATATTTGCGATTTGTTTTCTATTCAGTGGGATGTGGAATGGTTCCCAAATATCCTCATTGCATGGTACCCGAGATTTAAGCCATCTGTATACCGAGGTTTAGACATGGTGATGTTTGTAATTTAAATAATTAGTGCACGCGGTGTAGGTTATATGATCACTGATTGCACTTGATGTCCAAGTCGTGTCTGTATTATAACATAGTTCTAAACTGTTACCTTGTGTGTGCGATTTATGTCTACTCATGTTGATTAATCAAATGGTTTTTGCTGTCTTATACTAATATACATCATTGTAGATATGTGCATATAACGCACATTTTTTGTAGTTTTGTACAGAAGAATATGTCATCTTATATATGTACTATATGTTTTGTTCAAAATAAACAAATAATAAAATTAATTTTTATTTTCTTTTACATTTTATGATATCTGATGTGTAAATCATCCATGTACTGATGTTTATGCTATTGATGTTTGAAATGCCAATGGCTCTAGGTATATGATTACTAATTAATGCCTGTGTTTTAGGTCATATAGCAATACAACTTCAAATAGTTGTTGGCAAACATTATATTCCTTTAGTGACTACCATGTTTATATGCTCATGTGTTGTCCAGTATCACCCTGGCTATATTGGAAATGGATAAAAGTTTTTAATCTCAAGCTTATAAAGAACGTCACTGCTCTTGTTGTTGTGGTCTTCAGCCCTGAGACTGGTTTGATGCAGCTCTCCCTGCTACTCTATCCTGTGCAAGCTTCTTCATCTCCCAGTACCTACTGCTATCTACATCCTTCTGAATCTGCTTAGTGTATCCATCTCTTGGTCTCCTTCTACGATTTTTACCCTCCACGCTGGCCTCCAATACTAAATTGGTGATCCCTTGATGCCTCAGAACATGTCCTACCAGCCGATCCCTTCTTCTAGTCAAGTTGTGCAACAAACTCCTCTTCTCTCTTCAATACCTCCTCATTAGTTATGTGATCTACCCATCTAATGTTTGGCATTCTTCTGTAGCACCAGATTTCAAAAGCTTCTATTCTCTTCTTGTCTAAACTATTTCTTGTCCATGTTTCACTTCCATACATGGCTACACTCCATACAAATACTTTCAGAAACGATTTCCTTACACTTAAATCTATACTCGATGTTAACAAATTCCTCTTCTTCAGAAACGCTTTTCTTGCAATTGCCAGTCTACATTTTATATCCTCTCTACTTCGACCATCATCAGTTATTTTGCTCCCCAAATAGCAAAACTCCTTTACTACCTTAAGTGTCTCATTTCCTAATCTAATTCCCTCAGCATCACCAGACTTAATTCGACATTCGACTACATTCCATTATCCTCGTTTTGCTTTTGTTGATGTTCATCTTATACCCTCCTTTCAAGACACCGTCCATTCCGTTCAACTGCTCTTTCAAGTCCTTTGCTGTTTCTGAGAGAATTACAATGTCATCGGCAGATCTCAAAGTTTTTATTTCTTTTCCATGGATTTTAATACCTTCTCCGAATTTTTCTTTTCTTTCCTTTACTGCTTGTTCAATATACAGATTGAATAACATCGGGGAGAGGCTACAACCGTGTCTCACTCCCTTCCCAACCACTGCTTCCCTTTCATGCCCCTCGGCTCTTATAAACTACTATCTGGTTTCTGTACAAATTGTAAATAGCCTTTCGCTCCCTGTATTTGACCCCTGCCACCTTTAGAATTTGAAAGAGAGTATTCCAGTCAACATTGTCAAAAGCTTTCTCTAAGTCTACAAATGCTAGGAACGTAGGCTTGCCTTTCCTTAATCTTTCCTCTAAGTTGAGTTGTAAGGTCTGTATTGCCTCGCGTGTTCCAATATTTCCACGGAATCCAAACTGAACTTCCCCGAGGTCGGCTTCTACCAGTTTTTCCATTCGTCTGTAAAGAATTCGCGTTAGTATTTTGCGGCTGTGACTTATTAAACTGATAGTTCGGTGATTTTCACATCTGTGAACACCTGCTTTCTTTGGGATTGGATTTTTATATCCCTCTTGAAGTCTGAGGGTATTTCGCCTGTCTCATACATCTTGCTCGCCAGATGGTAGAGTTTTGTCAGGAATGGCTCTCCCAAGGCCGTCAGTAGTTCTGTTGGAATGTTGTCTACTCCCGGGGCCTTGTTTCGACTCAGGTCTTTCAGTGCTCTGTCAAACTCTTCACACAGTATCGTATCTCCCATTTCATCTTCATCTACATCCTCTTCCATTTCCATAATATTGTCCTCAAGTACATCGCCCCTGTATAGAGCCTTTATATATTCCTTCCACCTTCTGCTTTCCCTTCTTTGCTTAGAACTGGGTTTCCATCTAAGCTCTTGATATTCATACAAATCGTTCTCTTTTCTCCAAAGGTCTCTTTAATTTTCCTGTAGGCAGGATCTTTCTTACCTCTAGTGAGGTAAGCCTCTACGTCCTTACATTTGTCCTCTAGCCATCCCTGCTTAGCCATTTTGCACTTCCTGTCGATCTCATTTTTGAGACGTTTGTATTTATTGCATTTTTATATTTTCTCCTTTCATCAATTAAATTCAATATTTTTTCCGTTACCCAAGGATTTCTACTAGCCCTCGTCTTTTTACCTACTTGATCCTGTGCTGCCTTCACTACTTCATCCCTCAAAGCTACCCATTCTTCTTCTACTGTATTTCTTTCCCCCATTCCTGTCAATTTTTCCCTTATACTCTCTCTGAAACTCTGTACAACCTCTGGTTTAGTCAGTTTATCCAGGTCCCATCTCCTTAAATTCCCACCTTTTTGCAGTTTCTTCAGTTTTAATCTACAGTTCATAACCAATAGATTGTGGTCAGAGTCCACATCTGCCCCTGGAAATGTCTTATAATTTAAAACCTGGTTCCTAAATCTCTGTCTTACCATTATATAATCTATCTGAAACCTGTCAGTATCTCCAGGCTTCTTCCATGTATACAACCTCCTTTTATGATTCTTGAACAAAGTGTTAGCTATGATTAAGTTATGCTCTGTGCAAAATTCTACCAGACGGCTTCCTCTTTTATTTCTTAGCCCCAATCCATATTCACCTACTACGTTTCCTTCTCTTCCTTTTCCTACTATCGAATTCCAGTCACCCATGACTATTAAATTTTCGTCTCCCCTCACTATCTAAATAATTTCCTTTATCTCATCATACATTTCTTCAATTTCTTCGTCATCTGCAGAGCTAGTTAGCATATAAACTTGTACTACTGTAGTAGGCGTGGGCTTCGTGTCTATCTTGGCCAGATTAATGCGTTCACTATGCTGTTTGTAGTAGCTTTCCTGCACTCCTATTTTTTATTCATTATTAAACCTACTCCTGCATTACCCCTATTTGATTTTGTATTTATAACCCTGTATTCACCTGACCAGAAGTCTTGCTCCTCCTGCCACCGAACTTCATTAATTCCCACTGTGTCTAACTTTAAAATATCCATTTCCCTTTTTAAATTTTCTAACCCACCTGCCCGATTAAGGGATCTGATATTCCACGCTCCGATCCGTAGAACGCCAGTTTTCTTTCTCCTGATATCAACGTCCTCCTGAGTAGTCCCCACCCGGAGTTCCGAATGGGGGACTATTTTACCTGCGGAATATTTTACCCAAGAGGACGCCATCATCATTTAACCATACAGTAAAGCTGCATGCCCTCGGGAAAAATTTACGGCTGTAGTTTCCCCTTGCTTTCAGCCGTTCGCGGTACCAGCACAGCAAGGCCGTTTTGGTTAGTGTTATAAGGCCAGATCAGTCAATCATCCAGACTGTTGCCCCTGCAACTACTGAGAAGGCTGCTGCCCCTCTTCAGGAACCACACGTTTGTCTGGCCTCTCAACAGATATCCCTCCGTTGTGGTTGCACCTACGGTACGGCCATTGCATCGCTGAGGCACGCAAGCCTCCCACCAACGGCAAGGTCCATGGTTCACGGGGGCGCAAGCTTATAAAGAACTTAATTTAGCTGAAGAACCTTCTGACCTTTTTCCATTACTCTATGGTTCTTCAAATGAGTACAAGTATGTAATTGTAATGCTGTTAAACCTGACAGTTGTTTACGTGTTCCTTATGATTTGGAGAAAATAGCGCTTGACCTCTCAGTCTCTGGTGCCTGAGAACTATGCCATTAATAACTTGTAGCTTAACTGTTATAGCACCAGTCATTTAGAATGGTTTCTGGCTGTGAGTTAAGTTCATACCATCGAGTGTACATTTTATTCAAATAATTTATACTTTACTAAATAGAAAAAAATGTATTCTTGACATAGACAATGTTTATACTGAGCCTGTGTAGAAACATAATACCAATGTTATACGAGAACACTACTTCTTTGTTTGGTACCATATGCAACTGTTCCTGCATGTTGTTTATCCTATATTGTATGATACTTGATGATTAAGTCATCTGTATACTAAGATTTAGGTTAGCTAATGTTCGTAATTTTAATGATTACTGCCCAAGATCTGGATTATATGTTTGCTGATTGCATTTTAGGTCTAAGTTTTACAGTAACAGAATTTGAAATTGCTGTCGTTTATTAATATTATGCTCCTTCAGAAATTAACAGCTATACACTCATGTAACTACTTATATTGTATTATGAACAATGTATGTAATTAACAAGTGGGTATTGTTCTGCTTATTTATTTTTGATGTAGTCTCTTAGTTGCAAGTTATTTACAAATCGTATGTTCTCATGATGTATATGCTGGTGATTACTAACTGACTGTCTAGATGCTTTCGGTTTACTAAACATTAGAGACTTACTGTTGAGAGCTATAGCTTTAGGGAATGCTGACAAGTATATTACGCTCTAGGTATTATTTGTAAGTATCATTCTTTGGGGGATAATTTCATTGTGTTTCCGTGAATACTATTTATATTCACACTGTTGACAACAATGACACATTGTAATGCGATTGTCTTCTAAGATATATGTATATTGTTTTCATCTCGCAGATTGCTTTGTATCTAATCTAAATCGACTATGATTTAAGGTGCTTTCCATTGTATTCTTTGGAGCTCTTATATATGTGTGTGTTCATTTGTAGATTAACTGAGATCAGTCCAGATGCTATTTCTTTCATACTTGGTTGTGAGTTTTTGTGAGGCCGATTTTATGTTGTTTAGAGTCGTGGTGAATAACCTGTGGTTACATGAACATCTTCTGAGAACCTTCAATTCGTCTCAAGGGAAGATGAAATGCTTTTGTGAATACTTCGACATATTTGCTTGACATATTTGTTACCCTATTTCACCAGCTCTTCTGTGCACATTGCATATTTCAGTCTTGTTGATAGTCTTCCTATGATGATGGCTGCTTTGCCCAAAACCGTCAAAGACCAAAGAACAATCCACATAGAGGATGGCAAAAACTCAGTTCTTCAAGTTCCTGACCGCTGCAGCAAGTCATCTAACTAAAACACGTGTTGTTGTTGTTGTTGTGGTCTTCAGTCCAAAGACTGGTTTGATGCAGCTCTCCATGCTACTCTATCCTGTGCAAGCTTCTTCATCTCCCAGTACCTACTGCAACCTACATCCTTCTGAATCTGCTTAGTGTATTCATCTCTTGGTCTCCCTCTACGATTTTTACCCTCCATGCTGCCCTACAATACTAAATTGGTGATCCCTTGACGCCTCAGAACATGTCCTACCAACCGATCCCTTCTTCTAGTCAAGTTGTGCCGCAAATTTCTCTTCTCCCCAATTATATTCTATACCTTCTCACTAGTTATGTGATCTACCCATCTAATCTTCAGCATTCTTTCTAAAACATTCATGACTTTGGTATTGGTACTGTGGTGTGGCACCTATAATGTATTAACAAAATACTTTCTAATTTCTCTCATTATGTTTTGAACCGATAAAATAAATAGCATAATTCTGTCATATCAAAGCACCTCAAATTTTTAAATACAAATCAGTTATATACAAAAGAGGCATGTTGTTTATTGATTCTCCTGAAAAATGTGAGGTTTTGCCACATTTGTCATTTCCACTCTGCAAATGACGGCATTTGTTCGTGCTTTCCAGCATGTGACTGTAAAATGCAGGTAATTGCAAGACGAAATCACCAAGCTAATATACACTCCTGGAAATGGAAAAAAGAACACATTGACACCGGTGTGTCAGACCCACCATACTTGCTCCGGACACTGCGAGAGGGCTGTACAAGCAATGATCACACGCACGGCACAGCGGACACACCAGGAACCGCGGTGTTGGCCGTCGAATGGCGCTAGCTGCGCAGCATTTGTGCACCGCCGCCGTCAGTGTCAGCCAGTTTGCCGTGGCATACGGAGCTCCATCGCAGTCTTTAACACTGGTAGCATGCCGCGACAGCGTGGACGTGAACCGTATGTGCAGTTGACGGACTTTGAGCGAGGGCGTATAGTGGGCATGCGGGAGGCCGGGTGGACGTACCGCCGAATTGCTCAACACGTGGGGCGTGAGGTCTCCACAGTACATCGATGTTGTCGCCAGTGGTCGGCGGAAGGTGCACGTGCCCGTCGGCCTGGGACCGGACCGCAGCGACGCACGGATGCACGCCAAGACCGTAGGATCCTACGCAGTGCCGTAGGGGACCGCACCGCCACTTCCCAGCAAATTAGGGACACTGTTGCTCCTGGGGTATCGGCGAGGACCATTCGCAACCGTCTCCATGAAGCTGGGCTACGGTCCCGCACACCGTTAGGCCGTCTTCCGCTCACGCCCCAGCATCGTGCAGCCCGCCTCCAGTGGTGTCGCGACAGGCGTGAATGGAGGGACGAATGGAGACGTGTCGTCTTCAGCGATGAGAGTCGCTTCTGCCTTGGTGCCAATGATGGTCGTATGCGTGTTTGGCGCCGTGCAGGTGAGCGCCACAATCAGTACTGCATACGACTGAGGCACACAGGGCCAACACCCGGCATCATGGTGTGGGGAGCGATCTCCTACACTGGCCGTACACCACTGGTGATCGTCGAGGGGACACTGAATAGTGCACGGTACATCCAAACCGTCATCGAACCCATCGTTCTACCATTCCTAGACCGGCAAGGGAACTTGCTGTTCCAACAGGACAATGCACGTCCGCATGTATCCCGTGCCACCCAACGTGCTCTAGAAGGTGTAAGTCAACTACCCTGGCCAGCAAGATCTCCGGATCTGTCCCCCATTGAGCATGTTTGGGACTGGATGAAGCGTCGTCTCACGCGGTCTGCACGTCCAGCACGAACGCTGGTCCAACTGAGGCGCCAGGTGGAAATGGCATGGCAAGCCGTTCCACAGGACTACATCCAGCATCTCTACGATCGTCTCCATGGGAGAATAGCAGCCTGCATTGCTGCGAACGGTGGATATACACTGTACTAGTGCCGACATTGTGCATGCTCTGTTGCCTGTGTCTATGTGCCTGTGGTTCTGTCAGTGTGATCATGTGATGTATCTGACCCCAGGAATGTGTCAATAAAGTTTCCCCTTCCTGGGACAATGAATTCACGGTGTTCTTATTTCAATTTCCAGGAGTGTATATTTTCAGACCATTATTTTATCACGTAAGGTTTTAGACACTGATGTTTTTATATCTATGAGGGTACTTTGATAAGACTGGTAAACAAGCAAGAAAAAATGTTTGTTTCGTAAACAACTCCCATTACTCATCGACAGAGTCTCCTTTGAGGGATATACATTTTGCCCAGGTATCCTCCAGCTTTTTCATCCCAACGGAAAAGTGTTTATGTCAAACTTTGCAAAATACTCGTTGACTGCAGCTAACGCTTCCTCATTTGCTGAGAATTTCTTTACTGCAAGCGAAAATTTCAAGCTAAGGAATAGGAAAAAGTCACGCGGAGTTAACTCTGGTGATCAGGTTGCATGAGGAACCATTTCAACGCCCAATTCATGCACTTTGACCGTTGTTATCGCTGATGTGTGGAATGGAGCAGTATACTGGTGAAAGAGAGCTTTTTGCGTGGCAGCCTTGTTTTTTTTTCAGCCAAGGCAAGTTCCAAACGGCCCAATAACGAAGCATAATAGGGTCCATTTATGCTTCAGCCTTTTCCCAAGTAACCTATGAGGATTACTCCTTGGGGGTCCCAAAAACCAGTTGCCATCGCATTACCAGCTGACAAAAGTTAATAGCCTTCTTCGGTGCACTTTTACCGTGTCCATTGTTGTGACTGCCGTTTTGACTATGAGTGAAAGATGAATCCGGGTTTCATCAACAGTAGAAAATCGGGGGAAGAAATCTTGCGGATTGCGATTTAACATCGCCTGACATTATGCTAAAATGTTGGGCCGGGAGTGCTTTTGGCCGACTATGAGCAATCACAGCACCCACCTCGCACCCAGTTTCTAATAGCCAATTCTTCCTGCAGGATATTATGCGCTCGCTCTGTTGAGATGCCTACAGTCTCAGCAATGCCACGAATTTTTATTCGATGGTCTTACATTATCATATCATGGAATTTGTGAAAAGTTTCCTTTGTGGTGACCTCAACTGCACGGCTGGAATTCCCTTCATCTTCGGTAATTGTCTGACCACATTTAAATTCATTAACCCAAAAACAAATGGTCTTCCATGGTGCTGCAGAATTCGCGTGAACTTCGTCTAATTCTTTGGTTGTTATCTACTCAGCACCCATCCCTTTCCTCCACCTCCGGCCCTTCCCTTTTCCACCCAAGCACACATCCCTCACCCTATCCCTGAACTGCTCTTCACCCCTCTCTTCGTTTTCCTTCTCTCCCCCTCGGGCATTTTCAGCACAAAAAGTTTGTTACCCATGCACTCATGTATATTTTAAAATTATGTGGTTACCTCTTATTTTGTTGTTCTTTTATTTCCGTTTTAATAATTTTTGTTAATATTTTAATCTATTTGTATTTTATATGACATTATTAGTTTTTACATATGGTTTTGTATGAAATACCTACGGTTTTCGTAATATGCCTTCTATTATATTTATCCATTCCATTCACAATGATTATTATTATTAACATAATTTGTCACTTGACATTCCTATGGTTGTTCACTGCACGTATGCCACGTAGTAATAAAAATTCTTTGTTTCTCTTTATACAAATGTTTTGGACACTGGCCAACTACGTACCAAACGTTAAAATAATTTAACCTCTCGACCATGGCACTAGTTTCATTTTAGCTACAGAGATGATACAATGCCGCTGACGACTTATTTTATAGTTTAAATGTTTAACTGTGTTGCTCTTGGTTTTTTTCTTGGGGGGGGGGGGGGAAGGGGGGCACTGGTTGTCAACATGAATGTACTGTGGTACCATCTAGTGACCATGTCGTTGTACCTCTCTGTGCCAACAATCTGAATTCTGTCAGTCTGCTCTTGTTCGTTACCTGTCAACCACGTTGCTATGTAATGCTCTGGCTTTTATTTAAATAAGGATAGGTTTTGTTTTGCAAAATTATGAATATTTATATTCTTCACGTATAATACGGTTCCATTTTGCTACATGTGTCTTATCTGTAATTATTTGACGTACCTTGTGTCTGTTATATGCTAGCCCTAAGTGCCTCCATACATTTGTACTACATATGGATCCATTTTTATATACAAATTTTGATGATTTCTAACGCCGAAACCGTAAAAATGGCTTAATAAATGAAGGAAAGCTAGTTTCTAGTTTTTTCTGCATGACAATTCCTTCACCTGTGACCAATTCAGCAAATTGCAGACTACGCAAATCATTCAGCTCTGTTTTGATTTGTGCGGAAGTTCAGACCTTCAAATTAAAATCTTTAATAACGGCACTAAACTCAGTTTTCTCCATTTGCAATCGCAACACTGAACTTTTTGGACGGCTGTCAACAATAAAATGTACGCTGCACATAGTTGAAATTCTTTATGCGATCCTTTGAATAATCGAGCTTACCAACCGTGAAGGTACAACAAAAATGTTCCATTCTTTTATGGAAATTTACCAGACTTATCAAACCATCCTCGTACATGCATTTATCGCGATTGTTCCGATATCGTGTTTTCATACGTTTCGGATAGAGGCTAGTCAAAATGCATTTTGGCCGAAACATGTTTGGTGTGAGACAGTGAAGTGACAGAAGTCATGGTATAGCGCGTGCACAAGGTATAAAAGGACAGTGCACTGGCGGAACCGTCATTTGTACTCACGTGATTCATGTGAAAGGGTTTCCGACGTGATCATGGCCGCTCGACCGGAATTAACAGATTTTGAACGCAGAATGGTAGCTGGAGCAAGACGCATGGGGCATTCCCTACCGGGAATAGTTAGGGAATAAAATATTCCGAAATTGGCAGTGTTAACAATGTGCCGAGAATACCAAATTTCAGGCATTACCTCTCACCATGGGCAACGCAGTGGCCGACGACCTTCACTTAACGATTGAGAGGAGCAGCGTTTGCCTAGAGTTCTCAGAGCTAACAGACAAACAACAGACAAGCAACACTGTGTGAAATAACCGCAGAAATCAACGTAGGGCTTTCGACGAACGTATCTGTTAGAACAGTGCGGCGAAATTTGGCTCTAATGGGCTATGGCAGCACCCGACCGATGCGAGTGCGTTTCCTAACAAGCACGACATCGCCTCCAGCGCCTGTCCTTGGCCCATGACCATATTGGTTGGACTCTAGACGACTGGAAAACCGTGGCCTGGTCAGCTGAGTCCCGATTTCAGTTGGTAATAGATGATCGTCGGGTTCGAGCGTGGCGCACAGCCCACGAAGCCATGGACACAAGTTGTCAACAACGTATTGTGGAAGCTGATGGTGACTCCATGACGGTGTGGGCTGCGTTTACGTGGCATGGACTGTGTCCTCTGGTCCACCTTAACCGATCATTGACTGGGAATGTTCGGCTACTGGGAAACCATTTGTAGCTATTCATGGAGTCCATGCTCCTAAACAACAACGGAATTTTTTATGGATGACAATGCGCCATGTCACTGGCCACATTTGCGCGCGACGTTCTGAAGAATATGGTTCAAATGGCTCTGAGCACTATGGGACTTAACATCTGAGGTCATGAGTCCCCTAGAACTTAGAACTACGTAAACCTAACTAACCTAAGGACATCACACACATCCATGCCCGAGGCAGGATTCGAACCTACGACTGTAGCAGTCGCGCGCTTCCCGACTGAAGCGCCTAGAACCGCTCGGTCACAACGGCCGGCTTTGAAGAATATTCTGGACAATTCAAGCTAATGATTTGGTCACCCAGATCGGCTGACATGAATCCCATCGAACATTAGTATGACGTAAACGAGAGGTACGTTGGTGCACAAAAATCTGCACCGGCAACAGCTTCGCAATTATGGACGGTTACAGAAAACCACGGCTCAGTATTTCTGTAGGGGACTTCCGTGGACTTTGTTGAGTCCGTGGCACGTGGAGCTGCTTCATTACGGCGGGCAGAAGAAGGTCCAACGCGATGCTAGGAGGTATCCCATGACTCATTTCACCTCAGTGTATTGCGCAGTCACAGGTGTCTGAAGAAAGTGTTATGAAAATAAAACCGAGATGTTTTTACGGAGCCAGGCCGCTGTGAAAGACTTGGCTCACGCAAAGAAGGCAGCTGTGAGCACGGTGAACGTTATAGAGAAGACTGTAATAGACTACTGGCCATTATAATTGCTACACCACGAAGACGACGTGCTACAGACGCGAAATTTAACCGACAGGAAGATGATGTGATGTGCAAATGATTTGCTTTTCAGAACATTCACACAAGGTTGGCGCCGGTGGCGACACCTACAACGTGTCGACATGAGGAAAGTTCCAACCGATTTCTCATACACAAACAGCAGTTGACCGGCGTTGCCTGGTGAAACGTTGTTGTGATGCCTCGTGTAAGGAGGAGAAATGCGTACCATCACGTTTCCGACTTTGACAAAGGTCGTATTGTAGCCTATCGCCATTGCGGTTTATCGTATCGCGACATTGCTGCTCGCGTTGGTCGAGATCCAATGACTGTTAGCAGAATATGGAATCGGTGGGTTCAGGAGGGTAATACGGAACGCCGTGTTGGATCCCAACGGCCTCGTATCACTAGCAATCGAGATGACAGGCATCTTATCCGCATGGCTGTAACAGATCGTGCAGCCACGTCTCGATCCCCGAGTCAACAGATGGGGACGTTTGCAAGACAACAAACATCTGCACGAACAGTTCGACGACGTTTATAGCAGCATGGACTATCAGCTCGGAGACCATGGCTGCGGTTACCCTTGACGCTGCATCACAGACAGGAACGCCTGCGATGGTGTACTCAACGACGAACGTGGGTGCACGAACGGCAAAACCTCATTTTTTCGGATGAATCCAGGTTCTGTTTACTGCATCATGATGGTCGTACCCGTGTTTGGCGACATCGCTGGAAACGCGGATTGGACGCTTGTATTCGTCATCGCCATACTGGCGTATCACCCGGCATGATGGTATGGGGTGCCATTGGTTACACGTCTCGGTCACCTCTTATTCGCATTGACACTTTGAACAGTGGACGCTACATTTCAGATGTGTTACGACCCGTGGCTCTAACCTTCATTCGATCACTGCGAAACCCTACATTTCAGCAGGATAATGCACAACCGTATGTTGCAGGTCCTGTACGGTCCTTTCTGGATACAGAAAATGTTCGACTGCTGCCCAGGCAAGCACATTCTCCAGATCTCTCACCAACTGAAAACGTGTGGTCAATGGTGGCCGAGCAACTGGCTCGTCACAATACGCCAGTCACTACTCTTGATGAACTGTGGTATCGTGTTGAAGCTGCAT
This sequence comes from Schistocerca serialis cubense, assembly GCF_023864345.2. Classification (NCBI taxonomy): domain Eukaryota; kingdom Metazoa; phylum Arthropoda; class Insecta; order Orthoptera; family Acrididae; genus Schistocerca; species Schistocerca serialis. Next base: position 233,710,942 of record NC_064642.1, read on the forward strand.
GGGCAGCTGTACCTGTACACGCCATTCAAGCTCTGTTTGACTCAATGCCCATGCGTATCAAGGCCGTAATTACGGCCAGAGGTGGTTGTTCTGGGTACTGATTTCTCAGGATCTATGCACCCAAATGGCTTGAAAATGTAATCACATGTCAGTTCTAGTATGACATATTTGTCCAATGAATACCCGTTTATCATCTGAATGTCTTCTTTCTTGGTGTAGCAATTTTAATGGCCAGTAGTGTACGTCTGTGAGTTGAGTTGCGTAAGTTCTTGTTTTCCGAGGAAGCGGGCCGGCCGGTAGCGGCAGTGGTCTGTAGGCGGGAGAGGGGCAGAGAGGGAATGCGGCGCCGTGGTGTCACGGCCTCCGGCTAGTCGGGTCGGCAGGCCGGCAGTAGGCGAGCGACCGCGCCATGTTGGCCAGCGGCGAGAGCGCCGAGCTGCCCGAGCGGCGGCCGCGGCCAGACGCTACTGACGACGACGTCGAGGACGCGGACAGCGTGAGCGAGGGGGAGGAGGAAGGGGAGTGCGCGGCGGCCGCGGCCGCGGAGGCGGTGCTGGCCGCCTGCGGGGGCGGCTTCGGCGGCGTGACTGTGAGCCGGTCGCGGGAGGTGCGCGTGGGGCCGGCCACCTTCTACAACGCGCCCATCCACATCGAGCACCTGGTGCTGGGGGACCAGCCGCAGCCACCGGCCGCGGACGTCCTGGCGCTCGGCTTGCCAGCGCAGCAGCCGCAGCTCAGCAACCTGAGTAATGTCAAGCCGCACAGTGAGTACTGACGATGCTCACGCCGCACGCTCACCCCTAACCCTCTCCCTGTTTTCCCTACCAATTCCTCGTCCGCTCCCGGTTGCTGCTGGGTCGGAGATTTTCTCCGCTCAGGGACAGGCTGTTGTGTTGTCCTTACCCACACCATTTGATACAATTGAAGTTCCACCCACCTCTCCTTCTGAAATTAGGAAGATAATAAACTCTCTTAAGAATAAAAGCTCACATGGTATTGATGGCATTTCCAGCAGGATAATAAAAGCTTGTTCCCAAGAAATAAGTGGGATTCTTAGCCACATATGTAATAGCTCTCTGAAGCAGGGCATTTTCCCAGATAGACTGAAGTATGCCATTGTTAAACCACTGCATAAAAAAGGGGATACGTCTGATGTGAACAACTACCACCCAATCTCTCTTCTGACTGCCTTATCCAAAATTCTTAAAAGAGTAATGTATTGTAGAGTAGCTTCACACCATTGGAAAAATAAAGTTTTAAGAAAATGTCAGTTTGGTTTCCAGAAGGGTTTCTCAACGGAAAATGCTATATATACTTTCACTAATGAAATATTAAATGCTCTGACTAACCGGAAGTCACCCGTTGTGATTTTTGTGATCTATCAAAGGCTTTTGATTGTGTAAATCATGGAATACTTCTAGATAAGCTCAAGTACTGTAGTATGAATAGGACAGTGCTCAAATGGTTTAAATCATACCAAACTGGAAGAGTGCAGAAACTTGAAATAAACAGTTCACATAATATGCAAAAAACTGGTGGTTTCTCAAACTGGGGAACAATCAAGAATGGGGTGCCTCAAGGTCGGTCTTGGGTCCTCTGCTGTTCTTAATATATATTAATGACTTGCCATTCTATATTCACGAAGATGAAAAGCTGGTACTTTTTGCCGATGATACAAGTATAGCTATCACACCCAACAGACAAGAATTAACTGGTGAAATTATAAACGATGTTTTACACAAATTCTTTAAGTGGTTCTCTGAAAATGGGCTCTCATTAAACTTTAACAAAACATAGTATATACAGTTCCACACAGTAAATGGAATGACACCATTAATAAATATATACTTCGATCAGAAATCGGTAGCTAAGGTAGAATATTCAAAATTTCTAGGTGTATGCATTGATGAGGGGTTGAATTGGAAAAAAACACACTGAGGATCTGCTGAAACGTTTGACTTCAGCTACTTATCCTATTAGGGTTATTGCAAATTATGGCGATATACGTCTGAGTAAATTAGCTTACCACGCCCATTTTCATTCTCTGCTTTCGTTTGGCATCATATTCTGGGGTAACTCATCATTGAGTAAGAGTGCTCATTGTACAAAAGCGTGTAATCAGATAATTGCTGGAGCTCATCCAAGATCATCCTGCAGACACTTATTTAAAGAGCTAGAAATCTTCACTGTAGACTTATGAAATTTGTTATTAACAATCCGAATGAATTCAAAAGTATTAGCAGTGTACATGGCTACAACAGTAGGAGAAAAGATGATCTTCACTACTCAAGGTTAAATCTAACTTTGGCTCAGAAGGGGGTAAATTATGCTGCCACAAAAGTCTTTGATCACTTACCTAATAGCATCAAAAGTCTGACAGATAGCCATATAGCATTTAAAAGGAAATTAAAAGAATTTCTTAATGGCAACTCCTTCTACTCATTAGATGAATTTTTGGATATCGTAAGTCGGTAATTTCCCAAACCCACAAAAAAAAGAAAAAAATTAAAAATATTGAGTGTCATGTAATATTTTGTCTACTGTAATATCTTGTATAGACATCTTTTATTAGCCTGACACTTTCCACATCATTATGAAGTGTCGTATTCATGATCTATGGAACAAGTACTAATCTAATCTAATCTAATCTAATCATTATTTCATCTCGATCGACGCGCAAGTCGCCGAAGTGGCGTCAAATCGAAAGACTTGCACCCGTCGACCGGTCTACCCCACGGGAGGCCAAAGTCACACCACTTCCTTTGCCACTGTCGGCCAAATTCTAGCAATCGATTGTTTCTCCCATAACCAGCGTTTAAATTCACTCCAGTGGCGGCTAGTGTTCATTTTCGTTGGTAGGGCCCAGGAAAAAGTCCTTAAACTTAATAATAGAATTCCTCCAAACTTTTTGTTATACACTGTCGGAAAAAAAATCGCAACAGCAAGAAGGGGATACGTGTCACAAAAGTAAGTTGGTAGGCGTGTTTCTACATCTGAAAAACGACGTCTGCTCAAATTTCGCGCCAGTCGCATAAGAGTGAAGCTAGTAGCGCCATTATGAGAATACAAACCAGGTTTGCTGTAAATACACGCTGTAACGGTCGTGAGCGGTGGTTACCCTTGAGATTGGAAGTGGTGAGTCGATGTCAGCCAAGAATGTGTTTAACGCCACAAGGCCGCCATTATCCGCACCTCTCTGTGTTTGACCGGGGTTACGAGAAGCTGGATGTTGCAGAGAACTTGGCGGGAATGTAGCCACTGTACGAGGTGCATTCAAGTTCTAAGGCCTCCGATTTTTTTTCTCCGGACTGGAAAGAGATAGAAACATGCACATTGTTTTAAAATGAGGCCGCATTCATTGTCAATATGTCCCAGAGATGGCAGCACCGTACGGCAGATGGGATTTTACCGCCAGCGGCGAGAATGAGAACTGTTTTAAATACTTAAAATGGCGACGTTTTCCTTACTTGAACAGCATGCAATCATTCGTTTTCTGAATTTGCGTGGTTGAAGGAGACATGTCGTGACACCAAACCGAAACAACCTCGGGCTCGCGCAAGCCGGTCTGACGACATGATCGAGAAAGTGGAGAGAATTGTTTTGGGGGATTGCCAAATGATTGTTGAACAGATCGGCTCCAGAGTTGGCATTTCTGTGGGTTCTGTGCACACAGTCCTGCATGACGACCTGAAAATGCGAAAAGTGTCATTTAGGTGGGTGCCACGAATGCTGACGGACGACCACATGGCTGCCCGTGTGGCATGTTGCCAAGCAATGTTGACGTGCAACGACAGCATGAATGGGACATTCTTTTCGTCAGTTGTGACAATGGATGAGACGTGGATGCCATTTTTCAATCCAGAAACAAAGCGCCAGTCAGCTCAATAGAAGCACACAGATTCACCGCCACCAAAAAAATTTGGGGTAACTGCCAGTGCTGAAAAAATGATGGTGTCCATGTTCTGGGACAGCGAGGGCGTAATCCTTACCCATTGCGTTCCAAAGGGCACTACGGTAACAGGTGCATCCTACGAAAATGTTTTGAAGAACAAATTCCTTCCTGCACTGCAACAAAAACGTCCGGGAAGGGCTGCGTGTGTGCTGTTTCACCAAGACAACGCACCCACACATCGAGCAAACGTTACGCAACAGTTTCTTCGTGATAACAACTTTGAAGTGATTCCTCATGCTCCCTACTCACCTGACCTGGCTCCTAGTGACTTTTGGCTTTTTCCAACAATGAAAGACACTTTCCGTGGCCGCACATTCACCAGCCGTGCTGCTATTGCCTCAGCGATTTTCCAGTGGTCAAAACAGACTCCTAATGAAGCCTTCGCTGCTGCCATGGAATCATGCTGTCAGTGTTGTGAAAAATGTATACATCCGCAGGGCGATTACGTCGAGAAGTAACGCCAGTTTCATCGATTTCGGGTGAGTAGTTAATTAGAAAAAAAATTGGAGGCCTCAGAACTTGAATGCACCTCGTACATCCCTGCTGGCAGGGTGGTCACGAGACTGTCTGCACAAGAAGACTGGGCTCCAGATGGCCGCGTGGCACTACGGAGAGGGAAGAACATCGTGTTTGGCGTGTGCATCTACAGCAGAATTCGAGCAGCATTTGGCACCTCAGTCACATAACGAACTGTTGCAAACCGGTTATTTCAAAAATTGAGGATCTGCAACCAACCTGTCTGTGTACCAGACACATTGTACCTACACGTGGACTTATCGTGTGGAGTGCGATTTGGTATGAGAGCAGGAGTACTGTCGTGGTTATTTCGCGCACTCTGACTGCAAATTTTCACTTCAAACTGGATATTCGACTTGTTGTGCTGCTATTTATGAAAAGCATTCCAGAGGGGATTTTCCAACAGGATAATATTTATAAGTTGTCAGATGGTGCAGGAATGGTGTCATGTATATCTGGTGTCGTAGCTGACATGTATCTACATTATTTAGAACAAAAATTGTTTAACAGTCAAGATCATTGCCTAGAGAAAATTCTACACTATTGCCCATTAAAATTGCTACATCAACAAGAAATGCAGATGATAAACGGGTATTCATTGAACAAATATATTATACTAGAACTGACATGTGATTACATTTTCACGCAATTTGGGTGCATAGATCCTGAGAAATCAGTACCCAGAACAACCACCTCTGGCCGTAATAACGGCTTTGATACGCCTTGGCATTGAGTCAAACAGAGCTTGGATGGCGTGTACAGGTACAGCTGCCCACGCAGCTTCAACACGATACCACAGTTCATCAAGAGTAGTGACTGGCGTATTGTGACGAGCCAGTTGCTCGGCCACCATTGACCAGACGTTTTCAATTGTGATAGATCTGGAGAATGGCTGGCCAGGGCAGCAGTCGAACATTTTCTGTATCCAGAAGGGCCTGAACAGGACCTTCAACATGCGGTCGTGCATTATCCTGCTGAAATGTAGGGTTTCGCAGGGATCGAATGAAGGGTAGAGCCACGGGTCGTAACACATCTGAAATGTAACGTCTACTGTTCAAAGTGCCGTCAATGCGAACAAGAGGTGACCGAGACGTGTAACCAACGGCACCCCATACCATCACGCCGGGTGATACGCCATTATGGCGATGACGAATACAAGCTTCCAATGTGCGTTCACCGCGATGTCCCCAAACACGGATGCGACCATCATGATGCTGTAAACAGAACCTGGATTCATCCGAAAAATTGACGTTTTGCCGTTCGTGCACCCAGGTTCGTCGTTGAATACACCATGGCAGGCGCTCCTGTCTGTGATGCAGCGTCAAGGGTAACCGCAGCCATGGTCTCCGAGCTGATAGTCCATGCTGCTGCAAACGTCGCCGAACTGTTCGTGCAGATGGTTGTTGTCTTGAAAACGTGCCAATCAGTTGACTCAGGGATCGAGATGTGGCTGCACAATCCCTTATAGCCATGCGGATAGGATGCCTATCATCTCGACTGCTAGTGATACGAGGCCGTTGGGATCCAGCACGGCGTTCAGTATTACCCTCCTGAACCTGCCGATTCCATATTCTGCTAACAGTCATTGGATCTCGGCCAACGTGAGCAGCAATGTCGCGATACGATAAACTGCAATCGCGATAGGCTACAATCCGACCTTCATCAAAGTCGGAAACGTGATGGTACGCATTCCTCCTCCTTACACGAGGCATCGCAACAACGTTTCACCAGGCAACGCCGGTCAACTGCTGTTTGTGTATGAGAAATCGGTTGGAATCTTTCGTCATGTGAGCACGTTGTAGGTGTCGCTACCGGCGTCAACCTTGTGTGAATGCTCTGAAAAGCTAATCACTTGCATATCGCAGCATCTTTTTCCTGTAGGTTAAATTTCGCGTCTGTAGCACGTCATCTTCGTGGTGTTGCAATTTTAATGGCCAGTAGTGTATTTTATAGGAGACATCTAGATAACACTCTGCTGCTGGTAAACGAGATGCTAAAGACATTCTAAACTGCTTCAGTTGGCTACACCAGAAAATTACATTTAGAGTGGAACATGAATAAGACGATGGCATCAATTATCAGGACCTAAAGACACAACAACACAAGCAGATTCAAAATCCTATAATAAAAACGCAATGACTAACACCACAATTCCTGAAACTTCATGTCACCTAAACATTTGTAAGCCAACGACCTTTCCGCAGTGGTAACACCAGTTCCCGTCAGATCACCGACGTTAAGCGCTGTCGAGATGGCTAGCATTTGGATGTGTGACCATTCAGTTTGCCGACTGCTGTTGGCAAGCGGTGTGCACTCAGCCCTTGTGAGGCAAACTGAGAAGCTACTTCATTGAGAAGTAGCGGCTCCGGTCTCGTAAACTGGCTTACGGCCGGAAGAGCGGTGTGATGATGACATGCCCCTCCATATCTGCATCCATTGATGCCTGTCGGCTGAGGATGACACGGTGGCCGGTCGGACGGAGTTTAGTTTAGTTTTTTTAAAAAACATTCATAGACAAGTGGCATATATGTCAATGTTGCACAGGGCCAGTACAATACTGTTGGATAAATAAAACATTCAACAAGAAATAAACTAGCGCAAGAGATTGCAGCTGCCAATGACTACGCTGCTTCCATGGTTGACTCAGTACTGGGCAAAGTAAAAAAAGACACTGGCACAAACCGCACAATAGAAGGCAAAAACAAATGTACAGCTAGTATCCCACAGATCGGCACATAAATTGCAAACATGTGCAAAAACCAGAAGGTAAAAATTGGTTTTCTACATCTAATAGACTACAAAAGAAACTAATACATAATGTAATGTGTGATCATCAGCCACATTCAGACTCTGAAATGTTCAAAATAACACGCCAGGAATGCCCCTTGTGTTGCACAGGACAAACAGGTCGATACTCCAAAAATGGTTCAAATGGCTCTGAGCACTATGGGACTTAACATCTGAGGTCATCAGTCCCTTAGAACTTAGAACTACTTAAACCTAACTAACCTAAGGACATCACACACATCCATGCCCGAGGCAGGATTCGAACCTGCGACCGTAGCGGTCGCGCGATTCCAGACTGAATCGCCTAGAACCGCTCGGCCACACCGGCCGACCGATACTCCCATACGAAGTGTACAGACTACATTAAAGTCCACATACACGCAACAGACACACAGTGTTAGCTATAGCCACCTACGTACTCACTAGAGGACACCCATTTGGAAAAATAGGGAAAAAATATCAGCGTACTCCACCAAGCAAAAAAAAAGGTCATAAAATGGATCTGTTGGAAGAAGTGGAGATATATTCACATAACAAAAAAATATGAAGACAAAATAATAACTGAAAAACTGGAAGTGAATCAGGTGAATATCTCAAGATGCTTCGATAATACACTTAAAGAAATTAGTAATATATAGAAATAAGTACCTCTGTAAGTATCTGTAGGCGGCAGGAGTGGCCGAGCGGTTCTAGGCGCTTCAGTCTGGAACCGCGCGACCGCTACGGTGGCAGATTCGAATCCTGCCTCGGGCATGGATGTGTGTGATGTCCTTAGGTTAGTTAGGTTTAAGTAGTTCTAAGTTCTAGGGGACTGATGACCTAAGATGTCAAGTCCCATAGTGCTCAGAGCCATTTGAACCATTTGAACCAAGTATCTGTAAGCAAATAAGGCAACAGATTATTTTGATAAATACTCTTTATACGAAAGAATAGTATATCATACTCTGTGGGCGACGTACTGGGTCACCTCTGTTGACTATATGTAAAAATACTTTTGTAGCTGTTTTGTTTTTGTACGTTCTTTTTCATTGTGTACTGTGCCCAGAAAATGGTGTGCGATGTTTAATGTGCATGAGTTTCTGCACAAGCGGACCACAAGAAAACTATAAGGAGGAGTTCTTTCCAAATTTGCCATTAACTCTTTTTAAAGGTCGATCATTAATTAAGAACTACTTGCGTTTTTATATTCTAGAATAAAAACAACAGAACAATGCAGACCTTAATCGTCGAAAACGTCACAAATAAATGGCGTAGCATAAGAAAAATACACTTGGAAATGGGAATCATTTCTCGAAACCCGTCGTGCAAAATATAAGTAAGGAGAAAATTGTGTCTGGTAGCACAACAAGTTATTTCATGAACAAAATCATTAACAACAATTTATTGGTGTGACAGCGAGTACGTTTCCTTGAGACCATTTTTCCTCCGATTGCTTACAGCGTCAAAAGAGACGCAGCCAACGTTTGGGGTTCATGATAAACGGTGGCTACAGCGGGTCAAGGTCTCCAGGGCCATAAACAAAATACAACGAGCGGGAAACTCGGGAACTCCAGCCAACCAGTTGCGGTGCCAGGGAATTCGTTACTTGACGTCACAGCAATTACCGCTATGCTGGCTGTCAGTTAGGATATTCATGTTCTGACGAAAGAGAAGCGTGACTTGATATAAATCACGAGCTGTTTGTACTGGCGTTTTAGCGCGACTTTTATGCCCTGTGCTGAGACAAATTTAATAAAAATCAATTAACTTAGTGACAGTGGATAATCACTGTACTATAGACGTAGGCTTGGCCGAAAAAAGATCGAAGGAAGCAAGCAGCGACAAGAAATATACTCGCGTTCGACAAGAACGCAATGAGGAAATTGCTTAGTGCACTGTTGGTAAGACTGACATTTCTTAAATTCTACGTATTTTGTACTATATTATTATTATTATTAGAATTACGCGCCGAAATAAAGATCAGAGCTATCATCAAGGAAACTTTATCAGAAACCGCCTCAAATGTTAAATTCATGGGAGAAACTCACGCCGGAGTCCGACAAGGAGACGAGTTATCGCTACTCTTGTTCAACACCGAACTGGGAAAAAAAATCATAGAATGGGAATAGCGTGTCAAAGATAGCCAAATTAGAAAAGAGAAATGAAATAGATTCACTGTGAAATGCCTGGCCTTTGCTGGTGACCTGGTTATTTTAACAAACAACAGAGATGAAGCCAAAATAGCGCAAGATAAATTATATGAAAACTCCTGTAAACCCGGACTCCAAATATCCTACGAAAAAAGTTTATGGACACCAAATCAATTGGAAAACTGCCAGTGAAAACACAGCATGGAAACATCTCACAGGTCACACACTTCTAGTACTTAATAGAAACCATCCAACCCACAGGACTGAACAGAATCTTCAACACAAAAAGAATATTCCAACTGCAAAAAGCGCACAAACATACATAGAATCATATAAAGGACAAACCATCCAACCACAGGGCTGAACACAATCTCCACCACAGAAAATATATTCAAACTGCAAAAAACGTACAAACTTACATGGAATCATATAATAAAAGAGCAGTATCTTGCAATGCAAAACAACGGCCCTACAAACGGTTGTTTTACCAGAGGCCTTGTGTGGGACAGAAACCACAATTATTGCAGGGATTACAAAAATTCATGACAGAGAGAAACAAGAACAAAAAAGTCTTAGAAAACACTACGGCGCTGTACTCCAAGACGAAACTTGGGCCATGCAACTTATAAAGGAACTCTACGAACACACATCATCACAAGCATATTTAGGAAAAGATGCCTTCAGTTCTATGGACACCCATGTAGTACGGATGAAAACAACCTCATTAAGAAAATCTTTAACATCATTGTTGCAAGCAAATTAAAGACCAATTGGATGAAAGGAACATAAGAAGACCTGCAACAATTGAAAATTTCAGAAGAAGAAACTGAGAACAGTTTACAAGTAAAATCAAAAACAAGAAACTTGGACAAGGTTCAGCTAAAGAAACAACAGGAAAAAACGGACAGAGGAAAGGAAGAAAAAATACAATGAATTAATGAAAATGTTTTGGGAAGAAAAGAAAAGAAGAAAATGAAGTGAAGTGATTGATTGACTCAAGTTCACACGCTTTCCTAAAGGGGAATAATCGAGAGTAATAATACTAATAATAATAATAATAACAACAATAATAATTTATTATTATTATTATTATTACATATCACTCATGTACGCTACAAATTGGTATGTTGACTCATTAAGAATGTTAAAAGAAAAGGCCTGAAGGCCCTAAATTTGCCATGTGAATCAAATGTATAAAGGCACTTTCCTATGCGTACCCTCTCAAATTAGGAAGAATAGTACGTTAGGTTTTTGGGCCCATTTTGTAATAGCGATTAGTCACTAGATAAACGAGCGTGCGTGACATCAAAAGTCTGCATACATGTCCTCTCCACTGCACATTAGTGTAAACGTAATGTGCAGTGGAGAGGAGTAGTATGCAGTGTAGGTTAAGTCGTGTCTTTTGACGGGTAGAAGAGTCTGCATACTGCTTCGTGATGTGTGTCCTCTCCACTGCACATTACATTTACACTAACGCGCGGCGGAGAGGATATGTATGCAGACTTTTTGCGAGTCTTCAATCCCTCAAAAGACACAACGTAACTTACACTGCCCTTGGTCTGCTACTGTGATCAGACGACTGTACTCTTCAGCAGCACCAGCTACGTAAATATGCAATTCTCTGCCTGAAAACTATGGTGTGAACCATCGAAATGCCTAGTGGGAAAATAAGCAAGTGACTGATGCAGGAACTGTTTTATTTGTATGGGTCACAGAGATCAGAAAATGACACAAATCGTTTCAGTTGTCAAGACAGATCCGGGGAAAGATGCTAATAATTATAGGCCTCTATCGCTGACGTCAGTCTGTTTTAGAATTCCGGAAAATATTTTCCGCTCACGTACTACGAAGCTTGTGGAGAACGAACGTTTCCTCTATAAGAATCGACAAGGATTCCGAGAACAGTGAACTTCAAAATTCAACACGGTCTGTTCGTCTATGATAGAGCCGCAGACAGATGCTGTGTTTCTCGACGTAAATCTTCATCTGTAAAAGTCGATCGAATATGGCGTGACTCGCATCGCGCGTCGCTCACTCGTGAGAGTAATCGATACATTTAATCTTCCGGCAGCGCGTAAGCTCGATAAGTCTAGTAAATTTCCTTCAAGAGACGGAAAATTTTTGTTGCGTCTTTATCGTTGGTAAGCTTGATTATTCCAAGGGTCGCATAAATAATTTTAACAATGTATAGTCTACAGTTCATTGCTGACAGCCGTCTAAATTGGCCAGTGTGTCGACGGCGATTGAAAATGCAGAAAACCGTGTTTCGTGCAGTTATTAAACACTTTTATTTGAAAGGTTGGACTGCCGCACAAATCCAAACCGAATTGGATGAAGTTCACGCGAACTCTGCCCCGGACTGATGACCGTTTTCTTTTGGATTAATGAATTTGAACGTGGTCAGGCAAGCATCGAAGACGAAGCGCACTGCCGTCGTCCACTTGAGGTCTCCTCAAAGGAAACCATTGACAAAATCCTTGATGTGGTAATACAAAACCTGTGAATAAATACTTGTGACATTCCTGTGATTGTATGCATCTCAACTTAGGGTGTACACAGTATCCTGCATGGAGAATTGGATATGAAAAAGCTGTGTGCGAGGTGGGCGCCACGACTGCTCACAGTCGAATTAACGTCTGGCGATGTTTATTTGCAATCCGCAAGACATTTTGCACCGATTTGTGACTGTTGATTAAAGCTGTATCCATCATAATGCACCAGAGTTAAAACGGCAGTGAAAACAATGGACAGAGGCTGGAGAAAGCGCACCGAAGAAGGCAGCTAACGCTTTGTCGGCTGGTAAGGCGATATCAACTGATTTTTGGAATTCCCAAGGAATAATCGTCATAGATTATTTGGGAAAAGGCAGAACCATAACAGGACCCTATTATGCTTTATGATTGCTTCGTTTGAAACTTGCTTTGGCCTAAAAAACACCAAGGTTGCCACTCAAAAAATTGCTCTTTCACAACGACAATGCACACCATCAGCGATAACAATGGCCAAAGTACACGAACTGGGTTTCGAATTTGTTCCTCATCCCAGAATTGCGCAGTAAATATTGAACATCTGAGGGCTACATCGTAAAGTACGTACATAACAGCGATTATCCTTAGCTAACACTATTGGGCCGTTACTCGTTACGATTTATACAAATGATATGATGGATATCGCCAGGATCTTCGTGTGGTTGTTCATGAATGTTGATGATACTGTCTAAAGGACAGATGCAATGCCAGGCAATTAAAGCGAAATACAGAAAGAGAACCACAGGAAAAACGCTTCGTGCAGGGACTAGCAGTTAACTGTCGCTGTAAATAAACGTAGCGTTCTGTGAATAATTAGTCAGGGGATCCATTAATGTTCAGTTACGCTATTTGTGATAAATCATTGGAAGCAGTAGTAAGACTACATTTACGATTCCGGAGTGTTCTAAGAGGAACGATTACACAAAACCAGTTATACAAAAAGAAAATGTCAGGTCGAGATACGTTCTGAGAAAGTAATTCACCAACGAAATAAGTGACTTAAGAGCACTCGTTCGACCGAATCTGGAGCATTGCTTGTTAGTCTACGGCCCTCATCAGGTAGAGCTGACAGAGGAGCTACAGAAGATCTAAAGCGCCTCCATTCCATCCATCTCACCGACGACCCTTTGTGTACGCACAGTGCCGTCGTCGATTCGGATGCACATCGCCTGACATGTGCTGTGACAGGCAGATGCTGGAATCTGGTACAACGTATGCTAGCGCTCCTGTTGCGACGACAGCCAGAGTCTGTCACGCCGAACCAACTTCAACACCCACATGTCATTTACTTTCCCACTACAAGAACGAACGCAATCAACTGGCTGGAGGGCATGGTGCTTTATTACATTTTGCAAGCCGCTCCCGAAAACGCTCTGCACTTGTGGGTCGACTCATGAGGCGTTCCGCGACCATGCATTGTATCGCACACGACTATCGAACTATTTAGGTGCAGTATTCGAGGATCCTCCTGCCCGTTGGAGCGTTCCGAGTACTATAAGGCACACTTAAAAATGACTCACGGCACACGATTGGCTGTAAGACACTAAAAAAGAGTGCCGTTGTGCATCACGGAGAGGTCTGTTGGAATGCCTAGATCGTACGTTCCAAGAGGAGACAGGCAACGTATCACTTTCCCCCGCATACGTCTGACAAAATAACGATTGCTGATAAATAAGAGTAATTAAAAGCTCGTGCGGAATCTGACCGACAGTCGTTCTACGCACAATGGGGAGGTCCCACAAGTACACTACGAAGCTGGCCTGCCGGCTGTACAGAGTCTAAACGATAATACTGCTTACAGCATGGGTCGGCAAGTAATTTTAGATGGGGTCCGGATACTTTTGAAAACTTTTATCAAGTTCCAGAAGAAAAGCCTCATATTCCTTACTAATTTTTTGTTTTAATTTTCACTCACAAAGTAACAGGCATATTTGTATTAAAAACCAGAAAAACGTATATACAGTGTTATGTTTTATTTTAAGTTTCACTCACAATATATGAGATACAATAGATAGGCATTTTTGTATCAAAAAATCAATGGGAGAAATTACATTTTCGACCTTGAGCCAGTTTCTTAAACTTAGGTTTACGTGGACATCAGTTGTTGTGCATAGTGTCTTCAAAGTGGGCGGTCGTTAAGCTTGAGGAATACTTGTTCTTCAACAAATTCACTTTTTAAACTGAAATTTTAGAAATATATGTGGAGCCGAATATAGTGGCCAGGTATATGATCAATTTTTTTGTAATTTTCATATTTTTCTGGGACATGTTTACTCCAAAATTCTTCAGCAGATGCAGTTTTATACGTTTACAAGACAATGTCTTCCTACATGTCTGTTATCTCCATTTGGAGTAAACACTTCGAAAGCAGAACAGCTTCGCAGCCACATCCGTCCATTCTGCAGTTGGAGAAACTTCAAAAGGCGATTTTAAGAATCGCGACAGCTTCTCCATCTCTGAAAAGTCTTGGAATCTTGCTGCAAATTCGTTCTTAAGATCTGACATAAAATTTGAGAATACTGAAATATCTGTTTCAGAATTATTTTTTTATTCGAAAACTGTTAGAAAGTGAAAAACATCCAGCTCGTGACGGAAAGAAGACACACTTTGTATCAGATCATGTTTTAACGCTTTTAAACCGGGCAACTTCAGCTTTGGTAGACGGAGTACGGCAAAACGTGATACCGTATAGCATTATACAAAGTAAGTAAGTGAAATATGCCACCTTTTTATTTTTAGGTAACCTGTGTCCGACGACATCCCCATTTTAAACAAAGGTTTATGTAGGCGTTTCAGAAGTTCTGTTATATACTTCTCGCAACTGTATCTATTAATGAGACGAATTCTCAAAAATATAAATACTGCCAGCCTCTTCTGTCTCCTCGTCCACATATTTTGCAAATACAAAGGAAACTCCAGGTAGGAATATCAACAATGTTGGAAAAGACAGATTGCTACTTACCGTAAAGAAGACACGTTCAGTTGCAGATGTGGGTGTCTTTTAATTGTGACTGTCTGCAACTTGATGTATCAACTAGCAATCTGTCTTTTCCTACATTGTTCATATTTTAGAAATACGTCGGACAGAAAATTTTTGCTTGTTCTTTACAGCACATTTAGTTTCGAAGTTTTATGACAGCGAATAAGTAGAAACCGTTTATTTAATGTCCATGAATATTTCATTATCATCTCTTTATAAAAGCTGATTAACTTCCTATTTATTGCTTTGTTTTTATCCTCTACAAATTTAACATCTCGTAATGTCGTCCTTTAACAGTCTTTTATATATAAAAGTGGAATGCACATGTGTAGTGCGCTTAATTCATAACGTCCTTATTGATCCTAACCGTATTGGTTCAGGCTGTAGAAAATGTTGGTGCTGGATATCAAAATAAGAGGAGTCATCTTGAACTCAAGTGTATCACATGAAGAAGTCGAGTGCAGAGCTGAAACTGTAGTACGCATCACACAGCACTGTAATCGCTTGGTTTGTCCAAGGTTAACTGCTTTACCCTCAGCGGCCGTGCAGCCACGTCGTCTTCCAGGATTTCTTAGCAAGAGTCTCGTAGAGTCAGTTCTACAGAATCAAGCCGAACATTCCTCTTGCCTGTCGGTTTTTCCTTGCATTTCCCCTTGTATGCCTGGAGAGTTTGGTGGCCAGCGGAAATGTTTAAACTCAGAAGAGTGTTCCTGGAGCCACTCCGTAGTAATTCTGGGCATGTGGGGTGTCGCATTGTCCTGCTGGAATTGTCCCAGCCCGTCGGAATGCGCAATTGACATGAACGCAAGTGATCAGACAGGATGCTTACATACGTGTCACCTGTCAGAGTCGCACCTAGACGTAACTGGGGCCCCATATCACTCCAGTTGCACACGCCCCACACCATTACAGAGACTCCACCAGTTTGAACAATCCCCTGGTGACATGCAGCGTCCATGGATTCATGAGGTTGTCTCCATCCCCGTACATGTCCATCCGCTCGATACAGTCTGAAACCAGACTCGTCCGACCAGGCAACGTGTTTCCAGACATCAACAGTCCAATGTCGGTGTTGACGGGCTCAGGCGAGGCGTAAAGCTTTGTGTCGTGCGGTCATCAAGGGTACACGACTGGGCCTTCGGCTCCGAAAGCCCATATCAGTGAGGTTTCGTTGAATGGTTCGCGCGCTGACACGTGTTGATGGTCCAGCATTGAAATCTGCAGAAATTTGCGGAAGGGTTGCACTTCTGTGACGTTGAACGATTCCCTTCAGTCGTCGTTGGTCACATTCTTGCGGGATCTTTTTCCGGCCGCAGCGATGTCGGAGATTTGATGTTTTACCGGATTCCTGATATTCACGGTACACTGTTGAAATGATAGTACTTGAAAATCCCCACTCCATCGCTACGTTGGAGATTCTGTGTCCCATCGCTCGTGCGCCAACTATAACACCACGTCACACTCACTTAAATCTTGATAATCTGCCATTGTAGCAGCAGTAACCGATCTAACAACTGAGTCAAACACTTGTTGCCTTATATAGGCGTTGCCGATCGCAGCGCCGTATTCTGCCTGTTTTTATATCTCTGTATTTCAATACGCATGCCTATACCAGTTTCTTTGGCGCTTCAGTGTATTATGAGAAGATTATCACTGGATGTACTCTGAGGGGACACAACAAAACAAGAAACTTCTGCGGTTCAGCTCCGACAGTAAAGGCGCCCTTACACGCAGATGGCACAGCAATTTTATCAAATTGCAAGGTGATCAAAATTTCTGACAGAACGATTCCAAAAGTTCCATGCTAAAAACTGAGATAACAATATTTCGATGGAAAAATTCCATTCGATAAAAATTAATAATAGCGTGACATTAGAACTGATCACTCCAGACATCTTGATAGTAGTGTCGTACACAAGTATGACCTAGACATTGACGATAACATTGCCAATTTTCTGAAATGTCTAGAACAAGACGTGGTACACCACATAGGAAATGAGGACATCAGAAAATAACTAGATATGTACATATGTAGGAGCCAAAATTCATGAATATAGAAATAAATGGATTAAACATGCTCTGAGAACGGATGAAATTCGTATACTAGAATCAGTTCTGAGTTACACCTCCACAAGAAAACAAAGTTTAGAACCTTCTAGGAGGACGTGTACTGTTAAACTGGGACTGTCCACATGACCGGAGATGAAGATGATGGTGGTAATATCTCACCAACGATTATTGTTTAATTTAAAATTTTGCGAGCCTCCATGCGATCGATAAACCTTTGACTTTCGTGTATATGCTAAATTTTTTCAGCTCCCTGTCTCTTCTAGGGGTGCAGCTTCCTCTTCAGGTTTTGAGGTCAATGTGGCCATCGAATAAATAAAAGGGAAGCTTTGTCAAATATGTCTCTTTGTCCATTACCGCAAAAAAACGCACAATGTCACTGGAATAGTACTCTACGCACCTTGTACTTGGCACTTTGCGCATTGGTTGCTGGATGGTGAGGATCAGATAGAATGCCTTGGATATTCGCACAACAATCGTGGGATCCAGACCAGCGCGAGCTCCGATCTCTTCTTCTTCTTTAACGTTCAACCCTGCGGTTGATTTACAACAGTGCACCATTCCCCTCATCTGTCTGCCTTCCTCTTCATTTCCACACATGTAGCGCATCCTACATCAGTCATAATCTGGTGCATGTATGCCATCGTCGATCGTATCCGGCGACTGCTTATCTCAAAAGCTCCTTCTGCTATTTTTGCCAATTATTTTATTTTGTCTTAACATGTCCTACGAGTTTGTCTCTTCGTGTTTGTACGTGCCACCACACAGAGATCTGGTTTCCTGTACTCTTCTGAGCACCTGTTCATTGGTAACTGTTGCCCCAGCTGATTTTCGTAATACTCCTTATGCACCAAACCTCCAGGGCTCCTAGACGTCTTCTTTTTTGCTTTCCTGTTGTACATGTTTCACATCTAATTAGGGCTACACTCCAATCAAATATTTTCATAATCCGTATCCATATTGACAGACTGATGTTCTTGCTAGTGAGCAAGTTCTATTTCAAATTAAATACAATTTTCGCCTTCTGTATTCTGCTCATAATTTCTTTCAGGCTTCCACTGTCTCTTGTCATCCTGCTTCCTAAGTAGGTAAATTCCGCTGTCACTTCTAGCTCATCTCTTCCAACTCTTATTCTTAAAGGATCAGATTCTTCTTCAGTACTGCATACCATCACCTTAGTATTCCGCTTGTTTATTCTCGTACCGTACTGATTACAGAAAAATCCTTTCCGTGGTGCTGAGAATCATCCCTAGCTCTTTTTTCGTCTCCGTGACCATACCACATTCATACGCTTAATTCACCACGCCTATCTTCTGCAGCCCGCATCTCGTGGTCGTGCGGTAGCGTTCTCGCTTCCCACGCCCGGGTTCCCGGGTTCGATTCCCGGCGGGGTCAGGGATTTTCTCTGCCTCGTGGTGGCTGGGTGTTGTGTGATGTCCTTAGGTTAGTTAGGTTTAAGTAGTTCTAAGTTCTAGGGGACTGATGACCATAGATGTTAAGTCCCATAGTGCTCAGAGCCATTTATCTTCTGCAAATTAATTTCGATACCCACCTCAGTAGTTTCGCGAACTTGCTTTAAAACTTCTAGGATGTAAGCACTGTGCATAAGAGGAGAGAGAGAGCACATTCATCTACATCTACACCTACATGATTACTCTGCAGCTCACAATAAAGTGCCTGGCAGAGGTTCATCGACCCATCTTCAAGCTATTTCTCGACCGTTCCACTCTCGAACAGCGGGCGGGAAAAACAAACACTGAAATCTTTTCTTGTCAGCTTTGATTTCTCTTATTTCATTATGATGAACATTTCTCCCTACTTTGGTGTGCGCCAACATAATATTTTCACACATCGGGTAGAAAATTGGTGACTGAAATGGCATGAGAAGATCCTGCCGCAATGAAAAACGCCTTTGGTTAAATGATTGCCACCCAAATTCGTGTACCATATCTATGGCACTCTCGCTCCACTATTTCTGGATTATACAAAACGAGCTGCCCTTCTTTGAACTTTTTCAGTGTCCTCCGTCAATGCTATCTGATGCGCATCCCACATCGCACTGTAATACTCCAGAGGAGGGCGGACAAGCGTAGGCAGTCTCTTTAGCAGACCTGCTGCATTTTCAGTATTCTGCCAATAAATAGCAGTATTCGGTCTGCTTTTCCCACAACATTACCCGCTAGTCTATTTGACATCTCTTGTCGATAACACTGATTACTTCGTGAGGAGATGGAATTAGTTTTGTTTCCGAAGAACGATGTTTTCTGAATCCGTATTGGCTATTTCTCAAATAAATTGTTTTCTTCCAGATAATTCATAATGTTCGAACACAGTTTATGTTTCAAAAGCCTACCGCAAATCGACGTCAGTGAATTTAGCAAATTACTGTTATTTCCATACCTGGGTGATGATGTGACTTGTGCGAGTTTCCAGTCTTTAGGCAAGGATCTTTCGACGAGCAAGTGGTTGTATATGATTGCTAAGAATGAAACTATTGTATCAGCATACACTGAAAGGAACGTAACTGCTATAGAATCTGGACCGAAGGCCTTGCCTTTATTAAGTGGTTTAAGCTGCTTCGCTACACCGAGGATATCTACTTCTAAGTTACTCTTGTTGGTCGTTGGAAATTGGAAATTTGTGGTAGCGTCTTACAGGACCAAACTGCTGAGGTCATCGGTCCCTAGGCTTACACACTACTTAGTCTAACTTAAACTAACTTATGCTAAGGACAACACATACACCCATAACCCACGGAGGATCGAACCTCTGACAGGGGTAGCTGCCCGAACCGTGACAAGACGCCCAAGACCGCACGGCTACCACGCGCGGCGTTGGCAGTTGTTCTTGAATCGAGTTTTGAGGTATTTACTTTGCCACATTCTCGTCTCATGCCTTTTCTAATTTTTGCTTCCATTTCCCGATGAAAATTCCTTTATTACAGCCAATTCTTTCTTACAAAATCGAAGTATCATCTGCATATCTTCGCATTCTAGACCAGCTTTCTTTAGCGTTCTGAACCTTTCTTCCAGATAATATTTTTTCCAATGTCCTTTTCATGCCTATGAGGCAATATAAATTGGTTCATTTTTCAGTTTTATCGTCCCTGTCTTGTTCCTAATCCACTCCTGCATCCAAACTGATCTTCAGTCAGCACATCGTCCTCTTTCTGTTCAGTTCTCCTCGTAATTATGATTCTAATAATTCTGAGGCTGCAGTATCCTAGAGTAATAAGATCTCAAAAGCCCACTATCCTGCCGCTCTCGAATTCTGACACGTGCAGATGCACAACATCTCCTCACGAACTACCTACATTCATATGTGATTTCTGAACGATAAAACCGCTGCGTGATGTTTCCATATACACACAGAAGATAGATGGCGTTAGTACTCCCTGCGTTGTGCGGATGCGCTTAAAAGCTAATCATTTGCATTTACGAACATGTAGTACGCTCCATGATAATTTGATGTTTGTTGCATACCGGCTTTATAGTGTTGCAACTTTAATGGCCAGTAGTGCAATTTGCGGGCAACGATCCGCGAGCCTCGTAGAAAAGCCAGAGTCTGGAGGAACTGCGATTTTTCGCCGTGTTACGTGTCTCATTTCACTTCCGGAAGGCATCTTCCAGGGGAAGCGAGATGACCTCTACGTGGAAAGCTGCGAAGCTATGCCATAGCATGGAAACTCGAAACGTCTTTTAAGACCGAGTCAAATCGGGCATTCTTTTGTGTTCGAGTTAAAAGGTTAGTAAATGGTGGCAGGAAGTTTTGGGTGTAGGTCACAACAACGAAATGCCCAAACAGTAGGTGGTATTGTGTCAACCACCGCAAGAAAAGTCCGCATAGAACCACTTCGTAACGCCGGCACAACCCGTTCTTTGTAATGAGGTGACCAGCTGCATTCAAATACTAACATGATAAACAAAATAAAATAAAAGAAGGCCCAGTAAACCATAATTATCAACAATCTTCAGTTAGTTCCTCCAACATTGCTTTTCCACTGAGATTCACAGTTTTAAAGGTAAACTTTCGTTTTCATCTGTCTCATATGTGCAAAGCACAGTTTTCTGTAGGACGTTATTATGCTATTCACTGCAGCTATATGGAGTTTTCTTCTGTTATGTTCATTTCTGTGTCGGTCAACTTTTGTTATATTTCTAATTATGCTCAGGAACCTCATTTCCGATGCTTGCATACGATGCTTTTTTCGTTTCGTGATTGTCAAGGACTCATCTCCCTACGTTATTGTCTGTGTCTTGTTTTGTATAATGACACGATTGTTTCAATACCTACCTTATTTGTATCTATCTTAGTTACAAAATCTCTAATGACTGTGCTACATATTTGTTGACATCTTTCTTCGTTTTCCTCTAAGCTAACATCACAACCCACGTAGGTAAATTATATGACTAATTCCAAAGATTTATCCTGCAGCACGATTTTTTACCGAATTGTTTCGTCCTCATGGAATGCCGTTACTTTTGTTTAGACAGGAGAGGTCTCGCGGTCACATTCTTTAGCAAAAACAAAAAACATGTACAATTACTATCGAGGCTAGATGAACTAACAAGTTGTCGGCATGGAGGACAGCGTTAAAAAAGTCCAGATGCGCACAAAAACGTATTCCTTAACACTTAACTTATTCTACATAACTCATTATATTAATTACAGATCTTGCGTACAAACATGGTCATATGTATAGAAATAACGTTATTCACTTACTTTATCAAGATTAGAAAGAGTAGAAAAGCCAGAAAGTTCCAGACCAGGCAAGTCTGGGCTTATGCTTCGCACTAAAGACATGTTGTCTCTTGTGTGGCTCTGTTGCATTTTTATAGTTTTGATGCAGCAAATGGATAACTTTGATTTGAATGCAAATGATAAGGTCAGGAAGCATGACCTGTATTTAATGTCGTTCTTAATACTTCAGGACAGTCTGCTGTTTGACCGAAACTGGAAGTCTATTGTGCCAGATCATCATTATTGATAAGTATTTAAAAGCTGCACTTCATTATCACCTCAAAACAACTTCACTAATATTTTGTACATCTAGGTGGTCGTTACCATCGGCTTCCAGCTGCTCATTTTTTACAATTAAAGATGCTATTATTTACAACTAGCTAAGTCCCCGACATTGCCCGGGTATGTAAGTATTCAAATCTTCTATTGCTCCATCTCGTCCTTCATCCCCTCTCTGTCCACCTCCTACTTCACCCCTCTCTGTCGATTTCCTCCTTCACGCTCTCTCTGTCCATTTCTTCCTGTATCCTCTCTCTGTCCATTTCCCCCTCCACTATCTCTGTCCATCTCCTCCACCTCCTCCTTCTTTCCCCTCGCTGTCTGGCCATCACTACCTCCTTCCTTCTCTCTTCACGTTATCACGCTCACCCCATTAGCTTTCTGGTTCTTACACCCACAGTATTTCTTTCCATATTGTAAATGATACGTGTACCAAATTTGGTTGAAATCTTTCCAGAAGTTTAGGATCTGCTTTTTACTGACGGCTTTTCCAACCTACGCACATGTCAAAACTGTTTCACAAACATTCAACGTGTTTCACTCTTGTTTGTACACATATTTTAATGTATCTCTATCGAATTTCACTCTGCAGTTTCATTTTCACGCAGCTAAATGTCTAAGACGTCATATCTCCTGAACTATCTATTGTACAATGGTATAATTTTGCAGTTACATCCAGTGCTGTATGCAGCTACTGTCTGCAGAATGTGTTGGGAATACCGTAGTAAACAAATAATTAATTAAAACGTCTTGCATGACGCGGCAGTTTCTCACGGATGTCATATCTCCTGAACTATGTGCCGTACAATGAAATATTTTTGTAGGTACATTCACTGTCTGTAAAAAGTGTCGCGAATACTGTTAGTAGCAAAAAAGTAATAAATTTAAAAGTCTTGCTCGATACGGCGCTTTTTCATGCATCTCAATGTTTATGACATCATGTGTCCTGAACTGTATGTCGTATAACGATTTAATTCTTCTGGTACGTTCAGTGCTATACGTAAATAGTGAGTGCAAAATTTGCCACGAATACAGTTAGCAGTAAACAAGTAATAAAGTAATACGTAATGCTTCATGCCGTACTTTTGCAGCACTTACAGAGAAACAGTAAGGAGCGATAAACTTCTTCCTTTCATCATTTAGTGGAGATCATTAGCGAGAAAAAGTTTCGTAAATGTTTGAAATTATGTGTAAAGTTTCTTTCAAGTGCTCTCATTCTCAAATACTGTATGATTAAGGCATGAATACTCGAGCGCCGTGGGCTACACTACTTTTTCACCCACCCCCCCCCCCCCCAGCCCCAACCATTTCATAGGTATGTATTTCTTTCCCCCACAGCGATAATTTCCAGACAGTAAGTGATATGTGAACCACACCTGGCTGAAATCGGTCGAGTGGTTTAGGAGGAGATGTGGCACATACATACATATACATGTACAATGTGGTGACAGAGGTCATGGTATACCTCCTAATATCGCGTCGGACGTCCTTTTTCTCGACGTAGTGCAACAAATCGACGTGGCGCGGACCCAGCAATTCGTTGGAAGTGTGCTGAAGAAATATTCAGCGATGCTGACTCGACGGACGTCCATAGTTGCGAAAGTGTTGTCGGTGCAGGATCTTGTGCACGAACTCGCATCTCGATTATTTCCGATAAATGTTCGGTGGATGGCCAAATCATTCGCTCGAATTGTCCAGAATTTTCTTCACACCAATTGCGAAAAATTGTGCCCCGGTGACATGATGAGTTGTTATCCATAAAAATTCCAACTTTGTTTGGGAACTTGAAGTCCATGAATGGCTGCAAATGTCCTCCAAGTAGCCGAAGAGCCAACGTCAGTTTCCAGTGAATGATCGGGTTAGATGGGCCAGAGGACCCGGTCCATTCCACGTAAACATAGCCCGCAGCATTACGAAACCACCACCAGCCTGCGCAGTGCCTTGTAGACAACTGGGGTTCATGGCTTCGTAGGACCTACGCCACACTCGAGCCATCACATCAGTTCTCACCAGTTTTTACCAACTGAAATCGGCATCAACTGACCAGGCCGCGGTTTCCCAATCGAAAGTCCAAATGATATGATCACGAGTCCAGGAAAGGTGGTGCAGACGACTTCGTGCTGTTAGCAAAGGCCCTCGCATCAATCGTCTGCTGCCATACCCCATTAACTCCAAATTTCGCCACACTGTCCTAATAGATACATTCGTCATACGTCTCACATTGATTCCTGCAGTTATTCCACGCAGTGCTGCCTGTCTGTTAGCGCTGACAACTCTACGCTAACGCTGTTGCTCTCGGTCGTTAAGTGAAGGCCGTCGGTCCCTGCGACGCCCTTGGTGAGAGGTAATGCCTGAATTTTGGTATTTTCGGCACGCTCTTGGCACTATGGATCTCGGAATACGGAATTCCCCAACGATTTCCAAAATGGAGTCTCCCAAGCGTCTATCTCCAACTACCATCCCACGTTCAAAGTCTGTTAATTCCCGTCGTGCGGCCGTAATCACGTTGGACACTTTCTCACATGAATCGCCTGAGTACAAATGAGAGCTCCGCTAATGCACTGCCCTTTCATTCAATGACTTTTGTCACCTCACTGTGTACGTAGATCTACACTCCTGGAAATGGAAAAAAGAACACATTGACACCGGTGTGTCAGACCCACCATACTTGCTCCGGACACTGCGAGAGGGCTGTACAAGCAATGATCACACGCACGGCACAGCGGACACACCAGGAACCGCGGTGTTGGCCGTCGAATGGCGCTAGCTGCGCAGCATTTGTGCACCGCCGCCGTCAGTGTCAGCTAGTTTGCCGTGGCATACGGAGCTCCATCGCAGTCTTTAACACTGGTAGCATGCCGCGACAGCGTGGACGTGAACCGTATGTGCAGTTGACGGACTTTGAGCGAGGGCGTATAGTGGGCATGCGGGAGGCCGGGTGGACGTACCGCCGAATTGCTCAACACGTGGGGCGTGAGGTCTCCACAGTACATCGATGTTGTCGCCAGTGGTCGGCGGAAGGTGCACGTGCCCGTCGACCTGGGACCGGACCGCAGCGACGCACGGATGCACGCCAAGACCGTAGGATAATACGCAGTGCCGTAGGGGACCGCACCGCCACTTCCCAGCAAATTAGGGACACTGTTTCTCCTGGGGTATCGGCGAGGACCATTCGCAACCGTCTCCATGAAGCTGGGCTACGGTCCCGCACACCGTTAGGCCGTCTTCCGCTCACACCCCAACATCGTGCAGCCCGCCTCCATTGGTGTCGCGACAGGCGTGAATGGAGGGACGAATGGAGACGTGTCGTCTTCAGCGATGAGAGTCGCTTCTGCCTTGGTGCCAATGATGGTCGTATGCGTGTTTGGCGCCGTGCAGGTGAGCGCCACAATCAGGACTGCATACGACCGAGGCACACAGGGCCAACACCCGGCATCATGGTGTGGGGAGCGATCTCCTACACTGGCCGTATACCACTGGTGATCGTCGAGGGGACACTGAATAGTGCACGGTACATCCAAACCGTCATCGAACCCATCGTTCTACCATTCCTAGACCGGCAAGGGAACTTGCTGTTCCAACAGGACAATGCACGTCCGCATGTATCCCGTGCCACCCAATGTGCTCTAGAAGGTGTAAGTCAACTACCCTGGCCAGCAAGATCTCCGGATCTGTCCCCCATTGAGCATGTTTGGGACTGGATGAAGCGTCGTCTCACGCGGTCTGCACGTCCAGCACGAACGCTGGTCCAACTGAGGCGCCAGGTGGAAATGGCATGGCAAGCCGTTCCACAGGACTACATCCAGCATCTCTACGATCGTCTCCATGGGAGAATAGCAGCCTGCATTGCTGCGAAAGGTGGATATACACTGTACTAGTGCCGACATTGTGCATACTCTGTTGCCTGTGTCTATGTGCCTGTGGTTCTGTCAGTGTGATCATGTGATGCATCTGACCCCAGGAATGTGTCAATAAAGTTTCCCCTTCCTGGGACAATGAATTCACGGTGTTCTTATTTCAATTTCCAGGAGTGTATTTTTATAATATACAGGGTCGTCCATTGATCGTGACCGGGCCAAATATCTCATGAAATAAACGTCAAACGAAAAAACTACAAAGAACGAAACTCGTCTAGCTTGAAGAGGGAAACCAGATGGCGCTATGGTTCGCCCGCTAGATGGCGCTGCCACAGGTCGAACGGATATCAACTGCGTTTTAAAAAATAGGAACCCCCATTTCTATTACATATTCGTGTAGTACGTAAAGAAATATGAATGTTTTAGTTCTACCACTTTTTTCGCTTTGTGATAGATGACGCTGTAATAGTCACAAACGGATAAGTACGTGGTATCACGTAACATTCCGCCAGTGCGGGCGGTATTTGCTTCGTGATACATTACCCGTGTTAAAATAGACGTTTTACCAATTGCGGAAAAGGTCGATATCGTGTTGATGTATGGCTATTGTGATCAAAATGCCCAACGGGCGTGTGATATGTATGCTGCTCGGTATCCTGGACGATATCATCCAAGTGCCCGGACCGTTCGCCGGATAGTTACGTTATTTAAGGAAACAGGAAGTATTCAGCCTCATGTGAAACGTCAACTACGACCTGCAACAAATGATGATGCCCAAGCAGGTGTTTTACTGCTGTCACGGCTAATCCGCACATCAGTAGCAGACAATTTGCGCGAGAATCGGGGATCTCAAAAACGTCGGTGTTGAGACTGCTACATCAACATCGATTGTACCCATATCATATTTTTATGCACCAGGAATTGCATGGCGACGACTTTGAACGTCGTGTACAGTTCTGCCACTGGACACAAGAGAAATTACTGAACGATGACAGATTTTTTGCACGCGTTCTGTTTAGCTACGAACCGTCATTCACCAACAGCGGTAACGTAAACCGGCGTAATGTGCACTATTGGGCAACGGAAAATCCACGATGGCTGCGACAAGTGGAACATCAGCGACCTTGGCGGGTTAATGTATGGTGCGGCATTATGGGAGGAAGGATAATTGGCCCCCATTTTATCGATGGCAATCTAAATGGTGCAATGTATGCTGATTTCCTACGTAATGTTCTACCGATGTTACTACAAGATGTTTCACTGCATGAGAGAATGGCGATGTACTTCCAACATGATAGATGTCCAGCACATAGCTTGCGTGAGGTTGAAGCGGTATTGAATAGCTTATTTCATGACAGGTGGATTGGTCGTCGAAGCACCATACTTTGGGCCACACGTTCACCGGAGTTGACGTCCCCGGATTTCTTTCTGTGGGGAAAGTTGAAGGATATTTGCTATCGTGATCCACCGACAACACCTGAGAACATGCGTCAGCGCATTGTCAATGCATGTGCGAACATTACGGAAGGCGAACTACTCGCTTTTGAGAGGAATGTCGTTACACGTATTGGCAAATGCATTGAGGTTGACGGACATCACGTTGAGCATTTATTGCATTAATGTGGTATTTATAGGTAATCACGCTGTAACAGCATGCGTTCTCAGAAATGATAAGTTCACAAAGGTACATGTATCACATTGGAACAACTGAAATAAAATGTTCAAACGTACCTACGTTCTGTATTTTAATTTAAAAATCCTACCTGTTACCTGTGGCAGCGTCATCTAGCGGGCCAACCATAGCGCCATCTGGTTTCCGTCTTCAAGCTAGACGAGTTTCGTTCTTTGTAGTTTTTTCGTTTGACGTTTATTTCGTGAGATATTTAGCCCGGTCACTATCAATGGACCACCCTGTATTTGCGTGTATAAATATTACTTTGCTGCAAACCGACTTTGTAATTGGCAAAATATTTCCATTTCCTGTTTATTGGTGAAGTCCTTTTCGTAAGCGTATGTATTGGAATTTTCCGCTTGGTAGATTATACTAAAAGCGAGTTCAGTTATTACGTATGTAAAGTTTAATGCATTAATGATATTATTCTTGAAAACAGGATGGTGGGTGTTCCGTGGACCAGGCGAGCTGGGTAAGACACAGGGATTTGCTTCCGTTCCCGGGGACAGGAAGCTGCGAAAGCCTGCCTGTGGCCTCACGTGCAAGGCGCAGCTGTGTGGCCCTCGCTTCATTCAGCCGGAGACCTGTTTCGTAATCCGTGGCTAACCACAAGAGCCCCGCTGGAAACCACACGATGGTGGCCAATTCCGGGATGAGCAGCAGAGTAACTCCGGGGCAGTTGCTTCGCTAGCGGTCTACCGTTGACGCAGCAGTCCAGTGCAGCAGTCCAGTTATCTACGTATAATTCTAAGAACCTCCTGCGCGTCTGTTTCCACTATGTGGTTAACAGTGCAGA
Source organism: Schistocerca serialis cubense (assembly GCF_023864345.2). Classification (NCBI taxonomy): domain Eukaryota; kingdom Metazoa; phylum Arthropoda; class Insecta; order Orthoptera; family Acrididae; genus Schistocerca; species Schistocerca serialis. Next base: position 233,739,245 of record NC_064642.1, read on the forward strand.
GTGCAGGGCTCGATACACAGCTAACTCTTAGGCGTCGTGGAAATCGAACAGGAAGCCCCTATGGATTGATCCTATGTCCATACAAAGAACAGAATAGGAAGAGAGGCTGCATCCACATCTACACCCTGCGAAACACCGTGAACTGCTTGTTGGAGAGCGCTTTTATTTGCAACAAAACTTCACCCAATGCAGTTTACGGATGAAGCATAGGAGGAATGATTGTTTGTAGCCCGTGACCGAGATATTACTTACTTAAGTTTATGCGAACCATATGTGCGAGTTAGACACATAAGACGCTGAAGAACAATTCTAGATCCTATTCTGAAGGACGGTTCTAGGTGTTTTTAAGCAGATTCTCGCGAGATCTGCGCCATGTTTCCTCGAGTGCCTGCTAGTAAATGTTTCTCAACACTTCTGTTTCACTCTCTCGAAAGTGAAACACGCATGTGACTTGGCACCATCCTTCTTTGTACCCTCTCGATTTTTCATGTTTGTCCGACCACATATGAGTCCCATTCTAAAAACTGAACTAAACTCCGTCCGAACAGGCTTAGGAAGGCCCAACGGTACTGACCGACCGCAGTGTCATTCTCAGCCGACAGGTATCACTGTATGCGGATATGGAGGGGCATGTGTTTAGCACACTGCGCTGCCGACGCTGCTACTTCTCATTGAAGTAGTTCTCCAATTGGTTTCACAAGGCCTGAGTGCACTGCACTTGCTCAGCAGACGCGGACGGTCACCCATACAGATGCTATTCGCCGCGTCGAGTAGCCGTGAGCCGTGCGGTCTCAGGTTCCTTGCCACGGTTCGCGCGGCTCCTCCATCGGAGGTTCGAGTCCTCCTTCGGGCCTGGATGTGTGTGTGTTGTACTTAGCGTAAGTTAGTTTAAGTTCAGTAGTGTTTAAGCCTAGGGACCGATGACAGCAGTTTGGTCCCATGGAAACTTAACGCAAATTTCCAAATTTTTCCAGATGCTATTCAAGCCCGACAGCGCTTAACTTCGGTGATCCGATCGGAAGTAGTTCTACCACTGAGGTAAGACCCAGTCCCATACACTTCAGCAGCATTCTCCGCGTTAAGAGGTGGTCGCCAGTCCTTGCACCTGACTGACACGAGTGGCTTTCAGTTAGTAATTCAATATATATATTTTTTATCTTGGCCATTGTCGGCTGGAAAAAATACAGAATTGTTGTTGGGCATCGTAGAATATTCCTACTTCAGCCCCTATAGTTTCGTGATGTTCCGGTGTCACTGGGTTTCTTTTGGCGGAAATCTAAAACGTCGCAGATATTCATAGGCGTTTGCGGAATATCTACGGATACCTGGCACTGAACAAAAGCACGGTGAGTCGTTGGGCGTGGCATCTGTCATCATCGCAACAAGGTCGGGCAAACCTGTCCTATCCACCGCTCCCTGGCCGGTCACACATAGCTGTGATTCCTGCAACACTGGAACGTGCTGACACCCTCATTCGGGGTGATCGACGGTTCACAATCAAACACGTCCCTCCACAACTGAACGTCTGTGTTCGTAATGCTGACACACTCGTCTATTAGTTGGGGGGACTCAAAGGTGAGTGCCCACTAGGTTCCTAGTTGCCTAGCAGAACTCCATAAAGAGCAACGAACTTTGGAATTGCATGAGCGTTACGAGGATGATCGTAACACTTTTTTGTCGAACATTATCACAGATGAGGAAACAGTTTCATCACTTCGAACCGAAAACAAAACGGCAACCCATGGAATGACAGCACGCCACCTCTTCTACGAAGAAAAGGTTCGAAGTCGCACCCTCAGCTGTAATGTCACGCAAGGCTCTTCTGGGATTCAGAGTGGGTTATTATGTTTGATGTCCTCCCTGCGGTGCAGCTATCACCTCTGAAGTGCGCTACCCCCAGCACACTGAGGAAACTACTTCAGCGTGTTCGTCGCGAGTAGGACTCGCGCTCGAGGACTCCGTACAAACTTAACTACACTACTGGCCATTAAAATTGCTACACCACGAAGATGGCGTGCTACAGACGCGAAAATTAACCGACATGAAGAAGATGCTGTGATATGCAAATGATTAGCTTTTCCGAGCATTCACACAAGGTTGGCGCCGGTGGTGACACCTACAACGTGCTGAAATGAGGAAAGTTTCCAACCGATTTCTCATACACAAAAAGCAGTTGACCGGCGTTGCCTGGAGAAACGTTGTAGTGATGCCTCGTGTAAGGGGGAGAAATGCGTACCATCACGTTTCCGACTTTGATAAAGGTCGGATTGTAGCCTATCGCGATTGCGGTTTATCGTATCGCGACAATGCTATTCGCGTTGGTCGAGATCCAATGGCTGTTAGCAGAATATGGAATCGGTGGGTTCAGAAGGGTAATACGGAACGCCGTGCTGGATCCCAACGGCATCGTATCACTAGCAGTCGAGATGACAGGCATCTTATCCGCATGGCTGTAACGGATCGTGCAACCACGTCTCGATCCCTGAGTCAACAGATGGGGACTTTGCAAGGCTACAACCGTCTCCATGAACAGTTCGACGACGTTTGCAGCAGCATGGACTATCAGCTCGGAGACCATGGCTGCAGTTACCCTTGACGCTGCATCATAGACAGGAGCGCCTGCGATGTTGTACTCAACGACGAACCTGGGTGCATGAATGGCAAAACGTCATTTTTTCGGATGAATCCAGGTTCTGTTTACAGCATCGTGACGGTCGCATCCGTGTTTGGCGACATCGCGGTGAACGTACATTGGAAGCGTGTATTCGTCATCGCCATACTGGCGTATAACCCGGCGTGATGGTATGGGGTGCCATTGGTTACACGTCTCGGTCACCACTTGTTCTCATTGACGGTACTCTGAACAGTGGACGTTACATTTAAGATGTGTTACGACCCGTGGCTCTACCCTTCATTCGATCCCTGCGAAACCCTACATTCCAGATAATGCACGACCGCATGTTGCAGGTCCTGTTCGGGCCTTTCTGGATACAGAAAATGTTCGAGTGCTGCCCTGGCCAGCACATTCTCCAGATCTCTCACCAATTGAAAACGTCTGGTCAATGGTGGCCGAGCAACTGGCTCGTCACAATACGCCAGTCAGTACTCTTGATGAACTGTGGTATCGTGTTGAAGCTGCATGGGCAGCTGTACCTGTACACGCCATCCAAGCTCTGTTTGACTCAATGCCCGGGCATATCAAGGCCGTTATTACGGCCAGAGGTTTTGCACCCAAATAGCGTGAAAATGTAATCACATGTCAGTTCTACTATAATATATTTGTCCAATGAATACCCGGTTATTGTCTGCAATTCTTCTTGGTTGTGCAATTTTAATGGTCATTAGTGTATGTATGCAGATAATAATAACAATAATTCCATTTGTCTCAATGGACATGTGAAAGTTTTCTAATGGACGCCACATTGCCGACTTGCGTGTCCCTAACCTACCCCAATTTTCCAACTCAGGAAAGGAGACCCACAGTTTAAAGTGGAATCCGAACCACGTGCTGTTTCTGACAGCTCCTCACGCAGTTGAGAGAGTAAGGCTGGGTAAAAACGAAGATAAAAATCCATGAGCCGATCGACATTCAATCTTGCAACGTCTCGGTTTCCAGCACGCGCTTCGTCGCTGGACAGCTAGACCCGATGTGTATTTTTCATCTACAGATTCTGAAGAGAGAGTTTGCGAGTGTAAAAATGTGACTTACATGGCCGTGTCTTTTGATTGCAAATATATAAGAAACTATCAGCCTCGAGTGCGGTAATGAAACCAACCTTTACCTAGGTTTCAGCCCAAATAATTGAGCCTTCTTCAGAAGATGTACCTGAATCTATAATTTGTCTAAGAGGGCATGGTCTTGAAGTGAAACTTAACAGCGTATTTCTAGACCATGCTCTCTTAGACAAACTATGCATTCAGGTATATTTTCTGAAGAAGGCTCAATTATTTGGGCTGAAACCTAGGTAAAGGTTGGTTTCATTACCGTAATCGAAGCTGATAGTTTCTTATATATTAGATTATCACGATTGCTGACTGTGCTGCAGTGTTGAAAGTACAAAAATCTGTTGATTGCACTGACTTAGAACCTGAAATTTATTGCATTGCCTAGGGACCGGAGACCTCAGTATGTAACATAAATTTCAACTCGATACGCCGACCGCTTCCTGAGAAAAAGGGGAATTAACCGACAGACAAAGGGACAGCGAAGTGATACTATAAGGGTTTCGTCATCACCGACTGAGGTATGAAACCCAAAAATATCCATGAAACATGGGCCCAAAAATGCGTACTTTAAAAGTTATGAGCACCTGTTCATCTTCCCTCCTGTTAAAACCTTCCCTTCGGCTGCATGCACTTTGCCTTTAAGAGCGATCTAAATAATGCAGTAATTAAGTGAGTAAGCAGATTAGAACACATTATTGTGTTACTGTGGAACAGCAGAGCTTCTAAAGTAATCTGCTTGCTATTATAGAACAACGTGCGCCTGCCACCTGTCGCTAAAGGAGGTACTCAATATGGTGTCCATTCATAATAAGGCTTACGTCTTGGGGAATCACACACTCTCCGAAAAACTCCAGGTTGATCCCGGATGCGCTGGCATGCATTGATAACGCGTTTCTGCAGTCTTTGTGCATCATTAATGGGTCTTGCACATGCCAAAGATTTCAAATGTCCCCACAACCAAAAATCCAAGGGATCAACATCGAGGGAGCGAACTGAACGGCGTACATCCCCATTCAATGTCTGTGTGAGGTGTTCTCTAACATTTCGGAGAAAATGGGCTGGCGCTCCGTGATGCGTGGACTATATTTCCAACCGTTGTTGGACTGATACCATCATCCAGTAAGTGCGAAGATAAAACTAAAATGTAATAGCATCTAATACACTTTTCAAAAGATAAACTGGTTCTACTAGAACTAATGTATGCGCTGGAATACCCAGAAATGTGGATACAGTTTACACTAACAACACAAGTTGATGTTTACCGCCTGCTGTATCCATGGGCACTAATAGAAAAATGGGCCCTCATTAGCTTACTGCATTCTATAGGTCGTTCGTAATACCAAAGAACTTGCAGTAGAAGAGATGTGCTTCACAGTTGGCGAAGATGGATATGTACTCATAGCTCTTCCAGTACGTACTTGAGGGCTCATGTTTTCTGTTGTTTTTTCTTGTTTTAGTCCATAATACCACCGCTAGAATATGGAATACTATTTTCTTAACACTCTGTACACTTTTATTGCTACGTCACGCACCTGCATCGCCGTCATTTGGCATTCGGTGTGGCCAGCGGTCGTAATGTTTTGGGTCATCGATAGATGTCGCGAAGTTTGCGCCGTTTCAAAACGTGGAGATGTCGACGCGCCGACAGGACGTGTCATGGAGTTCCCAGAAAATGATGAGCACCTGAAAATAACAAACTTCGTTAGTGAATTAGGATAATGATGGCAAGAGTCCGAACGGAAGTGATAAATTTAGCACTCTCAAATTTGATACTCTTGAATTTTCAATACTATATTTTCAGACAAAATACATGCCGACTGATGATGACAAAGCTGTGGTGAACAATGTTTGAGTCAAAACTGACATGAAACTGTGCCCTTCTGAGAAGATGGGTCTTGCTAAACATCATAGTGTTACATTATTTTGAGGAGGCGATGATTTACAACATCTAGAAATTTTTAGAAAATCGTGGTTTGCACACAGCTGTTCTGTCACTTTACTAAACAGCTATTATTATTTTGTCTTTGATATAGACTGCTGCTCTCTACAATCATCAGCCTCTAGAAATTCGACAGAGAGGCAACCGTTATCATACGGCATCCGGCTTCCGTTACACGTCAGGGCTCGGTGTAAAGCCTGAAAGTTGAGGCCCTGGTAGAGTCAGGGACGTCATCCGGTGTTTAGTGAGACACCAAATCACAAAGATTCTCTAACTTTCACAGATGTACCTTCCTCTGGGAATCTTAAGTGAGTAAATTAATCAAAAGCCAGGTACAAGGAACAGAATGAGATACTCTCGAAGTACAGAAAACATGAGTAGGTGGAACAATATCCGAAATGTCTGAAACATTTAATTGCGTACTCGCTGGTGAAGACTAGAATACCCCTTGAAGTACAGATAACATGAATAGGTGGGATAGGATCCGAAATATAACTATTTACAAACATTTAATCGCGTACTCGCTACTGAAGACTATGCAGGAGCAACAGCTGAAGTAGTGTGCACATGGACAGCGAATATGGTATTACTGACTGTTAAGGTTGATGAAGGAGGTAACATGGAAGGCAGGAGAGTAGGAGAACAGCAGAGTAAAACGTGGGAGAGGAAACAGAAGATAAGGGGCACCGCAGGGTAGGTGGACCAACAGCGAGAGAGCCGTAAAGGAAGACACCGCAGCATGGGTGATGGCCAGATGAAGTAAGTTAACACAGAATACTCTCCACCCTGAATTAATTCCAACCTTCCTAAATTGACTATACACTGCCCTGTAAACGTCTACGTGTCTCGAAAGCAATAATGTCAATGGAAAAGCTAACAGCACCAATGAGAGCTCACTACGTTTTTACATCGGAGTCGATTTGTGATCATCCGGCCTTTGAGTCATGCCGGCACAGCTTATGGCGATTCAGTATCACCGTTGTTGTTGTTGTGGTCTTCAGTCCTGAGACTGGTTTGATGCAGCTGTCCAAGCTATTCTATCCTGTGCAAGCTTCTTCATCTCCCAGTACCTACTGCAACCTACATCCTTCTGAATCTGCTTAGTGTATTCATCTCTTGGGCTCCCTCTATGATTTTTACCCTCTACGCTTCCTTCCAATGCTAAATTGGTTATCTCTTGATGCCTCAGAACATGTCCTACCAACCGATCCCTTCTTCTAGTTAAGTTGTGCCACAAACTCCTCTTCTCCCCAATCCTATGCAATACCTCCTCATTAGTTATATGATCTACCCATCTAATCTTCAGCATTCTTCTGTAGCACCACATTTCGAAAGCTTCTATTCTCTTCTGGTCCAAACTATTTATTGTCCATGTTTCACTTCCATACATGGCTACACTCCATACAAATACCTTCAGAAACGACTTCCTGACACTTAAATCTATACCCGATGTTAACAAATTTCTCTTCTTCAGAAACGCTTTCCTTGCCATTGCCAGTATACGTTTTATATCCTCTCTACTTCGACCATCATCAGTTATTTTCCTCCCCAAATAGCAAAACTCCTCTACTACTTTAAGTGTCTCATTTCCTAATATAATTCCCTGAGCATCACCCGACTTAATTCGGCTACATTCCATTATCCTTGTTTTGCTTTTGTTGATGTTCATCTCATATCCTCCTTTCAAGACACTGTCCATTCTGTTCAACCGCTCTTCCAAGTCCTTTGCTGTCTCTGACAGAATTACAATGTCATCGGCGAACCTCACCTCAAAGTTTCTATTTCTTCTCCATGGATTTTAATACCTACTCCGAATTTTTCTTTCGTTTCCTTTACTGCTTGCTCAATATAGAGATTGAATTACATTGGGGAGAGGCTACAACCCTGTCTCACTCCCTCCCCAATCACTGGTTCCCTTTCATATCCCTCGACTCTTATAACTGCCATCTGGTTTCTGTACAAATTGTAAATAGCCTTTCGCTCCCTGTATTTTACCTCTGCCACCTTCAGAATTTGAAAGAGAGTATTCCAGTCAACATTGTCAAAAGCTTTCTTTAAGTCTATAAATGCTAGAAACGTAGGTTTGCCTTTCCTTAATCTAGCTTCTAAGATAAGTCGTAGGGTCAGTATTGCCTCACGTGTTCCAATATTTCTACGGAATCCGAACTGATCTTCCCCGAGGTCGGGTTCCACGAGTTTTTCCATTCGTCTGTAAAGAATTCGCGTTAGTATTTTGCATCCGTGAAGGCTGTCAGTAGTTCTAATGGCATGTTGTCTACTCCCGGGGCCTTGTTTCGACTCAGGTGTTTCAGTGCTCTGTCAAACTCTTCACGCAGTATCGTATCTCCCATTTCCTCTTCATCTACATCCTCTTCCATTTCCATAATATTGTCCTCAAGTACGTCGCCCTTGTATAGACCCTCTATACACTCCTTCCACCTTTCTGCTTTCCCTTCTTTGCTTAGAACTGGGTTTCCATCTGAGCTCTTGATGTTCATACAAGTTGTTCTCTTTTCTCCAAAGGTCTCTTTAATTTTCCTGTAGGCAGTATCTATCTTACCCCTAGTGAGATAAGCCTCTACATCCTTACATTTGTCCTCTAGCCATCCCTGCTTAGCCATTTTGCACTTCCTGTCGATCTCATTTTTTAGACTTTTGTATTCCTTTTTGCTTGCTTCATTTACTGCATTTTTATATTTTCTCCTTTCATCAATTAAATTCAGTATTTCTTCTGTTACCCAAGGATTTCTACTAGCCCTCGGTTTTTTACCTACTTGATCCTCTGCCGCCTTCACTACTTCATCTCTCAAAGCTACCCATTCTTCTTCTACTGTATATCTTTCCCCCATGCCTGTCAATTGTTCCCTTATGCTCTCCCTGAAACTCTGTACAACCCCTGGTCTAGTCAGTTTATCCAGGTCCCATCTCCTTAAATTGCCACCTTTTTGCAGTTTCTTCAGTTTTAATCTACAATTCATAACCAATAGATTGTGGTCAGAGTCCACATCTGCCCCTGGAAATGTCTTACAATTTAAAACCTGGTTCCTAAATCTCTGTCTTACCATTATATAATCTATCTGAAACCTGTCTGTATCTCCAGGCTTCTTCCATGTATACAACCTTCTTTTATGATTCTTGAACCAAGTGTTAGCTATGATTAAGTTGTGCTCTGTGCAAAATTCTACCAGGCGGCTTCCTCTTTTATTTCTTAGCCCCAATCCATATTCACCTACTACGTTTCCTTCCCCCCCCCCCCCCCCCCCCCATGAACCATGGACCTTGCCGTTGGTGGGGAGGCTTGCGTGCCTCAGCGATACAGATAGCCGTACCGTAGGTGCAACCACAACGGAGGGGTATCTGTTGAGAGGCCAGACAAACGTGTGGTTCCTGAAGAGGGGCAGTAGCCTTTTCAGTAGTTGCAGGGGCAGCAGTCTGGATGATTGACTGATCTGGCCTTGTAACAATAACCAAAACGGCCTTGCTGTGCTGGTACTGCGAACGGCTGAAAGCAAGGGGAAACTACAGCCGTAATTTTTCCCGAGGGCATGCAGCTTTACTGTATGATTACATGATGATGGCGTCCTCTTGGGTAAAATATTCCGGAGGTAAAATAGTCCCCCATTCGGATCTCCGGGCGGGGACTACTCAAGAGGATGTCGTTATCAGGAGAAAGAAAACTGGCGTTCTACGGATCGGAGCGTGGAATGTCAGATCCCTTAATCGGGCAGGTAGGTTAGAAAATTTAAAAAGGGAAATGGATAGGTTGAAGTTAGATATAGTGGGAATTAGTGAAGTTCGGTGGCAGGAGGAACAAGACTTCTGGTCAGGTGACTACAGGGTTATAAACACAAAATCAAATAGGGGTCATGCAGGAGTAGGTTTAATAATGAGTAGGAAAATAGGAATGCGGGTAAGCTACTACAAACAGCATAGTGAACGCATTATTGTGGCCAAGATAGATACGAAGCCCACACCTACTACAGTAGTACAAGTTTATATGCCAACTAGCTCTGCAGATGACGAAGAAATTGAAGAAGTGTATGATGAAATAAAAGAAATTATTCAGATTGTGAAGGGAGACGAAAATTTAATAGTCATGGGTGACTGGAATTCGAGTGTAGGAAAAGGGAGAGAAGGAAACATAGTAGGTGAATATGGATTGGGGGACAGAAATGAAAGAGGAAGCCGCCTGGTAGAATTTTGCACAGAGCACAACATAATCATAACTATCACTTGGTTTAAGAATCATGAAAGAAGGTTGTATACATGGAAGAACCCTGGAGATACTAAAAGGTATCAGATAGATTATATAATGGTAAGACAGAGATTTAGGAACCAGGTTTTAAATTGTAAGACATTTCCAGGGGCAGGTGTGGACTCTGACCACAATCTATTGGTTATGGCCTGTAGATTAAAACTGAAGAAACTGCAAAAAGGTGGGAATTTAAGGAGATGGGACCTGGATAAACTAAAAGAACCAGAGGTTGTACAGAGATTCAGGGAGAGCATAAGGGAGCAATTGACAGGAATGGGGGAAATAAATACAGTAGAAGAAGAATGGGTAGCTTTGAGGGATGAAGTAGTGAAGGCAGCAGAGGATCTAGTAGGTAAAAAGACGAGGGCTAGTAGAAATCCTTGGGCAACATCAGAAATACTGAATTTAATTGATGAAAGGAGAAAATATAAAAATGCAGTAAGTGAAACAGGCAAAAAGGAATACAAACGTCTCAAAAATGAGATCGACAGGAATTGCAAAATGGCTAAGCAGGGATGGCTAGAGGACAAATGTAAGGATGTAGAGGCCTATCTCACTAGGGGTAAGATAGATACCGCCTACAGGAAAATTAAAGAGACCTTTGGAGATAAGAGAACGACTTGTATGAATATCAAGAGCTCAGATGGAAACCCAGTTCTAAGCAAAGAAGGGAAAGCAGAAAGGTGGAAGGAGTATATAGAGGGTCTATACAAGGGCGATGTACTTGAGGATAATATTATGGAAATGGAAGAGGATGTAGATGAAGATGAAATGGGAGATACGATACTGCGTGACGAGTTTGACAGAGCACTGAAAGACCTTAGTCGAAACAAGGCCCCCGGAGTAGACAATATTCCATTGGAACTACTGACGGCCGTGGGAGAGCCAGTCCTGACAAAACTCTACCATCTGGTGAGCAAAATGTATGAAACAGGCGAAATACCCTCAGACTTCAAGAAGAATATAATAATTACAATCCCAAAGAAAGCAGGTGTTGACAGATGTGAAAATTACCGAACTATCAGCTTAATAAGTCACAGCTGCAAAATACTAACACGAATTCTTTACAGACGAATGGAAAAACTAGTAGAAGCCAACCTCGGGGAAGATCAGTTTGGATTCCGTAGAAACACTGGAACACGTGAGGCAATACTGACCTTACGACTTATCTTAGAAGAAAGATTAAGGAAAGGCAAACCTACGTTTCTAGCATTTGTAGACTTAGAGAAAGCTTTTGACAATGTTGACTGGAATACTCTCTTTCAAATTCTAAAGGTGGCAGGGGTAAAATAGAGGGAGCGAAAGGCTATTTACAATTTGTACAGAAAGCAGATGGCAGTTATAAGAGTCGAGGGGCATGAAAGGGAAGCAGTGGTTGGGAAGGGAGTAAGACAGGGTTGTAGCCTCTCCCCGATGTTGTTCAATCTGTATATTGAGCAAGCAGTAAAGGAAACAAAAGAAAAATTCGGAGTAGGTATTAAAATTCATGGAGAAGAAATAAAAACTTTGAGGTTCGCCGATGACATTGTAATTCTGTCAGAGACAGCAAAGGACGTGGAAGAGCAGTTGAATGGAATGGACAGTGTCTTGAAAGGAGGATATAAGATGAACATCAACAAAAGCAAAACAAGGATAATGGAATGTAGTCTAATTAAGTCGGGTGATGCTGAGGGAATTAGATTAGGAAATGAGGTACTTAAAGTAGTAAAGGAGTTTTGCTATTTGGGGAGCAAAATAACTGATGATGGTCGAAGTAGAGAGGATATAAAATGTAGGCTGGCAATGGCAAGGAAAGCGTTTCTGAAGAAGAGAAATTTGTTAACATCCAGTATTGATTTAAGTGTCAGGAAGTCATTTCTGAAAGTATTCGTATGGAGTGTAGCCATGTATGGAAGTGAAACATGGACGATAAATAGTTTGGACAAGAAGAGAATAGAAGCTTTCGAAATGTGGTGCTACAGAAGAATGCTGAAGATTAGATGGGTAGATCACATAACTAATGAGGAAGTATTGAATAGGATTGGGGAGAAGAGAAGTTTGTGGCACAACTTGACCAGAAGAAGGGATCGGTTGGTAGGACATGTTCTGAGGCATCAAGGGATCACCAATTTAGTATTGGAGGGCAGCGTGGAGGGTAAAAATCGTAGAGGGAGACCAAGAGATGAATACACTAATCAGATTCAGAAGGATGTGGGTTGCAGTAGGTACTGGGAGATGAAAAAGCTTGCACAGGATAGAGTAGCATAGAGAGCTGCATCAAACCAGTCTCAGGACTGAAGACCACAACAACAACAACACGTTTCCTTCTTTCCCTTTTCCTACTACCGAATTCCAGTCACCCATGACTATTAAATTTTCGTCTCCCTTCACTATCTGAATAATTTCTTTTATTTCATCATACATTTCTTCAATTTCATCGTCATCTGCAGAGCTAGTTGGCATATAAACTTGTACTATTGTAGTAGGTGTGGGCTTCGTATCTATCTTGGCCACAATAATGCGTTCACTATGCTGTTTGTAGTAGCTTACCCGCGTTCCTATTTTCCTATTCATTATTAATCCTACACCTGCGTTACCCCTATTTGACTTTGTGTTTATAACCCTGTAGTCACCTGACCAGAAGTCTTGCTCCTCCTGCCACCGAACTTCGCTGATTCCCACTATATCTAACTTTAACCTATCCATTTCTCTTTTCAAATTTTCTAACCTACCTGCCCGATTAAGGGATCTGACATTCCACGCTCCGATCCGTAGAATGCCAGTTTCCTTTCTCCTGATAACAACGTCCTCCTTAGTAGTCCCCGCCCAGAGATCCGAATGGGGGACTATTTTACCTCCGGAATATTTTACCCAAGAGGACGCCATCATCATTTAACCATACAGTAAAGCTGCATGCCCTCGGGAAAAATTACGGCTGTAGTTTCCCCTTGCTTTCAGCCGTTCGCAGTACCAGCACAGCAAGGCCGTTTTGGTTAGTGTTACAAGGGCAGATCAGTCAATCATCCAGACTGTTACCCCTGCAACTACTGAAAAGGCTACTGCCCCTCTTCAGGAACCACACGTTTGTCTGGCCTCTCAACAGATACCCTTCCGTTGTGGTTGTACCTACGGTACGGCTATCTGTATCGCTGAGGCACGCAAGCCTCCCCACCAACGGCAAGGTCCATGGTTCTTGGTGGGGAGTATTACCGTATTGAGGTAGAAAGCTTTGCAATTGAATGTGACGTAGCCTGTCTACAGTGCAAAATGCGCTCTACCTATTATTTCTTCTGTGTTACCATAGATAGCTTGTAACTGTCCCCATTTGTTCTTGGAATGCACGACGCGGGAGGAACGTATTTGCACTCTGTAGCATCAAGACAGAACACACTGATTCTAAAATAGTCCACCTGCCCGATATCTTCTAAAGATGTCCCTGCTCAGGAGTAGCGCTCAATTTGCAAATCCGTTATTCTTGCGGGTGAGACTGTAAGAAAGTCACTAAGAAGATGGCTAATGCTCACTATGCCATTAAATGATTATTCAATATTGGCTGGGATGCAAACAGCTTTGTTTTATTTATAATTAACATAGCAGTACAAGCAACACTGAAGAACCAAAGAAACTGGTACACCTGCCTAATATCGTGTAGGGCCGCAACGAACACGTAGAAGAGCCGTAACACGACGTGCAAGGGCTCGACTAATGTCTGAAGTAGTGCTAGAGGGAATTGACACCATGAATCCTGCAGAGCTGTCCATAAATCCGTACGACGGGGTGGAGATCTCTTCTGAATAGCACGTTGCAAGGCATCCCAGATATGCCCAATAATGTTCATGTCTGGGGAGTTTGGTGGCCATCGGAAGTGTTTAAACCCAGAAGAGTGTTCCTGGAGCCACTCTGTAGCAATTCTGGACGTGTGGGGTGTCGCATTGTCCTGTTAGTATTGTCCAAGTCCGTCGTAATTCACAATGGACATGAATGGATGCAGGCGATCAGACAGGATGCTTACGTACGTGTCACCTGCCAGAGTAGCATCTAGGCATATCAGAGGTCCCATATCACTCCAACTGCAGACGCCCCACGCCATTAGAGAGCCTCCACCAGCTTGAACAGTCCCCTGCTGACATGGAGGGTCCTGAATTCATGAGGTTGTCTCCACACCGTACACATCCATCCGCTGGATAGTTTGAAACGAGACTCGTCCGATCAGGCAACATGTTTCCAGTCATCAACAGTCCAGTGTCGGTGTTGACAGCCCCAGGCAAGCCGTAAAGCTTTGTATAGTGCAGTCATCAAGGGTACACGAGTGGGCCTTCGGCTCCGAAGCCCATATCGCCGATGTTTCGTTGAATGGTTCGCACGCAGATACTTGTTGACAGCCCAGCACCGAAATCTGCAGCAATTTGCGGAAGCATTGCATTCCTGTCACATTGAACGATTCTCCTCAGTAGTTGTTGTCCCGTTCCGGCAAGATCTTTTTCCGGATGCAGCGATGTCGGAGATTTGATGTTTTACCGGATTCCCGTTATTCACTGTACACTCGTGAAATGGTCGCAGGGGAAAATCCCCTCTTCATCACTACCTCGAAGGTGCTGTGTCCCATCGCTCGTGCGCCGACTATAACAGCGCTTTCAAACTCACTTAAATCTTGATAACCTGCCATTGTAGCAACAGTAGCCGATCTAACAACTGCGGCAGACACTTGTCCTTTATAGGCATTGCCGACCGCAGCGCCGTATTCTGCCTGTTTACTTACATATCTCTGTATTTGAATACGCATGCCGATAGCAGTTTCTTTGGCGCTTAAGTGTATAAAATTGCTAATATCTACCTGGATGTCACACATAATCCAGTTAAATTGTGTAACACTGATAATGCTCGTACAGTAAATAAATTATATAAATTTCAGTCACACATCAAATCATACATCTCACACTCTGTTTCTCTCTGCATTGCTTGCAGAGTCACCATTTCTTCAGATCATTAGATGGGCTGTGCCCAAAAGAGAGCTTAATGGTGTGGTCGTTCGCTTAGAACCGTACGCCGTAACGCAGCCCAGGATTTCTCGAACTGTTTATTTATTTATTGTTACGTGGGACCAAATTAAGGAGAAGTCTCCATGGTCATGGAACCAGTCAATACATGAAATTATAACACGATAGTAGAAACAGATAAAATGAAATACAAGAAACGTAGTCAGGCGACAATTCGTAAGTTTAAATAAAGAAAATCAACAATGTAACACTGGAATTTGCTTAATTTTTCCGCTCTTCCAGGAGCTCCTCGACAGAATAGGAGTGAGCCATGAGGAAACTCTTCAGTTTAGACTTAAAAGCGTTTGAGCTACTGCTCAGATTTTTGAGTTCTTGTGGTAGCTTATTGAAAATGGATGCAGCAGAATAGTGCACTCCTTTCTGCACAAGAGTCAAGGAGGTGCATTCCACATACAGATTTGATTTCTGCCTAGTATTAACTGAGTGAAAACTGATAACTCTTGGCAATAAGCTAATACTGCTAACAACAAACGACATTAAAGGAAATATGTACTGTGAGGGCAATGTCAGAATTCCTAGACTATTGAATAGGGGTCGACAAGAGGTTCACGAACTTACACCAGATATAACTCGAACAGCCCGCTTTTGAGCCAAAAATACCCTTTTTGAATCAGAAGAATTACCCCCCAAAAAATAATACCATATGACACAAGCGTATTAAAATATGTGAAGTAGACTACTTTTCGTGTTGAACTGTCACTTATTTCAGATACTGTTCTAATGGTAAATAAAGCAGCATTTAGTTTCTGAACAAGATCCTGAACATGGGCTTTCCACAACAGCTTACTATCTATCCGAACGTCTAGGAACTTGAACTGTTCCGTCTCGCTTATAATATGCCCATTCTGTCTGATCAAAATATCAGTTCTTGTTGAATTGTGAGTCAGAAACTGTAAAAACTGAGTCTCACTGTGATTTAGCATCAAATTATTTTCCACAAGCCACGACCTTATTTCATGAACTACATTATTTGATAATGTTTCAATATTACACACAAGATCCTTCACTACCAAGCTGGTGTCATCAGCAAACAGAAATATTTTTGAATCACTAGAAGGCATATCATTTATATAAATAAGAAACGGCAGTGGCCCCAGCATCGAACCTTGGGGAACGCCCCTCTTAACAGTGCCCCATTGGGACTGAACATCACTACCACTCTCAATATTGCGGAGAATTACTTTCTGCTTTCTGTTCTTAAAGTAAGAGGCGAACCAATTGTAAGCTACTCCCCTTACTCCATAATGGTCCAACTTCTACAGTAATATTTTGTGGTCAACACAGTCAAAAAGCCTTCGTTAAATCAAAGAAAGCACCTAGCGTTCGCAACCTTTTATTTAATCCGTCCAAAACCTCACAGAGAAAAGAGAATATAGCATTTTCAGTTGTTAAACCATTTCTAAAACCAAACTGTACATTTGACAGCAAATTATGTGAATTGAAATGCTGCAGTAACCTTGTATATACAACCTTCTCGATAACTTTAGCAAACACCGATGGCATAGAAATAGGTCTATAATTGTCAACAATATCCCATTCTCCATTTTTATAAAGTGGCTTCACTACCGAGTACTTTAATCGGTCAGGAAACCGACCACTCCTAAAGGAAAAGTTACAGATATGGCTAAGTACTGGGCTAACATATGTAGAACAATTCTTCAGTATTCTGCTAGATACCCCGTCATATCCATGAGAGTTCTTGGTCTTTAGTGATTTAATTATTAACTCAATCTCCCTCTTGTCAGTGTCATGAGGAGCATTTCAGGTAACAGTCTCGGAACACTTTTTTCTACGAACGCTATATGATTCCCTGTTGGGACTAGGTTTCTATTTAGTTCACCTGCTATATTCAGAAAGTGATTATTAAATACTGTACATATATGCGACTTATCAGTAACACGGACATTCCTTCTACGCACTGATTCTATATTCTCGACCTGTCTCTGCAGACCAGCCACTTCCTTTATGACTGACCATATGGCTTTAATTTTATCCTGAGATTTAGCTATTCTATCTGCATACCGCATACTTTTTTTGCCTTCCTAATAACTTTTTAAGCACCTTACAATATTGTTTGTAATGGGCTGCTGCAATTAGATTTTGACTGTTTCTAACGTTTTGATATAATTGCCACTTTGTTCTACAGGATATTCTTATCCCTCTAGTCAGCCACCCAGGCTGTCTATTTGTGCTAGTACCCTGTTTTGAACGTTCTAATGGAAAGCAACTTTCAAAGAGCACGAGAAAAGTCTTGAGGAAAGCATTATATTTATCATATCCTGCATCAGCACTATAAACATCTTGCCACTCTTGTTCCTTGATAAGGTTTACAAAGGTCTCCACAGCAACTGGATCAGCTTTCCTAAAAAGTTGGTAACTATATTTAACATGTGTTGCAGCACAAAAATCTTTTAGAGTTAAAACTTGTGCATCATGATCTGAAAGGCCATTCACTTTTTTGCTAACAGAACGCCCTTCTAGTAATGAGGAATGAACAAAAATGTTGTCTATGGTTGTTCTACTGTTCCCTTGCACTCTCGTTGGAAAGAATACGGTTTGCATAAGATTATATGAATTAAGGAGGTCTACCAGCATCCTTTTCCTTGCACAATCACTTATACAATTAATATTGAAGTCACCATATATAACTAACTTTTTGTAATTCCTATAAAGTGAACCAAGAACCTCCTCTAGCTTTAGCAAAAATGTTGTGAAATCAGAGTCTGGGGATCTATAAATAACAACAGTTAGAAGTATAACTCCACTAAATTTAACCACACCTGCACAAAATTGAAACACCTTTTCAGTGTAGTACTTTGAAACATCAATTGACTCAAATGGGATACCGTTTTTCACATACATGGCTACTCCCCCACACCGCAAAGAGCTCCTAGGAAAGCTGCCAGTCAACCTGTATCCTGGTAAAGGAAGCCTCTGAATTATCTCCTTATTTAAGAAGCGTTCGGATATACCAATAATTTCAGAGTCAACATCTATAAGCAGTTTACTAACTTTGTCTCTAATACTTTGTATATTTTGATGAAATATACTAATTCCCTCATTACTCGGATACCTAAGCTTTGTCGAAAGTGGTTTCTTTATTAGAGAGACTTCCCTTAAGCAGGAATACCTATCAGCTGACTTCAATGTAAAAAAGGTGCAGCTCTAACACCCACTAGTACAGGAATTTTGCCATGAGTGATCCCACCACCCCCACCTCTGCTGTCACCTATAAGCTTTGCCAACCTCCCCTTCCCATACCTGTTGAGGTGCAGGCCATGCCTAGTGAAACCCGTCCTGCTGATAGACTCCACCGACACCACTGAAATGTGACTCATGCCTTCTGTCATCAGCGCACCCCCAAGTCTCATGTTATTACGCTTGACGGTTGTATTAAGATGAGGCCGATCGTGACGCTGAAACAGTTCCACGAAATGCTCATTCGTGTTGCCAGTCTGAGTGGCTATCTTTTCCAGGTGACCATCTATGTCATACTCCCCATCTCTATCAATACTATTACCAGCCCCACCCACAATCACTACCTGATTCTCTTTAGTAAAATCCCTACATAACCCCCCTATGTTAACAGTCACCTGAGCCAATCCTGCATTAGGCTTCACAATGCTGGTGACCTGGTACTCACTCCCCAACACTTCCTGCAACTGCTGGCCTACACCTCTACCATGAGAACTACCTAACAGCAGAACCTTCTTCTTTCTCTTAGACTTTGCAACTGTCCTAGCCACCGTAACTGCTGAGGTCTGCTGCATACTTCCTACATCTACAGCTACTAGAGATTCCTCTCCACTAGACTCTGACAGTTGGTCATATCTATTGCAAACACCAATAGTAAAACTATCTGAAAATGTTCTTCTCCTAGCAGATCTCTTGCCAACAGCCAGCTCCCATTCCCCAACCTCCTTCTCCCTCCTCATCCTATCTAGCTCCTACTGTGCGCTTTTCAACTGCACCTGAAGGGCACAGATCTTACGCTCCTGCTTGATCAACTTACTCTTGCTGCATAGCCTGCATGTCCAGGAGAGGATCTCACCAGAATGCCCACTGGCTTCCCCACTGCATTCCCCCCAGTGAAAATACTTCGAACAAGTCTCACACCGCAATCCACTACTCACGAACCTACGGCAAAGCCCACACTTCTCACTCATGGTAAAGTTTTACAGTTATTGAAACAAGAAAACTACTTTATCTAAGTTCCGCTAATACAATAAGATGTTAAAAAACTGACTACAATAATCACAAAATTACTCTACAAGGGAAGTAACTACTATTATTAACAGTTTTAATCAACAGCAAATGAGAATATAACAAAAGACTAACACAGAAAGAAAATCAAACGTCTAATGACACAGTAACGAAGCTGAAAACAGTTCCCAAAAATTTCTTCTGAAATTATTTCACCAGAAAACACCAAGAACACCGGTTGAAGACTTCAAAAGTTCCTAAATAAACCACTACACACAAACAATTAATTAGTACTTAGCTTTCGATGCGCCGCTACAGCTGCAACTGGTCATCGCGGAATGTAAACACAGGTAAGAGGTTAAGTTGCTCGATACGAAACACTCACAAATATCAGGTCACAACACAAGAAAGGCGGAGGTAAATGAAGAAACCACTAATAAGACACTTATATAGTAAATATTATCACAAAAACCATTAAAATATGTACCTGAAACCTAAAAATATATGAAAACATAGAGAGCGATCTCACGCGCCGTCACGCGCTGTTTTCCGCGGGACACTAATGTTCCGCGAGAAATGAATAAATAGCCGGCCGGTGTGGCCGAGCGGTTCTAGGCGCTTCAGTCTGGAACCGCACGACCGCTACGGTCGAAGGTTCGAATCCTACCTCGGGCATGGATGTGTGTGATCTTCTTAGGTTCGTTAGGTTTAAGTAGTTCTAAGTTCTAGGGGACTGATGACCTCAGATGTTAAGTCCCATAGTGCTCAGAGCCATCTGAACCATTTTTGAAATGAATAAATGCTCCATGAAATAGTATTAATGATATGGCGTATTTTTCGACATATTGACGATACTAATTATTATTTTAAATTTCATTATGATTCCTGTGTTAATCCGTATGATTTTAAATTGGAGTAATCACTGAACAAAACAAATTTTCTCGTTTTTTTACAAAATTTTATTAACGTTGGAAATAAAGGTGTTCCATCAAAGTACCATACCACTATCTGTTAGTGTTCTGTGAGAGTAGTAGTTAGGGAATCTCTGGTGCAGCCCCTCCTTAGCAACTGAACCGGTCAACCCGATGACACACGAAATGCTTCGTCTACTTGTCGTAATTTCAAATGTTGCTAAAAGTGGTTACAATATGAAATCTCAATCGAATGTAGGATATTGAGAGGATAGCGACTATTATTGTCAGCTAAATGTGAATTATACGGGGTGTATCAAAAAGAATCATCGGATTCGGCACGTCTATATTTCTGAAACTAATAAACAATATAATGAATTTTGTTTTTTGATGAATGGGAAACTCAAAATGTTCTTTTTCATACCTTTTCATAGGTGTCCAATGTGCCCCCCTTGGGATGCATGGCATATGTCAACGCGGTATTCAAATTGTTCCCACACTACAGCGAGCAAGTCTTTAGTTACAGCTTCCATAGCTGCTGTTATGCGATGTCTCAGTTCGGTCACTGTTGTTGGTAACGGAGGCACATAAACAGGGTCTTTTATATATCCCCACAAGAAATAATCACATACAGTCATGTCCGTTGACCTTGGAGGCCAGTACGTAAGACTGAATCATTTGGTCCGGTGCGACCGATCCATTGTTCCTTAATCCTTTGATTTAAAAATTCCCGCACTTCCAGTTGGTAAATGAAGCCATTCGAAACAGTTTCCAACTGTGGGAAAAGAAAGTTCTCAAACATATCGAGATACGTGCTTCCTGAAACAGAGTTCTCGCCGAAGAAAAATGGACCATACACCTTTTCCAGTGAAACTGCACAAAACACATTAAATTTTGGAGAGTCCCTCTCATGTTTTACGACTTCATCTGGTTGTGCTGTACCCCACATTCTCACATTGTGACGGTTCACCTTTCCATTTAAATAGAAGCCGGCCGAAGTGGCCGTGCGGTTCTAGGCGCTGCAGTCTGGAACCGCGAGACCGCTACGGTCGCAGGTTCGAATTCTGCCTCGGGCATGGATGTGTGTGATGTCCTTAGGATAGTTAAGTTTAACTAGTTCTAAGTTCTAGGGGACTAACGACCTCAGAAGTTGAGTCCCATAGTGCTCAGAGCCATTTGAACCATTTAAACAGAATGTTGGTTCGTCACTAAATAGTAAGCGACGAAGAGAATTGTCATCCTCCATCTTGTCAAGAACGAAATTACAGAGCTCCACACGTTGTTGTTTGTCACCTTCATGAAGAGCTTGCAGTAGCTGAATTTTGTGTAAAAGTCGACGCAACACACACCAGGAGGATATCGGGCGCATGGTGAGCTGCCGAGCGGCACGGCGAACGGATTTCTGCGGACTCCTTGTGAAACTATGGCGGATGCGTTCGATGTGTGTGTCAGACACTCGGGGACGTCCCGGCGATTTGTCTTTCCATAAACAACAGAATTGTTCATGCCACCGTCCAATGCTGTAGGAGGGTCCACACCATTCTTAGTATGAAAGTCATGCTGAACAGTTATTACTGACTCGCACTGCGCCAAACATAGAACACACGACGCTTTCTATTGTCCCGACACTGTTTTTACTAGAACTGAAGTGGGCGCACACTGCGGCTACCCAGCGGGAGCCATGTAAAATTCGAGATTTTGCTCTTTCCATCAGTACATTGTTGACAAACATGTCTCAAAGAACATAAAGGCTACGATTTTTTTTAATCGGATGATTTTTTTTTTTTTTGCTACACCCTGTATTTCGCTAAGCCAAGCTAGCTCAGAACTGTTGTAACTGGTCCTTTATATCCTGGGTATTGCCACTGGGATAAAGTGTCCGCCCCGGTAGCTGAGTGGTCAGCGTGATAGACTGTCAATCCTAAGGGCCCGGGTTCGATTCCCGGCTGGGTCGGAGATTTTCTCCGCTCAGGGACTGGGTGTTGTGTTGTCCTAATCATCATCATTTCATCCCCATCGACGCGCAGGTCGCCGAAGTGGCGTCAAATCGAAAGACCTGCACCAGGCGAACGGTCTACCCGACGGGAGGCCCTAGCCACACGACATTTCCATTTTTACTGGGATAAAGTTGGCGTCCGAACCATCCCCATATGCGTTCTCTAGCGGACAGATCTGGTGTCTCGCTGGCGACGGGAGTACCTCTGCATCACACAGACAATTCACAAACACGCGTTCCATGTCAACGACCATTGTCCTGTTGGAAAATGGTACCATGAGACTGTCACATGAGAGACGAACGAAATATGTCAGTGACGTACAGTTCCCTCCACAACTACCAGCCGTGAGTTGAGTCACACTGGATAGCCCCCCGTACCATGGCACCAGGAGTAACACCGCTGTGTCTCCGAAACAATGAAGAATGGACCCTGTCGCCATGTCGTTGCCATGGTCATAGACGATGGTCGTCCGGGGTAGTCCAGGGCCGCGACTCACCGCTGAACACAGTGCATCACTATTCAAGACCAGACCATGCCTCCCAGCCACGGCACTACTCAAGACGCAGCCGTTTGTGTTCTGGTGTTGGCGGCACCCTACACAAGGGACTTTAACTCCCTTGTCCGGCTGCAGCTAGTCTTAGACCAATGGTATGGGATGACAATGTTACAGGGAGTCCAATACTTGTTCTCGAATGGCAGCCACAGATGCGAAGGACTAACAGTGTGCTTGGTGGACAGTCCCATGATCGTCCCCTGTGGTCAGGCCTGGTCAACTGGAACCTGACGACGAGTATGCCCAGCTCACATTCCCACGCAGTCCAATTGCGGACCACTGTCATATCCGATATCTGAACATTGCATGATTCGACAAGCCGGCCCCATATACACTCCTGGAAATGGAAAAAAGAACACATTGACACCGGTGTGTCAGACCCACCATACTTGCTCCGGACACTGCGAGAGGGCTGTACAAGCAATGATCACACGCACGGCACAGCGGACACACCAGGAACCGCGGTGTTGGCCGTCGAATGGCGCTAGCTGCGCAGCATTTGTGCACCGCCGCCGTCAGTGTCAGCCAGTTTGCCGTGGCATACGGAGCTCCATCGCAGTCTTTAACACTGGTAGCATGCCGCGACAGCGTGGACGTGAACCGTATGTGCAGTTGACGGACTTTGAGCGAGGGCGTATACTGGGCATGCGGGAGGCCGGGTGGACGTACCGCCGAATTGCTCAACACGTGGGGCGTGAGGTCTCCACAGTACATCGATGTTGTCGCCAGTGGTCGGCGGAAGGTGCACGTGCCCGTCGACCTGGGACCGGACCGCAGCGACGCACGGATGCACGCCAAGACCGTAGGATCCTACGCAGTGCCGTAGGGGACCGCACCGCCACTTCCCAGCAAATTAGGGACACTGTTGCTCCTGGGGTATCGGCGAGGACCATTCGCAACCGTCTCCATGAAGCTGGGCTACGGTCCCGCACACCGTTAGGCCGTCTTCCGCTCACGCCCCAACATCGTGCAGCCCGCCTCCAGTGGTGTCGCGACAGGCGTGAATGGAGGGACGAATGGAGACGTGTCGTCTTCAGCGATGAGAGTCGCTTCTGCCTTGGTGCCAATGATGGTCGTATGCGTGTTTGGCGCCGTGCAGGTGAGCGCCACAATCAGGACTGCATACGACCGAGGCACACAGGGCCAACACCCGGCATCATGGTGTGGGGAGCGATCTCCTACACTGGCCGTACACCACTGGTGATCGTCGAGGGGACACTGAATAGTGCACGGTACATCCAAACCGTCATCGAACCCATCGTTCTACCATTCCTAGACCGGCAAGGGAACTTGCTGTTCCAACAGGACAATGCACGTCCGCATGTATCCCGTGCCACCCAACGTGCTCTAGAAGGTGTAAGTCAACTACCCTGGCCAGCAAGATCTCCGGATCTGTCCCCCATTGAGCATGTATGGGACTGGATGAAGCGTCGTCTCACGCGGTCTGCACGTCCAGCACGAACGCTGGTCCAACTGAGGCGCCAGGTGGAAATGGCATGGCAAGCCGTTCCACAGGACTACATCCAGCATCTCTACGATCGTCTCCATGGGAGAATAGCAGCCTGCATTGCTGCGAAAGGTGGATATACACTGTACTAGTGCCGACATTGTGCATGCTCTGTTGCCTGTGTCTATGTGCCTGTGGTTCTGTCAGTGTGATCATGTGATGTATCTGACCCCAGGAATGTGTCAATAAAGTTTCCCCTTCCTGGGACAATGAATTCACGGTGTTCTTATTTCAATTTCCAGGAGTGTATATCTACATGTACACCTACATAGATACTCCGCTAGCCACCGCACGGTGCGTCGTGGAAGGTACCCTGTACCATTCCTAGTCACTTCATTTCCTGTTCCACTCGCAAATAGAGCGAGGGAAAAACGAATGCCCTTGTGCATCGAGTCCTAATTTCTCGTATCTTATCTTCGTGGTCCTTACGCGCAATGCATGTTGGCGGCAGTAGAATCGTGTGGCAGTCAGCTTCAAATGCCGCTTCTCAAAATGTTTTCAGTAGAAACATACAATGTAGGCTTTGACAGCCGCCGGTGTTGTCTTCAGTTGAAACTTCCGGGCTGAGAGGCCGTGGTCGATGTATAAAATTTCCGCCTAACGTTTCGTCTCCATCTGCGGTAGACATCTTCTGAGGTCGTCAGGCTACTGCCACTGAAGCTCCAGGTACTAACGCATTTATAGAGCGCATAGAGGGCACCACCGTTCGTCACGTGATGCCGACGGTATGCCTATCTTTGGAGGGCGTCATCATTCTCGATTAAGAGTAATCGATTGTCATTCTGCTGGCGCAACATCGATATCCCTATTTTATCAAACTTTAAAACTTCCTCTTTTCTATTATCTTCAGAGCCACCAAGAAGATTATGGAATATTTAAGAACTGCAAAAGACGCCCGACACCCCCCCCCCCCCCAGCAACACCTGGGGTACACAAAATTCCATGCAGTTGTGGATGAATATATATTGGAACAACGAAAAGAAGTGTAAACACCCGCTTAGCCGAACATAAAAGAATCTGTCGCTTAGGACACATCGAAAAATCGGCCGTAGCTGAGCATATTTTTGGAGATGGAAACCACGAAATTAAATTTAATGAGATAAGTGTTCTAGCACGAACATCCCATTATCACGCGCGCATGTATAGAGAAGCAATAGAGATTCACAAACACCATAATAATTTTAATAGAAAAGAGGAAGTTTTAAAGCTGGACAAAATATGGATGTCGACGTTGCGATGGCAGAATGACAATCGATTACTCTTAATCGATAATGATGACGCCTTCCAAAGATAGGCTTACCGTCGGCATCACGTGATGCCCTCTACGCGCTCTATAAATGCGAGAGTACCTGGAGCCTCAGTGGCAGTAGCCGGACGACATCAGAAGATGTCTCCCGCAGATGGAGACGAAACGTCAGGTGGAAATTTTGTACATCGACCACGGCCTCTCAGCCCAGAAGTTTTAACTAGTTTCTCAGTAGAGTTTCTCGAAAAGAACGTTTCCATCCCTCCAGGGATTCCCATTTCAATTCCCGAAGCATTTCCGTAACACTTAACGTGTTGTTCAAACCTACCAGTAACAAATCTAGCAGCCCGCTTCTGAACTGCCTCGATGACCTCCCTCAGTCCGACCTGGTAGGGATCTCAAACACTCTAGCAGTATTCAAGAATAGGTCGCGCCGGCGTCCTATATGCAGTCTCCTTCACAGGCGAACCTCTCTTTCCTAAAATTCGCCCAATAAACCGAAATCACCATTCTCCTTTCCTACCACGTTTCCCACATGCTCATTCCATTTCGTATCGCTTTGCAACGTTACGTCCAGGTATTTAAACGACTTGACTGTGTCAAGTAGGATACTAGTAGTACTGTACCCATACTTTACAGGTTTGAGCTTCCTACTCGTCCGGATTAACTTGCTTTTTTCCACATTTAGGGCTAGCTGCTATTCATCACACCTATCAGAAATTTTCTCTAAGTCGTCATGTATCCTCCTACAGTCACCCAACTTCGACACCTTACCGTACACCATGGCATTATCAGCAAACAATCGCAGATTGCTGCCCACGCTGTCCGACAAATCATTTATATACACTGCTGGCCACCGTAAATGCAACACCAAGAAAGACAAGGGGTAGCACAACAAAATTTATTTTGTAGATAACATGTTGACCAAGTATCAAATGATTACGTTTACAGACGTGTGACATGTGGTTCCTGCCAGAATCAGTAGCCAGAGTAGCCGCCATTGTTGGAGATCACCGCTGCCACACGTCTCAGCATTGAGTCAAAGAGACGTTGGATGTGTTCCTGGGGTACAGCAACCCAAGCAGCTTCCACACGTTGCCAAAGATCATCCGGTGTGGCAGCTGGGGATGTAATCTGGGTCACTCGTTGAGCAGCCATGGACCACATGTTTTCTATCGGCGAAAGATCCGGAGAGCGAGCCGGCCAGGGAAGCAATTCAATCTGGTTATTGACGAAGAACCTTTGGACAATGCGTGCCACGTGTGGTCGCGCATTATCCTGTTGAAATATGGCTGTGGCCGAGCCCTGAAGGTAAGGAAGGACAACTGGCTCCAGCACCTTGGATATGTAGCGCCGGCTATTTAAAGAACCGGCAATGCGTACTAGAGGCGTGCGAGAGTAATATCCAATACCGCCCCATACCATAATACCCAGTGCAAGACCAGTGTGGCGGTGCATAATGCAGCTGTCCAGCATCCTCTCTCCACGGTGTCTCCACACTCGAATCCGACCATCGTGGTGCTGCAGACAGAAGCGTGCCTCGTCAGTAAAGACAACGTCATTCCATTCTGCTGTCCACATCCGTCTGTCACCACACCATTGGCGACGGAGACGTCTGTGGTTCTGCGTCAATGGTAGACGAAGCAATGGACGTCTTGCGGACAGACCACTCTGCTGTAAACGGCGTCGAATGGTACGCGCAGACACTGGATGATGCGTTACAGACGCAATGTGCTGTGCTATGGTTCGGGATGTCACTGAGCGATCCGTCACTGCCATGCGCACAATTTGCCTATCAGCACGTGCAGTGGTGCACCGAGGTGAATGCGATCGACCACGTCGGTCCGTCGTACCCTCCTGCATCCAACGGTCACATATCCGCATTACAGTTGTTTGGTTTCGTCCAACACGACTAGCGATTTCTCTGTGTGATAATCCACAATGTCGGTGTGCCACTATCCTTCCTCTGTCGAACTCGGATACTTGATCAAAAGATGTTCGCTGTTGTCTACGAGGCATAACTGATCGTCTTGTGAAACAACCACAAGGTAAACACACGTGCCGAACGTACACTCGTCGAAATCGCCAAGCCTTAAATGGCGCTATGAGGTGGCGCCACAGGCGTGCGTGATGTGCGTCTGCGCTGAAATTCTAATCAGTTGCATATCTCATCGCTGCAAACTCATGGTGTAAATTTCACTTGATTCGGATGCTTCCTTCAGGGTGTTGCATTTACGGTGGCCAGCAGTGTATATAGGGAGCAACGGCGGTCCTATCACATTTCCCTGGGGCTCTCCTGACGATAACCTTATGTCTGACGAACACTCACCGTCGAGGACAACATACTGGGTTCTATTACTTAAGTAGTATTCAAGCCACTTACATATCTGTGATCTTACGCCATATGCTCGTACTTTCGCTAACAGCCTGCAGTCGGGCACCGTGTCAAATGGTTTCCGTAAATCTAAAAATATGGATTCAGCCTGTTGCCCTTCAATGATTGAGTGATTCATTCTTTTTGTATGGCGGTTTGTATCTGTATTGTCTCTGTCCAGAATAGCTTGTGGGGTAAAAAAGCGTCTAAGTTTTTCCATGTGGTCTCTTATTTCATCGGGATGGTTATTCCTCCCTATGTAATGTTCTCCCCCGTTCAGAGGAGAAAGTTGCTGTTCAAAATTTCCTGAAAATATTTCGCCACAGTGAATTACGCCCTTGTTTTGATGACTGACAACATATCCATGACGCTCTGTTATTTCGTGACATGTACGTCTATGTATTTACAGCATTGTACACTGCGGCATGCAATAAAACAGATTTTTTCCTATTCCACTCTCGTACAGAGCGGGGGGAAAATGTCTCTCTAATTTGCCTCTGCCTAATCTCTCACATGTTGGTCTCGCGATTCCTACCGAGTGGGGTAGCGCAGTGGTTGGCACACTGCACTCGCATTCGGGAGGACTACGGTTCAGACCCGCGTCCGGCCATTGTGCTTTAGGTTTTCCGTGATTTCCCTAAAATCGCTTAAGGCAGATGTCGGGATGGCTCCTTCGAAAAAGCACGGCCGCTTTCCTTTTCCGTTCTTACCTATTCCGAGCTTGTGCACTGTCTCTAATGACTTCGATGTCGACGGGGCGTTGTGATTCCCACTCGAGATTACGATGGAAGAAGTATCGTGGTCGCTTAGTCTTCTTCGAGTACAAGTTTTCTAAATTTTCCCAACACTGTTTCTACGATAATTACGTCGTCTTTCGTCCAAGTATTTCCATTTAAGGTCTCCGAGCATCTCTGTTACACTTTCGTATGGGCTATACCGATATGTTACGATCAAAGCAGCGTTTCTCTGAATTCGTTCGATGTTTGCTGTCGTGCTTAGTTGATAAGGACTCCAAACGCTTCAACAGTATTCTAGAATTTACCGCAACAGCGCCTGGTACCCGATCTCCTTTAAGATGCACTGCACTTTTCCCAGAATCTTTCAAACAAATTTAAGTCTTCCATTCGACTTCCCAAGTGGTCATCATATTACATGATTATCGCATTTATTATTACCCCTCAATACTTACACGATGTGACGTGCTCAAGACTTTCGCCACTAATCTTGTAATCGGATACTATTACGGTTTCTTTCTATTTGCTAAGGACGTAATCTTAGATTTCTCCCCCTTTAAAGAGATCTGTCATTCGATACACAAAACAAGCCACCCTGCTAAGTACTTTCTGGAAGCTATCTATCAACACTATATGGTAAGGCCTCATAGTGCGCAGCAATATCCCAGAAGAGGAAGGGCAAACCTAGTATAATCTGTTTCCTTAGTGGAATTGTTGCATCTGCGAAGTGTTGTACCAATAAAACGAGGTGCTTTCTGTACGCCTGCCATGCAGATATCGTTCCAGTTTAATTTTTTCTTAGCTTTAAGATCTAAATTTTCAGTTGAAATGAAGGCCTCAAAACTTGTTTCATTTTTCATGTTAACAAAAAATTCAACTGATTTCGCTCAGTTCTGATGCGGAAGATAAAGCTTATTTTTATTTTTCAGGGTTACTTGCTACATTTCGGACCATTCAGGTATCTAGTGTAAGTCATTTAAGAAATCGTTGTAATCTCTTGTCAGCTTGACTGATCGGTAAACGACGGCATCATCTGCAATCAAGAGGGCTGATGGTATAATCTCCCAAATCATTTATATATGTGAAAAATACCAAATGGCCTAGTAAACTCCTTGGGGAACTACAGATATAACTTCGGTGTCAGTGAATTAGGTCCCGTCTGTTACTACGTACTGTGACCATTCTAACATGAAGTCACGAATCTACTCGCATAGCTGAGTCGATTTCGTGTAAGTAAAGTTCTGCACGAATAAGAGAAATGGTATCTGCAATACACCACATTGGCTAGTCCCATATCTGCATCGCATCGGGATATCTTAACTGACGCTATGCTTTGTCTTTTAACCAAAAAATAATCATTACTGCGTATATCCGCAGATATAATCGCGAATATATACGTCGGTATGGACTTTTATCTGAAAATTAATTATCATTGCGGATATCAGCGTATACCTGTATCCGAGCAAACAAACCTCAATCCGTAAGCATAGACGCCATTGACACTCGCACACTCAACACGCGTTTGCTTTAAATGAGCGTATTTTTAAGGATCCGTATGCTACGCCGCTTAGTGTAGCTCAAAGCGGCTATGCAGGCTGCAGAGAATCAGAGTTGCCAGCATGGCTGTGACGTAAGACTCGACGTGAGTGTATTTGATGTCAGGGTCTTCTGTGAAGCGACGGCGTCCGTATTTACTGTTCTCGCAGCTGCGTCTGTGCGGGGCGGAGAGCAGAGGATCACGCTAGCCAGCCAAGGTCAGCTCGTGGCCCCTCCAATGAAGGTTCGTGCTGGCGCGTGCCACCAGACGGAAAGCCATTCTGCGAGAGGCGGCAGTCGTCCTCGCGCTGGACAGGTTATGTGACGCCATTGTGTGGAGTTCACGTCCCCGCATTCCAATTACACACTGACATGAGAAGACTGCTCCCTCTTCATACTGTTCATGTGCGCCGTTTCCTTGGTGACCTGTCTTCCTTCCTTTTGGATTGTAGTTCACCATTTCCTTGGTTCGTTGTCGCTTGCTGCCTGTAGATTCCTCCATCTACAGTTCCTGGCCAAGTCAATGACAATTCCACAACGAATCGGATAGTGAAGGTTCTAATGGAATAATACACTACTGGCCATTAAAATTGCTACACCAAGAAGAAATGCAGATGATAAACAGGTATTCATTGGACACATATATTATAGTAGAACTGACATGTGATTACATTTTCACGCAATTTGGGTGCATAGATTCTGAGAAATCAGTACCCAGAACAACCACCTCTGGCCGTAATAATGGCCTTGATACGCCTGGGCATTGAGTCAAACACAGCTTGAATGGTGTGTACGGGTACAGCTGCCCATGCAGCTTCAACACGATACCACAGTTCATCAAGAGTACTGACTGGCGTATTGTGACGAGCCAGTTGCTCGGCCACCATTGACCAGACGTTTTCAGTTGGTCAGAGACCTAGAGAATGTGCTGGCCAGGGCAGCAGTCGAACGTTTTCTGTATCCAGAAGGCCCGTACAGAACCTGCAATATACGGTCATGCATAGTCCTGCTGAAATGTAGGGTTTCGCAGGGATCGAATGAAGGGTAGAGCCACGGGTCGTAACACATCTTAAATGTAACGTCCACTGTTCAGAGTACCGTCAATGAGAACAAGTGGTGACCGAGACGTGTAACCAATGGCACCCCATACCATCACGCCGGGTGATACGCCAGTATGGCGATGACGAATACATACTTTCAATGTGCGTTCACCGCCATGTCGCCAAACACGGAAGTGACCATCACGATGCTGTAAACAGAACCTGGATTCATCCGAAAAAATGACGTTTTGCCATTCGTGCACCCAGGTTCGTCGTTGACTACACCATCGCAGGCACTCCTGTCTGTGATGCAGCGTCAAGGGTAATCGCAGCCATGGTCTCCGAGCTGATAGTCCATGCTGCTGCAAACGTCGTCGAACTGTTCATGCAGACGGTTGTTGTCTTGCAAAGTCCCCATCTGTTGACTCAGGGATCGAGACGTGGTTGCACGATCCGTTACAGCCATGCGGATAAGATGCCTGTCATCTCGACTGCTAGTGATACGATGCCGTTGGGATCCAGCACGGCGTTCCGTATTACCCTCCTGAACCCACCGATTCCATATTCTGCTAACAGTCATTGGATCTCGACCAACGCGAGCAGCAATGTCCCGATACGATAAACTGCAATCGAGATGGGCTACAATCCGATCTTTATCAAAGTTGGAAACGTGATGGTACGCATTTCTCCTCCTTAGAAGAGGCATCACAACAACGTTTCACCAGGCAACGCCGGTCAACTGCTGTTTATGTATGAGAAATCGGTTGGAAACTTTCCTCATGTCAGCTCGTTATAGGTGTCGCCACTGGCGCCAACCTTGTGTGAATGCTCGGAAAAGCTAATCATTTGCATATCACAGCATCTTCTTCCTGTCGGTTAAATTTAGCGTCTGTAGCACGTCATCTTCGTGGTGTAGCAATTTTAATGGCCATTAGTGTACTAACATTTCGGACCTCATGAACGTTATGTGATCGCATGTACTGCCAAGATCTTTCACGTTGAAAATCTAAATTGACTCTCCATACATTTTCCTATCCGAATCTCTCATATTCTATTCAGATACTAATGGATTCTTCAGATCTGCGTGACAGAAAAACGTTTTCCCAAGATTAAATAGCTTCGCGGCTCGAAAAGAAGTGCAGTAAAAGCAAATCAGCTCTAAACTGCGTCCCTATAGTCCACCGTTAGCGGTCAGCGATGGAACTCAGCTGAACATTATTTGACCTGCTGTCTTCTACCTACCATCAAGAGACAGCCACACTTCACGTGAACGAATAAGAAATAAAAAAAATGTAGAATCACATAGAAAGTATATTGTTACTATTTATAACCACTGTTCTTCGGTTGCCACAGCAGTAACTTTTATAATATAGTTAGTGAACAATGGAAAAACTCTGGTGAAATTATTCCATGTTTCACAAAATCATTAACGAAATTTGCATAGCAAACGCCTCACAATCACAACGGATCTCGGCATTAATACATCCACTGCATAAAAAAAGGAAAGAAAACAGATCCTCACAGTTACAATAGCTTTCAAGATCATATCCAATACGCTTTGGAAGACAGCTGAAAGAAGAAACCAGCAACTAGGAGAATATGAAGCAGAGTTTAGGAAGGGAAGGTCTTGTACAGAGAAAATATTAAGTTTAGATAGCATGATAGGAGTATGGAAGACCAGACACTTGAAATATGTGACAATTTTTTGTATATTTGAATTATGTTTAGGAAGGTAAGGTCTTATACAGAGAAAATATTAAGTATAAATAGCATGATACAAGTATGAAAAACCAGACACTTGAAATATGTGACAACTTTTTGTATATTTTAAAACGGCTTATGAGTCAGTCGAAAGAAATTCACTTACTAAAATTGTAAAGGAATTCGGACAGACAGTAAAACAGAAAAAGGAACTTTAAGAAATTAAATTCCAAAGCAAAATTTACGATGGGACTGTCAAAAACTTTTGAAATAAAGCCAAATGTAAGACAAGCAGATGGTTTGTCACCTGTACTTTTGAACTTTGCGTTAGAGGAAGTAATGACAGAATGCAGGAAATCTGTCAATAATATGGGTGTTCAACTTGGAAGAAATGCAAATAAAATCACCGTAAGTTGTCTAACTTCTGCAAGTGGCATGTCGTTAACTACTGACACACTGGTTAGTGGCAAAGAATAAATCAAAAAACTACAGAAACAAACTACGAAAATAGGACTAAATATATCATTTGAAAAAAAAAAAAAAAAAACGCTGTTCATGACAAATACTAGTGATGCCTCCCAGAGTAAGTTCATAAAAACATAACATCTAAAACAAATTATTTTAAATGCATAGGATAATGGATAAGGAACAATATGAAAGAAAAGATAGCAATAGGAAATGGAATACATAAAATGTAGGTTAATTCTCTATAAGAAAAACATATATACCAAAAAATCTTTGTCAAAGAACATGAAACTAAGAGACTATGAAACAATGGTACCGGAGCGGTACCATTGCGAAAAATATGAAAGAATAATTTTTAAGAAAACACTGGGACTTGTAAGTACTAGTGATGCTGAAAGCACATTAAAATGAAATAGAGCGTTCCATTTTAAATGAAAAAGCTGCCTGATGTAATAAGGAAAAGGAGACTACAGTGATATGGCTACATAAAGTGCTACCATACCGCAGCGGTCGCGCGGTTCCAGACTGTAGTGCCTAGAACCGCTCGGACACTCTTGCCGGCTTTCAAGGAATTCCTCGACAGAATAGAAGGAGTGACCCATGAGGAAACTCTTCAGTTTCGATTTGAAAGCGAGTGGATTACTGCTAAGATTTTTGAATTCGAGTGGCAGCTTATTGAAAATGGATGCAGCAGTCTACAGCACACCTTTTTGCACAAGAGTTAAAGAAGTTCGATCCAAAGGCAGGTTTGATTTCTGCCGGGTATTAACCGAGTGAAAGTTACTTATTCTTGGGAATAAACTAATATTTGTAACAAGAAACGACAATAAGGAATATACATATTGAGAGGCAAATGTTAAAATACCCAGACTCGTGAACAGAGGTCGACAAGAGGTTCGTGAACTAACACCACTTATTGCCCGAACCGCCTGTTTCTGAGCCAAAAATTTCCTTTTAGAATGGGGAGAGTTACCCCAAAATATAATACCATAAGATAATAGCGAATGAAAATAAGCAAAGTGGACTAATTTTCGTGTCGAACGATCACTCACTTCTGATACCATTCGAATAGTAAAAATGGCAGTATTAAGTCTTTGAACAAGATCCTGAACGTGGGCTTTCCACGTCAGTTTACTATCTATCTGAACATCTAGAAATTTGAACTGTTCAGTTTCACTAATCATATGCCCGTTCTGTGAGATTAAAACGTCAGGGTCCGCAGCTCGTGGTCGTGCGGTAGCGTTCTCGCTTCCCACGCCCGGGTTCCCGGGTTCGATTCCCGGCGGGGTCAGGGATTTTCTCTGCCTCGTGATGACTGGGTGTTGTGTGCTGTCCTTAGGTTAGTTAGGTTTAAGTAGTTCTAAGTTCTAGGGGACTGATGACCATAGGTGTTAAGTCCCATAGTGCTCAGAGCCATTTGAACCATTTTTTTTTTAAACGTCAAGTTTTGTTGAATTGTGTGTTAGAAACTGTAAAAACTGAGTCTTACTGTGATTTAGCGTTAGTTTATTTTCTACAAGCCATGAATTGTAGTCATGTATTGCACTATTAGAAACCGAGCCAATGATGCACACAACATCCTTTACTACCAAGCTAGTTTCATCAGCGAACAGAAATATTTTAGAGTTACCCGTAATACTAAAGGGCATGTCATTTATATAAATAAGGAACTGTCTTCCATGATGGGTGACAATAGCCGCGTTCACAGGACTGCACGCACCTGTTATTGGTTTGACGAACCCTCTAACACTCCATCGCTAAATTGCCTGATCTTACTAGAAAACGTCCGTGATTATTTGGACCAGCGTGTGACACATATCAGCTGACATCCTCGCTGTTTAGTAGCTCTATAGTATACGATCATCAATCATTGGCTTTGGCTGTATGTTGCATACCTCAAACAACTCTCTTTCTCGGTGAACGGAGGCCATTCTCAGGCCTAGAAGTGCTGTTACACGCTGTTAGCGCGATGTCTTCTAGGGCTTACTAACATTTTGTCCGATGTGCTTGTTAAGCGCCTTCGAATCCACTGACACACCCACAATGTTGCTTATGATTTTCTCCGTGCGTAGCTGAGACACACTAACTTCGTCTTCGCAGATATTAAACGCTTGGACATTTTTGGACTGAAATCTGTGTGCGTGGCGAGCCGGACGTAGCTGACAACTACCGTTGGAGATCTCGTAGATCACTTTGGAGAGCACGTCCCGTACGAGAGACGACCAAGCCCGCTGGAAAACACGTCTTCGTTAAGTTTACATCCATGTTAGTTTCGCACTTTGCGTGTCATGACGGTTTGACCGTTGTCTCTATGAAATGAAACGTCAGTTTAGCAGTGATGGTTGGGAGTGCCAACCTGGTAAAGTTCGTCCGCCGAGTCGGAAGTCTATCTAGCTGACGCCACGTTGGGCGAATTGCTTGTCAGTGACGATGACACCCAGTATTCGAGCGGAAAACATCTCCGACAGGACCGGGAATCGAACCCGGGCCCGCTGCATGAGAGACTCACTGACCACTCAGCTAACGGGGCGTACTATTGTCATTTCCATTCAAGTGCAACCGTCGTGAAGCAACAGTTTTGTTCGATCATCGTGGTGCTATAAGTAGAGATGGCACCACTGGACTTCTTCCGTCAGTGGAGTGGAGTCCTTCAGCTTAAACTGAACCCAAAATACAAATAATTTCAAAGAAGGTGTTTTTAGATAGCATTCATCGTTGTGAGATTACACGGTTAGCAATAAATCACTGGAAACAGCCACAACTGTAAAATCTGCACTGTACTCCGCAAGCCACCATACCGCGTGTGGCACCAGGGTTCGCTGTATTCCAGTCTCAGTCCCCCTTTCTTCTTCGTGTTCAGTTTGCTGATGCTACTCTGGTAAAACGACTGTTGGTAGCCCAATATATTGAGCTGAACATCTATGATTTTAGGAAACTTGTCATTAGATGAAATATATGTTGGAATAATTAGTACGTGGCCGTTTGACTTGGACTGAATACAGTTCTTCACGATGGAGAACTTATCGAAACGTCTTCCACTATATATTGTTGAGCATTTCTGTAAGTCTCTTACACTCAAGAAATCCATGAGGAATCGTGCAACTGCTCTTTCAGTGTCTTCTATCTATTCCGTTAATCGAATTCGATTGAAAGAGCCATTATTGTCTGATTACACAGTTGCAGAACAATCGCTGGAAACAGTCACATCCATAAAATGTCTAGGACTAAGACTATGTGTGCGGATCAATTTCAAGTAGAACTCCCACCGAAAAAATAATCGTAGGTAAGATAGACGCCAGACTGAGATTCATTGGAACCATCCTCAGGAAATGCAGTTCACTCACAAAGGAGGAGGTTTGCAGAACCCTCGTTCGACCGGTACCTGAATATTGCTCGTGAGTCTGGGATCCGCATCAGATATGATTGATAGAGGAATTAGAGTTGATCCAAAGAAGAGCAGTGTGCTTTGTTACAGCTTCATTTAGCAAGTGCAAAAGCGTAAAGGAGATGCTTAGCCAACTCCAATGGCAGTGGCTGTGAGAGAGGCGTTCTGCATCACCATGTTCCGAGAGCGTACGTTCCCACAAGAGGCACCCAATATATTGCTTCCACCTGCGTACATCTCGTGAAAAGACCATTGAAACCTTCTCGTCTCCTCTATACCTCTTTTGTTTATTTATTTATTGTT
Source organism: Schistocerca serialis cubense (assembly GCF_023864345.2). Taxonomy (NCBI): domain Eukaryota; kingdom Metazoa; phylum Arthropoda; class Insecta; order Orthoptera; family Acrididae; genus Schistocerca; species Schistocerca serialis. Next base: position 233,776,156 of record NC_064642.1, read on the forward strand.
CCGTGGGACCACATTAAGGAGAAGTCTCCATGGTCATGGAACGAGTCAATACATGAAATTATAACACGATTGTAGAAACAGATAAAATGAAATATAAGAAACATATTCAGGTGACACGTCGTTAGTTCAAATAAAGAAAATCAAGAATGTAACACTGGAATTTGCTTAATTTTTTAGCTCTTCCAGGAGCTCCTCGACAGAATAGAAGGAGTGAGCCATGAGGAAACTCTTCAGTTTAGACTTAAAAGCGTTTGGGCTACTGCTAAGATTTTTGAGTTCTTGTGGTAGCTTATTGAAAATGGATGCAGCAGAATACTTCAATCCTTTCTGCACAAGAGTCAAGGAAGTGCATTCCACATGCAGATTTGATTTCTGCCTAGTATTAACTGAGTGAAAGCTGCTAACTCTTGGGAATAAGCTAATATTGCTACCAGCAAACGACATTAAAGAAAATATATACTGTGAGGGCAATGTCAGAATTCCCAGACTATTGAATAGGGGTCGACAAGAGGTTCTCGAACTTACACCACACATAGCTCGAACAGCCCGTTTTTGAGCCAAAAATACCCTTTTTGAATCAGAAGAATTACGCCAAAAAATAATACCATATGAAATAAGCGTATGAAAACATGCGAAGTAGACTACTTTTCGTGTTGAAATGTCACTTATTTCAGATACTGTTCTAATGGTAAATAAAGAGGCATTTAGTTTCTGAACAAGATCCTGAACATGGGCTTTCCACAACAGCTTACTATCTATCCGTACGCCTAGGAACTTGAACTGTTCCGTCTCGCTTATAACATGCCCATTCTGTCTGATTAAAATATCAGTTCTTGTTGAATTGTGAGTTAGAAACTGTAAAAACTGAGTCTTACTGTGATTTAGCATCAAATTATTTTCCACAAGCCATGAACTTATTTCATGAACTACATTATTTGATAATGTTTCAATATTACACACAAGATCCTTCACTACCAAGTTGGTGTCATCAGCAAACAGAAATATTTTTGAATCACCTGTAATACTAGAAGGCATATCATTTATATAAATAAGAAACAGCAGTGGCCCCAGCACCGATCCTTGGGGAACGCCCCATTTAACAGTGCCCCATTGGGACTGAAAATCATTACCACTCTCAATATTGCGGAGAATTACCTTCTGCTTTCTGTTCTTAAAGTAAGAGGCAAACCAATTGTAAGCTACTCCCCTTACTCCATAATGTTCCAACTTCTGCAGTAATATTTTGTGGTCAACAGAGTCAAAAGCCTTCGTTAAATCAAAGAAAACACCTAACGTTCGCAATCTTTTATTTCATCCGTCCAAACCCTCACAGAGAAAAGAGACTATAGCATTTTCAGTTGTTAAGCCATTTCTAAAACCAAACTGTACATTTGACAGCAAATTATGTGAATTTAAATGCTGCAGTAACCTTGTATATACAACCTTCTCGATAACTTTAGCAAACACCGATGGCATAGAAATAGGTCTATAATTATCAAAATTATCCCTGTCTCCCTTTTTATAAAGTGGCTTCACTACCGAGTACTTTAATCGGTCAGGAAACCGATCACTCCTAAAGGAAAAGTTACAGATATGGCTAAGTACTGGGCTAACATATGTAGAACAATACTTCAGTATTCTGCTAGATACCCCGTCATATCCATGAGAGTTCTTGGTCTTTAGTGATTTAATTATTAACTCAATCTCCCTCTTGTCAGTATCATGAGGAGCATTTCAGGTAACAGTCTCGGAACACTTTAATGATAACCTTCCATTTTACAATAAACTATGAAACCTTTCCTTAGGATTTCTATCTCTTGCTTAATAATAACAAATGAAATCTTCCCTTTGAAATTTATTCTCTTTCTCTATCTTCGCATACAAATTTAATTGCTGCTTATTAAAAGTAATTTTCTGATTATTTCGACGAAACATAGAATGTGTCGTCGTCGTGGCCCTCAGTCGTTATCTGCAATAACCCAAAACTGTTCCTTACCTTTTTTACTGTTACTGGATCGCCATCTGACTGCTACATCGAACTGCGACGTGAATATACGAGGTGCATTCAAGTTCTAAGGCCTCCGATTTTTTTTCTAATTAACTACTCACCCGAAATCGATGAAACTGGCGTTACTTCTCGGCGTAATCGCCCTGCAGACGTACACATTTTTCACAACGCTGACGCCATGATTCCATGGCAGCGGCGAAGGCTTCTTGAGGAGTCTGTTTTGACCACTGGAAAATCGCTGAGGCAATAGCAGCACGGCTGGTGAATGTGCGGCCACGGAGAGTGTCTTTCATTGTTGGAATAAGCCAAAAGTCACTAGGAGCCAGGTCAGGTGAGTAGGGAGCATGAAGAATCACTTCAAAGTTGTTATCACGAAGAAACTGTTGCGTAATGTTAGCTCGATGTGCGGGTGCGTTGTCTTGGTGAAACAGCACACACGAAGCCCTTCCCGGACGTTTTTGTCGCAGTGCAGGAAGGAATTTGTTCTTCAAAACATTTTCGTAGGATGCACCTGTTACCGTAATGCTCTTTGGAACGCAATGGGTAAGGATTACGCCCTCGCTGTCCCAGAACATGGACACCATCATTTTTTCAGCACTGGCGGTTACCCGAAATTTTTTTGGTGGCAGTGAATCTGTGTGCTTCCATTGAGCTGACTGGCGCTTTGTTTCTGGATTGAAAAATGGCATCCACATCTCATCCATTGTCACAACCGACAAAAAGAAAGTCCCATTCCTGCTGTCGTTGCGCATCAACATTGCTTGGCAACATGCCACACGGGCAGCCATGTGGTCATCTGTCAGCATTCGTGGCACCCCCCTGGATGACACTTTTCGCATTTTCAGGTCGTCATGCAGGATTGTGTGCACAGAACCCACAGAAATGCCAACTATGTAGGCAATCTGTTCAACAGTCATTTCGGCGATCCCCCAAAATAATTCTCACCACTTTCTCGATCATGTCGTCAGACCGGCTTGTGTGAGCCCGAGGTTGTTTCGGTTTGTTGTCACACGATGTTCTGCCTTCATTAAACTGTCGCACCCATGAATGCACTTTCGACACATCCATAACTCCATTACCACAAGTCTTCTTCAACTGCCGATGAATTTCAATTGGTTTCACACCACGCAAATTCAGAAAACGAATGATTGCACGCTGTTCAAGTAAGGAAAACGTCGCCATTTTAAGTATTTAAAACAGTTCTCATTCTCGCCGCTGGCGGTAAAATTCCATCTGCCGTACGGTGCTGCCATCTCTGGGACGTATTGACAATGAACGCGGCCTCATTTTAAAATAATGCGCCTGTTTCTATCTCTTTCCAGTCTGGAGAAAAAAATCGGAGGCCTTAGAACTTGAATGCACCTCGTACTTACTCTGTTTTACAATACTCTATTAGCTGCTAGTGGGCTTTCATAATAAGTGGTTGTATTTATTACCAAAGCTGACATTATTCTTTAATAGCAAAGCTGACATTATTCTTTAATTAATTTGACTGAAGTTATGTAATTCATAGTTAAACTTTTTCTTGACAACAATAAAATTTTGCAAAGTTTTCCGTTGATGGTTTTTGGGATGGATTATAATTAGAAATGCAATATTGCTGGTAAAAGCTAATTATATTCTGAATAAAATGATTTTACAAACGTTCAAATGGGACTTACTTTTTACAATAGTCTTACAACTAGCAATGCGCAAACATACCTTCAGTAGTCTTGAGTTTCTCAAAAAATTAATTCAATAATATTAGTTCCTCTTATTATAATAGTTAGCTGATGTCTCTGTACATCCGTTTACAATCTCTTGTAAATCATAGCTAGTGGCTGGCAGGCACACCGCTCCTCTCAACCTCTCGCTTCAGACCTGCTACAGACTCGCTTCACTTCTCGCTTACTACTGACTTCCTACGAACGCTAAAGTGCGGTCTCTCCTGCCAACAATGCTTTCTGGTGCAAACAATCCCTGCTACCATTACAAAATACATCAATGCGCGGTCTTTCCCGCTCTTTTCTTAAAATGTATCCATACGCGGTTTCTCCCGCCCTTTTTAAAGTTATATCAACAATACTTTGGTGTAGATATCCCTGCTACCTCAATTATTTCCAACATGACAAATATTAATTATTCCTACTTAATCCTATTAATAAAATATAAACATCTTTCATAAATTGTGGTTTGACAATAGACAATAGAAATATACACGTCTTACACCATGAAGTTAAAATTAGAGAGATGTGAGCTCAGTAATCTTTCTTCCCGCGAACTATTCGCGACTGGAACATGAAAAAAGGGAAATAACAGTGGTACACAAAGTGCCCTCCACTAAGCACCGTAAGGTGGCTTGCGGAGTGCAAAGAATCGGTCAGGATTTTATAAGCGATCTGTTTCGTTAGCGAACCACACTTCCTTACAATTCCCTCAATAAATATTTCTACCTCGATGCTAGACATACAGGACGATTCCGTTAGAGCGTGCAAAAATTTAACAGGACGTAGAGGATGCTCCACTGAAGAATTTGAATTGGGGAAACTGGGGTTGGAGGAGCCGGCTTAAGGAGGTAATAGGAATAAAATCGCATCACAGTATACTTTTTTATTTACATTAGTTGTAGTTAATTGCAAATACCATCACTGACAAAGTGAACATACCATCTGTACTGTGTCTTACAAAATATGATAAAACTGACGGCCATTAACCTTAATGCATGCATGACATCGCCGAACAAGATTATGACGCACCCTGACAAATATCCCTGGTGTGTTTCGAATCACATCACAGGCAGCTACAATTCTGGCAATTGCTTGTTTCCTTGCAGGAAATTAGGAATGTAAATATAAGAAGACATCTCAACACGTATAAACTTGTGCACATGTTAGACGTAAATAAGCAGGAAAACAGTAATGCTAGATAAAGCGATAGACAAGTTTACTTCCGTGTCTCCTTAAGCTGGCCTGTCCGACACCAGGTTCCCTACCTCAAATTGTTCAGCGGAGCATTCTCTATCTCCTGTTACATTTTTGTACGCTTTTACGGAAATACCCTATATGTGCACAAATTGTCGACTCCATGATCACGGAAGAGTGCGCGCTCGCAATATTGACTAACTTACACGCTCTGACATTGTGGTGTGCTTCGCTAAGGGGAACGGCTAAACACAGCATCATTGTGTCGTTCTTGCATTGCGTCCGGCGAACACATATGCGAGGTGAATATCGCCCAGTTCTACATGTACATCTACATGACTACTCTGCAATTCACAACTAAGTGCCTGGCAGAGGGTTCTTCGAACCACCTTCAAGCTACTTCTCTACCGTTCCACTCCCGAACAGAGCGCGAGAAAAAGGAAACTTAAATCTGTAAGAGCGATCTCTGATTTCTCTTATTTTATTATGATAATCATTTCGCCCTGTGTAAGTGGGCAACAACAAAATGTTTTCACACTCTGAGGAGAAAGATGGTGACTGAAATTTCATGAGAATCTCCTACCGCAGCGAAAAACGCCTTTGTTTTAAAGACTGCCACACCAATTAGTGTATTATGTCCTTGGCGCTCTCTCCCCTATCTCGCGATAATACAAAACGAGCTGCCCTTCTCTGAACTTTTTCGGTCCTCCGTCAGTCCTGTCTGATGCGGATCCCACACCACACATCAGTTCTCCAGAAGAGGTCGGACGAGCTTAGTGTAAGCAGTCTCTGTAATAGACCTATCCAGTAAACCTATCGATACTTCTGTGTATCACTTGAAAGGATTATGATTACTACTTTCCTAACTTTTCCTAACAAGAGCAAATATTTATTTTTGCATTTCCACTCATACAGAAAATTCTGGCATTGTGCAATCATTAATGGACTTTAGTTTTATCTACTTTCCACAACGTAGCTCTGTGGAAATATTCATATCCTCTGTGGGAATATTGATATCCTGTCATAATTTGATCTTTGAGCTTGGGAATACGCTTAAAGTTGACAATGAAGGAGCTTCAATATTGTGCCTTTACCTTTTTATCCGCTATAAATCAGATCTGAAATGACAAATAATAATAAGACTTGCGTTTTCTTCTGCTGTAACCTTTCAATACGACATTTCTGTTTAGGTATTAAGAGTTTTATCCAGACTATAACAAGTGAGTGTAAATCCTTAGTTAGTGGAATGTCACTGTCCCTAACACTTATAAATATTCTAATGCTGAAATAAATTTGTAATTCCATGCCACAAGTTAAAATTTGTCAAACGGAATATTTTTGATACAAATATGGAGACTTTACGGATGTTTATGGCATCTACTTTCGTCATATGGACGTGACTGATTAATTACTCTGTAGTATTACGTGTAGAGTAAATATTATAAATCTTCGTAATTGAATACTTCCTTAATAAAGGTACAGTGTACAAATAATGAAAGTGGCAAGAGTGAAGTGGATGTTACTGTTGTTAACTGCATGTACCGTGAATGGATAGTTCAATTTTGTTTTCAGACAAGACACATAGCGCATATCGTTGACACTTGTGTGCAGACATTTTCAGTGTAACGCATATATAAAGATAAATCTGGGTAAGAAATCAAACGAAGTACAACTGCTTTGTAGCAAGCATCGAAGGCCGCCGGTCCCTTATACTAAAATGCAGGAAAATATTACCCTGAACAACCTCTGAAATTATGTTGGTGCAGATTGGGTCCCCACTGAAAGCGATGAACGCTGACTGCTCTGTAACGCTGCTCTGAAGCACACCCCAAGTTACTTCTTTTATGTCTCTCGATATTCGTGCGTCCGCTTACATCTAGACTTTCACCGTAGCTGAATGCCCGCTGCTCTGACTTTGACTCTCTCTCTCTCTCTCTCTCTCTCTCTCTCTTGCTGGCGTGGTGCTCCATTCGCAGGGCGTTGACCTGCCTGTGATTGGCTGCGTGCCCCTTGCACGGCCGTTGAGTAGCACTGCCAGTTCAGGCTACCGAAACTCGCTCCGTGGTGCCACGGATAGAGTCGACAGTGGCTCAGTCTACTATTAAAACCTTAGATTTCCGACGGAAAGCTGAAATGATAAATTCCGCATTTAAAAGAACACTTACATACCAGTGGTTGAGGGCGACAGACACTCACAAATGATACTGAAATAAACAATTCCAGTACTGAAAAACAATTAACACTACTCAAAGCGAACAAGGTACCATGCCCTGACGAATTTCCGATTACATTTTGCTGCGGAGTTGCCACTTTCCTAGCCCATGTTTATCGAGAATGTATCGCGCAACGAATAACCAGACGCGACTCCAAAGGAGAGCAGGTCAGTCCTGTTTTTCTAGCAAAGGGAAAGATATCAGGTGCACAGAACAACAGATCAGTATCGCTGACGTTCGTCTGCTGCAGGATCCTAGAACACATTTTAAGCTAAGACATTGTTACGTTCCGTGAGATAAGAGTGATCTCTCGAAGAGTCAGCATGAGTTTGGGAAATCACTTGTGTGGAACAGAGCTTGTTTTATTCATACAGGATATTTTTCAAACAATAGACATATATCAACAGTTACACTGCCTGACTGAAACAGCGAAAGACAATGCAACTTCGCACACGTACATACCATCGGCGGATATGTGAATGATTAGAGCTGCAATTCTTTGTGACAGGTAGATCGGCCACAAGAGTGCTGGAGTGTTATTCGTGATAAGTGATGTTACCAGGGGCGTGAAAAGCGTCACTGTTGAGTGGTCACTGTGAAAGGCACGGAGATGCAAAGTAATCGTGTGAGACAGCTTTATCAGCACCTGACAGAGTTCGAAGGGGCCCTCGTTGTGGGTCTCCATTTGGCCGGCTGGTCGAATCGCGCATTAACCAGGTATGTGGGGCATTCGGATCGGTCCGACGACGGAGTGCTTGGGAACGTGAGGGCAACTAGATTCGTCTTCAAGGCTCCAGTCCACAACCTCCGACCACCACAAGTGAGAATCACCGCCGGCCGGGGTGGCCGAGCGGTTCTAGGCGCTACAGTCTGAAATCGCGCGTCCGCTACGGTCGCAGGTTCGAATCCTGCCTCGGGCATGGATGTGTGTGATGTCCTTAGGTTAGTTAGGCTTAAGCAGTTCTAAGTTCTAGGGGACCTCAGAAGTTAAGTCCCATAGCGCTCAGAGCCATTTGAGGATCACCGTTTCGTGCACCAAGCACATCGTAAATCTTTCACACCTGCACCTGTCATCCAGAATAAGTAATGCACTTCTGCAACATTCTGTGTCATCCCACACCACTGGTCGGAGACTAGCAACAGTCAAACCGGGGGATTACTGTCCCATGTGTAGGCTGCTGTTAACACCAGCGTTTGGAGTAGTACCGTACCTGGGAAACATGGACTGCTAATGAATGGAGTCGTACTGCAGTTGTGCACTCCCCCGGATGTCCGTCATCGACGGGTATTGCGACAACGTGGGAAGAGCCCCCATTCTTCCAATATTTTGGAAACCGGGGGTTTACTGTCCCATGTGTAGGCTGCTGTTAACACCAGCGTTTGGAGTAGTACCGTACCTGGGAAACATGGACTGCTAATGAATGGAGTCGTACTGCAGTTGTGCATTCCCCCGGATGTCCGTCATTGACGGGTATTGCGACAACGTGGGAAGAGGCCCCGTTCTTCCAATATTTTGGAGAGGCCCAATGACATAACTCCTAGTATCATGGTGTGGGGAATCATCAGGTATGGCTTCACGTCAGGGCTGATAGTGATTGAGGTAACTCTCACAGCACAACGATGTATCACGGACATTCTGCGTCCTCATGTGTTACCCGTAATGAGAAAGTCTTGGGTGCCTCCTTTTCAACAGGACAATGCTCGTCCACACTCAGCACATTTTTCTGTGACCTGTCTACGTGATTTTGAGGTATTGCCGTGACTATTTCTCCCCGACAGAACGTGTGGGAACAGCTCGGGCGTCAACTCTTTCCCAGGGCCAGTGCGCAAGACATCTAGTACCAGTTAAAACAGTTGTCGGCAGGCTTGGCCTGGAGGAGAGGACACAACAACTTTATTACACCATGTCCAATCGAATAAATCCATGCATCCAGATAAGAGGAGGATGCAACATCGTATTGATAAGTGCGCTCACACTGCCAAGTTCTTTGTAAATTTGACTCGATTTTTCAGTCGCTGAAACAACGTCATATACCGTCTCGGCCTGCGAAGTATCAGTTCGTTTCCTCTTTCCTTTCTGGGTGTTTCACTTTTTCTTGCCAGCGATTGTATTTTAGTCTTGATGTCATAAAATTCCCCAAATATATGAAAATATGATGAGAATAACCGCGAGGGAAACCCACAACCAGCCAGAATTATTCCGTCTGAGCCCCAAGAATCAGCCTGGCTCACAGAAACTAATACATACCCTGTGCACCCACAGATAAATCACACTTGCTCTACGAGACGAACATGTATTATCATCATCATCATCATTTAAGACTGATTATGCCTTTCAGCGTTCAGTCTGGAGCATAGTCCCCCTTACAGAATTCCTTCATGACCCCCTATTCAGTGCTAACATTGGTGCCTCTTCTGATGTTAAGCCTATTACTTCAAAATCATTCTTAACCGAATCCAGGTACCTTCTCCTTGGTCTGCCCCGACTCCTCCTACCCTCTACTGCTGAACCTATGAGTTTCTTGGGTAACCTTGCTTCTCCCATGCGTGTAACATGACCCCACCATCTAAGCCTGTTCGCCCTGACTGCTACATCTATAGAGTTCATCCCCAGTTTTTCTTTCACTACCTCACTGTGGACACCCTCCTGCCATTGTTCCCTTCTACTAGTACCTGCAATCATACTAGCTACTTTCATATCCATAACCTCAACCTTTTTGATAAGGTAACCTGAATCCACCCAGCTTTCGCTCCCATACAACAAAGTTGGTCGAAAGATTGAACGGTGCGCAGATAACTTAGTCTTGGTACTGACTTCCTTCTTGCAGAAGAAAGTAGATCGTAGCTGAGCGCTCACTGCATTAGCTTTTCTACACCTCGCTTCCAGTTCTTTCACTATGTTGCCATCCTGTGAGAATATGCATCCTAAGTACTTGAAACCGTCCACCTGTTCTAACTTTGTTCCTCCTATTTGGCACTCAATTCATTTATATCTCTTTCCCACTGACATTACTTTCGTTCTGGAGATGCTAATCTTCATACCATAGTCGTTACATTTCTGATCTAGCTCTGAAATATTACTTTGCAAACTTTCAATCGAATCTGCCATCACAACTAAGTCATCCGCATATGCAAGACTGCTTATTTTGTGTTCACATATATTAATCTCACCCAGCCAGTCTATTGTTTTCAACATATGATCCATAAATAATATGAACAACAGTGGAGACAGGTTGCAGCCTTGTCTTACCCCTGAAACTACTCTGAACTATGAACTCAATTTACTGTCAACTCTAACTGCTGCCTGACTATCCATGCAAAGACCTTTAATTGCTTGCAAAAGTTTGACTCCTATTCCATAATCTCGTAGAACAGACAATAACTTCCTCCTAGGAACACGGCCATATGCCTTTTCTAGATCTATAAAGCATAGATACAATTCCCTGTTCCACTCATAACACTTCTCCATTATTTGCTATAAGCTAAAGATCTGGTCCTGACAACCTCTAAGAGTCCTAAACCCACACTGATTTTCATCCAATTGGTTCTCAACTAATACTCGCACTTTCCTTTCAACAATACCTGAGAAGATTTTACCCACAACGCTGATTAAAGAGATACCTCTGTAGTTGTTACAATCTTTTCTGTTTCCATGTTTGAAGATTGGTGTGATTACTGCTTTTGTCCAGTCTGATGGAACCTGTCCCGACTCCCAGGCCATTTCAATTATCCTGTGTAGCCATTTAAGACCTGGCATTCCACTGTATTTGATGAGTTCCGACTTAATTTCATCTACCCCAGATGCTTTATTGCACTGCAATCTATTGACCATTTTCTCCACTTCCTCAAATGCGATCCTATTTCCATCATCATTCCTATCCCATTCTACCTCGAAATCTGAAACATTACTGATCGCATTTTCACCTACATTGAGCAACTCTTCAAAATATTCCCTCCATCTGCCCAAGTAATCCACAGGATTCACCAGCAGTTTTCCTGGCCTGTCCAAAATACTTGTCATTTCCTTCTTACCTCCCTTTCGAACACTGCTAATTACACTCCAGAATGGTTTTCCTGCAGCTTGACCCAAAGTTTCCAACCTGTTTCCAAAGTCTTCCCAAGATTTCTTCTTGGATGCTGCAATTATCTGTTTGGCTTTGTTTCTTTCTTCAACATAACTTTCTCTGTCTACCTGAGTTCTAGTATGTAGCCATTTTTGATACGCCTTCTTTTTCCTTATACAGGCTGCCTTGACTGTGTCATTCCACCAAGCTGTTTGCTTCATCCTACCTTTACACACTACTGTTCCAAGACATTCTTTAGCCACTTCTAGTACTGTGTCCCTGTACCTTGTCCATTCCTTTTCCAATGACTGTAATTGACTACGTTCAACTAACTGGTACCTTTCTGAGATCACTGATATGTACTTGTGCCTGATTTCCTTATCCTGAAGGTTCTCCACTCTTATCCTCTTACATATGGACCTGACCTCCTGCACTTTCGGCCTCACAATCCTAATTTCACTGCAGATTAAATAATGATCAGTGTAATCAAAGAATCCCATGAATACACGTGTGTCCCTCACAGCCTTCCTGAATTCCGGATCTGTTATTATATAGTCAATGACAGATCTGGTTCCCCTGCCTTCCCAAGTATACCGGCGAATGTTCTTATGTTTAAAAAAGGAGTTTGTGATTACTAAACCCATACTGGCACAGAAATCCAAGTGTTGTTTCCCGTTCCTGTTGGCCTCCATATCCTCTCCAAATTTACCCATAACCTTTTTATACCCTTCTGTTCGATTTCCAATCCTGGCATTACAATCATCCGTGAGCAGAACACTGTCCTTGTCCTTTACTCCAACAACTACATCACCGAGTGCCTCATAAAAACTATCCATCTTATCTTGACCTATCCCTTCACAATGCGAATATACTGACACAATCCTAATTTTCTTGCTAGACACTGTCAAATCTATCCACATCAGTCGTTCGTTTACATACCTTATTGCAACTACGCTGGGTTCCATTTCCTTCCTGATGTAAGGCCCTACACCCCATTGTGCTATTCCTGCTTTGACTCCTGATAGGTAATTTTTTAAAAATATTCCTGTAAGCTCAAGCTCACTTGTTTTTTGGAGGCCCTTTAGGGACACATCGCCGCCAGAGACAGCTGTGTCTAGAGACTCAAATCGACGACTGCTGATGCCACCTCTCCTTTGGAGAACAGGAAGTAATTGCATGTTGCTGTAGTTGTGTGCAAGTAAGAAGGCGGGGGCGTATGCGTTATGCGCGGTGCAATATGCAGAAAACTTTGCAGTGTTGCCAGTATGCTAACTGTTGCTTGCCATACAGACACGCCGTCGCCTGCCATTGTAACTGAGTCGATGCGATAAACACCGGTTTCGGCTCCTGTTTCTACTTCTGACTCTCCCTAGAAAAATTGATATACTCAAAAAACTTGATGTGGCTTCTGAATGTAATACTTGCAGTGGATGATTACTTTCATCATACCTAACCTACCATGAAAATCAACTCTGAATGTTCAACGCACATACTGAAGCGCATGCTACATGTAGAAGTTCCCAAATGACGCCATTGCTGAAGCGTCACGTAGCACACTACGTTTGCCTCTGCGAACTGCCCCAACAACAGTTAGGGCCACGGACGAGAAATTGCCCGCACTGATCTTCTCAAGCAGAAACGGTGTGCCATCCTGATAGAGCAGGAACCCACTCATACCCGATTCTGGATGCTTCTTTTGTGTCTTCATAGGCAAACTCCAAGAAATCAGTTTGAAGTTTGCTGTTACCACAAAATTCTTAGCGATGTGGCTACTTGCTGCAGAAAACATGAAGAGATTGGTGCGAGTTGGGAACACTGTCAATGGACGCTGGAAGATTGGAACATGTTCGTCTCAACCGATGACTCAAGAAATTTTGGGAATTTGTGGTAAGGTCTTATGGGACCAAACTGCTGAGGTCATCGGCCCCTAAGCTTACGCACTACTTAATCTAACTAAACTAACTTGCGCTAAGGACAATACATACACCCGTGCCTGAGGGAGGACTCGAACCGCGCGGCGATGACTCGAGATACACGGTTTATATACGAATGTCAGGGAAAGAGAATTTTGGAACCACATGGGAAATCTATACTGCCTGCCAGGAGGACATCGTTCAGGCAAATGGCGAAGCTTTTCTCCTTTTGAGGACGTTTAAATGGGATCAAATGGGGCTTCTGATACGACTGCCATCTTCTCTTAGCAGCGAATGATTCACGAAGCTGTTTTCAGATCACATGCGTCCATTTTGAAGATAACACCCCGCAGATGAACTGTACCTAGAAAGACAATGCGCCATCCCCTAATTTCGAAATATATCAAAATTGAAGAACGGGAAAGTACTTCTGTGCCCAAGTCATCTGACGTCAATCCTATGGAACGCATCTGAGTTGCAATCGATGAGGAAATGCAATACTTGGAAACAGTTTTAATCAACCTATGTGTTTATGGGCGGTGGTGAAATGGATCAGGACTGAAATAGTCCACTTTTCTACAAACTCGGCGTCATCAATAAATCATAATATGAAAATTTCGGAAATCATCTCGTAAACTTTCATTAGTTTCGATATAGGTGAAACCATTGTAGGCAACGTTGTCATTGCTGGCAGACATGCCCGATGTAGCTCATACACTCCTGGAAATTGAAATAAGAACACCGTGAATTCATTGTCCCAGGAAGGGGAAACTTTATTGACACATTCCTGGGGTCAGATACATCACATGATCACACTGACAGAACCACAGGCACATAGACACAGGCAACAGAGCATGCACAATGTCGGCACTAGTACAGTGTATATCCACCTTTCGCAGCAATGCAGGCTGCTATTCTCCCATGGAGACGATCGTAGAGATGCTGGATGTAGTCCTGTGGAACGGCTTGCCATGCCATTTCCACCTGGCGCCTCAGTTGGACCAGCGTTCGTGCTGGACGTGCAGACCGCGTGAGACGACGCTTCATCCAGTCCCAAACATGCTCAATGGGGGACAGATCCGGAGATCTTGCTGGCCAGGGTAGTTGACTTACACCTTCTAGAGCACGTTGGGTGGCACGGGATACATGCGGACGTGCATTGTCCTGTTGGAACAGCAAGTTCCCTTACCGGTCTAGGAATGGTAGAACGATGGGTTCGATGACGGTTTGGATGTACCGTGCTCTATTCAGTGTCCCCTCGACGATCACCAGTGGTGTACGGCCAGTGTAGGAGATCGCTCCCCACACCATGATGCCGGGTGTTGGCCCTGTGTGCCTCGGTCGTATGCAGTCCTGATTGTGGCGCTCACCTGCACGGCGCCAAACACGCATACGACCATCATTGGCACCAAGGCAGAAGCGACTCTCATCGCTGAAGACGACACGTCTCCATTCGTCCCTCCATTCACACCTGTCGCGACACCACTGGAGGCGGGCTGCACGATGTTGGGGCGTGAGCGGAAGACGGCCTAACGGTGTGCGGGACCGTAGCCCAGCTTCATGGAGACGGTTGCGAATGGTCCTCGCCGATACCCCAGGAGCAACAGTGTCCCTAATTTGCTGGGAAGTGGCGGTGCGGTCCCCTACGGCACTGCGTAGGATCCTACGGTCTTGGCGTGCATCCGTGCGTCGCTGGGGTCCGGTCCCAGGTCGACGGGCACGTGCACCTTCCGCCGACCACTGGCGACAACATCGATGTACTGTGGAGACCTCACGCCCCACGTGTTGAGCAATTCGGCGGTACGTCCACCCGGCCTCCCGCATGCCCACTATACGCCCTCGCTCAAAGTCCGTCAACTGCACATACGGTTCACGTCCACGCTGTCGCGGCATGCTACCAGTGTTAAAGACTGCGATGGAGCTCCGTATGCCACGGTAAACTGACTGACACTGACGGCGGCGGTGCACAAATGCTGCGCAGCTAGCGCCATTCGACGGCCAACACCGCGGTTCCTGGTGTGTCCGCTGTGCCGTGCGTGTGATCATTGCTTGTACAGCCCTCTCGCTGTGTCCGGAGCAATTATGGTAGGTCTGACACACCGGTGTCAATGTGTTCTTTTTTCCATTTCCAGGAGTGTATGTCACATCGTACAGAGGGTGACTCAAATGTTTCTTTTACAACAATTAAGAATTAACAGAGATATTAAACGGATGCATTTTTACCATCTTGCAAGCATGCAGTTTCAGACGTGAGTACCGGAAATAGGTAATATCATGAAATGTTGTTTATGGCAAATTTTATTCTGTAGAACTCACGTTGTTGAAACTATTTTTGTAGACGCAAAGGTCCAAATGACATCCAGTATTTAGAATCGTCTGCAGTGCCCTAAATGGCAAGGAATTTCAGTGTCACTGTACGTAGACAAGTGGAAACCAAGAGATATGGTGACCGTCAGTAAAACTAGATGGACTCAAATGGGGAGCGGAGGGGGATCTGTGAAATAAAGGTTGATCTGATACAGTTATCTACTCCCGCCATTTGGCAGGTATCCTCTTCATTTCAACACTGGCAATCTACGTTACAGTTTCAAGTCTACACCTTGAATCTGTGATTCCTCCTGCCAGGTTTTTCACTACAGCTTTCAGCAACTACTGATGTGGTAATATGCGCCCAACGACGCTACTTGTTTGATTTCGATTCATTATGTTTTTAATACATATTTCTTTCGTTGACTCGTTGCAGGATGTTTGCATTCCTTACTCTACCAAGCCACCTGACACTCAACAACCTCCGGTAACATCACATTTCAAAGGTTTCTAACCGTTTCTCTGCAGTCTTGCTCGTAAACCGCGTTTCGCACAATGTGTGATACAGTTACTCCTTGATTAAATAATCCTGTTTTCCACGTTCTTCTGGGGAGCTGAGGTCCATTGTCGTATACCATTGTCTTCGGTATACCTTGTTCTCAAAATAGTCATTTTGTAGTTTTCCAAGTACGATGATTTCTCAGGTTTTCTCGGTGTGCTTGATTAATGGTGTGCTTATGAGTATACAGCCAAATTGCTTCCAAAAATTATTTTCACGTTTTTTTAAAAATAATGCAGTCTAATGAATTAGAGAAAATCTCAAAACAGGTGTGGTATCATAAATACACATTTGTTTTGGTTGCTGAAGCAGACGAAGGCGAAGGAAAAAACTGTACTGATCTACTACTCTTCTTTTACGACTATGCTTGGAATATAGTGCTCGCGACAAATGCCTGTGGCATAGAAGAATGTAGTATCTGTTCACGCCCTATATAAGTTCAGAGAGATGAGAAAAATTTTTCTCTTTGACGTTCTGGCTTAGAAATTTTATGTAGTTCAAATCATAACTTTATTTACATTTAATGGCAGCAAAGGGCGTCATTAGGAAAGAATCCTGTACCAAACTATCAGTCTTGATCCAAATACGATCTAATTACATGTAGCGTTCCACAGTGTTCCATTTTAGCACTCTTAATTTTTCTTGTGTGTATTAATCATCTTTCAAAAGTAAAATTAGCAGATACTAATTTCGTTTTGTTTTCATACGACATAAATAATAGCAAATCAAATGTAATTTTAAAAAAAGATCCGAGAAAACTGTTTTTGTTAACAGATGGTTTGCAGCTAATTCGCCGTCAAGGAACTTCGGAAAAACTCACTGTACAATTCAAAACCTTCAAGGAGTTTCTACCAACATATACATGAATGTGATAACAAGCAGACTGAAGCTTTTGACAGTGTTAAAGTTTGGGGGTTAAAATTTGATTATAAGTTCAATGGGAAGGAGCATACGACAAAACTACTGAAACACTTAATTCTATCTTTGCAATGAAAATATTGTAAGACACAGGTGAGGTGAAAGTAAAATATCTGTCACATTTTGCTTCTTTCAATTCCATTGTGTCATACGGTATGGTTTTTTGGGGTAACTCATCAAACCAAAATAAATATTTCCTGGTCGAAAAGCGTCTAATTCGAATTTTTTGTCGTGTTGCTTCATGATCTTGTAGAAATCTCTTCAAATAACTGGGTGTATCAATGCTTCACAGAATATTTATTGTTTAATGAAATTTATCATCAGCAACACACTTCTCTTTCCTAGCACCAGATAAGTCTAGGGAATCAGTACCAGAATTACGAACGGTAGTCATTCACTTTGGTCTGGAAAGGTGCCCATTATTCAAGATCTCACAGGTCCAATAACTCGTTATGAAATGTAAAAGAGTTAAGCTGTTAACAATGTAGACCAGAAGAGCAGCATAAATGATTTATTGACTGCCGATTCCTATTCTACTGATGAATTCCTAACCACAACTAATTCGTGTATATATGACATAATATGAATCCTATGTAACACCTGAACTCGGGGTACAGTAATGCGAGCAGTGTCGGTAAACCGAGAAAACTGTTTCTGTTTTTGACGATACTTATCTGCAGTCACCCTGGTATTATTGGCATTATCTTACGCATCTTCATATGCATACATTTAAACGTTTGTGATAATCTTTTAAGTGATATGTGAATGGAAAAACTTTTTTTCACTTTCTCCACTTTCTTGAGGAGTATCTCACTTAGGATCCGTGGAACGTTCAAATGGTTCAAATGGCTCTGGGCACTATGGGACTTAACATCTGTGGTCATCAGTCCCCTAGAACTTGTAACTACTTAAACCTAACTAACCTAAGGACTAACCGAGGCAGGATTCGAACCTGCGGCCGTAGCAGTCCCGCGGTTCCGGACTGAGCGCCTAGAACCGCTAGACCACTGCGGCCGGCGATCCGTGGAAGAATCATTAGCATATCACTTACTTGTTTTTGAATGATGTATTTTTGATTTCCTGACGTGTTCCATATCTTAGATCGTCTACGGAACGAACAGTGTATTAATGTTATCTAACTGATCTTGGTGACAATGACTCGCTCTGTCTTGAGGAACTAAGAAACAAGATCCTATGGCGAAACGTGTGGTGGATTTCGTGTCGAGATCGTTACAGTAGATACTATTCTGGCAGAGTTTGGTACATGGAGGGACTGCGTCGACGCTTTGTTCCAGTTAAGCAGTCGGGAGGCGTGCGGGTTAATGACCCTGTGTCGTTCTCACACGTTGGAGCGCTGGCCTACAGGAATTCTCCCACCTGAGCAGACAATGGTGCGCATTTGGAGCTGCACACTGCAATGTCATCCGACTCTTCTGTAGCGCCGTGCTGTGTGCGCGATTCACGTTTCCGTTGCAACTGCGGACACAGCTCTCGCCAGCTGCTACGTAATTAGGTCACACGTCTTCTCGTTCGTCCTCCCGTTTTTATTTCTGTTACTGCTTCTTCGGTGCACAATCATCATCAGTGTTCTGCCTAAAGGTAGGTTTTCACATGGTAGTTCTCCAGGCAGTCCGGCCTTCTGCCAGCCTCTTCAGGTCTGCATAATTTCCTCTTTCCTTTATGTCGTCTATCACATTGTATCTCCTTCTTCCTCTCAGTCTTCTCCCACAAACCAATCCTTCCAAAGTATCTACTAGCAAGCACTCCCTTCTCAATGAATGTCCCGATGCACAAATTGAACGATAAAGGCGAAGACTGCATCCCCGTGTTACATTCTTCTTAATCCGAGCACTTCGCTCTTGGTCTCCTGGTCTGATTGTTCGCTCCTGAGTCTGTACACATTGCACTCTGATGTGACAAAAGTCATCGTATACCTCCCAATATCGTGTCGGATCTTCTTTTGCCCGGCGTAATGCAGCAGCTCGACGTGCCTTGGATTGAAAAAATGGTTCAAATGGTTCTGAGCACTATGGGACTTAACTTCTGAGGTCATCAGTCCCCTAGAACTTAGAACTACTTAAACCTAACTATCCTAAGGACATCACACACATCCATGCTCGAGGCAGGATTCGAACCTGCGACCGTAGCGGTCGCGCGGCTCCAGACTGTAGCGCCTAGAACCGCTCGGCCACTCCGGCCGGCCCTTGGATTGAACACGTGACTGGAAGTGCCCTGCAGAAGTACTGAGCCCCGCTGCCTCTACAGCCGTCCTTAATCGAGAAAGTGTTGCCGGTGCAGGATTTTGCGTAAGATCTGATCACTCGACTATTCCCCACGGGATTCATGTCGGACGATTTCCGTGGCCAAATGAATAACTCGAAATGTCCAGAATGTTCTTCAACCCAATCGAAAATAACTGTGGCCCGATGTCATGGGGCATTGTAATCGAGAAAAATGCCATCGTTATTTGGGAACATGAAGTCCATGAACGGCTGTAAATGGTCAATGATCGGTACATTTGGACCAGAGCACCCAGTCTATTCCATGTAAACACAACCCACACCATTATGGAGCCACCACGAGCAGTACCTTGTTCACAACCTTGGTCGATGGCTTTGTGGAGTCTGCGCCACACTCGAACCCTACCATCGGCTCTTCCCAATTGAAATCGGGTCTCATCTGACCAGGCCACGGTTTTCCATTCATCTAATGTCCAATGATACGGTCATGAGGTCAGGAGAAGCGCTGCAGGAGATGTCGTGCTTTTAGCAAAGGTACTCTTTCGGTCGTCTGCTGCCATAACCCGTTAAAGTCAAATTTTTACACACTGTCCTAACGATACATTCGTCGTACGTCCCAAACTGATTCCTGCGGTTATTTCACCTACTGTTCCGGTGCCTGTTGCCACTGGCAACTATATGCAAACACCCGCTGCTCGTGGCCGTTGAGTCAAGACGTTGTCCGAGGTGAGAGGGAATGTCTCAAATGTTGAAACGTCCCCTTTGGAAAATTATAAATGACTGTGCTGATACTGCCTCGGGCATGGATGTGTGTGATGTCCTTAGGTTAGGTTAGGTTTAATTAGTTCTAAGTTCTAGGTGACTGATGACCTCAGAAGTTAAGTCACATAGTGCTCAGAGCCATTTGAACCATTTTGAACTGTGCTGATAAACCTCTTACGTTATTTGATTTTCAAACAGCTGAACAAAACTAAACGTACTCAGACATTTTTCTCTTTACTTATTCTGATCATCACTAAACTGACACACAATATTTTTAGCGCAACGCAATTTGACTTTCAATAATCCCTGCAAAAGAATGGCCCTGACTAACAATAATCTATACCTTTCATGAATCACTTACCTCACAAAAATCTTCGTTACTCGAACTACTGCAATACAGCGAGCGCCAATACTGCCAGCTAAAAAGAAGATTCTAACTACTGAAGGCACTAACTACTGATAGGCACAATTAGCAAATGAAAAACTTTTATAGTGAACAAACAATGTATTTACCTCAATAGTGTTCAAAAGGCAATAAAAAGCAGTTCATGATATCCAGTCTTACAAATTTCCTTTTTCTGACGGACACACGTCCAGATCGTCCGCTCTCAAAACTCTCTTCCTACACACACCACTGCTGGCGGCTCACCTCCAACTGCGCAACGCTACGCGCTGTTCACATCCAACTGCCCAACACTACAATAGCGAATATTCCAACAATGCAAACCAGTCACAGATTGCACACAGCACAGCCAGTGATTTTCATACAGAGCGCTACGTGGCGCTACCAACATAAAAACCTAAACAGCCTGCTTACAATGTGGTATTCTCGAACCTGTGGATTTCGAAATACGGTATTTCCTAATGATTTCGAAAATCGAATGTCCCATGCGTCTAGCTCCAATTATCATTCCGCGTTCAAAATTTGTCAATTCCAGCTGTGCGGCCACAATCACTTTTCACGTGAATGATCTGAGTACAAATGACAGCTCCGCCAATACGCTGTCCTTTGTACCTTGAGTTCGCGATACTACCAGTATCTGTAAATGTGCATATCGCTATCTCATGACTGTTACCACCTCAGTGTATATCAGCCCTCTTTCCCTGTAATTCAATTTTCCTCAAAATTTCTGACATCTCGCACAATTTTAAGTTGTAAAACGCTTTTTCTAGGTCGACAAATTCTATGAGCTTGTGTTGATTTTATGGTACTTCAGTCTTGTTTCCATCATCAAGCACAAAGTCAGACCTACCTCTCTGGTGACTTTATCTTTCCTAAAGCCAAACTAATCGTCATCTAAATGAAATGGCTCCAAGCACTATGGGACGAGGCCGGCTAGTCGTCATCTAACACATTCTCAATTTCCTTTCCATTCTCCTGTATATTATTCTTCTATAACGTTGTAACAACCTTGAAATTGTTCTTAAAGTGATAGTGACGAGTCACAGAACTGCTTACGGTCACGTTCCTTAGTAAAAATACTCCGTCTTCTACCAAAAAATGCTGGAAGAAAAAGCGCCCTTCGGGAAGTCATTGAACTACCGACTCTATCTTCCTTTTGGTAGTCCTATTGTCTCGTCTTCCTTTGGTTTCATAACGGCACCAACACAACGGCAAAGCAGCCAAAGTTGCAAATTTCATTTTTATTTATTTGATGACTAGTTTCGGTTCACGACCCATTTTCAAATCATCTGTGTGCTCTGTAACTGTTCATTTGAACTTCGTTATGTATCTGTTTCTTATCTTGACAAGATTCTTATATTTTGAGAAATACCATTTTGGCTAACTGGATGCTCTGAATACGGGTCCCAACCAGAAACTAGTCATCAAGTAAATAAAAGTGAAATTTGTGGCTTTCACCGTTTTTCCGTTGTACTGGGTAACACAAGTTCCTGCTCTGTAATTACTCCATCATGCTCGAAGGTCGTTGTAAGGCTGTGTTTGACGCGGGAGACAGCATCGCGTCATTCGCGATCAATGTGACAGCCATTCCCTTTTCTGGTTGTGCACTTCGTTGATCATTTTATCAGTACCAAGTTCCCTACTGATCTCATGATTTCTAACTACATCGCCAGTTGTAGAAAAGAATTCGGTCTTGCCCCAGGGAAATTTTTTAGTCGACAGTCTTCTGATTGCTTTGACGCGGCCTGCCATGAATTCCTCTCCTGTGTCAACCTCTTCCTCTCAGAGTGGCACTTGCAACCTACATCCTCAATTCCTTGATGTACGTACTCCAATTTCCGTCTTTCCCTACAGTTTTTAACCTTTACAGGTCCCCCTAGCAGCAACGAAGTTATTCCCTGATGTCTTAACACATGTCCTATCATCATGTCCCTTCTTCTTGTCAATGTTTTCCATGTATTCCTTTCTTCAATGATTCTGCGGAGAACCTCCTCATTCCTTATCTTATAGTTCAGAATGGTTCAAATGGCTCTGAGCACTATGGGACTTAACATCTGAGGTCATCAGTCCCCTAGAACTTAGAACTACTTAAACCTAACTAACCTAAACACATCACAACGACGAACCTGGGTACACAAATGGCAAAACGTCATTTTTTCGGATGAATCCATTTTCTGTTTACAGCATCATGATGGTCACATCCATTTTGGCGACATCGCAGATGATGCTGTAATTTACCGCCTAGTAAGGTCATCCGAAGACCAGTATCAGTTGCAAAGCGATTTAGAAAAGATTGCTGTATGGTGTGGCAGGTGGCAGTTGACGCTAAATAACGAGAAGTGTGAGGTGATCCACATGAGTTCCAAAAGAAATCCGTTGGAATTCGATTACTCGATAAATAGTACAATTCTCAAGGCTGTCAATTCAACTAAGTACCTGGGTGTTAAAATTACGAACAACTTCAGTTGGAAAGACCACCTAGATAATATTGTGGGGAAGGTGAGCCAAAGGTTGCGTTTCATTGGCAGGACACTTAGAAGATGCAACAAGTCCACTAAAGAGACAGCTTACACTACACTCGTTCGTCCTGTGTTAGAATATTGCTGCGTGGTGTGGGATCCTTACCAGGTGGGATTGACGGAGGACATCGAAAGGGTGCAAAAAAGGGCAGCTCGTTTTGTATTATCACGTAATAGGGGAGAGAGTGCGGCAGATATGATACGCGAGTTGGGATGGAAGTCATTAAAGCAAAGACGTTTTTCGTCGCGGCGAGATATATTTACGAAATTTCAGTCACCAACTTTCTCTTCCGAATGCGAAAATATTTTGTTGAGCCCAACCTACATAGGTAGGAATGATCATCAAAATAAAGTAAGAGAAATCAGAGCTCGAACAGAAAAGTTTAGGTATCGTTTTTCCCGCGCGCTGTTCGGGAGTGGAATGGTAGAGAGATAGTATGATTGTGGTTCGATGAACCCTCTGCCAAGCACTTAAATGTGAGTTGCAAAGTAATCATGCAGATGTAGATGTAGATGTAGATGCGGTGAACGCACACTGGAAGCGTATTCGTCATCGCCATACTGGCGTATGACCCGGCGTGATGGTATGGGGTGCCATTGGTTACACGCCTCGGTCATCTCTTGTTAACACTGACGGCACTTTGAAAAGTGGACGTTACATTTCAGATGTGTTACGACCCGTGGCTCTACCCTTCATTCGATCCCTGCGAAACCCTACATTTCAGCAGGATAATGCACGACCGCATGTTGCAGGTCCTGTACGGGCCTTTCTGGATACAGAAAATGTTCGACTGCTGCCCTGGCCAGCACATTCTACAGATCTCTCACCAATTGAAAACGTCTGGTCAATGGTGGCCGAGCAACTGGCTCGTCACAATACGCCAGTCACTACTCTGCAGGGGCAGCTGTACCTGTACACGCCATCCAACCTCTGTTTGATTCCAGGCGTATCAAGGCCGTTATTACGGCCAGAGGTGGTTGTTCTGGGTACTGATTTCTCTGGATCTATGCACCCAAAATATAATCACATGTCAGTTCTTCAAATGGATCAAATGGCTCTGAGCTATGCTACTTAACTTCGGAGGTCATCAGTCGCCTAGAACTTAGAACTAATTAAACCTAACTAACCTAAGGACATGACACACATCCATGACCGAGGCAGGATTCGAACCTGCGAGCGTAGCGGTCGCGCGGTGGTCCATGTTGTTGAGAAGAAATTTAATTAGTGAGTAAACGTGCTGTGAGGCTGTTGTAAGAATTCCAAATCTTTTAAAAAGATGCCTACAAGATGTGCGACTATGAACCCCACACACTATTCTAACCGCTTTCTTTTGAGCAGGGAATACTTTTTGTTTAAATGTTGAGCTACCCCAAAATATTATTCCGTATGACATCAGAGAGTGAAAGTATGCAAAGTATGTTTGCTTACTAATTTCTATATCCTCAAAATTGACAATTATTCTGATTGTAAAAGCTAGTCACTTTAGAAGATCCAAAATATGAATTTTACAAAAAAATGGCTCTGAGCACTATGGGACTCAACTGCTGAGGTCATTAGTCCCCTAGAACTTAGAACTAGTTAAACCTAACTAACCTAAGGACATCACAAACATCCATGCCCGAGGCAGGATTCGAACCTGCGGCCGTAGCGGTCCTGCGGTTCCAGACTGCAGCGCCTTTAACCGCACGGCCACTTCGGCCGGCTGAATTTTACAATTAAGATTCTCATCTATAGGTACTCCCAAAAACTTAGTATGCTCTATCCTGTCTACTGACTTCTGTTGATGTGTTACATTTATTGAAGGATTCTCCTCTGTTCCGGTCTTCCCACATTCCACGTCTCACTACCATCTAATGTTGTGCTGCAAAAGTACGTTCTCAGACATTTCTTCCTCAAGTTGAGGCCTGTCTTTGATGCTAGCAGATTTCTTAGCCATGAATGCATTCTTTGCCTGTGCTTGTCTGGTTTTTATGTCCTCCTTGCTCCATCCGTCATGGGTTATTTTGCTGCCTAGGTAGCAGAATTTCTTAACTCTATTTACTTCGTGATCACCTATCCTGACGTTAAGTTTATCTCTGTTCTCATTTCTGCTACTTCTCATTACTTTCGGCTTTCTTCGATTTTCTCTCAGTCCATTCTCTGTACTCATTAAACTGTTTATTCCATTCAGCAGATCCTATAATTCCTCTTCACTTTCACTGAGGATAACAATGTCATCAGTGAATCTTACCATTGTTATCTTTTCACCTTGAATTTTAATTCCACTCTTGGACCTTCCTTGTATTTCCGTCATTGCTTCGTCGATTTATAGACTGAACAGTGGGGGAGTAAGACTATACCCGTCTTACATCCATATCTTCTCAGAATTTCGAACATTTGCATCATTTGATATTGTCGAACGCTTTTCCAGGTCGACAAATGTATCAAAGGTCTTGCTTTTTCTTTAGTCTTGTTTCCATTATCAGGTCCCGAGTTCGTGTCTCGGTCGGGCACACAGTTTTACTCTGCCAGGTAGCTTGACATGGACCCCTCCCTACCTTTCTGCTGTACTGGATATCGGTCACTGCGGAAATCCCAGATTTAGTTGAGACAGTGTGGCGTACGACAGCTTGCTGGAAGTGAATACGACATCTTTCGCCATACCCATCGTTCTACGGAATTACAAAGTTTTCCTTCACGTTAAGATCCACTACGCCGTTGTTTTTTCTGTCTTGAATGTGAAAGGGCCGTTAACCTCGCTGTTCCTCAAAGCTCGAAATCTGTCGTGTTTTGAATGTGTCGCGGGTTTATTCTGATCAAATCCGACGTTGTGTGTTTTGTTGTGATATTCGCTTAGAAAGCTTACTCATCACCGAACGTTATATTTTTCTTTACCACATATCTTCATCCAACTAATTTAATAATGGGACGCAAAACTCTTTGCAATAAATTTTATGCGTGTCTCTTAGGTTTTGAAACGCTGGCATAGGTTTTGAGACGCAAACGGTTCCTCATTTCGCGCGCGACGGGCGCTGATAACCTCGCTGTTGTGCGCCCTAAAACACTAATCATCATCATCATCATTTCGCGCCGTACTGTCGCATGCCCAATGTAGCGAACAAAATGAAGACAGCGCCGAAGACATAGAACTTCGGTCATTGCGATTGGAGACTCATCTACAAACACTGAAGCAGTGCCTGGTGTGCCCTGGGATAGCCTAATAGCACCATTGCTGTTCAAGTTACTTTAATGGCTTAGCGGGCAACACTATTTGCTGCCTCCAGCTTTTTGGAGATGTGTAGTTATCTTTGATCAAATTAGGCCTATATTCGGTAAAAATTTCATTAAGATGCGATTGCATTTCGACAAAATACACTCCTGGAAATGGAAAAAAGAACACATTGACACCGGTGTGTCAGACCCACCATACTTGCTCCGGACACTGCGAGAGGGCTGTACAAGCAATGATCACACGCACGGCACAGCGGACACACCAGGAACCGCGGTGTTGGCCGTCGAATGGCGCTAGCTGCGCAGCATTTGTGCACCGCCGCCGTCAGTGTCAGCCAGTTTGCCGTGGCATACGGAGCTCCATCGCAGTCTTTAACACTGGTAGCATGCCGCGACAGCGTGGACGTGAACCGTATGTGCAGTTGACGGACTTAGAGCGAGGGCGTATAGTGGGCATGCGGGAGGCCGGGTGGACGTACCGCCGAATTGCTCAACACGTGGGGCGTGAGGTCTCCACAGTACATCGATGTTGTCGCCAGTGGTCGGCGGAAGGTGCACGTGCCCGTCGACCTGGGACCGGACCGCAGCGACGCACGGATGCACGCCAAGACCGTAGGATCCTACGCAGTGCCGTAGGGGACCGCACCGCCACTTCCCAGCAAATTAGGGACACTGTTGCTCCTGGGGTATCGGCGAGGACCATTCGCAACCGTCTCCATGAAGCTGGGCTACGGTCCCGCACACCGTTAGGCCGTCTTCCGCTCACGCCCCAACATCGTGCAGCCCGCCTCCAGTGGTGTCGCGACAGGCGTGAATGGAGGGACGAATGGAGACGTGTCGTCTTCAGCGATGAGAGTCGCTTCTGCCTTGGTGCCAATGGTGGTCGTATGCGTGTTTGGCGCCGTGCAGGTGAGCGCCACAATCAGGACTGCATACGACCGAGGCACACAGGGCCAACACCCGGCATCATGGTGTGGGGAGCGATCTCCTACACTGGTCGTACACAGCTGGTGATCGTCGAGGGGACACTGAATAGTGCACGGTACATCCAAACCGTCATCGAACCCATCGTTCTACCATTCCTAGACCGGCAAGGGAACTTGCTGTTCCAACAGGACAATGCACGTCCGCATGTATCCCGTGCCACCCAACGTGCTCTAGAAGGTGTAAGTCAACTACCCTGGCCAGCAAGATCTCCGGATCTGTCCCCCATTGAGCATGTTTGGGACTGGATGAAGCGTCGTCTCACGCGGTCTGCACGTCCAGCACGAACGCTGGTCCAACTGAGGCGCCAGGTGGAAATGGCATGGCAAGCCGTTCCACAGGACTACATCCAGCACCTCTACGATCGTCTCCATGGGAGAATAGCAGCCTGCATTGCTGCGAAAGGTGGATATACACTGTACTAGTGCCGACATTGTGCGTGCTCTGTTGCCTGTGTCTATGTGCCTGTGGTTCTGTCAGTGTGATCATGTGATGTATGTGACCCCAGGAATGTGTCAATAAAGTTTCCCCTTCCTGGGACAATGAATTCACGGTGTTCTTATTTCAATTTCCAGGAGTGTATGTGTCTAATGCAAAGACGACTAGGGTGTCATGTTATGCATATATTTAGAAGTACAGTTTGTAGCGATATTAAGTAGAGCGACTGCATCGGGTCAGTTATAGGTAAAGCAAATGGCAGGCTGCGATTTATTGATTGCGTACAACGAGGAAAAGACAGGAAAAGATAAATGCCACACCTGCCGCTCTGGAGATGTGTATTACGCGGTAGCTGTGACTTGACAGACTTCCTTAATAAACGAATGGATACTTGTCTCCAGAACAAAACAAACCACAAGAAAGGACCGCCGTATTGATGCACCAAACACTCTGTTACCCCCCCCCCCCCTCCATCTGCGCTCACCACGTGAGAGCAAGTAATGGACTCCCTCCAACATTCTGTGTCACCCCGCACGATTGGTCGGAGGCTATCAGCGGCAACACTACCAGTTACCGTCCTATGAGTAGACTGCCATAACGTAAATGACTGCGTCTGGAATGGTGCCGTGAGCGGAAAGCACGGGCTGCTGCTGATCTGAGTCCCATTGTCTTCAGCGATGAATGCAGTGTGTTCGCAAAACAGACTGAACACAAAACACTTGTACAGTGCATACTTTATCACTGCTGTGGTTTGTGGGACCCATATTAGATCACTCTAATAGGAGGCACTGAGTATATACGAGAAAGAGCGCTGCAAACAGTCACAGGCTTTTTCGACAAGCCAAAGACCCTGTGCGAGATGTTGGAATATTTAAACTGGAAGACAATCGGAGCGAGGCGCTGTACATCTCGCAAGTATGTCGATTGAAAACTTCAAGAACCGTCTCTAAGGGCAGAAACCAGACACATTCTTCAGCCCCCTACCCGTATCCATCCCGCAGAGACTGCGCAGGAAAAATTAGACAAAAAACAGTTCGCACAGAGACGTACAATCAATAAAATTGCCACGATCCATCCGTTAACAGAACGGGGAAAATGTTAATATATGGCAAGATCAAAAGTATCCTCTGCCACACACTTTGGAGTGGTTCGCAGAGTGATGATGTTGATATGGGTTATATCATTCAACAGTCACGGATGTGCTTAATGGCTGTTCCAAACAAAACACTTATGCCACTATTAGAGGGCTATTGAGGGAGTCAATGGTAGATGGGACGAAATTGCCTTGTTTGGTTGTTGCAGACATCGATTCTTTTATTATTATTATTATTATTATTATTACATTGCCCGACAGAAAAAGTGAAACACTCAGAAGACATGGTCAGATGTCACCATACCTCCGTATATTCACACATCGTCAGTGAGTATGTAAATGATTAGAGTTGCAGTTTTCTGTGACAAGTAGAACGGTCACCGGAGTGCGATAGTGTTGTTCTTCAGCGCCTCACAGAGTTTGGGAAGTTCCTCAATGTGGGTTTGCTATTGGCTAGCTGGTCGAATCTCTCAATATCTAGATTAGTGAGACATTCCGATTGGAGAGTGGCCCAGTGTTGGAGGGCATGGGCAAGTGAGGATAGCCGTACTTGTCATCAAGGTCCTGGTCGACGTCTGACCATTACAAGAGAGGATCGCCGTATTGATGCACAAAGCACATCGTAACCCCTTCACATCGGCGCCTGCCATCCGATAACAAGTAATGGTCTCACTGTAACATTGTGTGTCATCCATCACCATTGTTAGAAGACTAGCAGCAGCCGGAGTTCGGAATTAACGCCACATGTGTAGACTGGTATTAACATCGCAACGTAAACGGTGCGTTTGGAATGGTGCATTGACCAGAAAGAATGGACTGTTGCCTAACGGCGTGCTATTGTCTTCAGTGATGAATTGCGATTCCCCACTTTTCCACATGACCATCGCCATCGAACACGGTGGAGACCTGGGGAATTGTCCCATTCTTCCTATACTTTGGAGAGGCAGAGTGCTGTTTCCTCCTGGCATCATGGTGTGTGGAGCAATCGGATATTACTTAAGATCACGATTAGTAGTGTTTGAGAGAAATCTACAACAGTAAGTCATGGACATCGTGCGTCCGAATATACTACCTCTCATGAGACAGTATCGTGGTACCATTTTTCAACAGGACAATACTCGTCCACACATGGCGCGTGTCACTATGAACTGTGTGTTGAACGTTGAAGTACTCTGGTGGCCAGGAAGGCCCTCCAATCTGTCCCCAATAGAACATATTTGGAGTGTGGAACCAGCTAGGTCGTCAACTCCATCCAAGAACCATTATTGAAGATATCAAGGACCAACTGCAGCAGTTTTGGGCCAGCTTAACTCGGACAGAATATAGTGGCTGTATGATACCCTTCGCAATCAAATCGGTGCACTGATACAGGCTAAAGGTGGTGAAAAGTCATATTGACAAGTGGGCTTATACTGTCAAGTTTGTAAGGTGGCTATAATTCCGCACCTTACAAGCACTCATCCACATACTTTGCCGTGATCAACAACCACAATTAGGTATCATGTGTTAGGTTGTACATCGGGTATATGAATATATACAGGAGACTGACTTTGTCACGCTTGCTTTGTAAATAATTGTTAACGCTTATTGCATGAAAGGTCATGGGGTGACTTTATTATCAGAACAGCGTAATGAATGATTGCCTATACTAGTAGAGGTTGGAACGTCAGTGGAGATGGCAGGCAGAAATCAAGCTCTGGGTGGAAGGCCCGCAAAGGTGTTAATCTTGCTTAAAAACAGGAAGTAGCTAGACGGAGGTCGTGGCACGTGAGCTCTAGAGCACAATAGGGTGACGGCCGGCCGCTATTGTAGCAGGACCGGAGGGATAACTGGGAACTCTGCAAATCTTGGGCACAGGTGAGAGGAACAAAGAAGCGGCACCTCAGAAACTACGTCGGCTGGGTTATTTCCAAAGATTTTTACTCAGAAGCGTACCATTGTAAGCGCTGGACGACAAAAGACTAAAATATGGTTGGTCGGCGTTCGGAAGAATCAGTAGAGAGGGAGAATATACCGTGGTTTCGGGAATATGATTCGTTTTCGCAATTACGAAGGTGGGGAGCCGAGCCTTGCTGGGAAGCGAGCACTGGAGAGACGAGGTCTTCCGATGTGAGCGCCCATGTGTGACGATCGCTCGGTATCAGCTTTGTTGGTACAGACAAGACTTGCTGTCTTTGCTCTCAAGAGAGTTTATAGTTAGAACGGTTAGGCACTGTAATGTTGCGAACCTATACGATTCTGGACTTCACCTCCAGATTGGAAGTCGTTGTTGAGTTCGCAGCGTTCAGTAATTGAGAGCTCTTCTTCTGCCTATACTTGCGTTGAGAAGAGAACTCCGTCCTTGTGGCTGGGAGTTCTCATTTCTAGTCTGTAGAACACAGAGAGGAGAAGACAAAAATGGTTCAAATGGCTCTGAGCACTATGGAACTTAACATCTGAGGTCATTAGTCCCCTAGAACTTAGAACTACTTAAACCTAACTAACCTAAGGACATCACACACATCCATGGCCGAGGCAGGATTCGAACCTGCGACCGTAGCGGTCGCGCGGTTGCAACTGTAGCGCCTAGAACCGCTCGGCCACGGCGGCCGGTTGAGGAGAAGACAGTTTTATAGTATATTAGTCATAGGACCGCCTTCTGCCGTCCTAGTCTTTGAAAGACTTTATTTGTGGCTGGAGTTTTTCCATGGTCACAGACGAGTACGAGAACCACCACTTCGACACACCGGACGCAGTACATACGGTGATATCGCAAATTGCTTCGGCTTATTAGGGCTATAAAGCTAAACAGCTGTGATCACGTTAGTTTATCTCCACTGAGGTTCCACACCACCATAGATCATCTTTGAAAGTAGCGTCTTCTAGTGTTTGGTACGTAGATGATGTCAGTCATTTCGCGTTAGTGATATTAGACCGTGCAGTCATAATAAGGGGCAGAGTTGGGCAGTTGATTAATAATTTAAGTTAGGAAATATTCACAATTGTACTTAAAGGGTTGATTTTAATCTGTGATAAATATTTATTGAACAACAATGTTTATCATTTAGTAGTATTAGTTGCCTTCATCATTCATTTATGTTTAGATTGTAATTTATATGTAAAAAAGAGCATTAAGAGATCCTGAGAGCTGCTTCAGGGGGTTGTCAGACAGGGCCAAATCATCATTTTAGCACCCGCCTGGAGTAGCATCTTGGAAGTTGTTTATCAATTTGTTTCGATCCATTAATCACTGAAATAACAACCCCTCTCAGCCCCTGAGATTTCATTTAGTTCCGTCTTCCCCTTGTGGGTGCCTTACTTTTTGTGTCAGGCAGTGTAAATACCTAGGGATTACAACTTCAAACATCTTAAATAGGATCCATCACATAGAAAATGTTGTGTGGAAGGCGAACCAAAGACCGCATTTTATCGTCACAACACTAGAAGATACAAGAAATCTACTAAAGAAATGACCTATACGCTACGAATTTTCTTCCTCTTCTGGAGTTTTGTTGCGCAGTATGTGATCCTTACCATACAGACTTGAGGGACGACATCAAAGAGTTCAAAGACACGCAGTTCATTTCCTATTATCGTGAAATGGGGAGGAGGATGTCACGGATATGGCATGCTAGTTTAGGTGGCGGTCATTAAAGGCGTATTTCGTTGCGACCAGATTTTTCTCGAAGTTTCATTCATCAAGACTCTCCTCCGAATGTGAGAATATTGCGTTGACTCCACCTACATAGAAATGACCGCCGTAATAAAATAAATCAGAGCTCGCAGGAAAGGTTCAGGTGTTAATTTTTGCCACATGCTACTCGAGACTGGAACGGTCAAGAAATAGTCCGTCACTGGTTCTATGAACCATTTACCAAGCACTTTAGTGTGATTCGCAGAGTAATCGTGAAGATGTAGAAGTATACAACGAAGTAGGTGAGAATGGCAACAAGGTTTTTTTGTCCGTTGATGCTGGTGCTACTGCCAGCAACTTGTTAGATCTCGGCACCAGCAGCGACCTCCAGGCTACAGTAGCGCACGAAAGCGTTATAGTCCGCTGCTGGCGTGCGCACTCGAGTAGAGCAGAAACGCTACACAGCGGCAGGTACATTGTGCAACGCGGATGCGGCAGCTTAGGCAGTTGCTACGCTCTGAATGCATCTGAGCTGGACGTGTCTTACAGACTACCAGCTATGTACAGAGAAGACTTTTCACAACTAAACGTACATCTGTAACCAGAAAGACACCGAAAAGTGTGTGACAAAGGATACAGAGCGTACTGCCCTCACTTCCCGTTTCCTGTCGCAGTCGTGAATATTTCGCCGGAAGACCGATCGTTTGTGAGCATCATGTGCAACACCTACAACCATCCGTACGTACCTCTTTACACTCCAAAATTTCTATAACTTCAATCTACATCTACATTTATACTCCGCAAGCCACCCAACGGTGTGTGGCGGAAGGCACTTTACGTGCCACTGTCTTTACCTCCCCTTCCTGTTCCAGTCGCGTATGGTTCGCGGGAAGAACGACTGCCGGAAAGCCTCCGTGCGCGCTCGAATCTCTCTGATTTTACATTCGTGATCTCCTCGGGAGGTGTAAGTAGGGGGAAGCAATATATTCGATACCTCATCCAGAAACGCACCCTATCGAAACATGGACAGCAAGCTACACCGCGATGCAGAGCGCCTCTCTTGCAGAGTCTGCCACTTGAGTTTGCTAAACATCTCCGTAATGCTATCACGCTTATCAAATAACCCTGTAACGAAACGCGCCGCTCTTCTTTGGATCTCCTCTATCTCCCCTGTCAACCCGATCTGGTACGGTTCCCACACTGTTGAGCAATACTCAAGTATAGGTCGAACGAGTGTTTTGTAAGCCACCTCCTTTGTTGATGGACTACATTTTCTAAGGACTCTCCCAGTTAGTCTCAACCTGGCACCCGCCTTACCAACAATTAATTTTATATGATCATTCCAGTTCAAATCGTTCCGTACGCATACTCCCAGATATTTTACAGAAGTAACTCCTACCAGTGTTTGTTCCGCTATCATATAATCATACAATAAAGGCTCCTTCTTTCTATGTACTCGCAATACATTACATTTGTCTATGTTAGGGTCAGTTGCCACTCCTTGCACCAAGGGCCTATCCGCTGTAGATCTTCCTGCATTTCGCTGCAATTTTCTAATGCTGCAACTTCTCTGTATACTACAGCATCATCCGCGAAAAGTCGCATGGAACTTCCGACACTATCTACTAGGTCATTTATATATATTGTGAAATGTTGGTCGTTTCACTGTGCGTATCATTATTATTACTTGCAATTACCAACATATCGCATTAGAGAACATGCACCTATGTGGGATGTTTGTTTTAACTTGAGACAACTAAATATCTCGACAACAACGTATCATATGAAAAAAACGTTCTAGGTGAAAAGTTAACAGGTATTAGCAAAGCGGATATCTCTCTGTGCTACAAGTGGTCACCTCTCAACAACCCGTCCTGCGTGGTAGGGTTCAACTTTGTATTTTCAAATTGGAAATACCCTCCCCCATTTGTATTGCATATTTGCAATTGTACGCCAAAAATGCGTACAGTTTAATCAAACTATTGTTTCTTATTCATGGGAGATGGCGCTGTAATCAACAAAAATCAAGTGTGGCTGTTATTGCTGCCGGCCGCTGTGCCCGAGTGGTTCTAGGCGCTACAGTCCGGAACCGCGCTGCTGCTACGGTCGGAGGTCCGTATCCTGCCTCGGGCATGGATGTGTGTGATGTCCTTAGTTTAGTTGGGTTTAAGTAGTTCTAAGTCTAGGGGACTGATGACCTCAGATGTTAAGTCCCAAAGTCCTTAGAGCCATTTCTACCATTTGAAGCTGTTTTTGCAACAAGTAACCGACACATTTGAATCTACGCTTTACTTGCGGCGTAAATCTAAACTTTTGTGTTCGAACGTTTGTACTTATGTTCACACGGTACTTCAGTATTGCAAATGTGAATGTACAGTACAAATAATATGGCTAGAGATTGACATTTCTGGAAATAAGCTCTTTGTATGGTACCGTAGTTTTCTGTTCCCTACGGGGTTGATTGTGGTGAGTAGCCAAATAATAGTGGTGTTTGATTTCGGTAGCTGCCCTCGAAGTCCGCTATCAGGAGTGGTGTGTGTTTCCATCCTACCGCCGTAACCCTCGCTCGGGCCACTGTGCGGCTACCGGCAGAATATAAACCACAACCATAGTAATAAGGCAACATGTCATAGTGACAAGTGCACCTGCCATGGATACTCACCGAAATCAAGTGCCCCAAAGGTGAGAGCTCAGGGACTCGCCGGAATCAAGCTTCCTGATGGGAACAGGAAACATCGTTGTTCCTGATCACGCTAAACGTAGTTTCTAACCAGACATTGAAACGGCGAACCGTATTGTACTGTACAATCGTATTTGCAACGTTACAGAAATTTCGAACATAAATACCAACCGTTAGAGCACAAAGGTTTGCGTTTACATCGTAAATGAAATGAAGAATCAAATGTGCCGGTCCATAACAGGTAAAACAGGCACAGTTGACATTTGTCGATTACAGCGTTGTCTACTACGACTGAAAGACAATAGTTTCAGTTAACCGTACGTATTTTGTAGCGTAGAATCCGACTATGCAATAAAACTAGTAATGTGGTGGTCAGTTGTAGTGCTGTTCTAATATTACAGGGTGTTTCAAAAATGACCGGTTTATTTGAAACGGCAATAAAAACTAAACGAGCAGCGATAGAAATACACCGTTTGTTGCAATATGCTTGGGACAACAGTACATTTTCAGGCAGACAAACTTTCGAAATTACAGTAGTTACAATTTTCAACAACAGATGGCGCTGCGGTCTGGGAAACTCTATAGTACGATATTTTCCACATATCCACCATGCGTAGCAATAATATGGCGTAGTCTCTGAATGAAATTACCCGAAACCTTTGACAACGTGTCTGGCGGAACGGCTTCACATGCAGATGAGATGTACTGCTTCAGCTGTTCAATTGTTTCTGGATTCTGGCGGTACACCTGGTCTTTCAAGTGTCCCCACAGAAAGAAGTCACAGGGGTTCATGTCTGGCGAATAGGGAGGCCAATCCACGCCGCCTCCTGTATGTTTCGGATAGCCCAAAGCAATCACACGATCATTGTAATATTCATTCAGGAAATTAAAGACGTCGGCCGTGCGATGTGGCCGGGCACCATCATGCATAAACCACGAGGTGTTCGCAGTGTCGTCTAAGGCAGTTTGTACCGCCACAAATTCACGAAGAATGTCCAGATAGCGTGATGCAGTAATCGTTTCGGATCTGATCAATGGGCCAATGATTCCTTTGGAAGAAATGGCGGCCCAGTCCAGTACTTTTTGAGGATGCAGGGACGATGGGACTGCAACATGGGGCTTTTCGGTTCCCCATATGCGCCAGTTCTGTTTATTGACGAAGCCATCCAGGTAAAAATATGCTTCGTCAGTAAACCAAATGCTGCCCACATGCATATCGCCGTCATCAATCCTGTGCACTATATCGTTAGCGAATGTATCTCGTGCAGCAATGGTAGCGGCGCTGAGGGGTTGCCGCGTTTGAATTTTGTATGGATAGAGGTGTAAACTCTGGCGCATGAGACGATACGTGGACGTTGGTGTCATTTGGACCGCAGCTGCAACACGGCGAACGGAAACCCGAGGCCGCTGTTGGACCACCTGCTGCACTAGCTGCGTGTTGCCCTCTGTGGTTGCCGTACGCGGTCGCCCTACCTTTCCAGCACGTTCATCCGTCACGTTCCCAGTCCGTTGAAATTTTTCAAACAGATCCTTTATTGTATCGCTTTTCGGTCCTTTGGTTACATTAAACCTCCGTTGAAAACTTCGTCTTGTTGCAACAACACTGTGTTCTAGGCGGTGGAATTCCAGCACCAGAAAAATCCTCTGTTCTAAGGAATAAACCATGTTGTCTACAGCACACTTGCACGTTGTGAACAGCACACGCTTACGGCAGAAAGACGACGTACAGAATGGCGCACCCACAGACTGCGTTGTCTTCTATATCTTTCACATCAATTGCAGCGCCATCTGTTGTTGAAAATTGTAACTACTGTAATTTCGAAAGTTTGTCCGCCTGAAAATGTACTGTGGTCCCAAGCATATTGCAACAAACGGTGTATTTCTAACGCTGCTCGTTTAGTTTTTATTGCCGTTTCAAATATACCGGTCATTTTTGAAACACCCTGTAACTTATTACCTAGAACTTTGTTTTGTCCAAAATATTAGTTAATTCCAATTAAAACCCACACCCTGCATATAATAATGAATTTGACGATTAATGTTTAAATTTAACCTCTATATCGTAGTGATTGGTGTCACTTATGCAGGTCTTTCAGACCGCCTACAAAAGCTTGAAGTAGGCAGCTCTCCACAGTACACCACATGTCTCTTCCTCCACACCACAGTAACGTGCAGCACTGTCACAATAACCCAACTTCTTCAAGATGTGGCTGTCCAATGGAAATGGAAATGAGTGTTTGGCGTCATTGGCCGGCAGGCCCCTTACGGGGCAGGTCCGGCCGCCTTGGTGCAGGTCTTATTACATTCGACGCCTCATTGGGCGACCTGCGCGCCGGATGGGGATGAAATGATGATGAAGTCAACACAACACCCAGTCCCTGAGCGGAGAAAATCCCCCACCCAGCCGGGAATCGAACCTGGGCCCCTTAGGACGGCAACCCGTCGCGCTGACCAGTCAGTTATCGAGGCGGACAGCTATCCAATGCATAATGCTAACACGTTATCCGTTTTCTGAACTCCACATCTCTCATTATGGAGGGTCGCTGACTCAATTTTTCAGGATAGCAAATGGGAAGTTGCGGTGTACAGAATGGGAAAGAAACATCGTCGCTGTCGTCCTGATGTCAGCCGATAGTGGGTGTAGCGTTACATTATGAAGTAACGTGTGTTTAGTGAGTTCAGTGATTGGTAGTAAGAAATGCATGAATAGCGTAGCACTACTTTTTTATATTATTAAATAACATCTTTGCAAAACACTATTGCACGCTAGGGAAAAACCGAGTGATCTAACACTGTTTTAAACGAAGTGGCTGTGTATTTGGGATGGTGCAGGTTTAGATTTTCATCTGCCCATCATGATTTAGGTTTTCCGTGAGTTCACTAAATTACTCCAGGCAAATGGCAGGATAGTTTGTATTGTAAGATCTCGGCCGACTACGTGTTCCATACCTGTCCAACTGGACCTGTAAGTATGTAAATGTCTGTATGTATGAGTTATGTTAGTATTGTTGGTCTCAAATTGTAGTACTACTACATGTTCAATATCCTTCGAGAAGTGTTCTAGAGATGAGTAAAACTGCTACTACCACTACTACCACATAACAGTTCAGATGCGCTTGAGCCTCTACCACTCTTGACGGAGGTGATCAGATCTTGCAACCTTCGTCGCGGAATTTAGGATTAGGCGAGCGTAGTATCTTTACTTGAATACCCAAAGCAGTATCAAGAAGGTTAGAGAAATGTCATTCTCTGACATTAAATATAGTTGCCACAAATATATAGTACCAGTGTTGCTAAATAGTAAGCACAGGGTTACATCCACCAAGAAATACGATCAGTTACTCGAAGTACATCGTCACACTCAACCCATGCATCTCGTATAATATTGTTAACAAACAAGCCCCAAACACGTATAAACAAAAGCAGACGTGACAGGCGGAGTTCGAAATCAGAGAGTTGTCATATGAATTTAAATATGAAATGGTTTAAATTTGATCACAGGTTCAATTAAGCTTCTCTTGGCTACAAAATACGTAGCATTTAGTGCCTAAATTCGCCAAGATGAGTGTTAATAAATTTTACGTTTTTCTTTAGGCTCGCAACGCCTTTTCCCGTGCAGGCAGCAGCTTTGTAGACTGAAGAAGGGACTGAAGCAGTTAGTTTTGCTGTTTATCAATGACGCAGCATTGTCAACATTTTTCATCATTTTGCGAGTTCGGCTCCGAATTACAGCTCTCTTTCCACGAACGGACGTGGAAGGATCTGAAGGTGTCACCCTCGCTGGAGCAGCATCAGACTCGTCACTCATTTTCAAAATAATGCAAATCGCTTCACAAGTCACACTCGGCATGGCGAAGTTAATCCGAAAAAAATATGGCTACGACAATATCAACATACTAGCACGCTTCCATGGAAGCTAAGGCTGGTAACGATCGGAAATGAGCGGATTTCGCTCCGAAGTAATGTTTAGCCTTCGGCCTTTATCGAAACAGCGACTCCTGTCAGTTACCGCCCCGTTCCTGTTTAGAAGGTGAACATGTAGAACATCAGACACGGGTTGCGGTTCACGGCCAATCAGAACAACTCACATTTATGGTAGTTCAGCGCGTGTTCCGTATAGCGGCGGCTTGCAAATTTCCTCACTTCAGAAAAATATTCATTTACTTTGTGAGAAATAAGAATCTGCACTGAATGAATGGGAACAAGTGTGAGTAGTATTTTACAAATAATTAGGAAAACTTTGTCGGGGTATGTGGAGCAAATACTATACTCTGTCCATCACAAGGGTAAACCTGATGTAAACAAATACAAATGCGACGGTTGGTCAGAAGCCGTAGCACACGTACACTGGTGTTGTTACGCTCTTGGAAGTAGGTCCTACTTACGTATTAGATTTGTTTTTACTTGGATACGTTAAATAAAACTTTAAGATATTCTAATGTATTAACGGCCACCAACGTTTTTCTTAATCACGCCTCAGTTATGTAGTTTTCATTTCAAAAATCGTGTACATTCACAGTCCCTGCACTGTTGTGCTCTGATTGTCGCGCTGTTAATACGCAATATGAAAATGGCTCAGGCTGCCTGCTGCCCACTAGTGAAAGACGCGTGTGGAACACGACTAAAAAGTTCAGAGAAATAGGTAGTTGCTAGCCCGGCTAGCCGTGCGGTCTAACGCACTGCTTTCCGGGCGGGAAGGCATGCCGGTCCCCGGCACCAATCCGCCCGGCGGATTAGTGTCGAGGTCCGGTGTGCCGGCCAGTCTGTGGATGGTTTTTAAGGCGGTTTTCCATCTGCCTCGGCGAATGCGGGCTGGGTCCCCTTATTCCGTCTCAGTTACACTATTCGGCGATTGCTGCGCAAACACTTTCTCCACGTACGCGTGCACCATAATTACTCTACCACACAAACATTTGGGTTATACTCGTCTGGTGTGAAACATTACCGGGGAGGTCCACTGAGGGCCGAACCGCACTATAACCCTGGGTTCGGGGTGTGACGGCGGTGGGGTGAGTGGACTGATGTAGCCTGTTGTGAACCACTGAGGGGTACGGCGGGGACGAGGACTCTCTGTCGTTTCTAGGTCCCCAGTTCCATACAATACAACAAATAAGTTCCTAATATTTTTCATAAATTTACAGAAACTAATCGGCTTTGAAGTTTTCCAACCGACTGTATTTGATACAAAAAAATGGTTCAAATGGCTCTGAGCACTATGGGACTCAACTGCTGAGGTCATTAGTCCCCTAGAACTTAGAACTAGTTAAACCTAACTAACCTAAGGACATCACAAACATCCATGCCCGAGGCAGGATTCGAACCTGCGACCGTAGCGGTCTTGCGGTTCCAGACTGCAGCGCCTTTAACCGCACGGCCACTTCGGCCGGCTGTATTTGATACAGGTGAGATACAAGTCCACGCTGGATGTATAGCAGAATCGGTAGGGTAGAATCTGGTTCATAGATCGTGGTTCAAGTCTCGTCTTGGTTTTCTTTTTTTCCGTTCGGTTTGAAATACCTGCATCCTGTAACTGTAAAATTCATCATTTTTATGAATAATGCACGTCTTCTTGTTTCTAATTACATACTGCAAACGAAACTCACGTTTTCATTTCAAATATAAATTCTTAATGATCGATATTTTATAAAAGATTGTTAATAAAAGTTACTTAAATTAAGGAAACTTAACAATGTAATTTTTTTGGGACAAAAATGAAAAACCATATACTGTTCATTTGGAGAGTGATAAGTTTTGTCCTAGAAACATGAAAAGCAATCAGTTTCACAGCTTCGAGCACACCAAAAACATGCTGCATTTTTACATTTGCCACTGTACCATTACAATATGAACCGAACGGAACTGATCTGGAGCCAAGTTATGGTATTTGTGGCGAGAAATAAGAAGACAGTTACGCTGTCAGAGGTACTGGAACTGACGCACGCAGTTTATTACATGCCACTGCCGAACGTTGGCGGCATAAAACGGCACGTCATAAAAGGAGAGGAGAAAATGTGGCCTCTGGGTGACTTCGTGGATTCTGTTATTGATCGACTCGTTATCAATGTAGCAGATGACAGTTCCAGAAGTGAAATGTATTTCTCGGATTCGGATAAGGAAAGAGCTAAGAGATTACCAGACGACTAACTGTACTTAATACCTTCGATGATTTCAGTATTCAACAATACTATGAAATCCCTGCGGTATGCTTTTGAATCACACAGAGCTCGCTCAGAAAAATTATCCTGTGTTTAAGTTAGGATTTTCATCACTATTATGTATAAGTGAGAACGCAAGCATTTTATGCTTTCCGTTAGGTCACCTAAGAAATACACGGTAGTGCTGGAGTTTTGCCGAATGTTATTTCATTCTCTTCAAAAATAACATGACATTCGAAACTGTATTGTTTCTGTGCTCGTCTGTTTTTTACATCTGAACTGCAACTGCTCAGATCATTGTAGGTTAGTTGGACAATCCGGCTGGCCAGTGCTGTCCAAGTTAAATGCGCCGGTAAGGCTGTTGTCCAGCATTATCGCTCTGTCTATGTGCGTGTAACACAGCCTAAAGTGTACCCTTATGATCGTACTTGACTGTTGTGGACACAGTTTGGCTTCCGCTCCAAGTGAAAGTGAAAAGAAATCGAATGAGATTCAAGCAAACGCGGAAGAATACCTGGTGTAATGTTTACATCAGGTTTCTTCTTACCGTGAACAGAGTATGCATTTATATGCTGGTACTGTTTCAGTGACAATGATGTCATAGTTCGACCAATTACAGTATAATTAATCGGGCAAGACTTTATTTTACAGAGAAAACAGGTATTACATTACTGTTGGAATTGACATTTATGAAGCAGCCTGTTTGAAATTCTCCGCATTTCTGCGCTTCTCACCGACGCAGG
Source organism: Schistocerca serialis cubense (assembly GCF_023864345.2). Lineage (NCBI taxonomy): Eukaryota > Metazoa > Arthropoda > Insecta > Orthoptera > Acrididae > Schistocerca > Schistocerca serialis. The sequence continues at coordinate 233,817,879 of NC_064642.1, forward strand.
ATTCCGAAATAGTGAAGCTGGTATTTGACGATTCTACGTTGAAAAAAGGTCTGCAGATCCGTTATACATCTACTGGAAGTAATAATAAGACTCATGTTCTGTCGAAAATATCGTCGTGAGCTTCACTTCATGGGAATGAAATTCTTTAATATGCACAATTTGAAACGCATGGTGCTGAGCTGTCTACGTATGTTCTTTAATACCATGTCTTACTTTGTGGTATCAACAAAGCGTGTTTAGTTCAATAATTGATACGAGACAGTCCATAACTCACATCAAAGCACAATCTTCGAAATGTCCAAACATGATATGGAGCACACGCATGATTCCAAGAGTTACCTACCGATTTGCGTCCATTTCACAGGCAAAAACTGTCATAATAAAAGGGCAATACACAACCCAGGATTCATTCAATGTTGATCACTGTCTTTCTATAGTTAACATCGATACCGCGCCCATATTAACTTAAATGTTTTAGCCGTCTATTTACGAACGAAAACAAACACACATGCCTTCTCGTTAACAATCAACGTCACTTCGTTACCACCCTATCACTTGATTGCTGAGCTTCGATGGTCGAAAACAGACCGTCTTACTGGGAAGATACATACAGTATTAAAACATTTATTTTCTTGTAATATTCGAATGTATTGACATTCATTGCTAAACAGATCGAATAAAACAAGGCAATAAATTAAAAAATTTCTATAAGGGCCCCTTAGAGCTAGCTATACCTTTACAGCTCCTCGAGCAACTGTGTAATACCGGCAGATTACACAGTAACAGAGAATTTGTGATACATATGTGGCATGAATAAGGGCATGTTCTCCCCCAACGCAACCCCACTCCGCGTTTCGAAAAAGCTGCACCTGGGTATCTGAAGAAGACTGTTTCCCACACCTGCATGCATACTCTGCAAATCAACTTAACGGTGTGTGGAAGGGGGAGCTTCTGATACCGCTATGATTCAGCCCGTTTCCTGTTCCGTCCTCAAGTAGAGCGTCGATCGGGAGAACGACTGTCGCTAAGTCATGCGTATGAGCTCCAGTTTCTCCGATTTCCCCTTCGTGGTATGTGTGTGGGAGAAAATAATATTTTGCGCCACTCTTACTGGAACGTACCACACCATACTGCACAGTGCCTCGCCTGTCTTGCAGCAGACTATTTAAAAAGTTTTGTATCCTCGGCTCCGTTGACCCGTGATTCCTTTCGCACATGTCATCCGACTAGAAGTGTGGCACAAAGAAACTTCAGTTTCGAAAAAAAAAATGAATGAGAGTAGTTATTTTCTTATTAACTTTTGACATAACGTATTTTATTCGACTTTTAATGTTATTACACCTTATTCTTGTCACTAAATAGTTATCGTTCTCAAATCTCGCCACAAGTCTCAAAATTGCAACTCGATCTCCTTCTTCACATTCATTCGCGAGCTTCAACAAACTTCAAACCCTACCAGTTATGAGAGAATGAACTTCAGTTTCGATGTGGAGTCTGAGAAGTTCTGTACTGAAAGGATCTTTGACCTAGTTGTGTTCATCACCATCTTGTAGAAAGTACTTCAGAAAGTAATAACTGAGTTAAGTTAAATGCTCCACATACACAGATTCAATTCTTCACAAAACTGAAAGTCATGTCTTCTGAAACTGTGTCAAGAGCAGGGTAAACTGATTGTGTAAGGTATGGCCAAACGAATAGGAGATTATACTTATATGTAAATAAATTTTAACAACAGTTTTATAATTCCAGTTCGTGTGCAAACATACCTAAGTCCCACTGACATCAATATAACGATCGCGGCACGTAGGAAGGGAGTGGAAGGCTTGAGCGTAGAAACTTCTGGGTAGCTGACGGATCCATTTTTCCACCGTGTCCTACACTTCCCTGTCACAGGTGAATCTCAGACGTTTCAGAGATTGTTTTAAGGACCCGAAGGTATGTGAGTCATATGAGGAGATATCGGTGCTGGAAGGTGGATATTTCAGGACCTCCCTTTAAAATTTCTGAAGTAGCTCGAGGGTCTTCTTGGCTACACGTAGCCTAGCGTTATCCTGCATTCGGGAGCTTGCCCCTGCGCCTGTACTTGATGGCCTGTTTTAGCCTCAGCAACATATTGAAATACTACTCAGCGTTAACTGTTGCAGCCTGTGGTAGCCGGTCGATAAGTGGAGGTCTTTTTTCGTCGAAAAATAAACTGAGTGTCTCTATTCCAGCCTTTGAGGCAGAGCGGGCCATTTCATGCTCATCCATTTGGAGGCAGGGTAGAAGTGGTGGCACCACGTTTCATCACATGGCACAATCTAACCAATGAAATCCGTTCTTTGCTCCGCGTATCTCAACACGTAGGTCTACATCAACGTCTACACAGATACTCTGAAATTCACCGTGTCGGAAGGTACCCTGTACCTTTCCTGTTCCACTCGCAAAAAGAGCGAAGGAAAAACAACTGTCCACATGCCTCCGTGTGAACCCTAATTTCTCGTATTTATGTTCGTGGTCGTAACACGCAACGTATGTTGGAGGCAGTAGAATCGTTCTTCAGTCAGCTTTAAATGCCCGGTTTCTAAATTTTCTTAGTAGTGTTCACCTTGCCATTTTTGTTCCTGAAGCATGTTCGTAACACTCGCGTGATATTCCAACCTACCAGTAAGAAATCTAGCAGCCCGCCTCTGTTCTGCTTCGGTGTCTTCCTTTAAGGCGACCTGTTGTGGGTCCCAAACACTCGAACAGTACTCAAGAATAGGTCGCACTGGCGACCTATTTGCGAACTCGTTTACAGATGAACCACACTTTCCTAGAATTCTTTCAATAAATCGAAGTCGACCATTTGTCTTCCAAAATCCTCACATGCTTGTCATTTCATATCGCTTTGCAACGTTACGGCCAGATATTTAAAAGATATGACTGTGTTAAGCAGGACACTACTAATGCCGCACCCGAACATCAGGGTTTTTTTTTCCTATTCATCTGTATTAATTGACATTTTTTCTACATTTAGAACTAGCTGCCATTCATCACACCAACTAGAAATTTTGTCTAATTCCTCTTGCATCCTCCTACAGTCACTCAACTTTTTCACCTACCGTACACCACAGCATCATCAGCAAACAAACGAAGATTGCTGCCATGTATTTATGTACGTAGAGGATAATAGCGGTCCTATGACACTTTCCCGGGGCACTTCTGACGATACCATTGTGTCTGATGAACACTTACCGTCGAGGACAACAAAAAATGGTTCAAATGGCTCTGAGCGCTATGCGACTTAACTTCTGAGGTCATCAGTCGCCTAGAACGTAGAACTACTTAAACCTAACTAACCTAAGGATAACACACACATTCATGCCCGAGGCAGGATCTGAACCTACGACCGTAGCGGACGCTCGGTTCCAGACTGTAGCGTCTAGAACCGCACTGCCACTCCGGCCGGCTCGAGGACAACAGACAGGGTTCTATAACTTAAGAAGTCTTCGAACTATTCACATATTTGTGAACCTATTCCACATGCTCGCACCGTCTTTAACAGCCTGCAATGGGGCACCGTTTCAAACGCTTTCCTAAAATCTAGAAATATGGAATCTGCCTGTTGATCTTCGTCCATAATCTGCAGTATATCATATGAGAAAAGGGCAAGCTGAGATTCGCAAGAACGATGCTTTCTAAAACTATGCTGATTCGTGGACATAAGAATCTCGCTCTCAAGGAAATTTATTATATTCGAACGGAGAATGTGTTCAAGGATTCTGTAGCAAGCCGATGTTAGGGGTATTGGCCTACAATTTTGTGCGTCAGTTCTTTTGCCCTTCTTATATACAGGAGCCATCTGCGATTTTTTGCAGTCGCTTGAGACTTTGTGCTGAGCGAACACACATTCACGCCGTCTTCTCATCCTCTTGAAGATGATTGGACGCTCTCTGTGCACAAATTTTGCCATAATGAAGCATTTCGTGGCTTATGTGATGCACAGCTCATTTGCTCATAGACAGTTGAACAGCAATGTCACCTGAGGTGATCCAACGATTGTTCCATAAGAACTTCTCCACAGCCGAAAGCCCGTAACATGGTCATAGCTCTCAAAGGTATACCAATTCCTAATAAATGCGAGCCGTGATTATCGCAGCACAATTGGAAAATCGTGTAGAAAAATTGAACAATGAAAATAATACCAAAGGGCGCCAGCTCGATTTGGTACACACCGGACAATAGCGACCAATTCCAAGTCTTACTCCATCCAGTTAAAATTATCGGACGCATGTGGAAATTGTAGTTCGGAGGAGACTATGGAATATCGTTTTGAGAGTGCAAAATTAGTTGCGATGTGGCTCACAGCAAGAGACATGATTCGACTAGTCAATAGAACAGATATACGGAAAGTGCAGGGTTCCAATGCCATGATACCCGAATGGAACCAACCTCCAAAAACAAAGCAACACGCAACAACGTGGATCATGGCACACACAATTCACATAATTTTTGGATTAAATTAACGGACAGTACAGTATTTGGCATACTTATTGGATGAACATGAGAAAATAGCTCGTCATTCTAAATACAGAGTTACGTACGTGATTTTCTCAAGATTACAATATGTAACGCTGATGGTAATGGGCAATTTCTTTTTAAAATGAGTTTTTTTCTGTTATATGTCTATATGAAACTTCAAAACGCTAAATACACATTTACTTGTATTTAGCTTTTAACAGTTTCACATAGAAACATCACATAACAGAAAAAAAACCATTTCACAAAAAAGAGGGTGTGTTATGTCCTTGATGATTGCACGTCCTGCCTCAAAACGCTGCCACCTCCGGGATATTGACACCGTGCGAGACACTGTTTTCCGTACACCTCCTTCATTCTGTGACAAATTTATGGAGTTTGATCCTCTTCTGCGCGAAGAAATTGGATAACCGCTCTTTGTATCGAACGGGAGGCAACCGTCGCGCAACGAACTGTGGAAACAACAATCCAGAAATGAAATTGTTGCGAATCCGTTAACTCCGCTTGTGCAACTGGGAATACCAAGCACCCTCAATCGGAAAACACATTCATCCACTGGGATTCCATAAAAGGTTGCCTTCTTAATTGGGCATACCTTACATACTCTGTTCATCACAAGAATACACCTGATGTAAATAAACAGAAGCGCGATGATTGGTCAGAAGCCATAGCACACGTACACTGTTGTCACGCTCTTGGAAGTAGGTCCTATTTATGTATTACATATCGAATCACTAAGTTACGTTAACTGGAACTGTAAGATATTCTAATATATTAACAGCCATCAACGTTTTCTTAATCACACTGTAGCCACGTAGTTTATTTCAAAAATCGTGTACAGCCACAGTCTCTGTATTGCTGTGCTCTGCTTGTCGCACTGTTAATACGCAGTATGAAAATGTCCGAGGCTACTTCTAGCTCCGTAGTGAAACGAGTATTCAACACAGTTAAAAAGTGCCGAGAAATGATTTTTCTTAATGTTTTTCATTAATTTACAGAAAAAATCGACATTGAAGTTTTCTGAGGGACTGTAATTGATATTGGCGTAGTAGACATAATCTGGTGTAGTTCATGAATCGCTGGTTCAAGTCTCGCCATGGTCATCTCTCTTTTCGTTCAATTTGACATTCATACATCTCTTAATTGTAAAATTCATCATCATTTTCATGAATAATGCATGTCTTCTTTTTTTTCTTATTACATACTGCACCCGAAATTTCTGTTTTCATTTCAAATATAAATTCCTAATTATCGATATTTTATGAAAGATTGTTAAGAAAGGTTGCTTAAATTAAGAAAAAATAATTTAATTTTTTTAGGAGAAAAAAGAAAAACCAGACGCTCTTTATTTAGACTATGCCCATTATTTTATACCACAAATTTAGTCTCACACGAAGCAGACTGATAAGTGTCGTAGAAACACGAAGAACAACCATTTTCACAGCATCGAGCACACCATATAAATGTGAATTTTTACATTTCCACTGTGCCATTACAATATGAACCGAACAGAACTGATCAGGAGCCAAGTTAAGGGATGTGTCGCGAGAAATAACAAGACCATTCAGCTGCCACGTGTACTGGAACTAACGCACGCGGCTTTTTGACATGTCACTGTCGAACGCTGGCGGTATGTGGAACGGCACGTCATGAAAGAGAAAAGGCGGCGCCTGGGTGGTTCCGTGAATTTTGTTGTTGATCGACTCGTTATCAACGTAGCAGATGACAATTCCAGAACTGAAATGTATTTCCCGGATTCGGTAAGGAAGGAGCTAAGGGATTACCAGACGTCTGACTGTAATTATTACCGTCAATAGCTTCAGTATTTAACAATACGGTGAAATCCTTGCAGTATGCTTTTGCATCACACATAGCTCGCTAATAAAAATTACCCTGTGTTTAAATTAGGAATTTTCATCACTCTTGTTTGTAATTAGAATACTATGCTAGGTAAGAACATAGTATTTAACGCCTTCCGTCTGGTCACCTAAGAAGCAAGCGGTAGTGCTGGAGTTTTGCCGAATATCATTTCGCTATCTTTAAAAAGTAAGTGACGCTCGAAGCTATATTCTTTCTCTCCTCATCTCTTTGTAAGTCTAAACTGCGGCTGCTCATCTCATTGCAGGTTCGTTGGACCAGCTGGCTGGACAGTGCTGTATAAACGTGCCGGTAGATCTGTTGACCCGCATTATCTCTCAGCCTATGTTCGTATAACACAGCGTAAAAAGTATCCTTATGATACTTGCCTGTACTGAACACAGCTCGGCTTTCGCTCCACCTGAAACGAAATAGGAATGAGATTCAAGCAAACGCGGAAGAATACCTGGTGTGATGTTTACATCAGGTTTATTCTGTCCAACTTTTTCTTCCACAATACTAACTACCACCCACCACGCTGCCTTAGTAACGACACTTACTTGCCGGTCCGCTAGATACCACTAAGCCCTCTTCCAGTGAATCTCTGGTTGGGATCTGCTTCTTCTACAACTCATTTCACGTGCTCGTCCCACATCAAATCATTTCCGACGAATGATCTTATATAATTTACGGTTTTACTGCTTCCAGTGATTTGCCATTATCAATTATAAAAAAATGTCTTTCTTGTTCACGTTTCCCACTGTTGTTTCTGTAGCGTGCTGTGGTATTCTTGCACTCGCTAAATGAGCCTCCAATTACATTATTACCTTGCAGTTCACACTTACGTATTTGGCAGAGGCAACAAGCTATTGCTGTTAATCTATTTCTGCAGCTTTCCATACTCTGGTAGTGCGTAGGAAAAATGAAGTCCAAATAGTTCTATGTGGAGTATGATTTTACTTATTTTATCGTAATGGGCACTTATCCGTATGTAAGTGGCGGGAAACAAAATATTCTGACATGTTTGTTGTTGTGGTCTTCAGTCCTGAGACTGGTTTGATGCAGCTCTCCATGCTACTCTATCCTGTGCAAGCCCCTTCATCTCCCAGTACCTACTGCAACCTACATCCTTCTGAATCTGCTTAGTGTATTCATCTCTTGGTCTCCCTCTACGATTTTTACCCTCCACGCTGCCCTCCAATGCTAAATTTGTGATCCCTTGATGCCTCAAAACATGTCGTACCAACCGATCCCTTCTTCTAGTCAAGTTGTGCCACAAACTTCTCTTCTCCCCAATCCTATTCAATACCTCCTCATTAGTTACGTGATCTACCCACCTTATCTTCAGCATTCTTCCGTAGCACCACATTTCGAAAGCTTCTATTCTCTTCTTGTCCATACTAGTTATCGTCCATGTTTCACTTCCATACATGGCTACACTCCATACAAATACTTTCATAAACGACTTCCTGACACTTGAATCTATACTCGATGTTAACAAATTTCTCTTCTTCAGAAACGATTTCCTTGCCATTGCCAATCTACATTTTATATACTCTCTACTTCGACCATCATCAGTTATTTTACTCCCTAAATAGCAAAACTCCTTTACTACTTTAAGTGTCTCATTTCCTAATCTAATTCCCTCAGCATCACCCGATTTAATTTGACTACATTCCATTATCCTCGTTTTGCTTTTGTTGATGCTCATCTTATATCCTCCTTTCAAGACACTGTCCATTCCATTCAACTGCTCTTCCAAGTCCTTTGCTGTCTCTGACAGAATTACAATGTCATCGGCGAACCTCAAAGTTTTTATTTCTTCTCCATGGGTTTTAATACCTACTCCGAATTTTTCTTTTGTTTCCTTTACTGCTTGCTCAATATACAGATTGAATAACATCGGGGAGAGGCTACAACCCTGTCTCACTCCTTTCCCAACCACTGCTTCCCTTTCATGCCCCTCGACTCTTATAACTGCCATCTGGTTTCTGTACAAATTGTAAATAGCCTTTCGCTCCCTGTATTTTACCCCTGCCACCTTTAGAATGTGAAAGTGAGTATTCCAGTCAACATTGTCAACAGCTTTCTGTAAGTCTACAAATGCTAGAAACGTAGGTTTGCCTTTTCTTAATCTTTCTTCTAAGATAAGTCGTAAGGTTAGTATTGCCTCACGTGTTCCAACATTTCTACGGAATCCAAACTGATCTTCCCCGACGTCCGCTTCTACCAGTTTTCCCATTCGTCTGTAAAGAATTCGCGTTAGTATTTTGCAGCTGTGACTTATTAAACTGATAGTTCGGTAATTTTCACATCTGTCAACACCTGCTTTCTTTGGGATTGGAATTATTATATTCTTCTTGAAGTCTGAGGTTCTGACATACAGAGGGAAAAATTATTGATCGAAGTTTCGTGCAAATGATTTTGCGGCAGTAAAGAAGCCTTTATTTTTAGAGATTTTCTGTCCATTTCGCTTGTCACAAACATGATCCTCGGTCTCTTAATTCGTCATAAAGCAAACCAACTTGCCCATGTTTGAACATTTTCGATGTTTTTTGTCAGTCCCGCCTGGTAAGGATCCTTCAAAGCAGAGTAATACTCTAGGAGGGTACTGATAAGCGTAGTGTTGGTAGTTTCATTACAGTACCAGTGCATTCTACGCGTTTCGTTCTATCTGCAGAACATGGGAATATGTCTTTGACAACTATGTTTGGGTAGGATGGGTCCCAAGAGTGTTTAATAGGCGACTTTTCTCTTAGATGAATCATACAACCTCGTGTCAGTCTCAGGTAGCTTTTATATATTCATTTGCTCCGGAAAATACCTCCTAAATACTTGACTGTTTATGGTTGACTTCTGACACACTGCTGGTGTGGTCTCAGTGCTACAGGATGCCTTCGAATGATACAGCGCGTCACGAGGGAAACTCCCTCAGATTTAGAGGTAAGATGCACCGGTGGATAGCCTGTCAAAAACTGAACACAGATCGAGCATGAAAACAGGAAGGGCTGGCCGCGGTGGCCGTGCGGTTCTAGGCGCTGCAGTCCGGAACCGCGGGACTGCTACGGTCGCAGGTTCGAATCCTGCCTCGGGCATGGATGTGTGTGCTGTCCTTAGGTTAGTTAGGTTTAAGTAGTTCTAAGTTGTAGGGGACTGATGACCTGAGATGTTAAGTCCGATAGTGCTCAGAGCCATTTGAACCAAAACAGGAAGGAGGTGTACTGAGCTGCGAAAAAAGAAGCAAAATTAGGGACAGGAACGTCTAAACTCAGAAAGTAGAATATCAAGCGAAATTGAACATCAACGGCGTCGTGGTTGTGTGGTCACGGCGTGGGACTGTAAAGTCTGAGATCCGTGTTCAAATCCCTCTCGTGTCCCGTCTTTTTTTTTTCACAAAATTACGAACTGTCCGCCTGGTCACTGACATTTCTGCTCCCCTTCTGTAGCTGTGGTAATTGTCATATTATACATTGGTTACAGAATATGAGTCATGTGATGAGAATATACAATATTACCATCGCAAGTAAATGCGATGACTAGTGAGAGCAGGCGAGATGCTAGATCTCGCACAGAAATGAAAACAACAAATTAACGGGTGTGAACTATGTTACAACAAAGTAATCCAAGAGTCAAAACATCCAAAACGGAGCGCAAGAGTCATAATATATGGTACTTGGGTGGAACAAATAGGAAGTCCCTTTCTTAGACCTCCTGTTGGAAACGGTCGTTACACCACGACACAGACACAAATTTGAATTCACCAAACAAACACATCAATAGCCAGACGCACAGTTCAGGATTTTGTGCGAGAAAAAAAAAGTGCACCAAGGAGATCTGAATACAGATCTGGTCCTTTACAGTCCAACACCGTGACCATACAACCACGACGGCGTTGCTCTGGAAATTCGCTCGATTTTACATGCCTTTAGCTGGGAGTGAGTAATGAAAGAGTATTGGAAAGGGTTGGTGAGAGACAATGTCTGCTGAAGGTTATAAGAGAAATGAAAAAGAACTGGTTGGGACATTCATTGAGAAGGGAGTGCTTGCTAAGAGATGCTTTGGAACGATTGGTTTGTGGGAGAAGACTGAGAGGAAGAAGGAGATACAAGATGATAGACGACATAAAGGGAAGAGGAAATTATGCAGACCTGAAGAGGTTGGCGGAAGACCGGACACCCTGGAGAACTGCCATGTGGAAACCTGCCTTTTGGCAGAGCACTGATGATGATGAGCTGGGACCGTTCATTGTTTCTCTTTTACTAGTACAGCTTCTTCCTGTTTTCACGCTTGAATTTTTTTTCAATTTTTGGCGGGCTATCCGATGGGCCTTCTTACCACTAAATCTGAAGGGTGTGCGATGGGGAGTTTCCCTTGTGAGGGTCTCCAAGCGTCTAATGGCTGCTTCCGGACACTCAGACCTACGTTTGTAGCTGATTTCTTTCGCTTTGCTGTTCAGGAAGTATAAAAATTAATCGTTAATCAGTCTTAAATTTTGATTCTCTAGACTTCGTTAGCAAAGCTGTTTATTGGGCAATAAGTTGTGTTTAAAACTCTGGCTATGAAAAACAAGTCGGCATTGCAGCATTGTCAGGCTGTCAGATGCTTATCTCGGAGGAAGCCAGGTAACAGCGGAACACGAGTCGCGGCTGTGTGGGCGAGACTTTCCACTTTGTGACTCCTTTCTCCCGGATCGACGGCAGGTGCGCTCTCTTGCTGACGATCGGCGGCTAGCGAGGGTTGGGTTACGCACAGCTTTCATCGCTTCTTCAAGGAAGTTTCCTCGCTCACCAGCCGCAGTTGCGGGGTTGCATTTCCCTCAACCATGTACGAACGAAAAGAAAAGCTCCATCTATAGGGCTGTATAAAATATATGTAAAAGAAACCTACTTGAAGACAAGGGCACAGGAAGTAGAGAAAGGTGAAATGGGAGATATGATACTGCAAAAAGAATTTGGCAGACACCTAATTTAATATGAAAAAAGACCCCTGGAGTAGCCAATATACGCACAAAATTTGCTGAGATCCTTCGGAGAGCCAGCCACGAGATAAGTAAACCACTTTGTATGCAAGGTAAACTGAGGTGACCAAAGTAATGAGATACCTCCTAAAATCGTGTCGGGCCTCATTTTACGCGGCGAAGAGCAACAACTAGACGTTCATGGGCTAAACAAGTCGTTGGAAGTCCCCTGCGGAAATATTGAGCCATGCTGCGTCTATAGCCGTTCATAACCGCGAGAGTGCTGTCAGTGCCCGATTTTGTGCATGAACTGTGTAAGTAGGCTGTTTAGGTTTTTATGTTGGTGACGCCACGTAGCGCTCTGTATGAAAATCACTGACTGTGCTGTGTGCAATCTGTGGCTGGTGGGTATTGTTGGAATATTCGCTATTGTAGTGTTGGACAGCTGGATGTGAACAGCGCGTGGCGTTGGGCAGTTGGAGGTGAGCCGCCAGAAGTGGTGATGTGGACTGGATGTCGTGAACTAATATATATATATATGATGACTTTTGAACACTATTAAGGTAAATACATTGTTTGTTCTCCATTAAAATCTTTCATTTGCTAACTATGCCTATCAGTAGTTAGTGCCTTCAGTAGTTAGAATCTTTTATTTAGCTGGCAGTATTGGCGCTCGCTGTATTGCAGTAGTTCGAGTAATGAAGATTTTTGTAAGTGATTCATGAAAGGTATAGGTTATTGTTAGTCAGGGCCATTCTTTTATAGGGATTATTGAAAGTCAAATTGCGTTGCGCTAAAAATATTGGGTGTCAGTTTAGTGATGATCAGAATAAGTAAAGAGAAAAGTGTCTGAGTACGTTGAGTTTCGCTCAGCTGTTTGAAAAACTAATAACGTAAGAGGTTTTCCAGCACAGTCATTTATAAATTTTTCCAAGGGGCGTTTCAACTGAATTCTCGATTATGTTCGATGGGATACAAATCGTGCAATCTGGGCAACCAAACAATTATCTCGAATTGTCCTGAATGTTCTTTAAATCAATCGCGAACTATTGGGCCCAGTAACTTGGCGCGTTTCCATCCATAAAAATTCCACCGTTGTTTGGGAACATGAAGTTCATGAATGACTGCAGATGGTCTCCAAGTAGCCGAACATAACCATTTCCAGTCAATGATTGGTTCAGTTGGACCATAGACCCAGTCCCTTCCGTGTAAACATTGCCAACACCATTGTGAAGGCACCACCAGCTTCCACAGTGCCTTGTCGACAACTTGGATCCCGGCTTCGTGGGATCTTCGCCACACTCGAACCCTACCGTTAACTCTTACCAACTGAAATCGAGACTCTTGTGACCAGACTACGGGTTTACAGTCATCCAGGGTCCAACTGATATGATCACGAGCCCAGAAGAGGCACTGCAGGCGATGTCGTGCTGTTAACAAAGGAACTCGCGCCGGTCGTTTGCTGCTATAACCTAGTAATGCCAAATTTCGCCGCACTGTGCTAACTGGTACGTTCGTCGTACGTCCCAGATTAATTTCTGCGGTTGTTTCAAGCACTATTAGTGGTCTGTTAGCACTGACAACTCTACGCAAACGCCTCTGCTCTCGGCCGTTAAGTGAAGACCGTCGGCCATTGCATTGTCCTTGGTGAGAGGCAGGTAATGCCTGGAATTCTCGGCACATTCATGACTCTGTGGATCTCGGAACATTGAATTCCCCAATGATTTCCGAAATGGAATGTCCAATGTGTCTAGCTCCAACTACCATTCGGCGTTCAAAGTCTTTTAATTCTCGTCGTGCGGCCATGATCACATCGAAAATCGTCTCACACGAATCACCTGTGTCAAATGACAGCTCCGCTAACGTACTGCCCTTTCATACCTAGTTACGCGATACCGCCGCCACCTGTATATGTGCATATCGCTATCCCATGACTTTTGTCACCAAAGTGTGTATGAGATATGCGGAATGCGCTCACACCACAAGGAGAATACAGTAATTCCAGTTCCAAAAGAGGTAGTTGCTAACAGGTGTGTACGTTACCTAACTATCCGTTGAATAAGTCATAATTGCAAAGTACTGAAACGAATTATTTGCCGATGAATGGAAAGGAAGAGTGGTAGAAGCCAACCTCGGGAGGGACGGAGTTGGGTTCCAGAGAAGTGTAGGAACACACGAGGCAATACTGACCAATCGGCATATCTTGGAAGACAGACTGACGAAAGGAAAACCTACGTTTTAGATAAAACTCACACCCATTGGCACACACACACACACACACACACACACACACACACACACACACACACACACACACACTTTTTCTGCCGATTTTTTCGTAGGAAGAGAGATAAACCTGTAACTTAAATTTAAATTTTATTGTGATAAGTTTACAGAGCAGTTACACAGATCACATTTATACGTTATCCAATAGAATTATATTACCTGTAGTTTTTCTTTACGAGCCTCACTGCCAAGAGGAAAGTTTTTGTGGAACTGGTGATGAGTTGTTTCATAGTGTCGCTTTAAATTGCCACTTTTAATAACAGCGACAGTTTTATTACATATTAAGCAAACTGGAACCGCTTGAGGCCTATCAGGCAGCGTAAAACAATATTGTTCAGTCCATTCAGTCAAAAATCTCGTATTTTCAGTATCCACTTTTCGCTTTTTAGGACCCATTATTAATGTAGGTATATACGAAAAGGTTTTTCACACGACAAATTGTAAAACAAATGAATAATTGCTCCGCGGCCTGCGTGCGATTGACGAAACGAAGTAAAGACCGATCGCCCACTGTGCTTTCTTTGACTAGAACGACAGGTTCGGACTTGTTTAACAAATGAACGAGTGAGCAGTGTCGCGTGACTGGATGCGCTACTCGCCAAGAAAAATAGAATGAAATGGATCCACTCGACTAAATGATTTGCTAATCTACTCGACTAAATTTTTGTTTTTCAGACACGTTTAGTTACTAAATTACTCAGTACTCGACTAAATTAGTAGCCTAGTGCGAACGAGGCGCCGGGATACTTAGTTGGACGTCGGACCGTATTTAAGAATATTTGGCTATTCGAGGTATTCTATGATAGAGATTTAATGTGCCAGGAAATGTGTTTGAAGTCAACAGTGACTAATAAACCGGTGAACAAATCAGAGTGCATGAAAAATTATGTGTCCTATCCGGTCATACGCACAGGAAATTTGGAAATTTGTGGTAAGTTCCTATGGGACCAAACTGCTGAGGTCATCGGTCCCTAGGCTTACGCACTACTTAAACCAACTTACGCTAAAGACGACACACACGCCCATGCCTGAAGGGAGGACTCGAACCCCCGATGGGTGAATCCACGCAAACCGTGGCAAGGCACCCTAGACCACGCGGTTATCCCCGGCGACTACGCGCAGGAACGACTGACGTTATCGATCAGCCGAATGTTGCATAGATATCTTATCCAAGCATTCACAGCTAGCTCTTCTGGAATCTTCACTATTTGTCTCCCTGCTGAACTACAGCACAGGAATGTAGATTTCGCGGGGCTAGTTTTTGTTTCTATTGTGTTAGTGACCTTCAATTTTCCTTTCTCACCTGACAACCTGTAATTGTACATTGGCTTTCTGCTTATTTTGATCTGGATTATTCCATTTTAATGCAACCTTGTTAAACGGATACAAAGATTTTGCCATGTCTGGGTATCATGGATCAGTTCATGGATTCTATGCATGTTTGTAGATGCACTACGTTAATTTTTCGAGACTTTTTTAGTTTGGAGGTATGGTGACCTTAAGGGAGATTATTGTTTTAATTAAATGGTGACCTTAAGGGAGATTATTGTTTTAATTAACTTTATTTTATGGTGATAGAGTTTGTTGTTATACACGCGTACATATTGTGCTACTGGCCATTAAAATTGCTACACCACGAAGATGAGGTGCTACAGACGCGAAATTTAACCAACAGGAAGAAGATGCTGTGATATGCAAATGATTAGCTTTTCAGAGCATTCACACAAGGTTGGCGCCAGTGGCGACAACTACAACGTGCTGACATGAGGAAAGTTTCCAACCGATTTCTCATACACAAACAGCAGTTGACCGGCGTTGCCTGGTCAAACGTTGTTGTGATGCGTCGTGTGAGGAGGAGAAATGCGTACCATCACGTTTCCGACTTTGATAAAGGTCGGACTGTAGCCTATCGCGATTGCGATTTATCGTATCGCGACATTGCTGCTCGCGTTGGTCGAGATCCAATGACTGTTAGCAGAATATGGAATCGGTGGGTTCAAGAGGGTAATACGGAACGCCGTGCTGGATCCCAACGGCCTCGTATCACTAGCAGTCGAGATGACAGGCATCTTATCGCGCATGGCTGTAACGGATCGTGCAGCCACGTCTCGATCCTTGAGTCAACAGATGGGGACGTCTACTAGACGACAACCATCTGCACGAACAGTTCGACGACGTTTGCAGCAGCATGGACTATCAGCTCGGAGGCCATGGCTGCGGTTACCCTTGACTCTGCATCACAGACAGGAGCGCCTGCGATGGTGTACTCAATTACGAACCTGTGTGCACGAATGGCAAAACGTCATTTTTTCGGTTGAATCCAGGTTCCGTTTACAGCATCATGATGGTCGCATCCGTGTTTGGCGACATCGCAATGAACGAACATTGGAAAGGTGTATTCGTCAACGCCATACTGGCGTATCACCCGGCGTGATGGTATGGGGTGCCATTGGTTACACGTCTCGTCACCTCTGGTTCGCATTGACAGCACTTCGAACAGTGGACGTTACATTTAAGATGTGTTACGAGCCGTGGCTCTACCCCTCATTCGATCCTTGCTAAACCCTACATTTCAGCAGGATAATGCGCGAGCGCATGTTGCAGGTCCTGTACGGGCCTTTCCGGGTACAGAAAATGTTCGACTGCTGCCCTGGCCAGCACATTCTCCAGATCTCTCACCGATTTAAAACGTCTGGTCAATGGTGGCCGAGCAACTAGCTCGTCACAATACGCCAGTCACTACTCATGACGAACTGTGGTATCGTGATGAAGCTGCATGGACAGCTGTACCTGTAAATGCCTGCCGTCCAAGCTCTGTTTGACTCAATACCCAGGCATATGAAGGCCGTTATTACGGCCACAGGTGGTTGTTCTGGGTACTGATTTCACAGGTTCTATGCACCCAAATTGCGTGAAAATGTAATCACATGTCAGTTGTAGTACAATATATTCGTCCAATGAATACCCGTTTATCATCTGCATTTCTTCTTGGTGTAGCAATTTTAATGGGCAGTAGTGTATATATAGGACATTACACACCTGACATTTAGGGTCAAAAACACGAATAATGAATTGTGTATTTCATGTGCTGTCGTATGGAAAGGAGGGTGCTGTATTGTATTTAACACTTGACGTGTCACCAACCTGAGATAAGCAGATTATGTCAGGAGCGACTCACAAGGCCTGTGGTAGTCACCATCTTCCTCACGGCGTCGGCCGATATCAGCGTTAGTCTCGGTCGTAATCTCCGCGATCTCACACGAGCCGCTGGAATGATAGCGAGTATGTACTCGTCTTTGAAGTAGGAAAATGACAGAATTTGAGTCCATAGAGCCGAAACTTCTTCGGCGCCTATGGGACCTGATTGTGATTGGTTTTCTATGTGGATCAATTTCAGTCAAACTAGATATGCGTCATAATGACTTTGTACCAGGAGACAATCGCGGGACTTCTATCGTCTTAATGTGTCGTCCACGATTGCCAGTCCCCGTGAGCTGCAATATTTGTACGAGAGAATTTCAAAAAGTAAGTTGAACATTATTGTGACTGACTAAGTGACATTTACTGAATTCTGAGCTACGCTTCGAAGTGTCATAGATACGTGACACTGTTTCTCAACGGTGTCATCAACTGTAAACAAAGGTTGGAAAATTCTACCAATCTTTTGATTTCTCGACGATAGCAATCCGCTCCTTGGTCAGAGGGCCATTCGACAACCTCTGGATGAACGTCATCAGCGATGTTCAAATGGTTCAAATGGCTCTGAGCACTATGGGACTTACCATCTCAGGTCATCAGTCCCCTAGAACTTAGAACTACTTAAACCTAGCCTACCTAAGGACATCACACACATCCATGCCTGAGGCAGGATTCGAACCTGCGACTGTAGCGGCCGCGCGGTTCCAGACCGAAGCGCCTAGAACCGCACGGCCACCAGCAGCCGGCATCAACGATGTAAAATCTCTTTCGCCCACAGGCATTCTTTCTGCCGACTGAAAAGATGGAAATCGCATGGTGCAAGATCTGGGCTGTATTTCGGATGCCTCCAATCCTCCCTTAGAAAACACCGAGGCAACGTTTGTGTCGTGCGCGTCGTATGAGATGTTGCATTGCAGGAGAACAATGGCTTTGCTTAATTTTTTAGGCTTCTTGTTCTTTACGGTCTTTGTGGGCAGGTGACAGTGACCGCCCTAGCGTGACCACAATATCCGATACCTCGAACAATGGAATGAACACTGCCTTTTGAAATGCGCCATCCCCTGAGCAATGTCTGCGATAGTCACTCTGCGACTGCTGCAGGTAAGTTCCTCGATTGCCTGGACTTGGTCATCTGTGGTCGATGTCGACGACGGCCTTCCTTCCCGATCAGCATCACCCACTTCTATGCTGCGCTGCGTCGGTCATATTACCACTGGTAACATTTCACTACAGCTTGACGCGACATTGCATTTGGTCCCTATATCGGCAGAATTTCACGGTGAATTTTTGTACAATTTAGACGCGTTGCCCACAAGAATTATACTATCCCACGTACTTGAAGTGTGGAGTACGTTTTCAATTGTCGCATCATTTCACACCCACTTGTTACCCATACCGAAGTAGAACTGCGTCTGCAGGAAACCCTGAACATGCACTTCCATTTTGAACTTTCCTCGAACCAGCACATCCCGCAACACTACAGCAACACACTCTCCACATTCTATCGCAACGAAACTTAAATCTCCTCCCCCTACAAGATCGTGAAATCGGCCCAGAGATCTGCCCATCCTCCCGGCCTTATCACAATACTCCTCTTTCTCTACATTTCGGGGCTCTCTCCCTTCCCCCCTTCCCTCCCCCACACACTCTCCTTCTCCTCTCCTTTTCCCCCCAATGGCTTAGTTTGGATTATTCCTCTCCAACTCCTTCACTCTACATCCATTCTAATGCACTCTTCCTCCACATACAACCCACACTCAATGCTCACCCAGTGCTAACCCAGTGAACACATTTTCAAAGCGGGCTGCTGTTGTCCCATTCCGGGCAATCCATGTCAGCCACTTCAATGATCTGCATTCCCACACTGACATTTGGCCGGGCCACAAACGGCGCCCAAATTGAGCACCTGTAATGTGACTTAAATACTTCGACAGATGCTCTATACAATGATGTGTGCAATTTTTCTGTGAGTCTCGTAACATTCGCACTGTCGTCTTCTGAAACGCCAGAAGTACTTATGAATAACCATATGTCTTCCTTAACAGGTCACTTGTCCGCAACGCCACCAAGTGGCATTCAGTGTTGCGGTGTTTTAACTGATCAATCTTAGTTAGATACTTAGTTGTATCTTCCATAGATAATTTTTTCCTCTACGCCATACATCACTATTTTTCTCAAATTTTGATCGGTTGTTTACGACGAATTTCATTAGCGGATGTGTATGTAATGTGGTGGCACAGTTAAAATGCCTACCCCCTTGAAGAGGTATCTAATGATGGCCGTGGATAAACACCACATACACTACTGGCCATTAAAATTGCTACACCACGAAGATGACGTGCTACAGATGCGAAATTTAACCGACAGGAAGAAGATGCTGTGATACGCAAATGATTAGCTTTTCAGAGCATTCACACAAGGTTGGCGCCAGTGGCGACACCTACAACGTGCTGACATGATGAAAGTTTCCAACCGATTTCTCATACATAAACAGCAGCAGTTGACCGGCGTTACCTGGTGAAACGTTGTTGTGATACCTCGTGTAAGGAGGAGAAATGCGTACCATCACGTTTCCGACTTCGATAAAGGTCGGATTGTAGCCTATCGCGATTGCGGTTTATCGTATCGCGACATTGCTGCTCGCGTTGGTCGAGATCCAATAACTGTTAGCAGAACATGGAATCGGTGGGTTCAGGAGGGTAACACGGAACGCCGTGCTGGATCACAACCGCCTCGTATCACTAGCAGTCGAGATGACAGGCATCTTATCCGCACGGCTGTATCGGATCGTGCAGCCACGTCTCGATCCCTGAGTCAACAGACGGGGACGTTTGCAAGACAACACCCATCTGCACAAACAGTTCGAAGACGTTTGCAGCAGCATGGACTATCAGCTCGGAGACCATGGTTGCGGTTACCCTTGACGCTGCATCACAGACAGGAGCGCCTGGGTGCACGAATGGCAAAATGTCATTTTTTCGGATGAATCCAGGTTCTGTTTACAGCATCATGATGGTTGCATCCGTGTTTGGCGACATCGCGGTGAACGCACAATGAATGCGTGTATTCGTCATCGCCATACTGTCGTATCACCCGGCGTGATGGTATGAAGTGCCATTGGTTACATGTCTCGGTCACCTCTTGTTCGCATTGACGGCACTTTGAACAGTGGACGTTACATTTCAGATGTGTTACGACCCGTAGCTCTAACCTTCATTCGATCCCTGCGAAACCCTACTTTTCAGCAGGATAATGCACGACCGCATGTTGCAGGTCCTGCACGGGCCTTTCTGGATACAAAAAATGTTCGACTGCTACCCTGGTCAGCACGTTCTCTAGATCTCTCACCAACTGAAAACGTCTGGTCAATGGTGACCGAGCAACTGGTTCGTCACAATACGCCCGCCACTACTCTTGATGAACCGTGGTATCGTGTTGAAGCTGCATGGACAGCTGTACCTGTACACGCCATCCAAGCTCTCCCGTTTACCATCTGCATTTCTTCTTGGTGTAGCAATTTTAATGGCCAGTAGTGTATTAGTCTTATTGCTCGGTTCTGTGTAGTCAATACTTTCTTTTTAACTGGTGAGTCACTCCAGAAAATTACTCCATAAGACCTTACTGACGAGGAGAACACGCCAGATGCCATTAGCCGATTTCCCAGAAACTTCGCTCAGTGCAAAAGATTCCAAAATAAGCGAACACGTGTCTCGGGTTATCTGTAGATACTCGACCGTTTCTGATAAACCGACCGTCAAAGCTTTCGAGGTACTTTTGATGCCTTTTAGCGGGCGATCAGCTCCTGTTACGTGCTGGCATAATCAGTAATATCGCGACAGCTCACTTTCGCGTCCCGTGTTCGAAACTCCATTGTTGTTTTTTATTTACTTGATTTTATTTTTTTCATTTATCTACCGATGTCCTTAGAAGGTTGCTATACGAATGTTCCTTACCAAGTTAGGAGTATAAGGGCGTTATATCACTTGTAAAATCGCAACTGTGTTTGACAATAAATGTCATAAATTTGTATATAATATATATGTATAATTAAGAAAGTAATAAAACAGGGACAACCATCCATAAAAAGGAAACCCTGCTGATGGAACAAGACTTGTGATAGAGCCATGGAAGGCAGAATACAAGCTTGGGAAAAAATTTAACAGTCATTGAACAGCGTAGAAATTGGAAAAATTCAAAGGAATACATAAAACCACTGCGAAAATAATCCGTAGGGACAAAAGAGGGTACGAAAACAATAGATTCAAAGACATAGAACTTCAACAAAAGCGACACACGAAATTTTTGCAGAACGTTTAGAGAAAATATGACAGGATGTTTCAAAAGACAGGACGGAATACTGGAGACAAACCCAAAAAAGAACTTTGAAGTATTAGCGCAATACTTTGAGACACTACTGAATTGTAATAAACCGAAGCAGATCCTACAATTCGAGAAGCCAGAACCCAACCTCGCTTTCAAACCGCCAACTCACGAGGAGATCGAGAAAATAATAAAGTCATTGAAAAATAACAGAGCACCTGTAGAACGTGGACTGATTGCGGAAATCTGGAAATTAGGCCACGAACACAGCACACCCAAAATACACAGAATCATCAAAAATATCTGGGAACCAGAGATTGTAGGTACCAGTAGAATGAAAGTCAGCGATATTACACCCCCTCCACAAGAAAGGAGACAAAACAGTCCCTAATAACTGCAGAGAAATTTCACTACTTCCTGTGACAAAATTCTATCGAAAGTCCTATTTAATCGGCTAGAGCCGCATATAGATCCACGGATAGGAGAACACCAAGGAGGTTTCAGAAAGGGAAGATTATGCAGTGAACGGTTCTGGTGCCTGAGAACAATATTAACAACAAGAAAGTCCAGAAACACCACAATAACATTTGTCGACTTCAAGATGGCCTACAACTCCATACACACTGAAACAATCTACAACACGTGGGAAGAAATGAAGGTGGACAACAAAACCAGAAAGCTAATCCCTGAAACATTAACAAATACAACATCCAAACTGAAGTTTACGGGAGAGACCTCTGAACTATTCGAAATCAGGACAGAACTGAGACAGGGAGATGGCCTGTCACTCATTCTATTTAACTCGGTTTGGGAGGAAATAATCAGGCCATGGAACAAAGGCGTCAATGAGGTAAAGATGGGAAGACACAAGGACAGAACCGTCATCATAAACTGTCTGGCCTTTGCGGATGATACAGCCATCATAACAAACAACAGAATAGAAGCCAAGGAAGCTCTAAACAATTAACGAAATCTCAACGAAAACAGGACTACAAATCTTATATGAAAAAACGTAATACATGGACACAAAATCTACAGACAGACACCCACTGGAAACGAAGTATGGAAAGATAACACAAGTAGAAAGTTTGGAATGCCTGGGAGAGACTGAACGCGACATCCAATGAAGAAATGACCATAAAACTACGAAAAGCATATAAATTTGCATGGAACCATTACAAAAAAGAAGTATTTCCAACAATGCCAAACAGTAGCCTTGTGTGCCTCAGAAACAACACAAATCAATAGAAGAACGATAATCAAGGAGCTGGAAAAACAAGAGAGGAAAATATTGAGTAAGATCTACAGGCCAGAATGGGCATCTGGATAAAGAGACCGACAAAAGAACTGTAGGAACACACAGAGACGATTACAGACAAAATCAGGAAAAATAGGGCAAAGTTCTACGGACAGGTACATAGGATGAACGAAAATAGAGTAGCCAAGAAAATCTTTAACATAGTGACAACCAATACAGTGAAAACCAGCTGTGTAAAGGAAACCATGGAAGACTTCAAGAAACTGAACATCTCCACACAATAGATGACAGACGGAAAAATACAGAGCAAAAAATCTCAGAACAGAAATTTCAGCAAACGCCCAAAAAACAGGAAACAGGGAAGAAGTGTAGAGAAGACAGGAAGAAGAAACACAGTGAATATATGAGAAATTTTTGGAAAGAAAGAAAGAAAGAGACGGAAAAAAATGCCATGAAACTTGACTGTGCTTTAGTGTTCTCCATAACTGGGAATTAACGTTGATAATAATACTAATAATGATAATACGCATATATAATATTTCCAATGGTTAAAATCTTTTTAAATTATCATATTCTTGTATTTTATTCTTATACCAATTGTTAAGTCTTATGTTTTATTCTTATGTTTAGTCATCAGGAAGATTTGATGCACTCTCTTGGATGATACAGGTAGTAGAAACTTTCTAAAGACAGAAATTCCGAATACCATTAGCATCGCGCGAAGGCAGATTTGCACAGCGACGTTTTGGTATGAATCCCACTCGGAAAAGAAACGTCGCTAACATTGCTGAAGATTTCACGTGTTAGCAATAATTCCAGGCAAACCTTGCATAACGCATCACTTTTCCGAAAACTGGGGCTTGCAGTTGACTATGAATCAAGATCCGTTATAGGAATTTCATCCAAAAGATTTGAAATATTTTTTCCTTTCGTTTATTGTTTTTTTTAAATTAATTAACCAGACATAAAACTAGCAGACGAATAAGGATAACGTTATTTCAATATACATTGGAAAACATTCGTGTAGTAATCTTGTGCGGACATGGGTAGATAAATGAAAAACAAAAATTAATATAATAATCAATGTCGAACACTGGCCACAGAAGTGGGAAGCCGCGAAGTTAGCCGTTGCGCTACAGCGTCGGTTGGACTGTTTATTCTCTGAAAACTTTGACAGTCCTTTTCTCAGAAACGGAGAATATCTACTGATAAGCCGATATATGAAGGGCTTATTTCAATAGTGATACAAGTCCGTTACCTCCACTTCTCTGCCTATAATGGTTCTGAAATTAATGATCCAAACAAAGAGAAAGAAAGGTTCATCTCTAACAAGAAGCCATATGCTTGAATATTTCTGGTATCTCAACTGCAGATTTTTCAGCGCTTATTTAGCTTTAGGACCCTGTATCTCAAAATGAACAAAAATGGACTTGTACCACTATTGAAATAAGCCCTTCGTATCTATTCGCTTATTTTGACCTCTCTCCACTGAGCGACGTTTCTGGGAAATTGGATTATGGCACTTGGCGTGTTCACCTCAAGAGTGGAAATATGCAAAAGACGTCGGAATGTTGATAAGTTTACTTTCAAAATTAGCATTTACACGAGGAGCAAAAGTAGGTGAACTTAACTGTTTGAGAAGCTAAGTAATGTGCTTCTTCCAGTTAAATTTTCATCAATACGTACACTCAAAAATTTGGAACGTTGTACCCTATATACTGGTTCCTCCTCATGTGCTACATCGCTGATGGTATGACACTGTTTATTGTACAGCACTGAATATAGTGTGTTTCTTAAAACTTTATGCATAGTCAATTTTCTGAGAGCCAAAGTAATCCTTTAGAGAATTTCATTTACCAAATCTTCTGTTGCTTTCTCTCTACCGGGATGCATCATAATACTGGTACTGTCTGCAAAAAGCACCTATTTTGTTTGTTAAATGTTAAGTGGAAGGTCATTCACATATGTATGGAATAGGGGTGGATCTAAAATTGAATCCTGTGGGACTCCCTTTGTGATTTCTTTCCCACATTCACAAAAATTTTCTTTCTTTCTGACATTGTCTGAATTTTTCAAGCAGAACCTTTTGCATTCTGTTTGTTAGCTGTGTGTAAAGCCATCTGTTCCATAAAACTTGAGTTTTGCTAAGAGTGTAACATGATTTGTACAATCAAATGCCTGGGAAGGATCACAAAAAATATCAACTGGCGATTTATTATTATTTAAGGTTTGTACTATTTGATGGGCGAATATCTAAATAGCATTCTCAGTCGAGCAACCCTTCTGGAATCCGAACTGTGATATGATGAGTTAATGGTTTCCACTTAGGCGTACGACTACTCTTGAACATTACTTTTTCGAATATTTTGGAGAAAAATGTCGGTAATGTACTTCGAAGATAATTGTTTAACTCTGTCTTGTCACCTTTCTTAGGAAGTGGTTTAATCATTGTATATTTTAAACTGTTGTTGTTGTTGTGGTCTTCAGTCCTGAGACTGGTTTGATGCAGCTCTCCATGCTACTCTATCCTGTGCAAGCTTCTTCATCTCCCAGTACCTACCGCAACCTACATCCTTCTGAATCTGCTTAGTGTATTCATCTCTTGGTCTCCCTCTACGATTTTTACCCTCCACGCTGCCCTCCAATGCTAAATTTGTCATCCCTTGATGCCTCAAAACATGTCCTACCAACCGATCCCTTCTTCTAGTCAAGTTGTGCCACAAACTTCTCTTCTCCCCAATCCTATTCAATACCTCCTCATTAGTTACGTGATCTACCCACCTTATCTTCAGCATTCTTCTGTAGCACCACATTTCGAAAGCTTCTATTCTCTTCTTGTCCAAACTATTTATCGTCCATGTTTCACTTCCGTACATGGCTACACTCCATACAAATACTTTCAGAAATGACTTCCTGACACTTAAATCTATACTCGATGTTAACAAATTTCTCTTCTTCAGAAACGCTTTCCTTGCCATTGCCAGTCTACATTTTATATCCTCTCTACTTCGACCATCATCAGTTATTTTACTCCCTAAATAGCAAAACTCCTTTACTACTTTAAGTGTCTCATTTCCTAATCTAATCCCCTCAGCATCACCCGATTTAATTTGACTACATTCCATTATCCTCGTTTTGCTTTTGTTGATGTTCATCTTATATCCTTCTTTCAAGACACTGTTCATTCCGTTCAACTGCTCTTCCAAGTCCTTTGCTGTCTCCGACAGAATTACAATGTCATCGGCGAACCTCAAAGTTTTTACTTCTTCTCCATGAATTTTAATACCTACTCCGAATTTTTCTTTTGTTTCCTTTACTGCTTGCTCAATATACAGATTGAATAACATCGGGGAGAGGCTACAACCCTGTCTCACTCCTTTCCCAACCACTGCTTCCCTTTCATGCCCCTCGACTCTTATAACTGCCATCTGGTTTCTGTACAAATTGTAAATAGCCCTTCGCTCCCTGTATTTTACCCCTGCCACCTTCAGAATTTGGAAGAGAATATTCCAGTTAACGTTGTCAAAAGCTTTCTCTAAGTCTACAAATGCTAGAAACGTAGGTTTGCCTTTTCTTAATCTTTCTTCTAAGATACGTCGTACGGTTAGTATTGCCTCACGTGTTCCAACATTTCTACGGAATCCAAACTGATCTTCCCCAAGGTCGGCTTCTACTAGTTTTTCCATTCGTCTGTAAAGAATTCGCGTTAGTATTTTGCAGCTGTGACTTATTAAACTGATAGTTCGGTAATTTTCACATCTGTCAACACCTGCTTTCTTTGGGATTGGAATTATTATATTCTTCTTGAAGTCCGTGTGTATTTCGCCTGTCTCATACATCTTGCTCACCAGATGGTAGAGTTTTGTCATGACTGGCTCTCCCAAGGCCATCAGTAGTTCTAATGGAATGTTGTCTACTCCCGGGGCCTTGTTTCGACTCAGGTCTTTCAGTGCTGTGTCAAACTCTTCACGCAGTATCTTACCTCCCATTTCATCTTCATATACATCCTCTTCCATTTCCATAATATTGTCCTCAAGTACATCGCCCTTGTATAAACCCTCTATATACTCCTTCCACCTTTCTGCCTCCCCTTCTTTGCTTAGAACTGGGTTGCCATCTGAGCTCTTGATATTCATACAAGTGGTTCTCTTCTCTCCAAAGGTGTCTCTAATTTTCCTGTAGGCAGTATCTATCTTACCCCTAGTGAGACAAGCCTCTACATCCTTACATTTGTCCTCTAGCCACCCCTGCTTAGCCATTTTGCACTTCCTGTCGATCTCATTTTTGAGACGTTTGTATTCCTTGTTGCCTGCTTCATTTACTGCATTTTTATATTTTCTCCTTTCATCAATTAAATTCAATATTTCTTCTGTTACCCAAGGATTTCTATTAGCCCTCGTCTTTTTACCTAATTGATCCTCTGCTGCCTTCACTACTTCATCCCTCAGAGCTACCCATTCTTCTTCTACTGTATTTCTTTCCCCCATTCCTGTCAATTGTTCCCTTATGCTCTCCCTGAAACTCTCTACAACCTCTGGTTCTTTCAGTTTATCCAGGTCCCATCTCCTTAAATTCCCCCCTTTTTGCAGTTTCTTTAGTTTCAATCTGCAGTTCATAACCAATAGATTGTGGTCAGAATCCACATCTGCCTCTGGAAATGTCTTACAATTTAAAACCTGGTTCCTAAATCTCTGTCATACCATTATATAATCTATGTGATACCTTTTAGTATCTCCAGGATTCTTCCAGGTATACAACCTTCTTTTATGATTCTTGAACCAAGTGTTTTGTTTAAACTATATGGAAAAATTCCTGTGTCAGTCATGCATTGCATATAGCACTGAGGATATTACTTACTAAGTTGGAACAACTTTTCAGGGTTCTGTTTGAAGTTTCATCAACTCCAAAAGAGCTTTTTTTATAGAATTTTTATAATCGTATTAATTTCAATGAAGGATGTTGATGCTATTCTAGCTGCTTAAAGTTTTGTGGAATGACATTCTTAATACAGTCTCTTCGCAGATCCTCCCAAAGTGGCTCGATAACCACAGATGGTTATGCAAAAGCTGTAGCATTTACCTACAGTTTCTACACCCAGGATTGCCTGGATTATATATTCCCGAAAATCTGATGGTATTTCTCCAGTCTCACAGATTCTGCACACTAATATAAACAGTCGTTTCTACGCCATTTCCCCAAATGACTTTGGATATTCCATAGATGTGTTTTCTATTTCTCCTGCCCTATTTGATAGCAAGTCTTCCAAAGCTCTGCGAGAAGATAATATTGGATCCACTGTGTGTTCCAAGACGACACACATTTCTTCTTCTAACATGTCGTCAGACAGCTCCTCCACTCATAGAGTGTTCAGCACAACCTGTTTATCTGCCCGCACTGTATTCTTTGTTTAACGGCGGAATTTCTCTTGCACTCTTAATGTTGACGCCTTTGATATTAATTTCGTTGCAGGTTGACATGAATGTCTATATACTAAATCTCTCTTTCTGCAGACAGTTCCTCTTTTTATTTCTTCACGTTTTCCCTGCAGCAGTATCACTTTAGCTTCCCTGTACTTTCTGTTTATTTCGTTCGTAAGTGATTTATATTGCTTTATTTCTGTTTTTTCCTTATTATTTTTAGACTTCCTTCTTTCGTCGATCAGATC
The DNA here is from genome assembly GCF_023864345.2 of Schistocerca serialis cubense. Taxonomy (NCBI): domain Eukaryota; kingdom Metazoa; phylum Arthropoda; class Insecta; order Orthoptera; family Acrididae; genus Schistocerca; species Schistocerca serialis. Next base: position 233,845,920 of record NC_064642.1, read on the forward strand.
ATTTTCTTCTTCCTTCTTTCGTCGATCAGACCAAGTATTGTTTCTCTTACTCAAGGTTTGTCGGCAGTTACCTTCCTTATACCTATATTTATCTATCCAACATCTATGATAGTCATTTTCGGAGATGTCACTCCTTTTCAGTGTACTACCTACTGTAACATTTATTGTGACAATATCAAGAGCCATTGAGAACTTCAGACATTCCTCGACATTTCAGTATGCTTTTCCATACCGATTCTTTCTGATGCTTCTCTTGAATTTCATCTTACTCTTCAGCATTACTTACATTGTGATCAGAGTCTATATCTGCTCTTGGGTCCACCTTACAATCTGATATCTGATTTCAAAATCTATGTCTGCCCACGCTGTAAACCAACAGGTATCTTCCCGTATCTTCAGCAACTATACCTCATCCTTTTATGATTTTTTTCTGTGTGACTAGCTGATATTTGTGGCTTAGCTGAATTAGTCTTTCTTGTCTCTTATTCCTATTAATGAACTCTGTGGTCTATTCTTTCTTCTACAACAGCGTTCCTGTACCTCGTGATTGCCCCTCTGGACGAAGGTTCAAGTCCTCCCTCGGGCATGGGTGCGTGTGTTGTTCTTAGCATAAGTTAGTTTAAGTAATGTGTAAGTCTAGGGACCGATGACCTAAGCAGTTTGGTCCCTTAGGAATTCGCACACATTTGAACATTTTTGTACTTCGTGATTGTTAGATTTACATCTCCCTTTACGTACTGAATTGCCCGTTGAATATCCTCATATGCTTTCTCTTGCTGCTTTTTCCACCTTCACGTGTAGTTTTCCGCTCAAAGGGCAAGAGGGCGCCGTGAACCTCTTTCAACTACTTCGCTCTTCTTTGACACGGTGTTGGTAGAACAAGGGTGACTCCTTATACCGAAAGTCTTCTACTTTCGTTACTGTTGATTTATATTCAAATTTATAACAGTGGCTGGAGCTGAACGCAGGACCCAGGACGTTTTGATTAGTGGTCAAACACGTAGTCCAACCACGGTCCCGCCTATTATACCATGAAGTGACAATGATTCCAAGGATAGATTAGAGGCAGTAAAACGTGAACAGTTGCTTTTTAATTGAATACTCACGCTTTTACCCCATAGGAGTTGTGGTCATCATCAGCATTTTTTCTTTGAAAGTACATAAAGTGTCGTCACGAAAAATTGTGTATTGCACAATGAAAAAGAAAGTTTACGGAAAGCGCAAAGACGAAATCACGAAGCTTAGAGAGGTATTTAAAGTCTGCAATTAAGAACGAGTATCTCAAAACATCAGAACGAAAAATTTAAGTCACTGTCGAAGCAAAACTCGGCAAGTTTTCTTCAAGTTAGTTCAAACAACTGCGAAAAGTGGATAAAAAGACCGTACGAAAACAGCAGACATAAGGTGAAAACCACTGAAGGCTGTATAATATCGGGAAATTTAGTGAATGACAACCGATCTCAAATACTTTCTAACATGGACTATGCAAAAGCTGTGAACAATATGATACCACGTGACAAGATAGAAGAAAGTGCAAACAAGACGAGACAGGAGCATATTCCGAGACGGCAAAACAACCAACATAACGGGAATGTGAACAAGATATACCTAACGACTATCAGATATTCTCGTAAGCTATTAAAATTTTTTGCTGGCACAAAAACCACATGGAAAATGTAACTCAAGACGACACGGGTACCTGTAGCTATAGACTAAATAACAGTAATCTTCCCGCAGAAAGTAGGCCTACATATAAAACTGACATCTACACTGATAGCCAAGGGCGAGGAACAGCCTCTGAATCGCAAAGTATATGTAAACATGAGATCAACAGTATGGTAAAACTAGAGAGGAAAATCTCAAGGCAGCAACTACAATCGGTCACGAAAAAATCTCAGGGCTAAATAGAAATTATTTTTCTGTTTATTTCTTTCTTTCTTTTCTATGCAATTGGTCCTGTGTGAATAAGGAAGTGGAACAAACGAATAAATCAATTCGAAATCTATGCAGGGACTTTAAAAAATGCAAAATACGTCGACATAAGCACACTGGGGAAACGATTCCATACAACAGATGGTTTTCACTTGAACAGACTGGGAAAGGCATTTGTTAGCAGTATGATTGTGGAATAGTTCATATGAAAACAAATACACGGCGATTCACTAATCAAATTGTACCACTAAAAAACAAAAGTGATATTGGTTCATCACGGACTTCTATCAAGAGCGATTAAGGAAATGCTTATTTACCAGAGGTAAACATTCCTGTAGGTCCAACACAGACAGTTACAGTGCTTATAATTCAGGTTTATCATGTGACTCTACGACAGAGAAAGAAAACAGTGATCAAATATTTACGTTGCTGCAGGTCAATGTCTGTTGTATAAGAAATAAATTATTAGAATGGAACGTTTTTATACCATTAAGAATGTAGATGTGATATGTGTGGCAGAACATTGGCTAACAAAATGAAATTGACAGTTTCATCTCTCAAGGATATGTAGTAACTGACATAACTTTTAGGAAAAAGAGAAAAAATGGTGGTGCAGGTATTTACATCAAGTATGAGCTAAAATTTTCAAAACTACATGTGACAATCGTATTGTAGAGAAATAAATGCTGAATTTAGTTGCATGACACTTAACTGAAGAAAATGTAATAATTGTTAGACTGTATAGGTCTCCAAATGGAGATTTTTTGAACTGTTTGAGTTACCGGTTGCGAAACTCCTTAAACTTAAAACAAAGGTGCAAATTTTAATACTGAAAAGGAAGACTCAAAGCAACAAGACTCTAGAACAATATTAAATATTTTAAGACCCTTAAACCTGCATTTCACAAACACGCCTCCTATTTGTAATGATGCATGTTTAGACAATATTATTGTTAACTTACAAAGAGAGAAATGTGTGACTAAACTGGCTGATGTGGTTTTTGCAGATCATAATCCTTTGTTTTTAACAGTTTACCACAAGCATCCAAATTATTACAATACCGAGCGAGGTGGCGCAGTGGTTAGCACACTGGACTCGCATTCGGAAGGACGACGGTTCAATCCCGCGTCCGGCCATCCTGATTTAGGTTTTCCGTGATTTCCCTAAATCTCTCCAGGCAAATGCCGGGATGGTTCCTTTGAAAGGGCACAGCCGACTTCCTTCCCCATCCTTCCCTAATCCGATGAGACCGATGACCTCGCTGTTTGGTCTCTTCCCCCAAACAACCAACCAACTATTACAATAAATCCAATGGGGCATGGGTGAGAGATCATTGAGAGGAGCACATTATGTTTTTTACTGACAAGTTAAAGAAGTTTTGATGACCTCTTTTTAAAAAATACAGAGACTTATTGTAATCATGTCCCCCATTAACAATAGTTAGTTCCCCAGCTAGGCCTAAATGTAAAAACACAAAAATCAACTGGTATACAAAATAATTTGCAGAAATTAGATAAAATTTGCTTTTACTTTATCTAATGCTCAAAAATGAGGATAATCGAGGGAAGGAGGAGAAGAATAGGATCTACAATGAATACCTTAGGAGTAAAAAGCGGTATAAAGCCAAGCTCAGACAGGCCAAGAAAGCAACATGTGAAAAGTACACAGAAGGTGCTCGAAATAAGTGCTGGGCAGGATGGGAACTCATTAGACAAGATTATTCTTCCAGCCAGATATGCCAGACTCTGATTGATCCACGAGATCTGAATGACTATTTTGTCACGTCAGTCAGAGAACTAGGAAATAAAATTAAGACCTCAGATACTTCTGCAAGGGATCTACTCGGTCCCCAGCTGCCTGAAGGACCTTTATTTCACTGGTACAAAATCGCACCTGATGAGATCTGTAAAACTGTTTCCAAATTGTCCAATTCCAAAAGTATGGACTGGTACTGGATGTTCAGTTACGTTGTCAAAAAGACAGTTCACTTGATAAGTGAGCCACTTTTATTTTTAATAAATGTTAAGAGTATGGAGTTTTTCCAGATTCGCTCAGAATCTCAAAAGTTACCCCCATATACAAAAGACATGATAAAATACTCCCCCAGAACTATCGACCGGTTTCTATTGTGCCAGTACTCTCGAAAGTATTTGAATCACTCATGTACATTCAGTTAAATAAAACTAACAAAATTGGAGTATTATGGTCTACAGAAATCTACACTGGCAGGTAATCTCTTCCTACCTGACCAATACAAGACAGTTTGTCTCAATTAGAAATAGACATTCCCCCTTAGTAGAAATTGGCACAGACATACCACAGGGCTCCGTCCTTGGTCCCTTCTTTTTCATTGTGGCTATTAATGACCTGTCCCATTGTGTATCACAGTCTGCAATCTGCTATGCTGATGATACAACTTTACTTTTTTCGCATCATGACATCCCAAGCCTTAATAAGATCTCACAAGAAACTATTGACTCTCCATTGATCTGGTTTGCAGCCAATAAAAGTTTCTTTAATCCGGACAAAACTCAAAAGCTTATGGTAGGGTTAGCTAAGGAGATAGAAAATAAATGTGTCAAACTTTTAGGAATACATATTGATGCCAAACTCAATTGGGAAGAACATATTAATCAGGTCTGTAAAAAGAACTGACGATTGTCCTACCTCATACGGAAACTGAGAGATACAAGCAGTAGTAATCATCTCTGTATGGCGTATTGTGGGCTCTTTCAGTCATGCATCTCACTTGGCCTTCTCATGTGGGGACCTTCTACTCATATCAGCAACATCTTAAAAGTCCAAAACAGAGATGTCCGCATACATGCGAAGCTGATCCTAAAGAGCTCTGTCGCCATCTTTTTATCAGGCTTAAGCTACTAACAGTAGTGAACCAATACATATACGACTCTGCAATTTTTGTCAAGAACAGCACTAAGGAATGCATTTTAAGAGAAAGAATACACAAATACACAAACATGACACCAGAAATAAGACAAACATTAACATTCCAAGGCACAGCCTAGCTATAACAGGAAACTCCCTTAAAGTAAATGCCTTCAAATTTTTTAATGAGCTGCCTCTCACTGCTCGATAGCTGCCATTCAAAAAATTCAAAACACTATTGTATACTGGCTGACAAAAAACTCATTATACAATATGAAAGAGCTCTATGATATGGACAATAATGACGTTAATATTTAAAATTATAGCTGTATATAAGATAGTTAAACAGTACATGAATTGTAAAGGTTTATTGTAATAATTTGAGTGCAACTGTAACTTGATGTTATTAAGATAGCATATTCTACTGTATGTGGTAAACGGCAATGAAAGAATCTGATTCTGATTCTGACCCATGCAGAAGATAAAGGTAATAATAAAGGTCTTAGTATTATGTATATACACGCACATTTAGATAGTGATTCTATCTGGACGGTTGTATTCCGGAAGTCCAACTTATTTTAACTATAACAATTGAAAATGTCACCTGAAGGCAAGAGAAAAGAAATTTGCACCTCAGTCACATTTCTTCTTTCATTGACGGTTTTTCGTCGTCTAGCGTGAATCGGATCGTCCACATATTCTACAGCTACATGGATACACTGTCGGGCACTAGGTTCATCAAACCACCTTCACAATCCAGAATGAGATTTTCACTCTGCAGTGGAGTGTGTGCTCACATGAAACTTCCTGACAGATTAAAACTGTGTGCCGGACCGAGACTCGAACTCGGGACCTTTGCCTTTCGCAGGCAAGTGCTCTACAATCTGAGCTACCCAGGCACGCACGACTCACGCCCCGTCCTCACAGCTTTACTTCCGCCAGTACCTCGTCTCCTACTTTCCAAACTTTACAGAAGCTCTTCTGCGAACCAAGCAGAACCAGCACTCCTGGAAGAAAGGATATTGCGGAGACATGGCTTAGCCACAGCCTAGGGGATGTTTCCAGAATGAGATTTTCACTCTGTAGCGGAGTGTTCGCAGGAGAGCTTCTGTGAAGTTTGGAAAGTAGGAGACGAGGTACTGGCAGAAGTAAAGCTGTGAGGACGGGCCGTGAGTCGTGCTTGGGTAGCTCAGATGGTAGAGAACTTGCCCGCGAAAGGTAAAGGTTTCGAGTTCGAGTCTCGGTCCAGCACACAGTTTTAATCTGCCAGGAAGGTTCACCTGCACAATAATTCTCTGTTATTTCACTCTCGAACAATGCGCGGAAAAAACGAAGCCGTGCGAGCTCTAATTTCCCTTATTTTATTACGATGATCGTTTCTTCCTATGTCGGTCGGGGTCAACAAAATATTTTCACATTCGGAGAAGGAAGTTGATGACTGAAATTTCGTGAGAAGATCCCACCTTTGTATCAATGATGTCCACCTCAAATAATGTATCATGCACGTGACACTCTCTCTTCTATTTCCCGATAATAAAAAACGTGCTGCCCTTCTTTGAACTTTCTCGATGTGCTCGGCTAATCCTGTCTGGTAAGGATCCCACACCGTGCAACAGTACAGCAAAAGAGAACGGACAAGTGTAGGGTAGACAGTCTCTTTAGTAGATCTGTTGCATCTGCTAAGTATTCTGCCTATAAAACGTAGTCTCTCTGCCACACCCTGGGTGATGAATTGTGTTCAGACAAGAGAAAATGTTAGCGGGAGAAATCTGTTGCCGTTTTTTCCTGTGCGCTTTGCGGTACTAATAATGCTGGAACATCAGCTTCTCTGACGTCGCATGCGGTGACGAAAGCCGTGAGAGAGAGAGAGAGAGACGGGAGATGATGGAATGTGACGTCAGGGCCTGGCGGCGGCGGGTGGGGGAAGACTGCGGCCGGTGCTCCGTGACGCCAGTCAGTAGCAGAAGCACAGTAACCTACCTGCACAGAGTCCTAATGTAAACACGTTCCCCGTCGGGTTGTTGGCACTTTCACCTGCTCCAAATTGTACCGACACCGATGTGTAGTGTGGTCTTAGGCATCTATACGGAAACACAGCGCCACAGGGGAGACACAGGAAACAGATTGTCTCTTAGCTACAACAAAACACAGCACGCAGAGTTTCTCAGAGGGGTATCCTGCACAAGTAAAATTTTATAGTCACGAGTTCATAAAATAATCAGTGAAGCAAACAAAACTATTAAATTCTGAGGACTAAGCACGGATGAAAAGTTCTCATGGACGTACCACTTACAAAATATTGCACGGAAACTGAATGCTGCTACCTTTACTACAGGAGTAATCTCCAGTATTTCTGACCGCGAAACGCGAAAGCTAATTTACTTTGTAGGGAGGATTGTTCAAGGACAGTGTGGGAGGAGTCTGTCAATCTCCGACTTTATCTTACGAATGCGAGAATACTCTGTGAATACTCTGTGACGCCCATCCACACAGGGTAAAAATGGTTCAAATGGCTCTGAGCACTATGCGACGCAACTTCTGTGGTCATCAGTCGCCTAGAACTTAGAACTAATTAAACCTAACTGACCTAAGGACACCACACACATCCATGCCCGAGGCATGACTCGAACCTGCGACCGTAGCGATCGCTCTGCTCCAGATTGTAGCGCCACACAGGGTAAGATGGCCAGTCGTAACCATAAATTCTGCACTATTATCGATCCATTGGAAATATGTAAATAACCTAACTGCACCAGTATAGAACGCTGTCTGGTATATTTTGATGTATGTGGTCGAATGGGCATATTGCACAGTCATCTAGCTGCACTCGCAGCTGCAAATTAGGCGTGAGGTGATTTAGCGATGATACATAAATTGGCGTTACTGGTTGGCGTTGAAATTATGGAACAGCTTGTATATTTTGATGTACCGGGTGATCAAAAAGTCAGTATAAATTTGAAAACTTAATAAACCATGGAATAATGTAGATAGAGAGGTAAAAATTGACACACATGCCTGGAATGACATGGGGTTTTATTAGAACCAAATAAAAAAAAAACGAAGTTCACAAAATGTCCGACAGATGGCGCTGGACAGCAAAACGTCAGTGACTGCGCATGATAATCGTGTATAAAATGAGCTGTAATGAGAGAGAGAGAATCAGGTGCCCCAGCAGTCGCAGCATGTTGGCGTTACCTGAAAAGGCGCTTTTAGTGAAGCTGTATTATGAGAATGGGGAATGTGCTAGTTCAGCGTTACGATCCTATCGCCATAGGAAGGGGATTCGAACGGATAAAGGTCTGTTGACAAATGCAGCTGTGGCGAGAAAGATTTCGGAGTTCGAAGCCACGAGTTGTTTAGACGATAGACTTCATAGTGGCCGACCGAGCACAAGGCGTAATGCTGCTGAGACAGTTCAGGAAGAAACGGAGACTGTAGCGGGTTCGTCTATGCGCGGGGAAGTCAGCGCTCGTGCAGTCGCACGTCGCACCGTCATTCCATACACTACCGTTTGGTTGGCACTTAGGCCTACCCTCCGATGCTATCCATACCAAATCCATCGGCATCATGAACTGTTACCTGGCGATTTAGTGAAGCGGAGGGCATTTGCAGTGTGGGCGTTTCAAAAGATGGTGGAAGACGACGATTGGTTGAGTAACGTGCTGTGTACCGACGAAACTCATTTCACACTCCGAGGGTCTGTCAACGCCCACAACTGCAGAATTTGGGCTACCGAAAATCCTAGAACTGTAGTGGAAACTCCATTGCACGACGAGAAAGTCACGGTATGGGTTGGATTTACCACATCTACCGTTGTCGGGCCTTTTTTCTATGAGGAAATGCGTGATTCTGGTTTTGTAAATGCTACCGTGACGGGTGAGAGGTACGCCGATATGTTACAGAATCACATCATCCCCAGCCTGGCTGATAAACACCTGCTGGAATGTACGATGTTTATGCAGGATGGCGCTCCACTCCATATTGCTAGACGCGTGAAAGATCTCTTGTGCGCATCGTTTGGTGATGATCGTGTGCTCAGCCGCCACTTTCGTCAAGCTTGGCCTCCCAGGTCCCCAGACCTTAGTCGGTGCGATTATTGGCTTTGGGGTTACCTGAAGTCGCAAGTGTATCGTGATCGACCGACATCTCTAGGGATGCTGAAAGACAACATCCGACGCCAATGCCTCACCATAACTCTGGACATGTTTTACAGTGCTGTTCACAACATTATTCCTCGACTACAGTTATTGTTGAGGAATGATGGTGGACATATTGAGCATTTCCTGTAAAGAACATCATCTTTGCTTTGTCTTACTTTGTTATGCTAATTATTGCTTTTCTGATCAGATGAAGCGCCATCTGTCGGACATTTTGTAAACTTTTGTATTTTTTTTTTTGGTTCTAATAAAACCCCATGTCATTCCAAGCATGTGTGTCAATTTGTACCTCTATATCTACATTATTCCGTGATTTATTCAGTTTTCAAATTTATACTGACTTTTTGATCACCCGGTATATGACTGAATGGATATACTGCAGTCATCTATCTGCTTTCGCAGTCTAATATATGGTACTTGCAAAGTAGTGGAGAGGTGATTTAGCGGTGGTGAACAAACTGTGAAGCATTCTATCGTATCATTGGCTGGCGTTGAAATAACATATCAACTGTTAAAATTACTAAAATTGATCGCGCTATCAACAATGGTCCAAATTGCAGTACATCATCTCATGTCAACAGTGTCTTTCCCATCCCGTCTGTCCACTGGTATGCTGTTGATTACTGTGTGACAATGGACTGACTCGACTTGGTTGAGATGGAGGGGCCTTACCGGACCATTGGATATCTGTTACTTGGCGCTGTGGAGCATGTTAAATGTAGAGGTCAGCAGCTTCTGACAGTTGTTTGGAAGCGGTCCACAACGTCGCAGACTCGTCCTATTTCCATATGCCCGCTTCAGGTTTTTAATTTTTTTTTCACCAGTAAGACTACCTCGCTCGTGTTGTGAATGGCACCTTCCGGCGATGGCCAACACTAGAACAGCAATCATGTACATGACTAAAATGAGGAAACATTGCTCTTCGTAACGGAACACCGAGACATCGGCTACCCTGACACAGTGAAAGAAGAGATTAACTGCATAGGTCATCACATATACATCTATAAGCACACTCTGCAACTCACATTTAAGTGCTTGGCAGAGGGTTCATCGAACCACCTTCACAATTCTCTATTATTCCAATCTCGTATAGCGCGCGGAAAGAACGAACACCTATATCTTTCCGTACGAGCTCTGCTTTCCATTATTTTATCGTGGTGATCGTTTCTCCCTGTGTAGGTCGGTGTCAGCAAAATATTTTCGCATTCGAAGGAGAAAGGTGGTAATTGGAATTTCGTGAGAAGATTCGATCGCAATGAAAAACGCCTTTCTTTTAATGATGTCCAACCCAAATCCTGTATCATTTCTGTGACTCTCTCTCCCATATTTCGAGATAATACAAAACCTGCTTCCTTTCTTTGAACTTTTTCGATGTACTCTGTCATTCCTATCTGGTAAGGATCCCACACCGCGCAGCAGTATTCTAAAAGAGGACGAACAAGCGTATGTAGGCAGTCTCCTTAGTAGATCTGTTACATTTTCTAAGTGTCCTGCCAATAAAACGCAGTCTTCGGTAAGCCTTCCCCACAACATTTTCTCTGTGTTCCTTCAAATTTAAGTTGTTCGTAATTGTAATACCCAGGTATTTAGTTAAATTTACGGATTTTAGATTAGTCTGATTTATCGTGTAACCGAAGTTTAACGAGTTCCATTTAACATTCATGTGGATGACCTCACACTTTTCGTTATTTAGGGTCAACTGTCAATTCTCGCACCATTCAGATATCTTTTCTAAATCATTTTGCAATTTGTTTTGATCTTCTGATGACTTTATTAGTCGATAAACGACAGTGTCATCTGCAAACAACCTAAGACGGCTGCTCAGATTGCCTCTCAAATCGTTTATATAGATAAGGAAGAGCAAAGGGCGTATAACACTACCTTGCGGAACGCCAGAAATCACTTCTGTTTTACTCGATGACTTTCAGTCAATTACTACGAACCTCTCTGACAGGAAATCACAAATCCAGTCACAAAACTGAAACGATATTCCATAAGCACGCAATTTCACTACAAGCCGCTTGTGTGGTACAGAGTCAAAAATCTTTCGGAAATCCAGAAATACGGAATCGATCTGAAATCCCTTGTCAATAGCACTCAACACTTCATGTGAAAAAAGAGCTAGTTGTGTATCACAGGAGCGATGTTTTCTAAACCCATGTTGACTGTGTGCCAATAGACAGTTTTCTTCGAGGTAATTCATAATGTTCGAACACAATATATGTTCCAAAATCCTGCTGCATATCGACGTTAACGATATGGGCCAGTAATTTAGTGGATTACTCCAGTTACCTTTCTTGAATTTTGGTGTGACCTGTGCAACTTTCCAGTCTTTGGGTACAGATTTTTCGTCGAGCGAACGGTTGTATATAATTGTTAAGTATGGAGCTAATGCGTCAGCGTACTCCGAAAGGAATCTAACTGGTATACCGTCTGGATCAGAATACTTGCTTTTATTAAGTGATTTAAGTTACTTCACTACTCCGAGGATATTTGCTTCTACGTTACTCATGTTGGCAGCTGCTCTCGATTCGAATTCTGGAATATTTTCTTCGTCTTCCTTTGTGAAGGCATTTCGGAAGGCTGTGTTTAGCAAATCTGCTTTGGCAGCACTGTCTTCGATAGTATCTCCATTGCTATCGCGCAGAGAAGGCATTGATTGTTTCTTGCCGCTAACATTCTTCACATACGACCAGAATCTCTTTGGATTTTCTGCCAGGTTTCGAGACAAAGTTTCATTGTGGAAACTGTTATAAGCATCTCGCACTGAAGTCCGCGCTAAATTTCGAGCTTCTGTAAAAGATCGCCAATCTTGGGGAGTTTGCGTCTGTTTAAATTTGGCATGTTTGTTTCGTTGTTTCTGGAACAGTTTTCTGACCCGTTTTGTGTACCAAGGAGGATTAGCTCAGTCGTTTGTTAATTTATTTGGTATAAATCTGTCAACTGCTGCCGATACTATTTCTTTGAATTCAAGCCACATCTGGTCTACACTTATATTATTAATTTGGAATTGATTTGGAAACGATCTACAATGCCACAAACTCTTCCAGTTTCCATATGTTACGATGTCCACCACATTTTTGTCAACGAGAAACATCGCCTCTGTGTTTTATTTCTACAAACCTGTGTATTGTGGGAGCTGCATAGTTTCTGCCATGTGATGTTCAGCTTTCTGTGAGAGCCAAAGGATCGTAACGCGTTAATGTCGGTTCAGCAGCTGACACATACCTCGAAATCTTGGTAGAAAAAGAAAGTGTAGGCCGTGTATATTGCTTGGATGTGTTACAGCTGAAAAACAATGTATTAAACGGTTTATGAAGGACCAATACACTAGCCACATACTGTGTTGGGTACGGTCTTCCTCCCATACAGTCGACAATACTTTACGCGGATCTGTACAAGCAACTTCAAGCCCTGGCCACGTGCTCCAATGGGGTGATACTTGTATATGTAATACGTTTGACGTCAACACGCAGACGGTATTTGTTTTTTCGATATATCGGAGGGGAGAGGCGGTAAAATAACTACACTGATATTGCTCATGAAACTAATAAATATCGGCTGTATCTATTCTCATGGAATCCTGACTGTCTTTTTATTATTATCGACGCGATTGCGTGTTTTAAAAACAGGTGGTACCGTAAGTCCTGTGTTATTTCATACTTCATAACCTCTAATCATAAAGTAGACAACACTTGAATTATAGCCTGCTGTGGAACCTAGAAATGATAATTTTTTTCTGACATGTGAGTAGATTGCGTGAAACAGGCTGTGATGTTCAAATTGCTTACAAAACTAGAACGCGAGAATCTGCTGTATGATAGAAAATTTACAGACATGTCGCTAGAGGGAAGTTATGGAGCAAAAGTGTCAAATGTAAGCACGCACGTGGTAATTGGTTTCGATGTAAATGAAGAGAGAAAATGGCTCTGAGCACTATTGGACTTAACATCTATGGTCATCAGTCCCCTGGAACTTAGAACTACTTAAACCAAACTAACCTAAGGACAGCATACAACACCCAGCCATCACGAGGCAGAGAAAATCCCTGACCCCGCCGGGAATGAAGAGAGAGAGAGAGAGAGAGAGAGAGAGAGAGAGAGAGAAAGAGAGAGAGAGACGCGGTAAAGTCTTATAGGGTGTTCTATTACAAGACAGGTTCTCATTATTTGTTTCATGTAAGTAGGTGTGATATAGCTTCGTAGTGGTAGAACAGCACTTGCCATGGTGCACAAAACAGCAGCGTTCTCTTGAATTATAGCTTGTTGTTGTCGAATGTTAAATGATTGTGTTCTTTACGATATGTGAGCCAATGGTGTGAAAGATTGGATTCTCTAATGTTATTTCGCTTGTATGAAATGTCTGTAATACACACGTGCGTGACAGTTTATTTATAGACACTGATTTGACGAAGAGACACCCTCCGGTCGTGTAATTTGTCCATCAAGCTGAAAGGAAATGTTTCACATAAAGCTTTTTTCTTCAGAGTTTTATTTCTCGCTTTTCCTTTACTTGTTGTTGTTGTTGTGGTCTTCAGTCCTGAGACTGGTTTGATGCAGCTCTCCATGCTAATCTATCCTGTGCAATCTTCTTCATCTCCCAGTACCTACTGCAACCTACATCCTTCTGAATCTGCTTAGTGTATTCATCTCTTGGTCTCCCTCTACGATTTTTACCCTCCACGCTGCCCTCCAATACTAAATTGGTGATCCCTCGGTGTCTCAGAACATGTCATACCAACCGATCCCTTCTTATAGTCAAGTTGTGCCACAAGCTCCTCTTCTCCCCAATTCTATTCAATACCTCCTCATTAGTTATGTGATCTACCCATCTAATCTTCAGCATTTTTCTGTAGCACCACATTTCGAAAGCTTCTATTCTCTTCTCCTCCAAACTATTTATCGTCCACGTTTCACTTCCATACATGGCTACACTCCATACAAATACTTTCAGAAACGACTTCCTGACATTTAAATCTATACTCGACGTTAACAAATTTTTCTTCTTCAGAAACGCTTTCCTTACCATTGCCAGTCTACGTTTTATATCCTCTCTACTTCGACCATCATCAGTTATTTTGCTCCCCAAATAGCAAAACTCCTTTACTACTTTAAGTGTCTCATTTCCTAATCTAATTCCCTCAGCGTCACCCGACTTAATTCGACTACATTCCATTATCTTCGTTTTGTTTTTGTTGATGTTCATCTTATACCCTCCTTTCAAGACACTGTCCATTCCGTTCAACTGCTCTTCCAAGTCCTTTGCTGTCTCTGACAGAATTACAATGTTATCGGCGAACCTCAAAGTTTTTATTTCTTCTCCATGGATTTTAATACCTACTCCGAACTTTTCTTTTGTTTCCTTCACTGCTTGCTCAATATACAGATTGAATAACATCGGGGAGAGGCTACAACCCTGTCTCACTCCCTTCCCAACCACTGCTTCCCTTTCATACCCCTCGACTCTTATAACTGCTTTACTTAGATGACGGTGTCGAAGTAATGAGGACATTCTGTGGCAATGGGCAGTTTTCACAGCAAAATAGTGGAGGTTTCTTTTCCCAACATTACGCGGGGTGGACGGGTATAGGCCGCATTTGTAATCGTCGGTGGTGCACTTCATGGGATGTCGCAAGATACTGAGTTGCGAATTGTATCCTGCGGTCGAACGTAACAACTATACCGACTTTGCTCATTAAACTAAAAGAAAATGGACTACTCCTATTTTCGTGGGAAGAGGACGTTTTGTGTTTTCCTTTTTCATAGATGCTTGATTATAAGAGATGCATTCACATTAAGTAAAACTGTTCTTCATCACAGAACGACATGTCTATTCGAGGCGCTGTGGGCGTGCCTAGTCTGTGTATGAGGTCGCCGACGCAACTGCGCCCTGACCAGGGCACAATGTGCGGGACACTGCTGTGTTGCTATATTTTAAACGAACAAACAAGTTGCACTTGAGGCGATCTGCCATTTATCTCCTATTGCTCAGATGACGTTACATTATTTTGTGTTGGCAAGGCCTGATGCTGGACCGTCACCTTAAGGCAGATGGGTGCCGCTCATCTCCCAGCTGGAAGGCAGTATGCCACAGATAAACTGCGAGACACGTGGCTGTAGGAGTTGACGATTTCAAAAAGTTCCCCCCCCCCCCCATAGATGGAGGGAGAGAGGGAGGGAGGGAGGGATGGAGGGAGGATATGGATGAGGGAAGGTAAGAGGGTCTCTAATTTTTAGCAGTTTGTGATCGTCCATCGAAGAGAACGCATGTTTAACTACCATCCCCTCTGCAGCCTTTAAGAACGACAATTTTCCCCAGTACATGTGTTGCACTATGACCCGTTCACTAGCAGTGCTGGTTTTGTTCACGACAATTTCGATGTACAATTAGGACTGTGATGCATTTTTTCCGTCAGTTGTGGTAGCGTGTAGTGGGTTCGACTACCTGGGCTGCAGGGTGATTGTCGAGCAGGCGTCTGTAGCGAACTCTGACGTCAAATAGCGACAGATAAAGTCCTCAGCTGTATGCTTACAGGTAATAAGCTTATTAAACTACTCTCTGTCCAACACCAGCATCTCGCCAGTTAAATACACTCCTGGAAATTGAAATAAGAACACCGTGAATTCATTGTCCCAGGAAGGGGAAACTTTATTGACACATTCCTGGGGTCAGATACATCACATGATCACACTGTCAGAACCACAGGCACATAGACACAGGCAACAGAGTATGCACAATGTCGGCACTAGTACAGTGTATATCCACCTTTCGCAGCAATGCAGGCTGCTATTCTCCCATGGAGACGATCGTAGAGATGCTGGATGTAGTCCTGTGGAACGGCTTGCCATGCCATTTCCACCTGGCGCCTCAGTTGGACCAGCGTTCGTGCTGGACGTGCAGACCGCGTGAGACGACGCTTCATCCAGTCCCAAACATGCTCAATGGGGGACAGATCCGGAGATCTTGCTGGCCAGGGTAGTTGACTTACACCTTCTAGAGCACGTTGGGTGGCACGGGATACATGCGGACGTGCATTATCCTGTTGGAACAGCAAGTTCCCTTGCCGGTCTAGGAATAGTAGAACGATGGGTTCGATGACGGTTTGGATGTACCGTGCACTATTCAGTGTCCCCTCGACGATCACCAGTGGTGTACGGCCAGTGTAGGAGATCGCTCCCCACACCATGATGCCGGGTGTTGGCCCTGTGTGCCTCGGTCGTATGCAGTCCTGATTGTGGCGCTCACCTGCACGGCGCCAAACACGCATACGACCATCATTGGCACCAAGGCAGAAGCGACTCTCATCGCTGAAGACGACACGTCTCCATTCGTCCCTCCATTCACGCCTGTCGCGACACCACTGGAGGCGGGCTGCACAATGTTGGGGCGTGAGCGGCAGACGGCCTAACAGTGTGCGGGACCGTAGCCCAGCTTCATGGAGACGGTTGCGAATGGTCCTCGCCGATACCCCAGGAGCAACAGTGTCCCTAATTTGCTGGGAAGTGGCGGTGCGGTTCCCTACGGCACTGCGTAGGATCCTACGGTCTTGGCGTGCATCCGTGCGTCGCTGCGGTCCGGTCCCAGGTCGACGGGCACGTGCACCTTCCGCCGACCACTGGCGACAACATCGATGTACTGTGGAGACCTCACGCCCCACGTGTTGAGCAAGTTGGCGGTACGTCCACCCGGCCTCCCGCATGCCCACTATACGCCCTCGCTCAAAGTCCGTCAACTGCACATACGGTTCACGTCCACGCTGTCGCGGCATGCTACCAGTGTTAAAGACTGCGATGGAGCTCCGTATGCCACGGCAAACTAGCTGACACTGACGGCGGCGGTGCACAAATGCTGCGCAGCTAGCGCCATTCGACGGCCAACACCGCGGTTCCTGGTGTGTCCGCTGTGCCGTGCGTGTGATCATTGCTTGTACAGCCCTCTCGCAGTGTCCGGAGCAAGTATGGTGGGTCTGACACACCGGTGTCAATGTGTTCTTTTTTCCATTTCCAGGAGTGTATATTCCTGCCAAAAAAGAAGATAGTACCTTACAACCCAGCCTTTTCCCCGCCAGCTTTTAGGTGAAGGGTAGAGTTTCAGTGCATCTGCCACTAGTTTTGAGTGGGATTGTGAAATTTTTTCCCATCAGGATAACACCAGTTGTGTGGTGTCATAAATTTTTGAGCTGTATTGTGATTTTATGCACTCCTTGTGTAGCGCTATACGTATAGTTGGTAATTAGAAACGTTCTGTATGATTAATTACCTAATTAGGACCGATCGTCACTTCAGTTTCCTAACCAAAATAAATACAATAACCTAACCTTCCTCTCCTGCATCTGGATAGTTTCCATTGTTGAGGGGTGCACTAGGGCTTCCCATCCAGAAATACCAGGTTTCGAGTCCTGGAAAGGGCATCGTCATTTTTAATTTCCTGCCAGTTCCTGGGTGTGGAAGTCAGCACAGTCCTGGGACAAAGAAGTTCCCACCAAAATTCGAAATTCCTTCCAAAATTCGAAATTTCTCGCCAATAGGGTAGGTGGGAGAGGGGCTGGGGAAGGGGAGAGGGGAATGAGACCCAGGTGCAGGGTGACGGAAACACATTACGGGATGGGGGTTGGCATTGTTGGGGATGTGGGATAATTAATTGATTAATTTTATTAATTTGCATATCAATTTGATATCAAAATTGCGCTTGTGCCCTCCTCTCCCTACTACTAGGGATTTCCCTAAGTTGACTCGACTGCAGGAGTGCCTTAGTAGCAAAGAATAAATGTATTCAAGTTGTACAGGTTAATTAGTCTTTTGCAACTGTAATGAAAGTCTTATTAAGGTCAGACGCGTTTCGCCTTATTCTAAAGCATCTTCAGTGGTCACTGTAACAATATGGTTTTTTCTCTTCTTTTACAATTTTGTTTGATAGGATCCTGAACAGTTCACATGATTTGCTTACTACTATACACAGTTTTAATTCCTGTCGTCACTCACGGTTTTTTGTTGTTTACTTCATTCTTGTTGCTCTTCTACGTGTACTGGTGTGTGAAGAACTACGTCCTTCTTCTCAACACAGAAACGTAAATAAATATTTAGTGTAGTGAAAGTGGTGTGTTTTGAATACCTAAAACGTACACGTGGAAGAACAACAAGAATGAAGTAGACAACAACAGACCGTGAGTGACGATAGAAATTAAAACTGTTTATAGTAGAAAGCAGAACATGTGAACAGTTCAGGATCCTATCTAACAAAATTGTAAGAGAAAAAAACCATTTTGTTACAGAGAGCACAGAATAAAGCGAAACGCGACTGGTCTCAATAAGGCTTTCATTACGTTTGAAAAAAACGGTATTTATCCCGTACAGCCTGTTTATCTCGAAAATTGTATTTAGTTTGTCTCTTATTACCGAAAAAATTAAAACATAAAACAAAATTGCGAGTAAAATTAGATGTTAACAGAACTATATCTTGTGTGCAATGAAATTCTAACTGGTATATTAAGTAAATTTATGATGTGAACCAATGACATTACAGCCCACAAGACTCAATCACTTACCGACCTTGTACTAGCAATCGATGTATTATCCGTTAGAGTCAGAAGGTAATTCGAATTTTATCTCAACGGGAAGAGCAGTGTTCATATCTCCGTATCGCCATACTTTCCGATAGGCCTCCCAAAATAACTTCTTTTGGACACTAGACTGGCTCCATCAACACGTTTATAGCCCGTTACCTCCTCGCCCTTGTACAATTCGGCTAGCGCCTGCCGCTAATGACCCCGCAACCGACAGTACTTTGGCCTCTTTATATTTCATTTTCTTCTTTTCTTGACTATCGACGGAGTACTGAACACGGTTATGGCAACCTTATCCTAGATTTTCAAATTTGAACTGCTTTGCTATATTCCAGCAAATGACACAAATTAACAGTTACCAGCCAATACGTTAAAATTAGGCCTACATAAACATGACGACAATTTTTTGTTTACAGGACAGTCGTAAATATTTAGCGAGCAACGTAGGTCCTTTTTATTGCCAAAATGAATGAAATTGGCACGTTTAACAGCGCACTATAAGATGTCGATGCTTGTAAGCTTAAGCTTGGGAGCTAGATAATTGAAAAGGTGGATAAGTTTTGCTACCTTGGAAGCATTATGATTACACCAGATGGCGGTGCAACAGAATACATTAACAGCCGCATCAACAAAGCAAAAGGAGCTTTTACAACTCTACGCTCTATCTGGAGATCGAAGGAAATATCACTGAGGACCAAATTGCGGATATTTGAAAGTAATGTAAAATCTGTGCTCCTTTATGGATGTGAAACATGGAAAGTGACAAAACAGTTAATCCACAAGCTGCAGAAATTCAACAATAGATGCCTGAGGAACATCCTGGAGATACGGTGGCCAAATGTCATCTCTAAGAAAACTCTTTGGGAAAGAACAAACCAGGCGCCAATTGAGCTGCAAATCAGAAGCAAGAAGTGGAGATGGTTCGGACATACTCTTACATCTACATCTACATGGATACAGTGCAAATCACATTTAAGTGCCTGGCAGAGGGTTCATTGAACCAACTTCACAATTCTCTGTTATTCCAATCTCGTATAGCGCGCGGAAAGAACGAACACCTATATCTTTCCGCACGAGCTCTGCTTTCCATTATTTTATCGTGGTGATCGTTCCTCCCTATCTAGGTCGGTGTCAATAAAATGTTTTCGCATTCAGAGGAGAAAATTGGTGATTGGAATTTTGTGAGAAGATTCCGTCGCAACGAAAAACGCCTTTCTTTTAACGATTTCCAGCCCAAATCCTGTATCATTTCTGTGACTCTCTCCGATATTTCGCGATGATACAAAACGTGCTGCCTTTCTTTGAACTTTTTCGATATACTCCGTCAGTCCTATCTGGTAAGGATCCCACACCGCGCAGCAGTATTCTAAAAGAGGATAGACAAGCGCACTGTAGACAGTCTCCTTAGTAGGTCTGTTATATTTTCTAAGTGTCCTGCCAATAAAACGCAGTCTTTGGTTAGCCTTCCCCACAATATTTTCTATGTGTTTCTTCCAATTTAAGTTGTTCATAATTGTAATACCTGGTTATTTAGCTGAATTTACGGCTTTTAGATTAGACTGATTTATCGTGTAACCGAAGTTTAATGAGTTCCTTTTAGCACTCATGTGGATGACCTCACACTTTTCGTTCTTCAGGGTCAACTGCCACTTTTCTCACCATTCAGATATTTTTTTCTAGATGGTTTTGCAGTTTGTTTTGATCTTCTGATGACTTTATTAGCCGATAAACGACAGCGTCATCTGCAAATAACCGAAGACGGCTGCTCAGATTGTCTCCCAAATCGTTTATGTAGATAAGGAAAGGCAAAGGGTCTATAACACTACCTTGTGGAACGCCAGAAATCACTTCTGTTTTACACGATGACTTTCCGTCAGTTACTACGAACTGTGATCTCTCTGACAGGAAATCGCAAATCCAATCACATAACTGATACGATATTCCATAAACACGCAATTTCAATACGGGCCGCTTGTGTGGTACAGCGTCAAAAGCCTTCCGGAAATCCAGAAATACGGAATCAATCTGAAATCCCTTGTCAATAGCACTAAACATTTCACGTGAAAAAAGAGCTAGTTGTGTTTCACAGGAACGATGTTTTCTAAGCCCATGTTGACTGTGTGTCAATAGACAGTTTTCTTCTAGGTAATTCATAATGTTCGAACACAATATATGTTCCAAAATCCTGCTACATATTGACGTTAATCATATGGGCCTGTAATTTAGTGGATTACTTATACTGCCTTTCTTGAATATTGGTGTGACCTGTGCAACTTTCCAGTCTTTGGGTATGGCTCTTTCGTCGAGCAAACGGTTGTATATGATTGTTGAGTATGGAGCTAATGCATCAGCATACTCCGAAAGGAACCTAACTGGTATACAGTCTGGACCAGAAGACTTGCTTTTATTAAGTGATTTAAGTCGCTTCACTACTCCGAGGATATTTATTTCTACGTTACTCATGTTGGCAGCTGTTCTTGATTCCAATTCTGGAATATTTACTTCGTCTTCTTTTGTGAAGGCATTTCGGAAGACTGTGTTCAGTTACTCTGCTTTGGGAGCATTGTCTTCGATAGTATCTCCATTGCTATCGCGCAGAGAAGGCATTGATTGTTTCTTGCCGCTAACATACTTCACACACGACCAGAATCTCTTTGGATTTTCTGCCAGGTTTCGAGACAATGTTTCATTGTGGAAACTGTTATAGACATCTCGCATTGAAGTCCGCGTTAAATTTCGAGCTTCTGTAAAAGATCGCCAATCTTGGGGATTTTGCTTCTGTTTAAATTTGGCATGCTTATTTCGTTGTTTCTGCAACAGTGTTCTAACCCGTTTTGTGTACCAAGGAGGATCAGCTCCGTCGTTTGTTAATTTATTTGGTATAAATCTACTATTGCTGCTGATACTATTTCTTTGAATTCAAGCCACATCTGGTCTACACTTATATTATTAATTTGGAATGAGTGGAAATTGTCTCTCAGGAAGGCGTCAAGTGAATTTTTATCTGCGTTTTTGAACAGGTATATTTTTCGCTTATTTTTCGAAGATTTGGCTATTACAATATTCAGTATCGCTACGACAACCCTGTGTTCACTAATCCCTGAATCGGTTTTGAAGCTCGTTATTAACTCAGGATTATTTGTTGCTAAGAGGTCAAGTGTGTTTTCACAACCGTTTACTATTCGCGTGGGCTCATAAACTAACTGCTCGAAATAATTTTCAGAGAATGCGCTTAGCACAATTTCGGATCATATTTTATGCGTACCTCCGGAGTTAAACATGTATTTCCGCCAACATATCGAGGGTAAATTAAAGTCACCACCAACTATTATCGTATGGGTCGGGTACGTGTTTGAAATCAAACTCAAGTTTTCTTTGAACCTTTCAGCAACTGTATCATCTGAATTTAGAGGTCGGAAAAAGGATCCAATTATTATTTTATTCCAGTTGCCAACTGTTGTGGCGCAACAAGACAGCCATGCCACACTGAAGTAGCCGAAAGGCACGCGTTAATCTCACGTAGGCTAGATAGGGGTCTGAAACAGGATACGTAATGAATGGTAGCAAGAAAAGTACGTAGCTGCTATAATACTTAACTTTTAATCCATCATTGGTATACAGCATTCATTGATGATACAAGTGACACTCTATCTTAAAATGGTTAATGGCGCCTTGCTAGGTCGTAGCCATTGACTTAGCTGAAGGCTATTCTAACTGTCTCTCGGCAAATGAGAGAAAGGCTTCGTCAGTGTATCAGTGTAGTCGCTAGCAA
Source organism: Schistocerca serialis cubense (assembly GCF_023864345.2). NCBI lineage: Eukaryota > Metazoa > Arthropoda > Insecta > Orthoptera > Acrididae > Schistocerca > Schistocerca serialis. The sequence continues at coordinate 233,868,229 of NC_064642.1, forward strand.
TGTCGTCCGTACAACTGGGGCGAGTGCTCATCCGTATCTCGGGACCTGCCTTGTGGTGGCGCTCGGTCTGCGATCACACAGTGGCGACACGCGGGTCCGACATGTACTAATGGACCGCGGCCGATTTAAAGCTACCACCTAGCAAGTGTGGTGTCTGGCGGTGACACCACATTCCTCCCCCGCAAATCGGCGAACGGTCGTGTTATAAGGCATCCGCCCGCCGTGGGGAGGACCCCATGTTGACGTATGCGATGAGGTGGGGAGCCTAACAGGCGAGGCTGTGCCTCCCGCACCCGGCCATTCGATCCGAGGGGAGCTAGGAAACGCCTGAAAACCTAGTCCAGGGTGCACGTCAACATGCGGTGTATACGCCCGTAAAGAGACAGGAGGGGCCGAAGGGTCGACCTCCATTGCGTCGGGGTATCCGACGCGCGAAGACGCCATGTGGTCCGGAGCGGGCAAGAGTTCCATGGCGGAGGACAGCTGGTCACGGGAAGCGGTCGGCGGCGCGTGACCCAGGGAGGCGCTTGGCGGCTGCAGCGAAGCGTCGAATGCGGGCGGCGCCGGCGGGAGAACAGGCGGCGGCGGCGGCGGCTGCGGCGGCGCGTCGCCGTGGGGCAAAATGGAAGGCATCGTCGGTAACACCTGGGGATGAGGCGAGCCAGTAGATGGGTCCCCAGGGCGCTGACCGGACGGCACCGTCGCTGAAAGCAGACGGGGAGCGGCAGAACCCGTGCGACGACAGAGGCGCAGCTGATTGAGATGCCGACGCACCTCACCAGAGGCCCCCAAAACCAAATACATCGCGCGGCCGAGGCAGCGAAGAATGCGCCCTGCGAGCCAACGCCGTGAACCTCGGTAGTTGCGATAGAATACAACGTCGCCTGGAGCAAAAGCAGGAGTCTGCCGCTGCACAGGAACCTGATGCGGCGGGTGCAGCAAAGACATTAAGGTTCGATGAGGACGACCGTGGAGCAACTCAGCCGGCGAGCGACCATCTCGGGGCTGAGAGCGATACGATGACAAAAAGAGCAACAACGCGTCCTCCCGAGAATGCGACTCTTTCAACTTCAACATCTGCGACTTGAAAGTCCGGACCAAACGTTCAGCGGCACCGTTTGACTGAGGCGAAAACGGCGCGGATGTCAGATGTTGAATACCATTGGCCTGGCAGAATGACTGAAATTCTGCGGACATGAATTGTGGGCCATTGTCGGAAACAATAGTGTGTGGAAGACCTTCAATGCAAAAGATAGCAGACAACGCTTGGATGGCGGCGGAGGACGTCGTGGAAGACATTCGGACAACAAAAGGAAAATTACTGAAGGCATCTACCAGAACCAACCATCGAGCATTCCAGAATGGCCCAGCAAAATCGATGTGCAAGCGTTGCCAAGGGGAAGTGGCTGTTGGCCACACAAAGACTTTCCGCGGCGGCGCGGATTGTTGTTCGGCACACGCCATGCAAGAAGAACACATATTCGTAATCGCAGCATCGATTCCGAACCAAGGACAGTGCTGACGAGCAAGTTGTTTCGTTCGCACTATACCCCAATGTCCTTGGTGAAGAAGCCGTAAGACAGAGGACTGTAACGAACGTGGGACCACGACTCTGGATTGATCATTATCAGAACGCAACAACAAAACACCACGTCGAACAAAAAGTCTCTCCTTGTGAGCAAAAAATCGGCGAACCAACGGATCCTCGATCCGTGACTTTGACAAGGGCCATTGCGTAGCAACAAAACGCAAAACGGTAGCAAGGACCGGGTCAGCAGCTGTGGCTGTAGCTACACGACGAAAATCAATCGGAAACGATTCGACCACTTCATCGGTTTCCGCATCAATGAACATGCAAGCAAGTTCAGAAGAATCGAATGCTCTATCCTCAGCAACAGGCGAACGGGACAAGGCATCGGCGTTTCCGTGCTTAGCAGTGGACCGATACAAGATATCGTAGCGGTACTGCGAGAGGAAAATAGACCAGCGAATGAATTTCTGCGCTGTACGCGGAGGTACAGGCTTGTTCGGATGAAAAAGCGATGTCAAAGGTTTGTCGTCTGTGATGATGGTAAAGTGACGACCATACAAGAAATCATGAAACTTAGTAACACCAAATATGAGAGCCAAAGCTTCTTTCTCTATCTGGGAATAATTTATTTGCGCAGATGAGAGCAATTTGGACGCAAAGGCAATAGGGCGATTATGCGACCCATCTTTGTGCGCTAGCACAGCACCGATCCCGAAATCCGATGCATCTACCATCAACAAAAGGGGTTTCTGGGGATCGAATGGCGTAAGGCAAGTATTTGAAAGCAACGCCGATTTCAACTGGCGAAAGGCGCGTTCGCATTCCGTCGTCCAGACGAACGGAACACCTGTACGGCGTAAGCGATGAAGCGGAGCTGAAATGGAAGAGGCATTGCGCACATTCAGTCACACCTTGTGATTCTAAATCGTGTAATGTTCCTGCGGCCTCATCACGCAATGCGTGGGGAACATTGCGCGCTCTGAAAAATTTCGGTTGCGCGTTTACTTTCAGTTCCAAATGTGCTTCATAGTTCTTAACGCAACCAAGGCCCGGTGCAAAAATGTCTGCAAAGTCTTCACATAGCCGAGACACACTGTCTGAAGGCACAGTCTGATTCACTGATAGGACCTGATTTACAATAGACATGTTAAACAATTGAAATAAATCTAAACCAAACAAGTTCACTGCAGTAGAAGAACGAAGAACGTAAAATGACACAAGTTTTGTTTGTCCCTTGTATGTTGCAAGAAGAGTGCACGGTCCTAACACAGGGATCTGCTGTCCTGAATATGTAGTGGGCGAACAGTTGCGGCACGCAACGGAGGTTTGCCCAGCTGTTCGTACGTGTCGTGATTGAGCAATGAAACGGCAGCTCCGGTATCGAGCTGGAATGGTATGACCTTGCCATTAAAGTCCAAATCTACAAAAAGTTTATTGTCCTGCTGACGACAAGAGCGACTGTCTCGTGCAATTTGAACTGATACAGGTACAGCATCACTTGCTAATTGACGTGATTTCCGGCGACGTCGACGCACACTTTTTGTGGGACGAACACAGTCACTGTTAGAGACAGTGGCACTGGACGAAGTGGAATTAACTACATGAATGTCCATGGGCGAAGGTTCACGAGCCTGAGTATTCTTGGTTCGATTCCGGCGCGAAGCAAAAGGCCTGGAATGGTTGTGATTGTCTGATCTGAGCTTTTTCTGGCAAACACTTTGAACATGACCTTTCTTATTACAGAAAAAGCAAATAGCTTGGCGTGACGGGCAATTTTCACGCGAACGTCTAGTAGCACACCGCGGGCATGATTTCACTGCATTTGTATGCTGTCGCGGCACACCTGGTTTAGAGCGTGGCGGCAGCTGCGCGGACGTGTGCGAGGGCAGTTTACCGGGCCGTGCAGCGCGCCCGGCGGGCCGGTTAATGTTACACATGGCTGGCGGAGTTGCAAATGATTCCTGAGCAAAGTCAAGCGTGTCTTGTCTATCCAATATGTCTATCACTTGTTGAAGGGAGGGATTAACTAGTTTCAAAATCTGCTCCCGTATGCGAACATCAGAAACGTTCTGTGCTATTGCATTACGTACCATAGTATCTGAATAAGGGAGTCCACATTCACACTCAAAAGCACAATCCCTTGTAAGGCCTTGCAAAGTTGCAACCCACTCCCTATTAGTTTGACCGGCCGTACGTTTTGTACGAAAGAAAGTATACCTTTTTGCAACGACATTGACTGTTTCTTTGAAATAGGCGTCCAATGCCAACAAAATTTCTTCGTAGGACAGAGTTGCTACGTCGCGTCGGGGAAACAATTTCACTATCACACGGTATGTTTGCACCCCTACACACGCCAATAAATGAGGCTGCCGCTCGTTACCTTGAATTCTGTAGGCGGCGAGATGAAATCCAAACTGGCGTGACCACTCAGTCCATGTCTCTTGGGTTGGGTCAAACTTGCGAAACGGCGGTGCAACTGCATGTTGTGGCGGCGGTAGCGATGAAGCGGCAGCGGCCGCATCGTGTTGCAGTGCACGTTGACCCTGGACTAGCTGTCCAAGGGCATCCAATAACGCCTGCGTCTGCTGATTCTGCAAGCGATAAAATTCGGACAGTACATCTGGCGAAGCCATGACACAAGTAAATGTAAGCAATTAGAAAGACCAAGACCCTTTCCGTTGACTCGTCGCCAACTTTTGTGGCGTAACAAGACAGCTACGCCACACTGAAGTAGCCGAAAGGCACGCGTTAATCTCACGTAGGCTAGATAGGGGTCTGAAACAGGATACGTAATGAATGGTAGCAAGAAAAGTACGTAGCTGCTATAATACTTAACTTTTAATCCATCATTGGTATACAGCATTCCTTGATGATACAAGTGAGACTCTATCTTAAAATGGTTAATGGCGCCTTGCTAGGTCGTAGCCATTGACTTAGCTGAAGGCTATTCTAACTGTCTCTCGGCAAATGAGAGAAAGGCTTCGTCAGTGTATCAGTGTAGTCGCTAGCAATGTCGTCCGTACAACTGGGGCGAGTGTTCGTCCGTATCTCGAGACCTGCCTTGTGGTGGCGCTCGGTCTGCGATCACACAGTGGCGACATGCGGGTCCGACATGTACTAATGGACCGCGGCCGATTTAAAGCTACCACCTAGCAAGTGTGGTGTCTGGCGGTGACACCACACCAACAATGACCTCTGCCCATACTAACTCACAGTAAGTACCTACTTCAATTTCGTGACAAGTTAAACTACTTCTGACAGCAACAAACACGCCACTGCCAACCATGTTTAGCCTATCCTTTCGGAACACCGTTAGGTCCTTCGCAAAAATTTCGGCTGAGCTTGTGTCCGGCTTTAGCCAGCTTTCAGTGCCTATAACGATTTGAGCATCAGTGCTTTCTATTAGCGCTTGGAGCTCTGGTACTTTCCCAACACAGCTACGACAATTTACAACTGTTATACCAATAATTCCTTTATCTACGTTCTTCCTGTGCTCAGCCTGCTCCCTTTGTGACTGAAGCCCTCTTAGAAGACCAAATGGACATATTGCGAGAGAAGCACTTGACTGGATCCCACAAGGACGACGGAGACGAGGCAGGCCCAAAATGACATGGAGACGGTCAGTTGAAGCACAAGGCCATCAGTAAGGAATAGGATGGGAAGAAATGAAGATACTAGCAGACGACAGAACAAGATGGCGATCCTTTGTTGCACCCCTATGCTCCACATAAGGAGTTAAAGGAGTTAATAAATAATAATAGTAATAATAAGTGACTCAAACAATGTGTTAACACACTTCACTGGGAATGAAAGCACCACTGAAAAGCACCCTTGAGAAACACAGGGAGTCCCTGCGTAATGACTGGGAACGAGCAATGTAGTACGTTGGTTAAGATCCTGGACCTGTATTCGGGAGGATGGCGCTTCATATCGCCTAAAACTCTAACTAGCCATCCAGATTAGGGTTTTCATGTTGTCCAGGAAGATTAAGACAGATGTCAGGCTCATTCATTTGCAGAAAGACGTGCCCCATTTTCTTTCCAGTATTCTCCAGTGCTGGCCGGGGTGGCAGAGCGGTTCTAGGCGCTACAGTCTGGAACCGCGCGACCGCTGCGGTCGCAGGTTCGAATCCTGCCTCGCGCATGGATGTATGTGATGTCCTGAGGTTAGTTAGGTTTAAGTAGTTCTATGATCTAGGGGACTGATGACCTCAGCATTTAAGTCGCATAGTGCTTAGAGCCATTTGAACCATTCCCCAGTCCGAGACTGTTTTCCGCATGTTGCCGTCGGACTAGGGTGTCGTACGACACCCCTGAAACAAAACAGCAATCAATGGAATGGAGGCACACTTCACCCGCAACGAAGGTTAAGCCTAAGCAAATCTTGACACCTCGAAAAGTCACGTGCACTATTTTTTGGAACAGAAAAGGCATTTTGCTGATTGATTTCTTACCACGAGGCCAAACAATCAACGCACATGGTTACTGCGAGACCATTAAGAAATTCCGTCGCGCAATACGGAACAAGCGCCGAGGATGACTGTCAAAAGGTGGTGTTTTTTTTCCAAGATAATGCCCGACCTCACACGGCGAATGTGACCAAACAACTCTTACGGGAATTTCACTGGGACGCGTTTGGTCATCCTCCGTACAGCCCGGACCTCGTTCCTAGCGACTTTCAACTCTTCTTACACCTAAAATCCGTCCTTGGTGGTCAACACTTCAACGATGATGACGAGCTGAAAGAACATGTTACCACATGGTTGAATACACAGGCGTCAACCTTCTGTGAAGAAGGCATACAAAAACTTGTGCCACGCTATGACAAGTGTCTACAAAATTTCAGAAGCTTTGTAGAAAAGTAGTTTAACGGTTGTAGATTTTTGCACAGTAAATATTTTTTCTGTATCAGTACACGTTTGTTTTATATAACCAAACGGAATTTACTTTGTGGACATACCTCGTATATTTGACCTGAGCATTTAAATTGAGACGTCTTAACATTAGTGTAGATTGCGTATTTCACTACGGGAAACACAGATGCTGCCTACATGAAAATTAAAGAGGATTTAGGGAAAAGGGAAGCAGCTTTATGAATATCAAGGGCTCAGATGGAAAACCAGTCCAAACCAAAGAAGGTCATGCCGAAAGGTATATATACTCCTTAGTATATATACGGTCTACACAAGTGAGATGAACTTGCAAGCAATATTATAGAAAGGGAAGTGAGCGTAGGTGTAGATGAGATGGGAGATATGAAACTACGAGAAAAATTTGACAGAGCTCTAAAGGATCTAAGTCGAAACAAGCCCCCTGGAGTAGACGTCATTTCGTCAGAACCACTGAGAGCCAGCTATGACAAAGCTCTTCCATCTGGTGTATAGGATATACGTTGCAGGCGAACTCCCCTCAGACATAAGGAAGAATGTAATAATTCCTATGCCAAAGAAAGCAGCTACTGACAGAAGCGAAAATTACCGAAGTGTGTCAGTAAAATATTTACACGAATTATTTGCAGAAGAATGGAAAAACTGGTAGAAGATGACGTCGGGGAAGATCAGTTTGGATTCCAGAGCAATGCAGGAACACGTGAGGCAATACTGACCCTATGACTTATGTTAAAAGATGGGTTAACGAAAGGTAAACCTATGTTTGTAGCATTTGTTGACTCAGAGAAAGCTTTGGACAATGCTCTCATTGTAACGCTCAAGGTATCAGGGGTGAAGTACAGAGAGCGGAAGGATATTTACAACTTGTACAGGAACCAGACGGCAATTATAAGAGACGAGGCGCATTTGGATGAGAAGGGAGTGAGACAGGGTTGTAGCCTGTCGCCAATGTTATTCAATCTGTATAATGAACAAACAGTAAAGGAAATAAAAGAAAAAAATGGTAAAGGAATTAAAGTTAAGGGAGAACAAATAAAAACTTTGAGGTTTGCTGATGACATTGTAATTCTGTCAGAGACAGCAAAGGACTTGGAAGAGCAGTTCAGCGGAATGGACAATGTCTTGAAACAATAAAAGGAAAAGGAGGATAACCGAAAGTAGTCGAATTAAACCAGGTAATACTAAGGGAATTAGATTAGGAAACAAGACACTTAAAGCAGCAGATGAGTTTTGCTATTTGGGCAGCAAAGTAACTGATGATTGCCGAAACTGAGACGATATAAAATGTAGACTGGGAAAGGTAAGAAATGCAATAACGAAGAATAGAAATTTGTTAACATCGAATACAGATTTAAATGTTAGGAAGCCCTTTCTGAAAGTATTTGTCTGGAGTGTATCCATGCATTGAAGCGAAACAAGGACGATAAACAGTTTAGACAAGAAGAGATACAAGCTTCCGAAATGTGGTGTTACACAAGAATGTTGAAGTTTAGATGGGTAGATCACATAAGTAATGAGGAAGTACTGAACAGATTTGGAGAGACAAGAAATTTGTGGCACAACTTGACCAAAAGAAGGGATCGGTTGGTAGGACATGTTCTGAGACACCAAGGTATCACCAATTTAGCACTGGAGGAAAATTAGGGGGTAAAATTGGTAGTGTGTGACCAAGGATGTAGTTTGCAGTAGTTATTCGCAGATGAAGAGGCCCGCACAGGTGAGAATAGCATGGAGAACCGCATCAAATTAGTCTCCAGACTGAAGACGACAACAACAAAAATAACAACGTGTGTCATTCGTATATTGTATTACTCCGGCTTCCACTTCACTTGTCAGAGTAGTTTTGGTCCCAAGATAAATTCTGACATAAATTTCTTACTTAACGTGGTAAAGCGAAACAAAGCGGAACTGCACAACCACGCTTAATAAATAGATAAAGGAGTCGCTGCCGTATTGCCACAGACCACTGCCAAACAGCCAGAAAGCCATGCTGCACGCACAAATCGCATGATATCCATCAGATTGCCTGGGGTTTCCAAGCGACCAGCGATTTGCTCACACTCGTGCTAGCGATCGGTTGCCCACGCGGCGGATCGCTGCGATCCATCATTCGTATGACACCTTCCGGACCACCTGACGCTGGCCCAACGGCGTTGGTTGGAGAACAGCCCTTTTACACGATCGACGCCCTTCTCCCAACTAACTAATCGGCACAAGTGAGTCTACTGCAGCGCTCCTGGTGTATTATTCCTAGACTAAGTCTCTTCTGTTTCGAGTGGTCATTTTCGTTTACACGTCAGTGCCAAAATAATTGATTGTGTTGTGAGAGCTGTCTGATGTGCACTACATGCAGTTTGTATCTGTACAGCCAAAGTGACGTTATGAGGGACTACCCTTCTTACGAAAAAATCGAAATGTGGTAGCAAAATGTCGGAACAAGCAATGATAACAAAATTTATTAATGACCAAAGCAGATTTCATAGCGGACGTTGTTGTCAGAGGGCGTGTGGTACATTCTGTAAACTCCTGAGGAACAGGAAAAAATGTCATCCAAACATTTTGAACATATATAAGTATTTGCTCGAAAAAATATATACTTGTAAACACGTGAAACAATATCTAGAACGCAGTAAATAGCGCCTTTTTCTTTATCCTTTGTACATTTTGTTTTCTTGCAAAGTGCCAAATAACACTGTAAATTATTTTTCTCGTCAAATAACTCCGACATTTTAACTGTTGAATTAATTTTCATTAAACGCGTTTATCTCTTTACGTTTTGATTTATGATCAGTGTAGAATTTTCTCTGTAAAACGTAAATATGTTTTTGCTTTCAGATATTTTGTATTTGTTGTAGGTGAACACAAATAGGAAAAAATACCAGGACATTGTGTAGCTTTTCAATGTGTCACGAAAACAAGCAAACAGCACACTAAAGATTAAGAAGACAGGACAACATAAAATCCACAATAGGAATGACCTTGGCCAAAATAGGTCGACTTTCGATATGAGAGGTGTGCCACCATAGCCCCCCGCCCCCCCCTCCCCCCCTAGTTTCTGAGTATGCGCAGTGTGCAGCGTACTCGGAAATTTAGAACTCCATTCTCGGCACAATTTATAGGTCATTGGGGTCATAGACACCTTCGTATCGTGGTCGGCTGCTAATTTACTCGCAGGCACAAAGGCGAACGTGCTTAGAGTAGTCGATTTTGACCAAGTCGCTCGTGCAAAACGGGCGGAAAGGAAAACAGGTTCGTCGATGCGAACTATACGCTGAGGGAAAGGGCGAGGGATAGCTGGCGGCAGCGCTCTGCAACGCAGCAACGGAAACTGCGTCTGATTGCCTATGGTCCCTGTCACTCGTGCTACGCTAAAATCATGTCATACTCAAACTGTTCGATATAATACTGAAAAAATACACCGAATAACATTATGTTACAAAATTTCAGGTGGAGTTGGACCCCTCTCGTCTTTAAGAACGAACCACCCCTTGTCTCTTTAAATTAATGAGCTGTCAATCGACAATTGAGAAATTTTCAGACAACCTGAGGACACACTATCCTGGAATTCACAACCGAGCACAAAGATTAATATTCCTGCTACTGTGGAGTTGGACATTCTTTCACTTGTGTTTCGATATACACTACTGGCCATTAAAATTGATACACCACGAAGATGGCGTGCTACAGACGAGAAATTGAACCGACAGGAACTAGATGCTGTGATATGCGTGCTGACACGCGGAAAGTTTCCAACCGATTTCTCATACACAAACAGCAGTTGACCGGCGTTGCCTGGTGAAACGCCGGCCGCGGTGGTCTCGCGGTTCTAAGCGCTCAGACAGGAACCGCGCGACTGCTACGGTCACAGGTTCGAATCCTGCCTCGGGCATGGATGTGTGTGATGTCCTTAGGTTAGTTAGGTTTAAGTGGTTCTAAGTTCTAGGGGACTGATGACCTAAGATGTTAAGTCCCATAGTGCTCAGAGCCAATTGAACCTGGTGAAACGTTGTTGTGATGCCTCGTGTAAGGAGGAGAAATGCGTACCATCACGTTTCCGACTTTCATAAAGATCGGATTGTAGCGTACCGCGATTGCGGTTTATCGTATCGCGACATTGCTGCTCGTGTTGGTCGAGATCCAATGACTGTTAGCAGAATATGGAATCGGTGGGTTCAGGGGGGTAATACGGAACGCCGTGCTGGATCCCAACAGCCTCGTATCACTAGCAGTCGAGATGACAGGCATCTTATCCGCATGGCTGTAACGGATCGAGCAGCCACGTCTCTATCCCTGAGACAACAGATGGGGACGTTTGCAAGACACCAACCATCTGCACGAACAGTTCGACGACGTTTGTAGCAGCATGGACTATCAGCACGGAGACCATGGCTGCGGTTACCCTTGACGCTGCACCACAGACAGGAGCGCCTGCGATGGTGTACTCATCGACGAACCTGGGTGCACGAATGGCAAAACGTCATTTTTTCGGATGAATCCAGGTTCTGTTTACAGCAGCTTGATGGTCGCATCCGTGTTTGGCGACATCGCGGTGAACACACATTGGAAGCGTGTATTCGTCATCGCCATACTGGCGTATCACTAGGCGTGATGGTATGGGGCGCCATTGGTTACTCGTCTCGGTCACCTCTTGTTCGCATTGACGGCACTTTGAAGAGTGGACGTTACATTTCAGATGTGTTACGACACGTGGCTCTATCCTTCATTCGATCCCTGCGAAAACCTGCATTTCAGCAGGATAATGCACGGCCGTATGTTGCAAGTCATGTACGGGCCTTTCCGGATACAAAAAATGTTTGACTGCTGCCCTGGCCAGCACATTCTCCAGATGTCTCACCGATTGAAAACGTCTCGTCAATGGTGGCCGAGCAACTGGCTCGTCACAATAGGCCAGTCACTACTCTTGATGAACTGTGGTATCGTGTTGAAGCTGCATGGGCAGCTGTACCTGTACACGCCATCCAAGCTCTGTTTGACTCAATGCCCAGGCGTATGAAGGCCGTTATTACGGCCAGAGGTGGTTGTTCTGGGTACTGATTTCTCAGGATCTATGCACCCAAATTGCGTGAAAATGTACTCACATGTCAGTTCTAGTATAATATATTTGTCCAGTGAATACCCGTTTATCATCTGCGTTTCTTCTTGGTGTAGCAATTTTAATGGCCAGTAGTGTATGACTTAAAATTTTTCTTAACCAGGGAAGGGAGTCGTGACGTAAATGCGTGTCTTTAACAGCAGAACGCGTCGCTCGATAAACACGTTACATACGATCTGTTTATCGGCAGAGTTCACACATTTTAACGCACCTAAGCGTGAGTAATTACTAATAGTATCAGATAGGCGCATACTTACTAGTCAGACTTGGACGACAGCGTTCTGTTACTGGGAAAAGTTATTAGGGTCATTAAATGTTTTACGAGTGGGTCTCGGCACATCGATAAAGCGATGGAAATGTAAGATACGCTCCAATATTTCGACGCTCGCAAAGAATTTCTTTTAATAATGATAAAACCTCTAATAGCCTTTCGACTGCGCCACTTGAGATACGCTGTACAAATATAGAACAGATAGCGAACTCAGTGAGAACACTTCAGTACGAGACTTATTTCTCAGTCAGTTCAACAGCTCTGCCAGGATGGCCAATACGGAGCTAGATCAGCTGCTTCGGGCGGCTACTTTGTCAGGCATAGGTTTAGTTCTTGTTCATGGAGGCTAAGATTAGTGTTCAGTGATTCCAAATTGAATGAAGTTAAGCTTAATGAGAAGCTCAGACAGGTAGTTACTGCAGATGTTACAATATCACAAGATTCTGAGAAAAGTACTGTGAAAAATAATATTAGGATGTCACAAGATTCACATATAAGCACAGTGAAAAATAATGTTACTATATTGCATGAGAGTATCGGGGAATTAAAAAACAAAGTAGATGAGCGTCTTGTTTAGCTAGAAGGTTTAGAAACTGAATGTTGAATATATGTACTATGCCCGTCTGAACTTCGTATAGTCACAAATATGGAAAAGGTAAATATAGGTGGATATAAGCTTTCAGCACATGTCAGTAGGGACACTACGGAGAGAGGAGGAATTACCATATATGTTTAAATGGATCATGGTGTGAAAAATTTAGAACCTAAAAAATTTTGTGTAGAGCAACGTATAGTAGCATGTGCATGTGAGTTTAACCCAAATAATGGTACTGTTAGGTCTTCGTAGGGAAAGTTTCAGCTATTTTTGGAAAACTTGGATTCTTAGTTGTGCTATCTGTCAGACAGAGGGAAGAAAATTATTGTTTATGGGGATTTCAATGTAAATTTTCTGAAGGAGCCCGATAGAAAGCTTGACCCTGAAGTATTGCTTTATTCTTTCAATTTGACGTCAGTTATTGATTTTCCTGCTCGAGTGGTACAGGGAAGCAGCACACTGATAGAATAATTTTTTATGGACCAAGATAAATTTAATCAGATAAAAACTTTTACTGTTAAGAATGGTCTGTCTGATCATGATGCAGAGCCAGTGACAGTATATGACATAGTTCCATACAGCAGTGCAAAACAGTCCTTCAGAATAGTGCATTCAATCAACAATTTAACAATTGCAAATTTTAGGGAAAAATTGCAACAGTTAGAATGTATTGAGGTGTACAGGGAACCTGATGCTAATTTAAAATTCAAACTAATTCATGATAGCCTTGTGAGTGTACTTGAAAACAGTTTCCCTAAACAGTGAAATACTACTGTAAGAAACCACCTAAAAAAGCATGGCTTACTAAAGGGATAAAAATATCTTGTAAAAAGAAAAGGGAAATGTATCTTATAACTAGAAGGAGTAATGATCCAGAAACAGTGAAACATTGTAAAAACTACTGCACTATATTATGAAAAGTTATTAAAAATTCCAGAAGTACGAGGGCAGTTCAATAAGTAATGCAACACATTTTTTTTCTGAAACAGGGGTTGTTTTATGCAGCATTGAAATACACCAGGTTATTCCCCAATCTTTTAGCTACACAACACTATTTTTCAACGTAATCTCCATTCAATGCTACGGCCTTACGCCACCTTGAAATGAGGGCCTGTATGCCTGCACGGTACCATTCCACTGGTCGATGTCGGAGCCAATGTCGTACTGCATCAATAACTTCTTTATCATCCGCGTAGTGCCTCCCACGGATTGCGTCCTTCATTGGGCCAAACATATGGAAATCCGACGGTGCGAGATTGGGGCTGTAGGGTGCATGAGGAAGAACAGTCCACCGAAGTTTTGTGAGCTCCTCTCGGGTGCGAAGACTTGTGTGAGGTCTTGCGTTGTCATGAAGAAGGAGAAGTTCGTTCAGATTTTTGTGCCTACGAACACGCTGAAGTCGTTTCTTCAATTTCTGAAGAGTAGCACAATACACTTCAGAGTTGATCGTTTGACCATGGGGAAGGACATCGAACAGAATAACCCCTTCAGCGTCCCAGAAGACTGTAACCATGACTTTACTGGCTGAGGGTATGTCTTTAAACTTTTTCTTGGTAGGGGAGTGGGTGTGGCGCCACTCCATTGATTGCCGTTTTGTTTCAGGTTCGAAATGATGAACCCATGTTTCATCGCCTGTAACAATCTTTGACAAGAAATTGTCACCCTCAGCCACATGACGAGCAAGCAATTCCGCACAGATGGTTCTCCTTTGCTCTTTATGGTGTTCGGTTAGACAACGAGGGACCCAGCGGGAACAAACCTTTGAATATCCCAACTGGTGAACAATTGTGACAGCACTACCAACAGAGATGCCAAGTTGAGGACTGAGTTGTTTGATGGTGATCCGTCGATCATCTCGAACGAGTGTGTTCGCACGCTCCGCCATTGCAGGAGTCACAGCTGTGCACGGCCGGCCCGCACGCGGGAGATCAGACAGTCTTGCTTGACTTTGCGGCGATGATGACACACGCTTTGCCCAACGACTCACCGTGCTTTTGTCCACTGCCAGATCACCGTAGACGTTCTGCAAGCGCCTATGAATATCTGAGATGCGCTGGTTTTCCGCCAAAAGAAACTCGATCACTGCCCGTTGTTTGCAACGCACATCCGTTACAGACGCCATTTTAACAGCTCCATACAGCACTGCCACCTGTCGGAAGTCAATGAAACTATACGAGACGAAGCGGGAATGTTTGAAAATATTCCACAAGAAATTTCCGGCTTTTTCAACCAAAATTGGCCAAAGAAAAAAATGTGTTGCATTACTTATTGAACTGCCCTCGTATATGCATTATGTCTGAGATTAGCACCTCTGATAATAAAATTAAAACAATTTGGAATATCGTTGAAAATGAAATACGGCAACCGAGAGCACAGGAAGACTGTATGTCTATCAAACTCAATGAAAAATTTGTTAATAAAAAGGCGGAAGTAGAAAACATTTTAATAATCATTTTGTAAGTGTCATATAGAAAATAGGATCCAGCTATTCATTAGAAAATGCAAGCCAGTATATCAGCGAGGCAATACCTAGGCAATTTGATAAAATTGAAATTCAACCAACCTTTCCTATTGAAATTAGGAAATAATAAACTCACTCTAAAGTGAAAGCTCGCATGGAATTGATGGCATTTCCAACAGAGTACTAAAAGCTTGTTCCCAACAGATAAGTAGGATCCTCAGCCACATATGTAGTAGCTCACTTATACAGGGCATTTTTCCATATAGATTGAAATACACTTTCGTTAAACCACTGCATAAAAACGGGGATAGGTCTGATGTTAACAACTACTGACAATCTCACTTATGATAGCTTTATCCAAAATTCTTAAGAAAGTAATGTATTCAAGAGTAGCATCATATATTTATAAAAAAGATGTACTAACAAAACGTCAATTTGGTTTCAGAAAGGGTTTTCAACAGAAAACGCTATATATGCTTTCACTGATCAAATATTAAATGGTCTGAATAACTGAACAGCACTGAACGTTTTGTGATCTCTTAAAAGCTTTTGGCTGTATGAATCATGAAACTCTTCTAGGTGAGTTTAAGTATTGTGGTATCAGTGAGACAGAGCATTCATATTTAACTGGAAGAATGCAGAAGGTTGAAATTAACAGTACAGATAGTCTGCAAAAATCAGCAGAGTCCTCTAACTGGTGAGGTATCAAGAAATGTCCCACAGGGTTCAGTCTTGGATCCCTTATTGTTGTTAATATGCATTAAAGACTTGCCACTCTATGAAGATGCAAAGCTAGTTCTTTTTGTTAACAAACAAGAATCAGCTGACAGTATCTTTCAGAAAATTATTAAGTGGTTCTCTGCAAATTGACTCTCACTAAATTTTAAGAAAACACAGTAGGCCTATGTACAATTCTGTACAGTAAATGGAATAACACCATTACAAATATATACTTAGAACGGAAGTCTATTGCTAGGGCAGAATATTCAAAATGTCTGGTTGTGTGCATTGGTGAGAAATTGCATAGGAATAAACACATTGATGATCTGCTGAAACGATTAGGTTCATCTACTCACGCTATTAGGGTTATTGCAAATTTTGGTGATAAACATATCAGCCTACTATGCCTATTTTAATTCACTGCTTTCATATGGCATCATATTTTAGGCTAAATGGAAATGAGCTTGGGGCATCGTTGCTGGGAGGCCCCAACTGGGGAAGTTGTGCCGCCAGGTGCAAGTCTTATTTCAGATGACCCCACACTGAGCGACTTGCGCGCCGGTGAGGAATATGAAATGATGATGAGGACAACACAACACCCAGTCTCCAAACGGAGAAAATCTCCAACCCAGCAGGGAATCGAGCCCAGGCCCGCTTGCATGGGAGGCGAGCACATTACCATCCAGCTAAGCAGGCGGACATATACTTTAGGGTAATTCATCATTAAGAGAAAAAGCATTCATTGCACAAAAGCGTGTAGTCAGAATAATAACTGCAGCCCACCCAAGATCACCTTGCAGACATTTATTCAAGGATCTAGGGATATTCACATAATCTTCGCAATACATACATTCACTTATGACATTTGTTGTTAATGACCCACTGTATTCGTAGTGCCCCTCCCCATTACACTCATTACTCGCGGCTTTACCGATTCCCGTTAGAGTTAGGGCAATGTTTGTGCATCCGCACAGAAGATGATCAAATGGCCGGTGAACCTTAACTATATATGTGAAGATGGTATCTGTTCTTTCAGACATGTCTTCATACATATAGTTGAGGCTCACCGGCTATTTGACCATCTTCTGTGGGGATGCACAAACATTGCTCGAACTCTAACGGGAATCGGTAAAACCGCGAGTAATGAGTGTAATGGGGAGGGGCACTACGAATATAGTGGGAGACAATAATTTGGGAATGTGGGTCTCACGGGAGGCGTGCCAGAGATAAGTCTCTGCAGTCGCACTATCCTCTGTGTCTTCGGTGGCTCAGATGGATAGAGTGTCTGCCAACTAAACAGGAGAACCTGGGTTCGAGTCCTGGTCAGGGCGCACATTTTCAACTGTCCCCGTTGACGCATATCACCGCCCGCATGCAGCTAAGGGTTTTCATTTCATTGTATTGATTTAATTGTAATTTCATTTTAACGAACTGTACATCTTCAAATATATAGTTTTACGGAAGTTTAAAAATCGGTTCTCCTCAAGTGGTGTAAGGCATAACAGGAAACGAAATTTGAATACGAGGTGTGACTATAAAATAACGGGACTGTTGCTGTCACAGCTAAGAACTCATACGGCAAGACGAACGACCTCGAACTGTGAAGTCTTCTCATACGAATTTGGCATCTCTTGTGTCTATAGACAAATTAGTGTAGCCGTGGCGTTCGATTGTGTAAGAGCTGTTATTTTGTTTCACATGAAAAATGCTAAGTGTAACAACAGAGTAACGAACTGTCGTGAAGTTTCGCATGAAACTTCGAAAAACTGCGAATGAAACGTTTCTTTTACTAAAAGAAGTATATGGTGAAGTTTGTTTATCATGTACTCGAGTTTCGGAGTGGCTCAAGCGTTTCAAGATTGCCGAGAACACGTTGAAGATGATTCACGCCTGGGACGTCCTTCAACATCAAAAACGGATGAAAACATCGTAAAAGTAAGTAAACTGATTCGATCGACCGTCGGTTGAGTATTCTATCGATTGCTGAAACTGTAGGAATTGACGAAGAATGCGTAAGGCAAATTTTATATAACCAATTTAACATGAGAAAAGTGTGTACGAAACTGTTTCCAAAAATTCTCACGATCGAAAAAAAAAGAAGATCTCAAAATGTTTGCACTCACACTTTGAATGTCTTTGAAAATGATCTTAATTTTTTGGGAGAAATGATAATTTGTGACGAATCTTGGTTTTTCACTTATGATACATAAACTAAACCGAGCGAGGTGGCGCAGTGGTTAGCACGCTGGACTCGCATTCGAGAGGACGACGGTTCAAATTCGCGTCCGGCCATCCAGATTTAGGTTTTCGGTGTTAAATCCCGTCTTCCTTTCTTCCAGAAATTAAGCGCCAATCCATGCACTGAACAGTCCCGACTTCAACAAAATCGAAAAAAGCTCTAATGAGCAAATTTGGATTCAAAGCGATGATGAGTGTTTTTTTTTTTCGATATTTATAGAACTGTGTATCTTCATTGGGATTATGAAGGTCAGACTATCAGTCAGCATTAGTACCTTGAGGTTCTTGCTGAACTCCGTGAGAAAATAAGGAAAAGAAGGACCCGAATTGTGGAAGAACTAGTCATGGGTTCTGCATCCAGACAACACACCGGCTCATAAGGCTTTGTCTATTAAGTGGTTTCTAGCGAAGTACAGCATCTCATTGTTAGGCTACCCTCCTTATTCGACTGACTTAACACCTTGCGACTTATCGACTCCCCAAGGTCACACCTGTATTAGAAGGAATAAGATTGCAGTCCGTTAAAGCAGTGAAAGAAAAAGCAGTACGCATCATCAACGAGCTCACAGAGCAAGACTTCCAGCACTGTTTTCCATCAATGGAAAACTCACATAGAGCGTTATTGTGAGGTCCTGCCCACTCGTCTCTTATAGGGTGCCTAAAAGCAAGCTGCTTTCTAGGATAGCTATACAATAATTCAAGCAAATCACATTAATAGTTTTTATTACAATAAAGAAGACCGACAATATTTAACTTTGGATTTACAACGAGTTGTCGAAAGCGATGGGCGACATGCAAACAGTCAGTGTCCTTCACTATATACAATGTTCATGCAAGTTTGTCACACATTTTGTGAATCACTAATAACGGCTATAGTAGTGCTCTCTTCTAAGGCGTGGTTTCTACTAGTGCCTGTCTTCTACTGTCCTGACGAGGCCGGCATGTGCGGAGCTTGTATTCGAATAGAGACCGCTCCTGTCGTGGTGAGGTATATATATTTATAAGATGTGGCTGTAAAATAAAGCGACTATTGCTGTAAGACATTTTATTTCAGAAACATACATACTAAGTTATCGTTACCCTCAATAAACTACCCTCCTGTATCCCTATAACTGTTCCCGTGTATTGACAAACGACGGCTCTCGCGTTCTTCATCTTCGAATCCTGCCTCGGGCATGGATGTGTGTTATGTCCTTAGGTTAGTTAGCTTTAAGTAGTTCTAAGTTCTAGGGGACTGATGACCTCAGAAGTTAAGTCCCATAGTGTTCAGAGCCATTTGAGCATTTGATCGAGTAAACAGCTTGTTCTTACGATTGTTTCCCCTAAATGGGAACAGTGGCATTAAAATGCTTCGTACTACAAAATGGTCGTGCGGTTCCAGTCTGAAGCGCCTAGAACCGATCGGCCACACCGGCCGGCCGCTTCGTATTACATACTTGCAAAATTTAGACCTCTGGATAGAAATTTTTTTGTTGTTGCGAGATACAATAGTAAAAAGTCACGATTCACCGATTAGAAAAGGCTTTTAGTTGTGCTCAATACTGAAAAGTGGAAACCTAACACTGCGAATTTCGGCGGGAGAGGACGAACTTATTGTGTATCTAAATTCATTAATCATGATATCTTACATAAATGCGTTGAAATGCGGCGGGCAAACATACTGTAAAGGCACACTATGTGTGAACCCATATGTGAGTTACGTTATCGTTAACATTAATTAAAATGAATAGCTGCCAGATTTTGAGAGTAATCATATTCTGCTAGTCCGATTCCTTCGTTGCGTGGCCTACGTAACTTGGTGCGAGGATATATTAACACCGGTTTTAGGCGAAATTTGTTTCCACTACATTCTCACTTATTTACCAAGTTGTTCGTCCGAACCGACAGCAAATCATTGCCTCATTCTTTAACTTCCTTCGTTGGCCTGTGTCGCTGGACATGCTCTCGTGGCGTTCCAGGGTCTCCAGGGTCTCCTCCACCTCAGTTTTTATGTACCAGGTGGTCTCGTCTGTTGTGGCTTCCCTTCTAGCACATCTTTCAGCGTCCTTTTTTCTCACCTCAGTAGATGTCCCGGACATTTAATTCTTCCGCTCTTTATTTCAGCTATCACGACTAGTTCACTAAACAGCGCGTGGATCTCTGTGTTTTTCTTTCTTCTAAAAATTCCGTTTTCTATCACAGGTCCAAAGATTTTTCTTAATAGCTTGTTTGCCAAGGTCATAATTTTCTCTACATCTTCTAGCTCAGTGACATGTTTCAGCCCCATACATCAGTACCAGTCGGACAACTGTCTTATCTCATAATGCAATTGCTTTAACAAAGTATAGTAAAGAAAATAGTCTTTGTCGAAAATATTGTAGCACAGTTTCGTAATAATTTACAGAAGACAATACTGCGATAAAACATGTAAATTAAACGACTGTGACAGTTTGTAATATATAAAATATTATTTAATAAAGCACAATTTCTAATGCATTCTTTTGTTTTATTTACATTTCTAGATACTGAGACTCGAACTCGGGACCTTTAGCTTTCGCTGGAGTGTGCTCTACCAACTTCATTTTTTTTCACGACGCTACCCCATTTTTATTTTATTTTAGGTAATGGGTCGGGAGACTGAGTGGGCAAGGGTCGTGCTCAGTGACCTAACCACGGTGTCCCCGTCTCCTCACAGGATAAGGGAGAGGGAGAGGGAGGAAACATTGTATCTTTATTTAAGCTGTTTTTATCAATGGGAAGGAAAACAACAGTTCTTTCTTGTAGAATAACAACTGAAACAACTCATCGTCCGCTTTAGAAACGAATCAGTACGCGAGCCCTGGAAAAAGCCCCCAGCCACATCCTAAAAAGAAAAGAAAGTCACTCCGGTAGGGGGGGGGGGGGAGGAATATCCTAGTCAGTGAAACTGCGCAGACGTGGTACTCCCCACTCTCCCGGGGCTCCGGGGCTCATGAAACATGCTGCCCAGAAAGTTCGCAAGGTAAGTTTTGTATTTCGAGTGATGTCGGATGATCTCATGTTGTTCTAGTACATAGGGCCAATAACTCACGCCCGATATCACAGTCCGCGAGAGCACTTAGTGCGACGCGTGTACTGCAGTCCAGCCGATTGCCGACATTTTCTGTTAGGGGTAGAAGAGCGCGTCCGGGAAGAATAAAGCATTCGTCATCGACGCGGAGTCGTCGGTGCGTTGGAGGAGTGCCATGATGCGTTGCGTCAGCCGCCAAATGTCCTTCGTCTCACAGCACCGCAGACAATGTTCGTAGGTTTCCAGCATTCCACGTATAAGACGGAGTGGAGAATCGAGCGTGGCGTACAACCATCGGCGTATGACTGTCTTGCCGTTGAAAGAAGTATACCAAGATGTCTCGCCGCCATGGTGAGCAGAAGCGTAAGCACAGATCGCCAAATCAGTCTCCAATCGCACGTTGGGTATTTAAGTTCGACAACAGTATTAGCTTGATGATGCCTCAAGTAGCGATGTGTCTTATGGATGGTGGGGATCCTTGTGGAAGGTATTTGTAACGGAATATAACTAAAATCAACAAAGAATCGCGCGAATTGGGACAAGGAAGGCGATATAATGCCCACCGCCACTGGCAGTTCTAAGGACGGGGGAAGAAGAACGTCCAGGATCGCCGACGCCATGGCGTGTTGCCGTAGGTTCCAGATCCGTACCATCGCTCGGAGGAATAGAGCGAGAGCTTTGTTCCCCACATTCGTGAAATAGGGTCCTCCAGAATGGTGTGGAAAAGTTAAAGTCTCGTATTTGACCTTAAACGGAAACCCTTAGTTGACACAATGTCCAAAGGCCGCCATTAAGCTATCAGCTATACCATTTGGTACTGGCATTACCTGTGACAGTTGTGGCAGTCCTGAGGCAAAATGAACATTAGTATATTCCATTGTTTGGAGCTAGACGTGGGTTCGGAGCGAATTGTTGCGATGTGCAGTCGGACGTGCTGGAGCAGTCGCCGGTAACTCGCCGCCGCTGATTGCCGTAGCGATCGGGTGACGAAAAGCCCTAAGCATCGCGTCGTGTCCACCATCGTAAACGGACTTCGCAGAGCGTCCACGCACGCTCCGATGTGCATAATCGTGGGCATATTCGTGTTGACCCTGCTACTATGTAGTAAGAAGGG
The DNA here is from genome assembly GCF_023864345.2 of Schistocerca serialis cubense. NCBI lineage: Eukaryota > Metazoa > Arthropoda > Insecta > Orthoptera > Acrididae > Schistocerca > Schistocerca serialis. The sequence goes on from NC_064642.1 coordinate 233,890,188, forward strand.
CAACCACCTGACGTATTTCGTTCTCCGTTCAGACGAGTATAACCAGGTCATCTGCATATGCTCAACGAAGGAACTCGCACGGAGCAAGACGCCTGTAAGACTCCGTCTACACCAGTGTTTCGAGCGCTATTGCAAACAGCACCACCGACAATGGACATTCTTGCCTAACTGAGCTGTAAACAGGAATCATGCCTTCCTGCCTCCCATTGACTCGCACCGTCGAAGGGGAGCTGCGAAAGGAGGCGCATAAGGACGGTAATGAAATCTTGAGGTACCGCCAGGTGTCGCCCGGTGTGAAGGAAATCACGGTTGATCCTGTCAAAGGCGCGATCAAAGTCCAATAATATGAATGCCACGCGCATGCGGCATGTTTCCACCAAGGCTATGATGTCACGATATTCACCTAGGATAGAGTGGATGTTCCTCCTGACCTCTAGATATGCCTGGTCTGGGGGAAGTGTCTTGGATATTACAGTCTTATACCTTGCCGCCAACATTCGCACAAAGATTTTGTAGTCAGTACTGAGCATCGTGAGCGGTCGAAATTGATGGGTGCTGACACTCCCTTCTGATTTCGGTATTGGTATAAACATTCCCGCCATGAATTGTGACGGTACGTCCCTGTCAGGGCGCAGTAACTTATTGTACACAAACGCACATTGGGACATAATTAGTTCCGCGAATTCGCCATAAAATTCGAATGTCAGCATTTCGAACTTACACACAATTTTATGTCATCGATCTAGGCCGGGTTTAGTTGGCATAGATTTTGATTTTTTATTTTCTTCTATTTTTTGTGCAATACTTGCGGCGAACAGCTTAACTTTATGTCGACAAAACCAAGAGGATCCCTTAACTAAATACGTATTTAGGTAACCTCAAAACGCTTTCCCTAAAAGCTTGTAGCCCTGGTTGCATGGTTAGTGGACATATCCCTCGGAGTGAATTGGCATAACATGATACGGATAGGGATAGGTGGGCAGAACACAGCAATTTTCGAAGTTCATAATTGTATTTTATCAAAACTTAGGAAAATCTCCTTTTCGAAGAATATATTCGTCAAAACAGAAAATTCGCGTTAAGAAACAGTAAGTGAGCAGATATAAATATTACTAAAATTTATGAACAACAGGATGAACCGAAATGTTTGAACAAACGACGATCTCTTCAGGAAAAATAGCTTGTTCTTGTTGTTGTAGTTATCTGTAGTTATTCAAATAGAATTAGTTCCATTTTTAGATGGAACAACGAATGCAGAAGTTGGGCGTCCGTTTATTTGAATTATTGGGCTCAATTTTAGCACATTTTTACATTGGCCGTACCATACTGAATCATCTTCATCTGGTCATCTCTGTTATTTTTTTTTTTTTTTACCTTTTTATTATGGCGGACAATCGAGTCTCTTTGCCATCAGTTTCGTCGCTAGAGCACTAACAGGCGTGGTACTTCACCAAAACAAAGTCATTTAAATGTATTCAGAATGATTATGAGGCCGTGGAGAGTGTGAGGCATTCCTTGTTGACCTTGTTTGATGTGAACTGTTGGTGTAGCTGTGCCAACTGATCCCAGACGTACTCACCAACCTCGATATTACTATAGTTGGCCTCCTGCAGCTGTTATCGGAAACACATGGTGATATTACGGTAATCAAAAGTTTTCTTACACACTGATAGTCTGAATAGCTTCACGAGCAAGCTGTCTGGTCATTAGAACACCAGAGCACATTCTGATGGGCATCCATTGCACAGCTAAAGACATAAGCAGACCGAAGCTCCCTTACACCCAGATGCAGTAGTATTTTGCTCGACTAGTAACTATATGAATTAGTCCCATGGAATGTTAAAAACAAAATGGATCCACTCAATCCCATACACCAAAAGCTAAAGATTATTATACCTGCATGCAATCACAGTTAATCAGTATTTCGAAAACCGTCACAGCAGTGCCTCAATTCGGTCTACAGGTTCACCACAACATATATATACGATCAAAAAATTTACTCGCATGTCGGAAAAAAACGATAAAATAGGGGTCCTTCCTGGACGGTGGCCGGCCGAAGTGGCCGTGCGGTTAAAGGCGCTGCAGTCTGGAACCGCAAGACCGCTACGGTCGCAGGTTCGAATCCTGCCTCGAGCATGGATGTTTGTGATGTCCTTAGGTTAGTTAGGTTTAACTAGTTCTAAGTTCTAGGGGACTAATGACCTCAGCAGTTGAGTCCCATAGTGCTCAGAGCCATTTGAACCATTTGAACCTGGACGGTGTACCTTTACAAACACTCCACACTAGCTGAAGCCCTTATTCAGGGCTTTAACACTAGCACTATGACAGTGCTCTAGCTCCATGGGGGCAGGAAATAGAAGCTGTCTGCCAACGAGCCCTTTGTGCCAACTAACCCCGGTCTCCTCTACTTTAAAAATACTGCGTTTTGATGGTCACATAATCCTAAACAGTGCTATTATTTTCACTTGAAAACTGCCAACGATTAATTTTTCCTGAAATAAAAACGTATGGTGTGGCTGCGGGCCTCCTGCTAGTGCATGTGCTACGCCTCTGACTGGTGTACACCGTTGTGTTATCGCTGTCCAGGGCAGACGGCTGCAGCAGCTGTTTTTTCGTGTTGCAGGCGCGCTGTGTCCGTGGCTGGGCAGCCCCGGAGAGTCCCACTGGAGGCTGCTGCTGTGTGTGGCGAGCGCCGTCGCCGCGGCCGCCACGATCGCCATCCTGGTCGTCATCCTCCGGCGCAGCGACGGCAATGCCGTGGACACCCGCCCTGCTAGACGTCCGCAAAGTCAGTACCTACACTGATATTATCTAAGGACACCGATACCGGCCCCATTTTACTTTCCGGTCGAATCGTACTTTTTGCATCATCTTTAAATAGAGATGGGGCCCCTCCATGCCCGCACCAACGTGGTGACCACACCAAAAGTTCTACTGTCACCTCCGTAAACATGTTAGTTATCTAGTAAGTGGATCACAGGATGCTGGGCTGTGATGTTATCCGTGCGTCTTGGTAAGACCACGCATTAACACGGTCCATCAGGTGATAGACAGTGGACGAAACGCGAGTGAAGGTAGCGATTTGAAGAGCAGAGGTAAAAAGTGCCAAGGCTCGTGCCATGGGAAAAATTCCTCTGCGACAGTGGGATGGGTAGTAAGAGCAGTAGTGGCTTACTAGCTGCGATAGTTCATGCAAGGTTGGATTTGTTAGTATGGGTATCATGCATCATTACCGTGGCAAGCGATGGCAATGTATCCCAGTTGCTGCAGCCGCTACATCCCTGGAACAGTCAAGATCGTTATACAGTAGTGGGAGATCGGCCATAGATCATCTCACTGTGTGGGGGATGTGTGGAGCTTGTCTGCATGCAGTGCACGGTACGGCTTCCCTGCGTGGTGCCAGTTATTCGGCAGTGTATTCCAGCTGGATATCCAGTAATGGCGTCTGATTAACAGGGGCTCACCTGTACCGTTGTGTTTACGTGTGCTTGGCCATAGATGTTAGGTCCTTGCAAGTATGTCTTTTGGTCTTTTATGTTTCCATCTATGGTTGTGGTCGTAGTTCCCCAGATTCAGAATAAACGGGTTCTGCGAATGTCTGGAGTTTCTGTGTAGTCTTGTGGTGAGTTTGTGGATTACCTCCGTGAGAGTCTCAAGTCGGTATTCCCGGTGAAGGTCCGCGATGCGTGTGTATCGTGGAGCATTGCTTATAATTATGAGTACTTTGTTTTGTATGATCAGCAGACGGCGCAGGCGTGTGGGCGCAACGTATCCCAGACAGGGGTCGATTAAGTGTCATGTACATGGACCTCGACACCCTTCTGTTCAGTGTGCTACGCCTGTTGAGAATAGGGTAGAGCTGTTTGAGCCTCGCGCTAGCTCGGTTGGTCATGTGTTGTATGTGGTCCCCCCAGAGTAATTGCCGGTCCAGCCAGACACCGAGGTATTTGACTTTCTCGCGGAAACGTATTGGACGTGCATGTAGAGTTATTGGTCTGCAGTATCGGTGTTTGCGCAGTTGCTTCGGTCTTCTAGTGAACAGAACGGTTTCACACTTGTCGACGTTTACTCTAACACGCCATTTCTCCAACCAAGGCTCAGCCACTCTGAGTGCAGTCTTTAACCGTGACGTAATGTTTGATGGTTTCCAATCTTGCGCGAGGATGGCTGTGTCATCCGCGTAGATTGCCATCGTTGTGTTGTGTGTGGTTGGGAGATCGTTTATGTAGAAGTTAAACAGTAGGGGCCCTAGGATGCTTCCCTGGGGTACTCCCGCGTGTATACCGTGTCGTGTTGATTGTTTTCCCTGCACGTCAATGTTGAAACTCCTGTCTGTGAGGTATGAATGTATTAGACGCACCAGCCCGTCGGGGAATCCCGCGTCGCTGAGTTTGCGAATGAGGCCGTTGTGCCATAGACTGTCGAAAGCCTTTTCGATGTCCAGGAACACCTCCCCTGTAGCTTTGTTTATGTTGAAGCCATGTGTTATATGTTCAACGACCCGTAAGAGTTGTTGTGTTGTGGAGTGGTGATTCCTGAAGCCGAATTGCTCCGGTCTCAGGATGTCATTTGTTATGCAGTGCCTAGTGATGCGTTTGAGAATCACCTTCTCAACAATCTTACTGAGCGAGCTCAGAAGGCTGATGGGTCGGTAATTTTGTGGGAGGCTGTGGTCTTTCCCCGGCTTCCTGAACATAAGGACCTTGGCCTTCTTCCAAAAGGCGGGGAAGTGTTGGTGTTTTAGTATGGCATTCGTTATGTGTGTTAGGTACTCAGTTGCTTTAGCCGTGAACTCCTGGAGGACACGGTTTTGAATGCCATCATGACCAGGGGCTTTTCTAGCAGCGGAATGCATTATAGCCCAGGAGACTTCGGCTGTGCTAGCATGTCGAATGTCGTCGCGCGATGGTTGGGCTAGAATGCGTGTAACCTCTTGGTCAGTAGCAAGTGTGAACACTGGATCTGATAGTACCAGGTTCGGTGTGAATGACGCTGCGAGTGTGCGGGCCATTAGTTCTGCTTTCTCTTCCGCTGAGTATGCAGGTCCGTCAGGCCCTTGAAGCGTTGGGGTGTATATTTTCTCCCTGGTGATGTGTCGGGCCAGTTGCCACACGCCAGGTCGTGCAGTGTCCAGCCCTTCGAGTTTTTGGTTCCACTGTTGTGTTCTATGTGTTTGTATTTTATCGTGTATGATGCCCTGTAGCCTGTTAATGTGTCGTTTGAAGTACTGACGCCTGGTGCGCTGCCATTGTCTCCTGAGGCGATTCCTCATTGAGATTAGGCCCAAGATTTCCTGGGGCAGGGCCGCACTGTGTTGTTGTAAGGTGCGATCAGGTATGGTGCCTGCCATTGCGTCCTGGACGGCGTTAGTGAGGGTTTCTACTGCCTCGTCAATTTGTGCTGTTTCATTAATTTCGTGTATGGGTGGGATGTGGCTATCGAGCGTTTGCTTGAACAATGTCCAATTCGCACGCCCGTAGTCCAACATCTTGCGTTGTTCCGTGTGCCGCAGTGTTTCCTCAATGTATAGTATTACAGGTTGGTGGTTTGAGGGCAGATCGTTTTCAACGGCAACGTTAAGTGTCGATGTAATGCCCTTGATGAGGGCCATGTCTATCACGTCTGGCCTGTGTCGCCTCTGGTAGGGAATGTGCGTCGGTTCAGTAGGCGCTAGTATAGTGTAGTTTCTGTCTAGTGAATGTTCGTACAGTTTTTTGCCGTTGGGATTTCGTATGCGTGAATTCCATTCTGGGTGTTTTGCGTTCAGATCTCCAGCGACTATTACTCGCGGTGAAATGTTGAGTAGTGTGCTGATATCGTGTGTTGAAATGCGTACAGGGTTGTTGTATACCGATATCAGTGTGGTGTAGGCTCCGTTGAACTTGACTCTGACGGCCGTAGCCTCGATTTTTTCCAATTCAGGGAGCTCTATGTTTGTGTGCTTAATGTCCTTGTGTATGACGATTGCAGTTCCACCTGCCACGGCGTCGTCCGGTCGGTCGGTACGATAGACGCAGTAGCCAGGAAAGTTTAATTGTGTGTGCGGTTTAAGCTTAGTCTCGCTCAGTAGCGCGACGAGGATTCCCTTGCGCTGCGCTCCATGAACGCGGCAAATTCTGCCCTTTTGTTGTGGATCGAGTCTGCATTCCAGAACAGGATCTGTGATAGTGTGTGCGGGTTTGCGTTATGGGCCGGGTGTGGTATATTATTCATGTAAGTGTGTAAGAGTGTTGTTATGGCAGTGTGAATGACAGCCCAGTATTGCCCGGGTTCGGCGCTCATGAACTGGGTGATGAGTGTAGTGACGGCCGTCAGTACCTTGGTAAGGATTTGAACGGTCGTGTGTCGAGGGAGTAGTGTTTCCGGTATTCCCCCAGGTGATGTGTTGGTGTTGGGTGTGGCAACCTGAGGTGCTGTTGTGGAGTTAGTGACCGCTTGTGCGGGTATTGGTGTGTTGTTAGGAGTGGCATTTGTGTGTATGTTTTGTGACAGAGGTTGTGGCGCCTGTGTTACTTCTGTGGTGCAGGGGATGGTAGTGTGGGTTACAGTCTCGATGTCTTGTTGACTGTTTTCCTGTGTGTTATTGGTCTGTTGTTGCTGGGTGGCCTGTTGTGGTGATTTCGTGTTCCCCGCCCTGTGTTTACGTGTACGTCTATTCCTCCTCTGGGCTTGGGGTTCTGGGGGTTCTTGTGTGGGTGTGTTTTCATGTATAGCGTGCGTTTCTTCGCAGCACATGACTTCCGGGAGTGGGGTCGTGTTGTTTGGGGGGATAGGTGTTGGTACCGATGCTTGTTGGTTTTCAGGTGTTGTCTGTGGCTGTTGTGTAGCTGTTGCAGCGGTTGTTTCGCGTGTGTGTGAAGGGCGCTGAGGTTCCGGGGCCTGTGCCGTTTCGCCAGGGCGTGCAACCGTGGCAAACGTTACGCCGTTCCTTACTGGGTTCGGCGCTGGCCTTGGGCGTGGGATGTCGTACTGTACCCTGTTCTTGTCTTGCTTACGCTTCAGCGCCTGTTTGTATGCACTGCACTGCCTGAAGTTGGCCGCATGGGGCCCACCGCAGTTGGCACAGCGTCGCTGGTTTGACTGTGTTTGTGTGCAGGTGTTGGATCTGTGACTGCGACGAGTTGCCAGGCCGCAGCGGAGGGCCGAGTGGCCGAACCGCTGGTAGTTGTTAACATTGTTGGGGGACGTTGGGTGGTTCGTAATGTTCTACACGTACGTCTATCCGCAGAAACATATGCTAGTAATGATTGAAGCTTTTCATTACGTTAACCATCATTTCTCAGACTCGGCAACAATACGTAATTGTGTAGAGTAGAGAGGCTGCTACTGGAGAGTTAGAACGTGGTGGGATGCGTTGAGTGAAAGCCTCTCCCTGTTGTTTGCTGCCGCTGTCGCAAGATTCTGTAAACAGATGGGTACTTCGGGAATAAAAGTTGGACACGTTAGTAATGGGTGAAGAGGTGGTATGAAACATTTCACTTGCTCTTAAAAATTAATATTACATTCATGACTATTATTTACAAACATCGTTTCACTAGCAAATATGCTGGCCGGAGTGGCCGTGCGGTTCTAGGCGCTACATGCCGGAAACGCGTGACCGTTATGGTCACAGGTTCGAATCCTGCCTCGCACATGGATGTGTGTGATGTCCTTAGGTTGGTTAGGTTTAAGTAGTTCTAAGATCTATGGGACTGATGACCTTAGAAGTTAAGTCCCATAGTGCTCAGAGCAATTTTTTGAACTGCTCCCTTTGTGTAGTGCAACCCTGACTTATCAAGGGGAGTCCTACAGTTACTATACCATAACGCAGATCTAGAAATCTGCAGCCAAGACTGTCAAAGAGTGGACGAAGACATTGGTTGAGACCCTCCACTCTGCTCCATACCAAAGGATCCTGATGAACTCTGTAACAATGCTGCAAATTGGGAGCTCCGCGTGCACCCTGTGCCCCGAGGCCAGCAGCCTCCGCCACTTCCACCAGCAGCCTGCAAGAACTGAGAATGCCATCAGAGCCCGTGCGACAGACGTCGTTGATGTCGACGTGAACCACAACTTACAGACGACTGCATCCTGCAGGCTCGACAGCCGCGGGCAAGGCTGCCTCCACATCTCGAATGGGGCTCCCGGACAGACATAAAGTGTGCACATTGCCTTTCATTCCAGCCCTGAGCGCTATCTTCCGAAAGGACTCCATAATGCACCTAAAGTTGGAGCTCCAGATGATTAGTAAACCCATCCCCCCCCCCCCCCCCCCCCCCTGTGTACCAGCTCGGATCCTGCTGAAGAAAGGGCCACGTGTCCACTCAGTGGGCGACCAGGCAAGGCCAGACTGTGAGAGCGGATCCACCGCGTCGGGTACACTAGGAGGTGCCTCAGCAGCAGAGCCTGTGGGCGAAAAAAGCGACACCTGAGGTGTCCCATGCGGTGCGCCATATTCTCCATCACTGCTACACCCCAAGACAGCAGCCTGAAGACTGCTGACCGTAGCCAAAACCACATTTATCTGTTCGTGAACTACAGCCAGTTCCCGCGTCCACACACGGCACACAAACATCCTGCCCATCCTAGAAAGACTAATTGAAAAAGTAAACTATAAAAGCTGACAGACACCCCGATATGCAAGATGTTACCTTCGTGACGTGTCATCAATGGCCACTGATATCTTAATGAACTGCCTGGTTGGCTGTTCAGGAGAAATGACAACTGAGCTGCAGACTAGTCCTTGACAATCATTCCTTATATTTTCTCAGCAGCGAATCATACGATTCGTCGTTGGTTGTTAACACTTTTGTTTTTGTACTCATCTGCCCCAACATACCGCAATGCTGGCAGTGATTTGTATATTTCGATGCTCTCTAATAATAATGGAATTTCGTCTTGTTTTGAACACATTTTCCGTACAGCAGCAGACCTAACCTCCTTGGTCTGCGTAACACGTGAGAGACTGTCAAGGATATTGTCAATACTGCGCACAGGCGGTACAATATTTTCGGGCAGCGCAATATATTTGAAAAGTTTTTGACGTTCCCAAAATCGCTGCACAGCCTGTCAGTCTCACCCTTATAAGTTCAGTACATCTACATCTACATCTACATTTATACTCCGCAAGCCACCCAACGGTGTGTGGCGGAGGGCACTTTACGTGCCACTGTCATTACCTCCCTTTCCTGTTCCAGTCGCGTATGGTTCGCGGGAAGAACGACTGTCTGAAAGCCTCCGTGCGCGCTCTAATCTCTCTAATTTTACATTCGTGATCTCCTCGGGAGGTATAAGTAGGGGGAAGCAATATATTCGATACCTCATCCAGAAACGCACCCTCTCGAAACCTGGCGAGCAATCTACACCGCGATGCAGAGCGCCTCTCTTGCAGAGTCTGCCACTTGAGTTTATTAAACATCTCCGTAACGCTATCACGGTTACCAAATAACCCTGTGACGAAACGCGCCGCTCTTCTTTGGATCTTCTCTATCTCCTCCGTCAAACCGATCTGGTACGGATCCCACACTGATGAGCAATTTCTCAAGTATAGGTCGAACGAGTGTTTTGTAAGCCACCTTCTTTGTTGATGGACTACATTTTCTAAGCACTCTCCCAATGAATCTCAACCTGGTACCCGCCTTACCAACAATTAATTTTATATGATCATTCCACTTCAAATCGTTCCGCACGCATACTCTCAGATATTTTACAGAAGTAACTGCTACCAGTGTTTGTTCCGCTATCATATAATCATACAATAAAGGATCCTTCTTTCTATGTATTCGCAATACATTACATTTGACTATGTTAAGGGACAGTTGCCACTCCCTGCACCAAGTGCCTATCCGCTGCAGATCTTCCTGCATTTCGCTACAATTTTCTAATGCTGCAACTTCTCTGTATACTACAGCATCATCCGCGAAAAGCCGCATGGAACTTCCGACACTATCTACTAGGTCATTTATATATATTGTGAAAAGCAATGGTCCCATAACACTCCCCTGTGGCACGCCAGAGGTTACTTTAACTTCTGTAGACGTCTCTCCATTGATAGCATTTCGACCTCACTGAGCGTAAATGTCATGTTTTTGCCACATTACTTTTCACCTAGCCCAATATGCTCTCAGTCGGATTTAAATGAGCATGATACGGATGAAGCCTGATTAAATTATGTGCTTTAGCGTTAGGCAGTTCGTCGACATGACAGCGTGGAGTTTTTGGCTTGTAAGGTACTATAAGTTCCCATAACTCCGCCTTACAAAAGCTAGATTCAACGTTATCCAATACAACATTTATTAGGACCCGAAGCAAAATATCCGATTCCTCCAGCATTGTTGGAGCTTTATCCGTCACAATGGAAGGGTATGGCGTGTTCTCCATTACCACTGTCGAACTCGGAGGAATATTTTGCAGCGGAACATTATCCTTGCAGCCGGTGAACGTGTTCTTGGACGACCACTTTTATTGCGAATCTCGCGTTCAGACGTGCTGCACTGTTATTATTAATGCAAAGCCAACACAAAACATTTGTTCACAATACCTGACTACTGCAAAAAACGTCAACGCCAGAAAATACCACTTTACAATGAGAGCTAAGGAACGAAGGTGTATCTAATGCGTGACATCACTTGGTACTGTTTATCCACAGCATGGCAACAGGGCGCTTTACCAACCGAACTGCTGGCGGGATGGTAGGGAAAGCCGGCTCGCCATTGGTGCTACCTGGGCAATGGCGTCACGTCCCCTCCGGTGATCAGAACGTCAAAAGTCGCAATTAATTTTAAACACACTATAGTAACGTGTGGAACTTCACTGATCAACCAAAACATTACGACCACCGACCCAATAGCTGGTAGGTCTACTTTTGGCGTGGATAACAGCAGTGACACATTGTGGCGCGGAACCAATGAGGCCTTGTTAGGTCGCTGGAGGGAGTTAGCACCACAGCTGCACATACAAGTCCCCTAATCACCGTAAATTCCGCATAGTGGGCGATGAACTGTCACTCCACGTTCAATCACATCCCAGATGTGTTCGATCAGGTTCAGATCTGGCGAGTTGGGGGGACCAGCACATCAACCGGAACTTGCCACTGTGTTCCTCGAAACACTCTACCACACTCCTGCCCTTGTGACATGGCGCATTATCTTGCTGGAAAATGCCACTACCGTCATGAAGGGGTTACGTGGTCTGCAGCCAGCAAATAATACTCCTTGGCCGTCATGGTGCCTCGAACGACCTCCACTGGACCCATGTATGCCCACGTGAACTTTCCCCAAAGTATAATGGAGCCGCCGCCAGCTTGTCTCCGTACCACAGTACAGGTTTCAAGGATTCACGCCCTCCCACGGCGTCAACGTCCACTGCCGATGGTCACGTGCCCATTTTAGTCGTAGTTGCCGATGTCGTGGTGTTAACAAACATCGTTTGGAGTGTTTGATGCACTGTTTGTTCAGGTACATTTGTACTCTGCCCAACACTAAAGTGTGATGTCAGTTCCACTTCTTTTGTCAGCATTTCTACCTCACAGAGAGTAAATTTCTTGTTGTTTTTTGACACATTACTTCTCTCGTAGGCCTATGTAATCTTTGTCAGATTTTAATAGTTTGTCCAGTCTACGACGTCCTATATCTGCAATGATGTGTAGCCGCCCAACCCCATGACGGTTGGACGTGGTTTCACCTTGGTTTCGCCACATTTTGAACACACTCACCACAGCACTCCTCGAACACCCGACAAGTCGTGCAGTTTCCGAAATGCTCTTGCCGAGCCTCCGGGCCATCACAATCTGTCCTCGGTCAAACTCGGATTGATCGCGCGTCTTCCCCCATTCTACACACGGACAGCACGCTCACTGATACTACATGTACCGTGCGTGTGTCTGACTAGCAGACATTCCTCGCCAGGTTCAAATGGCTCTGAGCAGTATGGGACTTAACATCTCAGGTCATCAGTCCCCTAGAACGTAGAACTACTTAAACCTAACTAACCTAAGGACATCACACACATCCATGCCCGAGGCAGGATTCGAGCCTGCGACCGTAGCGGTCGCGCGGTTCCAGACTGAAGCGCCTAGAACCGCTCGGCCTCCTCGCCAGGTGACGCTGCTATCGAATGGACGGGCATAAATCGATCGTAGATCGGTGGTCATGATGTTCTGGCTGATCATGTACGTTTAGGTGCTCTACCAAAAAACGTTGAAATTTACTTTCCTTAAAAAGCAGAGAGTTCCGGAAAAGATTGAAATTTGACGTAAACAACATTTCTGGAAGTTTCGAGGATTTTTGAGAATTTTGTGACTTTCGTCCAATGAGCTAAAAAGTTCCGCATGGCATGTTGTGCTGTCATAACTCCGACAGCTGAATGTTGGTGAACTGGGTAGTATTGAGAATTATTACTATTTATTGGCTATTAAAAGTTGCAGTTCCTTAGATACTAGGTCACGAGTTTTATACTTTGGCTGCCTACTGCTGAAAAAATCAGGTATATGCATGTATTCCAATTATGAACAAAATGTGTTTTTCTGTTAGCTGTGTTATGGCGGACTTGGCAGCAGCGTGTATATTATTAAAAGAATAGTAGAGGACAGACAGCTTATACGAATTTATTTAAAAGCCTCAGACAGACCTATTATAAGGAACCTGCTTTGTAGCACGGTAGAGACGGAACACTTTATGAACATTGTGTGGTGTCACCGCCAGACACCACACTTGCTAGGTGGTAGCCTTTAAATCGGCCGCGGTCCATTAGTATACGCCGGACCCGCGTGTCGCCACTGTCAGTGATTGCAGACCGAGCGCCACCACACGGCAGGTCTAGAGAGACGTACTAGCACTCGCCCCAGTTGTACAGCCAGAGACGTACTAGCACTCGCCCCAGTTGTACAGCCGACTTTGCTAGCGACGCTACACTGACAAATACGCTCTCATTTGCCGAGACGATAGTTAGCTTAGCCTTCAGCTACGTCATTTGCTACGACCTAGCAAGGCGCCATAGCATTTGATATTGAGATTATAACATGCACCGTCAAGAGCGATGTACACCAATTGTGGATTAAAGTTAAGTATTATATCAACTACGTACTTTATTTGCTACTATTAATTCCCTTAACTGTTCCAGACCTCACGCCAGTCACCGTGTAATTAAACGCGTGCATTTCGGCCTCCTCTAGCACACAATGTTGGCTCTTATGCCAACACATCATATTGCTGACACCTATATTGCAGCCTGTCTTTTAAAACCGCTTTTTCAGGTTGAACCACATAGCGCAATATTACTAACGTTCTCCCTAGACTGCTCAATAACATTGTGCAATACTTTTGTGGTTCGGAACGTTGGACGAAAAAGACGCCGTTGTTGTGATAATTGATGTACTTCGTTGCAGGCAGAAAAAAAAGGATAGACGAAAAATTAGTCCAAGGAACGTCAAAGATCACACACGAAAACTGTTGAGGCAATTCTTGACTTACATTACTGCAAAACTCATTGGAATTCTCGTTTCATCAACTACTGACGATCCTTAAATATTACATTTAAGAAAACTGTAGTTGCTCGAATGTCACGGTAGATATGGAAGTTTCGCATATTACTCAGTGGCAAAATACTCTCCTCTTTGCGTGCTATCATTTCCAAACTCTTGTTTTGTTAACGCAGACCGCTTATGAGATGTTAAGTGGAGATATCAATATTTCAATTTGGTTTAATCACTGCGCATGCGTTTGTTAAGGAGCCCTTTAAATACCTTCCATTTTCTCGACACTGGAGACAGATAGCGAAATCCTTCCACATTTAAAGAATAATTCAATATGTTATCAAAATTTCGTGTGCAGCAACGTATGACCTAACACGCACCAAACGCAAACTCGTAGCGACCCCTATTTTTCATTACAAACTTGTACAATTTCTTTCAGTAGTTTACTAACATCGAAATCTCCCTTACCGAAATGACAAGCAATTCATCATGAAGCTGATGAATAAAGCTATAAAAGTGGGCGAGAATCAAATTCCGTTCCTTCAAAATCCGTTGAGAATGATTGCAGATCGACTGGATTGCTATTCATGCAGTCATGTGAGCTTGATAAATTCTGTAACTTGGCTTTATTGTCACTTCCTAATACGTTCAGCACACGATGGCGACTATGCTTCTCTCCACTTGCTCCGTACTGAACTGTCAACAGTCACAACTAATTTGAAACTCACTATAGAACTGAATTATGGCTCCTCAAGACAAGGGCATGCAACTCTCTCTCCCCTCCATAATGATTGAATGTTGTCTGTTCTGATTGATGGGAACATACTCTGGCCAACAAGCTTTTCACAGATATTTAGGTAATTTCCATACTTGATCAATCTCCAATTCCGAATTTACTTTAAACAGTTTCTAAACTCTGTATTTCCCAAAAAGCAAATTAACTCTAAATAATCTCATTTTTACATGCCTTAAGTGCAGAAGTAAAGATCTTACTCCTAGGATCCTTAAATTAGCTACATTCGTTTACGCATAACAGCCATGAATCTGACTTACTGCTCAGTTACACTACATGATTCACATGCTCATTCATCATTAATTATTAACAGATTTCAAGGTTAATAGATCACATACACGTTTCATTCACTCCCACATTCAATCTGACAGCATAACAAACGAAAATAATAATGTAAAGTTACTGAAAAGAATAATTACTCTTTGAAAACTGATACATTAGGTAATTTTTATTTTTATAAACAGGACACTGTCTAATAAACTATTTAGTGATGAAGTGTTTAATTTAAACTCTACTCTGATACACTTACAAAAATATATTAAAGCTCACTGTCGGCTGCTGCAGGCAACGAATTCCCGCACTTACTCCACATTATCAGTGAGCTGTGCCATTTTGTGTTGGCTCCTCTAGCAGCTTGCTATAATACTGTGCTACAGGGATTTCAATGCGTACCATGACTGCAGGGATGTACCTAAAATTAATTAAGTCACTATATTTTTTCGAAGTGATAATTGTTGTTGTTGTTGTGGTCTTCAGTCCAGAGACTGGTTTGATGCAGCTCTCCATGCTGCTCTGTCCTGTGCAAGCTGCTTCATCTCCAAGTACCAACTGCAACCTACATCCTCCTGAATATGCTTAGTATATTCATCTCTTGGTCGCCCTCTACGATTTTTACCCTCCAAGTTGCCCTCCAATACTAAATTGGTGATCCCTTGATGCCTCAGAACATGTCCTATCAACCGATCCCTTCTTGAGGTCACGTTGTGCCACAAATTTCTCTTCTGCCCAATTCTATTCAGCACCTCCTCATTAGTTACGTGATCTACCCAACTAATCTTCAGCATTCTCCTGTAACACCACATTTCGAAAGTTTCTATTCTCTTCTAACTATTTATCGTCCATGTTTCACATCCATACATGGCTACACTCCATACAAATACCTCCAGAAAACACTTCCTGACACTTAAATCTACACTCTATGTTAACAAATTTCTCTTCTTCAGAAACGCTTTCCTTGCCATTGCCAGTCTACATTTTATATCCTCTCTACTTCGACCATCATCAGTTATTTTGCTTCCCAAATAGCAAAACTCATTTACTACCTAAAGCGTCTCATTTCCTAATCTAATTCCCATAGCATCAACTTATTTAATTCGACTACATTCCAAATCCTCGTTTTGCTTTTGTTGATGTTCATCTTATATTCTCCTTTCAAGACACTGTCCATTCCGTTTAACTGCCCTTACCGGTCCTTTGTTGTCTCTGACAGAATTACAATGTCATCGAGAAACCTCACAGTTTTTATTTTCTCTCCATGGATTTTAATTCCTATTCCAAATTTTTCTTTTGTTTCCTTTACTGCTGCTTCAATATACAGATTGAATAACATTGGGGATAGGCTACAACCCTGTCTCACTCCCTTCCCAACCACTGCTTCTCTTTCATGCCCCTCATTTCGTATAACTGTCATCTGGTTTCTGTACAAGTTGTAAATAGCCTTTCGCTCCCTGTCTTTCGCCACTGCCACCTTCAGAATTTCAAAGAGAGTATTCCGGTCAACATTGTCAAAAGCTTTCTCTAAGTCTACAAATGCTAGGAACGTAGGTTTGCCTTTCCTTAATCTATCTTCTAAGATAAGTCATAGGGTCAATATTGCCTCACGTGTTCCAGCATTTCTGCGGAATCCAAACTGATCTTCCCTGAGGTCGGCTTCTACTAGTTTTTTCATTCGTCTGTAAAGAATTCGTATTAGTATTTTGCAGACGTGACTTATGAAACTGATAGTTCGGTAATTTTCACACCTGTCAGCACCTGATTTCTTTGGGATTGGAATTATTATATTCTTCTTGAAGTCTGTATCCAGACTGTTGCACCTGCAACTACTGAAAAAGCTGCTGCCCCTCTTTAGGAACTACACGTTTGTCTGGCTTCTCAACAGATACTCCTCCATTGTGGTTGCACCTGCAGTACGGCTATCTGTATCGCTGAGGCATACAAGCCTCTCCACCAACGGCAGCGTCCATGGTTCATGGGGGGGGGAGGGAGTGATAATTAAAACTTTAAAATCACCCATTGTATTTTATCCACCAAAACGTTTCAATGTTTTGGGTGTGAATGTCAATAAAATTCCATTAATAATATTCATAACTGTATCGAAATGGACCCTAGTATCAGAGCATAAATACTATGACAGTCATTACAACCATGTTTAGTTCAGCATTATTGTAGTCATTCAATTAATTTTTCTTTATCTCACTTATAAGAGCACAAGAATTTAACTACAAACAAATTCTATATCTTTGCATGAGTCAGTCCCATAATGTGCGGGTACAAAAGCATAAGAAATAAAATTATCCCCATGACTTATACGTTATTGTTATCATAGTTATTTATCTCATTTCATGTTATTGTATTAATTAATGTATTAGTAAATGAGAGTATTAGTGACTTTTTAAAATTCTTTTCTTCATTTTCTTTTTATTGGTTTTTAAATATATGTCTAAGAATAATTATTTGTTGTCATGTATGTTAGAAAAATATCTAGTGGCAGGAAGTGTGGTTTCTGTCAGTTAAATTTCCTGTCTGGAGTTTTGTAATTTGTTTTCTTTGTGCAAACAAAATATCACATTTTTAATTTTTTATATTTCATGTGTGATACATAACATGGTCACTATGTGAAGCAAAATTGTAACTCGAAATTATAGTATGATTGACTGCATGATGGTTGAGTATCTTGTTAAATACAATTTGGGGTACATGAAGATTGATTCCAGATTGAGGGAGCAGAATGGAATATAACAGCAAAACATTTCACGATGCGTTTCAAATGGCAGCCCACACAGGCTATCAACTTAACTGAACATGAAATAACAGTTTCTTGGGAATTTAGTTTTGCCATTTGCATTGTTGAGGTGATAGTGACGTCATTTTCTTACATGGGAATCAGTCATGTTCTAGTAGCGAATTTTATGCTTTTGTTTCTTTTCAGGCTTTATTTTAATGTTTATTTCGTTTTCATGGTGCATTGCAAAGGCTTCATGACGACGTGTGTATTTTTCTTATGAGTGTCCTTCCACAAAATGTCCATATGTGTGAAAGTTTTAAATGATTTAGCTTTTACAGTACTTGGTCGTAGAAATTCTTGCACTATGCTTAAATAGGAACATAAATTGATGAATCCATCTTCATTAAATAATTTTTTTAATATATTGTCAACTGGTCATTCTCAGAACGAATATTTCCTGATCAGCTTCAATTAATTAAAGTATACCTACACACAAAGAGGGAAAGGATGATGATCCTAACAATTACAGACCATTATCCATAGCATCAGGCTTCTCCAAAATATACGAAATGCTCATGCTCAAAAATCTAACTGCTTACCAGGAAAAGTACAGGGTGGGGGCAAATTAAAGTGCCCCAGAGAACAGAGTTCCAGGGTACAAAGAAATGTAGGAGAATAAAGGAAGTACAGTACTAACATGGTCATAGTAGATGTTGAAAGTGACTATCATTCATCTCTTGGCACTTTTGGGTCATGGTCAGCAAATTGCTGAAGTCGGATTGAAGCTAGACTGCGGGCATTGCTGCAGTCTCATCCAAAATGTTCTGCTGCAGTTCTTGAAGACTATGAGGGTTGTTAGACTTGAGGGCTCCCCCAACAAGGTAACTGCACACAGACAGATCAGGCGTCATGGGTGGCCAGGGAGGCCGCAAGCAGACTGACCTCTGCTAACAACTGTGTCAGTCGTGAAGATGCTGTTCAAAGGTTTGGCCTGCTGTATGGGCAGTTGTCTCATCCTATTGATAGTAACTGTAGGACTTTTCCTCCTCCGTTAATGCTGCCACAAATGGTTTCCAAATGTTGGCAGTGCAATGTGCCGATGTCATCATCTTATGAACGAAGATGGGACCAGTAATGCAACGTGCAGACACTGCACACCAAACCCCAACCCTCTAATCATGCAGTGGTGTTTTGTGGGAGTTAAGCGGATTCTCTGCTGCCCAGAAGCTGTGATTCTGTGAGTTGACATAACTACTCAGGTGAAACCAGGCTCCATCAGACATAAAGAACAGATGGAGGAGCATCTGCTGGTTTTAATGCATGGACAACAGACACTCGGTAGGGATGCAATACAAGTACAGGTGAAATGTTTGTGTGATATGCCAGTCCCTTGTGACAGGCGTCGGATTGATTTGATAGGACTCTAAAGTATTTTCTTGTGAACTGCAGCCACATTTTGTGGTGTGCAGGCATGTTTCGGAATGTTCTTTGATTTGTTCAAAACAGATCCTGTCTGATCCCTTTTTTAGACTAAGCATTGCATAGCACTCTTTGCTGGCACTTTGACACCAATAAACTTATCAGCAAACAACGGACCAAACCGTTTCCAAGACTTTGTTCTCAAGTAACTTCCCACAATTAACACCCACCGCTCCACTGTGAGTACGATCCACATGGCACTGCTCCACTCACACTGACGCAGCTTGCACTATGATCTAAATCAGTGTGGTTCAAGTGACAGACATACCTGTGGTGTGCACATTACAGGGTGTGCTTAATGCATACGTTCACATCCAATCGTATCCACTCCTCCGGGCCACTTTTATTTTCCCCACCCTGTATATTATAGTAATTCCAACACAGCATGGATACCAGAAAGGGAAATAATTGGGAATTCAATTGAATCATTAACGGAATTTATTGCACAGGCCTTGGAGAACAGGATGGTACTGTCCGGAATTTTTCTTGGCTTAGCCAAGGCGTTTGACGCAATTAATCACGCAGTCCAAGGAAAGAATCCAGAGAATTCTGGTATTTGTGGACAAGCAGCCAACTGGATAACATCTTATCTCAGTAACAAGAGATAATATGTAACCATTAACAGAGTATACAGATAGGAAGTTAGGAGTATTAAGTACGGTGTTCTTCAAGGATTTGTAATGTTACCTATGCTCTTCAGTTTATTTGTAAATCATGTCCAAGCATACGAAAATAAAAATGATACTGTATGCAGTTCATGTAACTACACTAAATCTTTCCAATGATTTTGAAGCGCTTGAGAAAAATCCTTTCATACCAGTCAATAATAAAGCACAATGGCTCATGGAAAATTAATTATTAATCAGTAAAAACTACGTACATAGTTTTCAAAGCGCGACAAAAAGAACACTACACACAAGGTTTTCTGGGTGAAAAAGAACTGGAAGAGGTAATATCAGTTAAGTTTTGCGATATAATGATAGCCAGTGAGCTAAATTGGTAGAGGTAGATAAATACTGTTTCCAATTAGCTAAACTCAGTGATATTTGTAATGAAACAACTTGCTCATTGTGCACATCAAGACGTGTCATGGACTTTTTGAACCATCCATGGAATATGAAATTACAGTTAGGGGGAACATAACCATCACAGGAATGGACAGAATATTCGAACTACAGGAAAGACAACCATTTGAATTATGTTGAAATAGAAGCAAAAAGAATCTTATAGAAACTGTTTCAAAGATCTTAATATTCTGACATTCCCATCACTATATGTATTCAAGACCAATGTGAGAACATTACAAGATCCTAGAAACTGGAGACTAATGAGGCTGTTCATCCCCATACAAAGAATGGAGAACAATTTCGGTGCATTTCACATAGACTTCAAATTTTCGAAAAAGGACCTAAATGTTCCGGTAGAAAGTAAATCCAAACACTGCCAAGATACTTACGAAATCTCAAAACGTATGTTCCCAGAAATCCTAAAGAAGATTTTAACAGAAGAAGAGTTCTGTAGTGTGGCTGAATACTTGAACAGACTGTGTAGAAAAGTTCGTGACGTCAGTGATAAATTTTATATACCACAGTAAGAGAAAACAGAATTAGAAATTATATTAGAAAGTAAACTACATTTAAAACGACTCATTTACAATAAAAGATTTATGTCACAAAATCGTATTTTTAAACTCGTGTATGTATTGTAAATGACTGAGCATGATGTAGCATTATGTAAATACTATGCAAGCTATTATATGTATTTACTGTGTAGTCTAGATTATAAGCATAATGACGTTTCCTGTGTTACAAGCACGTAGCTGTACAAAAGGTAGTTTACGGGACCAATAAAAACCACAAACACAAGCACTACGATGTGACAGTGCCGTCGCCTTCCATTCTGTTGCCCTTCAGTGTTCGACATCTAACGCTCACAGTGGAAACCAGTGTAACGGAACGGAATTGAAGGCGACTGCACCATCGTATCGCGGTACTTTCACACTAGACAAAACGTCAGCACAATTTAATTTCATATATCCCAGAGCGAAACGGTAAAAGTGAGGTTATGAAATATCATTTGCTATGCAACTAGTTGGAATGTTGTATCAGAATTAAGTAACTAGCAAAGATGAAATATATCAAAACAAAATTCACAATGGGTGTTCTTTACAAAGTTTATGTGGTTAACTGCTGGGAACTGAAAGAGTAGGAAAAGTGTTGCGCAAAAAATTCAAAAATATGCGCAACACAATATTGAGAAGACAACAAACAAAACATTTTTGCTCTATCTTTAATGTTTTTTTAATAGTTCAAATTAATGTCAAAACCAACTGCATTTAATTTTAGTCATCATAATCAATGTTTTTAGAAAGCCTGCAAATGTGTTACTCTACTGATTATTTAAATAATAAAACTCTGTGCCAGTTGCGTTTCCTCATGTATAGTCCGATGTGTTTCAGGTATTTATTCTCTTGGAAATATTTACACTGATACTTTTTTATGATGTTTGCATGTGAGTTGTTCTGGCTCTCTTCCCTTGCAGTCGTCAAAATGCTTTAACTGAAAATATAAAATTTTTAAAAACTAGTGTTAGAAAATAAAAGATAAAGCATAATTGATAATTTAAGTAGTCACTAGTGTTAGTAATAGAAGTTATAAGTGGCAACTTGATGTAAATAATGTATTTCACGAAGAATGGAACTCCTCTGCCTACATCTACGTCTGTATCTGCTTACATACTCCGCAAATCACAGTGTGTTATTATGGCGGCGGGTGCCTTGTAGCACGACTACTCATTTGCTTTCCTATTCCACTAGCAATCTGAGCAAGGGAAAGATGACTGTCTATATGCCTCTGTGCGTGTCCCAATTTCCTATCCTCATGGTCTAACGCGAAATTTGCGTTGGAAGATTACCAGTTTTCTAACTTTTCTCAGAAGCATTTCGTGAGAAGAACCCCGACTCCACTCCAAGAATTCACATTTGGGTTCATGAATCATCCCCGTAATATTTGCGTGTTAATCCAGTAACTGTTCGAGCACCTCGCTTCAGAAGTGCTTCTATGCCTTTAATCCTACGTGGAGGGGATCCCAAGGATTTGAGGAATGCTCAAACTCTTCGTATCATACACTCCTGGAAATTGAAATAAGAACACCGTGAATTCATTGTCCCAGGAAGCGGAAACTTTATTGACACATTCCTGGGGTCAGATACATCACATGATCACACCGACAGAACCACAGGCACATAGACACAGGCAACAGAGCATGCACAATGTCGAAACTAGTACAGTGTATATCCACCTTTCGCAGCAATGCAGGCTGCTATTCTCCCATGGAGACGATCGTAGAGATGCTGGATGTAGTACTGTGGAACGGCTTGCCATGCCATTTCCACCTGGCGCTTCAGTTGGACCAGCGTTCGTGCTGGACGTGCAGACCGCGTGAGACGACGCTTCATCCAGTCCAAAACATGCTCAATGGGGGACAGATCCGGAGATCTTGCTGGCCAGGGTAGTTGACTTACACCTTCTAGAGCACGTTGGGTGGCACGGGATACATGCGGACGTGCATTGTCCTGTTGGAACAGCAAGTTCCCTTGCCGGTCTAGGAATGGTAGAACGATGGGTTCGATGACGGTTTGGATGTACCGTGCACTATTCAGTGTCCCCTCGACGATCACCAGTGGTGTACGGCCAGTGTAGGAGATCGCTCCCCACACCATGATGCCGGGTGTTGGCCCTGTGTGCCTCGGTCGTATGCAGTCCTGATTGTGGCGCTCACCTGCACGGCGCCAAACACGCATACGACCATCATTGGCAGCAAGGCAGAAGCGACTCTCATCGCTGAAGACGACACGTCTCCATTCGTCCCTCCATTCACGCCTGTCGCGACACCACTGGAGGCGGGCTGCACGATGTTGGGGCGTGAGCGGAAGACGGCCTAACGGTGTGCGGGACCGTAGCCCAACTTCATGGAGACGGTTGCGAATGGTCCTCGCCGATACCCCAGGAGCAACAGTGTCCCTAATTTGCTGGGAAGTGGCGGTGCAGTCCCCTACGGCACTGCGTAGGATCCTACGGTCTTGGCGTGCATCCGTGCGTCGCTGCGGTCCGGTCCCAGGTCGACGGGCACGTGCACCTTCCGCCGACCACTGGCGACAACATCGATGTACTGTGGAGACCTCACGCCCCACGTGTTGAGCAATTCGGCGGTACGTCCACCCGGCCTCCCGCATGCCCACTATACGCCCTCGCTCAAAGTCCGTCAACTGCACATACGGTTCACGTCCACGCTGTCGCGGCATGCTACCAGTGTTAAAGACTGCGATGGAGCTCCGTATGCCACGGCAAACTGGCTGACACTGACGGCGGCGGTGCACAAATGCTGCGCAGCTAGCGCCATTCGACGGCCAACACCGCGGTTCCTGGTGTGTCCGCTGTGCCGCGCGTGTGATCATTGCTTGTACAGCCCTCTCGCAGTGTCCGGAGCAAGTATGGTGGGTCTGATACACCGGTGTCAATGTGTTCTTTTTTCCATTTCCAGGAGTGTATTTTGATTTCACATAAACAACCAGTGTGAGCGATGATTTTCGTGTGTATGAATTTCTGCATAACGAAGGAGTTACAGTAGCTGTAAGTAGATGGACAAAAATACTATCTTCTAACATTAGTGTTCAAAAATTACAAGATTTACGCAGGTATCTTCCGACTGCAATAAAACCTTAAGAAGACGACTACAGGGCAAGGGAGGCAGAACAACACACACACAAAGATCACAAAAAATACCAATGCAATTGCACTTATTAATGGGAATAAATTATTGAATGCTATGCACGAAAAAAACGTAACTGGTGCAGTGTTTTATTATTTAAATAATTAAAAACCAACTGTATTTTCCTCTTTCAACAACGCTGATTTTTTCACCCTTAACAAGATCAATTTAAAATCTTATTTCATCTAACGGTAGGCCATTTCTCTGTTCCAAGTATTATAAATCGTAAAACATTCTTCTCATTACAAATGCATGGCCAATTTTGTGCAAAACATCTCGTAAGAATAATAACGAAGAGTCATGGAAGCATTGCAGTGTGTCATGAAAATGAAGCCAGCAGTGAGAAGAAGACTAACTTAAAATCCACCACAGTAAGATGAGCGAGACTACGTTAACTCCCCATGTTAGAAGACGATGCCATTGGCCGGCCCCTAGCGTCAACTACGGAATCTTCTCCCCGAGGAAATTGCAAACTTGACGTTGACGTCCATTCTATTCTGTATTTCATTCCGTAGGCGAGCTGTGTGAACGACCTTATCTGAAATGCATTGTGGAGTAGTAGATGTCAAGTTTGAATCGAT
This sequence comes from Schistocerca serialis cubense, assembly GCF_023864345.2. Classification (NCBI taxonomy): domain Eukaryota; kingdom Metazoa; phylum Arthropoda; class Insecta; order Orthoptera; family Acrididae; genus Schistocerca; species Schistocerca serialis. The sequence goes on from NC_064642.1 coordinate 233,914,265, forward strand.
CTACACAATTCCCACCTAAATGGTGTCTTAAGCCGGGTTCACACATGCAACTAACATGACGCCACATCTTGTGGCTTTCTGTGGTTGCACCGTGAGTTACCGTTCACACAGGACGCCGCAAATTCTACAGCTTTCAGCATGGCATTAACTGCAATCGTATGAGTGAGTATTAATATTATAGTGCAGGTTATGGTACTGTAACTGTGACAAGAGTTAAATACAAGGAAGATGAGACCCAAATGTTACATCTGAAAATAGATTTTGCGCAAGAATAACTCAGGTGTCACAAAACACACTTTACAAAAGAAATAACACTCACGGATGAAAATGCTATCGCAAAGTAACCAACAGCTGGCGTTTAAATACCATCTGCAGACGCGCCATTCTTCAGAGATTTTAGAATCTTATGGTATTCATTGATGTAGGCATTTCGAATAATTAATTTTTAGTTTAACAGCTGTCACATCACACTCGAGGACTATTTTCCCGCGAGTAATCCACAACTTACACAGTGCTTGGTCTCACAATAAAGGTTACACAACTCTTTTTCTGGCTACATGTTAACTTTACTTACGAGGGTGAGTCAAATGAAAACCTTAAATATTTTTTAAAATATTGTTTATTGTGCAGAAGTGGTACAAAGCTGTATCACTTTTTAACATAATCTCCCCCACGCTCAATGCAAGTCCTCCAGTGTTTACAAAGTGCTTAAATTCCTTTGGAAAAAAATTCTTTTGGTAGTCCGCGCAACCACTCATGCACTGCGTGGCGTACCTCTCCATCAGAACGGAACCTCTTTCCTCACATTGCGTCTTTGAGTGGTCCCAACATATGGAAATCACTTGGGGCAAGGCCTGGGTTGCTCGCTCTCTTTGTTTCGTGTTGGTGGAAGTGAATCCAGGTTTCGTCCCCCGTAACGATTCTTGCGAGCAAGCCATCACCTTCTCGTTCAAAGCGCCGAAGAAGTTCTTCAAAGCATCAGCACGTCGTTCTCTCATTTCAGGAGTCCGCTGCTGTGGCACCCATCTTGCAGACACTTTGTGGAAGTGGAGCACATCATGCACAATGTGGTGTGCTGACCCATGACTAATCTGTAAACATGCTGCAATGTCATTCAGTGTCACTCGGCGGTTTTCCTTCACTATGGCTTCAACTGCTGCAATGTTATGTGGTCACAACTCGTTGTGCCTGACCTGGATGAGGAGCATCTTCCACTGAAGTCACACAATTTGCGAAGTTCCTACTCCATTCGTAGAGTTGCTGCTGTGACAAACGTGCATCACGATCCTCAACCTTCATTCGTTAATGAATTTCAATGGGTTTCCCACCTTCACTACGCAAAAACCGAATAACAGAACGCTGTTCTTCCCTGGAGCAAGTAGCAAGTGGGATGGCCATCTTTATACTGATACTGCAACGGTATGTGTGCTTCTGCACTATGCTGCCACCTACAGGCATTCTGCATGCTGTTTGTAGCACGCTTACCAACTTACAGGATAACGGCGCAAAATTTCGATTTCTTATTACAAATTTAAGGTTTTCATTTGACTCACTCTCGTATTTATTCATCAAAAAAAACTTTCAAGATTATGGGATAGGTCAACATCATTGGTTTGCAAATATTGCACACACACACACACACACACACACACACACACACACACACACACACTACTACAGAAAATTAAACATAGGCTGTTGTTCTTGTAGTTTCACAAGCTGCGAAAGTGTACCAGGAGACCAGATTTTTGATTTTTTTTCAGTAATAAAATGAAAACACACTGAAATCGAATGGAGTACAGCAGTAATTATACCTGTGTTAACTGCGACAGAATACTCGTGTTTCGAAATACAGCCACCAGGGGTCATTGGTAGAAAGATGGTGGCAAAGTACAACTAGGTTGAACTTTTTGTGGCATGAGAAAGTTGCGTCTCTTAATTTGCGCCACAGAAGTGGGTTCACACAGGCAGCTGCATAATGCCACTAGCTGTGGCGAGACTTTCGTTGTGTGTGTGAACTCAGCTTTATTTGTGTGACGGGTGAGTGGCTGATGATGACGTCACGTTTGCAGACACGAGCGGCAACCTGACGGTGGTCGCCGAGAGCGAGTGGTCGTCGCAGGACATCCGAGACCGGCGCGTCGGCCTGTCGCTGCCCGTGCGGTACGTGATCGTGAGCCACACGTTCTCGGAGGAGTGCGCCGTCTACGACGAGTGCGTGCAGCTGTTGCGCGACCTGCAGCGGCTGCACGTGTCGGCGCGCGGCTACTACGACATCGCGTACAACTTCGTGGTGGGCGGCGACGGCTACGTGTACGAGGGCCGCGGCTGGAACTACACGGCCGAGCGGCGGCCGCCCTTCACCGACAACAGCGTCACGCTGAGCCTGGCCGGCCGCTTCACGCAGGGCCTGCGGCCGCCCTCTGACCTGCAGATGGCGGCGCTGCGCGCGCTGATCCAGGAGGGCGTGCGCCGGGGCGCCGTCAGCGAAGAGTACCGCCTGTTCGCGCTCTGCCAGGTCGAGTACAACCAGAGCCCCGGCAGCCTCGCCTACCGGCTGGTCAAGAAGCTGCCGCACTGGTCGCTCTACAGCGGCGCCGCCCACGCCGGCAACTGCACCAGCTAGAAACCGCACACATAGCACTAGCGTCAGAAATATACCAGCCGGAAGTGCCATTGGTTATAACATGGGCAATATCTGTCTCTTCGTAATCTTTGTGTATGCTAGGAAATAAACAAGCGATTATTTATGCCAAGCATGAATACGATCGCAGAAATTTAAGCTGTCCTCTTAGGTTCCTGCCTAACCACACACTCGAAAATCACCAAATATTAGGAAATAAAAAGACAAATATTTTTGAAAAGAAACAGTCTGAATTTTATTGCTTATCATTTTACTCGCAGTAATTTCAGTTGACCGTTTAGATTCCTGCCCAACCACTCACAGGGAAACAGCCATATATTCGGAAATAAACAGACAAATATTCCAGAAGGAAATTTTCACTCTGCAGCGAAGTGTGCGCTGATATCAAACTTCCTGGCAGATTAACACTGTGTGCCGAACCGAGACTCAAACTTGGGACCTTTCCCTTTCTCGAGCAAGTGCTCTACTAACTGAGCTACCCAAGCACGACTCACACTCCCTCCTCACAGCTTTACTTCCGGCAGTACCTCGTCTCCTACCTTCCAAACTTAACAGAAGCTCACCTGCGAACCATGGAGGACTGGTACTCCTGAAAGTTTGGAAGGTAGGAGACGAGGTACTGGCGGAAGTAAAGCTGTGAGGACTGGGCGTGAGTCGTGCTTGGGTAGCTCAGTTGGACAGGAGCGGCCGGCCGGAGTGGCCGTGCGGTTCTAGGCGCTTCAGCCTGGAACCGCGCGACCGCTGCGGTCGCAGGTTCGAATCCTGCCTCGGACATGGATGTGTGTGATGTCCTTAGGTTAGTTAGGTTTAATTAGTTCTAAGTTCTAGGCGACTGATGACCTCAGAAGTTGTCGCATAGTGCTCAGAGCCACTTGAACCATTTGAACAGGAGCGCCGTGGTCCCGTGGTTAGCGTGTGCAGCTGCGGAACGAGAGGTCTTTGGTTCAAGTCTTCCCTCGAGTGAAAAGTTTCGCCGGCACGGTAGCTCAGCGTGTTCGGTCAGAGGGTTACGTGCCCTTTGCAAAAAAAAAAAAAAAAAAAAAAAAAAAAAAAGAAGGTTGGTAGAGCACTTGCCCGCGAAAGGCAAAGGTCCCGAGTTCGAGTCTCGGTCCTCCGGCACACAGTTTCAATCTGCCAGGAAGTTTCAGCCAAATATTTATTTTATCCCTCAGTTTATAATCAGACGAAAATGCAATAACATCGAATATTACAGAATATTACTACATACACCTGTGGTCACACCACTAAAATGGAAGAAGAAAACCTCAGCATATAGCAGCACGCAAACCTACTTCCTTCTATGCCGTAATCTATTATTTTATCCATTACGCTATGCCAAAGTCACGTCCATCTTCGTCTTTTGTATCGGTTATCATAGAGACTTTTGATGGTTTATATTGCTGATTCATTATCGACTGACATTTAATATAAGGGTGACATGGTGATAATTTTTAAATGCACCATTAGCTTGAAATGGTGTATTGCAAGTTGTAATACGAAACAATAAAATACGCCAATATTAATATGATGTCTACCACATCGGGTCAAACGTAGTAGCAGTATGGTGTAATAGTCACTAGCGTTAACGAGTACTGTGGCCTCACACTTGACAACACTCAATATACATGCTGTCTCAAACCTTCTACACGATTGAATACAGACGCAGCTCATAGTTTTCATACTGCGAGAGGCTGCAAATCTTTTACCAGAGTGGTCAAATTCTCGAGTGCCGGAGGGAGACTTGTATTGATTTTTTGTGCCTTTCAATTACATCTTAAAACACTTGCGTTTCACACTTCTGTCTAATGCAGAAGTGGCGAAAACCGTTAAACTACACGTCAAAATTCTGACAAATAACACATTTTATCAAGAAAACATCATTATCTAACGAGGAATTTGTTTGCATCTGAGAGTAGCGTAAAACACCTAAATGTTTGGTAAATTCTTGTCAGATGGAGACAAACAGTGCGGAAAGCGTTTTTACCGGCTAGTTAAAATTAAACTTTCCCTATTTAACACGTTATAACACAGGAACTAATTACCGTACGAGGACCAAACTTGGTGGCATTAATGTCAAGGACATTGGGAAGAGAAATAATGTGTAATAAATTCAGCTGAAATACTTTTAACGTGCTGCTACGGTACATATACCATTACGTACCGGTAACATTACTGCCACAAAAATGACTCAATATGGCGCCCATCAGTGTCCAAACCAGTCTGAAAGCGCAGGATTGCAATCTGCACAGCAGAACTAAGCACAACCAGAAATCACAGGGAGTGTGATCAAGTGATCGTACCGGCCAAGCACCTGGAAATGATCGGATGATAATTCGACTGTTTCCTAATGTGTTTCGGAAAAGCAGGTGAACTTTATGAGCGATGTGTGGTGGGGCCCCATCTTTCTTGAAAACTGTTGACAGATATGATATGCTGGCGAAGCATATCGCAGTAACGTTGTCCAGTCACACTGCTCGTCTTTGGTCTACTTGTTCAAAAAAGAATGGGCCAATGATTAACGTAGCTGTGAATCCACACCATACTGTGACACATTCAACATATAGAGGAACTTCATGCACAGTGAATCGAGGTGAAGATACCCACACTCAGCAATTGTGTGTGTTCACCTCACCCGTTAGGGAAAAACGAGCTTCGTCTGTCCATAGGATGGTCCAGGGCCAACTTCAGTCCTTGCGAGAAAGTGTAGAACAAAGTCAACATGTCGCTGTGCATCCTGTGGTGCAAGTTGCTGTACAATATGGATCTTGTACGGGTATCATCTGAGAATGGTTCAAAGCACCTTCCGTACAGAGGACGACGGGATGTTCAACTGTTGTGACACAGCACACGTACTGCCTGACGATCAGGAATTGCATGCAGTTTTGTCTGCCATACCAACAGTGATTTCATCAACAGCGATTTCATCAACCACCTGTGGTGCAACCAGTCATCAGCCTCTTCCCAGAATGATGCCCAGTTCTCCAGTTGATTCAGACTTCTTCATCATGCTCCACACAGCATGTGGAGAGAGAGGACCCTTCTGTAATCCTTTCAGCCAGTGATATTCTTGAAGTGCAGCTGCAGCATTACTATTGTTTGGATAACAGAACTTCACCAATAATGCCCTGCTCCTTTTGTCCAAGCTTATGTTGATAAATCAACAAGTGCACTGTGAATGATCAGGTGTGTGTGACTATGAATCACGGTGACTGATCACAGCACCTGGTGGCAATAGTTGGAACTGGACTGTGGCAATGTGACACTTGGAAATCATGCACCCCATTCTCTGGACATTAATGCTACCAACTTTGGTACTCATATGATAATTAGTTTCTGTGTTATACATGTTAAAGGGGGAAAGTTTAATTATAACCACCTGGTGCTTTTGATCACCTTTCAGATTTTCACGCCAACGGCCTTGCCGCAGTGGTAAAACCGGTTTCCGTCAGATCACCGAAGTTAAGCGCTGCCGGGCTGGGTTAGCACTTGGATGGGTGATCACCCGGTCTGCCGAGCGCTGTTGGCATGTGGCATGCACTCAGTGCTTGTGAGGCAAACTGAGGAGCTAGTTGATTGAGAGGTAGCAGCACCAGTTGCGGACACTGAAATACAGCCGGGAGAGCGGTGTGCTGATCACGTGCCTCTCCATATCCGCGTCCAGTGATGTCTATGGGCTGAGGATGACACGGTGGCTGGTCAGTGCTGTTGGGCCTTCATGACCTGTTTAGGAGGAGAGGAGTCACATTTTCACCTCTAGCCAGTCCTGTAATAGAAATTTAATATTATACAGATGCATGGTGTCTATTCTTTCACACATTTCTGAAAGAAAAGACAGCACACTTTCATATAAATGATTCACATCAATGGACAATGAATCCACAACCTCCAGCGTGGATGCACGTTTATGTTTGACCTCTAGCACAACTCTAAAATTAGCGAACATGGAGGACATGGATGAGGACTGTGGATCAGTGGTGGTAGGTGGGAATGTGAGTCGGATGCCGACGTAGTTCGTACCTTTGTGATAAACTCTTTGTCCAGGTAGCACTGCTCAGAAGATCCTGAGTTCAAGTCCTGGTCCAGCACACATTTTCACTCAATGCTGCTGATGCCACACAAAATCCCAATGCAGCTGATATCGTTAGTTACTTCCTTTTCCTTTCCTTCCTCCCACCTTAAATTTACATAAAAGAAGTTTAATATATTTTCTTATTCAGTTTTGAAATGATAGCATTCACTTTATGTCTGCTACAGTCTTTTTCTAAAATTACAAAAATTATGCCACAAAAATAATGTTTTCCCAAATCTAATGACTTGTTTTAAGGTATAACATGTTCAAATTTAAAAGTGTTCCAAATGAGAAAATGTTGTCAATACTGTATTTGATGGTCTATGTTTTATGTTATTATACTAATATGCACCAATAATTAGGATGTGAAATCGAATGATGTAGTAGTGTTATGAAAAACCAGTTACAAGTCAAAAATATTTTGAAATAGGAGTTATTGGCAACTAACACAGATTTCCATTTTCAAGACAGGGTAAACTGTTGAGACATTAAAGACGCTCAGCTCATTAGCATGCATCTTCTTCTGTTCCAAGCGATGAGCAACAAAGTACCGGTATGCTTAACCTTCCACACTTTATGTAACTAGGTTCAAAAATGTACAGAATATTACTCACCATACAACTTTTAAACTGAAGAATTAACAGTACCCTCCAAACAGCTTTAATATTTTATAAAGCACTTAAATATGTAGAACTCTTATTATTAACAAATGCTGGCAAAACACAACCTCACACCACACAAAAAAAGGTTAGAAAATGCCAGAAACCACTTATGGGAGTTTCTAATGTGCATTCCTTTATGTAAATCTGAAGTCAATCACTAGATTGAAATACTAACTAGAAAACCATGTATTCTTAGGTACACTATCCTCCAGGTACAGCTGTCTCCCCTATTGTAGTGCACTCTAGCAACAATTAATTTTTACAACAGCTGTATGAATACTTTATTCATATTTGTACATTTTTATAAACAGTGAGTATCACTGAACGTAATAATTAGGTCAATGTTAATAAGTACAAAAAATAATATAGGATAGATAAAAAGCATAATTAAGTAAATGACAATAACAATAAATTATTACACAATAGATCACTTATAAGATATATGCACTATGTAGTTAGGTCAATGATAAGGCCAATAAATAATTAAATACTTAGATAAATGACAATGTGTATAAAATCATAATAAAATAGGTACACAAGATCGGTTATGCTTATATATTACAATCTATTGCTAATTTATAGTTGATTCACAGAAATACAACTCCCATAGACACAACCAGTTGAGCCTTCAAGAAGTTCACAATTTTCACACTGTTCTACGTTTTCTGTAAATTCCACCTTTTAGTTTACGTTGTTTACTTTATGATGATGATCACTGTACTTTGCAGCTAACTGGAAATGATTTTCACCTGTTTGTTAAACAAGTAGGATATGATGAAAAGAAATTGTTTTAACTTCCCGACACAAAGAGAAATATGACAACTTTGGAAAGAAAAATGTAATTTAAAACTGAAATTCATAGAGGCTACTAGATTTATGGATTCTTCTTTAGACAGTTTATTTTTAAGTTATCAATAAATGACATGGAAAATATAAAAGATTTTTTTCTTAAGGATAAAGTAGATTTACTTATAAGAAAATACATTTACCCCTGTGGCTGTACAGACAATTGGAAAGTATTTAAAAAACACAATTACCAGCAAAAGACAAGTTTTATAGCAGACTTAATGAATGTGGCATAACTGATGAAGATTATAATGATGAGGAATTAGTACACAAAAATGTTATATATAGAGTCTTGGAGAAAATTTTAATTTGTACATAAAGATGATTTTTATTATTATCTGATGCATTTGGAAACTTCAGAGAAGCGAGCATAAAACCAGATAGTTTAGATCCTGCAGATTATTGTAGAGCACTAGGACATTGTGTGCTACAATTTTGAAAATGAGTAATTTTGAAAATGAATAAACAGCTATTGACAGTACTATGAAAAGGATAGATTGCTACTCAAACAATGGAAAACCAGGATGGAATAATAAAACACACACACACACACACACACACACACACATTCATGCAAATGCAAATCACATGCGCACATGACCACTGTCTCTGACTGCCGAGACTAGGCTCAGACATGACAGTGGTCATGTGTGTGTGAGTTGTGTTTGCGTGAATGTGTATGTTGTCTGATTCAGAAGGCCTTTCAGCCAGAAGTTTACTTGTTTAGTAGTCTTTTTTTGTGCCTGGCTGGGACTCAACACCTCCACTTTATGGCAAGTTGTAATCTATTCTTTTCATAATACTGTCATAGATTGCTACTCACGCAAATAAGATACTTTGAGTTGCACTTATTTTGAGGTGTCTATTTAGTAATAAAGAATTTAGCAAAAATGAATTTGATGAGAGGTGAAAAACATGAAATATGTATGATAGAGATGTGTAATTTTGGTGTAATTTTTGTTCCATAGATCCACACAAAATACCCAATGGTGCAGAAAGCAATAGTGAAACAATTGCTTTAGAAAATAAATTAGATATATTACCATATGACTATTACAATAAGACAGTTAAGAAGAATGAAAAAATCCAGTCTCCCTACATTCATTTTCATAATTGATATATAAATCTATTGTATGAACTCTGCTGTAGAAGTGAATCTCCATCTGTCAAAATCTTCAGATGAGGTAACTGAGTCTCTGAAATAGCAAAATTTATTTTCATCATAGCTGAAAATACAGATTATGTAAGTAAAAACTGCTGTCGTGTTGGATGTAGCGTACCAGAGCAGTTTGTTTATAATATTTATCAATCATAATTGTTATATTAACAATACCAGAGAAGGAAAGTTGCTACTCACCATATAGCGAAGATGCTGAGTCATGATAGGCACAACAAAAAGATTCACACAATTGTGGTTTCAGTACTCTGAGACCGCAGACGTGTGTGCAAGTTGCGTTTGTGAATGTGTGTGTGTGTGTGTGTGTGTGTGTGTGTGTGTGTGTGTGTGTGTGCGTGTGTGTGTGTGTGTGTGTGTCTTCTGCTGACAAAAGTCTTAATGGACAAAAGCTATAATTGTGTGAATCTTTTTGTTGTGCCTTTCACGACTCAGCATCTCCGCTATATGGTGAGTAGCAACTTTCCTTCTCTGGTACTGTTACATTCCATCCTGGAGTTTCCATTGTTTGATATTTGCTATATTATTATTTCTGATTATTCCCTTTTAAGAGAGTGACTGAACTTGAGTACTCATGATTTCTTCTTCTTCCTTTATTCTTCCCAAATTCTCTTCATACACTTGCTGTGCTCTTTCTTGCACTCTTCTGACCATTTATTTCCTGTTCTTTTCTCATTGTGTTTTTGTTTAAGTGTATGTTTCTTTATGATGTTCCTGAACTGTTCTTGGTTGTTTATGTTGTCTTGTGTGACTCCCAGTTCCTTAATGTCTACCTCTATTTCGGTAATCCACTTTGTCTTGTTCTTGCTAGTGTTTGCTATGTCAAAGATTTACCTTGTGAACCTGTTCTTGTTCATCCTGCTGATACATTCATAAAATTTCATCCTTCTCTTTCTAGAGGTGTCCATTATTGTTTCTATCTCTTTGTCTCTCTTGTTGGCCTCTTTATCCAGATTCCTTCATGAAACACTGGTCCATATATTTTCTTCAGAATTTTTCTTTCTTGCTTTTCAATCTCTCTGATTTTGGTATGAATATGAACCACCATAATTTTTGCAGTGTAGAGTGCTTCTGATAGAACCACTGTGTTGTAATGCCATAGTTTTGCATTGACAGAAATAGATTTTTTTATTGTAGTGATTCTAAGTGAGCTTATATACTTTATGTAATATGGAGATTTTTTTTCTTGATTGGCTATTGAGTTCAGTCCTGATGGTTGGATTATCTTTCCTAGATATTTGAAGTGCACAACTTGTGCCTCTCTCCTGTACTGAGATGAAAGGGAGAGATTATCTGTAGGCTTTCTTTCCATCTATTGAGTCTTCTCGTAGGAGAATTGTAGGCCAGTTTTCTGTGAGATTTTGTGAAGCTTCTCCAATGGAAGTTTGGCTTCTGCTCTATAGAATGGCAAGATCATCTGTGAAAGCGAGACACTTCACATTGGTTCTCTGCTCTTTTTTAATCCTGAGTTGAATTTCCTTTATTTTCTTTTCACATGTCCTCACAATTTTTTCCAGAACCATGTTAAATAGAAAGGGAAGGGGAGAGGCTATCTCCTTGGCAAACACCAGTATCAATATGAAATACTTCTGACATTTGTCCCTTGAATTTAAGTTTGGAGGTTGTACCTATTAATGTCTGTTGGATAACTGATCTTGTTTTCCCATCAATCTTGAATTCGTCTAAAGTGTGGAACAATGTTTGCCTATCCATTGAATCATAAGACTTTTTAAAGTTGACAGAGGTTACCACAATATTACTGCACCTCCTCATTTGCAAGATTGTCTTTAGGTTCCATATCTGTTCCGTGCAAGATCAATCTTTGTGAAACCCTGACTGAAACTCTCCTATTAATTGGACCGCCTGTTCTTCTACTGGACTTAACAGTGTTTTTGAAAGAATTTTGTATACAGCAGGGAGCAGTGTAATTCCCCTGTAATTATTTGGATAGTTTTTCGTTTCCTTTTTGTGGAGAGGATGAATTAATGCACATTTCCACTCTGCAGGAATTTGTTCACTTTCTCAAATGTTTGATATAATTCTGTGAGTTCTTAAGTGAGATGAAACAAAAAGTTGTTTACTTTTGAAGTTTTCCAAGGGATTAACTGTTTCTTCCAAATTGTTGGCAATATCAGCAAACTTTTAAGTAGATTTTGAACATTATGGTATATTAATAATTTTTACTTATGGACCGTCTGACAGCAACTGAATAAAACACAATTTTAGTGCCATACGTGTTTCGCCTTTATTTTCTGCAAGGCATCATCAGTGGCAGGTTGCGTGGCCAATTTCCTACATATTACGCTCCTGTTGCATTTTTGGTGTTGTTCTTCTTCTTATGAACGCAAATTTGCGGTTTTTTTCCCCATTCCACAACACTATGCACTGAACGCTTGTTTTAAAGCAAAAATGCAACAGGAGTGTAATATGTAGGAAATTGGCCACGCAACCTGTAAGTACAGTTTTTTTTATAAAAAGGAGCATAATATGTAGGAAATTGGCCACACAACCTGCCACTGATGATGCCTTGCAGAAAATAAAGGCGAAACGCGTATGGCACTAAAATTGTGTTTTATTCAGTTGCTGTCAGACGGTCCATAAGTAAAAGTTATTAATATACCATAATATTACACGCAACTGAGGAAGACAAGACTATAAAAGTTAAAGATTTTGAACAAGCTATTCCAAACAATGAAACATAAAATTTCCCCACTCTAGCAACAGAATTTCATAATTCACTATACAAGGAACTCAAGTCAACCATTCAGACTATTCTCCCTGCAAAATGCTGATGCCACACTTCATATCCATACCTTAGTCTGGCCTCATGATAGATATGCCTACAATGTGGTTGCACATGCCATACAGTTATCTGTATCACTGAGGCACTCAAGACACCCCACTTCCGTGAGGTTCATGTATCATGGGGAGGTTTCCTTCAGTAAGAGAAATATTGAGGTTATGTAATAAAATATATGACAGTGGTGAATGGCCTGAGGACTTTTTGACAACAGTAATGATTCCATTACCGAAAAAACAAGGAACCAAGAAATGCAACGAGCACAGGACAATCAGCCTCATTTCACATGCAGCCAAAGTGATGTTAAGAATAATTAATAAAAGACTTGAAAAAGTAATAGAGGAGAATCTCGGCGAGGAGCAGTTTGGCTTTAGACGGAATACGGGCACCAGAGATGCAATAGGGCTCCTACGAATCTTGGGAGAAAGGTTTATTGAAAAAGGAAGAGACCTATATATGTGCTTCATCGATTTAGAAAAGGCATTTGACAATGTGGTTTGGGACAAGCTGGCGACTATTATGAGGGAAAAGAGAGTGGACTGGAAAACCAGAAGACTTATAAACTCATTATACCTTAATCAAAAAGTTTCAGTTAAAGTGAGAGGAAAAAGTACAAACTGGATCAGACTAGGGAAAGGAGTAAGACAAGGATGCTGTTTATCACCTACTCTTTTAACCTGTACTTGGAAAATATGATTGACCAATGCTCATTAGATGACAAAGGAGTAGAAATTGGAGGAAGAAGAGTAGGGTGCTTGAGGTTTGCTGATGACATGGTCCTTCTTGCCACAGGGGAAAAGAATTACAGGATTTGGTGGACACCATTGCAACTAATGGAAAAAAATATGGAATGAAAATTAACACAAATAAAACAAAAGCATTGGCAATAGGAGGAAATAAGGAAATAAAAATTGTGCTGAATGGAGAAACAGTAGAACAGGTGCAAAATTTTAAGTATCTTGGAAGCAGGATAGACACCGACTGGAAGTGCACCACAGAAATTAAAACAAGGATAGCAATGGAAAAAGAGGTGTTTTATAAGAAAAGGAGAATCTTCTGCAGCGGTCTGGACAGAGAACTCAGAAAGAGACTCATAAAATGTCTTGTATGGAGTGTTCTTCTATATGGCGCTGAAACATGGACTATGAGGAAAAAAGACAGAGAAATGCTGGAGGCTTTTGAGATCTGGACATGGCGGAAGATGGAAAGAATAAGTTGGATGGATAGAGCAAAAAATGAAGAGGTACTGAGAAGAGTGGGAGAGAAAAGACAGTTACTAGACGTAATAAAGAGAAGAAAAAGAAATTGGACTGGGCATATATTAAGAAAGAATGACGGACTGATAAAAACAGTTTTAGAAGGTTATGTAGAAGGGAAAAGGAAGCGAGGAAGGAAGAGATTCCAGATACTGGATGACATGATGGACGGTACAACATACAGCAACCTTAAGAAGGAAGCAATGGATCGCAGAAAATGGAGAGGCAAAGGACCTGCTAATATAGCAGATAACTGATGATGATGATGTAACAGTTTTCATTAAAAATTATATTTATTTGTCTCCTTAGTAGGCTATTTGTCTTTATTTAGATATTGTAAAAATAAATAATTTTTTTCTTTCAGATATTTGGTTTCTCTCACAAGAGAACATTCGCCAGAAAATTTCAAGTTCTTGTAGAAACCTTGGAATGTGCCATGAAAACTAAGCAAACAATGAAGTACAGATTTAGAAGGAACTTTATTTATAACTATTACATGAGTGAGAAATGCAAGGCTTTCTTACCTTCCAATATCAGCAGACAACATAATCATCCCCCACTTGTGCGCTCTGCAGCACACTTGGCATTTTAAGACTCTACGTTTGTTTAGAACTCTACATTTGGCTAACTGACATCACTGAACCACTTTTCAATGGTTGGTGGCTGATTTACATGATGTCATGCAAAAAACACACACACCCACACACACACATACACAAGCAGATGATTCAGACATGAAAGCCACTCATGTAACACAGGATTTAGGCTGCATTTACAGTTGCAGTTTAACTGTAGCCGTTCAGTTACAAAGATATCTAATGAAATTTACTTTTATTTATTTTGTTGGGCTGTCTGAAACTTGGCTGTTCAGCCACTTAGAGTATTAAACTGAACAGGTAATTGGTATTTGTATTAAATAAAAATGATTATTGCAAACAAGAAAGGAACATTAAGTGTAGCAACTACCATAAATAAACATTATATCATAGTCCCATATTCAGGGAAAGAGTGTAAGGGAGCAGGTGTGAAATCCTGCACTTTTGTTTTAGGTGAGGACCTAGCAGAGATCATGGCATTTATATCCCACGTCAACCCACATTTCATTAGATTTTATAGTACAGTGTAGAAAGCCTTATGCTGCTATGCTCCTGTGAGCAGTTAGGACCGGTAGCAGCCCCATCCCATAAAATGATAGATAGTCACAGTGCATGAGAAAGGAGACATGAGCAGGAGCCTTGTAATACTAGAGTGTATAGAGAGTATGGCGAATCACTTTGTAACTCTTAGTGGCAATCATATAATTTTGTTTATTAATGTTAGCTGTTGAAATATTTATATATGACTCCAACTATGCTGTCAGCATTATCCCCATTGACAGATTCCTAAATTTGACAACTCCAAAGTCAAGCTCATATTTTAATTAGAATTTGATTTAATGTTTTCTATCATTGGCTGATTAATCTGACCTATCAGAAATTCTCCCTGTGTAGGCAGGCATAAAAAACCAATGATAATTTACTAATATGTAATAAGGAAATGTGGTTCTGCCTTATTACATATTAGGAAGTAGATGCGGTCAAGGAAAAAGTTTTGAACACAAAATGATTACACCTTGCTAAGCAGCCTTCAACCATTATTCAGGCTGACAATATCTACTCACTGCAAGTGAATATTTTATATTGTTCAGACTAAGTTGAAGTATTAATCAGCTTCAGGAAATGTTTACTACACACTCTCAGACTAGTTTTTGGAGTTGCACTGCACACGCACACACACACACACACACACACACACACACACACACACACACACACAGTGAACCAAAAATGTTTTGGCATAAAAGTGATTATTTGGTTTACAAACAAATGCCTTGGAGGATGTTTATGTACAAAATCGCAAGTATGTGACTTTGAACTGTGATTAATTCATGTGGTGACAAGTTTATAAACTTCAGATGGTACCTGATAAGTGAAGTTTAGAATTTGCAGACTTTCATTCCAGTATCACCACTAGCCTGGCTCTAAAAACTGTTTTTTTCTCCTTGTTTTTTCATTAAAACGACATGGCATTTCACTATTTGACACTTTTCATTTAACATAGTGTTGAGGATTTCCTGCTTGCCAAATCTAATTCACAGTCAATTAAAGGCTTGTGCAGAGCCACAACTTTTGTAGTGGAAGGAGACTAGTTGACACATCAAGACAACTTTACAAGACACAAGGTAAGCAAACACCTTAATGGTGAAACAGGCAACTTGCAGGTGTGCTGGATCTCCTCTTTATGAACTGGTCAATGTAGCCCTTCACACACATTTATTCACAAGGAACAACTATTGCTATCAGCATGTCCAATGCAGTAATGTGTCATGGCAGGAATAATCCATATATAACCTTAATTATGAGGGGGAGTCAAATGAAAACCTTAAACACTTTTTAAATTTGTTTTTGAATGAAGGTAGAACACAAGTGTATCATTTTTTGGCAGTCTCCCTGTCATTCAACACAATTCCTCCGGAGTATAGGAACTGCATGGATTCTTCTAAAGAAATTCTTTTGGTTGTATGTGCAGTCACTCATGCACTGCCTGCTGGATCTCTTCATCAGAATGAAATTGCTTTCCTCCCATCATCTCTTTGAGTGGTCCAAACATCTTGCAGACACTTCGCAAAACTTAAGCACTTCTTGAACGATGTGATGTGCTGAGCCACAACTAATTTTCAGATCTGCAGCTATTTCATTTACCATCACACAGCAATTTTCCATCACAATGGCTTCAAGTGCAGCAGTTGACTCTGGTGTCACAACATGGTGTGCCTAAACCAGGCACTTCCTACTCCATTCATACATTTGTTGCAGTGATAGATATCGACATGCATCACTGTAAAAATGGCTCTCAGCACTGTGGGACTTAACATCTGAGGTCATCAGTCCTCTAGAACTTAGAACTACTTAAACCTAACTAACCTAAGGACATCACACACATCCAAGCCCGAGGCAGGATTCGAACCTGCGACTGTAGCGGTCGCGCGGTTCCAGACTGTAGCACCTAGAACTGCTCGGCCACTCCGTCCAGTGCATCACTGTACTGGTCCTTCATTCAACGATGGATTTCAATAGCTTTCATACCAACACTGCTAAGAAAATGTGTGACATAATGCTGTTCTTTCTTGGCACATGTGGCAAGTGTGGCAACCATTTCAGAGTGGTATTACGGCCATGTTTCACTTGTCTGTAGCATGCTGCCATCTGTAGGGCATTTCTTACAGAATTGGTAACAGTACCACCAACTTACAGAACAATGGCATGAAATGTTGACTTTTAATTACACATTTAAGGTTTTCATTTGATTACACCTTTTAATTAATTAGGTAGGAAGGGGTAGGGACTGCTACAAGGTGGTTTGCTGTTGCCTTCCTCTGACTTGTTATGAAGTGTCAAGTGTGTAGTGTTGTGTTGTAGCCAGCCGGAGTGGCCGAGCAGTTCTAGGTGCTACAGTCTGGAGCCGCACGACCGCTATGGTCACAGGTTCGAATCCTGCCTTGGGCATGGATGTGTGTGATGTCCTTAGGTTAGTTAGGTTTAAGTAGTTCTAAGTTCTAGGGGACTGATGACCTCAGAAGTTAAGTCACATAGTGCTCAGAACCATTTGTTGTGTCGCGTTGTGTTTCTGTTGTTAGGATGAGGGGAAGGGTGATGGTGAAACCCAGGTCTGACACATAGCCTATTCCCACTGAATAGTAACGAGGTGATCAACAAGTTTAACATCCCCATCTGATGGATGGTTCACAATCAAAAATGTCACATGCTCACACTGCAGAGGGGTTTGGCATGTAATCCAGGACATTGGCACAAGGACTGGTGATCAGGATCTTTATGCCACCTCTCTTCTTTCCCTGCTGGCCAGATGCTGGTAGTGGACATTTTCCGCCATCAGAATTTGGACCTACTTATCTGCAAGTTGAGCACCACCACAAAGGCATGTGTTTGTGACCTTGGCTATGGACTAGGGTGAATAAACATTAGTGATCATATCTATATAGTCATCTCCAGCATATACAACTTTCACATGAATCATATTTAAAAATATAGATTCAAAATTTAGTTCACAACAATAATATGATGGTAAATCATGAGGACTAATGTATTTTCCTGGTCAAATGAAAGTTTTATAAAAGAAAATAGTCCAAGTATCAGTCATTTTGACTGATGAGTATGTTCCCTTCTGGTCAGAAAACTGGAATTTGCTAGAATACACTTTGCATCAGGTACACGCAGCTGAATCTGCGTGGAAAGAGCAGTTGTGAAATGGATTTGAAGGCAGAATTGGGCTTTTTGCCATGATACTGTAAAGGAAACACAAACACCTGATGTCAACAAAAGTGCTGAATTAATTCAGAGCCAACATGAAAAATATAGATTTCTTTCACAATTTTTAACAGGTTAAGGCAAAGCCCATCAAAATTTGTCACTAACTTAAAAATGTCTAATGTCATCATTTGAAAAGTTATTTGCTGTACTGAGGCCATATGTAACAAAGGAAAATACACAACCCATAAGTAGTGTAGTACCAGAGGAAAGACTAATAACTTGTTGAAGGTAAGCAAACTACATCTTTTGTATATACTTTTATTTGTACAGAATTATCTGAATCCAAAATTGCAGTACAACTTTCTGTTTCTGTTATGAAAAGTCATTTTGCAGCACAGAAGAGTAAAACTCATAAACAACATAGGCAACATAGTTGATCAAAAGTCAAACACACAGCAGGAACAAACACAGAGCAACATAGTGCAGCAACAGCTTTGTGTAGCTGCATGGCTTAAAATGCTGGTTAAACCTAGGTCAGTAATTTAATCAAACAAGTCAATGACTGATGTAGCTCTACCGAATGAGAAAAATGTGAATGAGTAAATATGCATGCCCGGCCAATGGTCTCGAAGGCAGAATAGGAATGTCGCTTCCCAATGGCAGAGAGAGCGGAAGAGCCACTAAAACATATCAGGTAGCAGCTGTACTCCATATTAGGGGTGGCTACCAAAGGCATCTGTGTCCCCATGTCAGGGGCTAGCAACTTCAGTCGTATAACTGGACGGACACGAGCCGTCCCACCAAAAAATTTTTTTAGCTGATGGAATGGATCGCACTATGGAATCGAGATTACCCCAGGGGGATGATCCACCGGTGAACAAGGTCGACGCAAGCAGGCATTCAGATTCTGGGGAACCTGCCAAAATGTACATAAGGGAAGAGTTGGAGCTCCCAAGAACCTCAAAGAAGATTAAAACTAAAAAGTCTTTCAGAATTGGAACCATAAATGCACAGACAATGATTAAGACTGGTATACATAAATAGGTAGTAGATGAGATGAAAGAGAGAAGCATTGGAATATTAGCGATGCAAGAAACAAGATACACTGACGAAGTTACAGTGGAGTCAGAAGGCTTCATAATACTGAAGGGGAAACCAGGATTTAGAGTGGGAAAGGAAAGAGATGCACCTAGATGCTTTGGTGCAGGGTTCATAATAGACATGAGATACAAGGATGGCATAACTGAAATGAAGAGCAGGTCAGAAAGGATATCAACACTGACATTTCAAGTAGGGAACAAAAGGTATACAATAATTAATGGACACGCACCTACAAATGACAAGAACAGGAAAGACAAGAAAGTTGCAGATAGTTTCTGGGAAGAGCTAGATGATACACTGAAAAACATACCATATAGACATGTAAAGATACTTGTAGGAGATTATAACGCACAGACTGGAAGAGAGAAGCAACATAAAGGAGTAGTGGGAGAGTACCCTGCACACCAGCGGACAAACAAAAATGGAGAAAGACTAATTGAAATATGTTGAGAACACAAAATGAGATTGATGACAACACACTTCAGGGCCATACTGTGTAAGAAAAAGACATGGGCAAACCCACGCACCCGCCTTGGGGAATTACAAATCGACCACATAGCGATCAGCTGGACAAGCGCTAAAGAGATCATGAACACAAAGGTCAGGAAGAACACAAGAATAGATTCGGATCACTATCTTACACACTATCTTACAGAAGTTAGGTGCCTTTGGATTCCAAACAGGGACAGACTGCCACAGATGAATAGAAGAACAGAAAACATAAAGGTAGACAGAGACAAATTAAGACACAATCGATCCAGATATGAGGAAGGAATTGAATCATTCAATGAATGGGACGACATGAAGTGAAATATGGTGAAACAGGCTGAACTATGGGGAAAGGAAGAAAAGAAATGGAAGCACTTATGGTGGAACAAGGAATGTAAGGAAGCGGTAGAGACTCACAGGAAAGCCTGGAGAGACTGGAGCAGCAAGAAGGACCCGGAAAAATGGGAAGTTTTCTTAGGAGCAGGAAAGGAAGCAGCCCGGACAATAAGATGGACCAGAAGACAGAAGATGAAGCAGGAAATGGAAGAGATTGAGACCAACTTCAGGAAAAGCAACAGCAATCACTTTTTTGGGAAATTCAAAAAGAGTCTGATTGGATACAAGGGTAGAGAACTGTTTATAAGAGATAAGAAAGGGGAGTGGGCTGTTAGTGCAAAGGAGAACTGTCACATTTTTGCAGAGCACTTTCATGACCTGCTGAACTGTGAACCACCTGAAAAAGAGCTGGAACTGAGGACTGACACAGAAGACAGAGAGCCATGCCTTCCAACCAGGGAGGAAGTTGCACATGCCATAAGCGATCTAAAGAATAATAAGGCAACTGGAAAAGGTGGTATAGCAACCGAGATGATAAAGTGGGGAGGCAACAAAGCAATAGACAACATGACCAACATAATTCACCAGATCTGGAGAACAAAGAAGTTGCCAGAAGGTTGAAAGAATGCAATTGTAGTACCAATACATAAGAAGGGGGACAAGAGAGATGCAAACAACTACAGAGGAATATTGCTACTAGAGGCCAGATACAAGGTGCTGTCAAAACTATTGCTCAAGAGAGTAGAACAGGCAGAAAGTACAGTTGGCGACTACCAAGCGGGATTCAGGAAGGGAAGAGGTTGTATAGAACATATATTTATCCTGAAGCAACTGATAGAACATAGGGCCATAAAAAACAAAAAGACAGTAATAACCTTTGTGGACTTCACAAAGGCATACGGCTCCATCGACAGACAGACTCTTGTTAGGATCCTGAAGGACAGAGGACTTGATGGGACTACACAAGAACTCATAAAAGAAATTCTCGCAGACACAAAAGCAAGGGTGAGATTCAGAGGAGCACTGTCAGAAGAATTTGAGATCAAGACTGGTGTTAAACAGGGAGATGGATTGTCACTATTGTTGTTCAATATAGCACTGGACAAAGTGATCAGGCAGTGGAGAGCAATAAATGAGGAAATGGGAATACCAAAGACCCATGTAGGGGACAAAAAGGACAACAGGGGTCAAGTGGACTTCCTAGCCTTTGCATACGACATAGCAATAGTAAGTGAGACGGAAGAAGATGCAAAGACACAACTCGACAACTTAAGTAAGGTAGCCAGACAGGTGGGCCTGAGGATAGCCTATAACAAGACAAAGTCATTAAATACCACTGCACTCTGGGAAACACTGGAAGGCACTGTGGAAATGGTGGACAAATTTAAATACCTGGGAGAATTTATAACAGGAAGGAACAGCAGCAAGGAGGGAATAACAGAGAGGATAAAGAAGATGAGGTCAGCCTTCTGTATGATGAGAGAGATATACAATAAAAAGAATATATCCACAGAGGCAAAGATAAGCCACTACAACACAAGGAATGCAGAATTATATGTTGGTGAGACGATGACACTAGGAAGAAATGGGGCAGAAGAACTAGAGAAAGAAGAGAGAAAAATAATGAGAAAAATACTAGGTCCCAAAAGAGGCGGAGAGAGGTGGAAGCAAAGACCTAGGGAAGAACTGTACTGGAACATGAGAACAATATCCGAGGAAATCAGACTCAAAAGGGCAAGGTTTGCTGGACGTGTAGTTAGGATGAGTATGGACAGAATGACGAAGAGAGTGTGGGAAACAACAGGGAGGACAAGGGGAAAGACAGGAACCAAGTAGGTTGTTGAACTTTGGAAGGACTGGTTGGAATTGGGGATCAAGGTTGAAGGAAAGGAAAATTGCAGGAACAAAAATACACCGACCAATATGCCTGAGATCAATGACAGAGAAGAATACGGAAAAAGATTAGAGTATCACCAGTGGAGCCAACAGGAGAAACGGACACTGAGGATCTCAGAAGAAGAGCGGGAGAGAAGAAGAGAAAGAATGAATAGGTTCTGGGAGAAGAAGAGGAGAATACAGTCCACTAAAGGGTTACCCGTGGTCCTACAGAGGCTATAACGCAAGAAGAGAGAGAGAAGAGTAAATATGCATCTGCACACAGTTTGGTTGGCACTCAAATGTCAACTGTTGTAGAGTGATTTTATTTTATTTTGTATTTCATAGGTCTCACTGCCAACAAGCTTTTTATTTTTTTAAATTTTTTATTTTATTTTATTTTATTTATTTATTTTTTTTTTTTTTTTTGTGGGCACAATTATTTTCATTATTGCATTATATTTACAGTACATCTGGATTCATAATTACATTAAATTTATATTTTTAAAGACACTTCAAAACTATACAGTGGAACAGATACAGAGTGTCAGGTAAATAACATTATTGGTGACCAGACTATTGCAAATAATTTTAAAATCCTGTATTATTGGATAAAATTGAAATCACAATAATTATAGTATTAAATGTCATTAGATTAGTTAATTACCTAACAATTTATTTTAACTACAAAAACATTTTTAGTCAGTTCTTCAACTTCAGTTTGATGCTAATTTGTATTTTTGTTTGCAGAACAATAATAATGAAAACCTTTGTTCCAGGACAGTTTTTATTATTTTAAAGTAATGAGTGTAGCTATGTTATAGTACCAGGAGCCTCAAAAGATTTTCATCTCAAAAATGATCATACGTGAGTTTACTACATGTAATAAAAATAAAAGGCAATGTTAAGAGGTACCCTTAGACAAGGGTAACACTGAACACACAATAGCCGGCCGAAGTGGCCGTGCGGTTAAAGGTGCTGCAGTCTGGAACCGCAAGACCGCTACGGTCGCATGTTCGAATCCTGCCTCGGGCATGGATGTGTGTGATGTCCTTAGGTTAGTTAGGTTTAAGTAGTTCTAAGTTCTAGGGGACTGATGACCACAGCAGTTAAGTCCCATAGTGCTCAGAGCCATTTGAACCATTTTTGAACACACAATACTTTTGTATTGCTGTCCAGAGTCTGTGAGGACAACTCTGTAGAACACTAATTGCTTTTAAATGAAATTAGTGATTTAATAATACTTTATTAAGATGAAATTAATGGCGATTTAACTGAATTTAGCTAAAATTTGAAAATAAAGTTTGTAAAAAATGTGGAATCATTGCCGACTGACAGTCTCTATTCATTGTCACTGAGTTCCAGAAGTTCTCTCTCATGTTCATCAGCAATCGTAGTGTTAGACATGTCTCCTTGCATAGAGTCTTGTTTTCATGGGTAATTTTGTTAGTAACACATATTCACCACTGATACTTCTCCCAGCAGTACCATTCATTCTTCTCTTTCTCTGCATCTTCATTGGTTCATCAACACCTCGATTTCTTCAGCATGTCAACTACTACTTGCGACACAGGCTTCCATGTTGAATTTATTTCCCCATTTTGAGAAGTGCTGGAGGAATGGCTGTGAATTCTATTTGGTAGGTGCATCAGCACCTTGCTGGCATAGAGAGGATGTATTCCAAATGTCTCAAAACCAGAAACTAGATTTTCACTTGTTCCATGTTGTGTTGGATATAAATTCATGTAAAGTTGATTGAACCATTGCAGAAATTGATCGTTGCTGACTGATTGAGATTTCTTTTGTCCAGGTGATTTCCAAGTTTCTACTACGTTTCGCCAGTGACATTTTAATGGTCCATAAACAGTAATGTCCAGTGGTTGCAGCAAATGACATCCATTTGCTGGTAGACATATGAATGTAATATTACTTTCTTGTCGTTGTTTCAGAACATCTTTGTTGAAATGACTGCTGAGGCTGTCACATAGCAGTACCTTTCTTCCTGGAATATTTCTGACAGGAGGAACGAAAACTGTTTTGAGCCAGTCACTGAACATAACTATATCAAACTAGCCACTCTTACTCCAATTATACTGTGTATTTGGTGGACCGCCTGCTCTCCATGTAGACCATATGTGCTCTGCCTTAAATATGATGTAAGCTGGTAACATAATACTACCTGGGTATTTCACTTCCCTCTTACATATGCAGTGTCTCTGGCCAGCATCATACGACAAATTGGTCTCATCATAATTAAATATATTATCAGGTGGGGCGTCAGAGTCATCATCATTTTTCAGAGTGAAACTCAACTTGATAAAGTAATCTGTAATAGTTCCTGTAGATAAGGAAGCTCTCTTTGTTATA
The DNA here is from genome assembly GCF_023864345.2 of Schistocerca serialis cubense. NCBI lineage: Eukaryota > Metazoa > Arthropoda > Insecta > Orthoptera > Acrididae > Schistocerca > Schistocerca serialis. Next base: position 233,938,191 of record NC_064642.1, read on the forward strand.
ATGTTACAACTCATGCACCATGAAATTATGTCCCTGTGTCTTTTCAGGAACCCAAGATCTTAATCTGTACCTGACACATTATTTTTAAATGCAGGTAATGTACGTCCCTGTGCTGTCATTTAGGTGTTTACCATCATTTCAAAGTCTAGCAGGTCAAATGGAAATCCTCAGTCAGATACAGTTCAGAGATGATCAAAAAAGTTATTTTCCTCCCTGTCAGGAAATGCCAATGGACACCCAATTTGTTGATGTGTTTGTTTCTCAATTTATTGCTAAGAGTTTTCATGGGAATGTAAAAACATCTCCTAACTGTTCTCATAGTCATTCTACCATTTGTTACTGCATTCACAGTGTGCTCCACGATCTGCATATAGTTCCTGTTCTAAGGATGGGAATCAGCTTTATGGATGCATATCTTTGGCATTTTAATACTGAAATATACAAAACCCACCATGTAACAACTACAAATACTAATTTCAGTGTAAAGTAAGAATTAACTTCATACAAAATTAGAGGAATTATAAGTGGTAGATAATTTAAATTGTGGGGTAACATTGAAAAGTGTTCAGTGTTATCCATTTTAGGTTATAAATTTCCCCAATAAATATTTTCTGACATAACATTAAAATACACAAATTCAATGCATAACTCATGCATGCCACATTTACAGAACTTATTAAAGCCTATTATACACATATTTTCAGAAGGTTGAAGCCGATGCTAGCCTGAATGCATATAAAAGTGGTCACACGTGAAAATATTAGGCAAGTATTTGCACCATTGCAAATTTCAGCCACAGAATATACAAATGTACACAACATGTTCGACATAAATATCCGAATATCCAAAACAGAAATTTACCTTCCAATATTGTTTCAACAGTATTTATAACAGTATATATAACTTTCTAGAAAACTGTTCAATGTTACACCACTGTTCAAAGTAACACCATTTATGGTAAAGCAAAAGTAGCAGATCTCAGTTCCTTACAGAGAGCCAAAATATGAGTAGACAAGTTTTCCATTTTCATTTTGACCACCTGGGATCAAGTAACAATTTCAATTCTGCTTCTTTCTTTGTTGTCGTTTCTTATTTTTCCATTACCTGTTCATATTCTACCCTTGTTGTCTTTTCCTTTTTTCTGTCTATGTTGTTCCTGATTTCATATTTCTTCTGCATTGAAAGCCTTCTAAATTTAATGTTTTATTCATAAAATGGTATCTGTCTGCTATTTCCAATTATATTGTGTTGTTTCTTTATAGTTATTTCCTTGTTTCTGTAATCCATGCTAGTGTCAATTTCTTCTTCCAGAAATTCAGGAATATCTGTTTTGTTAACCTATTCTCATTCATTCAGTAGAGGTGTCCAAAAAAGATTTATCTTCCTTTAGCCATTACTTCTGATATTTTCTCTATGTTTTTGTAGATTTTTCATTTCTTCTCATTTTTCCAGCTAGCTCTCGTTAGTATTGCACCCATTATTTTTCTAATAATCTGTCTTTCAAGTACATCTATTCTGTCCAGCTTATAGTTCATTGTTAGGTACTCACATCCATATAAACATTCTGATCGTACCATTGCAGTATACAAGGTGTAGAAGTATGAAACCAGAATTTGGTTGCAATAATTAATTACACATCTGTTGTTTGAAGCTGATGAAAAATATTTTATTAAAAATAATCTTCGTTGCTATTTATACATTTCTCCTGCCTCTCCAGCAGGCTGTGAAAGCCATGCCAAAAAAATGGTTCTCCTTTTGAAGCAAACCAGTAAGCAAGCCATTTTCATACATTTTCATACAACTGAAGAGTTGTTCAGTGAGAGAGTGTACCAGTGATGCAAACAGTGATAATCAAAAGGAGTCAAGTCTGGAGAATAAGTTGCATGTCCTATTATTTGCCAACTGAATGCCTCGATCTTTTCCCTGACCTGTTTTTCCATGTGTGATGGGGTGTTATCATGGAGCAATATGACTTTGTGTTGCCATTTTCCATATTCCAGTTGTTTTTCATGTAATGCTCGATTTAAATCAATCATTTGCTGTTGGTAGCGATCAGTGCTAAAAGTTTCACCAGCTTTTAGCAGCTCATAATAGATGATACTCTTCTGATCCCACTAAACACAGGGCATTGTCTTCTTTCCAAAATGATTTGATCTTGCAGTGGATGTTGATGGTTTGCCTGGATTCACCCATGATTTATGACGCTTAGGATTCTCAAAATATATCCATTTTTCATCAACTGCCACTATTCGATGGAGAAACAACTTTCTTTTGTGTCTGGAAAACGGCATTTCACAAGTGGTTTTTCGAATTGCTTCCTGTCTTTCATTCAGTTCGTGCAGAATCCATTTTCCCACTTTCCCATACCTTTCAACTGAAGAGAAACAGCTTTATGCATCGCATTAAATTGTTCTGTGAGTTCCTGTTGAGTCTGAGCATCATCTTCACCCACTCAGGCCTGCAATTCGTTGTCTTTGAACTTTTTTGGTGGTTTCAAGCACTTGGTGTTTCTCACATCAAAATCACCACTTTTGAATTTTTTGAACCACTCGAAAAACTATTTTTCCCAAGAGCATGTTTGCTGAAAGCTTTGACAAGCATTTGATGTGATGCTGCAGCAGTTTTCTTCAAATGATAACAGGAAACCAATGCCGTCGACAAATCATAGTTCATAGGTACAAAACTTGACATGTTTACAGGTTTGAAACAGATACTGATGTATAAAACTAGGGTAACTGTGTGTTGACATTCATCGTCACTCATTACAGGAAGCAGATGGCACTGCAGATGCGGTCTCATGGGCCCTATACTGATGGCTGACACCATCTATGGGGAAATTCCGGTTTCATAATTCTGCACCTGGTAGTGTTTTAGCAGCATTTTTTCTCTCTACATAAGTATTTCTTCTAGTAAATATTCTTCTTCAAACTGTATGCTCTCTCCATTTTGTTAACTCTGACATCTACTGCAAATGTTTCTAGTACATTCTGTTGTATAGTTTTTCCAAGATATTTAAAAGTACTTACTTGCCCTATTTTACCTCTTTGTGCTTCTGTGAATTTTGGTGCATTTTTTATGTTTGTCACGAATTTTGTTTTTCAGCTGATAGTTTGAGAACAGTTTGATTTGCTATTTCTTCCAGAAGATTTATTTTAATAACTGGATCTGTCAAATTTTCTGAAAGAATCACAATAGCCACACAATTAACATTAATTCCATTTGTTTTTCTTCCTAGAATTATTGCTCAGTTCTGTGATTTTTTCCAGATACTTACTATTTTTTCTAGAATGCAGGTAAACAGTAAAGGTGATGAACAAAACCCTTGTCTAACAATACTTTTTACTTCAAATGGCTAAGACACTTCTCTCTGAAAACTTCTCATCAGACACTTTTCTATTGCAAATAGTTTGCTACAGTCTCAGTCATGCCTCACATGATGGTTGTTCCAAATTCTAGAACTGGCCACATTAAGATTTTTTAGGTGTGCGGTGTTGGTCTGTATTTTCACCATCATGAAGAATCTTGGACTTTCCTTATCAGTGCTTACTGTTTTGTGTTTTTTTTTATTAGGAATTTAAGTGTGTTTTACAGTTTAGGTTTTTGTCCAGACAGATCCTAGATATCATGCTACGTTGTTGAGTCTCAGTGGGCTGTTCCAGAGTGAGAGTTGGATATTTGTATCTTCCTGGTGCTTCTTATGAATCATGCAGAAGTATCAGAATGAGACCATTTGTGTTTTATTTGGTTTTGTTTTGACTCTCCAGTTGCCCATTCACCATTCTAGCTTTGCTAAGCATCACTTGGATTTGTCTGTAGTTGCTGTGGTGCAATATACACTCCTGGAAATGGAAAAAAGAACACATTGACACCGGTGTGTCAGACCCACCATACTTGCTCCGGACACTGCGAGAGGGCTGTACAAGCAATGATCACACGCACGGCACAGCGGACACACCAGGAACCGCGGTGTTGGCCGTCGAATGGCGCTAGCTGCGCAGCATTTGTGCACCGCCGCCGTCAGTGTCAGCCAGTTTGCCGTGGCATACGGAGCTCCATCGCAGTCTTTAACACTGGTAGCATGCCGCGACAGCGTGGACGTGAACCGTATGTGCAGTTGACAGACTTTGAGCGAGGGCGTATAGTGGGCATGCGGGAGGCCGGGTGGTCGGGTGGACGTACCGCCGAATTGCTCAACACGTGGGGCGTGAGGTCTCCACAGTACATCGATGTTGTCGCCAGTGGTCGGCGGAAGGTGCACGTGCCCGTCGACCTGGGACCGGACCGCAGCAACGCACGGATGCACGCCAAGACCGTAGGATCCTACGCAGTGCCGTAGGGGACCGCACCGCCACTTCCCAGCAAATTAGGGACACTGTTGCTCCTGGGGTATCGGCGAGGACCATTCGCAACCGTCTCCATGAAGCTGGGCTACGGTCCCGCACACCGTTAGGCCGTCTTCCGCTCACGCCCCAACATTGTGCAGCCCGCCTCCAGTGGTGTCGCGACAGGCGTGAATGGAGGGACAAATGGAGACGTGTCGTCTTCAGCGATGAGAGTCGCTTCTGCCTTGGTGCCAATGATGGTCGTATGCGTGTTTGGGGCTGTGCAGGTGCATACGACCGAGGCACACAGGGCCAACACCCGGCATCATGGTGTGGGGAGCGATCTCCTACACTGGCCGTAAACCACTGGTGATCGTCGAGGGGACACTGAATAGTGCACGGTACATCCAAACCGTCGTCGAACCCATCGTTCTACCATTCCTAGACCGGCAAGGGAACTTGCTGTTCCAACAGGACAATGCACGTCCGCATGTATCCCGTGCCACCCAACGTGCTCTAGAAGGTGTAAGTCAGCTACCCTGGCCAGCAAGATCTCCGGATCTGTCCCCCATTGAGCATGTTTGGGACTGGATGAAGCGTCGTCTCACGCGGTCTGCACGTCCAGCACGAACGCTGGTCCAACTGAGGCGCCAGGTGGAAATGGCATGGCAAGCCGTTCCACAGGACTACATCCAGCATCTCTACGATCGTCTCCATGGGAGAATAGCAGCCTGCATTGCTGCGAAAGGTGGATATACACTGTACTAGTGCCGACATTGTGCATGCTCTGTTGCCTGTGTCTATGTGCCTGTGGTTCTGTCAGTGTGATCATGTGATGTATCTGACCCCAGGAATGTGTCAATAAAGTTTCCCCTTCCTGGGACAATGAATTCACGGTGTTCTTATTTCAATTTCCAGGAGTGTATATTGGATTATGTAATCAAAAGAAATGTCAAAATCAACTATTGCAAAAAAGCAGTAAAAGTTTGTGTAATTAGAATATAACATTTCATTGCACCAGAATGCAAATTGGTGAAATATTGATTTCAAGAAAAAAATTTAAACTGAAAATACAAAAAACCATAAAAATAAATGTAAAACCTATGGCTGTAAAGAGCTTGAAGAGCTCTCAAACAGCCCACTCTCTTCCTTTAGAGAAGCCAATCAGTATTCAAAGTGGTTGGTAATAGAAACTTGTGGATGTGAAACATTCACAATACTAAGAGAATGACACTTATCTACAAGCAAGAATGCTTCAATAAATTACTACACACATTAACTATCCCTGCAGAATTCTTAATTTTAGTGACTTGATTGATTTTTTAATTTCCTCTACAATGACAGGATTAAGTAGCATTCCTGGGATTATGTTGGTGTGTGCGTGGTGATTTAGAGAGCACAGGTGACTCGAGAAAGATTTCTTGCAGCAAAGCATATCCTGAAAGAGGGGAAGAAGAGATAAGAATCTAAAGAAGAGAAAATGGCCTTAAATTAATTAGTAGAATGGATTTGATGGAGCATGGAGCATCCAGTGTGCTTCTTAGGTGTGTTAAGATTACAACAGATTTGTCTCCCAAACAGTTGGTTGCAAAAAACAGGCATGAAATGTGTGAACTGTTAGAGTGAGACAAACACAGCGACATGATCTATCATATCTTTGGCTACAGCACCAGCGATCATCCTCATGGCGATGAAAAAGGAAAAGAAAATGAAATCGGGACACCACTTACAGAGCCATGGAAAAAACAGATGTTGGTTAAAGCACGTACTTACTTTGCTTCCAGCTGTTTCTAAGATTGGATTTGCGTTATCTGTGTTCTTTAGAAACTCAAAGTACTTTTGGCAAAGCCTTTTTGGTTCATATCCGTTCTCACTCCCTATTAACAAGTTTTGTTTTTGTTAATAAACGGGAATAAAACTCATAAATATATTGTGATGGGCTTTTTCTTTGGGACCCCAAAAAAGGTAATTGCCTTTGTACAGTTCCTGGGGATAGCTACTTTTCTCCTGGTTCACAATCTCATATAGACCAAGTTCATAATCTCACAGAACAAGTGACAGTGTTTACAAGAGAAGAGAGGCTCTTTGATGCATGCCTTTCCAATAGTGACCACTTTCACACTGCATGAGAAATGCCCTGTAAAATTGTTGCATGAGGTTTTTTTTTCTTTTTTTGCATAGTGCAAATGCACATTCAGAGAGCTCACAGTTGAAGATCCAGCAGAGTAATTTTCTGCACTGAGTTTATCAGAAAGTTGCTTCAATTTTCTATTAGGAAATGTACCAATACTCATCTAAGATAAAAAAGACCTACAGCAACAAAAGTGCAGGCAGTGTGGTGCCTTCCTGCTACTGTTTTCAGTTTAAGGAACATGGCATATATCTTTTATCTTTATAAATCAACTGTTTCTGTATTCATAAACTGATACTTTTTACTTACTGTTTTACTCCTGCCCTCAAAGCCCTGGTATTGTCACTGCCTTTCCCAACTCTGTGGCTGATGTTGCCTTGGTTTATCTTTGTACAGGGGATGTTTTACATTCTAAAAGCACTTCTGTGCTTTGTAAGTAGTAACAAACTTGACTGTTCTATAATCAATCCAATGAGCCATGATACCAGTCTACAAAAACCAATGACCCCAAAGACAGAGCAGTATGAAGACAGTCTGCATTCTGTTAAAAAGATGGTTTTCAAACAGTTGCGAGTGAGTTGGGGGGGGGGGGGGGGGGTACTTGCTTGATTGATGACTATCCACCTTTCTGGATCTCGTCCACTAGACCATTTTACTAAACTGCTTGCCTACAGAATGTTGTCCATACATGCTTAGTCACTCAGTCACTCAAACATGTTCACAGCATGTTGGAGTAGCAGTTCCAATCTTCACAGAAGACCTCCTGCCAACCTTACAGAACCAGCACTCATGGAAGAAAGAATATTGCAGAGACCTGGCTTTGCCAAAGCCTGGGGGATGTTTCCAGAATGAAATTTTCACTCTGCAGTGGAGTGTGCACTGATATGAAACTTCCTGGCAGATTAAAACTGTGTGCTGGACCAAGACTCAAACTTGGAACCTTTGCCTTTCATGGGCAAGTGCTCTACCATCTGAGCTACCCAAGCATGACTCAAAGCCCCGAGTTCAAGTCTCGGTCCGACACACAGTTTTAATCTGCCAGGAAGTTTCGTATCAGTGCACACTCCACTGCAGAGTGAAAATTTCATTCTGGAAATATCCCCCAGGCTGTGGAGAAGCCATGTATCTACAATATCCTTTCTTCCAGCAGTGTTAGTTCTGTAAGGTTGGCAGCAGAGCTTCTGTGAAGCTTGGAAGGTAGGAGAGGAGATACTGGTGGAAATAAGGCTTTGAGGATGGGTCATGAGTTGAGCTTGGGTAGCTCAGATGGCAGTGCACTTGTCTGCGAAAGGCAAAGGTCCCAAAGTCGAGTCTCGATCCAGCACACAGTTTTAATCTGCCACGAAATTTCAAAAGCTGGTGTGGATTCTGTTTTTTAGTCAGCCCATCATAATTCATTGGGTAATTGTTCCAGGATTAGAGGAATAAGCAAATGAATAATTCAGTAGTTTCAAAAGTAAAATTTAATGTTTTAATTTTTAATATGGTTAAGGGGAAAAAAATATAAAAAGAAGCGAGATAAATTGTAGTTTCTTGAGGAGCATGACAAGGGATTATTTTTTAGGTAAGTTGGGACATAAATTGGCAACTTTTTTAAAAACAGTTTTTGGGAAGATTGTTATTTCTTTATTTAATGTAAACATCCTTTTGAAAATGGCACAATAAATCATTTTAATTGATCTATTCAGCCCCTTGAACACATCAGTCCCCATATCTTTCATGTGTATAGTATCCTTGTGTTTCTCTATAGGTTTGCCCCATAAAACACGTCATTCTTTCACTACCAATAAAGGAATTAACATATACTGTCTATTTATCAAATGACATCTATGACAATGACAAGAAATTAAAGAAACAAAATGAAAGGAAAAGAAAATGGAATGAATTATACACTGTGGAAGCCTTGAAAATTGCCATTTCAAGTCTCAAAGATTTAAAGGCACTTTTGCATGGATGATTTTGTTGTTTCAATTGACTGCTCATGGTAGTGTGGCTACTGCAGCACCTCTGGTGTATTATTCCTGTACAAAGACTTCATTCATGACTTATGAGGAGGTCATTTTTGTTTCAATGTCGGCGCCTAAATTGCGTGCATTGATAAAATCCTCATGTATCCTTTGAAATGCCCCATAAAAACAACGCTAGCAATAAAATGAAAGTTAAGGACATACAAAAGCACAGAGTGTGGTACTATAACATGTTTTCTGATGAAAACAGAGAATTCCACAGACCCTGTCTTTGTGCAAGTTCAGTGTTCAGGAAACTCAGAATGTGAAAACTTTACACAAGGAACAATTAATTGGTCATTGCGCTCACTGCCACTGTCATGATGTCATTGGCAGCGAATTTACATGCTAGCACATGATGTGCACCTACCACAGTTAAGCAATTTTGACCAGAACGCTACCCATATTTAACAAGCTAATACTGACAGTGTTTACTGAGTGACATAAGGTCCCTTTGTAAAAAGTACCCCACACAACGCATCCACTGCAGTAGGAGCACCTAACAGCTCCACATCTGCTGTATTCCATTTGGATGGCATGGCTCACACTAGAAAGATGTGGAAAATTGGGACTGGCATTTACACAGAAATAATGACACACTGTTTTACACCTTTTACAAATGATACATTTAGTAACATATTTTTTTACAGCAGCAGTCATCTGAATATGCTAATTCAGTTCTGCTCAGCAGATCATGAGGTAACATGGCTGCCACACATGTGATTTCAAATATCCGTTTTCTTCCTTCCGTACTCCTTTCTTTGGTTAGCTTTGCCACTACGCATAACAGTAAATGCTTGAAAAGTTTTTGATGATGCTGAACACAGACTTGTAGTATTTTTTGAAAGAATAAACCGCCAGCTTTGCGCTGACTTTACCAGATATGACATGTTAATGGTCTAAGAACCTGTAGCATTGTGCCTGATAATGGTGTAAAAGCTGAAATCTAGATAGTACAGAAGGAAAATACAGCAATACACAGTCAAAGGGTGGTATATTCTTTTTTTAAGAAAGTAAATGGTTGGAATGATTAGTTTCTTACAATTGGCACATTTTTCAATAATATTTTCAGTTATATTAACAGAACTACAGGGTGGCGCACGATAAGTCACCTGACTTGTTTCATTTGTTGTTGACAAGGTTTGTAATTTATTGATGTAGAAGTAAAGAGTACAGCCTGGAAATACACGTTCAATATGATTACAGTTTTGGTTTACAACTTCTTCAAGTCGCACATGGGCATTTGTGATGACTCTCCGACACAGATCTGAAATGGTGCAGCCTAACTCCACAATGATGGCCCTAAGTTGCACTGCATTTTCAGGTTTTCTGTGGTACACCTTCTCTTTAAGGAACCTCAAAGGAAGAAGTCAGACTGATGACCATAGCTGTTAAGTCCCATAGTGCTCAGAGCCATTTTGAAGAAGTCACATGGGTTAATGTCTGGGCTGTGGGGCAGCCACATTCCTCCTCCTGCATAACATTCTGGAAATCTTTTTGACAATATCCTTATGCCAAGTCTTTCGTGTAGGAAATAAAGTACAATGTTGGCAGTATGGGAGCGTGCTCCAGCCTGCATGACCCATTGTGTCTGCAATGGAAGACATGAGGCCATGAGTTGAGGAAAGAACTGGTTTTGCAGCATGTGTAAATAGCATTCACCGGTTACTGTAGCATTAAAGAAGAATGGACTGATGATTCCATGGCTTGACATCGCAACCCACACCAACACTTTCTCTCCGAAGGTGTCTTTCATGTGGATTATTCAGATGGTTTTCAAACAGTTGCGAGTGAGTTGGGGGGGGGGCCGGGGTACTTGCTTGATTGATGACTATCCACCTTTCTGGATCTCGTCCACTAGACCATTTTACTAAACTGCTTGCCTACAGAATGTTGTCCATACATGCTTAGTCACTCAGTCACTCAAACATGTTCACAGCATGTTGGAGTAGCAGTTCCAATCTTCACAGAAGACCTCCTGCCAACGTTACAGAACCAGCACTCATGGAAGAAAGAATATTGCAGAGACCTGGCTTTGCCAAAGCCTGGGGGATGTTTCCAGAATGAAATTTTCACTCTGCAGTGGAGTGTGCACTGATATGAAACTTCCTGGCAGATTAAAACTGTGTGCTGGACCAAGACTCAAACTTGGAACCTTTGCCTTTCATGGGCAAGTGCTCTACCATCTGAGCTACCCAAGCATGACTCAAAGCCCCGAGTTCAAGTCTCGGTCCGACACACAGTTTTAATCTGCCAGGAAGTTTCGTATCAGTGCACCCTCCACTGCAGAGTGAAAATTTCATTCTGGAAATATCCCCCAGGCTGTGGATAAGCCATGTATCTACAATATCCTTTCTTCCAGCAGTGTTAGTTCTGTAAGGTTGGCAGCAGAGCTTCTGTGAAGCTTGGAAGGTAGGAGAGGAGATACTGGTGGAAATAAGGCTTTGAGGATGGGTCATGAGTTGAGCTTGGGTAGCTCAGATGGCAGTGCACTTGTCTGCGAAAGGCAAAGGTCCCAAAGTCGAGTCTCGATCCAGCACACAGTTTTAATCTGCCACGAAATTTCAAAAGCTGGTGTGGATTCTGTTTTTTAGTCAGCCCATCATAATTCATTGGGTAATTGTTCCAGGATTAGAGGAATAAGCAAATGAATAATTCAGTAGTTTCAAAAGTAAAATTTAATGTTTTAATTTTTAATATGGTTAAGGGAAAAAAATATAAAAAGAAGCGAGATAAATTGTAGTTTCTTGAGGAGCATGACAAGGGATTATTTTTTAGGTAAGTTGGGACATAAATTGGCAACTTTTTTAAAAACAGTTTTTGGGAAGATTGTTATTTCTTTATTTAATGTAAACATCCTTTTGAAAATGGCACAATAAATCATTTTAATTGATCTATTCAGCCCCTTGAACACATCAGTCCCCATATCTTTCATGTGTATAGTATCCTTGTGTTTCTCTATAGGTTTGCCCCATAAAACAGGTCATTCTTTCACTACCAATAAAGGAATTAACATATACTGTCTATTTATCAAATGACATCTATGACAATGACAAGAAATTAAAGAAACAAAATGAAAGGAAAAGAAAATGGAATGAATTATACACTGTGGAAGCCTTGAAAATTGCCATTTCAAGTCTCAAAGATTTAAAGGCACTTTTGCATGGACGATTTTGTTGTTTCAATTGACTGCTCATGGTAGTGTGGCTACTGCAGCACCTCTGGTGTATTATTCCTGTACAAAGACTTCATTCACGACTTATGAGGAGGTCATTTTTGTTTCAATGTCGGCGCCTAAATTGCGTGCATTGATAAAATCCTCATGTATCCTTTGAAATGCCCCATAAAAACAACGCTAGCAATAAAATGAAAGTTAAGGACATACAAAAGCACAGAGTGTGGTACTATAACATGTTTTCTGATGAAAACAGAGAATTCCACAGACCCTGTCTTTGTGCAAGTTCAGTGTTCAGGAAACTCAGAATGTGAAAACTTTACACAAGGAACAATTAATTGGTCATTGCGCTCACTGCCACTGTCATGATGTCATTGGCAGCGAATTTACATGCTAGCACATGATGTGCACCTACCACAGTTAAGCAATTTTGACCAGAACGCTACCCATATTTAACAATCTAATACTGACAGTGTTTACTGAGTGACATAAGGTCCCTTTGTAAAAAGTACCCCACACAACGCATCCACTGCAGTAGGAGCACCTAACAGCTCCACATCTGCTGTATTCCATTTGGATGGCATGGCTCACACTAGAAAGATGTGGAAAATTGGGACTGGCATTTACACAGAAATAATGACACACTGTTTTACACATTTTACAAATGATACATTTAGTAACACATTTTTTTACAGCAGCAGTCATCTGAATATGCTAATTCAGTTCTGCTCAGCAGATCATGAGGTAACATGGCTGCCACACATGTGATTTCAAATATCCGTTTTCTTCCTTCCGTACTCCTTTCTTTGGTTAGTTTTGCCACTACGCATAACAGTAAATGCTTGAAAAGCTTTTGATGATGCTGAACACAGACTTGTAGTATTTTTTGAAAGAATAAACCGCCAGCTTTGCGCTGACTTTACCAGATATGACATGTTAATGGTCTAAGAACCTGTAGCATTGTGCCTGATAATGGTGTAAAAGCTGAAATCTAGATAGTACAGAAGGAAAATACAGCAATACACAGTCAAAGGGTGGTATATTCTTTTTTTAAGAAAGTAAATGGTTGGAATGATTAGTTTCTTACAATTGGCACATTTTTCATTAATATTTTCAGTTATATTAACAGAACTAAGGGGGGCGCACGATAAGTCACCTGACTTGTTTCATTTGTTGTTGACAAGGTTTGTAATTTATTGATGTAGAAGTAAAGAGTACAGCCTGGAAATACACGTTCAATATGATTACAGTTTTGGTTTACAACTTCTTCAAGTCGCACATGGGCATTTGTGATGACTCTCCGACACAGATCTGAAATGGTGCAGCCTAACTCCACAATGATGGCCCTAAGTTGCACTGCATTTTCAGGTTTTCTGTGGTACACCTTCTCTTTAAGGAACCTCAAAGGAAGAAGTCAGACTGATGACCATAGCTGTTAAGTCCCATAGTGCTCAGAGCCATTTTGAAGAAGTCACATGGGTTAATGTCTGGGCTGTGGGGCAGCCACATTCCTCCTCCTGCATAACATTCTGGAAATCTTTTTGACAATATCCTTATGCCAAGTCTTTCGTGTAGGAAATAAAGTACAATGTTGGCAGTATGGGAGCGTGCTCCAGCCTGCATGACCCATTGTGTCTGCAATGGAAGACATGAGGCCATGAGTTGAGGAAAGAACTGGTTTTGCAGCATGTGTAAATAGCATTCACCGGTTACTGTAGCATTAAAGAAGAATGGACTGATGATTCCATGGCTTGACATCGCAACCCACACCAACACCTTCTCTCCGAAGGTGTCTTTCATGTGGATTATTCAGATGGTTTTCAAACAGTTGCGAGTGACTTGGGTGGGGGGGGGGGGGGGTACTTGCTTGATTGATGACTATCCACCTTTCTGGATCTCATCCACTAGACCATTTTACTAAACTGCTTGCATACAGAATGTTGTCCATACATGCATAGTCACTCAGTCACTCAAACATGTTCACAGCATGTTGGAGTAGCAGTTCCAATCTTCACAGAAGACCTCCTGCCAACGTTACAGAACCAGCACTCATGGAAGAAAGAATATTGCAGAGACCTGGCTTTGCCAAAGCCTGGGGGATGTTTCCAGAATGAAATTTTCACTCTGCAGTGGAGTGTGCACTGATATGAAACTTCCTGGCAGATTAAAACTGTGTGCTGGACCAAGACTCAAACTTGGAACCTTTGCCTTTCATGGGCAAGTGCTCTACCATCTGAGCTACCCAAGCATGACTCAAAGCCCCGAGTTCAAGTCTCGGTCCGACACACAGTTTTAATCTGCCAGGAAGTTTCGTATCAGTGCACACTCCACTGCAGAGTGAAAATTTCATTCTGGAAATATCCCCCAGGCTGTGGATAAGCCATGTATCTACAATATCCTTTCTTCCAGCAGTGTTAGTTCTGTAAGGTTGGCAGCAGAGCTTCTGTGAAGCTTGGAAGGTAGGAGAGGAGATACTGGTGGAAATAAGGCTTTGAGGATGGGTCATGAGTTGAGCTTGGGTAGCTCAGATGGCAGTGCACTTGTCTGCGAAAGGCAAAGGTCCCAAAGTCGAGTCTCGATCCAGCACACAGTTTTAATCTGCCAGGAAATTTCAAAAGCTGGTGTGGATTCTGTTTTTTAGTCAGCCCATCATAATTCATTGGGTAATTGTTCCAGGATTAGAGGAATAAGCAAATGAATAATTCAGTAGTTTCAAAAGTAAAATTTAATGTTTTAATTTTTAATATGGTTAAGGGGAAAAAAATATAAAAAGAAGCGAGATAAATTGTAGTTTCTTGAGGAGCATGACAAGGGATTATTTTTTAGGTAAGTTGGGACATAAATTGGCAACTTTTTTAAAAACAGTTTTTGGGAAGATTGTTATTTCTTTATTTAATGTAAACATCCTTTTGAAAATGGCACAATAAATCATTTTAATTGATCTATTCAGCCCCTTGAACACATCAGTCCCCATATCTTTCATGTGTATAGTATCCTTGTGTTTCTCTATAGGTTTGCCCCATAAAACAGGTCATTCTTTCACTACCAATAAAGGAATTAACATATACTGTCTATTTATCAAATGACATCTATGACAATGACAAGAAATTAAAGAAACAAAATGAAAGGAAAAGAAAATGGAATGAATTATACACTGTGGAAGCCTTGAAAATTGCCATTTCAAGTCTCAAAGATTTAAAGGCACTTTTGCATGGATGATTTTGTTGTTTCAATTGACTGCTCATGGTAGTGTGGCTACTGCAGCACCTCTGGTGTATTATTCCTGTACAAAGACTTCATTCATGACTTATGAGGAGGTCATTTTTGTTTCAATGTCGGCGCCTAAATTGCGTGCATTGATAAAATCCTCATGTATCCTTTGAAATGCCCCATAAAAACAACGCTAGCAATAAAATGAAAGTTAAGGACATACAAAAGCACAGAGTGTGGTACTATAACATGTTTTCTGATGAAAACAGAGAATTCCACAGACCCTGTCTTTGTGCAAGTTCAGTGTTCAGGAAACTCAGAATGTGAAAACTTTACACAAGGAACAATTAATTGGTCATTGCGCTCACTGCCACTGTCATGATGTCATTGGCAGCGAATTTACATGCTAGCACATGATGTGCACCTACCACAGTTAAGCAATTTTGACCAGAACGCTACCCATATTTAACAAGCTAATACTGACAGTGTTTACTGAGTGACATAAGGTCCCTTTGTAAAAAGTACCCCACACAACGCATCCACTGCAGTAGGAGCACCTAACAGCTCCACATCTGCTGTATTCCATTTGGATGGCATGGCTCACACTAGAAAGATGTGGAAAATTGGGACTGGCATTTACACAGAAATAATGACACACTGTTTTACACTTTTTACAAATGATACATTTAGTAACATATTTTTTTACAGCAGCAGTCATCTGAATATGCTAATTCAGTTCTGCTCAGCAGATCATGAGGTAACATGGCTGCCACACATGTGATTTCAAATATCCGTTTTCTTCCTTCCGTACTCCTTTCTTTGGTTAGTTTTGCCACTACGCATAACAGTAAATGCTTGAAAAGTTTTTGATGATGCTGAACACAGACTTGTAGTATTTTTTGAAAGAATAAACCGCCAGCTTTGCGCTGACTTTACCAGATATGACATGTTAATGGTCTAAGAACCTGTAGCATTGTGCCTGATAATGGTGTAAAAGCTGAAATCTAGATAGTACAGAAGGAAAATACAGCAATACACAGTCAAAGGGTGGTATATTCTTTTTTTAAGAAAGTAAATGGTTGGAATGATTAGTTTCTTACAATTGGCACATTTTTCAATAATATTTTCAGTTATATTAACAGAACTACAGGGTGGCGCACGATAAGTCACCTGACTTGTTTCATTTGTTGTTGACAAGGTTTGTAATTTATTGATGTAGAAGTAAAGAGTACAGCCTGGAAATACACGTTCAATATGATTACAGTTTTGGTTTACAACTTCTTCAAGTCGCACATGGGCATTTGTGATGACTCTCCGACACAGATCTGAAATGGTGCAGCCTAACTCCACAATGATGGCCCTAAGTTGCACTGCATTTTCAGGTTTTCTGTGGTACACCTTCTCTTTAAGGAACCTCAAAGGAAGAAGTCAGACTGATGACCATAGCTGTTAAGTCCCATAGTGCTCAGAGCCATTTTGAAGAAGTCACATGGGTTAATGTCTGGGCTGTGGGGCAGCCACATTCCTCCTCCTGCATAACATTCTGGAAATCTTTTTGACAATATCCTTATGCCAAGTCTTTCGTGTAGGAAATAAAGTACAATGTTGGCAGTATGGGAGCGTGCTACAGCCTGCATGACCCATTGTGTCTGCAATGGAAGACATGAGGCCATGAGTTGAGGAAAGAACTGGTTTTGCAGCATGTGTAAATAGCATTCACCGGTTACTGTAGCATTAAAGAAGAATGGACTGATGATTCCATGGCTTGACATCGCAACCCACACCAACACTTTCTCTCCGAAGGTGTCTTTCATGTGGATTATTCACGGAGGTTGACGTGCCCAGAATCAAACTTTCTGTTTGTTCAAAACATTGTTCACATATAAAAAAGCTTCATCAGAAAACCATGTCTTGCTCCACTGCCCACCTTACAAACTGCAGTCTCTGCTGCTTATCTCTTGCAGTAAGCTTATGCACCACAGTCATCTTGTATGGACACAAGTGAAGGTCGGATTGAATAAGTATTTGTACAAATCGGTGTGAAATTCCCAACTCGGCACTGGCTTTTCTTGTTGATTTACTCACACTGCGAATCAAAGCCACTTTAACTGCTTCAATATTTTGCGGCAAATGTACGATATGTGCATGTGGCTGCTGACGCTCCAAAACAGATCCAGTACCTTCAAATTTTTTAGGTAATCTGCATATTGTCTGAGGGCTGGGAGCCCAGCGTGTGCCAAAATGAGCACGAAACCTTCTCTGTGTCAATGTAATGCTGTTCGTCGCCATGAACACTAGCACAATCTTCGTCTTTTGTGCGACGGTCAACAGTCCTTTGTCCACCATCACAGCAAACTGAAATGGCGGTCTCCAGTGGAAGCGATGAACTTGCAACAACATCTGGCATAATTTCCATGAACTGCATGAAGCTGAGCACACTATTTGAAACCTATTGTCCCAATAGTATACTTGTAGGATCAAAATTCAATCAGGTGACTTATCGTGCAACACCCTGTACTATACTTGATATTTACATTTAGTGTATGACTTTCAACAGTATGGTTGTGTATACAGTGCCAAGCAAGAATGAAATTGACCTTACAATAAAATAATACAGATGCTACAGTAACCCAATCTGAGTGCTTTGCGGTAACGGACAAATGGTTGGAAATGAATACTTAGTTTCTCATTGACATAAATGTCTTACATCCTGCAACAACAACTTAACCACACAGCCTGTGCTTCAAATGATGTTCACCAGTCTTAATGCATCCCTTCAATATAATACACTGTCAGAACTGAAAGCTTGGTTGAAAATCACTTGGCCCCATTACCTGCTCACACTGATTATGAAAGCCATATGACTGCTACTCCACCAGTATTCCCTTCTTTGTAATCACTTTCTGGCATTTCATTTCAATACCAAAAATACTTTTTACCTCTTCTTATGATTTGGTACATCTCGATTTTCAGGAGGCAGACATACTAAATGAATCACTTCTAACACAGTCAGTGGAGGGGTAACATGACACTATTGACACTGTGTTCTCTAAAGTGTGCAGTTCAAGGATAAGGTGACAGGTACTTATTGATTAATCTTCTCTGTTACTATCTCAATATAGCTCCCTAAGTTATAATGTGAGGAAAAACGTTTGTCTACATGTATGGCTAGCTTTCTCTGGCTTGAACGACATAGTTTCTCGTAGTTCCCTACCCACTGTAATAAATTTTTTCTAATTAGTATGATCACTGTTGTGGGAACATTTTGTCTGTACTTTCATCCCACTTTCCATGCACTACATCCTGCCCCACTGTATACTTAATTCATGTCTGCAAGTTCCTGTAGCAGGTATTGCTCCATCTTTGATAACCAGTCTTTAACTATAAACAGTGGTAAACTCCACCATCGAGAATTCACAGTTGATTGTCTGTTTTTTTTGTTTTTTTTATGAAAGTACCATTACAGTCAGTGGGGTAGGCAGCTGTTTGCTATGATATATGAGCAGTTTACAAACACACAGTAGGTGTCTGTGGCAACCATCAATTGACAATGACTCTAGAACAAAGAGTGCTCTACCTTCGGGTTCAGTGAGCTTTGGATGTTGTTTTGGACTAGGTTTGTTTTCGTTCGATTTATCTGATTTTCTGGTTATTAGGTATGAATAAAGAGTGTTTGATCATGACTGTGGGGAATCTTGTCAAGATCAACAGAAAATCCACATATCTAGTATCAAGTGGTAGCTGTAATATGTTTGGTGATCCATTAAACAGAGTTTTTTGGTAGGTTTGAGTTTTACCCTGTAAGAAATTGTTGTTTGTTTCCTCCACACCATTTATCCAAAGACATATGAATTCCCCCATCGTCAGCATCAGCTCAGATTCTGGACACACTCTTCATTATAATTCTTAATTATTACTGTGCCCCTAAATGTACACAGTCATTGGAATCACAAAATGACACATGAAATTGCTGCAAGCCAAACAGGGTGCTGCTATCTGCCCTTGCTGGGTGCAGTGTGGTTATGAGCCATACCACAATCTTCCAACTTAACCTAGAACATAGGCTGCACTACATATCAGTCTGTCATCAGTCTTCACTCCAATAACATAGAAAAAATGGAAAGTGTGATGGTGGAAATTCAAGGCAACCACTCACAACACAGCAAAACCACAAATAGCCTGCAAATAATATAAAATGACTGCTATTTTCTGGAAATAGTATCAAATGATTTATTTTTCTACATTCAAACGTATCACCTTTTTATTGGTTACCTCTACATATTCTCCCATTGGCTACACAAAACTCTTTGAGTTTGGCTTCAACCCTTGGCAGTGATTAGATTCTGAAATACAGAAATACAGTTTGCTGAACAAACAGTGTAAATCTTACAGTTGAATGTATGCCCTGCTGTGTAAAAATGTTTATCATTTTGGATAATGAAGTGTACAATGATCTTAGACACTGAATTGGAACGTGGTACTGATAAATAAGAGTAATAAATTACTTAGGTTAACCAGTGGTCTTGCAGTACATCAACACTAATAGTAAAACTGTAAAGCCATCATGCCTGTCTGTTTGAGCATGCAAATCTACAAAACTCAGTCAATGGAAAATCCAGGATGGAATGTAACAATATTATGAGAAGGAAAGTTGCTATTCACCATATAGCAGAGATGCTGAGTCACAGATAGACACAACAAAAAGATTTTCACACTTATAGCTTTCGGCCAATGGCATTTGTCAACAATAGACACACACATGTGCACACACACACACACACTCACGCAAATGCAACTCACACACATGACTGCAGTCTCAGGCAACTGAAACCACACTGTGTCATAGAGAACTAAATCATGTCACAGAGAACTAAAACATTAATAACTCAATAACCACCAAATGGGCCCTTTTCACTCACACACACACACACACACACACACACACACACACACACACACACACACCACTGCACATACTCTGCATCACACCAATTATTGAAAGTACTTTGGTTTTTTAACTGAGTGGAAATTAAAAACAAGAAAAATATGCTTTGTTTCTGGAGTTAATCCCTCAGCTTCCTGGTATGTTAAATCTGTGCTAATAGGGGACTCAAACACGAAATCTTGACTTAGCAACTGAGCTATTCATGCACAGCTCACGACTCACCCCCACATATACACTTCTCCTAGTACCTCACCTCAGAAAGTATCTTCCATACCTTGCCGAACTGTCATTCCTGGAAGAAAGGATTTACTTCATTTGTTCATCTACGCTGCCTGATACAAGAGGTTAAGCATCCACAAGACAATGCCAGATGTCAATGCAACTCTGTATATGTACATGCCATCGGCAGGTATGTAAATGATTAAAGTTGTAATTCTCTATAACAGGTACAATAGCCACCAGAGTGCATTAGTTTTTTCATTCTTAGCGTTGTTAATGAGCCTGATAGCATAGTGTAGGTGCGAATAGCATCAAATGTTGACTGATTGTTGTGAAGGACACAGAACTGCTGCGTACTAAAATTAGACAGTGTTACTAGTGCCTGACATGAGTTTGAAAGTAGCCTTATTGTGGGTCTCCATTTTGTCAGCTGCACAAATCATGCAATATCCAGCTTTTTAGGGCATTCAGATGTGACAATGGCCTGAAGTTGGATTGCCTCAAACAGGAGAGCAGGCATACTCATTGTCAAGGCTCTGCTCCACCAAGTGTGACCATAATATGGGATGATTCCTGTATTGTGCACAACCCTTTACATCTGTGTCTGCCATCCAGGAACAAGTAATGGACTCTGTGTAACATTCTGTTGTGCCCCACCCCCTGGTCAGAGATTAGTAGGAGCTGGACTAGGGAACTACCATCCCATGCATAGGCTGCCATTAACACAACAACACAAATGGCTGCCTCTGAAATGGTGTCATGACTGGAAAGCATGGACAACTTTTGAATGGAATCACATAGTGTTCAGCAATGAATATCAGTTCTGCACTGTCCCAGATGACCATTGTCAGTGAGTATGGTGATGACCTGGGAGAGGTCCCATTCTTCCAATGTTTTGGAAAGGTGCAGCAGTGTTCCTCCTGGCATCATGGTGTAGGTAGCCACGAGGTATGACTTCAGCTGACAGCTGGTACTGATTGATGGAACTCTGATGGCGCAATGGTATGTCACCAACATCCTGTGTCCTCATATGTTTACTCTCATCTGAAAGCATCATGGTGCCAATTTTCAACAGGACAATGCTCATCCACATGTGAAACATGTCTTTATGAACTGTCTGTGTGGTGTTAAGAAACTCTCATGGTTACCAAGATCCCAAGATTTAATCCTGATAGAATGTATGGGACCAGCTTGGATGTAAGCTGCATCTCTGTGCAGTATATGTGATATTATGGACAGTTACAACAGTTGGGGGCCAGCTTGCCTCAGAAGAAGATACAACAGCACTATGACACCCTTCCCAAACAAATCGGTGAACGCATTCAGGCCAAAGGTGTGCAGTATCATACTGATAAATGGACTCTTACGGCCAAGTACTTTGAAAATTTCACTCAGTTTTATAACTACTGAAACAACTGCACGTACCCTCTCGACGCATGAAGTTTCATTTTGTTTCCTCTTCTCCTTTGCGTTACTTCACATTTTTGTTGAGACAGTACATTTATCTCATTAATCGTATGCAGTAGTCTATTGTATGAGTTTGGATCTGAGATAAATATAGTGCAGTGGATTAGTCACACTGTAGAGGGTTGTTTCTAGGAAAAATATCACAAGACAAACATCTTGGTTTGAGTCCTAGACTGATGCACTGTTTTAATATCCCAGGGCATTTAAGTACAGTGTTATTAAGCCAAACACAGGTGCAAGTGAGCTTCAGAAAACATCTAGATGACCAGTTAGTGAATGTGAGGAGACAAACTCAAAAGAAAGTGAGATAATGGGGCCATCAGAGAATGTCATTGTGAGCACTATCTAATATTCAGAAAATGTATGGTGCTTCCACTTTAACATGGCTGATGTCATAGTGAGCTATGGTGAGAGTAGGAAGGCACAAACTGATGCAAGAAAAAGCAAATCCCACTTCCTTTATGCAGAGCAGCATAATGACATTGCGTTGTGGTTTGTAGCAAGTTTCTACATAATTATAGAAGTGACTCGCAGAATTAGTAAATGTTTAAATATTTTGTTTAAGTGAAGCTGAAATTGAAATCTCCTAATGTAAGATCCAGAAACAACATGCCAACAGTCTGAAATATTATGACTTCTACCAATTCAGAACTGGGAGGATGCCAAGGTAATCTATCATTAGCAGTATTGCTACCTCTGGGAGAATGATCAAGATGCTGTTATGGTACTGATTGATCGATTGATTGATTCATTCATTCATCCATCCATCCAGGTTTTTTTCTGTTGATCGCATAAAGAATGAGAACTCTCAGGAATGAGGGACAAATGAAGGTATACATTAACAAAAGGCAAGGAACTCAGAAACTTAAACTATATGCTGTGTTAACTATAACCGTTACTATAATGCTTAATGTAATTCACACTTAAAGCTTCTAAATGTAATTGACTAAATTAAAAAGAAAGCTGTTACTTTGAAAAAACTGATCCCTCCTCAGCTATACTATGGGGCTGCTGTTTATCTGCTATCTATTAATATTTACTTAATAAAATGTTATCTTTCAAAGAAAATATATACTACATCTGTGAATACTGAGTTCTGTTTACAGTACATTTACTGGCAGCTTTACAATGAACTCTGATACTTACCATGAAGCTAACAGAATTTTTCAGTTCCTGAATCTATATATTCAAATAATTAGTGGAAACAGTGGTTAAGAAGATATGTTTTTAATATCCATTTGAACTGACAGATATTCCCAATTTTTTGCTTTATCTTGGATTGGAGATTGCTGAATATCTTCCTACCAGAGCACATGACTCCGTTCTGAATCCTAGGTAGGGAGGCAAAGTCTACATGAAAATTATTTCTGGGTCTTGTATTGTGACTGTGTAAATCACAGTTTGTCAGAAATTTATTTTATTTTATTATCAGCAGAAAAAAAATGTTAAGAAGTTAATTTATTGAGAGCTGAGTGTAAGAATTACAAGATTCTTAAAAAGGCTTTTGCAAGAGTAATGGTTATCTGCTCTTCACAAAAATTTTACTGTTAGCTTCTATTTAATATACACATTATTTACTTTATATGTAATGTCCCAGGATATAAGATACATAAATAGTTAGAATGTCTTCATATCAGCACTCATTAAAATAGACTTCGTTAGTTTTACAATTAAAATTTTTAATAATCAGTACAGGTTGTTAAAAACACAGGTGAGTTTACAGAGTAGCCTACATATTAACGTTTAATGGATACCACATCATACTGTAAGACACATTCAACACCGGGGGCACATTGAACTAAAGTTTATTCTTCTTCCAGGTACAAGAGAACAACAGTTGAGAACATAAGCACAAACACAGAAACAATCTAGGTATGGATAAAAGCAGTTCCTGAAAAGAAGTATGGACACAATATGAGGGCGAGTGCCTATTGCATTGCACTTATAAAAAGGAAAGCTCTGGTAGATGGCATGATGGATGCCATGTGATGTGCACACGTCATGTGGCCCACTGCAGACAGCCTCTGGTGGTTGGCCCACACAGATGCTATTGGTGGAGTATTCAAAGTGTAATACACCAGCAGCCTGATGTTACAGTGCATATCCAAGTATTACGTACAGTGCTATAGCAGATACACTCTTAGAAAACTGAAGTATGGCCACCTGACAGTCACTGCTATGTCTACTAAAATTCTCGTACTTCATGCACACTTTTATCAATTTTTTTAAGGGTGGGAAGGGTGAGTTATGCTCCTGTCAAATATTGATAATAGTCCAGTTTCCAAAAATAGCAAAGCCAAATACTGTGTTGCTGTCGTTAAAAATAGTCAATATTTTACAAATAGCTATTTATACAGAGGAGTTCCAAGCTTTTCATTCATGTAGAGCATAAAATTAACAAACCTTAGACTGGACTGTCACAAGAATACAGACAGCAGTCTATGACAAATGGAGTGATTTTAAAAAGTGAGAAGACAGAGAAGGAAGTAACAAGGGAAGATGTGAAGGAAGCTCTACAGAGTGCAAAAAGTAACAAAGCTCCTAATCTAGGAAATGTCAGAATGGAACTCTTGAAATATGCAGGCAAAAAGATAGTAGAATACTTGTGTGTCATTTTTTACAAAGTAGAACAGGGGGAGGATATATTTAGAAAGTGCAATGTGTCTTGTAACATCTATAAAAAAGGGAGACAAAAAGTCTTGATCAAATTACAGGGGAATTAGTGTAATACCTCAGTAGCAAAACTTTTTTCTAGTATCCTTAAGAAAAAGGCTGAAGAGAATATGACAAATTTCTTAGAGGAATAAGGTGGTTTAAGATAGGTAGGTCATGTTGGGTAACATCCACTGTCTTAAATTAGCAGCAGGAAAGAACAAACTAGTAACTGGGAAATGTAAACAATTTTTTTGGTATCAGAAAAAGCATTCAACATGTATCAAGATCTGAGACTGCACATGCCAGGAAGAGATGAACAGACAAAAAGTACAGGACAGATGGATTAATATAGTTATGAGAATATACAAAGAGACAGAAGCAAGAGCAACTGCTTTTTGCAGATGATCAAACAATTTTTAGAAACAGCAGGTAAGACATGGAACATATACTGGATAAACTGTTGAAAGAGTACACAAGATGGGGTCAACAAATTAATTTCAAAAAGACAGATTGATGGGTATTGGTAAAAAAGTAATGGACTTTATTCTCGAAGATGATTTTGTGCCATTTTTAAATATTTAGGTTCTGTTATATCCAGTGATCCAGTGACAGCAACTGTGACAAAATTACTGAGAGCACAGTAGTGATGGGTAAACAAGCAAAGAAGTTCCTCCATGGACTCATCTGGAATGACAGTAGTAGTCAACAGACCAAAGAAAGGGCATTCTATAGTATTACTGAAGATATAATTACTTGTTGTTGTTGTTGTGGTCTTCAGTCCAGAGACTGGTTTGATGCAGCTCTCCATGCTACTCTATCCTGTGCAAGCTTCTTCATCGCCCCGTACCTACTGCAACCAACATCCTTCTGAATCTGCTTAGTGTATTCATCTCTTTGTCTCCTTCTAAAATTTTTACCCTCCACGCTGCCCTCCAATACTAAACTGGTGATCCCTTGATGTCTCAGAACATGTCCTACCAACCGATCCCTTCTTCTAGTCAAGTTGCGCCACAAATTTCTCTTCTCTCCAGTTCTATTCAATACCTCCTCATTAGTTATGTGATCTTGATAATTACTTATGGTGCAGAAATGGGACACTTACAAATAAAAGAAAGGCAATATCAGAACAATGGAACTGTTTTTATGAGAAGATACTCCCAGGTCATCTGTGATCAAAACAAGTTAGAAAAATAGAAGTGAAACAGTCCATAAGGAATACAATTCTTCAGTGGCTTGTTCACATTAAAATAATGAGTAATGGTAGGTGACCTAAGATGGTGTTAATTTGGGTTCTGAGAAGAACTAAAAAGGCATGGCCATCTTGGCATGGGGATTATATATTGATCAAGAAATGGATGAGAAGGGGTCAACAGCTTTCAACTGGAGTAACAAAGACACTAGAAGGAAAAAAACAGCTAACCTCTAGTGGAAAACATCAAATGAGAAGAAAATAAATAAACTGTGCTACTTTCTAATATATTTGTTTGCTCTTATTTGTGTAGCAAATGCAGTTCAATATAATTTCAATCTGTCATATGTTGTTGAAAAACGTTTTTACTACCTACATTTAACTAATCAGTGGCACATATTCATCACATACATGTTTCTTCCATAAAACAAACATCAATAATCAGTATTATTGAATAAATAAGCAGCAAAAATCACACAATCCCCGTTCTTCATTAAAGAACTATCACTAAATAAGATGTCTGGATTAAAAAATATTCTCACATTGGACACATTCTGGAAACTGCCTCAGAATAGTCATAAATGGTCAAAAGTGTGAAGACTTTCTGTCAGTAGCTACATTTTCCCAAGGAGTCAATTATCCATTGTTCTGGTTTCCTGAGGATTTGTGAGTTCAGTTTCTCTGACTTCAGGAGTGACACCCACAGAAACATTCTGCACTGACATCTGCGTAGGTCCAGAGCTCAATGAAATCACTGCAGATGTTTCTAATCTCACAAAATTGCCAAATCTGTAGCTGGTCTACAAATCTCTCCCACGCAATGACTTCCCATTTCATTTAGTGTGAAGACTGTGTACACTTTCTTCATGTTGCATGCTACAAGGCAGCCAGGGTGAATGGAGCTGTGGCTAACTATTGGTGCTTTAGTAATTATGCTTGTCATCCACAGTTCTGGAGAAGTAAAAGCTGATCTTAAGGCACAAAGTGGACATGGCAGAATCACAGCAATTATGAGCTATAGTTGGCAGCAGTAAGTAGATACAGTAGGGTAGTGTGCATGGACTGTGGTTAAACCTGTAAAATCTGGTATGAAGTTTAAGAGAAGCTACAACTAAACCAACTTTAATCTAGATGTTTCCAGCAGCTTCACTGCTTTGGAGAGCCACATGAGCCACAACAACACAGATAGTGTAGGTGCTCTCATGATGAAGTGGTATCTATGGAGAGGTCAGACTAACCTACAGCACCTGAAGGGGGTGGTAGTTTATTTGGTAGTTGCAGGGGTAACAGTCTGGATGAATGACTGGTCTGGTCTTGTAACATTAGGCAACATGGCCTTCCAATGCTGGTACTATGAATGGCTTAAAGCAAGGGGAAACTACAGCTGTTATTTTCCCCTGGAGCATGTAGCTCTACTGTATGATTAAATGATGATGGCATCTGCTTGAATAAAATATTTCAGAGATAAATACTTTCGCATTTGGATCTCCAGGTAGGAATGTTAGCACTGCTTGGAATGTTACACCTATTAATGGGGCAGGAAAGTTAGAAAATTTAAAAAGGGAAATGGATAGGTTGAAGTTAGAATTAGTGAAGTCAGTGGCAGGAAGTTAAGGACTTTTGAGCAGGTTAGTTTGCGTGTGTTTGGGGTTTAGCAGCACTCACTGCAGAAGTTATCAGCACCACTGGTACAGAATTATCACCACTAAATCAAATAGGGCCCTCATAGACCACCTGTCCTAGCATAATAAAGCATATAATGTATTCTGTGTGTCGTATATTTTGAGCCATTGATTTGCATTGTATTACCTTGACAAATTCCATATCATTGTGAGATGATCTATGGATGAA
The DNA here is from genome assembly GCF_023864345.2 of Schistocerca serialis cubense. Classification (NCBI taxonomy): domain Eukaryota; kingdom Metazoa; phylum Arthropoda; class Insecta; order Orthoptera; family Acrididae; genus Schistocerca; species Schistocerca serialis. The sequence goes on from NC_064642.1 coordinate 233,965,361, forward strand.
TAAAAATAAATAAATAACAAAACTGGTTTACAAGATATATGAGACAGGCAAAACACCCTCAAACACCAAGAATAATTGTGTACGGACACGAATTATTTAGAGAAGATTGGAATGTCTGGTAGAAGGAATCACAGGGAAGATCAGTTTGGATTCTGAAGAAATTTAGGAACACACGCATCAATAGTGACTGGCTTATCTTAAAGATAGGTTAAAAAACTGCCATTTATAACATTTATATATTTGAAGAACGCTTCTGATAATGTTGTTTGGAAATGAGTCTTTGAAATTCTGAAGGTTAAGAGGAATAAAACACAGGGAGTAAAGGTTATTTACTACTTACACAGAAACCAGACTGCAGTTGTAAAAGTTAAAGGGCATGAAAGGGACACAACAGTTGAGAAGAGTATGAGACTGGGCTGTAGTCTATCCCCAGTTTTATTCAGTCTGTACATTGAGGAAACAATAAGTAAAACCTAGGAGAAATTTGGAGGGTGAAGTAATGTTCAGGAAGAAGAAATAAAAACATTGATGTTTGCTGATGATATTGTATTCTGTCAGAGACAGTGCAGTACCTGGAAGAGCAGGTGAATAGAATGAATAGTGACTTGAAAAGAGGTTATATAACAATAGTAAAACAAGTGTAATGAAATGTAGTTGAATTACATCAAGTAATGCTGAAGGAATTAGATTGGGAAATGAGTTTTGCTATTTGAGCAGCAACATAACTGATATGGCTGAACAAGAAAGCATATAAAATGCAGACTGGCTATAGCACAAAAAGTGTCTCCGAAAAAGAGGCGTGGAACCTAACATCAATTGAAGTATTAGGAAGTATTTTCTGATGTTATTTGTCTGGAGTGTAGTCTTTTACAGATGTGAAGTGTAGACATAAACCATTCAGAAAAGAAGAGAATAGAAGTTCTTGAAACTTGGTGCTACAGAAGAATGCTGAAGATTATATGGGGACTAGTAACTAATGACAAGATACTGTATCACTGAATTGGGGAAAAGATACTTAGGGCACATCCTGACTAAAAGAAGAGATCAATTCACATGACACATCCTAAGGCATGAAGTGTGTGTGTGTGTGTGTGTGTGTTTTGGGTGGAGGGGAATTGTAGTGGCGGCAAACAATATAGTAAACAAGTACAAATGGATGTAGGGTGCAGTAGTTACTCAGAAACATAGAGCCTAGTGCAGGATAGAGTAGTATGGAGAGCCTTATCAAACCAGTCTGCAAAATGAAGACAAAAAGCAACAATGACAACAACAACAACAACAACAACAACATGACTGTACAGATAACAGTTCAGTTGAAATTGAGTTTTATCATCACCAGAAATACTCATTAAGGAGTAAATGTATTTGGAAATGAGTATAAGGATTCCATGATTCTTAAAGATGTGCGGTTATTGACTTTATAAAATATTCTTACTGCTTGCTTCTGTTAACTAAATATTTTATTTACTTTAGGTGTATGGCCCAAGAAGTTACTTCTATATGACAACAAGGAGTGAAAATATACAAAATAGGCTAAGAACTTTGTCTTTAGATGAACACAGTGTGAGTTACTTCTAAGAGAAGAATGTGGAGATATGATTTTCTCAGTTAGTTTACAGATGTGTTGACTGCAGGAGAGCTTCTGTAAAGTTTGGAAGGTAGGAGATGAGGTACTGGCAGAAGTAAAGCTGTGAGTACCGGGCGTGAGTCGTGCTTCAGTAGCTCAGTTGGTAGAGCACTTGCCCGCGAAACGCAAAGGTCCCGAGTTCGAGTCTCGGTCAGGCACACAGTTTTAATCTGCCAGGAAGTTTCATTCCAGCGCACACTGCGCTGCAGAGTGAATATCTCATTCTAAGAGTAGGTGGTCGCATATGGGCTATGTGTGAGTGTACATACTCAAGAAAGGTAGGCAGCTCAGACAAAGAAGGAGGAGCATCATCCTCAACAAGCTCAGTTGGCAGAACAAGAGGTTGTCTGCACAAGATTTTGGCCAAACATCATCTTTGAAAGCTGTGTGGATCCCTAAGAGGACCCATGATATGGCCTCCAACCAGGAGGCATTGTGGCACATAAGAGCAGTTTTTAGTCCTGTGTCAATGCTCCACCAAACCATTATTCTGAGGATGATAGGCCATTGTGTGGAATTTGTTACAGCCACACAAATTGTACAATTTAGTGAAAAGTAACAGCTCGGATTACCACCCATGGTCGGTGGTGATGGAGAAGGGGCAGCCAAAGCATGCAAGCCAGTTACTGATGAAAGCTACTGAGTTGGCCATAATATCAGGTAAAGGGACCACTTCGAGCCTCTGGTGGTGCAATTGATAATGAATAGTATGTACCGACAACTGCCTGAAGGGGGTAAGGGTCCAATGAAATCAAGATTAACATGGTGAAATCTGCCCTTATGGATGACGAACTGGCGTAGTGGTGTCTGGGCACGCTGACCAATTTTGCTATGTTGGCAAGGGAGAAAGGCCCAGGTCCAAGTGTGGCAGTTAACACCCCACCACACAAAGTGTTCTGTGACCAATGTAATAGTAGCCTTAATGCCAGGGTGGGCCAGGTAATATAAGGCTGAAAAGACTTGAAAGTGAAGAGATGTGGGAACGAGAGGTCTGGGAGTACCCAGGGAAACATCACATAAAATCGGAGATGTCGAGTCAGGGAGATGATGAGATTGTATGACTAGGGACAAAGAAGGGTCATTGGTCAAGTCCTGCACATCTACATCCAGAGGCTGTTGCCTCACAAGTTTTTTTCAGGTTGATGGCAGAAGATATAGCCTACACACATGACATGTAATCTGCCATGACATTGTTGACCCCTTTAATGTAATGGATATTGGTCGTGTATTAACACATGAGGTCCATATGGCAGAAGCAGTGAGGGGTATGTGAGGTGAGGGTTTGTGAAGGATGTCAGCCTGTGGTTGGTGGTCTGTGAACACAGTGACTTCTCGTCCCTCGATGTCATCTTGGAAGTAACATATAGCCTTGTAAATGGCCAGAAACTCCCTGTCTAAGGCAGACCATTTATACTGGAAGGCTGAAAGTTTTTTTGGAGAAGAAATGCAGAGGTTGAGAGAGATCATCAACATGCTGCTGTAAGACAACTCCAATGGAGGTTTCACTCAGATCAGTAGTGATGGACAGGTGAGCATCAGCAATAGGATGTGCCAGCATGACTGCATTTGCAAGGCCAGCTTGAGGTCTTGGAAAGAGCTCTTCTTGGCTTCAAACCACAGAACCTTATGAGACCTGCAAGTGTTTTTTCAGCCATGGGCCTGAAGAGATGCTGCATGGGGAATATGACATCAAAAAAAGTTCACCATCCCAAGAAATTATCTCAACTCTTGTTAGATTTCAGGGACAGGGAGGTTACTGATAAAATCAATGCACTCAGACATCAGGCTGATACTCTCAGGTGAGACAGAACGTCCAAGAAACAAGACACAGGAGCATCAGAGTTGTGATTTTTCATTATTGATTTCCACACCATGGTCAGAAAGGGCTTGTAGGACCTGTTAAAGATTCGTTCATATTCCTCGAAGCATTTTTTGGAATGTCATCCTTAAACATCAGAATATTATGGTATGCTCTGCATCAGTCAATCACACTGAAAACTTGCACACTGTAAAGTTTCTGGGGAAAGTCCTGAATGTGGGGAATAGGGTAACTGCCTAAAGATGTGTGAGGTTCAGTTTCTAGTAGTTCCCACAGAGGGGGGAAAAGAACACACACTGTCTTTTTTCAGCACCAGATGAATAGCGGATGACCAGGTGCTATTGGAGGGCGCGTAATACCCACGTCGAACAGTTTCTGTACCACAACCTTAGCATGACATAATTTGGTAGTGTTAAGACGATGAGGTCTGTGGTGGACTGGGGGTCCATCTGTGACATGCATTCTAGAGTATGTACTGTTAGTAATTGCGACAATCTGATGCACTGAGTCACTAGTCAAATGAGCAGGAGATGTTGTGAGAGAAGTCTGAGGCAATGCACATGAAACACAAGAAGTGTTAAAGTCACTAACCTGAGAAACCAGTGATGAGGGTGTCAAAGGCAAATGTGCAGAATCCTCGATGGAGGGTACCTTGAAAAGAAGGAACTCTTCAGTCACCCAGTGAGCTAGCTGCAATTTATCCATCATGCTGACGATCTGTCAACACAGAGTGTCATTGCTGGAGCAAAGAGCGGAGGTATCATGGCACTGTGACACAACACTGGCAAGAACAGTTGTGAGGGATGCAGCCAGGTATAAACATTCAGTAGACATGCGAACAAGCGGCTCAGATGAATAGTACGGAAAGGCTTTAACGGGGCAGGAGAAACAGTGGATAGTCTTGCACGATGAATAGTGCAGTAACATTGCCATATGATGGTCAAGGGAGAGGCTGTGGAAGTGAAATAAATCTATGCCAAGAACTGGAACATCCACATCAGCTACTGTGATATGCAATCTAGGGAACGTACTGTTAGTAATCGTGACAATCTGATGCACAGAGTCACTAGTCAAATCAGCAGGAGATGTTGTGAGAGAAGTCTGAGGCATGGCACATGAAACACAAAAAGTGTTAAAGTCACTAACCTGAGAAACCAGTAGTGAGGGTAGCCCAGGTAAGAAACAATTTGGGGTCATCACTGTGGTGTCTGCCCCGATAGCTGAGTGGTCAGTGTGACAGATTGCTGTCCTACGGGCCCGGGTTCAATTCCCGGCTGGGACGGGGATTTTCTCTGCCCAGGGACTGGATGTTGTGTTGGCTTCATCATCATTTCATCCCCATCTGGTGCGCAGGTCGCCCAATGTGGTGTCAAATATAATAAGACCTGCACCGAGGTGGCCGGACCTGCCCCGTAAGGGGCCTCCCGGCCAATGATGCCAAATGCTCATTTCCATTTACCACTGTGGCAACTACATATGAAGCTTTAAAAGTAATCACTATACAAGTAGTAGCAAACAACACTTTATTTTTGCACTTACAGCACAGTATTACATGATCGCATACATGTTAACAAAGCAAAACATCCCAATGCTGGCATCAAAACAGATTCATTCTGAAGAGGCAACTATCATGTATCGACAGTTGCCACAGTTTTATTTAGTATAAGACCATTAATTACTATTTCTTCTGACTTCACTATGTACAATACGTAAATATTTTTTGTATATTTGACTTTCTTATCATACATCCAATACATTCATTCATTTAACTTTTCCTATGCAGTAGAGACAGCTGACAGATCTCTCTGAAACAATTAAAGTCATATAAATGCTTTTTATGAATTAGCAGATAAAAATAGGAGCTAAGAGTAGCATTTTTGAAAGTAGCAACTTTTGTCACAAATCTTGTAACTATCAATCTGAGAAGATTACTAATAAATGTAAATTGCTGTCTCAGCCTCATAGTGTATAACATTAGTCCTTTAACAGCCCTGTAGGATCACCTTCTTGTTTGAACAAGTCACATCTCTATATCCCATCCAGTATCACAGAAAACTGTTATCAAGTTGAGCTCATATGACCTCCTGCCAGAAGCAAACTTCTACATTTACAGAATCGGATAAATACGTGTAAGGTATTCAATGACACTGAATTTAATAAAAAGAAAATTTTCATCAAGTTTCATGCCTAGATTATAGTCTATATTAGATACCAATTTCTTGTGAAATAAATTTGTTTTCTACAGAAATATGTGGGGTCTCACCATGCTTGTTTAGTGTTCCTATTATATGTACTCTATGTCTAGTTGAATGGAACCTTCTCTCCCAATATTACACTATTTTTGTTTGGATCTGGACGCAGAGTTAGTCCTTTTTTGCAGGTTATATCAGCATTATCTACCTTGAAATAAATCCTTGATGCTGAACTGCTTCAGGAGAAAGAGTTTATACCTTGCCTGCTCTAATTTCTCATGATTGTTGTGGTCAGCCACTAGCCCAGTTGTTGATGGTTTTCTCCTAAATGGGTATGTCAACTTTGCTAAAACTAAACAGTGATCAGGATTTATTTCAATGTCGATTAGTAAATTAACTAAAAGAGAGTCCAGAAGAGACAATGTTGAAGTAGAATATGAAAACATTAAAAAAAGGCACTTACAAAAATATCTCTAGAGGTACTAGGGACTGAGAGTAAGAGTCTACGTAAATGGGATCCTCCATGGATGTCTAATGACCTGAAGAGGTTCATTAGGGAAAAGAAAAATCTCTACAAAAAATGGTTATTAACTAAATCACTACAGGACAGGCAAAACTACCATACAACAAATTATGAATTGAGAAACAGAATTTAATTAAAAAAGAACAAGATATCTGAAAAAACGAATAACCTGCCTGATGAACAACTGTTGTAAAATGATTGAAATTCCCTCAGATTGGAAAAAGTCATACATGGTTTCTATTTTCAAGAAAGGGAATAGAAAAGATAGAAACTGATATTGAGGCATTAGTGTCAATTGTACAATTAGCCACTTATTTGGCAAGATAATGTCTTAAAAATTAGACAAAATGTTGGCCACCATATTGGGGAAAATCAGAGCAGATTTAAGCAGAAAAGATCATGTACAGATAACCTATTTAATTTACAACATTTAATGGAGAAATTTATAGCTGTAGGGAAGGAGCTACACATTGCCTTTGTAGATTTAGCAAAAGCTTGCATTACAGTCCCTAGATCTAAGCCATGGGAAACTATGAAAGATTTTACAAATTATTATTGAAATGTACAGAGATAATGCAGTACAGATTAAATGAGGTTCAAAGTTATCAGAACCTATTAATGTCACAAAAAGTTTGTAACAAGGTTGCAGTACATCACCCATCTTGTTCAAGTTATACGTAGAAGTGGCTCTCCAAAATTGGAAGAACAGCTGTAGAGGAATGGGAATCACTGTCAATGATGTACAGATATTCTCATTAAGTTCTGCTATTATAGCACAAGATGATTATGTCTTTGAGTTCATGATACGATGATTATATCAGCAGTACAACAGATGGGGACTACAAATGAGTCTAACAAAAACAGAGCATCTGATGGTGAACAGTGAAGCTAAATTCGAAATACACATCAATGACAAAGCATTTATGAGCCAGTTAGAGAAATTTAAATATCTCGGGGCACATATTGATAAATATGGATTGTAAAATATAGAATACAGCAAAGCAGAAAAGTGTTAGGGTGTATGAATTCTTTTTGGTGGGTTAAGAACATTTCCAACAGCAATAAGAAATGAGTAGGTAAGATAATCTTAAGTGCAGATCTCAAAAGAAGACTAATAGCTGTGGAAATGGATTATTTGTGTAGGAGTGCCAGAATATCAAGAATTGAAAGGAAAACTAATGATGAAGTAAGAGCTAGAATGAAGGCAAATGATATAGTGATAGATTGAGAGAAAATCATTAAAATGGTACAGACATATGATGAGAATGCCAGGTCATTAGTGGCCAAAGAAGGTTTATGAATGGAAACCACCCAGCAGACATAAGCATGGAAGACCACGACATTCTTGGACAGACTACATAAATGGAGTAATGGAACACTACAGTCTTGAAAAAGGAAGATGTACTGGATAAAAAGGCTTGGTGGAGGATAACAGGAAAACAACAAGATATTGTTATTAATTAATCTTTGTATTGATTAATCCTGTAATAATAATAATAATAATAATAATAATAATAATAATAATAATATAAGCATTATTGTCATGCTGAGCAAAGAAGCATCAATTTAGAAAATAGTAAATGATACATTATTAGCTGGTTTGGGACATATGGGCCACTTTTAATCTTTGAAAGAAACACAGCACACCTTTCTTGCACTGTAAAAAAGACCCACCCTGCAGTTAATGTTGTGCATTTACAAAAAAAAAGTTTCAAAATTCAAAAGAAACTTAAAAACATGCATCATTAACCACTCTTTCTACAAATAATATGAACATCTAGATGCAGAGATTGAACAATATCTATTAGCTACAAGGCAGGTAGCTGCATTTACTATAAAGCTGTATGGCAAATAATAATGTGCTATAAATATGATTCAACACTAACAGAAGAAAAAGTATTTTCTTTGAAAAATACCATTGTAATCATGTAAATATTAAGATACTAATAGCAGATAAACTGCACTTACATAATAAATCTAAGGAGGTAGCAGCTTTTTTTGAAGCAGCAGCTGAATTACTAATTCACTTTTTGTTAAATTTAGCTGATATATGTGTGAACTGCATTAAGCAGTAGTCCTATAGAGATACTTTGTTGTTAATATAGTATACCGACCGAGTTCCTTTGGTGCCATTGTTAATGTTAGTGTAGCCTTTATCTTGACTTGTTCCACATCCCTGAAGGTTCTCCTTCTTGATGGCATCTATGGAAGATCATGTATGATTAAATGAATTAATTAATAAAATGGTGCGAGTCCTATTGTGCATATAATGATGGAAACAAACTGAAAAAATCATGTAGTTGACCTGCTAAAATGCTTAGGTTTATTTAATTTTGCCAAAAGAATAATTACCTACTATGAGGACTTAAAAATCAGTAAACTGACATATTTTGGATATTTTAATTCACTGACATCCTCTTTGGTAACTGCTCACATCATTTTCAGGTAGAGTTAACATGGAAGGAGAAAGAGTTGCAACATATGTAAATGTTGGACACAAGTTGAAAATAATTAAACAAGCAGTCTTTGTGTTGATCAGAACCTAGAAGAATATGCTTGTGAATTGCTACTGCAGAATATGTGTCTCATAACAATCTACATATCACTTCTATAAAACTTTCAGTTACTTATGTGAACTTTACATGCATTACTGAGCAACCCATTGGACAAGAAGAAATAGTTAGTAGTTTGTGGAGACTGAACTGTAGATTTCTAGACATTCTGACAGGAAAACTGCTACAAAGTCTTTCACAATGGAGTCCCTGGTAAAAAGTTCTTTGTTGTCTTGTGGCATCAAATTTGGTAAAATTCTAAAATTCCAAGCTTTCAGTGATTGCCTCCATCTTTGTCATCTGACTTTTGTGAAACTTGTGAGGCTCCCACATTTATATCCAGAGGACAGCATCTGATTGGCTGCATTATGTCATGATGAAGTTTCAATCTGATTTCAGTAGTGAATTTTCAAACTCATGTGCAGCAAGATACCAGTACTGTGATTGACAACATTTTTATAGTCAGTGTTCAGGATGAAAGAATTAACATGCACTGTCTGATCCCAATACACAATTAATGTAAACTAATGTAGTACCTTATGGTTCATACAAAGCAGTAAGGTTCATTAATGAGATCAGGATACAATGTTTTAAGAATAAGTTAAAAGTAGTGGTATGAGTAACCTGACAGCTTTACTGGTCACTTTTGGTGTGAACAATGCATGGCCTAATTTGTTGGCTTTATTTGTTATAATATCATAGGAGTATATTAATGATTTATTTTAGGGAAACACAGAAATCGAACAGGGATCATACCCCTGTCAAAGACCCAGTTCCAAGACATACCTGATACCCCACCCTCTTGTCCCATAAAGAGCCTATCTGCCCTATCAGACAGTACCACCTGAAAAAAGCAGTAATGTCATAAGATGTAACTTCAGCACAGCCTTTTATGTGGGTTGGGCCACAAATAAGCCATCCAGCTAAATGAACTGTCATCATCAAACTGTGTCAGACAGAAAGTTGATGACCCAGTGACAGAAAACACTGCTGAGCGCAGCTAGTTCCACTGCAAAGCTGCTTCACAAGCTGTGCTATTTGGATCCTCCCTCCTCCATCCCCCTCCAGTACCATCTACTCTGAACTAAGTACACAACTTCCCCTGCCTGCAGACAGAATGAACACTACAGAGCCACATTCCAACCATGTGCCCCTGCTATGTCTCCCTCCTGTGCCTCAGACAACTGTCCCCTGTCCTTGCTTCCACTTTCCACCTTCTTTCCCCACTCACCTTTTCCAACTTGCACAGCCCCTCACCCCTTTTAAACTGCAGTATTGGCATGATGTACTCATTCAGAAAAGGGTTACTGTTAAGAAAATGTGATGTGTATTGTGTGTGTATGTGTATTACATAGATCTCAAGAGGATTCACCAAAACCTGGCAAAGTTCTCACTCTTGTTTATGTGCCATCAATGACTCAGTGGCCCAACTATTCAGTCAGTTGCTACCTTTAACCCTTAAAATAAAGCACATATTTTAAATTTCTGAGATTTACTCTCTCTTGCTCCCAAACTTTGACCTGATATCACCCCTATATGAACTCCTTGGCAGGATCTGCAAAATATAAGGGGTAATGAATGATTGTATGAAGGAAAGAAGCCCTTAGAAGATCGTTTATGTAGATAAGGAGGAGGAATAGGTCAAGTACCATATTTTGTAGATCTCCAGTATGCTGCACGTACACACAACCCCTAGCCACTTGGATTACTCACGCGTGCAAGGCTCAGATATTAGATTTGTCTGATGCACTGATCCAGCACACCCTGAAAGGCACAGCATATTTGACTTTACTGGCTGCTTCACAACCTCCCTCCTCTCTCAGTAACAGCTTCTATGAATGAAGTAGATGGGAATTGTCCTTAAAACACATCCTTTGATTCTGCAATCCTCCTGGCCTCAATCTTTCCTACACTCTGTCTAACACCCATCTCCAATTCTTTTCTCATGCCCAACTCCCACCACTTCACTCATCCTGGACTCACTCACTTCTCTCCACAATTTCCTTCTTTCTCCATTCTATGTCCCTCTCTCTATCTATTCCTCCACTCCACTGTATGCTGCGCACAACTTCACCAGCTTGAGCCAGACCAAGCTCACCAGTGCAATATTCCTATTCTATGCATTTGCTCCCTCTGCCTCCAACCCTCCTTCCTGCTTTTCTCCCCTCACCCACTCCACCCAGTACTACTCCTCACCCTTGTCAGGCTCCAGTGTCAGTACGATAAAGTTGCCCATGACAATGTAATCATAAGTATATATGCGTGTTTATTATTTTAGCTCTGAAGGAGAACTTGTCCGAAGGCTTAGCTATGTTTTAGACTTGTTTATGATCCTGTCAACAACCTAACACCACAATTAAACAGAGAGTTGTCACCTTTACTCTTTCCATTATTTATATTCCATCAAGGACTTTCCATTGCTGTAAAGTCACAGACAACAGTCTGCCCCATAATTTTATTTCTTCCTTCAAACAGCTACTTCCTAGTATTTTTGTTTTATTTATTTTAACTTGATGCTGAAGGATTACATTGTGTATGATTGTACAGCCAGTGTCAGTCATGACATGCAAAAAATAGAAACATTCAGTATTTCCTAAAGAGCAACATTGTTTGTTAAGCTTCTAATGCTAATGATTGCAAAGACTAATATTTCAATAGTTAATTTATTACATAATCTTTAACACTGTAATATTCCTTTTGCAATAACTAATCTTTGAGTTTCTGTCATGTAAACTATACTGGACATTTTTAGACAGACTTAGTTCTAACATGATTTGTTCAGTTTTGGACCACAGTTGCTGTGTACTGTGAAAATTATAAAATCATTATTCATCATTATTGCTGTAACTGTTGGCTACTCACAATTTTTCCCATATCTGCTGTGGTACAACGCCATAATGATATGATCCTGCACCCCTTGGAGAACTGCCCAAGCTATCCCCCCCCCCTCCCCTTTTCACATAAAACTACCATTCTCCTACTTTTTCCTATCCAAATTTAGAAGACTTTCTAATGTTATAAGTAGGTTTAACAAAAGTGAAGGACAGCAGAATTGAGTGTACAGTTAAATTTCATTCCCAATTTGCAAGAGCTAAACATTTACCACTATGATTAAGAAAGACACTTAAGAAATTCAATGCTTTAGAACATTTCAGAGTTTCATTCACACTGCAACAACAACAAAATAACTAATATGTAAGTAAACGCCCACATACAGTAGTCTTATGGCATGAGATGCTCGAAGGCTGCAGTCGATGATCAATAGGAGATCACATGTTTATTTACACAAGAGTTTAGCTTAAATGAATGTAATATAGCTGTCTATAATACAATGATTAACAACTCCCATAAAATAATTAAATATCTACAGAAAGTTTATTCTTCAATTCCTTGTTTACACAACAGATTGTAGCAACCAAAACTTGGGAGCAGCAAAAGTGCTCTGGCTTTGGAGGCAAATAAATTTCATGTCTCCTGCATATTTTTGTGTGCTTTCTTCACTGTTGCATCTTGCTCATGCCCTCAAATTGGCAGCTATCTGCAAAAATCAGGTGTCTCTGGTGAAAAATATTATTTGTTTCAGCACTCACTCACTGACCTTCAAGGTCCTACAGTAGCATAGCAAAGAGAGAGGTGTGTGACTCAACCCACTGTTGTCCTGTAAAACATTTGAGTGACTGATGTCTGTTTGGCAGTAGTCATTTCTTTATGATGCTACATAGATGAACTGTCACTTTGGAAATGACTCTTTTTATAGCAGTGCACATTTACAGTACAGGCCGAGGGGAAGCTCCGTTCTCACAGACACTAGATATGAACACAAGAAGTAGAAGAAATTGTTCATTTTATCTGTCTCTGCACTCTTGGCAGGAACCTAACTTGCAGCTCCCTCGGTATGGCTCTGCTATGGCAACTTCAGTGGGTAAACTACTTTGTCCTGAAATTATTATTAGTTAGAGCTACTGTACTAATTATTTTTCCTTCCTTCATTTTTCTTACCTATTGTATTATTTGACAGTATGGTATACACATTACAAGTTGTAATTTACAATTATATTGTTACAGCATACAATCTCCAACAAAAATGCATGCTTCATCGAAGGTATTAAAAATTCCAGTTCTTTTCATATAGACTCATAGCCTAAGAGTCATGTACCTGAGATGATTTGACAACAGAGGGTGAGAATGAAATAATATTGAATTTTTATAAAAGACAGACCTGATACTAAATAAATGAAACAGAAAACACAAAAAATAAACAAATGTAATAAAATCTATGGTTGCACTGGAACTGTATTATTCCCTAACTTATTTTTCTGTCACTAATTTTGTATTTAGGACATTCTCAAATGATACATGAAAATTAGCGCACAGTATAAAATATTATCAACTTGATAATCAATTAATATCCATAAATCATATTGTATATTTATTGGTCCTGTGAATCATACACCGTACAGGGGTACATAATGATACAGGACAAGTTAAATAATTGCAATAAAGTTTAACATAAAACCATTGTATGGTTTCCAGTATATAGAAATATAAGTCCAACACACACTACTGGCCATTAAAATTGCTACACCACAAAGATGACGTGCTATAGACACGAAATTTAGCCAACAGGAGGAAGATGCTGTGATATGCAAATGATTAGCTTTTCAGAGCATTCACACAAGGTTGGCGCCGGTGGTGACACCTACAGTGTACTGACACGAGGAAAGTTTCCAACTGATTTCTCATACACAAACAGTAGTTGACCAGTGTTGCCTTGTGAAACGTCATTGTGATGCCTCGTGTAAGGAGGAGAAATGTGTACCATCACGTTTCTGACTTTGATAAAGGTCGAATTGTTGCCTATCGCGATTGCGGTTTATCATCTCGTGACATTTCTGCTCGTGCTGGTTGAGATCCAATGACTGTTAGCAGAATATGGAATCGGTGGGTTCAGGAGGGTAATACGGAACGCTGTGCTGGATCTCAATGGCCTCATATCACTAGCAGTCGAGATGACAGGCATCTTATCCGCATGGCTGTAACGGATCGTGCAGCCACGTCTCGATCCCTGAGTCAACAGATGGGGACGTTTGCAAGACAACAACCATCTGCACAAACAGTTCAACGATGTTTGCAGCAGCATGGACTATCAGCTCAGAAACCATGACTGTGGTTACCCTTGATGCTGCATCACAGACAGGAGTGCCTGGGATGGTCTACTCAACGACGAACCTGGGTGCACGAATGGCAAAATGTCATTTTTTCAGATGAATCCAGGTTCTGTTTACAGCGTCGAGATGGTCGCATCTGTGTTTGGTGACATTGCGGTGAAGGCATATTGGAAGCGTGTATTCGTCATCGCCATGCTGGCATATCATGCGGCATGATGGTATGGGGTGCCACTGGTTACACGTCTCGGTCACCTCTTGTTTGCATTGACAGCACTTTGAACAGTGGTTGTTACATTTCAGATGTGTTATGACCTGTGGCTCTACCCTTCATTCGATCCCTGTGAAACCCTAAATTTCAGCAGGATAATGCACGACCGCATGTTGCAGGTCCTGTACGGGCCTTTCTGGATACAGAAAATGTTCGACTGCTGCCCTGGTCAGCACATTCTCCAGATCTCTCACCAATTGAAAACGTCTGGTCAATGGTGGCTGAGCACCTGGCTCGTCACAATACGCCAGTCACTACTCTTGATGAAGTGTGGTATCTTGTTGAAGCTGCATGGGCAGCTGTACCTGTACATGCCATCCATGCCTTGTTTGACTCAATGCCCAGGCGTATCAAGGCCGTTATTACGGCCAGAGGTGGTTGTTCTGGGTACTGATTTTTCAGGGTCTATGCACCCAAATTGCGTGTAAATGTAATCACATGTCACTTCTAGTATAATATATTTGTCCAATGAATACCCGTTTATCATCTGCATTTCTTCTTGGTGTTGCAATTTTAATGGCCAGTAGTGTATGTGAATAACATTTCACAAATACACAAATAAATCTTACATATACACATTTCTTACTTTCGGCCTTATCAGATACACACACACATGTATGTAATAGACCACATACAATAAACAGATTAATCTACATATATACATTTCTTTTTTTTGACTTAATTGTATAAACTATTTAAATTTTTCATATATTTACATTGTGGATAAAAATTCATCAACACTACAGTAGCAATTCTGTAGCAAGTAATCACTCCCTGCAGTTTTGAATTTATGCACACCAGTTATTGCTTTAATTTTTTTAGGTACTTCATTCAACAGTTTTTTTCCTGCCTGCCAGGGTCCTTTTTGTTTTAGTGTTGTATGTGAAGACTGCATAAGTAAATCTTGATTATTCCTTGTGTTGTATAAATGGATATTTTGGTTTTTTGGAGCAACCTTGCTATTTTAACCTACAATTTTCCTTATAAGCATTATTGTTTCTAGGATATATAAGCTTGGTAATGGAAGAATATGAAGCTTTTTAAATGAGGGTTTGCATGAAGATCAAGGTGCTGTGGCTTCCATGGCTTTTATAATTCTTTTTGTGCATATTGCACATGCTTCTGCAGATCTATCTCAGTCAAAGACTAAAGAGCAGTTGATGAGACAGAGAACCATCTGAACTTTAATTGTATATAAAAATAATAATTTTATTGTCGTTCAGCCATTACAGCAAAAGACATTACACATATAATATAATACAATTGATAAATTAAAAGAAACAACAGGCTTGTTATTTGTGACAAAATATTATATTACAATTGACATATCCATTTATGTTGTAGAATGGGTGGATAACAAATCAGTCATACAGTACTTGTTTGAAGGCTTGTTCAGGTAATTCATGTGTAAATTGTGGAATCTTATTAAATAATTTGTGCCCCATGATTTCATAGCTGTGCACTGATTTTGACAGTCTGTGATATGGAGCACAAATGCAACTGCTCCCTCTTGTATTACAACGATGTACATTTTCTGCAGTAACCATGACAGGAATAGTTGGGGGGGGTGGTCATTAACGAAAACATGGGGGGACCGAATGGGAGCGGTCTGCGAACAAACAAGACAGACGAACCGGAATGGAAGGTCAAGCACGACCACAGACAACCAAGCATGACACCAAGATCAACAACAAAATGTTAAGCAATGGGGTCACAAGAGATAACTTCATGAAATCAAAACAACATCCACACTTAAATGGGAAGTAAGCATACGCAATATCAATTGACTTAATGTGAATACCAGACTGACTCGCTGAGTGAGAGGCAGCTGCCTAAATACATGAAGGGTATGTCGCTATTGACCACTGAGACAACGTCCTCCACAGTGGTGCCCTCACCTTAGACTAGGGGCCAGGAGAGCCCGCAGCCACGGCTTACGGCGTGACTGCTGCAGAGACATCTAGTGGTCATCTAGTTCCATGCTGTTTGGCACGGATTCGAAACCTGTGCCACTTGGTACCAGACCCCTCCCACCTGAAACTTGCGTGTAGGGGTGAAAATGCCCCGGACGGTGTGGTAGCGGTTGGCAGATGGGAGAAGACCCAGGCTTGGCAACTACTGCTGTTGTCAGGGAGAAAGGGACATCCAAGATGACCACGACGACTGACCCAGAGGCCAGGGTGTCGAAGGGAACCTCCAATCCTCCTGAGGGCGGGGAGGGCTGGCGGCAGGCTCGCGGGGAGGCAGCAACTGGGGGCAGTTGTGGTGACTCAAGGACTATGTCTGTACCCGAAGGAGGTAGTACAGGATGAGGCAGCGGCGGGAGTCCCCCGGGGTATGTGGGTGGAGTTGGTTATCATGGAGGCGCTCCAACCCTTTCAACATGTGCACTAACGTCACACACTGCCCATGGGCCATGACGACTATGGCTTGCGTCCAAACCCGCCTTGCTCCCGTACACGCTGGCCCACATGGACGCGCCAGGGGTGTAATGCTGAGAGAGCCGGGAGTGGGGGTGGGAGAGTGACGGCATCAGCAAGTGAAGCAGGGTCTGCAGTTGTCGCCCATGGAGGAGCTCCGCTGGACTATGTCCGTCAATAGGCATGGTTCGATATGTGCTCAACAACAGTGTGAGGACCGACATGGTTGGAGATGTTTCGACCACTTTTGTCAACTGTTGTTTAAATGTGTGGTCAAGCCTCTCTGCTGCGCCATTGGAGGAAGGGTGGAAAGGAAGGCTATGGATATGTTTGATACCATTGGTTTGACAGAAGTCGTGGCAGGAGGATGCTGTGAATTTGGGGCCATTATCAGAGACCAATGTGTGAGGCAGGCCCTCAATGGCGAGAACCTGGGCCAGGGCCGTGAGTGTGGCCTCTGTGGTGGTGGATACCATGCGGATGACATATGGGTATTTGGAGTGAGCATCAACGATTAGTAACCACATGGACCCCAAAAATGGGCCCACAAAATCGTGATGAATGCGACCCCAGGGGAGACGAGGCATAGGCCATGGTGTAAATGAATGATTGGGGTGACACGCACACACAGTACACCTGCAGACCAGGCGGTCAGTATCGCCATTGATGCCGGGCCAATACACTTGCCGGCGAGCCAAAACTTTCATGGGGGACATTCCCTAGAGCCTGCAGTGTAACAAACTGAGCATGTGATGTTGAAAATCTGGAGGGATGACCACCCGATGGGCATCCGACTCCGTGGCCAACAGAAGGAGGCCATTGACCACAGAGAGCCTGTGGGGCAGAGGCGCCAGGGACTGAAGTCGGTCTGAATCCGACGAGTAATATATGAGGGCCAACCGTGGACCATGTATCAGGAGAACCTGCCGCAAGATAGGGTCTTGGCATGTAGCCGTGGCAATGTGAGCAGCCATAAGAGGCAGACCGTCCAGCGCATCCCGGCACGTGGAATCAATGTGAAAGCAGAGGACGTCCTGTTGGTCAAATGCAGGATCGAGGCCTGCAGGGAGACGTGACAAAGCATCTACATTAGCATGGTGAGCGGTGGTAAGTGTAATTCCGTAAAAATAACGCCCAGCGCTGGAGACGTTGAACCGTCAGCTCCAGATGGTGAAAGTGCGGTCCGAAATCATAACCATGGTTTATGGTCCGTCAGGCGGGTGAACTTGGCCCCAAAAAGATAGATGCGAAATTTTTGGATGGCGAACACTACCACCAAGCCCTCCTTTTCAATCTGGGAGTAGTTCCGTTGTGTTGGGGTTAACGTTTTAGATGCATAAACAATGGGCTTTTCTGAGACATCGGTATTCTGATGTGCGAGGACTACCCCAATGCCATATGCCGACGCACCAGCCGCCACAACCAGGGGGCGGTCCGGAGAGAAGGGAATAAGGCAAGGGGCAGACTTCAGCATCGTCTTTAAATGGAGAAAAGCCTGGTCAAGGCAGGAGGCCAGTCAAAAGTCATCCCTTTGCGATGCAAGTGATTGAGGGGTTGAGCAACAGAGGCAGCTTGGCGTAAGTACTTTAAGTAATAAGTAATCTTGCCCAAAAACACTTGGAGTTCAGATAAGTCCCTGGGACAAGGAAGGGCCTCAATGGTCGAGACAATACGATCCGAACAGCGAATGCCATATTTGCTAAGCTAGTGGCCTAAGTATTCCACTTCTGGTTGAAAAAAACAACACTTGTCCAGCCGACAGCGTAAACCTGCAGATTACAGAGCATGAAATAAGGCGCTGAGGTTGTGCAAATGTTCCTGGCGGGAATGCTCAGTGACCAAGATGTCATCCAGATAATTCACGCAGGCTGGGATAGGCTACGTAAACTGCTCCAGGAACCACTGGAAAATCGCCGGCACCGAAGAGACACCAAATGGAAGGCGTTTGTACTTATATAATACAAAGGGCGTGTTGATAAGCATGATGTGGGAATCAGCATCCAAGGGTAACTGGTGGTATGCCTCAGCCAGGTCGATCTTAGATAAGTACTCGCCCCCCGCAAGCTTGGTGAGAAGGTCTTCCTGTCAGGGAATGGGGTAAGTGTCTACTAAGGACTGAGCATTTAGTTCGAATCCTGCCTCGGGCATGGATGTGTGTGATGTCCTTAGGTTAGTTAGGTTTAATTAGTTCTAAGTTCTAGGCGACTGATGACCTCAGAAGTTAAGTCGCATAGTGCTCAGAGCCATTTGAACCATTTGACTGAGCATTTACAGTAGCGCCGAAGTTCCCACACAGCCGAAGGGATCCACTGGTTTCCATACGACCACCAATGGTGTCGCCCAAGCACTGTACGTCACAGGCTCTAGGACGCCAGTAGCTTGGAGCCAATCAAGTTCCTGCTTGACAGCTGGTCGTAAGCCCATGGGAATGGGTCTGGCCCAGAAAAAGCGAGGCTACGCATCCGGCTGAAGTGTGATGTGTACCTCAAAACGTAAAGCACACCTGAGATCCGTTGCAAACAACGATGCAAAAGCTGAGCACAGATCGCCCAAGTTCTGAAAAGGAACAGTCGTGAAAATGACCTTAACTTCATCGGAAATTGAAACGTCAAACAGTTGAAACACATCCAGACCAAAAATATTCGAAGGTGACGGATGGTCGACAACAAATAGAGTAAGGAGCCGGGGAACATGTTTGTATGTTGCCTAGACAACGAACTGCCCACGAAGGGGAATGGAACCGTCGCTGTACGCGACCAAACACCAAGAGGAAGGTGACAATGCAGTGGAGCCCAAGTGGGTATAAGTCGCAACATTAATCAGGGAGACGGCAGCCCCAGTGTCAATTTGAAAACTGACATCCTCAGTACAAAGGCAGAGCATGAGGAATAGCTTCCGTGCTGATGGGTCCTCCAGCAGGACGACCGATTGCAGAGCATGTACTGTATCCCGAGGCCCTGTAGGGGCAGGACAGGAGCGAGTCTAGTGACTATGACAAACAGATCGGATGTTGCCTTCCTTCTCACACAGCTTGCACGTTTTCCAGCAGTGGGGGCAATAAGAACGAGAGAGTGTGGTAAAGCACTGTGGCCAAGATGGAAGCGGGCCATACGACTAGCGACGAGGGGTGACTGGAGGCTCTGAAGCCATCAAGACGTTGGATAAAGAGGAGTCCCAATGGCTCTGGCCTCTGTTGGCTGGGCCACGTCTACGTCGCGAGGCCGGAACCCACAGAGACGCATCAGTACCACTTACGGCCACGCCATGAGATGCTCGTTAGCCGCCTGAGCAATTTCAAATGAGTGGGCAATGTGGAGAATCTCTTCTAACAAGGGATTATCGCGTTTCAACGCTGTAGTGCGGACCTCAGGATCGGAAGCCAGCTGAACCACCACATCCCAGATCAGGGAGTCCACATGTGAAGCCTTACACTGCTGATTGGTGTATGTAAACTTGCATCCACGGCTGAGATCCTGCAAGTCCATGACCCAGGAATGATATGACTGACCAGGCTGTTTGTGGCACTGGTGGAACTCTGGCCGAGAGCCGACGACATGGAAGCGTTGTGAATAATAGTTTGCCAGCAAAAGGCATATCTCCTGGAAAGAGAGAGCCACGGGATCAGACAAGGGTGCCAACTTGCAGACAAGAAAGAATGTATCTGGGGAGCCCCAATACAAAGCTGAGTTCTTGAAAAGCAGTGAAATGTTGTTTCAGCTGATGTAAGTATGTTTCTCAGTCTTCTTTAGGGTCATTAAATGGTGGGAACGACGGTGGACGTGGGAAAGCCTGAGACACCCAAGGAGTTGGAAGTTGTTCTGGTAAGGCATCCTGGGCATCGACTTTGCCTGTTAGCAACCACATCGACATTTGTAAGATGTCTAACTGGAGCTGCTGCTGCTGCATGAGCTACTGCTGTTGTTCCAGAAGACAGACCAACTTAGCCTCCATGCTAACAACTACTGCCATTTACCTCATCACCAAAAATGTTGTAACTGCGACAGGAATGGTCATGGGTGGCCGCTAACAAAAATGTGGCGGGACCGAACGGGAGTGGCCCACGACCAACCAAGATGGACGAACAGGAATGGAAGGACAGGCATGACGACAGACAACCGAGCAAGACACCAACATTAACAACAAAGTATTAAGCAACGGGGTCACAAGAGATAACCTTACGAAATCAAAACAATGTCCACTTGTAAATGGGAAGTAAGCACACACTATGTAAACACGATGTCTGTAAGTGAGATATCAACCGACTCAACACGAACACCAGACTGACTCGCTGAGTGAGAGGCAGCCGCCTAAATACACAACAGGGTATGTCACTATTGGCCGCTGGGACCACGTGCACCACAGTGGCGCCCTCACATTAAGTCTCGGGCCAGGAGCGCTCGCAGCTATGGCTTATGGCACGACTGCTGCAGAGACCTCTAGTGGCCATTCAGTTCCATGCTGTGTGGCGTGGATTCGAAACCCATGGCACTCGGTACCAGATTTTTTCTCCATTTTGTTTCTGGTAACTTCTTTTTTTGTGTAAATTAAAACATAGTATATGTATAAGTTTATTACAGTCATGATCTTTTGTTCACAAAACAATGGTTCGCAGTGTGCCTTATAAGAAGAACCAGTAATTCTCCTGATAGCTTTGTTCTGCAAAGTTAAGATGTTGTGCACATAACTAGATACCCCCCACAAAATGATACCACATGTTAGTATGCTTTAGATGAAACATGCTTTCGGGATACACAATCCATAAGTTGTCTTAAAAATAGATTATTCTTGACAGCTGACCACTAATGTATTGTACATGATGACCTCCAAGATAATTTATCGTCTAAATATACCCCAAAAAACTTAACACAATTAGGATCATCTCACAAAAGCTTGCCTTTCGGGTTAAAAACCATGTGATGTGGGTTTTGTTATCCTTCACTAGGAAGCCATTTGTTTTAAACCAACTGGATGCTTATATTCACTTTCCCCATTGCGTTCAGTGTGCACACAGCATCTAAGAACCAGTTGAAGGACTTTCCATGCCTTGTTTCATCTGTGTCCTCTGGCTCTGTGTTTGGTCGTATGGTTTGAATACAAGTGCTGTCAGCAAACATAACAGATTTTGGATAAACTGTTAAAGCCCTTGAAATGTCATTTATGTAGATTAGGAGCAGGAGAAAGGCATGGGTTTCCACATTTCAGTTCCCTCATCCTGAGTTTAGTTTTATTCACATTGTGAAACTGGATAACATGACACACTGTTCTCTGGTTGAAGGTACAATGCTATCATACGAAAAGACTTCATCTCAACAACAGTATATAAATTTTCCAGTTCGAAATTTATGGTCTGAATGAGAAGAGACACTCACAGTTTTTCTTTATAGTGGATAAGGGACAATTTCAGCGGAAGATTACATATTTTGTGCCAGGACAAAACAACTTCATTTTTAAAGAGGATTAGTTACAACCAAGAGCTAGAAAGTTTATTACCAGCAGTACTGCAAACTTCTTCACCATGTATCGAAAAAAGGACATAATTATGCACAAAAAATATAAAGTGAGCACAAAACACAGCAGCCAGAAAAATGTGCCATTTAAAGTCAGTCCATTACGTTCACTTAACCCTGATGTTGTCTTTGGATCACTATGACTGTGCTTCAGACAGTAAGGTTAGTAGTGACAATTTGCAAACTGTAGAAGTAGTTCAGTCAAAAGATGTGAATAGCAGTTGGAGTAGTGCAAACATAATGAAAGAAACACCGATCCAACCAGATATGCTACATCGAAAGTAAATTATATCAGATTTACTTTTAAGCAATTATGAACAAAACTCTCTGCAGTATTAAGTTGCAAATGACTAATATTGATGGCCAAAGAGTGTATGATGGCAAATGTGAAAATTTAATGCAATTACATTACAAGGTTGTGTTGGTGTATCATTGCTTACTGTGTTTATAATTCACATGACAAATGAACAAGCATTTTATGGGATCTGGAATCAGATACAGCAATTTTTCCTGCTACAATGTCACTAAGGATGCTCTCTTGTGTCTCTCTTGCGCTGTCTTGTGATTTTGAGGAAGAGGAGGTGGGTCCCGCTGTGACGGAGTAGGACTAGGATCATTTTTCTTCGTGGCAAAGGGACAGTATTTGTTGGTAATGAGGATCACACTGTGGCTAAACATGCCTTGGTTCATGGCCAGCACATTTTGGTACAGTGTTACACTGTCCGGGTTATCTGGATACTTCGCACTAACACCAACCTGTCAGAACTCCGGGGATGGGAAGTTGCCCTTCAGTATATCCCCTCTTCTCGTTATCCGCCAGGCCTCAACCTCCACTAATTTCAAGTTGCCGCCACCCATACCTCACATGTCGTTCAACAACATCTTTGCCTCTTTACTTCCGCCTCGACTGACATCTCTGCCCAAAATCTTTGCCTTTACAAATGTCTGCTTGTATCTGTCTATGTGCAGATGGATATGTGTGTGTGTGCGAGTGTATACCTGGCCTTTTCCCCCCCTCAGGTAAGTCTTTCCGCTCCCGGGATTGGAATGACTCCTTACCCTCTCCCTTAAAACCCACATCCTTTCGTCTTTCCCTCTCCTTCCCTCTTTCCTGATGAAGCAACCGTTGGTTGCAAAAGCTTGAATTTTGTGTGTATGTTTGTGTGTCTATCGACCTGCCAGCGCTTTTGTTTGGTAAGTCTCATCATCTTTGTTTTTAGATATATTTTCTTCCCACGTGGAATGTTTCCCTCTATTATATTCATATCATTAATTTGAACCCAACAATTACGTTTGGTATTGTCACTGTTGCATTACGAAATCTTTTCTGTCGTCTTATTTTCTCTTTCTATTTTTGCCTGTAGTTTCAATTTGTATTCACCTTCTCCTTTTTACCGTATTCTACTATACAATTTTATCCCGCCGATATATACTCAATAATACGTAATACGTAATAAAACGTAACCCACTTCCAAACCATAACCATAAAAAGTTTTTTACCGCTTTCAACACTACCGCTACTATAAAATCCACCGTTTCTAGTTCACAAACAGTTCCTTCCACCTATTAAACAACCATTTCGGCTAGTTCTAATAACTTATGCTTTATTTCCATTTCCGTTTTTCTCACACCACTGATCATTTTTAGCCGCTTCCCACAGGTTTTAACGTCATTATTTCTTCGTCAGACAATTGTTAGCCTCATTTTCATAATCTGCCACCACAAAACCACTCCTTTTAATACATTTACACGTAGTTTTTTCGAAATTTTCCCGAATTTCTCCACCCTTTAACGTGTTTTGGCGGCAACACAACCACCTAACCTTTATGCACATCGTTGTCTACCGATACAAGTTCACCACAGGATCAACATAGCCCAGCTCTAACCAACACTTTTTCGCCTTTTTTCACACCAGATCTCCAGTTGCTTTCTAGTTCACCTTTATCTCTCCCCATATATTTTTATTTTCATTTTTATTTCACCCTCATGTTACACTTTCCACCTTCTAATACCATGTCACCCTCACAACACCCCCACAACGACCCCATTAAGTTTTATTTACATTCCCTCTGCAAACATGCCTTCGCCCTAGCCAGATTACACTCCCATATTTGATTTTCTCAGGCTTGTCTGACATTTGGCATTACCCCCAAAGGCCTCACACTTAAAGTTCCCATCTCTGGCTGCAACCCTTCTTTCCATCAGTCCCTATACCAGTTCCAAACTGAACAATCCATTGCCCTCACCCACCTAATCCTTCACCTACACACCAACTCAGCCAATGAACACACCCGTCAACTCCTATCCTTAATAAAAGTCCTCAATCTTTCCTCTCCCACATCCACACCGGCTGTTCAGAGCATCCTCTACAGGTCAACCGCAAATTAGAACAGCATGCCACCCTCCACCTTAAAAAACTATCCAATCTCCTGGTTTCCCACCTCCGGAAAGGCAACTCACTCACCCTTCACAACCTTTCCAGCAAACCTCAACCTCCTCTCATTGCACACAAACCCAGTGTCTTCCATCTACTCATCTCCCACTTCCAGCTCCACTCCCTCCAAAACCTCAAAATTCCAGTCAACACAATCTGGAACCACAACACCCTAATACAGTAGTTAACCTTTCCTCCAAACCTCTCTCCCAATCCGAAACCTATGTCCTATGCAAAGGCCTCACCTTCAGCCCCACTCCCAGATTCAACCAAACAGCCCTCGTCAAAGATTTACTGTCCTACACTCGTACTCTCTGCTGGAAATATCACTTTGCCACGAAGAAAAATGATCCTAATCCTACTCCTAATGATCCAACTCCCCAAGACACTATCCAAATTGAACCCTGCCTGGAACAGTTCCGTCCTCCGTCACAGCGAGACCCACCTCCTCTTCTTCAAAATCACCCCCTCCAAACCTTCCAGGAATTTCTGACTTCCAGCCTTGCCTCTCAATCCTTCATAAAAAACCTTAATCCTACTCCCAACATCACCACTGCTGAAGCCCAAGTTATTCGTGATCTGAAGGCTGACCATTCCATCGTCATTCTTCCGGCGGACAAGGGTTCCACGACAGTGGTTCTTGATCGTCAGGAGTATGTGGCTGAGGGACTGCGTCAGCTTTCAGACAACACCACGTACAAAGTTTGCCAAGGTAATCCCATTCCTGATGTCCAGGCGGAGCTTCAAGGAATCCTCAGAACCTTAGGCCCCCTACAAAACCTTTCACCTGACTCCATCAACCTCCTGACCCCACCGACACCCCGCACCCCTACCTTCTACCTTCTTCCTAAAATTCACAAACCTAATCATCCCAGCCGCCCCATTGTAGCTGGTTACCAAGCCCCACAGAACATATCTCTGCCTACGTAGATCAACACCTTCAACCCATTACATGCAGTCTCCCATCCTTCATCAAAGACACCAACCACTTTCTCGAACGCCTGGAATCCTTACCCAGTCTGTTACCCCCGTAAACCATCCTTGTAACCATTGATGCCACTTCCTTATACACAAATATTCTGCACGTCCAGGGCCTCGCTGTGATGGAGCACTTCCTTTCACGCCGATCACCTGCCACCCTACCTAAAACCTCCATCTGCCCAGTTTCACACGTCCGTCCACATCAAACCCACCAACAAGCAACAGTACCTCCATTATGACAGCTGCCACCCATTCCACATCAAACGGTCCCTTCCCTACAGCCTAGGTCTTCGTGGCAAACGAATCTGCTCCAGTCCGGAATCCCTGAACCATTACACCAACAACCTGAAAACAGCTTTCGCATTCTGCAACTACCCTCCCGACCTGGTACAGAAGCAAATAGCCAGATCCACTTCCTCATCCCTTCAAACCCAGAACCTCCCACAGAAGAACCCCAAAAGTGCTCCACTTGCGACAGGATACTTTCCGGGACTGGATCAGAATCTGAATGTGGCTCACCAGCTGCCCTGAAATGAGATCCATCCTTCATTAAATCCTCCCCACTCCACCAAGAGTGTCTTTCCGCTGTCCACCTAACCTTCGTAACCTCTTAGTTCATCCCTATGAAATCCCTAAACCACCATCCCTACCCTCTGGCTCCTACCCTTGTAACTGCCCCAGGTGTAAAACCTGTCCCATGCACCCTCCCACCAGCACCTACTCCAGTCCTGTAACCCGGAAGGTGTACACGATCAAAGACATAGCCACGTGTGAAAGCACCCACGTGATTTACCAACTGACCTGTCTACACTGTGAAGCTTTCTATGTGGGAACGACCAGCAACAAACTGTCCATTCGCATGAATGGACACGGGCAGACAGTGTTTGTTGGTAATGAGGATCACCCTGTGGCTAAACATGCCTTGGTGCACGGCCAGCACAACCTGGCACAGTGTTACACCGTCCGTGTTATCTGGATACTTCCCACTAACACCAACCTGTCAGAACTCCGGAGATGGGAACTTGCCCTTCAGTACATCCTCTCTTCTCGTTATCCACCAGGCCTCAACCTCCGCTAATTTCAAGTTGCCACCACTCATACCTCACATGTCTTTCAACAACATCTTTGCCTCTTTACTTCCGCCTCGACTGACATCTCTGCCCAAACTCTTTGTCTTTACAAATGTCTGCTTGTGTCTGTGTATGTGCGGATGGATATGTGTGTGTGTGTGCGAGTGTATACTTGTCCTTTTTCCCCCCTAAGGTAAGTCTTTCCGCTCCCGGGATTGGAATGACTCCTTACCCTCTCCCTTAAAACCCACATCTTTTCGTCTTTCCCTCTTTCCTGATGAAGCAACCGTTTGTTGCGAAAGCTTGAATTTTGTGAGTATGTTTGTGTGTCTATCGACCAGCCAGCCTTTTTGTTTGGTAAGTCTCATCATCTTTTTTTTAGATATATTTTTTTCCCAGGTGGAATGTTTCCATCTATTATATATATATATATATATATATATATATATATATATATATATATATATATATATATATATATATATATTTCCACAGATGATACTCCTGGTAAGATAATTAAACATATGGCATTTGAAGATAACTCTGTGTCAGAGGTAACACACACTGCAGTTAGTTGCTGGATCAATTACTCAAACAGATGATATTCCTGATACGATAATTAAACATAAGTCAGGCAAAAAGAATACCCAACTAACTGAGAATATTACCCGTACGAATGCTATAGTCCAATGTAAATTTAACGCCTACATCTACATCTATATTCCGGAAGCTACCTTGCGGTGTGCATTTGTGAATGGGTTACGGGAAGAACGATTGCTGGTAAGCCTCAAATCTCTCAATTTATGCTCGTCGTCTTTTTGTGAGATATACATTGGAGGACGTAATATATTTGTTGACTCTTCTAGGAATGTACTTTCCCAGAACTTTAACAATAAATTACACTATGACGTAGAACTCGCCTCTTGCAGCGTCTGCCACTGGAGTTGTTTGATAATCTCTGTGACACTTTCGTGTTTAGTAAATGAACCTGTAGCGAAACGAATCACTCTTCTTTGGAGCTTGTCTACTTCCTCTATCAGTCCTATCAGTCCCATCTGGTATGGATACCATTCTGACGAACAAAACTCAAGTACTGGTCGAATGAGTGTTTTGTAGGCTACTTCCTTTGTTGATGGACAACATTTCCTGAGGATTCTTCCAATGAATCTCAGTTTAGCATCTGCGTTACTGACGATTAGTTTGGGTGGTTGTTACACTTCAAATCGCTCCGCTACCTTACTCCTAGGATTTTATGGAAGTAATCGCTTCCAGCGACTGTTCTGCAATTGTGTAATCATTCAATAAAGGGTCTTCTTGGCTGCAAGGCGAATATTAATGGATATTTCATCGCCATGCTAGGGGGCACACGGTGCCATGCATGAGGTGCGAAGCTCGGCTGTGGCCGCCACAGGCCCCATCGCTGCCATCATGTTAAACAATCAACAATAAAATGACGTTATAAGAAAGACTGCAGATTTAACATCCACGATAACTGAATGATATCACAGCTGTCAAGCTTTTCTAAGCAACTGAAAGAATGACTAGATGTAAAATACTCAACAGCGTGTAGACTGGTTTCAGAAAGAACATATCAACAGAAACAGCTGCGTATCGCTTCTCTGAACACGAACTTGAAACGTACCAATATATGATCGTTAGGATAAGTATGAAATGAAGTGTAGACATTAGGAGTCAGGCTGCCAAATTTACAGTCCTACATAAATTCTGTAAGCTTCTTTTTTCACTTCTCTGGTCATTTCAAAACTCAGTTTGTTATACTAATTCGCATTTTGTAGTTAACTTCATGTCAGTTCTATCGAGTGCAAAAACATCTCTATTCTGGTTCGATTGTTGCTAATCGATACTTAAACAAAGTCATCAACAATTCTCATTTTGTAACTCTAGAATACTTTTCACAAGAAAGGAAACTAGTTTCTCGTTTGTATTTGTGCAGAGGACATATGCACACGATAGAAATATTTTCCAGTCAATAAATTTCATATGAGTGAGTTTGTAAAACGTATTGTTTGCGAACGTGTTCCGTAAATTTCGGTACTAGAAAAATAAGAAACAAGCAATACATACTACTTCAACATTAAAAGAAAAAAATTACTGTTTAATACTCTGCTATTAGTTCGTGAATGCCAACATGATTTTGATTGTAATCCTTAAATTTTCTGTCATAATGGATGACGTCACCCGTAAGTATTGAAACGATATGTAAGCTGTAGCGAATCAGCCGTGGGAGACCCGACACACGCACTGCGTTGCTCGACTCGTTTCGGGTCACTTCGTCGTTCGCTCGCCTACGTCACTCACACTTCGCCAGCCGAAATGTCCGGATGCGGAAAGGGAGGCAAGCTTGTTGCCAAGGTTGAGTTTCTGATGAAGGCCGTCGGGAACGATCGCGGCCGCAATCGGAAGACGGAGAAGAGCACTGTGCAGCAATGCTGTAAGTGCCAACGCATGGGACATGTCGCAAAGGCATTCAAGGGCACGGTTGCGCGTTTGAAGTGCGCGCAGGCGCACGAGGCACGTGCCTGGCCCAAGCTGCGAGGTGGGGCTGTCACTGCGTGAGTTGCGGCGGTGACCACGCCGCCAACTCACGCAGCTGCAGCGACATCGAAAACCTTCAGAAATCAGGAGGCGGTCCCAAGCCCTGCGGCGCTCTCTGGCGACAAGACAGTCGCACCGCCCCCTGCTCTGGAGGGTAAGCGGGCCGCGCGGCTGTGAAGCCGTCACCGATGATTCACTGGCCGACTTCCAAGTTGCTTTTGCGGCCAGTCTAACATAACAGTCGCGACACTTCGCCTCGATTTTGTTGCCTATCGCGCCAGCAGCGCCCCAAGCGGCCAGTAACTTAAACTGTGAGTTCGGCGCGATCGTGATAGCGAATAGTGGTTGTTTATTTTGATTTCTGCAATGGTTTTTACGAGCGGGAGCGTTTCTAGTGCGATAAATTGCAGTAATAACAAGAAGAAGACACCACAGATGTCTTTTTTTAGGTTTCCTAAGGATCCTGAGATGTATATACCATCATGTTACTAAACTGTATCCTCAGGATTCACTTGCAAACTACATATGTATTAATGATTAGTGATTCGTTTTAGGAGCAGATAATGGCTAGTCAATAGCAGACGAGAAGACCTTATGAAAAAATACCCAGTTAACCTGCATAATTATATTAGGTTTTGTTCGCTACATTTCGAACAGAACCAGTTCATGAACGCAGACAATAATAAACTCGTGTGGAATGCAGTACCAACACTGTTTGACTTCCCAAATAAGCCACCTCAACTGACTATGAAGAGGAAACTGCCACAAAGATTCGACATCTATCTAAAACAGTCCTATGACACAGAAGCAACCAGTTCATCTCTCCATGTCTCAGTGCCAGATTCGTGTGAATCGTCAACACTGACTTGCTTTGACGGTGAAGTGGTTAGATTAAGTGCAGTTATTCGTGTCTTACGAAAGCTTAATGTTTGGTATGTGTTTCATTCACTTTTGTTGTTAGGCACTTAATTTTCCTTGCTTCCTTCGTGTGATGACATTATTTTGTTGGCACCTTGTTCACTGACAGATTATTTGAAAATTATTGAAATATTTGGTTTTGCGTGAAATGTAATGTAATCAGCTCATTATAATGTTTTCAACATATTTCTCCCACTATTTGGCAGTTGCTTGACCCGCTTAGAATAATATAAAGATGAAGGTCGTACTTGTGGCAACAGGCGACAATGACAAACACAGTAGGCCTACAGAACGATAAATGAGCTGTCGATCGCTTTTGCATGTAGAGGTACATGTCTGTGCTTCTTACTTGTGAATCTGTGGGTTTATATTCTTTTGATATCAACGTGATAAGCTGCAATTCTATCCAGCGTCACAAGTTTTTCTTCGCGAATGTGTTGTAGCTTTCCACTCGATTTGTGCAATTAAAATCTTAGAATACGGTTAATGGCTATTGTGGCTTTAGCGATGTACCAGGTAAGAAGCGAACACTACGTTCTAACGTGCACATTTTGCATTTATTTACTTCTTTGTACATTATATTCGTATTTCTCATTAAACGTCTTCTCGACAAAAGGTTAATGTAGATATTACGGTCGAATGTTAGAAATTACAAGCAATAATGCATGTAAATGTATATACATGGCTGTAGCGTAAATCCATGATTATTATTTCACGTCGTTCGGTACATTTTTAAAGATGTTTTCTCTTCATTCCCACAACTACCCCTATCCAAACGACTATATTTTACTCATTCCAGCACTTTGAAATACTTGAATTACTCGTCTGTGTTCTGATATCAACATTCACGTCATCAGCAGGCAACAGATTCCAAGGTGCACGCTTTTGTAGTGAGACAGACAGATGTTGTTGTTGAGGCCTTCAGTCCAGCGACTGGTTTGATGGAGCTCTCCATGCTACTCTATACTGTGCAAGCATCTTCATCTCCCAGTACCTACTGCAACCTACATCCTTCTGAATGTGCTTAGTGTATTCATCTCTTGGTCTCCCTCTACGACCGAGCGACAGCCGGCACGGTAGCTCAGCGTGTTCGGTCAGGGGGCTGCGTGCTCTCTGTAATAAAAAAAACTGAGTCAAGGCGTCAACGATCAACTTGAACGGATGTCTTGTGTCGTCCGCCCAGACCAAACGCAACGAACTATATCGAACAACAATAAAAAAAAAGCGAGGTGGCGCAGTGGTTAGACACTGGTTTCGCATTCGGGAGGACGACGGTTCAATCCCGCGTCCGGCCATCCTGATTTAGGTTTTCCGTGATTTCCCTAAATCGCTCCAGGCAAATGCCGGGATGGTTCCTTTTCAAAGGACGTCGGCACGGTAGCCCAGCGTGTTCGGTCAGAGGGTTAACAGCCCTCTGTAATAAAAAAAAAAAAAAAAAAACCGAGTTAATGGATAAACGACGAACTGAAACGGATGTATTGCGACGTCCGCCCCGAACAGATGGAACAAACTAAAACGAACAAAATGAGATTAAAAAAAAAAAAAAGGGCACGGCCGACTTCCTTACCCATCCTTCCCTAATCCGATGAGACTAATTACCTCGCTGTCAGCTCTCCTTCCCCAAAACAACCAACCAACCCTCTAAGATTTTTACCCTCCACGCTGCCCTCCAGTACTAAATTGGTGATCCCCTGATGCCTCAGAACATGTCCTACCAATCGATCCCTTCTTCTAGTCACATTGTGCCACAAATCTCTCTTCTCCCCAATCCTATTCAGTACCTCCTCATTAGTTCGTGATCTACCCATCTAATCTTCAGCATTCTTCTGCAGCACCACATTTCGAAAGCTTCTATTCTCTTCTTGTCCAAACTATTAATCGTCCACGTTTCACTTCCATACATGGCAACAGTCCATACAAATACTTTCAAAAACGACTTTCTGACACTTAAATCTATACTCGATTCGTTTTTGTCCATACTTGCGCTTATTTTAGAATCACTTTTAGAAATATATATGCCTTGTGATACTACATAAGCCCTTGGAGGCAAGAAAATAATTTAAAAATCTCGTAAATTACGCAGTAAATGGATGCAAAACAAACATTATGCTTACGACGCGTCTGACGTTCACCTTACTCGCCGCTTGGAGCGCTAGTGTCGCTCCACCTGTCAAACGGCAACAACTTTTACAGCAGTGAGTGTAGCCAGGCCCCCACAACCGCACGAGTGGTCGACTGTGAAGAGCGGACAAATTGAATAGCTGGGCGGCGGCCTTTAGAGTGGTAAACTGACGCGCGGAGTTCGAATGTTTATACATCGCTTTTGGTTATAAAATGCCTTCCCTTGAGTTAGGTCACAAACATAACGCCTCATTTAAATACGTTACTAGAATATACTTTTTACTTTATGAACAAACAGCAACTAGTCACTGTTTATGAATTTATCTTACGTACTACATGGAATCTGCCGTAGGTAAAAGTTACGTACTGGACCCCTAGCATTTTTCGTAGTTCACTTACGATAGATGTACGCAAAATGCATCAAAATACTCGAAGATTTGCCCACTATATTAATAGATATTTTCTGACTCTACCTTGCTTTAGATTTTATGACGAGAAGTGCGTTATAAATGGCATAGGGCTTTGGCAACTCACGACCAAATTATCAAGTTTCAACCTAACCTAGACCACGAAAACACTCCAGATCAGCCAACTTTCTTCAAAATGATCAGAACATATAAAATGGTATTCTGTCGGTCGGAAATGTTGCCTCCTGACAGCGTGAAACCATTTTTGTAACAGCTATGGTTTTGAGAAACGAAACCTGCAAATAGATGCACAGACATTATACCAATACCGTGTTACAAAAACATTTATTAAGCAAGTGCATTGACATACAAAACAACTTAAAATATTCACTTACCTGTGAAATGTAATATTCGTTCCTTTCTCGAATTTATTTGTACAATTAATCGCTGCACGACTCTTCACCATTGTACTTCTTTTGGTATAGACAGTAGAATTACGAGTAACAAATACTGTATGTACGTCCCAACAAATATACAACGTTGAATCAGGGTCTTCATAAACAACAGTACTACACAACACATCAGATTACAACCACTATAATGGCGTCCAGCCGAAGGTTCAAATTATCCCGCGACTGCAGCGCCATCAGTGAGTCTAGTTATTTTTTACAAGGTCTTTGGAGTGTAGCGACTGCTATGTTAGACTGTATTTGCGGCCGAGAAGCCTCACTGTTGTCCACCGCCAGCTGCATGAAGAGCTGCGAGCCCTCAACATGTGTACCCCTGCCACCGTCTCCCCTGCGAGGCGGCCGATGGGAGTAGACACCGCCACCCAGACGGAATCAGCCCCCTCCTGCCCCACTGAGAACGTGCGGGAGGCCATGTTGCTGCCGATGGATGTGAAGCCGTCTGCTCTGACCGGCGGACGCATGTTGAAGTGACGCACACCGCGACACCCTCTCTCGACGAGAAGGCGTCGGGGGCCTCCCCGCACGCATGCCTGCCGCTCCCACATGTGCGCAGCGTGCAGCCTGTGCTATAGAAAGTTGCCGCGTCGCTTCATGACAGGTCATAGTATAACACTTCTGTCCGCTACTGCTACACCACAACCTTAAAGTTGGAGGCAGGTCGTGGAATAAAACTATCTTGTTAAAGCAATTATGGCATAAAGCAACGGTGCAGTGTTACCCTCTGAGAGGAACTTCGTTATGTTGACCTAACGGAGGTGGCTTATCGGAAGTGAAAGTTAGAATTGCGTAAAGGTTCAAACAGTAACAAACAATAATTTACTTATCCACACTGTTCAAAGAATAAAGAAAACGGTCGCCAGCCTAATTAGGCATGAGAATCTTTAACATTCTTGTTTAAGAAAGTAGGTATGAGTAACTTTAACGGACAGACACAACCTATATTTTGCCACACCCGAGTGCAATGAACTCTGACACGTGCATATGTTAACGTTAAGTCTGGAGTAGACAGCTAGAGCAGAACAAACTATGTGCATAAATATAACAGATAACGATACCCACTACTATCTTCAGGGCTTAGTCAAACTGAGTGGTTTCAATAATATTACTATTACAGTGCACTTTAGAATCAAAAATTGGACGTAGGTTCAATATAACTTTTCAAACATATTCGTATCTGACATGAAATATAGATATGGTGTACAGCAAAATTAGTTATTGTGCAGAGATTAAGCCTCTCGCTACTAAATTCCTTCTTATTTAGAATGAAAATTAAATGGAATTCACTAACAGATTACTTCTCACTGTCTTTCGAATAGAGAAGTTACTAGAATGAGATTTTCACTCTGCAGCGGAGTGTGCGCTGATATGAAACTTCCTGGCACATTAAAACAGTTTTAATCTGCCAGGAAGTTTCATATCAGCGCACTCTCCGCTGCAGAGTGAAAATCTCATTCTGGAAACATCCCCCAGGCTGTGGCTAAGCCATGTCTCCGCAATATCCTTTCTTTCAGGAGTGCTAGTTCTGCAAGGTTCGCAGGCGAGCTTCTGTAAAGTTTGGAAGGTAGGAGACGAGGTACCGGCAGAAGTAAAGCTGTGAGTACCGAGCGTGAGTCGTGCTTCGGTAGCTCAGTTGGTAGAGCACTTGCCCGCGAAAGGCAAAGGTCCCGAGTTCGAGTCTCGGTCGGGCACACAGTTTTAATCTGCCAGGAAGTTTCAGAGAAGTTACTGTTTTCATGGATAGTTGTCCTTCTATTAATCGTTATGTAGCATGAGCAAAATAGACAAACTATGGATCCTGTTACAACATTAATATGCACTTTTAATACACAAGGGGAACCCAATATTGTACAGAATTTGACTTGAATAGCAAGAGTAATTGAAACTTTCTATAATTAAGTAACTTTGTGGCTTTGAACTACTTTCAATGGAGGGAGGCCCTTAATCTTGACCACTGTAGCAGAGCAAAGTAAACATACTTTCATTACATCCGTGAAACACTTAGCAAGCATGAACATAGAACCCTCAACAGTTGCAGTTCTGAACTTCTACTGCAATGAAACACAACATTGAGATACTTGTAAGATCCTTTCAACAAGCAATATTAATTTTAGCACACTCTATTGCCATATTAGTTTTAATATGCATTCAATAAAGGACACTCGGTAAACACTTTAGCGTGGGAGGGATCCTAAGTGGGTATGTGACTGAGGATAAATCACGATAGGTACAAGAGTTCAGTCAAATTTTACCTTATATTTGGGTACACTATAACATCCAATGAGCTGATCCTTCACTGTACATTTCTATAGTGTTCCATTACAGTGATTGTGCAATGTGGTGGCGACTGCATGTTGGCAGGTGGATTTGTAGGTAGAATTGCTGGACTCTGTCATTTCTTGGTGGTGATGACAGACACCAATTCCAGAATAGTCCCAGCTCTTTACCCATCCATCCGAGGCATTGGAAAGCGTCAGGAATAGCCTCTCTCGGAATCAGCACAATACACAACTTTTACATGAGCAGTTGATAGTTTGGTAGCTCGTCCCCAACTGACTCTTGGTTCCACCTTTTCCTCCTAGGCCAACCACAATTTGCGCGCGCTACACAGTTCCGTTCCCGGGGGGAACCACAACACCTTTTACATATGGAATAACTAAGAACCCTAAGTGAAAGTCAGCAGTTTACATAACAGCAACCAAACATATTAAATAAAACAGAACATTTGCACATATTGACATTTCTACAAAAAATAATTTAAACAAAATTATTCAACCTGAAAGATAACCAAAGAGATTATATGCGGAAGACAAAATATCATTTGCTCATATTGTGCATGTTACAGAGATTACACTTCATTACAGTATCGAATTAATAATACAATAATTACAAAAGTCCAACGATGGGATGTTGAACAAAACAGAAAGCTGAATGAATCAACAAAAGGTATGTAGTGTCTAAGCTATGGTGTAACAATAGCCGCACGTGGACAACCCCTACCCTTTCACTCCTTCAGACAGGCCCAAACCCTCCCCTCCTCATGAGCCCTACGATCCTATCCGGCATCATAGGATTCTGCGCTCTCTTATATCGAGGAAGGGCCTTAACCTTATCAACAGCCACCCTGTCTTCACGCTCTCTGACTGAGAATACAATTTTGTGGTCTCAGCCAGGTGCGTATGGAAGGGAAGTCCCTTCGAGTCAGCGGCGGACTCCGCAGCCCTGCTGCGCTCCCCTGTACCTGAAGAGATATCCTTATTTATTCGGGCTCACCGTCAGCCAATGGACGCATTGCATCCGCCAGACCCGTCCACACCGTGAGTACTCTCTAACTCGTACACCCGAGGGACTGCAGGAACAGCGACTTACGCTTACCCTGCATAAGGACGAGCTCTGGTTGTGCTCGTCCTCATCGTAACCAGTGACTAGTGACAACTGACCGTGGGAGAGCCAGTTTTGTAACAGTTTTTGTGCGTGAAACCTGTATACCAGCCGAAGCAATAAATATACAGGATGGTCCATTGATAGTGACCGGGCCAAATATCTCACGAAATAATCATCAAACGAAAAAACTACAAAGCCGAAACTCGTCTAGCTTGAAGGGGGAAACCAGATGGCGCTATGGTTGGCCCGCTAGATGGCGCTGCCATAGGTAAAACGAATATCAACTGTTTTTTTTTTTTTTTTTTTTTTTTTAGATAGGAACCCCCATTTTTATTACATATTCGTGTAGTACGTAAAGAAATACGAATGTTTTAGTTCTACCACTTTTTTCGCTTTGTGATAGATGGCGCTGTAATAGTCACAAACGTATAAGTACGTGGTATCACATAACATTCCGCCATTGCGGACGGTATTTGCTTCGTGATACACTACCCGTGTTAAAATGGACCGTTCACCAATTGCGGAAAAGGTCGATATCGTGTTGATGCATGGCTGTTGTGATCAAAATGCCCAACGGACGTGTGCTATGTATGCTGCTCTGTATCCTGGACGACATCATCCAAGTGTCCGGACCGTTCGCTGGATAGTTACGTTATTTAAGGTAACAGGAAGTGTTCAGCTACATGTGAAACATCAACCACAACCTGCAACAATGATGATGCCCAAGTAGGTGTTTTAGCTGCTGTCGCGGGTAATCGGCACATCAGTAGCAGACAAATTGTGCGAGAATCGGGAATCTGAAAAACGTCGGTGTTGAGAATGCTACATCAACATCGACATCGACTGCACCCGTACCATATTTCTATGCACCAGGAATTGCATGGCGACGACTTTTGAACGTCGTGTACAGTTCTGCCACTTGGCACAAGAGAAATTACGGGACGATGACAAATTTTTTGCACGCGTTCTATTTAACGACGAAGCGTCATTCACCAACAGCGGTAACGTAAACCGGCATAATATGCACTATTGGGCAACGGAAAATCCACGATGGCTGCGACAAGTGGAACATCAGAGACCTTGGCGGTTTAATGCATGGTACGGCATTATGGGAGGAAGGATAATTGGTCCCCATTTTATCGATGGCAATCTAAATGGTGCAATGTATGATGATCTCCTACGTAATGTTCTACCGATGTTACTACAAGATGTTTCACTGCACGACAGAATGGCGATGTACTTCCAACATTATGGATGTCCGGCACATAGCTCGGGTGCGGTCGAAGCGGTATTGAATACTATATTTCATGACAGGATCTGACGTCCCCGAATTTCTTTCTGTGGGGAAAGTTGAAGGATATTTGCTATCGTGATCCACCAATAACGCCTGACAACATGCGTCAGCGCATTGTCAATGCATGTGCGAACATTACGGAAGGCGAATTACTCGCTGTTGAGAGGAATGTCGTTACACGTATTGCCAAATGCATTGAGGTTGACGGACATAATTTTGAGCATTTATTGCATTAATGTGGTATTTACAGGTAATCACGCTGTAACAGCATGCGTTCTCAGAAATGATAAGTTCACAAAGGTACATGTATCACATTGGAACAACTGAAATAAAATATTCAAATGTACCTACGTTCTGTATTTTAATTTAAAAAGCCTAACTGTTACCAGCTGTTCATCTAACATTGTGAGCCATATGTTTTTGACTATTACAGCGCCATCTATCACAAAGCGAAAAAAGTGGTAAAACTAAAACATTCATATTTCTTTACGAACTACACGAATATATAATAAAAAAGGGGGGTACTATTTAAAAAAAACGCAGTTGATATCCGTTTGAGCCTATGGCAGCGCCATCTAGCAGGCCAACCATAGCGCCATCTGCTTTCCCCCTTCAAGCTGGACAAGTTTCGTTCTTTGTAGTTTTTTCGTTTGACTCATATTTCGTCAGATATTTGGTCCGGTCACGATCAATGGACCACCCTGTATAATTATAAAAGCGAAACTTCGTATTCACCTGATTACTTAAAATATCTCTTGGCGTATACAATCGCTAGCTACGCTGTGGAGAGCTCGGGAAGGCGCAGCGACTCTCAATTGTTTTACAGCCACCCGACTGTTACACAAAAACCAGTGTATTAACTTGAGACAAATTGGGATTGCACCTTCTTGGCCCGGTTTATTTCAAATTGTAGAAAATAATAATCTCCAAACGCTGAACTCGCATGCTGCACCACAGCTCACATACCAACATCAAAAACTCGACTTCATATTTTCAGGAGAAAAAAGGACACTTGCAAAGTATGAGCCCCAGAAATCAACCCGCGCGAAAATTTGAGTTATAATTCTAACCGTACACAGTTACGACCTTCTGAATGTACAGCTTTTAAGCATGCGTGTGCACCGGTTGTCACTCGCTCTGCCCCAATGCAGCCACTTAATGCCAGCGCGAAATACTCTACAGTGAAGTGAATAAGAGGTTTGTGGCACACTGTTTTGACATTGGTTACATGCTTTGTTCACCGTGTCAAAGTGCGAAGTTTCTAACCTTTAGCTGGTGCCATATATCTTTTTGGTTTGAATATGTCTATGTTGCTATTCAGAAATGCAGCGTAAATGAATGACACGAATTAATGTTTCAGTAAAGAGGTAGCGTAGCGCTGTTTAGTTATTAACACTGCTGATGTGAGTTATCTTTTTTGGATTTGAAAGCTGGAACTGTTAAAGTGAAGCACATTTGCCAGAGATGCTCTATTCTTCAATGTTATTGGTATGATTAAATGGTAAATCGAAAATTACTAACTACATTTGGCAGTAACTCTTCAGCTGCTGAAGTTTGTTCATGTAGACTTTGAGGTGTATATACAGCTGTAGAATATCAATCCGATAATAATGTTCAAATAATATTCAATGTATATAGGTGTGAGGCTGACATATTACGTGCTGATAATACTTAATACACTACTGGCCATTAAAATTGCTACACCACGAAGATCACGTGCTACAGACACGAAATTTAACCGACAGGAAGAAGATGCTGTGGTATGCAAATGACTAGCTTTTCAGAGCATTCACACAAGGTTGACGCCAGTAGCGACATCTACAACGTGCTGACATGAGGAAAGTTTCCAACCGATTTCTCATACACAAACACACAAACAGCAGTTGACCGGCGTTGCCTGGAGAAACGTTGTTGTGACGCCTCGTGTAAGGAGGACAAATGTGTACCATCACGTTTCCGACTTTGATAAAGGTCGGATTGTAGCCTGTCGCGATTGCGGTTTATCGTATCGCGGCATTACTGCTCGCGTTGGTCGAGATCCAATGAGTGTTAGCAGAAATGGAATCGGTGACTTCAGGAGGGTAATACGGAACGCCGTGCTGGATCCCAACGGCCTCGTATCACTAGCAGTCGAGATGACAGGCATCTTATCCGCATGGCTGTAACGGGTCGTGCAGCCACGTCTCGATCCCTGAGTCAACAAATGGGGACGTTTGCAAGAGAACAACCATTTGCACTAACAGTTCGACGACGTTTGCAGCAGCATTTACTATCAGCTTGAGATCGTCGCTGCGGTTACCCTTGACGCTGCATCACAGACAGGAGCGCTTGCGATGGTGTACTCAACGACGAACCTGGGTGCACGAATGGCAAAACGTCATTTTTTTCGGATGAATCAAGGTTCTGTTTATAGCATCATGATGGTCGCATCCGTGTTTGGCGACATCGCGGTGAACGCACACTGGAAGCGTGTATTCGTCATCGCCATACTGGCGTATCACCCGGCGTGATGGTATGGAGTGCCATTGGTTACACGTCTCGGTCACCTCTTGTTCGCATTGACGGCACTTTGAACAGATGTGTTACGACCTGTGGCTCTACCCGTCATTCGATCCCTGCGAAACCCTACATTTCAGCAGGATGATGGACGACCGCATGTTGCAGGTCCTGTACGGCCTTTCTGGATACAGAAGTTCGAGGATAGGCAGAACATACAACGGATGATGGCTAGTAGTAATTTTGAGCACAGATCCATTTGTCGTGAAATCTCTGAATTATATCACAGTTCACCGCGAAACTAATATGAATCCCCCCCAATCCTTCCAGACTAGATACTGTGCTTTTGTTTGCGGTAAGTATAGATGAAATGCAACGTACAGAACTGTCTATCCAGAATAGCTATATAGCGTGTACCAATGCTAAACTCAACATTTTGAGCACTTGACCTGATAGTAATTAGTACTAAACATAACTGATCGTACATGAGTTATGTGTTCGTTTGCATTTGGGACACTAGGGCAGACGTGTGTGGCACCTTTACTCCTGATGAGGGGACTGTGGTTTACGGCACTGTTATCTAGACATGTACGAGGGACATTCAATAGTTAAAGAGACAAGTTGATGTAGAAATGAAACTGTTTGCGGGAGGAATTTTGTGTTTTCACGACTTACTTGAATCACTGGATGAGTTCAGAACAGCTGACGGATAAAAATTGTTTTGTTTACAACCCCAATATTGCATTTAGCGATGTGATGTCCGATTGAAGTTTTACTTAAGTTGAACAACGTTCAGTGATCCGTTGTTTCGTTTATGAGGATGGAAAACCGGCTAAAATCTTTTCTCGAATGATTTTACAATATGATGAATGTTGTATGAATCAAATGGCTCTGAGCACTATGGGACTTAACATTTGAGGTCATCAGTCCCCTAAAACTTAGAACTACTTAAACCTAACTAACCTAAGGACATCACACACATCCATGGCCGAGGTAGAATTCGAACCTGCGACCGTAGCAGTCGCGCGGTTCTGGACTGAAACGCCTAGAACCGTTCGGCTACCGCGGCCGGCAAAGTTGTACGAATCGCTGAAAATTTTATAAGCAGAATCAAGGGATCGCCGCTTTAGTACCGGAGGGAAGCGTGGGGGAGGGGGGGGGGCGAGTTAAAAATCGTAGAGGGAGATCAAGGGATGTAAAATGTAAATGTCGTGTGACTAGGGCCTCCCGTCAGGTAGACCGTTCACCGGGTGTAAGTCTTTCGGTTTGATTCCACTTCGGCGACTGGCGCGTCGATGGGGATGAAACGATGATGATTAGGACAACACAACACCCAGTCTCTGTGCGGAGAAAATTTCCGACCCAGTCGGGAATCGAACCCCGGCCCTTTTTTTGTGTAATCTCATTTTGTTCGTTTTCGTTCGTTGCATCTGCTCGGAGCAGATGTCGCGAGACACCCGTTTCAGTTCGTCGTTGATCCACTTCGTTCAGTTCGTCGTTGCAAGAGCTACCCCTATGACCGAACACGCTGAGCTACCGTACCGGCGGCCCTTAGAATTGACATTCTGTCGCGCTGACCATTCAGCTACCGGGGGCGGACGATCAAGGGATGAATACAGTAAGCAGATTCAGAGGGATGTAGGTTGCAGTAGATACTCGGAGGTGAAGAGGCTTGCACAGGATAGGCAGTATGTAGA
The DNA here is from genome assembly GCF_023864345.2 of Schistocerca serialis cubense. Lineage (NCBI taxonomy): Eukaryota > Metazoa > Arthropoda > Insecta > Orthoptera > Acrididae > Schistocerca > Schistocerca serialis. Next base: position 234,007,262 of record NC_064642.1, read on the forward strand.
GCTGCATCAAACCAGTCTTTGTGCTGAAGACCACAACAACAATAACAACAGGTAGAACAGTTCAAAAACGATCGAACCTTAGGCGACTGACTAACAACATCCTGGACGACAAGCTGAAGGGTCCGTTCCTTCGTTTAAAACCCACATTTACGACATTATTCGTGAAGACCGACGTGTTACAGTTGGATTTATCAGCAAAAACAGTTACAGTAGGTGTTGTCGTAGTTCATAACATTATGAGTAACAAGCTCAAGTATAGCAAGACAAGTGCAAGGTGCGTACCGAAAGAGCTAATACAACAACAGAAGGAAAGGAGACTCATAGTGTGCACAGACTTGAAAGAACACCATGAAAGGGAAAGTGATCCTTTTCTAAACAAGATTTTAATGTACGATGAAACTTGGGTTCACTATTTTCTACCAGAGTCCAAAAGACAAAGCATGGCATGGATGTACACCAGTTTACGTGGGAAGTAGCAGAAGTCTCGTTTTGTAAAAATACACAGTTTTTTCTACAACAAACTGTCTCTTTAACTGTTAAATGTCCCTTGTACATAATTTAAAGTTCCCAGCCACGTTTTCCTACTTCTGTAGTGATTTTGATGCGATTTTCACTAATACGTAGACTGGTTTACGAGAAATGTTTCTGTATCATAATATATTATTTCTCAAGTCAACATCCCATTTTCTCAACACATACTAATCTTGCAGGGCTGAATGAGGTATCGTTAGAAAGGTTTCTTAGGCGGCTTGTGACATTCCATACCGATTTTGCATTAGAACTTAGCTATTGTTTCTGAAAATTTTAACATAAAAGAAACTTTCAACTATCATAGGCAAAAGAGCATCATGGATGCCCAGCTCCATACATGCATTTCACGAAGCTAACTTATTAATCACGAATAAGAGACTGCTTTTTCATATTATCTTATTAAAAATATCATTTTACCTATTTTAAAGTACTTACTCACTGGATAATTTGTATACAGCGTTGTCATAGATAATATCCGTGAATACAGTGGTAGTCCATTATCTCTGCCCGTCATGCAAGTTGACTTTTCTAAACGGATATACTTAATGAAACGACAAACGTATTTGTCATCATCGCCTTGACTTGTGATTCACCTACTGCTACTACGGCCTAAAGTCCTTACATAAAGTACGAAGTGCAATTGAAATCTTAAAATACGGTTAACGGTTATTGTGGCTTTAGCGATGTACCAGGCAGGAAGCGAACACTACGTTCTAACGTATACATTTTGCATTTATTTACTTCTTTGTACATTATATTCGTATTTCTCATTAAACTTCTTCTCGACAAAAGGTTCATGTAAATATTACGGTCGAATGTTAGAAATTACAAGCAATAATGCATGTAAATGCATACACATGGTTGTAGCATAAATTCATGATTATTAATTTCACGTCGTTCGGTACATTTTTAAAGATGTTTTCTTTTCATTCCCACTTCTACCCATATCCAAACGACTATATTTTACTCATTCCAGCACTTTGTAATACTCATCGTCACAGCCCCTAGCTCTCTTCAATTTCTCGTCTGTTTTCTGATATCAACATCACGGCATCTGGCAACAGATTCCAAGGTGCACGCTTTTGTAGTGAGACAGACAGATACAAAAAATGAAATAGTTTACATGCATTTTTACTTGGAAGTCCATAAGTGCAACACCTGCTTACTTCTATATGACATTAAATGTTACTGCCGGCATGCAGTGTCTCTATCAGGAGCTTCGCGCTGTTTCATCAGATTGATTCAGGGATTGCGAAATGCCGGTACAGTTAGTTTTCACCAGAAACTCCGTTAAGTCGTAGAAGTAGTCGAATTCTTCACCGAGACGTCATGTTCATCACTGTCACCTAATCCAGTCTCGCTTTGAATTCCGCAGTCTCTGCTGTTGAGAAATTACTGTTTGTCGCCAGCGTTTTCATTCTGATAACTTCTCGAGTAATGCGTTTCCTTCGCGCATACAGTGTCATGCACTAGCCCTGGCTCAAGTTCCTTCCAAGTTTCTCAAGTAGAATTGGCATTTAGTAAGTGACTGCTCAGCAGTTTTACGAGACGTCTCTCCAGTCAGCAAACAGGCTCGTTGCAAATCTTGGCGGGCCACTTGGTGGCTCGACTTGCTACGGAACTAATCTACTGACATAGCAAAAATAGGCTTGAAACTTTTCCTGTAAAAGTGCTCTACAACAAAATTAGGCAAATGAAAAGCACGAATAAATAAAAAGCAAAAATAGGCTTGAAACTTTTCCTGTAAAAGTGCTCTACGACAAAATTAGGCAAATGAAAAGCACGAATAAATAAAAATCGCTAGTTTGCCTTTGTTCTACAGTGTTTTATTGTGTTAACCGGTTTTCGGTTTACAAAGCCACCTTCAGACATTACTGCCTATTGTCGCCAAAGAGGTTACAATGCTTGTAAACAACGTTGGAAGAGAAGTTACATATCTAGATTGAAGCAGAAACGTACAATAAATAACGTTTTTGACAGTGTGGTGGTAATGTAATGTAAAACGTTGAACAGAAAATAAATAAAAATAGAGTAAAGAGGAACTTCAACTCAAAACTGGAACAGTAAGCCTATATAAAAGTCTATTTTAACAAACAAAACCAATAAAATAAAATAAAATTAGTACTTGACAAGGCTATTTGAGGAGGTGTAAAACATGGAGAGTGATACACAAACCAATTAAAAGAAGAAAGAATTATCAGTATAACTACAGAATATACAAGGAACTTCAGCAATGCCAATGGGATTAACAGAACCGAATAAATGCAGGAATTTGGTGAAGTGTGAGGAAAAAAAGAGTAAATACCCTCTTTTGAGAGTATGGTGGTAGTGCATTTTAAAAAGTAAACAGCTGAACAATACACAAATACAAAAGGAGCAAACAGGAAAAACATTAACACTATACTCAAAACTGTGCCTATGTAACAGTTTGCATTAGATAAATTAACCAAGTAAAATGAAAACAGTACTTGAAGAGACAAATAAAAAAGGTATTAAAAATTGAAAGTAAACAGGTAGCAGTTAAAAGAAAGCCTTAACAATTGAAACTGCAGTCTATGTGGATTATGTAAACAAGTTCGACAAAATAAAAGAACTCAATGAATACAGGAAAATTGGTGAATATGTAAGAACAGGCAGTGTGGGAAAGATGAAAAACAGAGGATGATGTGTAGTTTAGAAGAGGGGGAGTGTTAAACTGTGTCTGGTCATTTAAGATTAGATCTGGACTGTGAGCTAGATGTTTGTTAATTTCCAGGGCTTCCAGCAGATTGAGTTTATGGCCTTTGCTTGTTAAGTGAAGGACGTGGGACTGTGGCCGATAGTTGTGACCCACACTCAGTACATGCTCAGCAAATTTGGAGACACAGTTCTGCAACCTCCAGCTGTATTCATGTTCAGCCAGCCTAACTGCTATGTCTTTTCCTGACTGACCGATGTAAAACTTGTCACAATCAGAACATGTAATTTTGAATACCCCACTGTTGGCTAATAACTATATCTTATTTTTGCAGCGCAGTGTATTTTCAGTAGTCAGTAAATGACTGAAGATGGCTATGTAAACCGAAAACCGGTTAACACAATAAAGATAATAATGTAGGACAAAAGCAAACGAGCGCTTCTCATTTGTTATAATGTTGTTCTACTAAGAACCGACGGAAGATTCAGCTAATTTGTAAAGCACGAAGTTAGGAATTACAGGAACGGTGGTAACCACTTAACCTGCACAACCAAGAGACAGTAAGGAACGTCCTTTCAGGTTAGAGGGTCGTCATCGGCCACCATCTGTCGCTACCTACAAACATTCGCTTCTGACTCAGCAAATGTTCCAAGCGCCGTATTGTATGTGGTCTGTGTTTCATTGATGAACATTAACGGAACATCAGAGACTTCTGAACTGCGTAAAGCAGTTGTGACCCGCTGATTCGTACGTTCGCGAATCTCAACAAAGTCATATCACGGCAAACTGAATCCGTGATTACTTTTAAAAATCGTTAACATAACAGTGATGGAAAACGGAAGTAGATTTAACCCTTTCACGGCCAGTGAGTCACGTGGTCCTGTAGTTCCACTACCCACAGAGACGGAACTGTGCCATTCATGAGTGGTGTTACGATGTGCGCTGTGTTGTGTATTGGACTGCCAGCTATTTAAGACCAGCAAACTTATCTTGTGGCGTCTGAAGTGCGGGTTTCGCTTGGTTGTCACGGAGGCATTGTCGAGTGGGTTGTGTCGAGATATTGTTCACCAGTTTACTGTGATTTGCTGAGAGAGAAGAAAAAATTTCTTACGTTATTTATTACGCTAAGTGTACACTGTTCCCCACCTATGTTTGGGACTTGTGAATTGGTCATGTTGTTTTATGCTGCAGCCAGCGCGTGTGGAGAAATTAACTTTTTAGCCACTGTTTCTATTTGGAACGAAGTACGGTATTTACACTTCTGTCTCAAGTTTTAGCTTCTCTCAGAAGAATAAGCAATGAACAGTTCCATCAGGTGGAAGCGTAATAATGGTACTAGGTCTACAACTTTGCTTCCGCCCTTTTTTCTTGAAGTTCGAGACTTTATTGTGAAAAACTAACAAAAAATTTACGATACAAAGTATTGGCCATTGTTGGTCTTTGCTTTCTCCTAGCTTTAGGGCACCATCCGAATCCCGCAGTGTATAAACTGAGCATCTTTTGAGAGGCGCCATGAACCTATCCAATTTGCACTTGTTCATATGACCGCAAGTGGTAGTCAGCTGGGTCGTGTGTCATAGATCGAGAAAGGTGGCAGTCAGAGGGTGGGGTAGAACTTCCCATTTCAATGTTTCCAAGTACGTTTCGACGGGATTTTCGACATGGGGTCGTGCACTGTCATGCTGCAAAATCATTTTTTCATGTCTGTCGCTGTACTGTGGCTGTCTGTCTTTCAGTGCTCGGCGCAAACACATCAATTGCTTTCGATAACGATCTCCTGTGATTGTTCCCGTCGGTTTCAGCAGCATCGAAAGCTTTCTCTCTTTCACAACCATGCCGGTTTTCAACATCAAAATCACCATTCTTGAAGCATGGAAACCATTTCATGCGAAGTTCTGTCACTATCAGGCATCTCGTCATAGGTCTTACCCAGCTTTTTACGAGCCTCAGCCGCAGACTTCTTCATATCAAAGCAGAAAATTAAAACCTACCACAGATGACGAGAACTGGGCTCATAAGTTGACGTATTCAGTGGAGAATAACTTCATTATGCAATCAAAAATCGACTGATATTTTGATGGCGTTATGTTCTCAAATGCCTAAGCTTACTGTATGACACTGACGACGATTGACTTTATAACGGATCTTTTACGTTGGGATAAATTTATTTTATTTTTTGTTAGATGTTTCGTTAAATAGCTGAATAAATTGTAATTAGGAATAATTTAATTAAGCAGAGTAGAAAAGATAAAGTCAAAGAGATGTTCATTGGGCGGACATTGTCGTAATGTAACGTCATTGCGTTGTTCGGTTGTTAAAACAAGTCGTTTGTGTTCCGTTCTGCCGTTCGGTCGTGCGCGTATCTGAAAGGAATTCATTCGGGGACTAAAATAAACTTTCACATAATAGTTACGATTCGATGTTCCGACAAAAGGGGTTAACGTCAGTGTTAATTTGAATTGTGGGCGACAGGATTAGTTTTGTCAGATAAGCGAAAACGGACGTAACGAAAGTTGTTCGCATATCATCCTTGAACGTGACTTTTTATTTAATTAACGATTGCGGGCTCATTAAAAGCTATTATCTCATGATTAGGATCAATCCCTCTTCCCTCCTAGTTAGTGATCAGTCATTAACATTTACGACATAAGAAAAAGGATTATTAATAAAAGTGATGATGTTAAATGACAATTACGTGTTATTCCGTTAGTGTGGAACCGACGTAATGTCTCTGAAATGACATTGATATACAATTTGTGTTAAATACTAAACTGAGATAGGAAGTAAATTGAAATTAGCGAACATTTGATACTGAGACTACAGAAGCAGAGGCGCTTAAGGTTTCTCTTCTCTAAAATGGCAAAATAGGTACGAACTTTAACTCAATGGTCGACATTATGTATTGCAAAGACATTAGCATTTCATACTTATTATGACGGCGCGCTGTTAAACAAAGGAACGTTGAATCTCTGTACGAGTAATAAAATTAAATCTAAAAACATAATTAATAACGGCGAACTCCGCTTTAACAAACTGTATTGCGTGTCGTCATCGGGCAATAACTGCTCAACCCTGGAGACTTGTGTGATGAAATTAGAAGTCGGGCATATAAAACAAACTTAAAAATCCATTCAAGCTACGGTGGAGTCGGCACAACACGACGTAAGCAGTTATAACTTGCACCACTAGTTTCCACTACTGCCGCCTCTTGCAAAACGGCGGAAGCAAAGTTGTAGACCTAATAGTAAGGTTGAGCAGTATATTTTCTCCTTGCTCTTGTAAGGCAACTTTCAGTTAGACCAGGAATCCGGCCGGTGACGTCATTTCACTCGGGCCGCCGGCGGTACTTGTATTTCCTTGATGAAACGCATGGAACTCGATACGATATTGCAGTGCGTGTTTATTTTGAATTACGATGCAAAGTTCCTTTGGATATGCGTGCATATCGAAGGAACGTGAATCGTAATTCAGAATAACACAGACAACACAATATTGCACTTATCCGCCGACAACGGGCAAGCGACTTTCAAGTAAAATGTCTCACCTGTACGGGAATGTGCATAATGGATGTACGGGTACAGATTGTAGACGCATGGTTGGCGACATATGGAGGTTTGGGTCTGGCAGTGAGTCGGCAGGGATAGCAAAAACCCCTCTGCCTGAGATGTATTGTGCACGACACAGACGAACACCGTCTCCTCTGCGGCCCGGCGTCGAAATTATGTTTTTTTCTCCAGCAGATACTGGTCCTTCATCTCCGGGTGCCAACACACATGGTCATCCCCAATATGCTCTTGTGTCTGGACGAGACGTATTTTCCACCATTGAGGATCGTGCTGTACCCAGATAAACGGTATGGCGTTCCTTTATCTTTTCAGAAATGGATCCAAGAACGTGATCGATTTTTGGACGTTTTTGCTAACACAACACTACATAACGAGACGACACGTTAAATACCAGTCGACCTTCGCTAACTACTTAGGGAGCACCCTGCAGTTGGAACCTCTCCGATGAGCTGGGTTGTGTAGTGGTTAATAAAAAAAAAATAAATGGAGAAGAGAAGGTTGAAAATGTGGAAGAAATCGTGAATAAAAATGGTTTTTTCAAAATCATTAATGACCGTGAAAAAAGGGAAAGAAAGAAAGAAATGCAGATCGGACTTCGTTATTCGGAAAAGCTATTGTTGGGGTGGTCCTTGTGGCGTTTTTGAGCAAAAGTTAAACCAATTTCCACTACAAAAATTACTGAAAAGAAACAGAGAATAACTGGATGTAACTGACAGGGGGAAGTGGCGTAGATGAGAGATCATCCTTTACCAGGTTAACTTATCTTCTTTCCGGCGGCGTCCAGGTCTTCAAAAATCTCCTTCATTTCTGCGTGAAAAATCTGCTCCGAAATCTTGAAATAGTCCAGGAATCACTAATTTATACCAATTAAAATCATCTTGATACTGTATGCAATTTAATTCACTTTGCTACTTCCATCCTCCGAATTTCTTAACAACTTCCACAATGTCTACACATTACAATCAGATCAAGATTAGCCATTAAGTTTTTACGTCAGCATCAGATCACGCCTGCCTTAAGCTTCGGCTAACAAGAGACAAACAAAAAACGGATAGAAAAGAAAAAAAGTGTTACCATTTTAGTATTTTCTCTGCCGTCGAGCGCTCATACTCCTGCGACGGTATATTTTTTATCTGAGGGAACGAGTGTAGCGCGGCGAAATTCAAAGCCCCGCTACATCGCCCCCTCGACTGTCACGCTAATACATTTAGCGTGGCAGGCTAGCAAACAATAGAATAGATATACCTAAATGTCTATTATACATATTTTCCCAGGAAACGCCACGTGCATACTTAGAGGATTATCTTTGTCAATACTTGGTTTCTAAATCTGTATTCTACATACACTTGTTACAGTTTTGACCCTTTTTAGACAATTAATATATATATGTTTACATAGTGTGTGTTTGAGCAAGCTGCTCACCAGCGCAGTTAATGTTGTGCGCTCCCAGCGTTGGTTTCCCAATGCATCTCTGGCAGCACCTAGTCTTTGCGCATGCGCAATTGCATCACTGAATTTCGCGTGCGGTAGTTTCAAAATGGCTGTGTTATGACAATCTTGCACAGTATTCACTTTCACATAGTGTTCATTACAAGTTGTTATTCCAGCATAAATGGCGTGTTAAGTTCGGTGACACCATAAGATTGAGCGTGTGCGTGATCTGAAGCAATGTCCATGTCTTCTGTTAGGACACAACACTCCAGGTCCTTGTGCGTTTTCATGACTATTGTTCCCGGGGCATATATGGTCGATGTAGTTTTTAGCCTCCACATCGCCTACGACAGGTGCTGAGTTTATTGTCTCCAAAGCATCTGAAGGCCGGCCAGGAACAACGGCGTCGATGTTCGCAAAGGTAGGCGTTTCACCACATTGTTTACACCTGCCAACAAACGTTCATTTGCAGTGTGAAAATCCTCATTATCGTCGAAGAAAATTGCAGTTTATATCGGTTTACAAACAGTTATTTGGTTTATGCACCATAAGTTTCACAAATAACACACAATTCGTCGTTTATAACGTTCACAGTTTAACACAGTTTGCAACACTTTTTTGCCATATTTACATTTTAACAGTTCACTTTGTCCAAGCATGTTTACATCGTTAATTATGAAAGGTTACATTTCGTGGTCACGTTTCAAAATATGTTGACAATATGCAAAGTTTTAACACATATACAAATACATATAAATTTACAAGAAGATGCATGTGAAATATTTACACTAAAAAAAATTATACTAAGTCCCATTGGCTTTCTTTTATTGGGGTATTAATTTTTTTTTATTCAGGTTTGGGCGTGCCAAGGGACATCAGACTTAATACTTAAAGCACGAGCTTTCCTTCATTTATTATTTCTTTCTTTCTTTTGATTCCATATCTTGGCTAGTGGTTGACCAGGCTTGTAATGCCATCAATATTCAGTTTTCTTCATGTCTTTTTATTCATACCTGAAAGTTTACTGTCACACAATATATTCTTACATTCCATAAACAAACAATACCCAGCTGCAGTAGGTGGTAGGATAATGGAGAAAGATAGATAGACTGGAAGAAACTATTCACTACCTAAAAACTGCCAAATCCTAAGCTACTACATACAAAGAGAACATAATACATTATAACATTTGCATCACCTTCAAGGGGTGTGTGAAAGGAGGTGCTTACCATTTACCAAATCATAGGTAAATGTAAGTGTCCTTACGTCAAGTCTGCGTAGTGTAACATCATGACAGATTCTCTGTTTGTGTTCTGACTGTTCATATGACTAAGTGTATTACACATTAACAAATCTTTGCATGAGTAAATCACTGCTCAGCACTTCCTCGATATCTCCACTTCTTGTGGATACCGTCTATACAAATGGAAAATATATCTCAGAGATTGTCTCTCTCATAATGTGTATTATATGATAACATCAAATTTCCTCTCAAGAGTTCAACCATGAACTTTCTTCTACTTTAGTGAAGGTTAAACATCATGTATGTGGTATATATATATATCATTTCTATCTATAAATCATAAATAAAGAACATATTATTATAATTGACAGTAAAATGTCTCTTTCTCACTGTCCGTTGCTCGACGTCGGCTGCACGGATGGTCACTGCTCCTTTGCACTTACCTTGCATAGCCTGAAAAGTCAAATGTCTTCAACGTAGATGTAATTTTGTCATCTGTTCGCTTAAGTGGAGGTGTTGTACGAGTCGCAAAACAGCCTTAATAACTCTCCTATCCTTTGCTTCCTCAGAGTTTTCTGTCATATGTAAGTATAATAAAGGCTAACATGGCACTAAATTTCACTTTCATATACACAAATGTATTCACATGAGGGCTGTGTGAAAACTATATTTCAACTTAAGTTCCTTAAAATATCATTCTCCTGTCTGAACACGAACTATAAATGTTTTCTTAACAAAACTTAACGAAAGGTTACCAAGTTACACTTCTGAAATAAATTAAAGCTAATGTGTTTCCAAGCTACATTCTTATTACACTTATTTCAACAGCTGTAATCATCATTATGTTCACTCTGTTTTTCTTGCATTCGTTCATTTTCAAGGGCACAGAAAATAGATTCAAATTTAGTGTCTTGTACTCACGTGTTCTAACTCATCACAAATGTTTTCTTTCAAACTGAAATTCTTATATAATCTTAAAGATGTAGACTGTTTACTCACTTCTCTATGTAGCACAATATTACCAAAACATTCTCACTCATTCCTTACTCACATATTCATCATAATATATAGATCCTTATACATTAAACATATTCCTCATCAAACATTAATATATCACGTACATGGGGCCATTTGGCACTTCCATTCTCATAAAACTCCATTAATATTTTCCTCAAATAATCTGTCTCCATCAACTACTTCACAGTAACTTACCTTCTTATATTAACTTAAATATTAACTCATTCATACTGATCATTCATTCTTACATCCTCATTCATTCTGCTACATACCTATGTCATTACTGATTTCAACAGCTATTATTTCCTCTCATTGTAGTGCCTTGAAATAACTAACTAGTTGTTCATTCACCTTATAATTTACAATTAACAACCAATGTAACCTGCATAGACCTCATTCCTATATGAATATCTTTTCTCATTCAGTAAGTGTACTCACCTGGGTTTACATTCTCTTCATAATTATGTGTGCAAGTGTAACTGCAGTATATGATTTCCATAAATTAATGTTTATGTTCTTAGGCTATATAACTTAATGTTCGTGTATTCAATACAAATATTTATGATCTCATTTTCATAGCAACTTGCTCATGTTCAAATTAGTTGTCATTATATTATGTTGTTTTAGTGCACAAAGGATTTCAAATGTCTGTGGGGATGCAGCCCTCTCGGCGTGTGAGATAACGGGTATTCTAGGGAGTAACAACCTGGGCGAGGTATGCTTGCTATTCTGAAAGGACCTGAATATAATATCTGCCATTTTCTGTTCAGTTGTTTTAATTCTGTCGACTTGGGATATGAACGCAAAAGAATAAGGTCGTCAACCCGATAGGTTTGTTAATTCCTGTTCTGCTGTCATTTTGTCGTCGTACCTGAGGAAACAAACCGTCTCAGCCGTTGCGCTCTTACAACACCTCACGACCGAAGCACGAGCGCTTAGCTCGGTCGTCGACTGTTTTCCGTCGTCTGCTGTGTTTGGCCGGGTTCATTGACCAGCTCCACTATGTTTACATTCCGGCCGGTTGGCGCCCACGCGTCAGCTGATGGCGCGCCGCAATTGTTATTGCTACTTCGTGGCGGGGAGTGCATAACTGTACCGGGGAACGGCGGCGGATTCCGTGGGGGGTTATGATTTGTCATGCGTGAATTTTGTGTGTTCCACATATTCTGTCGGTGATTGTTGGGATTGTTATTGTTTTGGTGGTAATTATGTCTGTTATATGTCATGTTCCTGTCAAAGTAGCCCGGGTTGAACCTGTTATTCTCACGTCTCCTATTGCTGTTGTTGATGTACTGTCTGTGATTTTCATTTTGCCTGTAGTTACCATTTTGATATGGGTCATAATTATTGTTCTTATCATTATTATTCCACGAATTTCTGCGGTTGTTCCTACTGTCATACACGTTTCCATTTGAATATGTTTCGCGCGCAGGCATCGTATTGTGTCGCGGCGCGGACGGATGGTTCCACCAACCACCGTCACTACGGTTCCTTTGGGGTGGATGCTGATTTTGGTTACTAATATCAGTAAAATTTGCATGGCGAGAATCGCCTCTGTAAACTACGTCCATTTGATCTAAGAAGTTTAATAAAGTCTTAACGTCATTCTCCGGTACTCCTATTAATCTGTCTCGGAATGGAAAGGGTAAGTGGCTCTTTAAAGTGTCAATTATCGCTGGCAAGTCGGCTGGTTTGGACCAGTACAGTGTCTTGTCTAGGTATCTCTCAAAGTATTGTCTTAATGTCTCTTTTTTAGGGTCATAGGTCTCGGGGTTGCACACTTCTCTCCTTAGACTCTGTTGCTCATTCTCGGACGAGAATTCATCCAAGAAGGCTTGTTCGAACTGTTCAAACGTAAGGCACCGCCGTTTCATAACGGCACCCCACTTAGCTGCTCGTCCTCTCATGAGACTGGTGACGTATCTGATTTTATCGACTTCTGACCAACTACGTGGAAAAACACCGTCAAATGATCTAATAAACACAATAGGGTGGACTTTGTGCTTGTCCTCAATGGAAAATGTCTGGAAATGCCCATGTCTTACAAACGTGTCATCGGCCATTACGGTTGGCATAACTGTATTGACGTAGTTTGTGTCACTTGCTACTCTAGGTGTCGTACCGTAGTATTGCTCGTTTGGTGGAAAAGAAAGCTCCACATTGTAATTTTGATTGGAAATAGGTGATTTCACAATAGGTGTTCTGTCTGTGTCATTAGCCATGGTTTTAGCTGTTTTGTCGTATCCTAGCGATGCGTTTGCACCAATCGCCAAACACGGCACAACATTGTCTCGTAATTTTGTCACTTCGTCTTCTATTTGTTTTGTCTCGTCTTTAACATGTGTCTTTGTTTTTGAAAGTATGTCCTGTGTAATTGTTTCAAGTTTTTTTGTCCAGATAGTCGTCACACAATTTACATTCATGTACGATTCTTTCGGCCATGTTGGTGTCGTTGTTTAGTGACGCGAGGTCCGCTCGATCTTCTAATTTTTCTATCTTTTCTTTGAGGTGGGTTTGTTCAAGAACTACCATTGTGAGCTGTTGGGTAATATTTCCCACTTCTTCAGTCAGCTTTTCTTGGGTGGAGCTAGCTGAAGTGTGGGCCTGAGCTAACTCTTCCACACGAGTGTTCACTTCCTGCTGCACATTAACTATTTGAGTTAACTGATTCTCACATCGGGTGATATTGTTTTTTGTTTCATGTGTGAATGTAACCAAAGTTTCTTCCTGTTTAGTGACTCGGTCGGACAATGTCTCAAATCGCTGGCTGAGCTGTTGAGTGGTGTTATTTAATTCTGTCATCTGTTTTGTCGTTCGTTCAAAATTTTCGGTCATAGTACGGTTTAATACGTCAAATTTTTCGTCGCTTTTATCTAGCCTTTGTTTAAAGTCCTGACCAAGTGCGTCCAGTTTTGCGTCAATTTTCTGACTAACGTCTCGCTTCATGTCTGCAAATAACTCTAATAGTCGGTCCAGTTTGTCAGTCTCTTGTGTCCGATTTGTGCCATATTGCTGAATTTATCTCATATTCGGTTCTGACATTGATGTTAACAATGGCGCTGACGGTCTAGTCTCGCGTCCATTCCACATTTCGTCATTTAAAGTCGCCATCTGTGTATTATCACAAATGTTGCGAGTTTGAGGCAAAATCATTGCATTGATCTGTGAACTGGTCCATGGAGGGAAACGCGGACTTTCTTGTTGGTTGAAAGATGAATCTAATTCACTTAACTCATCTGCCGAAACTATCTCTACCTTACCGCGTTCCATTGTAATGGGATGTATAATCGTAAGTCAAAAAGGGAATAATATAAGTCTGATTAATAAAGATTTGACTCAAATTTAGGTTGAAATATTTTCTCGTCAATGTAAATGATTGCTCTATTGCAAACAATGGTTGAGAAAGATGCAGCAGGACGGACAAAATGTTTCGTAACAAATGACTGTTTGGCGGTCAAATTCACGATCTTCATATGCAGCTACAACAATACTATAATTACCACAAACTACAGTAGAGATAGATAATTTTGGAAAAATCTAGAAGAAAACTACATGGTGTGTGGAAAGGGAAAAATGGATTCTGCAGTTGGCTATTGAATGTTTGAATGAAACATAATTGTGTGACTCACCATTAAATTTTCTGTCCTGCAGTGGCTGGTCAATCGCTTCTGCGTAAATCGTATTCGTCAAAATATGGGTTTCCTTAATACATCTCCATCGGATAATCACCAAAAGGTCTCAAAATAACAGTTTTGCATCAATATATGCCATGAAAAGAAAATAGATTGAATTAGTTACAAAAATTCTTTACAATATTGTTGTATAATCATTTGCTGAGGTACAATTGAGTTGGTGTTTTCGATACCCTTTAAACTTCAGGATTTTTGGTTATTCTCTGTTGGGAAAAAATACAAATTAAAGTTTCAAATTTGCTCAAAACCGACACATCCGAAAATTGCGTCCTGACGCGGGAGCCAGTTGTAGTGGTTAATAAAAAAAAAAAAAAAAAATGGAGAAGAGAAGGTTGAAAATGTGGAAGAAATCGTGAATAAAAATGGTTTTTTCAAAATCGTTAATGACCGTGAAAAAAGAGAAAGAAAGAAAGAAATGCAGATCGGACTTCGTTATTCGGAAAAGCTATTGTTGGGGTGGTCCTTGTGGCGTTTTTGAGCAAAAGTTAAACCAATTTCCACTACAAAAATTACTGAAAAGAAACAGAGAATAACAGAATATAACTGACAGGGGGAAGTGGCGTAGATGAGAGATCATCCTTTACCAGGTTAACTTATCTTCTTTCGGGCGGCGTCCAGGTCTTCAAAAATCTCCTTCATTTCTGCGTGAAAAATCTGCTCCGAAATCTTGAAATAGTCCAGGAATCACTAATTTATACCAATTAAAATCATCTTGATACTGTATGCAATTTAATTCACTTTGCTACTTCCATCCTCCGAATTTCTTAACAACTTCCACAATGTCTACACATTACAATCAGATCAAGATTAGCCATTAAGTTTTTACGTCAGCATCAGATCACGCCTGCCTTAAGCCTCGGCTAACAAGAGACAAACAAAAAACGGATAGAAAACAAAAAAAGTGTTACCATTTTAGTATTTTCTCTGCCGTCGAGCGCTCATACTCCTGCGACGGTATATTTTTTTATCTGAGGGAACGAGTGTAGCGCGGCGAAATTCAAAGCCCCGCTACAGTTGACACGTGGAGCTATATTCCCATGTCCATCAAAGGCTCGGCGTTCGGTTCCAAAGGCATGTCTCCAACTGGCGTCTTAAAAACGAGCTATCGCCCACACAAGGAGCATCTATAAATTACTTTCTTGCTGCTCACTATGTTAAGGAAAGGAGTTTTCTGTTATTCTACTACATTGTATAACTAAAAAGGACCCACACATAACTGAACCTGAGTTACCTCTATTCTGTAATTTCTCCTCAATAGATACACGTTAATTTTAGAGTAAATACTGTTTCACGTAAGAACTATGGTTATTACGTCCATACATATAAATTTGTTTTGTTATCGGCACTCCTAACTGAGGTATTGCACTTTGTAATGCTGGAAAACAGTTCATGTAAAATTTAATTGCAAAAAACAAGGTGACCGCTAAAAAAATGGGGAGGTGACCACTCACCATAAGCGGGGAATCCGGTTCTGAGTCCCGGTCCGGCACAAATTTTCATAGTCGTCAATCCGTTCTACAGCTGATGGTTGTCCATATTCGCGAGTGTGAGTACACTTAACCGCTGGTGTTTTGTACATCTGTTAAACCTGAGACAGCAGTTTCATACATGGTGAACCACTCAAACTCCCTTCGAAATTTTAAGAGCAACAACATGGCCATCCGGCACGAAAGCCTCCGTTTCTATTGCAGCAAGTCAAGAGTTCATCACTACATCCCGCCCGTCGCCGGCATTCCAACTTAACGGACCCAGTTATCTTTGTACACTAGAATCTACGGACGTGTTCTCATGTCATGTTGCGTACAGACTCTGTCAAATCACCGTTACAAATACCGTACACGGGTCCTTATCTCATGCTACTACGGAATGAACACAGAGAATGTGGAGTGACATTCTTCTGTTCCATAATCCGTTTGATTGTAATCTGGATAATGTGCCAGTTAACTTACAGTTGGAGCTCAAGCTGGAGCTCACTGATTAACAAGCAAATGACTTGTTGAAAGAGAAGCTCAGAGGAAGAAAACTTCTTCAGTTTTACCGCTGCTTATCTGAAGTTGAGTTTCCGGTACTGAAGAAATTTGCCGCTGCTAAGATACGAGTGTTTGAAACAGCTTTTGTCTGTCAGCAAACATTTTCAAAAATGAAGTATGTGAATTGAGCACACCGAAAGAAATTGGCTGTTGAACATTTGAAAGCAATTCGTTTGATTGGATGCAGCAATACCAAATCAAGCATTGATAATACCTTGAAGAGGAAACGCCAGCTTCAGAAATCTCCCTAACGATTTTTGCTGATTTGTTTGTGAGTTTCGGATATGTACAAACCACAACTGATGTAACTACCTTTCCGCTAACGTCTCATTTATGATAGCTTTTTTAGTAAATAAATATGTTGGTTGCCCTCGTTTTCTAATGATTGCATGCCGCCCGCCCATGACTAACACGAGATGCTGAACTTAGTTTTTCGTCTCTTTTCCCAGAGCTTTCGTTCTGGCTTGCAAGTACTGTACAGAAAGATAACGCTGCCCGCGCTCGTCACTTTGTCAGTTATCCGGCCCGTTGGGAACAAACTTTAGTGATCTCTGAATAAGGCGAAAGATAAAACGGAGTGGATTTCCTGACGATGTGCGTCTACAAGCGATAGGGCAGCATCATCCAGTAAAGAACACGAGGAAGCGATGCGCACAATACTCATACAGCGCACGAAAACACGACATAGGAATTAACATCACATGTAGTACTTCCATTATAGGTCTATCCTTCCTTTGACAAATTTCATACCTCTTACTTTCTGATAATTTAATATTGCTGACACAAACTGCAGGTTGTTCTATTCTTTTTACAAATGACACTTATTTACCCACATAAAAATTTACGGATAACAAGGTAAAATAACAAACATTAACTCCCTAAGTATTCAAGAAACAGTCCAACAATTATTACAATAAAATGCGATATAGAAATTAATTCGATACTGAAATTGTTAAAATCAAAAGAAAACTCTGCTATATTTAGGATTGGATATAAACTATTGCACGACGTACGTCAGCTACCAGACGAGACCGTGTTTTTCGAATGACGAATTTGGAAAAATAGTCTCGTCTTTTAGTAGGGAAATACGCAAACACCCTTACGACAGCAGCGCACAGTATCCTTTGGTACACTAAGTCACTTTAAATTGCCCTCACGCCACAGTATCTAAGCCATCCGCTGGATGGCTAATACAAACCTACCGCACAAAATGTTTACCAAACAGCAATCGTAAAATTACGCAACGACTGTTCAAAGTTTAGATGCGTAAAGGCGCATGGTTCACGTACCCGAACAATCTGAATCAGGCATCTAAAGAAATGAAAAAACGAAGATTCAAATTGTCGCGATACTACTTCATTCAGAAACCATAGGCTGAACTGAACACGCACCGACTGGCTTGGAAACTTTAATTCATGCGCAAAAGAAAATTTGGAAGGATAAAGATGGACCCTTTCGAAAATATCTTGACAAGGTAATCTTTCAATTCCCACTGCACAGAAAACGGGCGTTGCGGTTTTGTTGCACTTTTCTGCAGGCAATGGAGAGCAGCTTTAGTTCAACAGGTAGCTTCTTCATTTGAATAAAGCGAACAGCATTTTTGTCAAGGAATACAATAAGGTATCTTATACCTCCATGATCTTTGTACACAAACTATTGTCATTGGTTTGCTGGTGTGAAATAATACTGCATGGATCCTTAAGACTTGTGATTTTATTACGTCTTATTGTGCCCTATTCTGTGTTTATACACCTATTTTTCTTCGCCACACGGATAAGAAATGCCTTTGTTTATGCCAGTGGCCTATCTACTTTATCAACGGGAAGTGCCATTTCATTTTGGCTCTCCAGTGGCGTATTATGATACATCTACATCTACATCTACATTGATACTCCGCAAGCCACCCAACGGTGTGTGGCGGAGGGCACTTTACGTGCCACTGTCATTACCTCCCTTTCCTGTTCCAGTCGCGTATGGTTCGCGGGAAGAACGACTGTCTGAAAGCCTCCGTGCGCGCTCTAATCTCTCTAATTTTACATTCGTGATCTCCTCGGGAAGTATAAGTAGGGGGAAGCAATATATTCGATACCTCATCCAGAAACGCACCCTCTCGAAACCTGGCGAGCAAGCTACACCGCGATGCAGAGCGCCTCTCTTGCAGAGTCTGCCACTTGAGTTTATTAAACATCTCCGTAACGCTATCACGGTTACCAAATAACCCAGTGACGAAACGCGCCGCTCTTCTTTGGATCTTCTCTATCTCCTCCGTCAACCCGACCTGGTACGGATCCCACACTGATGAGCAATACTCAAGTATAGGTCGAACGAGTGTTTTGTAAGCCACCTCCTTTGTTGATGGACTACATTTTCTAAGCACTCTCCCAATGAATCTCAACCTGGTACCCGCCTTATCAACAATTAGTTTTATATGATCATTCCACTTCAAATCGTTCAGTACGCATACTCCCAGATATTTTACAGAAGTAACTGCTACCAGTGTTTGTTCCGCTATCATATAATCATACAATAAAGGATCCTTCTTTCTATGTATTCGCAATACATTACATTTGTCTATGTTAAGGGTCAGTTGCCACTCCCTGCACCAAGTGCCTATCCGCTGCAGATCTTCCTGTATTTCGCTACAATTTTCTAATGCAGCAACTTCTCTGTATACTACAGCATCATCCGCGAAAAGCCGCATGGAACTTCCGACACTATCTACTAAGTCATTTATATATATTGTGAAAAGCAATGGTCCCATAACACTCCCCTGTGGCACGCCAGAGGTTACTTTAACGTCTGTAGACGTCTCTCCATTGATAACAACATGCTGTGTTCTGTTTGCTAAAAACTCTTCAATCCAGCCACACAGCTGGTCTGATATTCCGTAGGCTCTTACTTTGTTTATCAGGCGACAGTGCGGAACTGTATCGAACGCCTTCCGGAAGTCAAGAAAAATAGCATCTACCTGGGAGCCTGTATCTAATATTTTCTGGGTCTCATGAACAAATAAGGCGAGTTGGGTCTCACACGATCGCTGTTTCCGGAATCCATGTTGATTCCTACATAGTAGATTCTGGGTTTCCAGAAATGACATGATACGCGAGCAAAAAACATGTTCTAAAATTCTACAAGAGATCGACGTAAGAGATATAGGTCTATAGTTTTGCGCATCTGCTCGACGACCCTTCTTGAAGACTGGGACTATCTGTGCTCTTTTCCAATCATTTGGAACCCTCCGTTCCTCTAGAGACTTGCGGTACACGGCTGTTAGAAGGGGGGCAAGTTCTTTCGCGTACTCTGTGTAGAATCGAATTGGTATCCCGTCAGGTCCAGTGGACTTTCCTCTATTGAGTGATTCCAGTTGCTTTTCTATTCCTTGGACACTTATTTCGATGTCAGCCATTTTTTCGTTTGTGCGAGGATTAGAGAAGGAACTGCAGTGCGGTCTTCCTCTGTGAAACAGCTTTGGAAAAAGGTGTTTAGTATTTCAGCTTTACGCGTGTCATCCTCTGTTTCAATGCCATCATCATCCCGTAGTGTCTGGATATGCTGTTTCGAGCCACTTACTGATTTAACGTAAGACCAGAACTTCCTAGGATTTTCTGTCAAGTCGGTACATAGAATTTTACTTTCGAATTCAATGAACGCTTCACGCATAGCCCTCCTTACGCTAACTTTGACATCGTTTAGCTTCTGTTTGTCTGAGAGGTTTTGGCTGCGTTTAAACTTGGAGCTCTCTTTGCTTTCGCAGTAGTTTCCTAACTTTGTTGTTGTACCACGGTGGGTTTTTCCCGTCCCTCACAGTTTTACTCGGCACGTACCTGTCTAAAACGCATTTTACGATTGCCTTGAACTTTTTCCATAAACACTCAACATTGTCAGTGTCGGAACAGAAATTTTCGTTTTGATCTGTTAGGTAGTCTGAAATCTGCCTTCTATTACTCTTGCTAAACAGATAAACCTTCCTCCCTTTTTTTATATTCCTATTAACTTCCATATTCAGGGATGCTGCAACGGCCTTATGATCACTGATTCCCTGTTCTGTACATACAGATTCGAAAAGTTCGGGTCTGTTTGTTATCAGTAGGTCCAATATGTTATCTCCACGAGTCGGTTCTCTGTTTAATTGCTCGAGGTAATTTTCGGATAGTGCACTCAGTATAATGTCACTCGATGCTCTGTCCCTACCACCCGTCCTACACATCTGAGTGTCCCAGTCTATATCTGGTAAATTGAAATCTCCACCTAAGACTATAACATGCTGAGAAAATTTATGTGAAATGTATTCCAAATTTTCTCTCAGTTGTTCTGCCACTAATGCTGCTGAGTCGGGAGGTCGGTAAAAGGAGCCAATTATTAACCTAGTTCGGTTGTTTAGTGTAACCTCCACCCATAATAATTCACAGGAACTATCCACTTCTACTTCACTAGAGGATAACGCGACGCAAGGATTTCAGTGGTTACCATACCATAGGCATGCACATGCAAACAAACGAGAACACTTATTACGTAACTTTAGTTTTTCGAGGTGATCAATAAACTCGAGGTGATCATTAAAACTCCTCGTATCACACGCCGCATTTAAAATGATTCAGTAGAATTGTCAGTGTTTTTTGCACTAGATCGGAAATACTTCCCCTTATTCTCCTTAAAATCTGAAACATCCGATGAAACTGATTAATGCGGGTTCAGGGTAAGAAAACACTCTCTTTTCGTTTCTTTAATTTATTTACATTTTTGCATGTAGTCATCAGATAATGACTTTAGTAAACTTGGTATTACTGCAAGGTTAATACATACCGTATTAGTGTAAGGAGGTTTAATATTATCATATTTCCCCCCAAGGGTTAATACATACTGTTATTTAAATAAATAAGTGTTTGGAAGCAAAATAACTGATGATGGTCGAAGTAGAGAGGATATAAAATGTAGACTGGCAAAGGCAAGGAAAGCGTTTCTGAAGAAGAGAAATTTGTTAACATCGAGTATAGATTTAAGTGTCAGGAAGTCGTTTCTGAAAGTATTTGTATGGAGTGTAGCCATGTATGGAAGTGAAACATGGACGATAAATAGTTTGAACAAGAAGAGAATAGAAGCTTTCGAAATGTGGTGCTACAGAAGAATGCTGAAAAATGGCTCTGAGCACTATGCGACTTAACTTCTGAGGTCATCAGTCGCCTAGAACTTAGAACTAATTAAACCTAACTAACCTAAAGACATCACACACATCCATGCCCTAGGCAGGATTCGAACCTGCGACCGTAGCGGTCACTCGCCTCCAGACTGTAGCGCCTAGAACCGCACGGCCACTCCGGCCGGCGAAGAATGCTGAAGATTAGGTGGGTAGACCACATAACTAATGAGGAGGTACTGAATAGGATTGGTGAGAAGAGGAGTTTGTGGCACAACTTGACTAGAAGAAGGGATCGTTTGGTAGGACATGTTCTGAGGCATCAAGGGATCACCAGTTTAGTATTGGAGTGCAGCGTGGAGGGTAAAAATCGTAGAGGGAGACCAAGAGATGAATACACTAAGCAGATTCAGAAGGATGTAGGCTGCAGTACGTACTGGGAGATGAAGAAGCTTGCACAGGATAGAGTAGCATGGAGAGCTGCACCAAACCAGTCTCAGGACTGAAGACCACAACAACAACAACAACAAGTGTTTTGGTCAAATACGAAATGCATAGTAAAAAAAAAAAAAATGTTCAAATGTGTGTGAAATCTTGTGGGACTTCACTGCTAAGGTCATCAGTCCCTAAGCTTACACACTACTTAACCTAAATTATCCTAAGGACAAACACACACACCCATGCCCGAGGGAGGACTTGAACCTCCGCCGGGACCAGCCGCACAGTCCACGACTGTGGCGCCCTAGACCGCTCGGCTAATTCCGCGCGGCGAAATGCATAGTAAGGTATGATAATGGTTTGTACGCTTATTTGCAAATGTTTGTACACTGCCTGATCAAAAATATCCGGACAGCTATTAGTGTCCACCCTTCGCCTTTATCAAGTGTTGAACACTGCTGGAGACACTTTTAGTGAGGTGTCTGAATCTCTAAGGAGGAATGGCAGTCCATTCTTCCTCAAGAGCCGAGAAGGTAATGATGTTGGAAACTGGGATCTGGAGCGATGAAGATGCCTTAATTAATCCTACTGGTGTTCCTTTGGTTTCGAGTTGTGTCTCTAGAGAAGCCAGTCCGTTTCAGGAATGTTATTGTCAAAAAAACATGCCGCTTTATGACATGATGCATTTTCATGCTGATACAAACAATCATCTTCTCCATATTATCCCCTTACTATACGCAGTACACAATGCTGTAATATTTGTTCATATAATTAAGCATTTAACATCTTCTTAAACGCAATAAGCGTAACCACGAAAAACGCTCCCATACCGCAACACCACTTCTTCCGCATTTCACTGTTGGCACCACACGTGATGACAGGTTACGTACACCAGGCATTTACCCAACTCAGACACTTCCATCGGATTGCCACAGGGTATAGTGTGATTCATACCTCGTTTCGAATAATCCGTTGTCCAATGGTTTCGTTCGTTACACCACTTGAGGCGGCGATTAGCACTGACTACAGAAATACGAGGGTCACTCCAAATGAAATACACTCTGTTTTTGTAAAAATACAGTTTTCATTCTGTATGTGTGAAAGTTTTACAGTGTGTAGATACATCCTTCCCGCTTATTTTCAAACTTAGTTCAACCTGTTCCCGTGAGTGGCACCGTCACAGCATGTCTTCAAGATGGCTGCTACACTTGACGTTCGTCAGAAGCAACGTGCTGTCATAGAATTCCTGTGTTGTGAAAACGAGACAATGGGAAACATCCACAAGAGGTTGAAAAGGGTGTATGGAGATGCTGTTGTCGATTGCAGTACAGTTAGTCGGTGGGTAAGCAGGTTACGTGATGAAAACGGGCACGGCAATATTGAGGATTGTTCTCGCAGCGGCAGGCCTCGTACTGCACACACTCCAGACAATGCGCAGAGAGTTAACGAATTGGTGACTGCTGACAGACACATCACAGTGAACGAATTTTCACGTTACGTTGGGATAGGGCAAGGAAGTGTTTGCAGAATACTGAAAGTGTTGGCGTTAACAAAGGTTTGTGCCAGGTGGGTTCCCAGGATGCTGACAGTGGCTCACAAAGAAACAAGAAAAACGGTATGCAGCGAACTTTTGGTACAGTACGAGAATGGTGGAGATGTATTTCTTGGAAGAATTGTGACAGGTGATGAAACACGGCTCCATTATTTTTCACCAGAGACGAAAAGGGAATCAATGGAGTGGCATCATGCAAATTCACCCAAGAAAAAAAATTCAAAACCACACCTTCTGCTGGAAAGATTATGGCTATGGTGTTTTTCGATTCCGAAGGACTCTTGCTCGTGGACATCATGCCAAGTGGAACCACCATAAATTCTGATGCATGTGTGACGACACTGAAGAAACTTCAAGCTCGACTGAGTCGTGTTCGACCACATCGTCAAAAACAGGATGTTTTGCCGTTGCACGACAATGCACGGCCACATGTCAGTCAAAAAACCATGGAAGCGATCACAAAACTCGGATGGACAACACTGGAACACCCGCCTTACACTCCTGACCTGGCTCCGTGTGACTATCATCTCTTTGGGAAACTGAAAGACTCTCTTCGTGGAACAAGGTTTGAAGATGATGACTCCCGTGTGCATGCTGCCGTGCGGATATACAGGCGCTGGTTCCAAGATGGCGTAAGGCAGTTGAGAGAGATGGAAATTATGCGGAGAAATGAAAATATTGTTCCTAAAGTATGTATCTACACACTGTAAAACTTTCAAATATGTGGAATAAAAGATGGATTTAATAAAAATAGTGTGCATATCTTTTGGAGTGACCCTCGTATGTGATGGTTACGAGGAGCAGCTCGACGATTTACTGCATTCTTATTGACTTCCGATGCACAGTCCTTGTGTCAAATAGCAGTTTGGTACTCGCGAGTGATTTCCTCCGCTAATTTCACGCTATTTTTTACAGCCACCCTGGCACTACTTGGTGATCCCCCGTCCGTCTGTACATGAGGTCTACCTGGCCTTGATTTAGCTGTGGTTGTTCCTTTGCGTTTCCGCTTCACAATCATATCCTGATGTATTTGTTACTCAGTTGGCATGCAGTGACTAGTCCAAGACCTAAGTCACTGAGCTTTCCTGACCGACCTATTTTGCTATTACTGCTGCTCCACCGATAATAATTCCAGCCTCCTTTTGTGCTGGCGGGTCAGTCTGTCGTGACATCTAGAGGTCAATTCCCCATTACGTAGGGGCGTGCGGATACCTCCAGCTAATTTTCTTGCTTCTTTAATTGTCTACAAAAGAATCTAAATCTTTCAACAGCTTTTCCTGTCAAGTAAAGGTTATAATTTTGATCTAAATGTATCCGCAGTGCGTGCTCTTATGGGTCCTTGGAAGTCTATCACATTCAAATACTGATACATACACTGTTGTCATTTTTTAAAAATTGTTCTCTACATGTTTTTATTTATCGTATGGGGGAGACAAATGCTGCTATACAACATCTGAATGTCCATTATCGTTCCTTCATACGCTGGAAGAGGACGGTCAGCAACGATATGGTGGATTGACTGTAAGGAGACACCACAGTCGCAGTTTGCAGAAAGATCCCATTCACGCTCGTGCATTAGGTAACTAGATCTGCCTTGTGCGATTCGAATCTGGTTCATGATCCTGCACTGATATCTGGGAAGATTTAATCATCAGTTAAAACAGGCAAGAGTTGTACCTTTGCAGAAGGAAGGTAATGCAGAAGACATAGAAAATTACCGGCCCATTTCCCTGCTGTCAGCATTCTCAAAAATAATGCAAGCAATTATGAAACACAGATTAATGAATTACCTGAATAAATACAATCTTCTAAGCGAATCACAGTTTTTTTCCGAAGTGGCAAAAATACGGAGTCAGCCATAGTAGAATTCACAAAAGTTGTACTTGATGCTCTTGATAAAAATGGCTGTGTCACGGGCATATTTTTGGATCTTTCTAAGGCGTTTGATACAGTCGACCACAAGATTCTATTAAATAAATTAGAAGCATTAGGAATAAGAGGGCTAGCTATCGACTGGTTTCGATCATACCTAACAGATAGGGCACAAAGAGTAGAGATAACACATACTTCAAATAGATCTAAATATTTAGTAAAACACTTATCAGAGCCAAAACACATTAATATAGGCATTCTGCAAGGTAGCATATTAGGACCAATACTGTTCCTGATATACATCAATGACTTTCCCAGTAGTGTTACTCATTGTGAAAAGATCCTCTTCACTGATGACAGCAACATTAGTCACTGAGAAAACAACAGAACTCCTTGGGAGGAAGCAAATGAAACTCTCAAGGAAGTTTATGATTGGTCAATAAGTAATAAATTGACATTGAACATAAAGAAAACTAAGCCATGAATTTCACTTTGAAGAGGAAAAATGACAATGTTAAACTAAATGTAGATGGCACCTCTATAGACTGTGTAACAAATGCAAAATTTCTAGGAATGAATATGATTCTCAGTTGAAGTGGTGTGAACACACAAAGGTACTTGCAAACAGAATGTCATCCGCCTGTTATGCCCTTACAATCCTATCATCAGTATGTAACATGGAGTGTCTTTTAGTTACGTATTATTCATATGTACACTCAATTCTTAGCTATGGAATTATTTTTTGGGGAACACATGCAAAATACACTCCTGGAAATTGAAATAAGAACACCGTGAATTCATTGTCCCAGGAAGGGGAAACTTTATTGACACATTCCTGGGGTCAGATACATCACATGATCACACTGACAGAACCACAGGCACATAGACACAGGCAACAGAGCATGCACAATGTCGGCACTAGTACAGTGTATATCCACCTTTCGCAGCAATGCAGGCTGCTATTCTCCCATGGAGACGATCGTAGAGATGCTGGATGTAGTCCTGTGGAACGGCTTGCCATGCCATTTCCACCTGGCGCCTCAGTTGGACCAGCGTTCGTGCTGGACGTGCAGACCGCGTGAGACGACGCTTCATCCAGTCCCAAACATGCTCAATGGGGGACAGATCCGGAGATCTTGCTGGCCAGGGTAGTTGACTTACACCTTCTAGAGCACGTTGGGTGGCACGGGATACATGCGGACGTGCATTGTCCTGTTGGAACAGCAAGTTCCCTTGCCGGTCTAGGAATGGTAGAACGATGGGTTCGATGACGGTTTGGATGTACCGTGCACTATTCAGTGTCCCCTCGACGATCACCAGTGGTGTACGGCCAGTGTAGGAGATCGCTCCCCACACCATGATGCCGGGTGTTGGCCCTGTGTGCCTCGGCCGTATGCAGTCCTGATTGTGGCGCTCACCTGCACGGCGCCAAACACGCATACGACCATCATTAGCACCAAGGCAGAAGCGACTCTCATCGCTGAAGACGACACGTCTCCATTCGTCCCTCCATTCACGCCTGTCGCGACACCACTGGAGGCGGGCTGCACGATGTTGGGGCGTGAGCGGAAGACGGCCTAACGGTGTGCGGGACCGTAGCCCAGCTTCATGGAGACGGTTGCGAATGGTCCTCGCCGATACCCCAGGAGCAACAGTGTCCCTAATTTGCTGGGAAGTGGCGGTGCGGTCCCCTACGGCACTGCGTAGGATCCTACGGTCTTGGCGTGCATCCGTGCGTTGCTGCGGTCCGGTCCCAGGTCGACGGGCACGTGCACCTTCCGCCGACCACTGGCGACAACATCGATGTACTGTGGAGACCTCACGCCCCACGTGTTGAGCAATTCGGTGGTACGTCCACCCGGCCTCCCGCATGCCCACTATACGCCCTCGCTCAAAGTCCGTCAACTGCACATACGGTTCACGTCCACGCTGTCGCGGCATGCTACCAGTGTTAAAGACTGCGATGGAGCTCCGTATGCCACGGCAAACTGGCTGACACTGACGGCGGCGGTGCACAAATGCTGCGCAGCTAGCGCCATTCGACGGCCAACACCGCGGCTCCTGGTGTGTCCGCTGTGCCGTGCGTGTGGTCATTGCTTGTACAGCCCTCTCGCAGTGTCCGGAGCAAGTATGGTGGGTCTGACACACCGGTGTCAATGTGTTCTTTTTCCATTTCCAGGAGTGTATATTGACACAATTTTCAAACTCCAGAAAAGTGCCATAAGAATAATAACCAAAAATACTAGTCGAGCTCACTGTAAAGATTTGTTCAGAACACTGGGGGTTTTAACTGCTCCTTGTGAATACATTTACCAGTCAGCTGTACACATCAAAAATAAGATTGGTAATTACTGCACAAACAACTCTGTCCATGACCATGCAACAAGAGATAGACCCAACTTATATTTACCAAGAAAAAATAAACATACAACTCAAAACAACATTTTATACCAAGTAATAAAACTGTAAATAAATTACTAAAAGACATTAAAAAATTTGCCAAAATACACTTATTTAAAAAGGCAGCTAAAAAGTACCTGTTATGCAATACATTTTATACATTGAAGGATTACTTAGCTAAAACAGAGTAGGGGGTTTGATAAAAAATGTTATACAAATAAATAATAATAATAATGATTATAAAATATCCAGCATTCCACATAACACCTTCACTTTATGTTTTTTCCTTCTTTTTTTCCTTTCTAGAAATAATTAGCCCCAAGCTATGCATAGCACAATACTAACACCCCTTCCTCTTTCTGAGCTCAACATCTCACTCATTATGGAGGGATGCTGACTCAGTTTTTTTGGATAGCAAATGGTAAATTGCGATACAGAAAATGGCCCAGAGATCACCAGTGTGCGTGTGTGTGTGTGTAGTGAGTGAAGTGATATGAAACACTGTGTGTATAGTGTGTGCAGGAAATGATAGTGAGATATGAGTGAACAATGTGGCATTACATTATTTAGTAAGTTATTTGTAAAAAGAGTATTGTATACAAGGAGTAAATCTATTGATTGTAGCAAACTAGAAGTCTGTAAATATATGTGTATACGAATTAGTTTATTTTAAATTGAACTAAATTTGTAAATACTTTGACACGTCTTATGTCCTTGTATAGAAAAAAATGGCTCTGAGCACTATGGGACTCAACTGCTGGGGTCATAAGTCCCCTAGAACTTAGAACTACTTAAACCTAACTAACCTAAGGACATCACACACATCCATGCCCGAGGCAGGATTCGAACCTGCGACCGTAGCGGTCGTGCGGTTCCAGACTGTAGCGCCTTTAACCGCTCGGCCACTCCGGCCGGCCTTGTATAGAAGGTTGTATACATGGAAGAAGCCCGGAGATACTGACAGATTTCACAGAGATTATGTAATGGTAAGACAGAGATTTAGGAACCAGGTTTTAAATTGTAAAACATTTCCAGGGGCGGATGTGGACTCTGAACACAATCTATTGGTTATGAACTGTAGATTAAAACTGAAAAAACTGCAAAAAGGTGGGAATTTAAGGAGATGGGACCTGGATAAACTGACTAAACGAGAGGTTGTACAGAGTTTCAGGGAGAGCATAAGGGAACAATTGACAGGAATGGGGGAAAGAAATACAGTAGAAGAAGAATGGGGAGGTTTGAGAGATGAAGTAGTGAAGGCAGCAGAGGATCTAGTAGGTAAAAAGACGAGGGCTAGTAGAAATCCTTGGGCAACATCAGAAATACTGAATTTAATTGATGAAAGGAGAAAATATAAAAATGCTGTATATGAAGCAGGCAAAAAGGGAATGCAAACGTCTCAAAAATGAGATCGACAGGAAGTGCAAAATGGCTAAGCAGGGATGGCTAGAGGACAAATGTAAGGATGTAGAGGCTTATCTCACTAGGGGTAAGATAGGTACTGCCTACAGGAAAATTAAAGAGACCTTTGGAGAAAAGAGAACCACTTGAATGAGTATTAAGAGCACAGATGGAAACCCTGTTCTAAGCAAAGAAGGGAAAGTAGAAAGGTGGGAGGAGTATATAGAGGGTCTATACAAGGGCGATGTACTTGAGGATAGTATTATGGAAATGGAAGAGGATGTAGATGAAGATGAAATGCGAGATACGATACTGCGTGAAGAGTTTGGCAGAGCACTGAAAGACCTGAGAAGAAACAAGGCCCCCGGAGTAGACAACATTCCATTAGAACTACTAACGACCTTGGGAGAGCCAGCCCTGACAAAACTCTACCATCTGGTGAGTAAGGTGTATGAGACAGGCGAAATACCCTCAGACTTCAAGAAGAATATAATAATTCCAATCCCAAAGAAAGCAGGTGCTGATAGATGTGAAAAATACCGAACAATCAGTTTAATAAGTCACAGCTGCAAAATACTAACGCGAATTCTTTACGGACGAATGGAAAACTGGTAGAAGCCGACCTCGGGGAAGATCAGTTTGGATTCCGTAGAAGTATTGGAACACGTGAGGCAATACTGACCCTACGACTTATCTTAGAATCTAGATTAAGGAAAGGCAAACCTACGTTTCTAGCATTTGTAGACTTAGAGAAAGCTTTTGACAATGTTGACTGCAATACTCTCTTTCAAATTCTGAAGTTGGCAGGGGTAAAATACAGGGAGCGGAAGGCTATTTACAATTTGTACAGAAACCAGATGGCAGTTATAAGAGTCGAGGGGCATGAAAGGGAAGCAGTGGTTGGGAAGGGAGTGAGACAGGGTTGTTGCCTGTCCCTGATGTTATTCAATCTGTATATTGAGCAAGCGGTGAAGGAAACAAAAGACAAATTTGGAGTAGGTATTAAAATCCATGGAGAAGAAATAAAAACTTTGAGGTTCGCCGATGACATTGTAATTCTGTCAGAGACAGCAAAGGACTTGGAAGAGCAGTTGAACGGAATGGACAGTGTCTTGAAGGAAATTTTTAAGATGAACATCAACAAAAGCAAAACTAGGATAATGGAATGTAGTCGAATTAAGTCGGGTGATGCTGAGGGAATTAGATTAGGAAATGAGACAGTTAAAGTAGTAAAGGAGTTTTGCTATTTGGGGAGCAAAATAACTGATGATGGTCGAAGTAGAGAGGATATAAAATGTAGGTTGCCAATGGCAAGAAAAGCGTTTCTGAAGAAGAGAAATTTGTTAACATCGAGTATAGATTTAAGTGTCAGGCAGTATTCTGAAAGTATTTTTATGGAGCGTAGCCATGTATGGAAGTGAAACATGGACGGTAACTAGTTTGGACAAGAAGAGAATAGAAGCATTCGAAATGTGGTGCTACAGAAGAATGCTGAAGATTTGATGGGTAGATCACATAACTAATGAGGAGATATTGAATAGGATTGGGGAGAAGAGAAGTTTGTGGCACAACTTGACTAAAAGAAGGGATCGGTTGGTAGGACATGTTCTGAGGCATCAAGGGATCACCAGTTTAGTATTGGAGGGCACCGTGGAGGGTAAAAATCGTAGAGGGAGACCAAGAGATGAATACACTTAACAGATTCAGAAGGATGTAGGTTGCAGTAGGTACTGGGAGATGAAGAAGCTTGCACAGGATAGAGCAGCATGGAGAGCTGCATCACACCAGTCTGAGGACTGAAGACCACAATAACAACATTTCCTTGTAAAAAGAGATCTACGTATGAATAAAGCTACTACTACTACTACTACTACTACTACTACCACTACTACTGTATCCGCATGGAAGCGTTCTTGACTAGATGTTTATTGACTACAGCTGACTGCTCCTGCTGGATTTTCCATGAAAGGGTGACACTGAACGAGGACCCAACAACAAGGATTTTTGCTGTGCGCCAAGACCTTTCCTTGATTTCAAGCCTGGTGTTCTGCTTGTGCAATATCTCGATGAATGGGTAACTAAGGATTCTTTTGAATGTTGTTCCATATCATCAGAAGAGGTTCTGATGCCTCACAGCTGAAGGTGGGATATTGCTGAGAACAGGAAGCCGCAAGGACTTTGTACTCCGAATACATCCCATAATTACTCGCATTGCCTGACTGAGTTGCACGTCCATCATCTTAGTGTGAGCAATATCGTTTCACGTCAAACAGCAGTTTTCAGCAACAGATATGGTAGGGCTAAGGCTGTGAATCTTAAAAAATGAGCATTAACTCCCCCTGAGGTACCACCAAATTTTTGAGGAATGTTGTTCTCGTTTTGCCTTTAGTAACTACATTTGAAAGATGCTGATTTGAAGTTAGAATTCCGTCTAGTGCTATTCCTAGTCATTTTGATGCACTGCAGTGTGACAAGATTTGGCTTCTGAATTTGACTTCCGATTTGTAATTTGCCTGACTATTGCGTAGGTGAAATGCAGATGTAACTGTTTTCTGTGGATTTAGGTGGAGGAACCATTTCTTGAAGTATACATCCAAGACTTCCACATCAATACCTAGTGGGGTAGCCGAGCGGTCTGGGGCGCCTTGCACTGTTCGCACGGTTCTCCTCGTCGGAGGTTCGAGTCCTCCCTCGGGCATGGGCGTGTATGTTGTCCTTAGCGTAAGTTAGTTTAAGTTAGATTAAGTAGTGTGTAAGCCTAGGGACCGATGACCTCAGCAGTTTGGTCCCATGGAAATTACCACAAATTTCCAATGCCACATCAATGGATAAAGAGGTTTCAGCATAAGAAAAGTTGTAACTCTAGGTACACCAGACACTGATGCTAGGAAAGCAACAGTGATAAGATAGGACCGAACTGTCTGAAAAGACCTCTAGGTCAAATGACGTACAAGAAGTTGGAAGGTCCTTTCCAGGACGCACAAGTTGGTAGAATTGTACCATCTTTGCGCATTTGTCAACTTATTGTCTAAAATCGAGTGAAATATGAATATCTTTCCAGGCTCTCAGAGAAATATGCAGTCAACGTCATCGTGTTCCAAGAAACTGATACAAAAATGGTTCACATGGCTCTGAGCACTATGGGACTTAACATCTGTGGTCATCAGTCCCCTAGAACTTAGAACTACCTAAACCTAACTAACCTAAGGACATCACACACATCCATGCCCGAGGCAGGATTCGAACCTGCGACCGTAGCAGTCTAGCGGTTCCGGACTGAGCGCCTAGAACCGCTAGACTACCGCGGCCGGCCGGGCTTCATACATCAGATAAAAAAAAACCGTATATCTTCTTGGTAACCGTGTTCCTAATTTATGTTTGCATTTTCAGCTGTTTAGAATGTTTGGCTTATTGTTGATAGTCGAAAAGTTTATACGTCTTTTCGAACAATCGGTGAATTTTGACTCTCGCAAAGCATTTGCATTAAATTTTGCTTGAAAAATGGAGTAAAGTGTAGCACCGTATTCGAAATACTAACTGCGGCTTTTGACGAATTTATTATGAGTAAGACAAGAGTTTACGGGTGGTGTAAACGTTTCAAAGAGGGTAAAGCAGACGTTGAAGACGATGGCCGCCCTTGACGCCCTATCACATCAACCACAATGTCAAAGAAGTAAAGAAAATGGTTCTGAAAAATCGCCAAATCACCGTCAGAGAAGTTGCTGACTTATCCACTGGCTCATGCCATGCAATTTTTTCGGATGTTTTGGTCATGAAATGTGTAGCAGCAAAGTTTGTTCCGAAACTGTCGAATTTCGACCAAAAAAGACGATGCGTAGACATCGCTGAGGAATTGCTGAATGAAGTCTACAACGATCCCAATCGTCCCAATGGGACCGAAAAAAAAATCGACGAGTTCGATTATATGTGAAGGTTCTACTCACAGTTTCCTTCGATTACTATGGGATAGTGCATCACGAGTTGCTGTCTTATGGTCATGCGATCAATAAGGAATACTACTTCGGAATTATGCGCCGTTTGCGTGAAGCAGTACGAAGGAAATGAAAGTAACTGTGGCAAGACCACTCCACGGAAATAGCTTCACCATAATACTCCCGCTCATACCTCAATGCTTGTTCGTGATTTTTTTTGTGAAAAAACAAAACCGTTATGTTGCCTCAGCCACGTCGCCGAAGCGGCGTCAACTTAAAAGACTAGCACCAGGCTACCCGACGGTAGGCCCTAGCCACATGATATTTCATTTCAGCAACTGTGTTAGCCGAAAATGGCCCCCTGCGACATCTTTCTAATCCAGAGGCTGAAGAGAATCACGAAAAGACGTCGTTTTGCCACAATTGATGACATAAAAATAGAACTGCTGAAGGAGCTGAACGCCATAACGAAAAGTGAGTTCCAGAAATGTTTCCAAGATTGGAAAAAGAGTTGGTACAAGTGTATTTTATCTGAGGGGAATTATTTTGAAGGGACAAATTTGATGTTGATAGTAGATAAAGATTCATTATGAAAAACAAAAATCCGCCTCAATTTTTGATCGCACCTCGTACTCCAAGAATCGTATAACAATTTGCTAGCTACTCTCGATAATTGTGTAATATTAAGCGAAGCGGAATGTAGTGTGAGGAGGGCTATGCGAGAGGCGTCCAATGAATTCGAAAGTAGAGTTCTATGTACTGACTTGGCAGAAAATCGTAAGAAATTTTGGTCTTATGTCAAAGCGGTAGGTGGATCAAAACAAAATGTCCAGACACTCTGTGACCAAAATGGTACTGAAACAGAGGATGACAGATTAAAGGCCGAAATACGAAATGTCTTTTACCAAAGCTGTTTCACAGAGGAAGACTGCACTGTAGTTCCTTCTCTAGATTGTCGCACAGATGACAAAATGGCAGATATAGAAATAGACGACAGAGGAATAGAGAAACAATTAATATCGCTCAGAAGAGGAAAGGCCGCTGGACTTGATGGGATACCAGTTCGATTTTACACAGAGTACGCGAAGGAACTTGCCTCCCTTCTTGCAGCGGTGTACCGTAGGTCTCTAGCAGAGCGTAGCGTTCCAAAGGATTGGAAAAGGGCACAGGTCATCCCCGTTTTCAAGAAGGGACGTTGAACAGATGTGCAGAACTATAGACCTATATCTCTAACGTCGATCAGTTGTAGAATTTTGGAACACGTATTATGTTCGAGTATAATGACTTTTCTGGAGACTAGAAATCTACTCTGTAGGAATCAGCATGGGTTTCGAAAAAGACGATCGTGTGAAACCCAGCTCGCGCTAGTCGTCCACGAGACTCAGAGGGCCATAGACACGGGTTCCCAGGTAGATGCCGTGTTTCTTGACTTCCGCAAGGCGTTCGATACAGTTCCCCACAGTCAAAAATGGTTCAAATGGCTCTGAGCACTATGGGACTTACCAGCTATGGTCATCAGTCCCCTAGAACTTAGAACTACTTACACCTAACTAACCTAAGGACATCACACAACACCCAGTCATCACGAGGCAGAGAAAATCCCTGACCCCGCCGGGAATCGAACCCGGGAACCCGGGCGTGGGAAGCGAGAACGCTACCGCACGACCACGAGCTGCGGACTCCCCACAGTCGTTTAATGGACAAAGTGAGAGCATATGGACTATCACAACAACTGTGTGATTGGATTGAAGAGTTCCTAGATAACAGAACGCAGCTTGTCATTCTCAATGGAGAGAAGTCTTCCGAAGTAAGTGATTTCAGGTGTGCCGCAGGGGAGTGTCGTAGGACCGTTGCTATTCACAATATACATAAATGACCTTGTGGATAACATCGGAAGTTCACTGAGGCTTTTTGCGGATGATGCTGTGGTATATCGACAGGTTGTAACAATGGAAAATTCTACTGAAATGCAGGGTGATCTGCAGCGAATTGACGCATGGTGCAGGGAATGGCAATTGAATCTCAATGTAGACAAGTGTAATGTGCTGCGAATACATTAAATTCTTTATTAGCAAAGCATTATAATTATACAAAGTTAACCCACTTCCTTATTTCATTAGTGGGTCATAATACTTATACATTTATACTTAGTTCGCAGATAGTTTCAGTTTTTAAGTGAGCTGCAGTTGATTTTAACAAACAATGGGCATTTAATTTCTAATATCTACAGCTTATATCTAATTCTTATAACTAATTCCTATATTCTGCAGCGTCCCATGTGTGCCAGTGAAAGATATAAACCTACTTTTAAATTGCCTTGCTCTTCGAGCTAATCCCAAAGAGCGTGCCCCTGGCACTGGGCAGGCCTCGATGTTAATTCGCTGCAGTTCCTAACGTAGTTTCCTAAAACTAAGCCCTACAAACTAACTTATCCTACGTCATTTCGGGTGTGTGTCACAATCGGTGGTGTTGATCCCTACGCCTCCTAAGAATGCGCGTGGCGGATTCCAACTAAGATGAAAAGTCGGCCAGTCCACGCACAGGCGGCATGGGAATAGGGCTTTTGGACGCAATCAGTGGTTGTTGTCTTGGTTATTTAGTGTATCCCTCTTAAGTATTCAGTTAAAACTTTTCGCGATACCACGTTAGCCAATGTGTTTAAGGTCTGAAAAGTTTCCTCTTGTCTAAGTAGATGATATGTGTCATAGTTTGCTAGTCTGTCTCGTGTTCGCAACATCATTGAAGAGGGGGCATTCGTAAACTACATGTTCGGGTGTACCCTCCGGATCGCCACAGTCACACGCTGGTGTAGCCCTCTTCCCAAATCGAATACATAGAAAGAAATATCCCTTATCATTTAGCTACAATATAGCAGGTCAGCAACTGGAAGCAGTTACGCCATACACCGTCAGGTGGCTTGCGGAGTATGGGTGTAGATGTAGAATAACTGTGCTTATTTCTTGCGTTCTCTTTAGGGAAAGAACGAAGTAGGAGAATGTCCGGCACAGCCACGGAGCAGCTTTTACGACTTCGGAGGTGGTAGAGTTGTGCCGCACGGTGCAGAAGAAGCGGGCACTCCCAGCTGCCG
Organism: Schistocerca serialis cubense; assembly: GCF_023864345.2. Classification (NCBI taxonomy): domain Eukaryota; kingdom Metazoa; phylum Arthropoda; class Insecta; order Orthoptera; family Acrididae; genus Schistocerca; species Schistocerca serialis. The sequence continues at coordinate 234,043,266 of NC_064642.1, forward strand.
GAGCCGCCGCCGGCGCCCCTGGCGGCCGAGGCCGCAACAGCGAGCGCGCCTCGCCGGCACAGTAGGCAGTAAGCTATCGGCAGTGTACGCGCGGCGTGGCTCATCAGCGCGCTCCGACGTGACGCGACGTGACGGCTATGCGCGGGAATGCTGGACGGCGACCACCGCGCAGCTGACGGCGGCGGCAGACGCGAAACTGAAGGCGATGGCGGAGACGTGGCTTCGGCCGCCAGCTCGGAGGCCGCAGGGACGGCGGCTGCCGCTCGGACAGAGGCAGCCGTCGAAGATGTCAGCGACAGCGACAGTGACAGCTTCAGCTGGACCAGCTCCGTGGCCGGCGAGAGCCTGGCGGACGATGCGGTGCCAGCGAACGCGCTCGCGGCGGTGGGGGTGGACCAGGGGGGCGTGGTCCCGTTCGGGCTGGCAGACCCGCGCCGCCACCTGAGTCCCGGCCCCACCTTCGGCAACGTTGCCGTCGCCAACTCTACCGACGTCCAGTTCGGTAACAAGACGTTCTTCAACGGGCCCGTCACTATCAAACAGGTGGTATACGCCAAGGATGTGGAGGGCGCCGCTGCCACGGCCGTGCCCGCCGCCGGCACGGGCGCTAGCGTCGCGCACGTCGACCCCGCCGCCCCCGACAAGACCGCCGTCGTCGCCGAGGGAGTCCGCCTCAAGGTGCTGCAGCCCATCGTCGCCAACGGCAAGGCGGCGCGCGCCAACGGTGAGTTCCGAGCCACTCTACTGCACACTACAGCGCGGTGGCTGATGGGTCGTGCTGAACCGTTAGAAACCCGGGCCGGCCGAAGTGGCCGTGCGGTTAAAGGCGCTGCAGTCTGGAACCGCAAGACCGCTACGGTCGCAGGTTCGAATCCTGCTTCGGGCATGGTTGTTTGTGATGTCCTTAGGTTAGTTAGGTTTAACTAGTTCTAAGTTCTAGGGGACTAATGACCTCAGCAGTTGAGTCCCATAGTGCTCAGAGCCATTTGAACCGTTAGAAACCCAATACCACCGACCGGGACTCACTCTTTCCTGGTCCAGTCAACCTCGAAAACTGACATTCTGAGCCTGTGGCTGTGTACAAAATACAGGCTGATTTTTGCAGAGAAGATAATAGTAACCACCACAGTTTATACCGCTACTTATTTTTATAAATAACGTCGTCACCGGTTTCGAACCTACCGGTTCATCATCAGACAACTTGTTCACATTAAGATACATTCTTGTCACTTTGCATCAGACTTTTTATCGCCCCATATGATGAAATTTCCTTGGGGTGGTGGTGCCCTACAACAAAAACATGATGTGAGACAATGTCTATTTAACTGTGACTGTGCCTCATAACGGTTTTAAACGATGTAAACAAATCGTTGTGAGCACACTCATAGTCAAACAGACATTGCCTCACATCATGTTTGGTTGTAGGGCACGACCATCGCAAGGAATTTTGATCATATGGTTTAATAAAAAGTGAAAACTAATTTAAAGTAACAAGAATGTATTTTAACGTGAACAAGCCGTCTGATGATGAACCGGTAGGTTCGAAACCGGTAACGACGCTAGCCATATAAGTAAACAGTGTTATAAAAGGTGTCTGGTCGCTGGTATCTTCATTTCAAGAATCAACCTGTATATTAACTAAACGTTGTACACAGTGTCCCAGTACGAATGGCTAACATTTAGGGTCATGACAGGAATGATCATTCCAAGCAAATACGTGTAGTAAACACTGTCTCAAAATGTATATCCTTAGAATTGCGACCACCTTCTTCTTCTTCTTCGATACTGTCAAACAAATCTCTTCTGCTCTAGCTTTCCTTATTTTAGGATGGGAGGAGGGACTATGGACCCAAACAAGAAAAAAATGCCCAGTAAACATGGGATCTAAAATGCAAGCCTCAAAAGTTACGAGCATGTTCAGTAGAAGAGATGTGTATCATAGTAGCGAAGATGAATAAGTGCTGTGCCTCTTAGGACTCAAGGTTACCGGACATTTTTTCCTTGTTTTCGTCCATACTACCCCCTCCAAAAACGTGGAACGCAAAGAGCTTGTAGCAGAAGGGATTTATTGCACAGTATCGAAGATGAAGAAGTGCTCATAGCTCTGAAGTTATGCGTTGTAGAGCCCATGTGTACTAGACTTCTTTTGCTTCGAATGATCGTAACTGACCATTCTTCCTGGGACACTCAGTATAAAGTGTCTGTTAGAGGTAATAACAATTTCGGGTGACTCAGTGCCCAGGTGCAAGTCCTTCTATTGGACGCCATTGCCGAACCACGTGCTGTTTCTGGCGACTCCTCACATCGTTGAGAGGGGAAGGCTAGGTAAAAACTTAGGTCACACGCAGAGTTAACGACCGTTCAAATGTTATGATTAATTGACTTCGAAATCACTTCATCTATTGACACCTCACTGCATCGTCTGCTAGCTAAACCCGTTAGCGACTGGAAACTATTTATTAGCAGTCAACATTACGATTAGTATTCATTCAGTTACTCCCATCAGCCACCTACCCGAGACGCTTCTTAAGCCAGTTTTACACTATCGACTTTCTCGTCTGAATCGACTGCTCGTAGCAAGTGTGTCTACTGCAGCGCCTCTGACGTAATATTCCTGTACTGAGTGTCTGCTATCACGAGTGATCTTTGCATACACGTCGGCGCCAAAATCGCGTGTCTTGAGAGTGAAGTTTGCTGCGCAGTTCGCGTCTGAATGGTGAAAAGTGAAGTTATGGGAGACTGTCCTTCTTACAAAAAGACGTATTAAGGAACAAACAATAATAATAGACTTTATTAATGGTGGCAGCAAAATTCATAGTGGATGCTCCTGACAAACATTGTATGGCCAATTCTCTGCGATTCGGAGACCTGAAAGAATAGGGAAAGTGTTGTCGAAGCATTTCAAAGCATCGTCATTTATGTTCCCAAGAAAATAAACACATACAAAGGCAATTAAACAAAGTTAAAAAGACAATATATATCTCGATTTTACTTTATCCTTTGTGTCTTGCTTTCTTTCTAAGTGCAAATTAAGCTCCAGAACTATTTTTTTCCTTCGATAGAGCTGACCATTTCCCTGCTGACACAATTTTCATTAAAATGTTTTTGTACGTTTGCTTCTGATTTATCCACACTGTAGACATTTTCCTTGCTCAAGTAATGTAAAAAGTAAGTAACTATTCGCTTTAACATATTTGGTCTCTTGTGGGAGAACACTCGTAGAACAAATAATCAATCGTCATGCAACTTTTTGATACGCACCACGAATGCAAAGTAACAATAAAATAATAAAAGATGACACAAAACCCAATAACATCACGCGGGTGGGCACGGCGGGAACTGATTATAGCTTCCGATGTTAGCAGACGCAGTAACGCTCGTTCAACTTGGTCCTCGGTCACAGTACAGTTACTCCGACAGTTGCAACGTCACTAGAAACATGGCTTATTTTTACATATGAGATATTTTGTTTTACTCTAGCGCGTATAATATGCCGAGGCACGCTAAAATATTGTGAGTCTTCGTGCTTTTGCTAATGACTTTTATCACGTGTTCATGGTTTGATTCTTATGGGCAGTCGCTTTCTCCTCCCGTTAATCGTGTTCACTGCGTCCGCGTCTTGCTGGGTTAGATTTTGATGGTGTTGCCTCTCGAAATCTAGGTTGTGGTGACAGACCGATCATTAGCGGAGCTAGAGGTCTAGGATAGGTTGGAAGGTGACTGATTGTGATTTGGCGAAGCCAGTGATTGTAAACCAGAATTGGCGATCGTCAATATGCTTTTCCAACAGATTAATTTCTAGCGTAGCACGAGGCCTGCTTTCGCCACTGGTAAGATTTACTCCACGTTTAACCATCGTCGTTATGAAAAGCTACTTTGCGAGTGGTTTAGCAGCTTCATATGTAACGCACGTTTCTTTATAAATAGTTGAAACTACTAGATGAAATCAGAAGCGCTATATAACATAATAACTCAGTCAATCGTACATCAACTACAAAAAACACAACCATATGGGGAGTAGTACTTCAGTATTAGCACTAATTCGTGGGAAGAACGAACAATAGTCGGTAAGCCTCCGTCTGAGGTTACTGTTCCAATATGGCCTTCATTTCGAGTAATGTATAGTCCAGTGTGGTGTGGTTATTTTGTCGCACAAGAGCAAGTCGAGTGTATTTAACTGTTGTAAAGTAGCGGTCGCAGTTTCGGACATAACTGTTTTCGACTAGATGTAACATATCGAGACTGTAGCAGGGATCGATCACGGGAGCTTACGTTGAAGCGTCGGCTCAACGGTTACAGTTCGTACGTGAGAAGACTGTATTACGACCAAGGCACGAAGAGTATTTGTCATCCATCGCTATGAAGCTGATCGTCTGCCTGTTATTCTCTCATTGGCTACTGAAAGCGAGATGTGGAGTCACTTTGCATTCCCATGATGACAAGTGCTGTCAACATTTCTGCACAAAACAAATACACTATGTGATCAAAAGAATCCGGACACCTGGCTGAAAATGACTTACAAATTCGTGGCGCCCTCCACTGGTAATGCTGGAATTCAGTATGGAGTTGGCCCACCCTTAGCCTTGATGACAACTTCCACTCTAGCAGGCATACGTTCAATCACGTGCTGGAAGGTTTCTTGGGGAATGACAGCCCATTCTTCACGGAGTGCTGCACTGAGGAGAGGTATCGATGTTGGTCGGTGAGGTCTGGCACGAAGTCAGCGTTCCAAAACATTCCAAAGATGTTCTATAGGATTCAGGTGAGGACCGTGCGCAGGCCAGTCCAGTACAGGAATGTTATTGTGGTGTAACCAATGCGCCACAGGCCGTGCATTATGAACAGGTGCTCGATCGTGTTGAAAGATGTAATCGCCATCCCCAAATTGCTCTTCAACAGTGGAAAGCAAGAAGGTGCTTAAGACATCAGTGTAGGCCTGTGCTGTGATACTGTCACGCAAAACAACAAGGGATGCAAGACCCCCAATAAAAACACCACCACACCATAACACCACCGCCTTCGAATTTTACTGTTGGCACTACACACGCTGGGTGACGACGTTCACCGGGCATTCGTCATACCCACACCATACCATCAAATCGCCACATTGTGTACCGTGATTCGCCACTCCACACGACGTTTTTCCACTGTTCAATCGTCCAGTGCTTACGCTTCTTACACAAAGCGAGGCGTCGTGTGGCATTTACTGGCGTGATGTGTGGCTTATGAGCAGTCGCGCGATCATGAAATCCAAGTGTTCTCACCTCCCACCTAGCTGTCATAGTACTTGCAGTGGACCCTGATGCAGTTTGGAATTCCTGTGTGATGGTCTGGACAGATGTCTGCTTCTTACACATTACGATCGTCTTCAATGTCGGCGGTCTCTGTCAGTCAATAGACGAAGTCGGCCTGTACGCTTCTGTCTTGTACGTGTCCCTTCACGTTTCCACTTCACTGTCACATCGGAAACAGTGGACCTAGGGATGTTTAGGAGTGTGGAAATCTCGCGCACATACGTATGACACAAGTAACACACCAATCACCTGACCATGTTCGATGTCCGTGAGTTCCGCGGAGCCCCCCATTCTGCTCTCTCACGATGTCTAATGACTATTGAGGTCGCATATGGAGTACGTGGCAGAAGGTGGCAACACAATGCCCCTAATATGAAAAACGTATATTTTTGGGCGTGTCCGGGTACTTTTGATCACTTAGTGTACACCCACATGATTACTCTGCGATCGGCGCGACTCGAATGCAAGACTAAGGGCACTGCCCCCCTCCGCCTCCCCCCACCCTCCACGACAGAATAACTTATTTGTAAACCAAGTTTGCATTCTGCCCCACCAGACAGGCAGACGTATGAATTCAGTGTCAGTTTGAAAAAGCCAGATCAAGTAATGGATATTGACTAGTAGCAAGTGCACACAAGAGCCATTTATTTATCGCGAAATCTCTATTTCACATTCACAGCGAAAATAACTGTCCCCCCCCCTCCCCCGAAATCAAGGGTACCCTAATTTGTAAGACACTACTATGAATCTACTTGTATGTCTGAACCGTTCTACTCTCGGAGAGCGCTTGAGGAATTTTAACACTTAAATCATAGCCGTACCGCTGTATGTTGTAATCATTAACCTCTCACCCTCAACTCCTTCAAGAGTCAAATTTCCATGCACGAAATAACGTCTGATTATTCTGCAAATGAGTTAATGTGTTAAATATTTGACGTTAAACATGGTTGTAGACACTCCATTTTCAGAAAAGCTAATTTTTATCTTATCTGAATGTTTATGGCGTCATACCATCTGAATTATGTGTCGTACAATGATATAAGTTTGCAAGTACGTTCAGTGGTACATGTGGATGCCTGCCAATGTATATACATAGCATGTGTAGTATACGTATAGTAAAGAAGTAATGAAGGAAAACGTCATGCCTGATGTTAAAGTTTGGCCGTATGTACAGTGAGCAGCGAAAACGTAGTAAGCGATAATGTTTTTCCTTTCGGTAATTTGTGTGTGTGTGTGTGTGTGTGTGTGTGTGTGTGTGTGTGTGTGTGTGGACGGGCAGGGGAGTGTCAACGAGAAAAAGCGTCTAGAAGGTTTGCAATTATATGTAGAGTTTGGTGGAAGTCGTTAAGTGCTCTCATTTTCAAATGCCCTGAGTTACGCTGCCGCAAGGTATATACGAGGTCTGTTCAAAAAAATTCGGGAACTTCGTCCACAAAATTTTTTACGCTTACCTTTTACTTGTTGTGCATGGTCTGTTTCGAAATACTCTACTCGACAATTGATAGACTGCTCCCAACGCCGTTTCCACTTGCAGGAGCAGTCTTGGTACCCCTCTTGCTGGATCGCACGAAGCGCCATTGCGAATTTTCTTTAATCTCGCCTATCGTTGCAAATCTTCGTCCTTTCAACAGGATTTTCAACTCTGGAACTAAAAAAAAAAAAAGATTTCGTTTTTCCTGCAATAGTCACGCACCAGCAGGGATGAATGTGCGGGTGCGTTATTGATGCAAGAACCATGAATTGTCTCGCCACATTCCAGGGCGTATCCTTCTCACAGTTTCTCGCAGGCGTCGCAACACGTCCGATAGTACCATCGATTAACAGTTTGTCCCTGTGGCACGAATTCATGATGGCACTAATCCTTCAAATTCAAAGAAAGCTATCAGCATGGTTTTGACATTTGATCTGACCTGATAAGCTTTTTTTGGTCTTTGAGAACGATTCGTGACCCATTATGAAGACTGAACCTTGGTCTCAGCGTCATAACCGTAGATACTCGTCTCATCACCTGTCATGATTCTGTTAAGGAACTTCTCGTTCTCATTTGCGGGATCCAAAAGCTCTTCACAGATTAAGAGGCGGAGGCCTTTCTAGTCTTAACTCATAAGCCGTGGGACGGACTTGGCGGCAATGTGATGCGTTCCAAGAGGCAATGTCAGGATTTAGTGATGATCCAACTGAAATGTTACACTCTTCTGCAATCTCTCGGACAGTCAGTCTTCGGGTGGCACGCACTATTTCATTGACGTTCCTGACAAGAGCGTCGTGGGTAGACTTCGAAGGGCGTCCTGAACAAGGGTCACCTTTAACTTCCGTCCGGCCATTTTTAAACCGTGGGAGCCATTCGTAATATCGAGTACGGCTTAATCAGTCATCGCTGTAGGCTTCCTACATCATTCGCTGTGTCTCTGTAAAGGTATTCTTGAGTTTCGCGCAAAATTTAATGCACGCGCGTTGCTCCTCTAACTCTTCTATCTCGAAATTCGCAAACTGTGCTACATAACGCTCTACTCAATACAACAATAACAATAAATAACAGACATACAACAATAAAACATCCGGCAGTTACGCATTACATACAGGTGTGTGCAGGGATGCCAACCGCATTGACGCGAAATTAAGAATGTTCGGGGATTTTTTCAACAGACCTCGTACGCAGTTTCTAACTTTAATATTTAACTTATTGTGTTAAACTTTTGACGTTAGATTACATATTTTAATGAATAGATCACGACAACATTTAAAATTTTTAAATTAGTTCAACAAATTCGAGGGCTAGAAGGCATTTTTAAATGTATGCCGCAATTGAAAATACCACGTGTTTTGAAGTGCTGTCAGTAATAAGGTTTTTGTTGCAAAAACCCATAAACCGATTGAAATTTATCAGCAGCTGTGTAAAGTGTACAGAAACAACGTAATCACCGAAGGCGAAGTACGCCAGTGGTGCATTACACTCGAAAGTGGCCGAACTAATATCCACGAGCGAGATGGACGATCGAGCACTGTGACTGGCGAACTGGTCGCTAAAGTCGCTGAGAAGATCCAAGAAAACTGCCGACCGACAGTGACGGAGCTCTCGTTTTACACAAATTTCACAAAGTTTGTTGCATCAGATCGTTGCACAGAAGCTAGGGAGTGACTAACTGGTTGCAGTCTCAGACGGCAGAATTTTGTAACACTGGAAAATTATTGTTCGCCACTATGATACGTGCTTCAATTTGTGTGGAGACTATGTTGAAAAGTAATATTTAAGTATCGCTTTCAAGTAAATAAAACACAGTTTTTTCAAATAAAACGTAATCCACTTACTAGATACCCCTCGCATATGGAATACAGAAAATCACATTTTTGTTGCTCCTGGGCTCCGTTATATAGGCAGCCTGCAACTGGTATCTGCTTCTAGTCGTCTGGCAGCACAAATATCTAATTTATATAAAAAAAAACTAAATCTTTCTGTTTCTGAGTTCTCCCTTTGTAAGTGAGAGGCAATAATATATTTTGGCATTCGCAGGAAAAAAGTTGTTCACTGACATTTCGTTACAAGATTTTGGGGTAATTAGAAGAAGTTTTGCTTTAATTATCCCATCCCTCCTCACTTATCTTATTCGTTCTCTCCCTCCCTCCTCCCCCTCCCCCTCTTTCTGTTTCGTATGACACACAACGAACCACGCTTCTTTGGACTTACTGTTAGGATCCCATATCGTGGATCAGTACTTTAGAAGAGGACGGTAAAGTGTATTGTAAGCAGTTTGTTTAGTGGATTTGTTGCATGTACTAAAGCTTCAGCCAATGAAACGCAGTCTTTGGGTTGCCATCCCGCTTCACGGATGCAACACATGTAAATGGGTGTTCTCGTACGCTTCCGCTCTTCTGTGTTAGTTGTTACTTGCCTAATCTTATTTGCAGTATCTCCACGAGATGGTTGAAGGGCATTTGGTCTTTCTACCTTGTAAGATTTGTTTTTGAAGTTTCTTAAGCAGATACTCGACAGAAATAGGGCGTTATTCTTCGAATGTCAACATGCAGCATTTCTATTACACTCCCTCGCCAACCCGGAGGCCTGGGTTATTCGCACCGCCTTTCTTTGTATACGCTTCGTATTCGCTGCTAGCCTCTTACTAATCTATTTCACTTGAGAACCGTTCAAATAAAAATATCCACTTTATTTTGTAGACGAACTGTAGTTCCCAAGTATCCAAGAATAAGCGTAGTCTCCCATTTCATGACATACTGTTGTCGTGGGTTATTAAATGCTATGATCAATGGAAACCAAACTCTTACGTTTTGTGAAGTGTACCACTTCGGATTACTCTGCGTTAAGAGATAGTTGATAGCCTTTTCACCAGTCTTTTCCGATAACCCTTTCACCTCCCCATGCCTGCTACACCCAAAATCCTCAATAATGTGTTTTCCTTTAATTACTCCTATAATTTTTCTTCCTCTCATTAACATGCACTTTCATGTTGCAAACGTTTCCAGTAGACTCTTTCCCTATCCTACCCTTTTTTATGTTTCTTCGCTTTGGTAAACTAGATTTTACGAACATTAATTTTAGTCATTATGTCAAGGAACATTGTGACCGACAGTTTAAATGGTTTTAGAAGAATCCAAATCATGATTTATTTTATTTGGTAGCTGATTTCGGTTGTGCAACAGTGTTCAGAGCAGTTAAATATCGTCGCTGAGGCGGAAGCTCAAACGCACTCTGCTAGTAAATATCAGTCAGCTGTGGAGAGTAATAACGTGTTCTTGGTCTGACGACTTATACGTACCAGAGCCGCAAACAGGACATTAAATTCGTCTACAGATGGTTGCATAACGGAAACAGTTAACTGAGTAAAACTAACGGTATTTGCATTGTTTTCGAGTGATTTACAAGAGGGAAGCAACAAAATAGTGGGGCTACCTACTACTGCAGATAGTCTGTCCTCAGCTTCGAGAAAGCTTTAACCTAGCGAAAGAAAGAAACAGATTGGTTTGCCAGAAGTTGAACAGCCGCAGACGGGGTGGAAGTTGAGGAAGCGAATCGCCGAATGTTTACAAACAGTGAGGGAGGAAGTATCATATACAGCGAGAGGCGTGTGTCTCCTGGCTCGGCTCGCTAGCCAGCGCAGCGCGCTGCAGATGCAGAGAAAGCTGCCCGGCCACCTGATTGGCTAGCGGTCCGGACACGTCACCTCGCCGTCGTGTGTGTGTGTGTGTGTGTGTGTGTGTGTGTGTGTGTGTGTTTTTACTGTCACCGCCAAGGCCTGGCCGCACAACCAGCTCTCTGCCATATGACGATGAACGTGATGAACGAAACGCCTAAACAACATTCCGCACTAGCGCCTGTCCTGGGTTTGCCTCACACTGCATCCATATCATAGAGCTAAAACACAACGCCCAACCATCGCACGGATGCTTTAATGACACAGTTACACAGAAATACAGGGACTGGTCGAAAATATGTAAACACCGAGAGAAATGCACGCTTGAATATAAATGCAAATGCCAGCCAAGCCTGCATGTTGTGCTGTTGTATCTGACCACGAACACCACCTCTGCAATGTCTTCAGTACGCTGCAAGTGGTAGTCGTGGTCAGAATAGTGTATTGTGTGTTTGTGAGTGCAGTATGTTGGAACTATGTGAATTCGAACGTGAGCGGATTCTTGCCGCTCGCAAGGTGTGTGCTTCCGTAACTAAGGCAAACGAAGTGATTGGTGTTTCAAGTGGCACGGTATCGCATACAGGGAACGCCTAAAAAATCATCCGCTACGTCACAACGCGGACGAAAGTGTGTGCTGAGTGATCTTGGAGAGAGGGTCATTGGATTGTGACGAAAAATAAGGGGACCATAGCTGCTAAAGTCACTGCAGAAGTAAATGTCCCTCTCGCGAACCCAGTCAGTACCCAAACAGCGCAAAGGGAGCTCCACAGGGAGTGAGCTGTACGGCGAGCTGGAATTCGAAAACCACTCATCTGTGATGCAAATGCCCATAACAGGAAAACGTGGTGCCGAAGCCACGGACTTTGGAGCAATTCAAGAAAGTAATTTGGGCGGTGAGTTGTTTCACACTGTTTCCAAATTCTGGCCGAATTCTCGTCCCAAGAAGCATGCCGGCCGAAGTGGCCGAGCGGTTGTAGGCGCTACTGTCTGGAACCACGCGACCGCTACGGTATCAGGTTCGAATCCTGCCTCGGGCATGGATGTGTGTGATGTCCTTAGGTTAGTTAGGTTTAAGTAGTTCTAAGTTCTAGGGGACTGATGACCACAGAAGTTGAGTCCCATAGTGCTCAGAGCCATTTTTGAACCAAGAAGCATGATGAAGGCTCGGTGCTGGTTTGGGAAGCTATATTGTGATATTCTACGAGCCCCGTGGTAACTCAGGTCGCATTATTGCCAAGGATTATGTGACCATCTTGTCTAACCAGGTCCCTGCCATGGTACAATATTTGTTCCCCAAAGGTGATGCTGCGTTCCAAGACGACCGGGCCCCTTCTGACACAACTCTGGTCTGGTCTTGTGAGGATGAGGAGGATTTGTCGTATCTCCCTTGACCATCACAGTCTCCAGATCTCAGTATTACTGAGCCTTTGTGGTCCACCTTGGAGTGAACGGTACGTAATTGCTGTCCACCTCCATCACCGTCTGGCAGGAAGAATGGCATAAGAATCCCTCGAAAACCATACAGGACCTATATTTATCGATTCCAAGATGAACGGTAGCCGTTTTGGATAACAACCGTCTTCCTACAACATATTAGGCATGTTAATATGTTGTGTTTTGTTTTTGATGTTTTTATATTTTTGTCCACACCCTGTGAATGAGGGTTGAATTGAGTAACAAGTGAAATCCTCCTACAGAGGGAAGGGCACAAGACCTGAGGGTGTGCCCGGCAGAATCTTCACTGACTGTGCAGAGGACATGACTTCTGCTGACCGTAGGTCGCTGGAACAGTGCAGCGTCGCACCCGACGGGATAATGGGTTAAGGTGTCCTAGACTACAAGAAGGGTCGCAACCCAGATGCTCTAAGCTATAGACTTATCATACAGACGTCAGTTTCCCGTAAAATTATGGAGCCCACTTTCTCCCTTCATTCATGAGCTCCCGAAGGCATTACATAGTGCAGTTCCGGCTGAGGCCGTGGTTCACGACTTCCGGAAAGTCTTCGCTACAGTTCCGCGTCTCCGAGCAAACAAAATACGTGCGTGCGGAATAGTAGTCAGTACGTTCATCTTAATGGGGGGACCAGTCAATGACGTGAAGGATAACATCTGCAGCCTCACAAGGCTGTTCATACACAAAGAGTTGCACGGGTTAAGAGTCTGAGTGAACCTTCATTAGGTGCCACTCTAGTAAAATAATTCCAAGTACTGTTTCGTCAATTTTAAGGGCTAAATGAGTAACCGAGCCCATCGAGATAACCGTTCGACCGAGCAACGTGTAGCCTTGTAGAACCGTTGGTTTCCTATGTCTGCAGTTGACTCCGTCCTATTCTTCGTGTCTACGCTGAATGTGGAAAACAGGTACGTAGGGATGACAAAAGGAGCTCACAACTCACATTAGCAAGAGATAAAGTACTACACCAAACCTGACACAAGATTCTTTGTTTTCGCAGTCCGTTATAGGATAACTTTGTTGTCCGTCTGGCTGGCTATCCGACTGTCTATCCTTTTTCTCAGAAGTATAAAGTTGAAATGTGTGTCATATACGCCTAGGGTTCCTTGGTGGTGTAAAAAATTGAAGCTTCTTCGTCGATGTAGCCAAAAGATGAGACTTCCATCAAAACCTGTAGGGTAGTTGCCGTTGTCCCAGAATCATGAAATTTGGCATGAAGCCGGTTTTAACAGAACAAGTAAATATTTTTGTTGCCATTTGGTATCCGGCTTCAGATTTAAAATTAAACCGTACTCGAAAGTCTTGGGATTACTAGGATCGCCAGTATCAGTGTCAATAACGGGCAAAGATCGTCAATATTCCCGATTCCCGGGCTGCATGTATTATCTACAGGGCAACAATTATTGAACTGTATGAAATAAAATCGTCATAGCTTCTGAACGGTTTGCGTTAGGATGTTCAAACTGTACAGTTGGCCGCGGGGCACGATGGGAATTAGTATGCGCATATGTGGTTTGGTTTAGCGACGAAGCCCACTTTCATTTGGATGGGTTCATCAATAAATCAATAAGCAAAACTGACGCATTTGGGGAACTGAGAATCCGCATTTCACCATCGAGAAGTCTCTTCACCTTCAGCGGGTGGTATGTGATTCCCAGTCACGGAATGATCGGTGCGATATTCCTTGATGGCACAGCGACTACCGAACGGTAAGTGAAGGTTTCGGAAGATTTGATTCCCATTATCCAAAGTGACCATGATTTCAACAAGATGTGGTTCGTCCAAGACGGAGCTCTATCTCATCAAAGCAAGAGTATTTGATGTCCTGGAGGAGCACTTTGGGGATCGCATTCTGGCTCTGGGGTACCCAGAGGCCACTGGCATGGGCCTCGACTGGCCGCCGTGTTCTCCTGATCTGAACACATGCGACTCCTTTTTTGTGGGGCTATATGGAAGACGAAGTGTGCAGTAATAACCCTAAAACCATTGCTGAGCTGAAAACAGCCATTCGGGAGGTCATCCACAGCTTCGATGTTCCGACACTTCAGCGTGTCATGCAGAATTTCGCTATTCGTCTGCGCCACATCATCGCCTGTGATGGCAGGCATATCGAACATATCATGACCTAGATCCGAATATCTGTAGTGTCGTTTACATGTTCAATAAAGTGCGTACACACCGTAGTTTACAGCTAATTTAACTTTTTTTTCGTATAGTTCAGTAACTGTCACCTTAAATATATGTATAATTGTGTACGGAACCATCATAGCTGAGTCCTACTCGGCCCTAACATTTTTTAAATATTTTTTAAAAGAAAGCAGCAGAAGTCGTAGTTGGGGACGAGTGAGGTTATTTTTAGTCTTTTCCTTAGTCTTATTGTCGATATGCATCGTGCTTCCAAAGGCTAATCACGTCAGTCGATAAGAGTTTTAAAGTCTTTTATGGAATGGGCTACATTCTGTCGTTCAACACTAGCAATGCTGAACCGGCAATGACGACTTTTCTGGAAAGGTTGGGCTAAATGCTTGGAGACGATCCGTGAGCACAGAGTAAATACCCAGCTCGCGGCTGCATCGCTCGTTATCACGACTATGCTACAGGCGGGCACAAGCTGCTCACGAAGTAACTCCTGTTTACCTTCGTTGTTAACACTTCGGCTGCTTGGTGCGCCGTGAGCTGCACACACTGCCAATCTGAGGACTAGCTGCTGTATGTCGTGCACCGTCTGACGATCCACCGAGTTCTTACCGTAATAAAGAACACTCCAGATGTTCTTCATGCTGACATTTCTCAAAACGGATAACTTTAGAAAGCAGCTTAATTTAGGGAGATTTTTTTTTTAGTGGACCATAATTTAAAAACAGAGACAACACACAGTGCAACAAAATAACGCATTCATCTTGCCTTTTGTTCTTGCTGCATACGATGTGTCCTCTTATATTCAACAGTGCCGGGAAATGGATTTTCAACGACTGGTCGATGATCTCTTCATGATTCCGTTTCTTCCTCGTATTTCTTCAAAATCACATTGATGAGACAGAGATGAAATTCGGCGATTGAATTGCTCTTTTGGGCATGAGCCTTGTAAGTAACGTGGGAATCTAGTACGTACATAATGACATCTACATCTCCTGCGAAGGAGAGCTTCTGTAAAGTTTGGAAGGTAGGAGACGAGGTACTGGCGGAAGTAAAGCTGTGAGGACCGGGCGTGAGTCGTGCTTCGGTAGCTCAGATGGTAGAGCACTTGCCCGCGAAAGGCAAAGGTCCCGAGTTCGAGTCTCGGTCGGGCACACAGTTTTAATCTGCCAGGAAAGTTTTATTTGTAATTGTAATCCCTAAGTGTTTATTTGAATTTGCAGCGCTCAGATTTGTGTGACTTATCGCGTAATCGAAATTTAGCTGATTTCTTTTAGTACTCATGTGAATAACTTCGCACTTTTCTTTATTATGTATCAACTGCCACTTTTCGCACCATACAGGTATCTTATCTAAATCATTTTGCCACTTGTTTTGATTATCTGATGACTTTATAAGACGGTAAGTGACAGCATCATCTGCAAACAATCTAAGACGGCTACTCAGATTGCCTCCGATGTCGTTAATATAGATCAGGAACAATAGAGGGCCTATAACACTTACTTGGGGAACGCCGGATGTGAAAGAAGAGTTTTTTTCCTACAGTTCCATCCTGTTGCGAATGCGTCCAGGTGAGTTAAATTAACCTCTCCAAAGAAATACCACCAGAAAAGACTTTCTAACACTAAAATCTATATTAGATATAATCGTATTTTTCTTTGTCATAAAATATTTTCTTGCTTTTACCAGTCGGGGCTATTCAAAATGAAGAGACAGATTTCAAACATTTATTGCTTCCAAACGACAAAAGATGAAAACACAATTCCATCGTTCCTGCAAAGAGAAAAGTTCACATTTTTATTCATTCATTGTGAGCACCATGTGTTCAAACATCAAAACGGTGGCTCATTTTCTTCCACACACGAAGCAGCTGGTCTCTCGTTATCGAATTCACAGCTTCAGCAAGAGTGCCTGGCATAGGGGGGGGGGGGGATAAAAACGCGACATTTTACGTAACCCGACAGATGAAAGCCATCAGGTGTGAGTTCTGGAGACCCGAAAGGCCACCGGCGATGATGTCCGTCTTCTGCTCCTCCTCTTCCAATCCTACGTCCTGAAAAGGGTCATTAAGGTAACGTTGGACGTGCTTAGAGAAATTCTGTATGACACTATTCAAGGACATTGGATTTGAAGAGGAGAATCAGAAGATGAACTTCATCGCCAGTGGCCTTTCAGGTCTCCAGACCTCACACCCTGTGGTCTTTATCAGTGGGGGTATATGAAAGACCGCGTTTTTATCCCCTCTGTGCCTGACACTCTTGAAACTTTGTGACATCGCATTACTGAAGCTGTGAAATCTATAACGAGAGACCAGCAGCCTCGTGTGTTGCAGGGTATGAGCAACCCGTTTGATATTTCTCGTGGCGCTGACACTGAATGCATAAAAATTTGAACTTTTCTCTTTCATGGAACGTTGGAATCATTTGTAGCTTGGAAGCAATAAATGTTTGAAATCTGTTCCTTTTTTGGTGAGCCCTGTATATTCCGTATTTTATCAGCCTCTAGTTATTTTGCTGCCCAAAGGGCCAAAGTTATCTACTACTTTTAGCGTCTCATTTCTTAATGTATTCCATCTACATCGCGTGATTAAATTCAACTGCACTCCACCATCCCTCGTTGACGTTCAACTTACAATCTCTTTTCACTACATTATCTATTCCATTTTCTTTTTCTTCTGCTTAGGCCTCACAGTCTCAAAAAATTTAAAAAAAAATTATACACAGTCTTTTGGAAAAATGTCGTTCTGCAAAATTATCGATTTAAGTCAATTGACCTTACAAGCCCTTTACCATCTCTTATTCCGGGTGCGTATAATTGAAGTGCGGCTAGTCACGGAGGCCCATTGTCGGCTGTAATTATCGTAAAGCAGCGAAACTGGTTAGATATGCTTACACGTTAATGTGGAACCGATTAACGCCGAGAAAAAAATTAGTTCCAATTTTCGCCACTAGCTGCAAATTTGGCTCTGTACACTGTTTTTATGGTGGTACAATACCTTCACTGTCATTTGAGAAGCCGTATCGTGACTGAACACTATGGCTGTCGAGGAGAAAGACCGTGCGCTGTTAGTGAAACTGTTTTATACGAACGGCAGCAATTACAGTGCTGCATTCGATAGTACGGGCGACGGAAAGGTCTGGGGAGAGGCCCGATGCCATTAAATGGTTTAAGGAAGATGACAATATTCCGGCAGAAGTTATTGATGAGGTTGTTGTTGCTGTAACTTACCATGCAACACCTGTCCCGGGTAGTGCTAGTCCTCCTGCAGTGTCATGAGAATTGTCCATCCCATGATCAACGGTACGGAATCTTTTACTGTCTATATTACACTGGTACCTGTACAAGACCCAGCAACTGAAACCTCATGACCCGCAGCGACGTTCTGAATTTGTTCTTCGGTTTCTGGCACAGATCGACGTTGATGTGTGGCCTGGCAGAATTCTGTGGAGTGATGTCGCACATTTGACACTACAGGGAGCAGTGAATACACAGAACTGCCGAATTAAGCGTACTGTTAAAACCCCTGTTGTGCACGAAGAGCCATTGCAGTCGCCGTATGTGACTGTGTGGTGTGGATTGGCGAGCAGCTTTATTCTTGGTCTGTTCTTCTCAGAAGAGAATACAAGCAAGGATATACCATGACGTCTGCACGTTACCGAGACCTGCTTGTACATCATGTTATTCCTGCTTTGGAAGAGCGCAACTATGTGGAAACCACTGTTTCCATGCAAGATGGCGCAACACCTCATGTCATTCGCCCAGTGAAAGATCTGCTTAAAGCAACCTACCACAAATGTGTTGTCTCCAGAGGTTTTCTAGATACATGGCCTGCAAGATCACCTTATCTGAATCCATCTGACTTTGTCTCTGGGGGTACCTAAAAGAATGCGTTTACCAGGGACACTATCGGTCACTACATGATGTGAAGGCCAATATACAGGAACACGTTGCTCGGATTTCACCGGCCCTGCTGCGAGCAGCTGTTGATCACGTCGTCTTACGGGTGCAACATGTCGTCGTCTCCGGTGTTCATATCGAACAAATTGTGTTAGCTGCGGTAACAATAAAATCAACAGTATGCCTCTCTCTTTGGTCTTTTCTGCCCACGTCCTTTTCCAATCCATTACATATGGAAACATTTCGATACGTCTTTCTTGCACTCAAAGAGTCAGATTTGCACGTGGTGGCCAAAATGAAAATTAATATTTTTCCAGCGTAAATAGGTTCCGCATTAACGCATTAGAATATCTGACAAGCTTCGCTGCCATATCTTAACTACAGCACACATTGGACCGCTGAGAGTAGCTACACTTCAATTACAAACACCCGGTAGTCTTACAATATCTTCAGCAAACCATAACCTTTTTACTTGTTTTCCCTGGATTTTAATTATTTTTGCAAATTTCTCCTTGCTTTTCTTTACTGCCTTCTTAGTGCACAAACTAAGTAACTTCAAATGATTCAAATGGCACTATGGGACTTAACATCTGAGGTCGTAAGTCCCCTAGACTTAGAACTACTTAAACCTGAGTAACCTAAGGACATCACACACATCCACGCCCGTGGCAGGATTCGAACCTGCGACCGTAGCAGCAGCATGGTTTCGGACTGAAGCGCCTAGAACCGCTCGGCCACAGCGGCCGGCTTAAATAATTTCGTAAATCCGCTTCAACAGTGTCTCATTCTCTTCTCAGTCACTGCTTCCGTTTCGTATACTTCGACTCTTATTACTACAGTCTCGATCCTTGTCTTTCAACCTTGAGAACTTCAGAACTCTATGGAGTCTATCCAGTCAGCAATGTCAGTCTTCACTCTGTCTTCTAAGGTGAGTCGTGCGATCTGTATTCCACTGTGTGTTGCTACATTTCTCCGGAACGCAAATTACTCCTTTCCCATGTCGTCCCCCATCGGTCTTCCCATTCCTCTGTAAATAATTCCTGTTCGTATATTGCAACCACGGAGTATGAAACTGGTGATTCGGTAATACGTGTACCTATGGATGTGATAAAGATGCAAATACACCAAGGGGCAAGAGGATAGAACTGGGTTATAGACGAATGTTGAATAGATTAATCAGAATACAACGAAAAAGTAAGCAGTTAACCACACGTGTCATAGCGAAAGATCCAGAAAAAAACAATGCCCGAAAGCTCCTCATTTAATACGAAGGGGAATAAAAGGCTGGAAGAGTATTTGGAACAGTTGCAAATATAAATCGGAGTCATATTGTTTCCCACCATTAACAATATGACAAAATAGAAAAAGTGACAGCTGAAATCTGCGTCGTACATAAAGGTACGATATAGAGTAAACAGCATATTTTCGTCTTGACTACATGAAAAAACCTGAACTGACCAGTAAGCCTCCTATTCGTTACAGAATCTCACTCGCATGTATAAAGCCGCTCCAAGCGTCTGATTACTTTACAAATGAGTTAATGTGTTAAATATTTGACGTTAAGCATGTAAGCGAGAAAAAATTTCGTTAAGGTTTGAAATTATGCTTAAAGTTTATTGGAAGTCGCTAGGTGCTCTCATTCTCAAATATTGGATGAATTGGATCCGGGTATTCTAACGCCGTCAGTCACGCTGGCTCATGACAAAAACACAGTTTCTAACTGTAATACGCCGTCGCAAAAAAAAAAAAAAAAAAAAAAAAAAAAAAAAAAAAAAAAAATCACGACACCAAGGAGTTGTGCGACATAAACGATCGTTGGTTATTCCTATACCTGAAAGATGATGTCTATTAGAAATCGCACCAGTTTCATAAGAGTGGCGCTAATAGCACCACTATGTTGATGCAAATTATGTTTGCTTTGAATACACGCTGTACCGCTCGTGAGTGTTAGTTAACTTTGTGATTGGACGTTGTGGGTTGGTGCTAACCAAGAATGCCTTTAAGGCGACGAAGACGCCATTATCGATACTTCACTGAGTTTGAACGAGGTGGTGTAATAGGGCTACGGGAAGCTGGATGTAACATCTGCGATACTGCAGAGAAACTTGGCAGGAATGTAGTCACGGTACGTGAATGCTGGCAGCGGTGTCATCAGAATGTACCAGCAGCTATGTCATCCGGTCGTGAAAGATTTCATTCTATAATCAGAATGTACAGTGATAAGAAGACCGAACTCCGGAAGGCCACATGGTACTACCGAGAGGGAATACCATTGGGTTCGGCGTGCGGCTCTGGCGCATCGCACTGCATCTGCAGCAGCAATTTGAGCAGCTGTTGGCACCACAGTGACGTAACGACCTGTTACAATTAAGTTACTTCAAGGACAGTTCCGATCCAGACGCGTTGTAGCGTGCATTCAACTGACCCCAAACCATCGCCATTTGCGACTTCAATGGTGTCAAGCGAGAGTTCAGAGGAGGACAGGGTGGAGGTCTGTTATGTTTTCTGATGAAACATGGTTCTGCCTCGCTGCCAGGGATAGCTGTGTGTTGGTTAGGAGGAGGCCAGCTGAGTGCCTGCAACCAACCTGTCTGCGAGCTAGAAACGCTGGACCTGCATCTGGAGTCATGGTGTAGGGTGCGATTCCGCATAGCGATTTCTCTTGGTTATCTCGTTAAATATGTTACCTAAACAAATCTAATCCCGAAATTTCATTACACAATTTTTTTAGCGTTACGATTTTTTCCGACGATATACTTGTCTTATTATGTTAAACTTTTAACATAAGAATGTACCTCTTAAGGATTAGGTTATGATAGTACTGTAAATTTTTAAATTTGGCCAATAGTTACACGAAATGCTGAAAATCAAATTTTTGTTGCCTCTAGAGGTCTTTTGATAGGCAACCTGCAGTTGAAACCGTGTTCTGGTTTACGCGATAGTCGCTTAATAAACTAGACTGACATATATTACAGAGTAAACCTCTTGGATAGTTGCTAGATTACCTTTATTGTTAGTTTTATTTAAGGTTTATGATTATGCTAATACTTTGTATTTTCCTTTGTTGTTTGATTTTGTTCTTATTATTTTATGTTTTATGTATTTATAATTTTGGCTTTTTTAATTAAGAAGCCTATATTTTTAGTTCATTTATGGCTCCCTAAGGCTCATGTAGAGGCCCCTATTTCTGGTAGAATAATCCTTGCTGGTGTTTTGTTGAAGTGGGGTGGTTATGGTATTTTTCGTCTTATTTGGGTTTGAAATTTAATTATTTCTGGTTGTCTCTAGGTCTGTCTGGTGGAGTTATTGTTAGATTTATCTGTTTTTGTCCAGTTGATTTAAAATCTTTAATTGCTTATTCTTCTGTTGCTCATATAAGAATCTACATCTACATCTACATGGTTACAATGAAATTCACACTTCAGTGCCTGGCAGAGGGTTCGTCGAACCATTTTCATACTACTTCTCCACCATTCTACACTCGAACGGCGCGTGGGAAAAAGGAACGCCTAAATCTTTCCGTTCTAGCTCTGATTTCTCTTATTTTATTATGATGATCATTTCTCCCTACGTAGGTGGGTGTCAACAAAATATTGTCGCATTCTGAAGAGAAAGTTGGTGATTGAAATTTCGTAAATAGATCTCGCCGCAAAGAAAACCGCCTTTGTTTCAGTGACTGCCACCCCAACTCGCGTATCATATCAGTGACATTCTCACCCCTATTGCTCGATAACACGAAACGGGCTGTCCTTCTTTGCATTTTTTCGATGTCCTCCGTCAATCCTTCCTGGTAAAGATCTCACACCGCGCAGCAATATTCCAGCAGAGGACGGACAAGTGTAATGTAGGCTGTCTGTTTATTGGGTTTGTCGCATCTTCTAAGTGTTCTGCCAACAAAGCGCAGTCTTTGTTTCGCCTTCCCCACAATATTATCTATGTGGTTATTGGTGGATTAATTACCATAAATTGATAGGTTTGTATGGGTTCACTTTCTTTAATGGTTGGTCATGGCTTATGCTCTTCTGGTTTATTTTATTTACCTAATATTATTTATGAGCGTTTAGGTAGAGGAAAATTATTAATTAATAAGGGTATAATTAATTTGATGCGTAGAATGGCTTTGTGGTGATTTCTTTTGAGATCATTAAATATGGCTGCTCCTCCTTCATTGAATTTGGTAGGTGAGTTGAGATTATTAAATAGAATTATGTCTTGATCTTCTTTTAGATGTTTGCCTCCAATTTTTTTTTATCTATTTTTAGAGGTATTTATACTTATATTTTCTTATTCTCAGCATGGAAACTATTACTCTGGGGTTTATGCTTGCTCATAGTCGCTTAATAAACTAGACTGGCATTTATTACAGAGCAAAGCTCTTCATGCAGATGTACATCTACATCTGTATTGCACAAGGCACCATTTGGTGTGTTGCAAAGGATACTTTGCGCATCACTGCAACTTCTCGATTTCTCTGTTCCAGTCGCAAATCGTGCGCCAGAAGAACAAACCTCCATGTGAGCTCGAATCTTCTCTAATTTTACCTTCATTGTCTTTTCGCGAAATACCAGTAGGAGGAAGCAATATGCTGGATGAGTCTTCGTGGAACGTACGGTGTCTAGATTTCAATAGTAAACCACACAGTGTTGCACAACGGCTTCTAGTAGCGTTTGCCACTGTAAACAGATGAGCACATCCATGACGCTTTTGCACTTATGAAACGATAACGTGTCGAAACACACTACTAATTTTTTGGATCTTCTCTATTTCCTGTATCAGTCCTGCGGTGAGAGGAACGTGAACGCAACTGCCAGAGTCTCGTAACACAGCCTCGGTAACAAATGGAGAACAGTTCGACTGTGGGATGATATACTATTGTGATCCCCGCAAACACGTCCTTTTCCCGGTCCGCGGCGTGTTGTGTTTGGCCAGCTCTGATGTAAGGTCTGCTGTGTGCGGAAGTATATCCCAAGCGTCATTAGGGAGGAGTCTCTCTGGCCAGGTGTGGGGCCTGTTGACGAGCGGACAACGGGACCTCAGCCGGGGTAACCCATCACCGTTAAGAGTTTCAGACGAAATGCAAATATTCGGTAGTGGGTGAGCTGCTGTTGCATTCAAGTCATATGGCAGTCCAAAGTCCGGACTTTCACAACTCGGTTAGGGGCTCTGCTTAATGTACTCGCTTCTCGTCCAACAAGTTTGTGTAAGTTCTGTGCGTAGAGAAGTCCGACAGCCATTATTAAATAGTCGGTGGAGTGTTCTCCTGTACTGAGTTGTGTACGAAATTATAGAACGGAATAAATAATATGAGTTAGCACTTTTTCTGGATTAAATATATTTTGGGAAAGCTTTTGACCCGGTTTTAACGAAATCTGTTCTAACAGCCGTTGAGAAACCAGGCATTGATTTAATATACAGTACGTTAGTATAATGAATAATGTTTACGTCGATGCTGCAGTTTCCATTACTCTTAATCAGGACAGTGAGAACTTAAGAACTAGAAGAGGGATCAGGCGAGGAGGTTACAAGTCACCAAAATGTGCTCGCAACTGTCCTACGGGAAGTTTTCATATGTTTGGCTGGGAAAAAGAAGAAACCATACTGTTACTGGGACGTGCCTGAACCACTTTAGTTGTGCTGCTGATATTGAATTTTTGCCTGTGCTACAGATATACTTCGACAATGAATGGAGTGACTTTATAGAGAGTTTGAAACTGGGCTTGAAAATCGATTACAATATGAGTAAAACCATCTATAACTAACACGCAGAAAACAAAAAAAAATTACAAATGGACAATGAAACGGTAGAACCAGTTGATGAGTTTGTGTATTTAGAGCAGTTGAAGACAACGGTTGGTTGGACGGCAAAAGAAGTAAACAGAAAAGTCAAAGAAGCCTGCAGTCCTTTTTGTAAACTGTAGAAGGTTTTCCAAATTAATTTTCTGGTGTCTAGAAACGAAAGTGTACCATCACTTTTGAGATACGACAGCCTGACATGGACGTTTAGATCGAAAGGCACTGAATAGCTGAGGGCTTTCCAACGAGCAGTAAAGATGCATGTAAGAAGTTCCAGAAGAGACAAGAAATGCACGAGGGAACTGACTGGAGTGAAATGCGTAATTATGACGGTAATGAAAATGTGATGAATGTGGGTGGGACATGTAGCCAGGACAATGGGTGGTACATGGACCAAGGAAGTCCATTGCTCAATTGCAAGAGAACGACCTGGCAACTTTACGTTAAAAAATTCGAACTTACAGAGTATCGGACTCATATTTGTGACTGGATTCAGGACTTCTCTGCAGATAGAACTGGTCTCCATTAACGAAATAAAATGTACAGACGTAAACGTAATTTAGAGGGTACCGCAAAGAAATGTAATAGGACCGTTACTGTTTACTATATGTATCAATGATCAAGTAGAAAGCGTCGGAAACTCATTAAAGCTGTTCGCAGATGATGTGGTTGTCTATAAGAAGGTAGCAACGCCAGAAGACAATAACGATTTGTAAAAGGATCTACAGAGGAATAACGGATTGTGAAGGAACTGGTAGTTGACCGTGAACGTAAATAAATGTAACACATTGCCCAAGCATAGGAAAATAAATCCACTACTGCAAATAAATCCACTACTGCACAACTTCACTATTGATGGCAAATCGCTGGAGACAATAACTGCCATAAAAATCTAGGAGTACCCGTCCCAAGCGACCTTAAGTGATATCACCACATAAAACAAATAGCTGGAAATGCAGATGCCAAACTGAGATTCATAGTTAGAGTCTTATGAAAATGTAATTAATCCAACAAAAGAGTGTTTTACAGGGCACTTGTCCGACATATTCTTACATTGTTTCAATCTGGACCCTGATACAAGAGATAGAGAAGATCCAACGCTTAGTCACGGTATCGTTTAGATGGCGCGATAGCGTTACGGAAATGCTCAACGAACTCCAGTGGTAGAAGCTTCAAAAGAGGTATTGTGCATCACAGAGAGGTTTACTATTGAAATTTCGAAAGAGTACTTTCCGGAAAGCACCAGACAACATGTTACATCCTTTCACTTACGTCCCGAGAAAAGACCGCATCGAGAAAATTCGAGAAATTATAGCTAATACAGAGGCTTACCGGCAATTATTCGTCGCACGCGCCATTCGAGAGTGGAACGGGGAAGCCGGCATCAGTTAGTGGTGCCAGAAGTACTCTCCGCCACACACCGTAAGGTGGCTTGCTGAGTATCGATGCAGATGTAGATGTCAAGGAAGATGTGTAGATGACATTAGAAAACATGCAGTAGCGACACAGATGTGCATAGATAGGGAGCACAATGCGTGGAAAAGTCTGGAGGATGTGTTCAGGCCGGCCGCGGTGGCCGAGAGGTTCCAGATGCTTCAGTCCGGAACCGCGTGACTGCTACGTCGCAGTTTCGAATCCTGCCTCGGGCGTGGATGTGTGTGCTGTCCTTAGGTTAGTTAGGTTTCATAGTTCGAAGTTCTAGGGGGGATAGTTCGAAGTTCTAGGGGGCTGATGACCTCAGATGTTAAGTCCCATAGTGCTCCGAGTAATTTGAACCATTTTTGTTAGAATTATTTGCTTGTTAATTGTCTTCTCCTCTGTCCTTTCTTTTGTGCCTAAAATGGTCAAACATCCTGTATACCAGACCTGATCCTGGTGATACGACTGAGAAAATCCAGATGCATGTGTAAATGTAATATGCAAACAACGAAGTGATAATAGGCTCCATGCGTAAACTCATCGGGAAGAACGAGAAAATACGCTGTTATAGTCCCGCTGAAACAACTGTATGGCAGGTTACTTATGGTCAGGAAACTGACACCGCGTCATGGCCTAATTCTGAGAAATGCTAATCAACTTCGCTCTTTTATATCAATCTTCCTTTAACATTTGCTCCCATATTTGGCAATGTTAATTGAAAGAGTTACGCAAATTGTAACACAAACATCTAGAAAGAGTTTGTTGGCCAGATACGTATGTGCAACATCAGTGTGTTGCAGAATCATCGGAGACTTTTGCGATCTTGATTGAAGACTCCGTCTGGAGACAAGAAATGGTCCCGCGCCACTTTGCTTAATTTCTCAAAGGCCTTTGGCACAGTTACGCGTCACTTAGTAAGACAAATAGGTGATTAAGGAATATCTCAGCAGATAGGCGTCTGGAGAAGAGAGATTCCTACAGGACAGGTCTCATTATGTCGTTCTCAATGGGCAGCCGTTATCAGAAGTTAACGTAGCTTCTGCATTAGCTGAGGGGGCTGACAGATGTGGAATGTAACGTCAATTATTCAGCAAGAAGGTTACCGGCAAACACCAGGAAAAGTGGCTTACAGAAAACATGTTGTAGCTTAAGGGCACCAAACCACAGTACATACAGTTTATAATTCGGAACATATGTACAAGCGAAATTCTACCGCCACGACGCGATCAAATAATCAGCGGAGTTGAAAAATTAAATTCTTAGACGCAAATCTCTTTAGAATCTATCTCTTTAGGAACTATTCGTTGTTATCTTTACTACAAAAATAATCGTCACTTTGTCTGACACTGGCGACATTTTCTCGTGTTCCGTGAGTGTCGCTATACAGAAGTTGCAGCGAAACCGTGACTTGCGACAACATTGCGCGACTTATTGTAGTCAGTAGGATTTCTGAGTGAGTTTCTGCTTGCCTGACGTGGCAAAAACAATTTTTTTTCTTTGAGATGTGAATCCCAAAACTACAAACAGAAACAAAACGAAGGCTGCTTATAGAGCATTTGGCCAAACAATACGCAATGTCACAACACGATTTAGAAACAACACATTTTAAAATCACAATTCATGAGAGAACACAGGAAAGTGTTCAACTAATAAAAAATGGTTCTTCTCTGAAAACAGCCAGTCTGGTTTGGTCGCCACCAAATCCATGGAATCCAAAAGAAACAGACATACAGATCGCGATAAAGACGATGAAGATAACACACAGTCTCAATTATGTAAGTGCATTTTATT
The DNA here is from genome assembly GCF_023864345.2 of Schistocerca serialis cubense. Classification (NCBI taxonomy): domain Eukaryota; kingdom Metazoa; phylum Arthropoda; class Insecta; order Orthoptera; family Acrididae; genus Schistocerca; species Schistocerca serialis. Next base: position 234,070,196 of record NC_064642.1, read on the forward strand.
TTATTTCACAATTTATACTGTAGGGTACACTGACTATTATATTAACATATTGGGCATTATGTGCTGACCTTTCTCGATATAGAACGTTTTCGATTATTTTCATGACAATCATGCTCTCCCGGCCCGGTGATAGATCACCAAGAGGCAGGCACGCCATATTGTCATACGGTTGATGCAGCACAGAATGACTTACATCCATCCTTACTCAGTGTGTTTCGTTTCCCAGCAACGTTATTATTGCCGGAGGTAGCAACTCTGTATAGCACTCTTAAGTTTCGTTCCCCGTGTACCCACTAATCAGCGGCAACGTACGAGGGCAGTTCAATAAGAAATGCAACACATTTTTTTTCTGAAACAGGGGTTGTTTTATTCAGAATTGAAATACACCAGGTTATTCCCCAATCTTTTAGCTACACAACACTATTTTTCAGCGTAATCTCCATTCAATGCTACGGCCTTACGCCACCTTGAAATGAGGGCCTGTATGCCTGCACGGTACCATTCCACTGGTCGATGTCGGAGCCAACGTCGTACTGCATCAATAACTCCATCATCCGCATAGTGCCTCCCACGGATTGCGTCCTTCATTGGGCCAAACATATGGAAATCCGACGGTGCGAGATCGGGGCTGTAGGGTGCATGAGGAAGAACAGTCCACTGAAGTTTTGTGAGCTCCTCTTGGGTGCGAAGACTTGTGTGAGGTCTTGCGTTGTCATGAAGAAGGAGAAGTTCGTTCAGATTTTTGTGCCTACGAACACGCTGAAGTCGTTTCTTCAATTTCTGAAGAGTAGCACAATACACTTCAGAATTGATCGTTTGACCATGGGGAAGGACATCGAACAGAATAACCCCTTCAGCGTCCCAGAAGACTGTAACCATGACTTTACCGGCTGAGGGTATGGCTTTAAACTTTTTCTTGGTAGGGGAGTGGGTGTGGCGCCACTCCATTGATTGCCGTTTTGTTTCAGGTTCGAAGTGATGAACCCATGTTTCATCGCCTGTAACAATCTTTGACAAGAAATTGTCACCCTCAGCCACATGACGAGCAAGCAATTCCGCACAGATGGTTCTCCTTTGCTCTTTATGGTGTTTGGTTAGACAACGAGGGACCCAGCGGGAACAAAACTTTGAATATCCCAACTGGTGAACAATTGTGACAGCACTACCAACAGAGATGTCAAGTTGAGCACTGAGTTGTTTGATGGTGATCCGTCGATCATCTCGAACGAGTGTGTTCGCACGCTCCGCCATTGCAGGAGTCACAGCTGTGCACGGCCGGCCCGCACGCGGGAGATCAGACAGTCTTGCTTGACCTTGCGGCGATGATGACACACGGTTTGCCCAACGACTCACCGTGCTTTTGTCCACTGCCAGATCACCGTAGACATTCTGCAAGCGCCTATGAATATCTGAGATGCCCTGGTTTTCCGCCAAAAGAAACTCGATCACTGCCCGTTGTTTGCAACGCACATCCGTTACAGACGCCATTTTAACAGCTCCGTACAGCGCTGCCACCTGTCGGAAGTCAATGAAACTATACGAGACGAAGCGGGAATGTTTGAAAATATTCCACAAGAAATTTCCGGTTTTTTCAACCAAAATTGGCCGAGAAAAAAAATGTGTTGCATTACTTATTGAACTGCCCTCGTAGCTCAACAACAAACTGCATTCTCGACTGGCCCCGCTGGGGCAGTTGTTGAATTCCATCTTCTGGAATGGTTGCCCTAAATACAATGGGAACCTTTCGAAATCGTTTCTCCAACCATCTGCAGCAGGGTTTTGAAGTCTTCAGGGGACATTCATAAAAAAAGTCTGAGACCCAAATTTCTCTAATTTTAATTTTTTCCAGAACATTCATAGCAATAGTAATGCCTCCAGAAAATAAGAGTTCTTCTCAAGAAACGTAAAGGTTTTCAATTTTAATTTAATAATACTAATGTAGGGAGAAATTAAACACACAGAGAACAATTTCTTGGTACACCGCGTTCTAATTCCTGTAGTGGAAATGACCGCGATTGTGTGGACCCACTGAGGTGACAAAAGTCGTAGGGTACCTCTTGATATCGTGTCGAACCTCCTTTTGCTAGGCTAAGTGCAGCAACTCGACGTGGCATGGACTCAACAAGTCGTTGTATATCCCCTTCAGAAATACTGAGCCATGCTGCCTCTATAGCCATCCATGATTGCGAAAGTATTGCCAATGCAGGATTTTGTGCCCGAACTGACCTCTGGATTATGTCCCATAAATTTTCGTGGTATTTAAGTCGGGCGATCTGGATAGCCGGATCATTCACTCGAACTGTCCACAATTTTCTTCAAACCAGTTGCGAACTGTTGTGGCCCTGTGACAGGGGCCATCTATAAAAAAATTCCGTTGTTGTTTGGGAACATGAAGCCCATGATGGCAACAAACACACTCTAAGTAGCCGAATATAAACATTTCCAGTCCATGATCAGTTCACACCACATCACACCGTTTATGGAGCCACAACCACTAGGACAGTACCTTGTGACAACTTGGGTGCATGGCTTTGTGGGGTCTGCAGCACACTCGAACCCTACCGTCACATCTTACCAACTGAAACTGGGACTCAGTTGATCGGTTTTCCAGTCTCCAGCGTCCAACCGATATGGTCACGAGCCCAGGAGAGGCGCTGCAGGCAACGTCGTGCTGTTAGCAAAGACACTCCGCGTTGTCGTCTGCTGCCATAGCCCATTGATGCCAGATGTCGCCTCACTGTCCTAACGTGTAAGTTCGTCGTACGACCCATATTGTTTATGCGGTTATTTCACGTAGTGTTGCTTGTCTGTTAACACTGACAACTCTACGCAAACGTCGCTGTTCTTGGTCGTCAAGTGAAGACCATCTGCTACTGCGTTGTCCATGGTGAGAGATAATGCCTGAAATTTGGTATTGTTGTCACACTCTTGACACTGTGGATTTCGGAATACTGAATTTCCTAACTAATGGAATGTCCCACGCGTCTAGCTTCAACTACCGTATGGCGTTCGAAGTCCGTTAATTCCAGTGTGCGGCCAAAAGCGCGTCGGGAATCTTTCCACATGATTCACCTGAATACAAATGACAGCGGCGCCAACGCACTGCCCTTTTATACCTTGTGTGCAGCCGGCCGGTGTGGCCGTGCGGTTCTAGGCGCTTCAGTCTGGAACCACTTGACCGCTACGGTCGCAGGTTCGTATCCTGCCTTGGGCATGGATGTGTGTGATGTCCTTAGGTTAGTTAGGTTTAAGTAGTTCTACATTCTAGGGGACTGATGACCTCAGATGTTAAATTCTAAGTCCTACGGGACTGATGACCTCAGATGTTAAGTCCCATAGTGCTCAGAGCCATTTGAAGCCTTGTGTGCAGGATACTACAGGGCAGCACCATATGTATATTCGCAGAATTTTTGCAACCCGGGATTGTAATTCAGAGTTTGCCATCCATGTACTGTCCAAAGCTAACAAGAATGCGTGCGGCAGGAAAGCGGCTGCGAGTTTGATGACGTGGTCTAACCAGAATGGTACGCGTTGTTCTAACATTTCCATGAATACAGTTACGTCAACATTGACTTCAATATATTCGAGAGGCATAAAGTTATCGTACTGATACTTCAGAAATATAATCGGTGAAATTCACCAGTTTTGTGTATATGGTGTCAGTACTAGCCCTCTGCATGGAACAAGTGAAATGTGTTATCTCTTCACGAAACACGTTTGGTTTTATTCCATTAAAACATCGCCAATGATAGGATGTATTCGTACCTTTATTGCTTTTTATGTGGATTTGATATCTGCATGCGCGTTTATGTAAAGTTTTCACTACGAAGAAAAGATAAAAGAAAAAGCGAGAGCACAAACGGCGTACAACGTGCAGTGTTACGTGGCTTTATGCTTAATTACAGACTTACTATTTTATCAGTTGATTTGTTTTCACCACGTAACGCCCGCTGTTTACGTCCTTCTTCGTTGCTGAGCGATGTATCACTTTTCGTTCTGACGCCGCAACTCTTCCTTTCCTATATCTTTACTACTTTTTATCTATATAAATGATGAACTATTGGTTTTTCCGTTTAACAACTTTTTAATAACTGTGGAAGTATTACAGGCATCGGGTCCCACCTAATGTGTCACCCGCCTATACGTTTTACATGAACCTTTCAAGACTCGATCGACCTGTTTACAAAGAGAAAGCAGAATATCTCTTCGTTTGACGTCGTCCAACAACGACCTAGGAAGCTCGACGCCCACGCGGCCCAGGCTCTTCCATTGCTCGCGGTAGTTTGCAGCATTCGTTTTATTCCTTGCCCACTTTGCGCTACGTCGAACTTTCGTGGTGATCGTTGGGCAACGTCTTCCTCGTTATGTGAAACATACATAAACTTTCTTCCCACAGTATTTCTGAAAACCCAAAACCAAACTTAAAGAACATAATAATAATAACTGTTCTTACAATTATTCGTATAAGTCTTGGTCGCTTTAATGATGGGTGGGACAGGCCTAAGCCTTGTGACACCACAGACGAAACACTACAAGGGTGGCAGTGTAGTCTATATGAGCAAAGCTATATTTTTGGAGGGCAAATATCACAGGCCGTGGGCAACCGTGTGACCGAAGGGGACATGGACAAGGTCAGATCCCTCGTTCTCCTACTAATGACGGGACAACCGACTGGTTTTAACAATCGATTGCCTAGTCGATTATTTTTTCGTTAAATCGAATGAAATAACCGTTTAGCCTTTTCGATTATACCATCTGCCGCGAATAGGGTTGCCAGTTTTGTAAAGACAAAAAAAAAAAAATGGTTCAAATGGCTCTGAGCACTATGGGACTCAACTGCTGTGGTCATAAGTCCCCTAGAACTTAGAACTACTTAAACCTAACTAACCTAAGGACATCACACACATCCATGCCCGAGGCAGGATTCGAACCTGCGACCGTAGCGGTCGTGCGGTTCCAGACTGTAGCGCCTTTAACCGCTCGGCCACTCCGGTCGGCTTGTAAAGACAAATGAAACATATATTTTTAAAGGGGCTCAAGTCAATCGTCACAAATTTGCGGGATATTGAGAAAAAATTGTTTACTTTGTATAATAACTACATGAGGGCAACTTCATTGCTATTGTTATGTTATATGGTTCAGATGTAACTGTCAGAGAAGGGAGTGAATTTTTAATGTTATGCTTTCATAACGTAATTAATCATTGACAGCTGGAAACTGAAGCGTAAAAAAAAAAGTAAAAGATACTGAAATCGCACACTCCTTTTTATTCGCATTAACATTATCGTGATCGCATACAATATCGTATATAGAGTTATACATTTCATAATACTAATGTGTCACTCTACAACAATATTTAGTGTTTGACAGTCGATTCACTCATCGTCTTGGCTGTCGTTCTTTACAAGCTACTTAAGTTGTTGATTGTATTGGACTTACTTGAAACCTTTCCAAAATGGTTCAAATGGCTCTGAGCACTATGGGACTTAACTTCTGAGGTCATCAGTCCCCTAGAACTACTTAAACCTAACTAACCTAAGGACATCATACACATCCATGTCCGAGGCAGGATTCGAACCTGCGACCGTAGCGGTCGCGCGGTTCCAGACTGTAGCGCCTAGAACCGCTCGGCCACTCCGGCCGGCTGGAACCTTTCCAGATAGGTGAGCTAGTTTTTCTGGAGCATTTAGCGGATGACGTTGTGGACCCAGAAACAACGTGTGACTAATCAGTCCATTTATCATTGTACAAGCTGCAAAGCAACCCTTTCTTTTGTTACGAAAAACAAAATGTGAGAAAGTGCTAATACAAAATGTCTCCTTCCATTATCGTCCAATACGTTGAGTTTCTTCAGAAATTCTTGTCTTCCCGTAATACACCCGCAACCATGACTTGAAATCTAGTATTTCAGTAGAAGCAATCTAACAAGAAATTTACCTGGTTTTGGACTTGGACTATGGAACGTCATGCTCAGTAAACAATTTGTTCAGTTTACTTATTTTCCTTTTTGAAATGCCAGAATTCCTGTCGAAGTGCAAAAAGCTGCGTGCTCTGACTGGAAAGTAATGTTGAATTTTGTGTAATCTCCCAGAATTGGTTACCTGACAGTGTGGTTCTTATTCTGAGCTGAGCAGTTTTATGAGAACAGACAAAATTTTGTGTATTCTTGATGTATATATTTTATATAATCATTTATAAATGAGCACACTTTTTTTGAACTCTTCTTGCCTTCATCCTCTTGCCTTCACCCCCGGTTTGTAGCAGACTTGATATTGCGCATACAAAATATATTGACAGCGGGGTGCGAATAGAAAGTATTATATGCTGTGCAGCGTCGTCAGTGTTGCCGACTAAGCTTTATTTTCAAGGGGTCACGAGTTACGACTGATGCCTCTTTACTTTTAAAATTACATGAGTTATTAACTGATGCCGCTATAAAAATAACACTGTTTTTACAATCCTATAGAAAGTATACTAACTGACGGACGAGTACCCTTTTAAAGTTAGTTTGCGCAGTTACATATGTAGTTTCCGAAGTTATGGCAAACTCAAATTCGTCAAGTTACGGACTGATTCTCTTCTACAAATGTGGGATTCAAATAATGTATCTTATTCCAAAGAGAGGTAAATAAAAACCTATTTCTGAAAATGAAGTATTTTCAAAGTTTATGTCTTTACTTACGTGGGAATTTTTCGTACTTCTGGCATTAAATATCAAGTATTGGTTGGTTTTAAAAATTTAACAACTGGTGCTGTATTGTATAAAAATGGTTCAAATGGCTCTGAGCTCTATGCGACTTAACGTCTGAGGTCATCAGTCGCCTAGAACTTAGAACTAATTAAACCTAACTAACCTAAGGACATCACACACATCCATGCCCGAGGCAGGATTCGAACCTGCGGCCGTAGCGGTCGCTCGGCTCCAGACTGTAGCGCCTAGAACCGCACGGCCACTCCGGCCGGCTGTATTGTATATTTATGTGTAAATAAATGTACAATTACTTGTATAATTTAAATTTATTGAGTCTCTATCTCCCATTAGCGCTAAAGACCGACAATATTCTTTCGGTAAATACTGATGTGGCGTGAACAGTATATACGATACCATTTTTCTTTAATGTCCGTTGACTGAATCACTTGCTTTTTAAGCATGTACTGGCACTTGTCGCCGGTATTTTTCCGTGAAATGTATTTGTCACCATTTGTTAATATTCTATCTACAGTTAACCAACGCAGCATCCGCCTAGATTAGTGTGGGGATATCGCCTAAAAACCACACTGAGAATAGTCGGCAGAAAGACTACATACTGGTTTCATTCCATTCAGTCAATATACAAAAATATAATGGGTTGTATCGACTGTTTTTATTCGGTTTCTCCCAGGCTGGTTTAACTCGAAGGAAAGGAACGACCGGTACACCAGCTGATACGTCAAACCACAACCTACAGAATCGACTGTTTTCATTCCTCTCTTCTCGCAAGACTGATTTCGCTCGGAAGAATGAAGGAAAAATTCGTTGGATACATAAAACTGCTCTGTGATTCGGTGACACAGTGGGTGTGCAGTGCAGGCCTCTACTGCACTCGACCACAGATGGACTGCTATCGGCGCCCCGGATCGCGGATGACAACTTCCTCTGTGACGCAAGGCTACACTAGCGCGCCATTTCCACCTTTGTTTACAAAGCAGAAGGCGAGCGAGCGAGCAGTGCGGCGACGATAACGCCTGCCCTCCTGCCGAGAGCTGCACTAGTCTGGAGCGATAAAAGTCGTCATTCGAGCACTTTCGCTTTTGTTGTAGGGGACCACTTACCTGTGGTGCGGGTATACACACACCGCAGTTGTTCACTGTGCAGTCCGGAAAATAAAAATGTTGCGTGCACTACAACAAGCGACTGATTCCTTCAAATAAGACCGTCTTGGTTGCAAATTCTTTTTACCTGTTTATTGGCAATGGCGCGTTTCGGCCTTGTGGGGCATCTTCAGGTTAAACTAGAGGTGTAGAACAACATTCTGAGGCATAGGTACATTATAAACGTGGGGACGGGAATAGTATGAGGCAAAGTTGCAGGCTGTGTAGCCTTCTCTACAACTAACAATAATTGCGAGCTCACGTAAGTAGTAAAGTGGTGAGCCAACATCCGTCGTTCAATGCCAGCCTATGGCATTACGATAAAAATTATAAGATAACATCGTCCTATCGTCATAAGGCAAATAAAATCATAAGGGACCTGAAACGGGGAATAAAATGCCAAAATATAACTACAATACCTACTGGAAAGAAAAACTATGGCAACCCAACAAAAATACTTAAGAGCTTACATAATACGGAGTCAAGTGCGTTCCGGCGTACATAGCATGGAGCGTTGTGTATAGCGGACGAGATGTAAATACAACGCGGCCGAGAACACAAGATACGTCAAATCTCGCAGCCGGCCCACAGAGCCATACAGGAAAGATTATACAACCTTTAGTGTCTGTTACTGCGGTTGCATAATCTTGCTCTGCAGCTCTATGTTTGTGTGGCCGGCTCCGAGATCTCACGTATCTTGTGTTCTCGACCGCGTTATATTTACATTTCGTCCACTATACGCAACGCTCCATGTTATGTACGCCGGAACGAGGTTGGCTCCGTATTATATTATGCTCTTTCAAATGGTTCAAATGGCTCTGAGCACTATGGAACTTATTATCTGAGGTCATCAGTCCCCTAGAACTACTTAAACCTAACTAACCTAAGGACATCACACACATGCATGCCCAAAGTAGGATTCGAACCTGCGACCGTAGCGGTCGCACGGTTCCAGACTGTAGCACATAGAACCGCTCGGCCACTTCGGCCGGCTATGCTCTTTTAGATATGTTTCTTGTTTTGCCATAGATTTTCTTCCCAGTAGATACTGTAGTAATACTTTGCCTTTTATACCCTGTTTCAGGCCCGTTATGCTTTTATTTGCTTTGTGTTACTGCGATAGGAGGCTGTTATTGTCAGTTGCAGAGACGGCTAGTCAGCCTGGAACTTTGCCTCATACTATCCCCATCCCCATGTTTTTAATGTACCTATGCCTCCCACTGTAATTTTACAACTCTAGTTTAATCTGAAGGTGCCCCACAAACGTGTGCTTGCCAATAAATAGATAAAAACAATTTGCAACCAAGACCGTCTTCTTTCAAGAAATTCATAAGCGGTTGCTGTATCAGCCGCCCAGCATGGAAGGGAACCAGTTCTAGGCCCTTGATTAGTGTAAAGCTGATTTCGTTCTCCAAAAATATCGTTGTGAATGACCATAAAACATACTGTATTTCACAATTCTACAACAGACTGACGTCTGCGATATCTGAGCCTATACGTGTTACTTAAAGTACCCACCGCGTTTTTCTGTCTGTTTGACGACTAATCTCAGCAAGTACTGGAGGGATTTTGCTACAGTTTTCACTAACAGACTGATCCGCGACGAACTTTTGTATATGTACATTGTAATTATAGTAATGGTGAGTGCGAAATATACGTATTGTTACCTGTTCCACATTTAATTGGCTTTCGGAGTAACATCTCGTGGCAGTGATGGAAACTACGAGATGGTCAACTAGAGGGGAGGCGGCATCTGTCAGGAAAAGCAGTAAGGCAAATAGACGCTGCAACTTCAGAGAGCGCCGAAGCTTGACCAGAATCCCTACACACCTTCTTCTATACGTACTGTAAATCAAAGTCCACCACCGTGTCTTTCTGTCTGTATGTGAAGGCTAACTCAGGAATCCCGAATAATAACCGCTTGGCTGCTCTTGTAAACAATTCGTTTGACAACAGCTTTCGTAGCCTAAAAAGCCACATTATAGGGTTAAATCCTGTTAAATTACAAAAAGCGTTCGCTACAGTTCTCTTCGAATTATAGTTATCATCAAGAGTGAGACATAGAGAAAATTACTTACATGGTGAATCAAGACAATGAAGTAGCATCACGTACCAGGCATTCATGGTCTATGAATAAATGACGCTATTAGCGGATCGTCAGGAAAGCAGAAAGTATGGGTCCACGGCTCATCAAGCAAGCCTAATTTTTTTTAAAAAAAGTTATAAGAACCGTCAAGAAACATCCTCCCAATCTAATGCGATAAAAAAAAACAACAATGGGCGAGAACCATGATCCCCAACTTGGGGGTAGTGACCCCCCTGAGGAGTAAAATGAAATTTCCTGAGAGGTAAAAAGTAAACGATCCGATTATGTTTCAACCAGGAAACTAAATCATTTTCAAAAGATTGTTACTATTATCATAGTTTTGTAAGGCTCTAATTTTGATTATACAGGGTATCAATAATTACTTTTTCCCAATTAGTAGCATTAATGCAGTGGAGGTTACAGGTTCCTCTCATAGTCCACCCACTACACACATATGGTGTGCTTTGTCCAGTACAGCGCTCATGATGAAAGTATAACATATCCATAACAAATGCTAAATGTCTCAGTAAATGTCTTCTCCAAATTGTAGACAGTACCAGCAGTAGTCCATATTACTCGCTTCGAAACAGATAAATAAATTAATTGACGGCACAACACAGCAGTAACTACATAAGGGCCACTATAGCGCTGTACACAGTATTATTATTATTATGTCCGCCCCCGGTAGCTGAGGTCGGCGTGACAGAATGTCAATCCTAAGGGTTCGGGTTCGATTCCTGGCTGGGTCGGAGATTTTCTTCGGTCAGGGACTTGGTGTTGTGTTGTCCTAATCAGCATCATTTCACACCATCGACGCGCAAGTCGCGGATGTGGCGTCAAATAGAAAGACTTGCACCCGGCGAACGGTCTACCTGACGGGAGGCCCTAGTCACACGACATTTACAAAAAATTGGTTCAAATGGCTCTGAGCACTATGGGACTTAACTGCTGTGGTCATCAGTCCCCTAGAACTTAGAACTACTTAAACCTAACTAACCTAAGGACATCACACACATGCATGCCCGAGGCAGGATTCGAACCTGCGACCGTAGCGGTCACACGGCTCCCAACTGAAGCGCCTAGAACCGCACGGCCACACCGGCCGACACGACATTTACATTTATTATTATTAGTACTTCTACTATTTGTGGCTGTGGCCAGAGACGAAGCATTAACAGCCTGAAGTCTTTCAGTTCCTCCCAGTTCCTCCCAGTTCAGAAGTAAGGAGTGCAGCAATCAAGTGATTTACGAACAGTAAGAACAGTGCACACATTTTAACATGGTTGATTTTAAATGGGGTTGCAGTGTGCAGGTCGAACAAGTGCCGGAATGGAGAAATGCAAGGGAAGTACATTTCATACCAAGTGTCTACCCTCTCTGTGGATAGTTAGCTTTCTTATCTGAGGAGCAGTTGTGGGTAGCACTTGCGATGCACCTCGAATTCCTTCGTCATTCAGACAGACAGACACACACACACACACACACACACACACACACACACACTCAAAGTAAATATCATTCATCTTCCATCATTTTCAAAATAAAAGTGTTCCAAGAAAAGTCTTTCATTCTACAGTTTAGTTAGGTGCTAAAGTTGGTGATAATGTGGGGGCCGGGAGCAACAGACGGTGGCGTGGGGGAAGGGGGGGGGGGTACAGCGAGGGTTCTACCTAATGTCTAATTTCACTCAGTGGTAATGATCTAAGAAAGGTTGGGAACCACTGGGCTAGAACAACAAGCAAAAAATTAAAAATTAAAAGCACCTGCCATGAATGCAAACGGAAGACGGTAGGCCGAACGGAATGGGTCGACCGTTAGATACAGGGCACACTTGATGAACCGTGGACCCATTGCACCGACGATCCGCAGACTGTGTCATTTACTCATAGACAAGGAACTTTCGGTCCTGTCCATGTTGCAACTTTAATGTCGTGATTCACCAGGTAAGTAACTTGCTCTGTTTCTCATAGTTGATTGTAACTACAAATTGACGACAACTGGAGCGAATGATTTTTGTTATTTAAGACATTTACCCTGATGATGTCACCTCTACGCTACGAAATTGGTCGTTAAGTAAATTATTTACAAGAGCAGCCAAGCTATTATTGTTAAAGACGTCTGGTTATGGCTGCGGTTGTCCCTCACACAATGTAGTGTTTAAAATTAGGAACTGCTGCAGGGATTTGTTGTATGAACGAGGGCGTGCTGAAAAGTAATGCCTCCTAATTTTTTATGTGGAAACTCTAAGGCTTGTTAAATTAAAAAAACTTTATTAACATTCTACATGTTTAGTCTTTATGCCTTTATATTATTTTCTCAATATAGTCACGTTGGCGACGAATTCATTTCTCCCACCGAGAAACTAGAGTATTGGTACCGTCACTGTAGAATGTTTCACTGTGTTGACGGGGCCACAACCTCACCTCTGCTTGCTTGCAGCGCTTCATTACCATCAAAGTAAAATCCTCTAAGGTGTTCTTTAAGTTTAGAAAACAGGTGAAAATCGGTTCGGGCCAAGTCGGGTCTGTACGAAGGATGCTCGATGACAGAGGGAGGACCCAAGGCGTCGAGTTGTTGCAGGTGCCACAGCGCTTGTGTGTGGTCTGGCCTTGTCTTCCTGAAGGAAACTGTGCTTCATGTGTGGACTATTATAAACTCGATTACAGCACGCTGTTCCTAACGCACCGACATAATTACGTTACATGCTACAGTTTGGGGCCCTGTAGCGGCAGAGGGGTTTGCAACTTGCGTCATCGAAGCAGGAATATAATACCGCAACCGATATTGAGAGCATAATAATAAAAAATTCGGAGTAGTTACTTTTCAGCACGCCCTCCTATCTAATCATACACTACTGGCCATTAAAATTGCTATACCACGAAGATGACGTGCCACAGACGCGAAATTTAACCGACAGGAAGAAGATGCTGTGATATGCAAATGATTAGCTTTTCAGAGCATTCACACAAGGTTGGCGCCGGTGGTGACACCTACAACGTGCTGTCATGAGGAAAGTTTCCAACCGATTTCTCATACACAAACAGCAGTTGACCGGCGTTGCCTGGTGAAACGTTGTTGTGATGCCTCGTGTAAGGAGGACAAATGCGTACGATCGGTTTCCGGCTTTGATAAAGGTCGGAATGTAGCCTATCGCGATTGCGGTTTATCGTATCGCGTCATTGCTGCTCGCGTTGGTCGAGATCCAATGACTGTTAGCAGAATAAGGAATCGGTGGGTTCAGGAGGGTAATGCGGAACGCCGTGCTGGATCCTAACGGCCTCGTATCGCTAGCAGTCGAGATGACAGGCATCTTATCGCGCATGGCTGTAACGGATCGTGCAGCCACGTCTCGATCCCTGAGTCAACAGACGAGGACGTTCGCAAGACAACAACCATCTGCACGAACAGTTCGACGACGTTTGCAGCAGCATGGACTATCAGCTCGGAGACCATGGCTGCGGTTACCCTTGACGCTGCATCACAGACAGGAGCACCTGCAATGGTGTACTCAACGACGAACCTGGGTGCACGAATGGCAAAACGTCATTTTTTCGGATGAATCCAGGTTCTGTTTACAGCATCATGATGGTCGCATCCGTGTTTGGCGACATCGCGGTGAACACACATTGGAAGCGTGTATTCGTCATCGCCATACTGGCGTATCACCCGGCGTGATGGTATGGGGTTCCATTGGTTACACGTCTCGGTCACCTCTTCTTCGCATTGACGGCACTTCGAACAGTGGACGTTACATTTCAGATGTGTTACGACCCGTGGCTCTACCCTTCATTCGATCCCTGCGAAACCCTAGATTTTAGCAGGATAATGCACGACCGCATGTTGCAGGTCCTGTACGGGGCCTTTCTGGATACCGAAAATGTTCGACTGCTACCCTGGCCAGCACATTCTCCAGATCTCTCACCAACTGAAAACGTCTGGTCAATGGTGGCCGAGCAACTGGCTCGTCACAATACGCCAGTCACTACTCTTGATGAACTTTGGTATCGTGTTGAAGCTGCATGGGCAACTGTACCCGTACACGCCATCCAAGCTGTGTTTGACTCAGTGCCCAGGCGTATCAAGGCCGTTATTACGGCCAGAGGTGGTTGTTCTGGGTACTGATTTCTCAGGATCTATGCACCCAAATTGCGTGAAAATGTAATCACATGTCAGTTCTAGTATAATATATTTGTCCAATGAATACCGGTTTATCATCTGCATTTCTTCTTGGTGTAGCAATTTTAATGGCCAGTAGTGTATTATAACCAAGTCTTCCGGCCGTTTGACGCTAGGGCGAGTCGCTAGTAGGCAATAATGTGCATCTGTCCAACAATCTATCTCGGAAACGGGAATGATACCCGCTTTTTCCCCATCGCTTTGTATCCTTCGTTGCTCCAGCAACCTACGATAAACTACTGCCAGAAATGGGGCAAGTTCTTTCGCATAATCTCTGTGGAATGTCGCAGGCATCTTATCCGGTCCAGATCCCTTTCCACTGCTGAACGAATTCGATTGACGTATTCCACGATCATCTATCAATATCTGCTTCCTGCAAAGACTGAAAGGAGGAACTGTATTACCATCTTCCGGGATGAAATAGTTTCAGAATAATGAATTTTGTATTGTAGTCTCTCTCTGTCGCACTTTGTTTCTGTGCCAGCATGGTCATTAAGCAACTGAACAAATGATTTGAGTCAGCTTACTCATTTTACACAATATCAAGACATCTCAGGAGTGGCCGCGCGGGATTAGTCGAGCGGTCTGGGGCGCTGCAGTCATGGATCGTGTGGCTGGTCCTGGCGGAGATTCGAATACTCCCTCGGGCATGGGTGTGTGTGTTTGTCCTTAGGATAATTTAGCTTAAGCAGTGTGTAAGCTTAGGGACTGATGACGTTAGCAGTTAAGTCTCATAAGGTTTCACACACATTTGAACTTCTCAGGAGTGGTACTGAGATTAGATGGCAAACTTTTACTTTCGAATTCAGTTAACGCTGCTGCCATTGCTCTTCTTAGTCTCATTTTATCTTCATTCAACTTCTAAATGTCTACAATGCTTTAACGTCGTTTATATCTGAGATGCAGCTCCGTTTCCTGTCGTTGTCACTCCCTAACATTGCTGTGGAACCGCGGTAGGTCTCTTCCTTCCTCATCTTTGTTCAGAGCATAATTATCTGTGCTGTATAGAACAATGTTTTCGAATGTTATCTATTTAAGCTCCTCATCTTCGTCCCCAGATCTGAACATTTTAAGTTGGCTGTTCAGATACTTTGCAATTTGTTTCGTGTAACTGCTCCTAAGCAAAAATTTTTGCTTACCTCTTTTAACATCCCATTTAATATCCATAGTCTTTGATGCATTAGCTGTCTTGTGAACACTTATGCCCTTATCTGTGCCAACTGATTCCAAAAGCGGGTCTGTTAGTTGCCAAGCGGCCTAAGACGTTGCCTTCAAGAGTCGGTTCTCTGAGTATGGAGCGAGGTGTCGCAATTGTTAGTACAAGGCACCCGCGTTCGGGAAGACGACGATTCAAATCCCTTTTTGGCCTTTCAAATCTACGTTTTCTGTGATTTCCACATATCGTTTAATGTAAATGCCCGGGATGGTCCCTTTGAAAATACCATGGTCGATTTCCTTCCCCATTCTTTCGTACCCCGATCTCTCGTCCCTCCCTCCCTCCCTCCCTCCCTCCCTCCCTGCCTCACTCACTCACTCTAATAAACAAATATGAGGTCGCTAGAGGCGGTATCGATTTTTTAAATGATCTATACGTTGATGTTGGTTAGGGTCCCAGGTATCACACAAGGCAGCCATTCATCCTGGTGGGCCCTCATTTGCAAGTAATCGACGAAAAAATTTTGTGATTCCACGTGATACTCTAGAGATATAAATATGGGAGCCTTGCACAGACTGGTGGTCTAGCGTATGGTTATTGTGAACATTGTAGGTTCGAATCTCCTCAGATGCACTGAAATTTTGTAATAAATCTTTATCGAAATAATGTTGATAATTATTTTCATTTAATTAATTATTTTAAATGTGATTTTTATTTAAAATCCTCTGGCATGTCATTTTAATCATCGTTTTAATTTAAAGACTTGCTCTCATTTCTCTTCCTGTCATCGTTTTTCCATTTGGAAATTATACGCATGTGAATTTAATTAGTTTTACTTGTCTATCATAATATTTAAAAAATTGAAACTGCTGATCTATCAGATAAAAACGAAGTACGAAATAATCAACTTTTATTAACTGTGCAATGGTGTCAAAAAGTATTTTTCGTTACAGATGTATATATTTTTTTGAATGATGTCAAACATTTAAAACATGAATTCTTGTTGCACTACGGACAAAATAACACAGATGGAGATTTGAACGAAAGAAGTGAAGTAAAACGAAATCGAAGGAAAATGACGAAAAAATAAATGAATGCAAATAACATGAACGAAAATATAAGATGATGAGACGAAATAAATTGAGGCGAAGTTAATACATAATTAAAATCACATAAAAAAATTACAGATGAAGGAAGAATGAAAGGAAGAAAAATAAGAGCAAATAAAAAAGTTAAAACAATGATTAAAATGACATAAATGAAGATTAGAAACAAAAAAATTACATTTAAACCAACTGAATGAAAATAAGGATCAGAATCATTTCGATTAAGGTTAAAAAGTAAAAAACTTCAAAGCATCTGATGAGATTCGAACCCACAACATCCTGCATGTAGGGAACATGACTTAATCATTACGCTACACTGTCAACCTGTGTACCACTGCTATTTCTGAAACTCTGGAGCATTACGCAAAATTACGAAATTTTTTTTCGTCTGTTACTCGCAAACAAGAGCCCACCAGGGTGAATGGCTGCATGGTATATGGGACCCTGCCCACACAACCATACACATGGATTCAAAAAGTCAGTTCCACACCACCACGCGGGGTGGCCACGTGGTTTGAGACGCCATGTCATGGATTGCGCCGCCCCTCCCGCTGGAGGTTCGAGTCCTTCCTCGGGCATGTGTATGTGTGTGTGTGTTTGTTGTTCGTAGCATATGTTAGTTTAAGTTAGTTTAAAGTAATGAGTAAGTCTGGGGAGTCCATTAGGAATTGACACACATTTGAACATTTAGTTCCACACCTGGGGACATTTCCCTGGAAGTCATTTTCAGGCAGGACACTCAGAACATAAGTGTATCCCTGTCTCTGGCGCTGTTTCCGATTCTACAGCTGACAAAATTAACCCTTCCTTTATTACAGGAGCGTGGTCAGGGAACTTACGCGTGACAGTCCTCCAAGTTGTCTAAATCGCTGTGTCATTACAGCTTCCGACGCAGAAGGTCTAGAAGAGCATCCGATTACTATTTTTGACCCTGCTTTGACACTTCACCCAGATTAATTTACGTTCGGAATTCGTAGTAACTTCAGTAGATATTTTTGCTTTCTTTGTGGCACCAAATACGCCGCTGCCACTGGCTTCCAGGCAATCTTTGCAGTAGATATTCTAGTCTATAGTTAGGATTTTACTCCTCTTCACTTCTGGTTTCAGCCAGTTTTCTGTTCCTAATACTTAATGTGGACATTATTACCTTTAAAAGGTGAGACTACTTCTGAGACTTTGTGAAGTGTTTAGTCTTCAAGAACCTGTTTTACTAGTGCAAAGTAAAACTATCTTTCCCTGATAAGAAGAAACTATGCCTTATAGCGAAGCCCTTAATGACCCTTTTCAGTGTAAGAAACGCAATCTGACTAACGTAACATAGGTTACCTGAGTAAAACACACTTACAAACGATGCCTTGTAACCAAGATCGTAATGACCCTTTTCAGTGTAACAAACGGAATATGACTAATGTAAAACATAAGTTCCTAGAGAACACACTTATATTAGGCCGCCTAAGTTGGTAAGACTCTGCCGAAGTTGAACATATGATGTTTCAAGGTGTGCAAGCAGACATTGCGAAAATCACTCTGAACGTAACTGGTTGTGCAGCAATGGCTAGCTATGTTACTACATAAAAGATGGAATAGCGTCTCTGGAAGCAACAACACCGAAGAACTGACCTTTACCATTGTAATTTCATGGACAGAACGGCAGAAAATAATGTATAAAAGCAAAAATATAGTCGTGTGGCACCACGGCCTGCTAAGAGTCTTTCAATTGCAAGCCACTCCGGCATCTTGAGTGTCCTTAAAACCAACGGAACCCGGTTTTCCCCAAACGTTCACCCATCCAAATACTTGCTGGGCCTAGTGTTGCCTTACTTCGTTATCGGTCGGGAAGCGGTGTTACCAATGTGACAAGGTCGTGGACATAAAGCAACGAAAGCTTTATGAGATGTGTCAAATTAGGCAAAGATCAACTTCAGTCTGCGTTACTGGGAACAAGATTGCGTCTCACAACACTTGGTCTCAGAAATATTAAATCGGTGGTCAAGGTAGTTCAAAAGAAACAAGGCATGTGAACTCCAATTCGTATAATTCATTCAAAAGCATACAGAAAAAAAATGGTTCAAATGGCTCTGAGCAGTATGCGACTTAACTTCTGAGGTCATCAGTCGCCTAGAACTTAGAACTGATTTAACCGAACTAACCTAAGGACATCACACACATCCATGCCCGAGGCAGGATTCGAACCTGCGACCGTAGCGGTCGCTCGGCTCCAGACTGTAGCGCCTAGAACCGCACGGCCACTCCGGCCGGCAAACGCACAGACAAAGGTAGTGTGGTAGTGCACGATTACATGTCTAGTAATCCAGAAATGAGAAAAGTAATTTGACCAAGCCTGTACGAAATAGAAAACATTTGAGAAATTGAAAAGTATGGCAAAATGATTTAGGTATCTGTTCGGATTGAATAACTAACGACGTATTCTGTACGACAGGCCATTAAACAAAGAACTAATAGTGGCCGAGACAAGCATGTATCCGCCGGCCGGGGTGGCCGAGAGGTTCTAGGCGCTACAGTCTGGAACCGCACGACCGCTGCGGTCGCAGGTTCGAATCCTTCCTCGGGCATGGATGTGTGTGATGTCGTTAGGTTAGTTAGGTTTAAGTAGTTCTAAGTTCTAGGGGACTTATTACCTCAGAAGTTAAGTCCCATAGTGCTCAGAGCCATTTGAGCCAAGCATGTTTCCGCTCATCCAGCACGGAAATTTACGCACTTAAGTCAGTGAAAAGTTGACTTATGTTACTGACACCATAAGTACGCTTCATCGAAAAGCTTTATCAGTCGGCAATGCCTACAGATAGTCCCGATAATCTGAACCCGCGCCGACGGATTCAATGCACGCAGCTGTGACCAAAACGAGCCGTCCAGCTTTCGCTAGGCCAGGAACCAGAACACAAGTCGAAGAGAAGTTCAAATGGTTCAGATGGCTCTGAGCACTATGAGACTTAACATCTGAGGTTATCAGTCCCCTATAACGTAGAACTGCTTAAACCTAACTAATCTAAGGACATCACACACATCCATGCCCGAGGCAGGATTCGAACCTGCGACCGTAGCGGTGTCGCGGTTCCAGACTGAAGCGCCTAGAACCGATTGGCCTCCGAGGCCGGCTCGAAGAGAAGTCAAAGTGCCTTACAGCAGGGTGGACGAGAGGGCGGGTTGCGCCCTCATTGCTGCCTTTTACAGGCATCTGCGGCCACGTGACTTCAGGCGCACTACAAAGATCCTACCACCTAACAAAAGCATTTGGAATCGATTCATGGCACAGAATACTATCTTTGCACAACTTTAGCGATAGTTGATTCGCGATATAAAAGTGAAAACTTAATTGAAAAATGAAAGTGGCTAATTAACACACAATTTTCAAACTTAACCATGGACGCTCCTCTCTATTAATATCATACTACCATTTTCTCTTTACGATCTGTTAGCACGTAAATCCTCCTCCGAGGGTAGCGCGGATGGTGTTTCTTTGATTGCGGCAGGCAGTTCCAAATTGACGTTATGGAGAGATTCTAATATGAAATCTCCCATGTCCACACATACACAGCTCCTTTCTTTTAGGCCACAACCCCTGAGTGGAATCAGACATTGACTAGTGCCACCCCCCCCCCCCCCCCCCCCCCCCACGCCCCACACCGTCGTCACTGATCCGCCCACCTTCACCAATTTTAGCGAATAACTAAATTTTAGAATGAAAAAGAATTTTCTTTGAACATTTTTTTTATTTAGGTGAATGATATTTCGTTTTTGTGGGTATTTTATTAAGCTAAGAATTGATAGTAGAGGAGACAATTAATACTGTTTATGTCTAACAACGTTTTTTTCTATATTTGAGTTATTATGAGTCAGTACACATAATAAATCATCCTCTAAATCCATAGAGCTCCTTGTGCTTATTTAATTGCTATCGTGGTCAAAAATCTACTGTGACATCAAGAAGCAATTCCCGGTGCATCGCGAATGCTACCTACAATATCTATTCAGATAAGAAACATTACTATTCACAGCCACGGAAGACACTTGACACAAAATCTTCCCCTGCACTACTCCTCTACATAGCGGCACTTGCTTCACCTGCACCCTGCACCCCTATTTAAAATCAACTGTTTGCAAATCATTTGTTTGGTGGTGTCCTTACTTCTGTCATGGCAGAGATTGGAAGACTTCAGGCTGACAGTGGTTTGTATTATTATTATTATTATTATTATTATTATTATAGTATGTACACCTCTATAATAGCCCTTATGTAGTTACTGTATGTCGTGCTGTCAATTAGATCATTTATCAGTTTGGAAGTCAGTAATGAAGTAATTTCTGGTGTGCTACAGCAACTATTTACAACTTGGACAAAAATTTTTCATGAGATATTTAGCGATTATTGCGTCTCACTGTTACCAACATCGTTGCATGATACAAAGCACAAAGTATGTGTCTAGTGGGTGGACTTGGTGATGACCCTGTAACTTACACTTCATAGTGTCATACATTAATGCTGTTAGTTGATAAAAAGTAAATACCGATAATTTGCAGGGGGTGGACAAACATATGGAAACACAAAGAAGGCAACAAATTACCTTGCCTAAAATAGCATAGGAATGGCATTGGCATTCAAATCAGCTTACAGTCGTCTCATGTACATCTACATCGACGTGATTACTCTGCTATTCACAATAAAGTGCCTGGCAGAGGGTTCAATGAACCACCTTCAAGCTGTCTCTCTACCATTCCACTCTCGAACGGCACGCGGAAAAACGAACACTTAAATTTTTCTGTGCGAGCCCTGTTTTCTCTTATTTTATCGTTATGATCATTTCTCACTATGTAGATGGGTGCCAACAGAATGTTTTCGCAATCGGAGGAGAAAACTGGTGATTGAAATTTCACGAGAAGATCCCGTCGCAACGAAAAACGCCTTTGGTTTTAATGATTGCCACTCCAATTCACGTATCATGTCTGTGACACTATCTCCCCTATTTCGCGATAATACAAAACGAGCTGCCCTTCTTTGTACTTTTTCGATGTCATCCGTCAGTCCCAACTGATGCGGATCCCACACCGCACAGCAATACTCCAGAATAGCGCGGACAAGCGTGGTGTAAGCTGTCTCTTTAGTGGACCTGTTGCACCCTCTAAGTGTTCTGCCAATGAAACGCAGTCTTTGGTTTGCTCTACCCACAATATTATCTATGTGATCGTTCCAATTTAGGTTATTTGTAAGTATTTAGTTGGATTTACAGCACTCAGATTTGTGTGACTTATCGCGTAATCGTAATTTAACTGATTTCTTTTAGTACTCACGTGAATAACTTCACACTTTTCGTTATTCAGGGTCAATTGCAATTTTTCGCACCATACAGATATCTTATCTAAATCATTTTGCACGTCGTTTTGATCATATGATGACTTTACAAGACGGTAAATGACAGCATCATTTGCAAACAATCTAAGACTGCTACTCAGATTGTCTCCTACGTCGTTAAGATAGATCAAGAACAACAGAGGGCCTATAACACTTCCTTGGGGAACGCCGGATATTAGTTCTGTTTTACTCGATGACTTTCCGTCTATTACTACAAACTGTGACCTTTCTGACAGGAAATCACGAATCCACTCGCATAAATGAGGCGATACTCCGTAGGCACGCAGTTTGATTAGAGGACGCTTGTGAGGAACGGTGTCGAAAGCCTTCTGGAGATCTAAAAATATGGAAGCAATTTGACATCCCCTGTCGATAGCATTTATTACTTCATGAGTATAAAGAGCTAGTTGTGTTTCACAAGAACGATATTTTCTGAATCCGTGTTGACTGTATGTCAATAAATCGTTTTCTTCGAGGTACTTCATAAAGTTCGAATACAGTATCGAAACGGATGAATGCAAGTTCTGTATGGTCCTGGAGTGTATCTGACACCACATTCCCGCACTATAGTGGAAAATTCAGGTAACGATGATGAAGGTGGATAGCGATCACGTACCATTCTCTCCAAAGCAAACCACAGAGGCTCAACAACACTGAGATCTGGTGACTGTGGTGGCTAGGGAAGATGCGACAACTCATCCTGCTGCTCGCAAAACACGTCCTGGATGAAGCGAGCCATATGAACAGGAGCCATGTCTTCTTGGAACTGAACACCATCATTGGAGAAGAAATATTGCACCATGGGATGGACATCAGCGAAAATGATCACATAATCTGTGGTAGTAATGAGACTTGGCATGGAATACTACGATATGGCTATCCAAATCATCACTTAACTCCCGCTATGTTTCATTCTTGGGACGTAAACTCGGCCAGTAGTTGGGAACAATACGAAACAAGATTTATCTGACATAATTACCTTCTTCCATTGCTCCACAATCGATGTTCGGCACCACATACATTACAGGCATTCGTATCACTGACTATTGGTTTTGTAATTCCATCTCACCTTGGAATGCCCTCCATCTGGAGCTGCCTTTGTGCTGTCTTGGTGCTGACAGGGTTTGCGAATGCGACGTTCAGTTCTGCAGTGACTTTCGCAGATGTCGTCCTAGTCTTTTTCGTCACAACCCTCTTCAATGACCGTCCCCCACTATTATTCAACATACGCTTTCGTCCATATTGTGACTTAGAGAATGTTTTTCCGCTTTCCCTGTATGCAATATAAATCTTGGATATGTTGCCTCTTGAAACATCAAACACTTCGGTTCCTTTGGTTACGGAAGCACCTGTCATATAAGCACCAACAATTTGTCCACGTTCAACGGCTCCGACATAATACACTCTCAGCTGCACAGAACACCGGTCGGATCACGACTGAAAGTTGCAACGTATTGAGGACATTGCCCAGGTGCAGTTCTTGGTAATTACAGCAATGCAACCTGCAGGCTTGGCAAGCGTTTATGTTAAAGCATACATTTCTCACGGTTTTTCCACATTTTGTCCACCCCTGCATATAATCAATATTAAGTGTCCCACAAAATGTTGATAATAGTAATGGTATTTAAAAATAATTAAGTTTCATAACTGAAACACAGTCAAACCTTTTTTGGTTTTTACCCTCAGAAAATTTGAGCTCTCAATGGGTAATCCTCCCCCAGGTTGGGAACTACTGCGTAGTGGATAGTCCAGCAGTGTTCCCTTCATTCCCACCTAAAGGCCTGTTGAAACCGTCAGAATACGTTTGATTTTGTGTACCTTTGTAAGACGCGCACATGGATAAGTCAAAGGAAACGTTTTTGTGGTATCATGCAACTTAACTGAAATCTGACTTCCCAGTCGCGAATTAACGATGATGTTTACTCTGGTCGCTCAGGTGGGGACATATCATAAATTGGGAACAAAAGATCTTCGTCTTAGGTCTTCGACCATTAGGCTGATTAGCAGATTTCGCCATGCATTTCTGTCTTCGGCCTTCCTCTTGAAAGCGGCATGGGTGTTGGATCCGGTATCCTAAGTGCTCTAGCTGATGTATTTTAGTCTGTGTCTGCCTCCTGTATTTTTCCCTCCTACTGTTCCTTCAGAGATTCTTTTAATGATACCCTCGTGTCTCAGCAGATGGTCGACCCATGTGTCCTTCTGTGTTCGATATCTTCAGCAGACGAGGCTTCCCTTCCTCTGCCCTGTGGAGCACCTCTTCGTTTGATGTCCTGTCTACCCAGGAAATCTTGAGCATTCTGCGGTAGCATCACATCTCTAAGGCTGTTATACTACGTTTTTCTGCTTCCTCGAATGTCCATGTTTCACTTCCGAACGGCATCACACTCCAAAGAACCATCTTTATGAGGTTTTGTCTGAGATGTTTGTCTATGCTGCTGGACGTGAAAAGGTTTCTTCTCTTGTTAAAAGCAGCTTTTGCCTGGTGAATTCGGCTTGCAGGTACTTCCTTGAACTTCCGTCTGACGTGATTTTACTCCCTAGGTAAGCAAAGAAATCGAAGGTCGCCAGTCGCTCACTGTTAAGTGATCTTAGGGCAGCGGTGTTTTGTCTGCTCACCACTAAGATTTTTGTTTTGCCTTTATTAATTTTCATGTTATTGGAAAAACTAATGATGGTTTCCATCTGTGTTATCATCGTTTTTAATTGTTCTGCATCTTCACTTAAACTAGAATATCACCAGCAAAAGTTCTAGATGATGTAAATTAAATACTTAATTGAAAATAGGCATTTCAATTAATTTAAGATCAGTTTGCTCTAGGTTTTGAATGGAAAATATTTCTAAATCAGGCTGAAATGTGGTTTCACAGCCTGATGCAGATTTTTCATGTTTCCGTGGATCATTCCAGACGAATCATTGAACAACGTGATGCCCGGATTCCTCCCCCACCCTACTCCCTCATGACCTCGATATGCAGATGACGCTGTCGTTTATCGACTAATAAAGTCATCAGAAGATCAAAACAAACTGCAAAACGATTTAGAAAAAATATCTGAATGGTGCGAAAAGTGGCAGTTGACCCTGAATAACGAAAGTGTGAGGTCATCCACATGAGTGCTAAAAGGAACTCATTAAACTTCGGTTACACGATAAATCAGTCTAGTCTAAAAGCCGTAAATTCAACTAAATACCTAGGTATTACGATTACGAACAACTTAAACTGGAAAGAACACATAGAAAATGTAGTGGGGAAGGCCAACCAAAGACTGCATTTTATTGGCAGGACACGTAGAAAATGCAACAAACCTATTAAGGAGACTGCCTAAACTACGCTTGTCCGTCCTCTATTAGAATACTGCTGCGCGGTGTGGGATCCTTACCAGATAGGACTGACGGAGTACATCGAAAAAGTTCAAAGAAAGGCAGCACGTGTTGTATTATCGCGAAATATGGGAGAGAGTGTCGCAGAAATGATACAGGATTTTGGACTGGAAATCGTAAAAAGAAAGGCGTTTCTCGTTGCGGCGGAATCTTCTCACGAAATTCCAATCACCAACTTTCTCCTCCGAATGCGAAAATATTTTGTTGACACCGACCTACATAGGGAGGAACGATCACCAAGATAAAATAAGGTAAATCAGAGCTCATACGGAAAGATATAGGTGTTCTTTCCGCGCGCTATGCTAGATTGGAATACTAGAGAATTATGAAGGTGGTTCGATGAATCCTCTGCCAGGCAATTAAATGTGATTTGCAGAGTATCCATGTAGATCTAGGTGGGAGGCCAGCCAGCGTGCGTGTCAGGACTCCCGCTGACAAACAACTAGGAAATGAGTGCCGGCCTTCCTAGAGGCCGCAGCCAAGGGTTTACTCCGACGGTGAGGTCAATGCTGCCAGCACCGTAGAAGATGCGACCTTGCATCTCAGCGGCAGCCAATCAGCGCACGTTATCTCCTCCTCTGTGAGGCCTCCAACAGCGTCGTTTTAATTCGAGCCGCCAGGGAAATCGGCATAGCCTCCTAATGACAGGAGCTGCGTCAAGCTGTTCGCGGGTGATGCTGTTGCATATGGGATGGAGCAGTCAACACACGCCAGCCCAAATGAGCGAGAACGAGAACTATAGGACTTTCCGCAGGGAAAATTTTAACATTTATACCTGACGAATTATTTTTTTGTAATTCAACTACACTGCCTGAAAAGAAAAGTGAAGCACCCGGAAGCCATGCTCGGATGTTTGTAACTCCGTACACATTCACACCACCGGCGGATATGTAAATGAGCAGCGTTGCAATTCTCTGTGACAGGTGGATTGGTTCAAATGGCACTGAGCACTACGAGACTTAACTTCTGAGGTCATCAGTCCCCTACAACTTAGAACTACTTAAACCTAACTAACCTAAGGACATCACACACATCCATGCCCGAGGCAGGATTCGAACCTGCGACCGTAGCGGTCACGCGGTTCCAGACTGTAGCGCCTAGAACCGCTCGGCCACCTCGGCCGGCGTGACACGTGGAACGGCCACCAGAGAGCATTAGTGTTTTGTTCGTGTTAGTTTTGTTGACAGTACTGGTAGAGTATGTAAGGCATGTGAACAGTGTCAGATGTCAAATGATCACCGTGAAGGATATGGAGATGCCACTTACTCGCGTGAGGCAGCGTTATCGGCACCTGGGGATTGGAAACTGTACTCATTGTGGGTCTCCATTTGGCCGGATGGTCGAATCGTGCAATCAGATTTGTCGGGCATTCCGATGTGTCAGTGGCCTGATGTTGGACGGCATGAGAACACGGAGGTAGGCATAGTCGCCGTCATGGTTGCAATCGACCTCGTACGACCACTATAAGGGAGTATCAGTGTATTATGCATGAACCACGTCATAACCCCTTCACATCTGCGCCTGTCGTCCGAGATCAAGTAATGGACTCCCCGCGACGTTCTCTTGTTACTCAGCACCATTGGTCGGAAACAACTAGTAGCCGAACTAGCAAATTAACTGTCCCATGCCTAGGCTGTCGTTAACATCACAACAGACGGTTGCGTTTGGAGCGGTACCGTGAACGGGAAGCACGGACTGCTGATGACGCGTCGAATTGTGTCCAGCGATGAATCGGATCAGCAATGTCAGCGAGTAGGTGGCGATCTGAGGAGAGGTCCATTGTCCCAATGTTTTGAGGAGCCACAGAGGTGTTACTCATAGCGTCACGATGAGGAGAGTCATCGGGTGTGACTCCAGGTCACACTGGTAGTAATGGATGGCACTCGGACGGCACAACGCTAAGTTACGGAAATCACGCATTCTCACATGTCACCTCGCATACGACAGTATCGTGGTGGCATCCTTCGACAGGGCAATGCCTGTCCCTACCTACCATTTTATGACACTATTCTGGACCGAATCAGTGCATACATCCATGTCAGAGGGGCTGCAACATCGTACTGATAAGTGCGCTCACACCGTCAAGTTCTTTGTACATTTGACTCGCTTTTGTAATCACTGGAATAACATCACACACCCTTTCAAACTTTACGTTTTCTCCTCATGTTCTCGGTGTTCTTTTTTTCTTTTTTCTTTGTTTTTGTCTCACAGTGTATGTCATGCAAAAAGGAAGGTGACATCACTAGGAACTTGTTCGAAATGCAGGGAGCCGACGCATGGTACAAGCGATGCTAAAGAAAAGAGGACGATCATTCCTTGTGAAATCAAACATTTAAAAAAGAAATTTGAACCTTGATGATTAACAGTTTTGTAAGTTTTTGTCATTTCATTCTACCTCTCAAAAAAAAAAAAATCCAAAATTAATTTTTGTACTATTTCATTTTTAAGTTATTAACTTTTAAATTTCCCTAAACTGCGTGATTTTTTACCATGTTTTGAAACCTTAAAATGACTATATCTTGAAAAGTGTTTGATATACAGATCCGAAATGTATACCATTTTATTTAATTTATTATAATCTTAAAAAATATGTGCCACTAGACAAAATTCATTAAAATGCTAAATTTTCCCAAACCAAAGCATTCTTAAATTTTGAAAATCGGATTTTTTTAGTTTGAAAAAATGTATGTTAGTCCTACACAATTTGGACATGTGTGTGCCAAATTTCATGATGGTATTCCGAAGGGAACATATGGGAATAAATTTTATTTTACTGCTATTCGTATTGCCGACTGTATCTCAACTGCACTTCGATTGCAAACTGGCTGATTAAACTATGGTTAAAATAAAGTTACTGAGTCGTAATCACGCATAACTCACATTATCATTTCAAAATTGTACTAAACTATGCCATATAACAATTTACAAAAATAATGAAAGGGATACTATGTATTTTCCATTTTATATAACTTTTTATTTACAGTAGTTGTAGTACATATTTGTAGAACAACAGTGTGTGTGGGAGTGTCTGTATGTGTGTGTGTGTGTGTGTGTGTGTGTGTGTGTGTGTGTGTGTGTGTACACACATTAGCCGGCCGGAGTGGCCGAGCGGTTCAAGGCGCTACAGTCTGGAACCGCGCGACCGCTACGGTCGCAGGTTCGAATCCTGCCTCGGGCATGGATGTGTGTGATGTCCTTAGGTTAGTTAGGTTTAAGTAGTTCTAAGTTCTAGGGGACTGATGACCTCAGAAGTTAAGTCCCATAGTGCTCAGAGCCATTTGAACCATTTTTTTGTACACACATTGACAGTAATTCACTTCAGTAGAGATGAAGCTTTGAGATAAAATTAGTAAAACACTGGTGAGGGAAAGGGGACTAGTATGCTTTGTGCATATGTAACTCCAAAGCACGTGAGCTCAGGGGATAACTTGGTAAAAAATTGACATTATTTAATGGCTCAATAAAATGTTGAAAGGCACGTGTTGGAATACGACAAGCACCAAGTGCAGCCCACGAAGTCGAATCTGCTTGTCGTATTCCGACATGAGTGTTTCAAGGTTTTATTGGGAAATTAATCATTTTAAATCATAACACTGGCTCATTTGTGCCACTTTGTCACCTGAGAATGTTTATATAGTATGAAACCAACGGCTTAATAAATGCACGTAAAATAATAGTCGAAGTGGTTTTCTTAACAATCATCTTAATCAGTTGTGGAAGCACAACGTGATAAAATATTAACTTCATTTGAATTTTTTGAGTGCTTGTATAAATGCCTTCAGTCACTTCTTTGCGACAATGATGAGCATTCAGCATAATAAAGGAACTAGGTAAAAAGTTTTTATAAAGCAAGCACAGAACTTGGTTGCGCCAGTGACAACAAACGGTGGATGGCATCCGTGCTTTCCAGAGATGAAAAAGGAGAAGTAAGCCTTTCATTTACTCATCATTGTGGACCAGTTCTTTCTTTTTCGCAAAAGATAAATTGATTGTAATAAAAATTCCTACTTTGTGAATTAAATCCCGCAGCTGCCACTGGAAGAACATATAGACTATCAGACGAAGACCTGTGATAAGCCTCGGATTATACTGGAAAAGAACTTTTTGTTACCTCAGTTATGACATTATTACTTGGGAGAACTAAGGTATGTCATTTTAAAGGGAAGTGCAATACATAATTTTGTGTAGATTGCTAGTGGATCACCATCTTCCTTGTTGAAGGCGAGTAAAAAATTTCTCTTCGCATGGCACTCAAACAGCTTACTGTTTAACATAAAGTAACATAACTGTTTAATTAATGATATTGATTAATATTAATGTATCTTTAAAATAAAGGTACAATTAAGAAAATTCTATGTGGTCGTTTTTGAGCATGTGTTGCTATGGTGTATATTAAAATATTTCCACACTTAAAAAGCAAAATTAGAATTCAGTTATTTTAATAAAGTAATAAATTGATCGTTACTAAATAAAAATAATGATTTAACAGTCTTATTTGGTTTTTGACATGTTACATCTTTGTAACAAGTCGGAAGCCCTACGGACTACGCACAACGTTCTGTGCTTACCAGTAAAATGAAATTTATTTTAATACGTTTCCACTGGAACAACATCATGAAATTTCGCATGCACATTGAAAATTAGTATACGAGTAACGTACATTTTACCGAAACAAAAAAGTTCCGGTTCTGAAATTTACGAAATTAAAAAGTGACTTCATCTGTGAAAATTCAGTATTGTTATGAATATCGCTAAGTAGTACATACTTTTAAAGCTTATAAGAAACTGAATAAAATGATACAAATTTTAGGTGTGTAAATCAAATAGTTTTTCAGCTATGGTGATTTTAAGGTTTCAAAACGTAACAAAAATCGCATAATTTTGGAAACTTTTAAAAATTGATAACTCAAAAATGAATGGTCGAAAAAATTATAATTTGGGATTTTTCATGCAAACAAATATTACTTTAAGTGTACAAAAAAATTATCAAAATCTGAGATGTCAAGAACTAGACCATTGGTTGATTTCACATGGATTGACCCAGAAGCTATCGGGTTAAAAAGGGTATAAGGTAAGGATGCAGTCGTTCCTCTTCTTCTGGTCATTCGCCTCAGGCGAAGACTACAGTATAAAAGCATGTTTCGATGAATCTTTGGAAACAGTCTGTGTGGCACATTGAGGGAAAGGCCAATGTCGGCCACGAGTAGCAGGCTCTTGCGCGACTGGGAAGAAATTTTGTGAAGATGGGATATCTGCAGAGTAACATGAGGAAGCCGCATGGAACATTTGTAGAAAGAAACTTGATGTCCTGTCATTTTCAGTGCTGAGAACAAATTATTTGAAGTAAGTTAATGTGCTTCTGTGCAATGAAGCAAATAAAAGAAAGAAACCAGATTTATGACTGGCATAAATATTTACCCTGAGTGGGTTGTATATACAAAGGGAAGAGTACTAGTCGGTCACGCTCGTCTGATGAAAATGTCGAGCGTATCCGAGACGCGTTCACGCCCTTGAAGTCGCAAAGACGGACAGACCGGGAACTCCAGCTTCCTCAGACATCAGTGTGGCGTATTCTGAAACGTCGCTTGCATGTGTAGCATTTCAAGTTGCAGTTACTGCAGCAATTGCGTCCCGTGAACGTAACAGAAGGTACGAATTTTGCATTTCATTTCTCCACGATATGTCGTACCTGGACATGCTGCAAAACTGGTTGTTTCCTCAACTACACGAAGATTCCAATGATTCCTTTTTTATTCATTACTGCGCCCTGCCTCACTTTCACCTTGATCTGCGGCATTATCTTAACACCATCCCACAACGATAGACTGGAAGATGTGGAAACAAGATGTTCACTGCTTTTGTCCTTCCAGGTCAGCATACCTCACAATTTACGTTTTTTTTCTGTTCACCCACCTATGATAGCTACTCTTCAACAGCTGGGAATTTTAATTGTTGAATCTGTCGATTCCATAAACAGGGGCCTGTTGATTGGTGTGTGGAATGAAATGGATGTTTCTTCAGCAATGCACGGTGCTCATGTTGACTGCGTGGTATAGCGTCTGTACGAACATAAAACTTTGAACCTTCCTGTATCCAGTGACTTGCGCTATGTGTTTCTATCTTTCACAGTTTGTCTATAATAAACGAGCTGAAATCTGTTCTTTCTTTTTGAATCGCCATTTAGCTGTGCGGAACATGCTAAGTATTGCTTGTGACGCCACGAAATACAATCACCAATTGTTGTAGGAAGACGCTCCAGAACAGAACATGACGAAGTTCCGCCTCAGACGAAGACTACAGTATAAAAGCATGGTTCGATGAATCTTTGGAAACAGGCTGTGTGGCACATTGAGGAAAAGGCCAAGGTCGGCCACGAGTAGCAGGCTCTTGCGCAACTGGGAAGAAATTTTGTGCAGATGGGATACCTGCAGAGTAACAAGAGGAAGCCGCACGGAACATTTATAGAAAGAAACTTGATGTCCTGTCAT
The DNA here is from genome assembly GCF_023864345.2 of Schistocerca serialis cubense. Classification (NCBI taxonomy): domain Eukaryota; kingdom Metazoa; phylum Arthropoda; class Insecta; order Orthoptera; family Acrididae; genus Schistocerca; species Schistocerca serialis. Next base: position 234,101,806 of record NC_064642.1, read on the forward strand.
TTTCAGTGCTGAGAACAAATTATTTGAAGTAAGTTAATATGATTCGTTATTTAATGTTATTTTTAGGAAACTAATTTACCATCACCATGTATAAAGCGGAAACATTGTTACCAAAAATCTGAAAAAGTACGCGACCGATTTACTTCAAATTTTTACACGTTACTGTAATAAATGTTTGGATGCATATAGGCTTCATGTTTTAATATACACATAAAATACGTAATGCATTATCATACGTTATTAACGAACAGGAAAGTTGTATTTGTGGCTTATTTGCTTATGATAAGAATAGTAGTACATAGTCTGAGTTTGCTACAACGAGGTACAAGGCCCATGGACAGAGAGAGAAATCAAATGTGTGTGAAATATTGTGGGACTTAACTGCTAAGGTCATCAGTCCCTAAGCTTACACACTACTTAACCTAAATTATCTTAAGGACAAACACACACACCCATGCCCGAGGGAGGACTTGAACCTCCGCCGGGACCAGCCAGACAGAGAGAGGGGGAAGAGGAAATGGACAGAGAGATAAGAGGAAATGGTCATTCGAGTAGAATGCGGAAAGGAGGAGATGGAAAGAGAGAGAAGGCAGGAGGAGATAGAGAGAGGCAGGGAGCAGAAGATAGAAGTGGAAATGGAGGAGGATGATGGGCACAGAGAGTGGGAGACAGAGGGGGCAGGATGAGACGGAGAGAGAGGTGGAAGGAGAAGATGAACAGAGAAAGGGGAGGTAGGAAATGGATAGAGGGAGGGGAGGGGAAGACGGACAGAGAGAGGGGAAGGAGGATTCATAGAGAGGCAGAGGAGGAAGTGGACAGAGACGGGGAGGGGGGGGGGGAGAAGGAGATAAGGACGTGTTACTGTTTGTCGTCCATGTTGGGCTGTTGTAAGGAACTGCGACTGTTCATAACAATAAAAGTTCAAATAAAGCAATTATCTGCGTCACTCACTCAGTGATTGACGCAGATAATTGTTTTATTTGAACTTTTATTCTATTTCCCACTCCTGCGCACATTAGAAACGTTTGCCACTCACAGTGACTGACCCAGAGAATAGATTCATTTGAACTTTTATTGTATATCCCAGTCCTGTAGACGTTATAACCGTCTGCTTTCGCTTTTCTTTCTTTTCCATTTAAGCAAATTGAGCCACAGCAACACGTGTGCAGGTACAGCAGGTAATATATCGTCCGCCACACACTGTACGGCGACTTGCAGAGTTCCTAAGTAACTACGCATGGAGAAAGACGGATGTTTTCACTCTACCAGCACAACCCCTGCCTGTACCTGGTATGGGCAATGAAATAACGCTAGAGGGTACCGCAGTCAGCTGATTCGTTTGGCACCTGTGGAGTGGCGAAATCTTCCGACGCGTCGGGCTGGTGAGAACAATGGCCCAACCTATACGTATTCAGCTCGCACGGGACGCTGGCTTCTTGGCCGCTAAGCCTGCAAGGGGAACCCCGCCACTGACCGCCAAGGTCTGCCACGCGGCGCTAACAGACTCCCTGTCCCGTCGCATCGCCGACTCTGAATGAAGGAGGCCATAAATAAAAGAAAATGTGGGGACAATTGCCATGTTTTTCCGCGACGACATTATAAATCCAAACATTTCCTACATGATAACACTGAAGAAATCGCCCCTCTTGCGCAGCTGGTTCTCTAGAACCATCGATTTCGATCAAACTTTGGGGTACACCATGAGTTATAAGAAACAACGTGTGTCTGATGTCATTCTCTATATTCTTTGCTTATTCCGAGGTGCGTATACTGCTTTTACATTTAATGAAATGTGTGGAGAGATAATTATGTTTAATGATTTCGTTTGCCATCTTCGCATTTTCATGCGCACTTGTACCTTTGAGAATATCTGGTGCATACAACGTACCTTCTGAATGTGGCGTATATTTCATGGCGAATACAAGTCGCCTTGCTTACGAGAACTATTCCGATCATATGCAGCAATGCCATATCTGTTACTATAGTCAAATTAAAATTACTTACCTGATAGTTGTCGTTCCTCACTTGACGCTATAGTGTTGCCACATTCACTACCGCTCGGTTAAAGGCGACGCACGAACACGACCGGTAATTTCACTATACTCTGTTCATCGTAAGAATAAAGTTAATTGAAACAAACACAAACGCGATGATTGGTCAGAAGCCGTAGCACATTACACTGGTGTTGTCACGATGTTGGAAGTAGGTCCTACTTCTGTATTAGATATCAAACATGGCTCTGAGTACTATGGGACTTTACATCTGAGGTCGTCAGTTCCCTAGAACTTAGAAGTAGTTAAACCAAACTCACCTCAGGACACCACACACATCCATGCCGGAGGCAGGATTCGAACCTGCGACCGTAGCAGTCGCTATTAGATATCTTATTAATAAGTCGGGTGATGCTGAGGGAATTAGATTAGGAAATGAGACAAAGTAGTAAAGGAGTTTTGCTATTTGGGGAGCAAAATAACTGATGATGGTCGAAGTAGAGAGGATATAAAATGTAGAATGGCAATGGCAAGGAAAGCGTTTCTGAAGAAGAGAAATTTGTTAACATCGAGTATTGATTTAAGTGTTGGGAAGTCGTTTCTGAAAGTATTTGTATGGAGCGTAGCCATGTATGGAAGTGAAACGTGGACGATAAATAGTTTATACAAGAAGAGAATAGAAGCTTTCGAAATGTGGTGCTACAGAAGAATGCTGTAGATTAGATGGGTAGATCACATAACTAATGAGGAGGTATTAAATAGAATTGGGGAGAAGAGGAGTTTGTGGCACAACTTGACTAGAAGAAGGGATCGGTTGGTAGGACATGTTCTGAGGCATCAAGGGATCACCAATTTAGTGCTGGAGGGCAGCGTGGAGGGTAAAAATCGTAGAGGGAGACCAAGAGATGAGTACATTAAGCAAATTCAGAAGGATGTAGGTTGCAGTAGGTACTGGGAGATGAAGAAGCTTGCACAGGATAGAGTAGCATGGAGAGCTGGATCAAACCAGTCTCAGGACTGAAGACCACAACAACAACAACAACAACAGCATTAATAAGTTATGTTAAATGAAACTTTAATCTATTCTGATGTATTAACAGCCATCAACGTTTTTCGTAATCATGCTTCAATTAAGTAGTTTGTATTTAAAAAATCGGGTACAGTCACAGTGTCTGTACTGTGTGGTCTGATGGTCGCGCTGTTAACACGCTGTATGAAAATGGCGGAGGCTGCTTCCTGCTCCGTAGTGAAACACGTGTGTGGAACACGATTAGAAAGAGCCAAGAAATAGGTTTTTCATAAATTTACAGAAAAAACGGCTTTGAAGTTTTCCGAGGGACTGTATTTGATACAATTGAGATACAGTTCTTGGATCACTGGTTCAAGTCTCGCCTTAGTCATCCTTTTCTTTCGTTCAATTAGAAATACCTACATCTCGTAATTGTAAAAATTAATTCATCATTTTTATGAGTAATGCACATTTTCTTGTTTCTTATTACATATTACACGCGAAACTCCTGTTTCCATTTTAAATATAAATTTTTAACTATCGACATTTTATGAAAGGTTATTAATTAACATAGCTTAAATTAAGAAAACGTAACAATTTAATTTTTAGGAGAAAACGAATAATCAAATTCTCTTTATTTGTACTATGTCCATTCTTTTATACCACAGATGTACTTTCACACGAACCAGAGCGATAAGTGTCGTAGAAACACGAGAAACAATAATTTTCAAAGCATCGAGCACATCATACAAATGCTACGTTTTTACATTTGCTACTGCACCATTACAGCATGAACCCAACAGGACTGATATGATGGCAAATCAAGAAACCTGAATTAACAAGACTGTTAAGCTGCCAGACGTCCTGGAACTGACGCACGCAGCTTTTTCACGCGTCACTGCCGAACGCTGGCGGGATATAGAACGGCACGTCATAAAAGGAGAAAATGCAGCACCTGGGTGGCTTCGTGGATTCTGTTGCTGATCGACTCGTTATCAACGTAGCAGATGACACTTCCAGAACAGAAATTTATTTCTCGTATTTGGATAAGGCAGGAGCTAAGAGATTACCAGACGACTGACTGTAATTAACACCTTCAGTGGCTTCAGTATTCAACAATATGCTGGAATCCCTGCAGTTTGCTTTTGCATCACACATAGCAAGCTCAGGAAAATTAACCTGTGCTTATATAAGGAATTTTAATTACTCTTTTTTGTAATTAGAAAACTGTATTAGGTGAGAACGAGTGCCTTTTATGCTTTCCGTCTGGTCACCTAAGAAGCATGTGTGCTGTAGTTTTGCCGAATATTATTTTAATCTCTTTAAATATTAAACGAAATTCGAAGCTATGTTGTTTCTCTGCTAGTCTGTTTTTACGTCTGAACTGCAGCTTCTCAGATCATTGCAGGTTAGTAGGGCCAGCTGCCTGGCCGGCGCTGTCCAAGCTAAATGTGCCGGCAAAGATGTTGTCCTGCATTATCGCTCAGTCTGTGTGCGTGAAACACAGCATAAAACGTATCTTAATGTTCGTACTAGACTGTACTGGACACAGCTTGGCTTCCGCTCCACGTGAAACGAAATCCAAAGAGATTCAAGCAAACCCGGAGAATATACAGGGTGTACACAAAGTCCGAGAACACTTTCAATTATTTACGCTAGCTTTGTTCACAGCGATTACAGTTGACCTGTACGAGAAAATACAAGACAGAAAAAAATTCAATTTCAGCGCTGAAAGCGAACTGTAACTTTCTTCGCTTTTGCTACGAGAGCTGACGCGATACCGCCCGAAGAGCAGACCTGGTTGGAACTCATTTACAGGTTACAGGCGACAGAGACAGATACCAAACGAAAAAAGGGTGATAGGAAAAAAATAGGAGCAAATAGAAAAGTCAGTAGAACGATGAAAATGATGTGACAAAAGATTTAATCGGTTAATAGAAAGTAATAATAATCAGATTCATATTGACAAAGATTTAAAAATAAAGAAATGTTATGCAACCCGATGAGTTGGGAAGCGACGGCCTTCTGGCGCCTGACACCTTGTGTTTTCGTCGCCTTCCAGGTTTCGAACCGGCTACCTCAGAGTCGAACGCCACCACACTATAACTGCCCACGTCGTGTTGTGCCGACTCCACTGTAGCTTGAATGCATTTTTAAGTTTGTTTTATATGCCCGACTTCTAATTTCACCACACAAGATTCCAGGGTTGAGCAGTTATTGCCCGATGACGACACGCAATACAGTCTGTTAAAGCGGAGTTCGCCGTTATTAATTATGTTTTTAGATTTAATTTTATTACTCGTACAGAGACTCAACGTTCCTTAGTTTAACAGCGCGTCGTCAAAATAAGTATGAAATGCTAATGTCTTTGCGACACATAATGTCGACTATTGAGTTAAAGTTTGTACCTATTTTGCCATTTTAGAGAAGAGAAACCTTAAGCGCTTCTGCTTCTATAGTCTCAGTATCAAATGTTCACTAATTTCAATTTACTTCCTATCTCAGTTCAGTATTTAACACAAATTGTATATCAATGTCATTTCTGAGATATTACGTTGGTTCCACTCTAACTGAATAACACGTAATTGCCATTTAACATCATTACTTTTATTAATAATCCTTTTTCTTATTACGTACATGTTAATGAATGATCACTATCTAGGAGGGAAGAGGGATTGATCCTAATCATGAGATAATAGCTTTTAATGAGTCCGCAATCGTTAATTAAATAAAAAGTCACGTTCAAAGATGATATGCGAACAGCTTTCGTTACGTCCGTTTTCACGTATCTGTCAAAACTAATCCTGTCGTCCACAATTCAAATTAACACTGACGTTAACCCCTTTTGTCGGAACATCGAATTGTAACTATTATGTGAAAGTTTCTTCTAGTTCCCGAACTCCTTTCAGATACGCGCACGACCGAACAGGAGAACGGAACACAAACGACTTGTTTTTAACAACCGAACAACGCAATGACGTTACATTACGAAAATGTCCGCCCAATGAAAATCTCTTTGACTTTATCTTCTCTACTCTGCTTAATTAAATTATTCCTAATTACAATTTATTCAGCTATTTAGCGAAAACATCTAACAAAAAGTAAAATAAAATCATCCCAACGTAAAATATCCGTTATAGCACGTACGTGCGTTAGTGGGCTTTTTTTTATTATTGTTTCATGCTCTGACCACTTTTTTTAATTTGAGAAGGTAATATAAACTTTATTTGTAAACAAGCCATACATCAAATCAGCATAGCGTTAGAAAATACGGTGGGGAAAACTGACTGTTCCTTTTAAGCAGACGGGAGGTAAGGATGGTGGGGTATGAATATGAGTACGTCGCCTCCGGCTCTATGGCTGGCTGGGAGGGGGAGTGGGCAGGGGTCGAACAAATGATGCCTGCTCACTGCGTCCCTTGCATCACAAACCAACCGGAAGACGACAAGAAGGGACAGTCAAGGAAGGCGATACTTAAGCGTAAACACGAAATTTCATTCTGTTTCGCATTAGTGATAGGTAGGGGAGACGGGAATGGAAAACAAGGACAATGTGGTATCAAGCGCTGCGCCCGCTGGTGCTTGGAATAACGTGAGAGAAGTGTTAGTAGCGCACCTCGATAGCAGTCGAGCCAACCATGCTAGGCACATTCCAACCCCACGGAGGTAGCTGGCGTAACATGCGTGGTAACGTGGACGTCGTTCAACTATCGCATGTTCCTTCTGTAGGTGGGTCCCAAGACCGAGTCGCGATTCGTCCCCGACTCTATGAAGGTAGGCGACTTCCATCCTTTGACCCAGACTATCGCATGAGTCTTGAATGCAGGGAAACACACGTCCTCCAGGCGAATGAAAGTGTACAGTTCGACCATGGATGAAGGGGCGCGGAGGAAAAGGGCGACCATATGCCGCGCCAGTGTCCACACTTCACGAACACCGGCGCAGGGCAGGCGATGGGCACCATCGTGCACCGAGTGACAGATGGGGCATAAAGGAGTCTCCATTAAATCAGTCGCATGTGAACGCCGGTTACTGACGAATTTTCCACTGGAGACGTGACAACTTGTCGCTCGGACTGATGCTGGGAGTTACAGCTGATGAAGGTTGTGCCACACCGCCGTCCACCTCATTAATGGATACTTGATCTCTAAGTACTTTAGAGGGTGTTCAAAAGAAACTTGTGTATTAATTTTTCTCATTTTGAGAAACGAGAAGAAGCGATCTGTTGTTCTTGATAGAACAACTTTCTAAATTCAAGATCGCTTACATATTTCTTTATTTTCAACAATCAACTATTGTCTTTAGGCCATCAAAATTTTTGTTACAAAATTTGTTGATTGTGAGTTGTAACATCACTCCAAGTTATCATGTTAGTGGATAGAATGTAGCAATTTATGCAAAGGTTTGTCAGTAATAAAGCGTTTAGCACATTGTGTTCATGGCCATGTTCGCATACACTGACCAGCCAGAACATCATGGCCACCTACCTAGTATCCTGTACGTCCACCTTTGGCACGAATAACAGCGGCGACGCGTCCTGGCATGGAAGTAGTGAGCCTTTGATAAGTCGCTGGAGGGAACTGGCACCACATCCACACACACAAGTCACCCAATTGCCGTAAATTACGGAAGGGGGACGATGAACTCTGCACGTCGTTCAATCACATCCCAAACGCTTTCGATTGGGTTCAGATCTAGCAAGCTGGGTGGTCAGCACATCAATTGGAAGTCGCCACTGTGTTTCCCGAACCACTCCATCACACTCCTGGCCTTGTGACATTGCTCAGTATCTTGCTGAAAAATGCCAGTGCCGTCAGAAAACATGATCGTAATGAAGGGGTGTACGTGATCTGCAATCAGTGCACGATACTCCTTGGCCGTCGTGGCGCCTTGCACGAGCTTCACTGGACCCGCAGATGTCCACGTGAATTTTCTCCACTGCATTATGGAGCCACCGCCAGCTTGTCTCCGTCCCGCAGTATAGATGACAAGGAGATATTCCCCTGGATGACGACAGATTCGCGCCCTCCCAACGACATGATTAAGAAGTTATCGGGATTTATTAGACCATGCAACCCTCTAGCACAGCGCCAACATCCAGTGCAGATGGTTACCTGCCCACATTTCAGTCGCAAATTGGAAATTTGTGGTAAGGTCTTATGGGATCAAACTGCGGAGGTCATCGGTCCCTAAGCTTACACACTTCTTAAACTAACTTACGCTAAGGACAACACACACACCCATGCCCGAGGGAGGACTCGAAACTCCGACAGCCAGCCGGTGTGGCCGAGCGGATCTAGGTGCTTCAGTCTGGAACCGTGTGACCGCTACGGTCGCAGGTTCGAATCCTGCCTCGGGCATGGATGTTTGTGATGTCCTTAGGTTAGTTAGGTTTAAGTAGTTCTAAGTTCTAGGGGAGTGATGACCTCAGGTGTTAAGTCCCATAGTGCTCAGAGCCATTTGAACCCCCAATGGGGGGAACCGCGCGGACCGTGACAAGACACCTTAAACCGCGTGGCTACCCCGCGCGGCATTTCAGTCACAGTTGGCGATGTTGTGGTGTTAACATTGGCACATGCATGGATCGTCGGCTGTCGGCTGCGGTGGCCCATAGTTATGTGTTCGGTGCACTGCGTGTTCAGACATGCTTGTACTCTGCACAACATTTAAGTCTGATGCTAGTTCCGCTACAGTTCGTCGTCTGTCCTGTTTTACGAGTCTGCCCAGCTTGCGACGTCAGACATCTATAATGGGTGGTGTCCGACCAATCACACGACGTCTGGACGTGGTTTCACCTTGTGTTGAATACGTTCACCCTCCGGTCGCAGGTTCGAATCCTGCTTCGGGCATGGATGTGTGTGATGTCGTTAGGTTAGTTAGGTTTAGGTAGTTCAAAGTCTAGAGGACTGATGACGTCAGATGTTAAGTCTCATAGTGCTTAGATCCATTTGAAACATTTGAATACGTTCACCACAGCACTCCTCGAACACCTGGCAAATCGTGCCGTTTCCGAAATACTCGTACCGATCCTCCGGGCCATCACAATCTGCCCTCGGACAAACTCCGATAGATCGCGCGTCTTCCCCATTCTACTCATGGCAGCACATTCATTGATAATGTATGCACTGAGCATGTGCCTGACTAACAGTCATTCCTCGCCAGGCTACGCTGCTATCGCCTCGAAGGGTAGGTCGGTAGTCATAATGTTCTGGTTCGCCATTGTATCTAGCATCTACATCTACATCTACATTTATACTCCGCAAGCCACCCATCGGTGTGTGGCGGAGGGCACTTTACGTGCCACTGTCATTACCTCCCTTTCCTGTTCCAGTCGCGTATGGTTCGCGGGAAGAACGACTGTCTGAAATCCTCCGTGCGCGCTCTATTCTCTCTAATTTTACATTCGTGATCTCCTCGGGAGGTATAAGTAGGGGGAAGCAATATATTCGATACCTCATCCAGAAACGCACCCTCTCGAAACCTGGCGAGCAATCTACACCGCGATGCAGAGCGCCTCTCTTGCAGAGTCTGCCACTTGAGTTTATTAAACATCTCCGTAACGCTATCACGGTTACCAAATAACCCTGTGACGAAACGCGCCGCTCTTCTTTGGATCTTCTCTATCTCCTCCGTCAAACCGATCTGGTACGGGTCCCACACTGATGAGCAATGCTCAAGTATAGGTCGAACGAGTGTTTTGTAAGCCACCTCCTTTGTTGATGGACTACATTTTCTAAGCACTCTCCCAATGAATCTCAACCTGGTACCCGCCGTACGAACAATTAATATTATATGATCATTCCACTTCAAATCGTTCCGCACGCATACTCCCAGATATTTTACAGAAGTAACTGCTACCAGTGTTTGTTCCGCTATCATATAATCATACAATAAAGGATCCTTCTTTCTATGTATTCGCAATACATTACATTTGTCTATGTTAAGGGACAGTTGCCACTCCCTGCACCAAGTGCCTATTCGCTGCAGATCTTCCTGCATTTCGCTACAATTTTCTAATGCTGCAACTTCTCTGTATACTACAGCATCATCCGCGAAAAGCCGCATGGAACTTCCGACACTATCTACTAGGTCATTTATATATATTGTGAAAAGCAATGGTCCCATAACACTCCCCTGTGGCACGCCAGAGGTTACTTTCTGTAGACGTCTCTCCATTGATAACAACATGCTGTGTTCTGTTTGCTAAAAACTCTTCAATCCAGCCACACAGCTGGTCTGATATTCCGTAGGCTCTTACTTTGTTTATCAGGTGACAGTGCGGAACTGTATCGAACGCCTTCCGGAAGTCAAGAAAAATAGCATCTACCTGGGAGCCTGTATCTAATATTTTCTGGGTCTCATGAACAAATAAAGCGAGTTGGGTCTCACATGATCGCTGTTTCCGGAATCCATGTTGATTCCTACATAGTAGATTCTGGGTTTCCAAAAACGACATGATACTCGAGCAAAAAACATGTTCTAAAATTCTACAACAGATCGACGTCAGAGATATAGGTCTATAGTTTTGCACATCTGCTCGATGACCCTTCTTGAAGACTGGGACTACCTGTGCCCTTTTCCAATCATTTGGAACCCTCCGTTCCTCTAGAGACTTGCGGTACACGGCTGTTAGAAGGGGAGCAAGTTCTTTCGCGTACTCTGTGTAGAATCGAATTGGTATCCCGTCAGGTCCAGTGGACTTTCCTCTATTGAGTGATTCCAGTTGCTTTTCTATTCCTTGGACACTTATTTCGATGTCAGCCATTTTTTCGTTTGTGCGAGGATTTAGAGAAGGAACTGCAGTGCGGTCTTCCTCTGTGAAACAGCTTTGGAAAAAGGTGGTTAGTATTTCAGCTTTACGCGTGTCATCCTCTGTTTCAATGCCATCATCATCCCGGAGTGTCTGGATATGCTGTTTCGAGCCACTTACTGATTTAACGTAAGACCAGAACTTCCTAGGATTTTCTGTCAAGTCGGTACATAGAATTTTACTTTCGAATTCACTGAACGCTTCACGCATAGCCCTCCTTACGCTAACTTTGACATCGTTTAGCTTCTGTTTGTCTGAGAGGTTTTGGCTGCGTTTAAACTTGGAGTGAAGCTCTCTCTGCTTTCGCAGTAGTTTCCTAACTTTGTTGTTGTACCACGGTGGGTTTTTCCCGTCCCTCACAGTTTTACTCGGCACGTACCTGTCTAAAACGCTTTTTACGATTGCCTTGAACTTTTTCCAGAAACACTCAACATTGTCAGTGTCGGAACAGAAATTTTCGTTTTGATATGTTAGGTAGTCTGAAATCTGCCTTCTATTACTCTTGCTAAACAGATAAACCTTCCTCCCTTCTTTTATATTCCTATTAACTTCCATATTCAGGGATGCTGCAACGGCCTTATGATCACTGAGTCCCAGTTCTGTACATACAGAGTCGAAAAGTTCGGGTCTGTTTGTTATAAGTAGGTCCAAGATGTTATCTCCACGAATCGGTTCTCTGTTTAATTGCTGGAGGTAATTTTCGAATAGTGCACTCAGTATAGTGTCACTCGATGCTCTGTCCCTACCACCCGTCCTAAACATCTGAGTGTCCCAGTCTATATCTGGTAAATTGAAATCTCCACCTAAGACTATAACATGCTGAGAAAATTTATGTGAAATGTATTCCAAATTTTCTCTCAGTTGTTCTGCCACTAATGCTGCTGAGTCGGGAGGTCGGTAAAAGGAGCCAATTATTAACCTAGCTCGGTTGTTGAGTGTAACCTCCACCTATAATAATTCACAGGAACTATCCACTTCTACTTCACTACAGGATAAACTACTACTAACAGCGACGAACACTCCACCACCGGTTGCATGCAATCTATCCTCTCTAAACACCGTCTGTACCTTTGTAAAAATTTCGGCAGAATTTATCTCTGGTTTAAGCCAGCTTTCTGTACCTATAACGATTTCAGCTTCGGTGCTTTCTATCAGCGCTTGAAGTTCTGGTACTTTAGCAACGCAGCTTCGACAGTTGACAATTAAAATACCGATTGCTGCTTGGTCCCCGCATGTCCTGACTTTGCCCCGCACCCGTTGAGGCTGTTGCCCTTTCTGTACTTGCCCAAGGCCATCTAACCTAAAAAACCGCCCAGCCCACGCCACACAACCCCTGCTACCCGTGTAGCCGCTTGTTGCGTGTAGTGGACTCCTGACCTAACCAGCGGAACCCGAAACCCCACCACCCTATGGCGCAAGTCGAGGAATCTGCAGCCCACACGGTCGCAGAACCGTCTCAGCCTCTGATTCAGACCCTCCACTCGGCTCTGTACCAAAGGTCCGCAGTCAGTCCTGTCGACGATGCTGCAGATGGTGAGCTCTGCTTTCATCCCGCTAGCGAGACTGCCAGTCTTCACCAAATCAGATAGCCGCCGGAAGCCAGAGAGGATTTCCTCCGATCCATAGCGACACACATCATTGGTGCCGACATGAGCGACCACCTGCAGATGGGTGCACCCTGTACCCTTCATGGTATCCGGAAGGACCCTTTCCACATCTGGAATGACTCCCCCCGGTATGCACACGGAGTGCACATTGGTTTTCTTCCCCTCTCTTGCTGCCATTTCCCTAAGGGGCCCCATTACGCGCCTGACGTTGGAGCTTCCAACTACCGGTAAGCCCACCCTCTGCGACCGCCCGGATCTTGCAGACTGAGGGGCAACCTCTGGAACAGGACAAGCAGCCACGTCAGGCCGAAGATCGGTATCAGCCTGAGACAGAGCCTGAAACCGGTTCGTCGGACAAACTGGAGAGGCCTTCCGTTCAGCCCTCCGGAATGTCTTTCGCCCCCTGCCACACCTTGAGACGACCTCCCACTCTACCACAGGTGAGGGATCAGCCTCAATGCGGGCAGTATCCCGGGCAACCACAGTCGTAGTCCGATCGGGGGATGCGTGGGACGAGCTGGCCGTCCCCGACAAACCCCCATCCGGACCCCCACAGTGATGCCCATTGGTAACAGCCTCAAGCTGTGTGACCGAAGCCAACACTGCCTGAAGCTGGGAGCGAAGGGATGCCAACTCAGCCTGCATCCGAACACAGCAGTTGCAGTCCCTATCCATGCTAAAAACTGTTTTGCAGAGAACGTCTGAACTAATCTACAGAGAGCGCAAACAAATCGACAAAATTTAAACGGTTATTAAAATACAAGATTGCCTAGTAAATGCAGTAATGCTGCTACTTGCGCACTGCTGACATTGCTCGGCGGCGGAAGGAGACTACGCGAATTTACACTATTCAGGTACTAAAACGCGATGCTACAACTCTCAAATACTATAATACGCCAGAAATTTATGAATTAAACAATGCAAGTACCAAAAACACGCAAAGAAATTAAGAATTAAACTATGTAACAAATGAATGAGCTAGGAGTATACGACTTGCTGCTGCAGCTGCTTATCCAACGGCGGCAGGGAGATTATTGTTACGCCACAGAAGTCACAATATGGAATAAAATGCACAGTAGCACATTTGTTTACGTTAGCTTGACATGTTCCATTAACTGCTGATCTACCTTAGACAGCATTCATGGTACAATTGTTTTATAATACACGCAGTCTAAGGTGGATCAGCAATCTAATCTTCAGTATTTTTATGTTGCATCATATTTCAAAAGCTTCTATTCTCTTTTAGTCTTAATTGTTTACTGTCACGTTTCACGTCCTAAAAGACAACAATCTAGACAAATACTTTCAAGAAAGACGTCTCTTGCTATAACCAGTTTGCATTTTATATCCTCTCTACTTCGGCTATGATCATTTATTTCACTGCCCAAACAGCAAAACTACTCAACCACGTACAGTATCTCATTTCCTAATCCAATTTCCGCAGCACTTCCCGATTTAATTCGATTACATTCAATTACCCTTGTTTTACTTTTGGTGACAATCATCTTGTAACTTCCTTTGAAGACACTGTCTGTTACGTGCAACTCATCCTCAAAATCCTTTGTTATCTCTGTCAGAATTACAATGCCATAGGCGACTTCAAAGTTTTTATTCTTTCTCCCTCTAGTTTAATTCCCTTTTCAAAATTATCCTTGGTTTTGTTCACAGTCTGCTCAATTTACGGGTTGAATAATATCAAGGATAGGCTGCAGAACTGCCCCACCCACTTCTAAGTAATGTCCTCCGACTCCTGTAACTGCAGTCTGGTTTCTTTACAAACTGTAGATAACATGTGGCATCATGTATTGTGCAAGGGTCGTTCAATAAGTAAAGCAGCACATTTTCTTCTGGAAGCAGATTGGTTTTATTCAGGACTCCAGTATACCATATTATTAACGACGTTTTTGGCTACAACATCTTATTTTTCATCATAATCTCCGTTGAGTGCGACGACCTTACGCCACCTTACTGTATGCCCGCATGGTACCAGGTCGACGTCGGAACAGTCCAATGAAGTTTCGTGAATTCCTCTCGGCTGCGCAGATTTGCGTGACGCCTTGCGTTGTCATGGAGGAGAAGATAGTTCGCATTTTTGTTCAAATGTTTCAAATGGCTCTAAGCAATATGGGAGGTCGTCAGTCCCATAGACTTAGAACTACTTAAACCTAACTAACCTAAGGACATCACACACATCCATGCCCGAGGCAGGATTCGAACCTGCGACCGTAGCAGCAGCGCGGTTCCGGACTGAAGCGCCTAGAAGCGCTCGGCCACAGCGGCCGGCTGCATTTTTGTGGCGACAAACATGCTAAGGTCGTTACTTCAAATTCCTGAGGTTAGCGCAATACACTACAGAGTTGAACGTTGCACCATGAGGGTGGTCGTCAAACAGAATAACCCCTTCGAGCCCCAGAAGACCGTCGCCATGGTTTTACTGGCGCCACTGCATGGATTGCCGATTTGTTTCCGGTTCGAACTGATGAACCCATGTTTCATCACCTGTGACGATCTTCGACAAGAAACTGTCATGATTAGCCTCGCAACGCGCAAGCAGTTCCGCACAGACAGTCCTTCGTTGTTATTTAAGGTCTTCTGCCAGGTGGCGAGGAAACTTTGAGTACCCCAACTGGTGGACAATTGTGCTATTACTACCAACAGAGACGTCCAGCTGAGCAGCGAAATGTGTGATACTGATTAGTCGATCATCTCAAGTGAGAGTGTCCGCACGTTCCAACAGCTGTGCGTGCGGCCGGCCGGCACGCGGGAGCTCGGACAGGTTTGCGCGACCTTGTTGCGTTGACGACAGAAGCCTCGCCCAACGACTCATCGTGCTTTTATTCACTGCCGGGTCTCCTGTCTGCGATTCTCTGGTTTTCCGCCAAAAGAAACTCAATGACAGCTCTCTGCTTTGAACGCACCTCCACTACAGACTCCATTTTTAAGGCAACGTATATCGCCGCCGCCAGCTATCGGAATTTCATAAAACTAAAGCGGGATTATTCCACGATGTCCTACAACAAATTCCGGATTTTTCCGACCTCAATAAATGTGTTGCGTTACTTATTGAAACAGTGCGTTCCAGATGAGATAGTGAAATACTTTTTCTTGATATAAAGATTAGATAAATGTGTATTTGTCTTTCTTCAACATGTCTTCTGAGTCCGGTAGCTACATTTTACGGAAAGTAAATCTGACGTTTCCTCTGGCCGGCATCTGCTAGCCGTTCCCTTCTTCTGTGGACAACTCGTGTCACTGTTTTGCTACCAAAACTAGCTAAACTGATGGTTGTGTATGAATGCATGGTTTCGCGGCGATATGAATTAATAAAATTTTCTCGGGCTTCCAGCCGCGTCAGGTGGTTAAAAATCCCACGAGCTTTCGACCGAGCTCTCCTCAGTCGTTGTCAAATGGTAAGACTGACTGAGTCTTACTACTTGACAATGACTGAGGAGAGCTCGGTCGAAAACTCGTGGGATTTTAACCACCTGACGCTGCTGGAAGCCCGAGAAAATTTTATTAAACTGATGGTTGCATAATACTGTCAGCAGCTTCCTTCATCAGACGATATTAAAACGAAAAGCACGATTTACCATCGCCACATCGCTTCAACGAAGCTAGTAATGCAAGCTATTCGCATTCCGACCGACAATATTTGCATAAGTGATAAAAACTAAACTCGGAAACTCGTTGGGCGATACCGCTGGAAAAATTCCAGCAGCAATGTCACAACTCGCCTACTGTGTCAGCTGCAGACAATCCCCACAGCTTTATGTTTATGTCGACTGCGAGCTTTGTTCTTAGTCTTCCTTTACTAAAGACGATGCTGTATAGAAAATAGTATCTGCATTAGGAAGAAATAAAATTTAGTTACTAGAAACCCTGTTACGAGTACAGTGTTAATACAATATACGACATTAAGCATATGTTTGATACTGTGGGTAGTATGAGACGGTACAAGAAAGTGTTTGTAAAAGAAATATGAAACAAATGAGTGTGGAAATAATAGCTCCACACTGCAGAGGCCACGTGTCGTGCAACAAAAACCAAACTTTGTGGACGACACAAAACACTTATTATATCTTAAGGAACTGATGCTTATCGACACAATATCTGTTATAGAAAAATTGCTTTGATATTTAAAAGGTACACATAATTTCATGGCTCTCTTCAGAGTAAAATTTTTGTGTTATTAACATTGTCATGAACGTGACACGGTTTTGAAGTTGAGGATGAGAAATTATATCACTTATACATAAAACACTGTTGAACTGAAGGAAATGGCATAATTTTCCATTTACATTTAAGTGCCTGGAAGAGGGTTCAATGAACCACCTACATGCTGTCGCTCTATCGTTCCACTCTCGAACGGCACGCGGGAAAAACGAGCACTTAAATTTTTCTGTGCGAGCCCTGATTTCTCTTATTTTATCGCGATAATCATTTCTCCTTTTCGCAATCGGAGGAGAAAACTGGTGACTGAAATTTCATGAGAAGATCCCGTCGCAAAGAAAGCCATTGTTTTAATGATTGCCACTCCAATTCACGTATCATGTCTGTGACACTATCTCCCCTATTTCGCGATAGTACAAAACGAGCTGCCCTTCTTTGTACTTTCTCGATGTCATCCGTCAGTCCCACCTGATGCGGATCCCACACCGCGCAGCAATACTCCAGAATAGGGGGGACAAGCGTGGTGTAAGCAGTCTCTTTAGTAGACCTGTTGCACCGTCTAAGTGTTCTGCCAATGAATCGCAATCTTTGGTTTACTCTACCCACGATATTATCTATGTGATCGTTCCATTTCTGGTTATTTGTAATTCTAATCTCTAAGTATTTAGTTGAATTTCCAGCCTTCAGATTTGTGTGACTTATCGCGTAAGACGTGGTGGTCTTCGCCCGTAGTCTTACTTCCTATCCAGTAGAGATTCTGAAACAAGGTGGCCGACTGAGAATTGAAGCACGCTCCCATAACTACACTCCTGGAAATGGAAAAAAGAACCCATTGACACCGGTGTGTCAGACCCACCATACTTGCTCCGGACACTGCGAGAGGGCTGTACAAGCAATGATCACACGCACGGCACAGCGGACACACCAGGAACCGCGGTGTTGGCCGTCGAATGGCGCTAGCTGCGCAGCATTTGTGCACCGCCGCCGTCAGTGTCAGCCAGTTTGCCGTGGCATACGGAGCTCCATCGCAGTCTTTAACACTGGTAGCATGCCGCGACAGCGTGGACGTGAACCGTATGTGCAGTTGACGGACTTTGAGCGAGGGCGTATAGTGGGCATGCGGGAGGCCGGGTGGACGTACCGCCGAATTGCTCAACACGTGGGGCGTGAGGTCTCCACAGTACATCGATGTTGTCGCCAGTGGTCGGCGGAAGGTGCACGTGCCCGTCGACCTGGGACCGGACCGCAGCGACGCACGGATGCACGCCAAGACCGTAGGATCCTACGCAGTGCCGTAGGGGACCGCACCGCCACTTCCCAGCAAATTAGGGACACTGTTGCTCCTGGGGTATCGGCGAGGACCATTCGCAACCGTCTCCATGAAGCTGGGCTACGGTCCCGCACACCGTTAGGCCGTCTTCCGCTCACGCCCCAACATCGTGCAGCCCGCCTCCAGTGGTGTCGCGACAGGCGTGAATGGAGGGACGAATGGAGACGTGTCGTCTTCAGCGATGAGAGTCGCTTCTGCCTTGGTGCCAATGATGGTCGTATGCGTGTTTGGCGCCGTGCAGGTGAGCGCCACAATCAGGACTGCATACGACCGAGGCACACAGGGCCAACACCCGGCATCATGGTGTGGGGAGCGATCTCCTACACTGGCCGTACACCACTGGTGATCGTCGAGGGGACACTGAATAGTGCACGGTACATCCAAACCGTCATCGAACCCATCGTTCTACCATTCCTAGACCGGCAAGGGAACTTGCTGTTCCAACAGGACAGTGCACGTCCGCATGTATCCCGTGCCACCCAACGTGCTCTAGAAGGTGTAAGTCAACCACCCTGGCCAGCAAGATCTCCGGATCTGTCCCCCATTGAGCATGTTTGGGACTGGATGAAGCGTCGTCTCACGCGGTCTGCACGTCCAGCACGAACGCTGGTCCAACTGAGGCGCCAGGTGGAAATGGCATGGCAAGCCGTTCCATAGGACTACATCCAGCATCTCTACGATCGTCTCCATGGGAGAATAGCAGCCTGCATTGCTGCGAAAGGTGGATATACACTGTACTAGTGCCGACATTGTGCATGCTCTGTTGCCTGTGTCTATGTGCCTGTGGTTCTGTCAGTGTGATCATGTGATGTATCTGACCCCAGGAATGTGTCAATAAAGTTTCCCCTTCCTGGGACAATGAATTCACGGTGTTCGTATTTCAATTTCCGGGAGTGTACTACCGCAGCACACGACACTATCATAGCACTCTAGATAGTAGACTACTGGATACAGTGGATTATGTACGTCAAACCACTCACCACTTCCTCATCATCATTTAACGATTCATGAAGGCTTTCGGTACCCTGTATAAGCAATAATATCTGCAAAAATTTTCGTAGATATAGTCTTAGCAGTATTTTATGAACGCCAAGCAGCCCAATAGGTTACGTTATTTCTGACGAAAAGATAGGAGAGGTCAAATACAGGAAAGGTACAGCGCAGAGTTACATTATATGATCAAATGTACCCGGACACCTGTTAATGGACATTAATGTGGGGTGTGTCCATCAGTCATCTTTTTGATAGCTTGAACTCTGCTGGAGACACTTTCAATGAGGCGTCTTTATGCCTGTGGACGAATGGCAGCCACTTGTTGCTAAAGGGCGGAAACAAGAGACGTTAGCGATGTCTGACACTGAGGTCTGGCGCGAAGTCGATGTTCTTACTCTTCCCACAGGTGATCCATTGCATTCATGTCGGGACTCTGCCCAGACCCGTCCATTTCAAGAATGTTATTATCGACAGGGAATTAGATTAGGAAATGAGGCACTTAAAGTAGTAAAGAAGTTTTGCTGTTTGGGGAGCAAAATAACTGATGATGGTCGAAGTAGAGAGGATATAAAATGTAGACTGGCAATGGCAAGGAAAGCGTTTCTGAAGAAGAGAAATTTGTTAACATCGAGTAATGATTTAAGTGTCAGGAAGTCGTTTCTGAAAGTATTTGTATGGAGTGTAGCCATGTATGGAAGTGAAACATGGACGATGAATAGTTTAGACAAGAAGAGAATAGAAGCTTTTGAAATGTGGTGCTACAGAAGAATGCTGTAGATTAAATGGGAAGATCACATAACTAATTAGGAGGTATTGAGTAGAATTGGGGAAAAGAGGAGTTTGTGGCACAACTTGACTAGAAGAAGGGACCGGTTGGTAGGACATGTTCTGAGGCATCAAGGGATCATCAATTTAGTACTGGAGGGCAGCGTTGAGGGTAAAGATCGTAGAGGGAGACCAAGAGATGAATACAGCAAGCAGATTCAGAAGGATGTAGGTTGCAGTAAGTACTGGGAGATGAAGAAGCTTGCACATGATGGGGTAGCATGGAGAGCTGCATCAAACCAGTCTCAGGACTGAAGACCACAGCAACAACAACATTATCGACAGACCATTGCCTCACAGATGCTGCTTTATGACAGGGTCCATTGTCATGCTGATACAAGCAATCATTGTCTCCGAGCTGTCCTCTACTGTATGCGGTACGCAATGTTGTAAAGTGGCATATATCCATACACATTTAGAGTTTTCTTAAGTGCAGCTAGGGGCTCACACCCTAATCACAAAAAACACTCCCTTACGCTAAAACAACTTCCTCCATAAAACACTGAGGGCACTAAACGTGATAACAGGTATGACACAGAGTCATGCAACAGCTATGCTACCAGTGTATGAATTACGAGTATATGGCACAGACTCACGCAATAACCATGCGGCCAGTTTATGAATTAAAATGGAGGAACAGTGCTGTTACGGACGCTGAATTGTTTTGTTTTTGTAAGTCAATGAATGCTTCGAATACAATTATAATCAGAAAATCAGTGCAGAGAGAAGAACTCCAGACAATATGTATTCATGTGAATGTGACCCATTCCAAAACGTTACTCGCCCCATGCTGTATGTACGAAGCTCTTCTCCCTGCTTCGATTTTCTGATGATAATGGCTGTAATCGGAACGTGCCAATAAGGCAGTTGCCTCACAATCGGTGACTCACAAAAACAAACAAACAAAAATTGTCCAGCCTCTCATATCATCACTGTTTCTCCATTTTACTACACGCGATGGCAGCTAAAATTCTCCACGCATTCGCCAAACGCAAACTTTTGCTTCGGATTGTCATAGGGTATAGCGTGGTTCATCGTACCAGATCAATCGTTTCCAGCCGTCCACTATCCAGTGCCGTCTCTCTGTACACCACCTGAAGCGTCGCGTAGCACTGATCACGGCAGCGTGTGGCTTATGCGGAGCTGCTATTCTTTTTAACTTCCTCTACGTTGGAATTGTGTTAGCTGGACTGCTGATAGCACTTAGCAACTCGCAAGTGACTCCTTCCCCCGATTTCGTGCCATTTTTTACCGCCACTCTCCGGAATACTCGACGGTCCCTGTCCGTCAGCACATGAGGTCTGTCTGGTGTTGCCTTAGCACTGGTTGTTCCCTCGCGTTTCCACTTTACAGTCATCTCAACAGTAGTCGACTTGGACAACTTTAGAAAGGTTAAAATGTTCCTGATGTATTTGTTACTCAGGTGACACATTCCACATTCGAAGTCAATGAGCTCTCTCACCGACCCATTTTGCTGTTACTACTTCTCCACTGACAGCGCAATACTCCCCGTCTTCTCTTATATCGGCGGAGCCACCTCTCGTGACACGTAGTGGTCAAATCCCCTTTATGTAGGAGTGTCCGGATGCTTCTGCTCAGTTGGTGTATCTGCTTCTGGCTTAACAAGTTTTGTTGTTCAACGCACACTACACTACTGGCCATTGAAATTGCTACACCAAGAAGAAACGCAGATGATAAACGGGTATTCATTGGACAAATATATTATACTAGAACTGACATGTGATTACATTTTCACGCAATTTGGGTGCATAGATCCTGAGAAATCAGTACCCAGAAGAACCATCTCTGGCCGTAATAACGGCCTTGATACGCCTGGGCACTGAGTCAAACAGAGCTTGGATGGTGTGTACAGGTACAGCTGCCCATGCAGCTTCAACACGATACCACAGATCATCAAGAGTAGTGACTGGCGTATTGTGACGAGCCAGTTGCTCGGTCACCATTGACCAAACGTTTTCGATTGGTGAGAGATCTGGAGAATGTGATTGCCAGGGCAGCAGTCGAACATTTTCTGTATCCAGAAAGGGCCGTACAGTGCCTGCAACATGCGGTCCTGCATTATCCTGCTGAAATGTAGGGTTTCGCAGGGATCGAATAAAGGGTACAGCTGCGAGTCGTAACACATCTGAAATGTAACGTCCACCGTTCAAAGTCCCGTCAATGCGAACAAGAGGTGACCGAGACGTGTAACCAATGGCACCCCATTCAATCACGCCGGGTGATACGCCGGTATGGCGATGACGAATACACGCTTCCATTGTGCGTTCACCGCGATGTCGCCAAACACGGGTGAGACCATCATGATGCTGTAAACAGAACCTGGATTCATCTGAAAAAATGACGTTTTGCCATTCGTGCACCCAGGTTCGTCGTTGAGTACACCATCACAAGCGCTCCTGTCTGTGATGCAGCGTCAAGGGTAACCGCAGCCACGGTCTCCAAGCTGATAGTCCATGCTGCAGCGAGCGTCGTCGAACTTTTCGTGCAGACGGTTGTTGTCTTGCAAACGTCTTCATCTGTTGACTCGTGGATCGAGACGTGACTGCACGATTCGTTACAGCCGTACGGATAATATGCCTGTCATCTCGACTGCTAGTGATACGAGGCCGTTGGGATTCAGCACGGCGTTCCGTATTACCCTCCTGAACCCACCGATTCCATATACTGCTAGCAGTCATTGGATCTCGACCGAAGACAGCAGCAATGTCGCGATACGATAAACCGCAATGGCGATAGGCTACAATCCGACCTTTATCAAAGTCGGAAACGTGACGGTACGCATTTCTCCTCCTTACACGAGGCATCACAACAACGTTTCAGCAGGCAACGCCGGTCAACTGCTGTTTGTGTATGAGAAATCGGTTGGAAACTTGCCACATGTCAGCAGGTTGTAGGTGTCGCCACCGGCGCCAACCTTGTGTGAATGCTCTGAAAAGCTAATCATTTGCATATCACATCATCTTCTTCCTGTCGGTTAAATTTCGCGTCTGTAGTACGTCATCTTCGTGGTGTAGCAATTTTAATGGCCAGTAGTGTATTTCATGTTCTACAACAAATTTTCTTGGCTTTTTACTATTTAAAAAATGTACATGTAACAACAACTGGGTCAATTCCGCATTATGTGGAGGCGTGTCCGGATACCTTTGATCCGACAGCGTACACGGAGTCTCTCGCAAGCCCCCACAAAAAGGAAAGAATCACATACCGTGGGATCAGGCGGCGTTGGAGGCAAATGGAGGATTGCGAGAACTCTGCGCCCCTACAGCTGACCCATCGTTGTGTCAGCTCGCTGATAAGAAATTCCCTCACATAGTGGTACCAGTGCGGTAGAGCCACTTTCTGTTGAAATCTGAAAATCTCCATATGTTCTAGCGTTTGTGTAACGAACGAGCGAAAGAGCTAGCATCGCCTGGGTGACTTCTACCGGCAATCACATGGGCAGGCAGCTTATAACCGGTGTCATGCCTAAACTTCTAGTCTTGAAGCGAAAGTTAAATTTTGCCCGAAATTTCTGTCCTCATTCATGTAGAACAGTGGTTCCTAACCCTTTCTGAGACGATTACCCTTGAGTGCAATCAGATATCAGTTATTACCCCCCCTCCCCTTCCAAAAAGAAAGCTCAACGACATTCGCCCCTAACTAAATACTTCTTTGAATACTTTCTTTTTTAAAATGAAGAATGATAAATGACATTCAGCGTTTGTAGGTGTTTTATAAAGCCACGGACTATTATGTAAAACTCCCCGCCTGGCAGTGTCCTCGAATAGGATCACGCGAGGGAGTAAACTGCGCCGCACACGCGGATGCGCCGACGCACATGGGACGCACGACACGGAGCCGCGGCGCGAACGCAACCCTAACACGCTTGGCTCGAGAACACCGTGACGCCGGGTTCTTATACCACGACGCACGCGCTCCGCCTAACCGAGTAAGTAAAGAAACAATGTAGAACCGTGGTTCCCAACCCTTTCTGAGACGATTACCCTTGAGTGCAATCAGATATTAGTTATTACCCCCCCTCCCCTTCCAAAAAGAAAGCTCAACCACATTCGCCCCTAACTAAATACTTCTTTGAATACTTTCTTTTTTGAAATGAAGAATGATAAATGACATTCAGCGTTTGTAGGTGTTTTATAAAGCCACGGACTATTATGTCAGTATGACAATTTGTGCTGCTTATTTATAACACTTTTTTTTTTTTTTTTGTTAACGACGAAACGATTTGCAGTGCATAACGAGCACTATCTACAATTCCTTCACAGGAAAGAAGGTTAACTATCCACATTGGGACATTGGGCAGACGCTCGTTACAAAACATCCTCCCTTTGCACCACTCCTCTATCTAGTGGCACTTGCT
The DNA here is from genome assembly GCF_023864345.2 of Schistocerca serialis cubense. Lineage (NCBI taxonomy): Eukaryota > Metazoa > Arthropoda > Insecta > Orthoptera > Acrididae > Schistocerca > Schistocerca serialis. The sequence goes on from NC_064642.1 coordinate 234,125,918, forward strand.
TCACCCAGACCTTGCACGCCCATTTAAAAAGACTCGTATTAAAATGTGCGCACTATACTTAGGACTACTGTTTCTAAGTCACCTGACTGTTGGGCTTCGTACTTCTGAATTGGCAGAAATTGGAAGATTTCTGTCTGTTAATGCTCTGTGTCTCACGACTACCAATAATAATAATTACAATAACACAGTGTAGGCTTTAGAACAGCGTAGTAGCAATTGCATAATTACTGTTGCATTGTTCTTTCAATTAGATCATTTGCTGTTACGAGGTGAATACTGAAGCAATTTCTAGTCTGTTGTGGGAGCTATCTACTACTCTGAGAAGGCATTTTAATCAGATATTTAGGCTTATATGATGTATATGTGTTAATTTTACTGTCATAGATGCACGGTACAAAGTGTAAGGTATCTGTGTAGTGGGTTGATTATATGAGGTGAGGTACTACTTATACATTCGTTTCACTAGCTGTAATCTCCACCACATTGATGTTAGGATGTGGAAGAAATGTAATTATTAGTAATGTATGTAATCAGTATTACAGTCTTAAGAAATAATGATAATAGTAATGATCTTTTAAAAAAATTTAGCTTCACGACTGGGACACAGTTGTCCCCTTTTGTATTTAGCCCTCAGAAAATCTCATTTTACTCTCAGCGGGTAATTACATCCACGCAGCAGAAAGTATGTATGAGAAGGCTGCATTTTTAGAAATTATGTCACATGGTTTCTCAAGAATAAATGTTCTAGAATCATTTTGGAATGTCGAATCTGGATATTACTGCGATTTCATTCTATCATGTCAAGATTTTTTATAAATTATGACCTCATAATGGTAGAAATATTGGAACACGTGAGGCAATACTGACCTTACGACTCACTTTAGAAGAAAGATTAAGGATAGGCAAATCTACGTTTCTAGCATTTGTACACTTTGAGAAAGCTTTAGACAATGTTGACTGAAATACTCTCTTTCAAATTCTAAAGATGGCGGGGGTAAAATACAGGCAGCGAAAGACTATTTACAATTTGTGCAGAAACCAGATGGCAGTTATAAGAATCGAGGGACATTAAAGGGAAGCAGTGGTTAGGGAGGGAATGAGACAGGGTTGTAGCCTCTCGCCGGTGTTATTCAAATGGCTCAAATGGCCCTGAGCACTATGGGACTCAACTGCTGAGGTCATTAGTCCCCTAGAACTTAGAACTAGTTAAACCTAACTAACCTAAGGACATCACAAACATCCATGCCCGAGGCAGGATTCGAACCTGCGACCGTAGCGGTCTTGCGGTTCCAGACTACAGCGCCTTTAAGCCGGTGTTATTCAATCTGTATATTGAGCAAGCAGTAAAGGAAACAAAAAAAAATTCGGAGTAGGTATTAAAATTCATTGGAGAAGACATAAAAACTTTGAGGTTCGCCGATGACATTGTAATTCTGTCAGAGACAGCAAAGGACCTGGAAGAGCAGCTGAACGGAATGGACAGTGTCTTGAAAGGAGGATATAAGATGAACATCAAGAAAAGCAAAACGAGGATAGTGGAATGTAGTCGAATTAAGTCTGGTGACGCTGCCGGAATTAGATTAGGAAATGAGACACTTAAAGTAGTAAAGGATTTTGCTATTTGGGGAGCAAAATAACTGATGGTGGTCGAAGTAGAGAGGATATAAAACGTAGACTGGCAATGGCAAGGAAAGCGTTTCTGAAGAAGAGAAATTTGTTAACATCGAGTATAGATTTAAGTGTCAGGAAGTCGTTTCTGAAAGTATTTGTATGGAGCGTAGCCATGTATGGAGGTGAAACGTGAACGATAAATAGTTTGGACAAGAAGAGAATAGAAGCTTTGAAATTGTGGTGCTACAGAAGAATGCTGAAGATTAGATGGGTAGATCACATAACTAATGAGGAGGTATTGAATAGGATTGGGGAGAAGAGGAGTTTGTGGCACAACTTGACTAGAATACGGGATCGGTTGGTAGGACATGTTCTGAGGCATCAAGGGATCACCAATTTAGTGCTGGAGGGCAGCGTGGAGGGTAAAAATCTTAGAGGGAGACCAAGAGATGAATACACTAAGCAGATTCAGAAGGATGTAGGTTGCAGTAGGTACTGGGAGATGAAGAAGCTTGCACAGGATAGAATAGCATGGAAGGCTGCATCAAACCAGTCTCAGGAGTGAAGACAACAACCTCAACATCAATGGAAATATTGAAATGACGCCTGTTTTTAACTTTGTTGAAATATTCTGCAGCTGCTGAACTATACCCACGAAAAAATCCATAAAAATGTGAAATTTCCCCGGCTTTGCTGGCTGGGACATCCCACAGATTGGGTCAAGCTGCCTGTCGGAAACGGTGCTCCTCCTCCGCGCATATTTGTCCCTGTCCTTGGGGTATGTGAGGGCTGTGTCGTATGTGTATTTGTACAGTGTATGTAAGCGTAATCGATGCGTGTAAAGGAAGGTTTAAGTAGTCGACGCTCAAATGTTAAAACTAAGTTTCAATCAATGTCAATACATTTATAATTATCGCCTTGTTTTTAGTCATATAGTAAAACCAAATAAAACCTAAATTCTTTAAAGAATCGAACTCTAATGTACATAACAGATTCAAAGGTCTGGTTATTGTAGTGTAATAAAATAAAATATGAGCCGTGACTTATATAAAATGAAACACACATTAATGAAATGGCTCAGCATAAAAGAGAAATAACTAATGTAGGAATATTATTAACAGTGTAATATGTTGTTTAATTTAGCCCGACGTGTATAAGCACTCAGTAAACTAGCTCAGTTCTCAGGGTAGTTACGTAATCGTCGATACTTACTTGTCCTTCTCTTATTTATTCAACACTAGAGAATATTTACCAAGTCTGTTCGATGTACACTACTGTAATACGTAACTTAATGTCGTGGTTTCTTCTCGATTCCCCAATATAAGATAACAAGAGTAGCATCTACAAATGTAATGTAATGTAACTGGAATCCTGTGATCAGATCTTTTCTGCCTGGGATGCTATCTCGTTATGTAAAGAAAATCTGTAAGTAAAATTGTTAAATTATTAGTAGCTGCCTCCGGTCTCGTGGGATCTGAAATAAAGTTAATTGTCCTAACCGACGGCACGTCTCGTAGATGAACTAAAAAAAAATGTTAAAGATTTTCTAAGATGGCGCCTAACAATGAAAATTCTTTGTTTACGGCCCATATCTACTTAAGACAATAAAGGTATCAGATTTACAATAGATTGACCACATACACAAATTCTTTTGACAAAACAACCATTATATTTTTCGGGTTGTAAATACAACTTACATTATCAGCTGGTACAGCAAGATGAGCTTTACACAAGAACGTCCTCTTAGGTCCGAATTCAAGCAGATAAGATAAGCGAATAACAAAGGAAAGATATTTCATGCATAGAAGCGCAAGAGTCCTTAGAATAACATGTCAATTGTAGTTCTATCTGTTCTTCTTTGGCGTACTTGTCGATTGTTTATAAAATTTGTCGTAATATTTAGTTTACATTTTTTTAAACCCAAGTCCACCCAGGAGAAACAGTACATTACCTTACAACGCAGTTAAAGTGCAAATAATTGACGTTAAGCATTTAACCTAGACAATTTCAGAAAAGGTTTGAAATTACGTTTAAAGTTTGTCACTAGTCTGTAAATGCTCCCATTATCGACCACTGGATGACGCGAGTCTGGGTAATTTGCGCTCCATTTTTAGCAAAGGCGAGTTTTTCACACAGCTCAATTTTTATGACGTCATATCTTCTGAACTGTTTGTCGTATAATGATACAATTTTGCAGGTACATCCTTTGATATATATGTAGATACTGTCTGGTAAGTGTGTTGCGAATAGAGTTGTTAATAAAGAATTAATAAATTAAAACGTCTTGCCTGATGTTAAAGTTTTACTGTGCGCCATTTTAAGCAGAAGTCAGTTTTTCAGGCTTCTAAATGTCTACGGCGATAGAATTCCTTAACTATACGTCGTACAGTGATATGATTTGGCAGATACATTAAATGGTATATGTGAATACGTCTGAGACATTGAGTACATTAAATGGTATATGTGAATACGTCTGAGGCATTGAGTACACAATCGGTAGCAAAAGAAGTGATAAATTAAAACGTCATGTCTGACGCTGAAGTCTTATTGCATGAACAGTGTAAATGTAGTAAAGCGAGAAAGTTTTTTCTTTTCATCATTTTGTTTGTGTGGGAAGGGGAGGGGGTTTCAGCGAGAAAAAAGTTTCGTGAGGGCTGAAATTTTGTGTAAAATTACTTTGAAGTCGCTAAGTGCTCTTATTGTCAATTACTGGGTAAGTATAGTCCGTGTACTTGCGCGCCGTCAGTTGCGTTCCCTCAAGGCAAGCGCTCAGTTTCCAACTGTAATGCGTTTCTTATTGTGTTAAACTATTAATATAAGATCATACTTCTTAAGAAAGAGATTATGACAGCGCTTTACGTTATTAAATTCGATCAATAATGATGCGAAAGCCTGAAAATCAGCCCTCAGATAGGCAACCTGCAATTGCAACTGCATTCAGGGATAGTCGCTTGCAAGGAGACCGCGCCTACCTGCCATCGCGGATTTCGTCCACATTTTTTGTATTGCAGGGCTTGCCGACAAATCAAACTGACAGAAGCGGGAGCTCCACGTGGCCAAGCGTTTAGAAACAAATAGCACATCTCGCACCGGTAGGGTTAAGCATGTGCCATTTGCGTTAGCGCAATTAACAGGCAGCGGCTGGCGCTGTGGAAAGTGTATAGAACTGTAATCTAACAGTCGTGGGGTCGAGTCCCTGTGCATCAACTTTTTTTGATAAGTTATTTACACTGCAAATATACCGAAATAATGCCCAATATATTCCGTTTATTAATATTTTCATAAAAAGCATGAAAAGGAAAGACAAAGGGAAATTTTGGATTGCAAATAAATTTCCAGGAAACAAATGTAAGGCGTACATGAGAACGTCGTGTTTGAGATTACATACTTCAATTATTTTATAATTGATTATTGTGTCGGCAGCTTGCACACGTTATAAACGCCGCACTTTACAAATACATGTTTGTTATAAAGTTTCTGCAGAAACACACACTTATTTTACATTCATGAAAAATTCTGTCTCATTGCACTGTCTGGCAGGAAACCACGCGTAACACATCGTGTCGCCAAATATTGGCGCGGATACCTGGTGATGTACAGTGGAATATATTTTGATGCAGTCTCGGAATACTATGTGGTGTATGCTTCTGTCATAATCCCTACCTGAAAACTTATTTGCAGAGTGATCGTGGATGCTGTAAGTGCAATCCTTTCGTGGAAATATATTTGCAACGCTAAATTTTCGTTTGCCTTTCCTTTCCATGCCTTTTATAAAAGTTTTAATAAATATAACAATATTATGAAAAGGGTAGTTGCCAGTCACCATATAGCGGAGATGCTGAATCTCAGATAGGCAGAACAAAAGGACTGTCACACAATAAGCTTTCGGTCGGCAAGGACTTTGTCAAAAATAGACACACACACACACACACACACACACACACACACACACACACACACACACACGCACACACACACACACACACACACAAACAAACATTGACGCAAACGCAACTCCTGTTTTTGACTATATGATAAGTAGCAACTATCCCTGGAATGTTTTATTAATGAATACAATATGTTGAATATTATTTCGGTTCATTTGCAGTGTAAGTAAAGTAAAAACAGAAAATATAAAAAGACACACTTAGGGAGTCGATACCACGAGATTATCTTCCTGGACGCTGCCTGGTAACTGTGCTAACATATATGGACCATGCCTCGCTGGACCCGTGCCAAATTTGCTATGTTTTTTCGAAACGCTTGGCCACTGGAACTCTCACTTCTGTCACTTTTATTTCTGGTCAAGCCCTGCATATACCATAAATTTGGAGGAAATCGGTCATGACAAGTAGTCGTTGCCTCCTTGTTAGAAAGACAGGCACTACAAACAATTGTCTTAACAAGATTTGAGTACTCTGTTACATTTAATGTTCAAACGTTTCCATTCTTGGTTTCCTGTTAGAATGCTCAACTTTACTGTGTCCCTTCAAAATCCAACAATAGTCGGCCGTCATACTTTCATTCCATTCTCCCTGGTACCTTTCTCATCTCCCCAATGTCTTGGTAAAATGATTCTTCTTACTTCTCACGGTAATGCTCCATATTTTATTGGGACTAATCAGTACGTGAGTGTAGGAAGTAGACTTCCTTATCCAACCTATACCCCAACTTCTTGGAACTTTTGCAACATGGTTTCGGCAACGTTCTTGTGACTTATGCGTTTGTATTCCTTTTATCAATTTCAGTAGCACACGTGCAGGCTGCCGTTCCACCCTTTTCTCTAACATTCATTGTATTCTCAAATTCGCGATCGTTCATCAATTTGTGCAGAGTGGTCAAAAACGGTTTGAAAAGCTTGTAAGGGAGTTGTGATGGAGGTTGTGCCGGGAAATAATTCTTAAGGAAAAAAATTTATATGTTGCATCGTTTCGGAGTTATTTAGAATTAAAGTTAGGCAATCAGGCCGTCACGTGGCCAAATTCAAGCAGCCTGCGAGAGACATTGTCGCCAAATTTGCTCGTTTCCTCAAAACGAACAAACGTAGCCTTCGCTTGCCTAGCTTAAATTTGTCACTTCCGAAAACGGTATATTTTAACTGTTAATGAGTATTTGAACAAATAGTAACTCACGGATCGACAGATGTCTGTGCATTACCGTATTTTAACACGTGCAAGTTCAAATGGCTCTGAGCACTATGGGTTAACATCTATGGTCATCAGTCCCCTAGAACTTAGAACTACTTAAACCTAACTAAACTAAGGACCTCACAAACATCCACGCCCGAGGCAGGATTCGAACCTGCGACCGTAGCAGTCGCGCTGCTCCGGACTGAGCGCCTAGAACCGCTAGACCACCGCGGCCGGCCACGTGCAAGTACTTGAATTTTCGCGTGCAAGGATTTGATAGGCTAACTTCAACGCTAAATAACTCGGAAACGGCGTAACGTACGGAATTTTCTTCTTAACATTTATTTCTCAGCTCAACCCCCCCGCCCCCCGGAACACGCTTACAAGCTTTTAGGAGTGGTTGTGCCCACCTTGTACGTTTTAAGGACAGCAAAACATCCAAGTTTCAGTTTTCCTTGATGGATGAAAAATTTCATAGAAAGTTATTTAATCCAGGGCCCATCTTGTTTAGAAGTTCTTACAAACTGTTTCATCCATTCCGGTTTCATATATAGTGGTGGACACAATATTATTTTTGGTCTACAAGCAGTTCACTAAAATGTTTGTAGTCCCAGGCACAAATTGTCTGCGATGTAGCCAAACCGTTGCAATGTAACGCTTTTGCCTTGGGCAGATACACCACCCACACAAAAAAGCAGGGCATCTTCGTGTACACAGCTTGCTTTTTAATTAAATTCCTGTAACTACAAATAAAAATAAACCTTATTGCATTATGAAAAAAAACCTGTGCGAGATAGAACCGAGAAAAGATCTTAAATTAGCATAGAAAGTTTTGCTTTCACTCAAATGATAACGTGCAGCCCGGTGTAATAATTAAAGGCCACAAGGGTGAAACTACTTTCTACTCATTGTGTGTACGCCGAAGCCGATAGCATGCGGAGCGAGGATGAAAGAGAAGTGTGTGTGAGGTGTGGAAGATAAGCGATCTGCCGGAGGCTCGCCCGTAGTCCGTGACGCAATCACAAAAGGACGAGCAGCTCGTAAAGCCGTGTGGCTGCCGCTATTAGGCGAGTCGGGCACTTGCCGATCGCAAGGCCAGCGCGCTCAAAACAGCCGCTGTCTCTAGTGTGGTGGTGTACGCAGCGCGGCTACGTTCTGCTCCCACCTGTTTGCTCTGCGAATCTCTGTGCGAGCATGACTCTCTGTACTGCGTATTAAGACCCGTTCCGTCGACGGGTGGAATATGAGAATTACTTCTTACAGCCGAGCGGGAGGGGGAATGGTTAGCACAGTGGACTCGCATTCGGGAGGACGGCGGTTCAAACCCGTGTCTGCCCTTCCTGATTCAAGTTTTCCGTGATTTCCGTAAATCGCTTCAGGCAAACGCCGGGATGGCTCCTTCGAAAGGACACAACCACTTTCGTTTTCCATCGTTCCCTAATCCGAGCTTGGGCTCCGTCTCTAGCGACCTCGTTGTCAACGGGACGTTAAATACTAATCTCCTCCTCCTCCTCCACTACTTACACTATCTGATCAAAAGTATCCCGAAACCCCTATGTAAAGCTGAACTGAGCACTAGATGTGGGTACAGGCAGACCCTCTAGTATAAACTAAGGCGGGGTCTAGTGTGTGACGTAGAGAAGACTTAACAGCAGAATGGGTCGGTTAGCAGAGCTCAGTGACCGGTTAGGGAGATTCTTAATCCATAGCCGGCCGGTGTAGCCGAGCGGTTGTAAGCGCTGCAGTCTGGAACCGCACGACCGCTACGGTCACAGGTTCGAATCCTGCCTCGGACATGGATGTGTGTGATGTCCTTAGGTTAGTTAGGGTTAAGTAGTTGTAAGTCTAGGGGACTGATGGCCTCAGATGTTGAGTCCCATAGTGCTCAGAGCCATTTGAATCATTTTGATAACGTTGTACTGAATGATTCTTTTCAAATGAGGGACAAGGAACACAAAGAGGACATGCTTTCAGTTACGAAAGGATAAAGAACAGGAAGAGGCACGAGAAACATTCGTAATTTTGCGAGCAAGAGGAAAGACTACTTGTCTGTGGATTCAGAGCCGACACATGACTGGGTCTACCCAACAGCTGTATACATTCGGTAGTCTGAAACTTCCTGGCAGATTGAAACTGTGTGCTGGACCGAGACTCGAACTCGGGACCTTTGTCTTCCACTGGCAAGGTGGTAGAGCAGTTGCCCACGAAAGGCAATGTCCCCAAGTTCGAGTCTCGGTCCGGCACACAGTTTTAACGTTCCAGGAAGTTTCTTATCAGCGCACACTCCGCTGCAGAGTGAAAATAACATTCTGGAAACATCCCCCATTGTGTGGCTAAGCCGTGTCTCCGCAATATCCTTTCTTCGAGGAGTGCTAGTTCTGCAAGGTTCGCAGGAGAGCTTCTGTGAAGTTTGGAAGGTAGGAGGCGAGGTACTGGCAGAAGTAAAGCTGTGAGGACCGGGCGTGAGTCGCGCTTGGGTAGCTCAGATAGTAGAGCACTTGCCCGCGAAAGGCAAAGGTCCCGAGTTCGAGTCTCGGTCCGGCACAGAGTTGTAATCTGCCAGGAAGTTTCGTATCAGTCCACACTCCGCTGCAGAGTGAAAATATCATACTCGGTAGTCTGTCTTCACCGCAGACAGCTAAGGTAAGATGCGACGAGCTCCATAGGATCCACTTGGACTTATCTTCACGTTACAACTTGTTATCCAAAGTGACACATTTAACTTGTAAACACTGACACATCTTCTTCCGTTCTCTACAGCCGTTCGGTGACACGCTATTGAGTGTACATCTTTTGGTGATACAGACATCAATTCTCATTCAAGGAACACCATCTTGAAGCTACCTTGGATGCACTGTAAATTTTTATTTCTCCTATCTAACACATTTCGAGCCAAAGCCATTCAACAATTAGGGTTCAAAGTGACGCTCACTTAAATAACTTCTATTAGAAGAGCGGCATGAAATAAACACGCATTTTTAATTCCACAGATCGACACAGAGGAAATTACAAAGGATGCAGAACATGTCCGAAAAACAAAAACACGTATTAATTATTTGCATGTGAACAGATTTGTTATTTCCACGAATCGTAAATGAAATAGGCCTCAAGAGTATTGAGTAAGTAAAACATCTGAAACGTACATTGATTTAAAAACTTGTCTCAAACATATAAATGTATGTAGAATGAAGTGCGTATGATAATCTTTAGCCATTATTGCAACGCGTCATAAAACAGAAACATTCTACAACACATACTTAAATAGATTGCATTACCGTTACGTAGTCAGATTTTACGCAACACTCACGTTATTTGATAGGGTTAATAACATATAAATCAACTGATTCTACTAAGAAATTCATCAACAGAAGGAGTTGGTCACCAAAGAATCCTTTAGGCTTTTCTTAAACAGTAGTCTACTTATTAGTAGCTTCATTTCTTATCTATGCTCGCAAGCTTTCGAAAATATGTGTGTCTCCATATTGGATACCTTCCTGGACAAACACTTTCATAATACTAGCTTACTTTTCTGAAACTGTATTACTTGAAGACACATATAACATTCGCACGCAGATTTAAAGTTTATACTACGTTCGATTGGAAATGGTGCTGCCATAATTTTTGTTCGTTTCGAAAGAATAGATTCCACTTGATTTCAGCACTTGATTTTTTTATAATTTTTGTGTGATAACTGTTAACAGGTACAACCGAATGAGACACTTTGTTGTTATTGCTATTGTGATTTTCAGTCCGAAGCCCATCCCTTCTTTTTGTCGAACTGTCATTAGCTATTCGATCTACCCATCTCATGTTCAGGATTCCACCCATACAATGTTCAGGATTCCTCTACAGCACCACATTTCAAAAGGTCCCATTATCTTCTTCTCTGCACAGTTTATCGTTCAGGTTTAAATTCCGTACAGGGCTAGACTCCAATCCAATACCTTCAGACAATATTTCCCACCGTTTACATTGGCCGGCCGAAGTGGCCGAGCGGTTCTAGGCGCTACAGTCTGGAACCGCGCGACCGCTACGGTCGCAGGTTCGAATCCTGCCGTGGGCATGGATGTGTGTGATGTCCTTAGGTTAGTTAGGTTTAAGTAGTTCTAAGTTCTAGGGGACTGATGACCTCAGATGTTAAGTCCCATAGTGCTCAGAGCCATTCGAACCATTTTTTGAACCATTTACATTATATTGGATGTTAAACAAATTTCTCTTTTTCAGAAACGCTTGCTACTGCCAGTCAACATTTTATATGCTCCCTACTTCGGCTATCCTCAAGTTATTTTACTGCCCAAATAACAAAACTTATCTACTATCTTTCGCGTCTCATTTCCTAATCTAATTCGGCTAAATCTCTTTCCCTTGTTTTACTTCTGTTTGTATTCATCGTGCAACCTCGTTTCAAGGCACTAAAAATCCCATTCAATTGATCTTTCACGTCCTCTGCCATCTTTGACAGAATTACAAAGCATCATCAAACCTGGAAGTTTTTATTTCTTCACCATGACCTTTCATTCCATTTCTTTAAAATTTTTGTACTTGGTTTCCTTTATTGCTAGAGAGCTACTAAATAAAATAACAATACGGTTGTTATTAAGATTGTTAATATTTTGAAAGGTCTGTAGATATAGCGGAACGGCTCCCAAACAGTATATAAACTACTATAAAATTCTGAAATTTTTATTTAAAATTTCCGTAACCCGAAGTTAGGATAACAGAGTAAAGATCATATTAAGGTAACACCTAACTAAAGGGGCTGGACAAAAATATGGAAACTCCCGAGAAACGCATGCCTGAATATACCGGGTGATCAAAGAGTCAGTATAAACTTGAAAACTGAATAAATCACGGAATAATGTAGATAGAGAGGTAAAAATTGACACACATGCTTGGAATGACATGGGGTTTTATTAGAACAAAAAAAGTCCCGTATTGCGAGACGCGTGAAAGATCTCTAGCGCGCGTCGTTTGGTGATGATCGTGTGCTCAGCCGCCACTTTCGTCATGCTTGGCCTCAAAGATCCCCAGACCTCAGTCCGTGCGATTATTGGCTTTGGGGTTACCTGAAGTCGCAAGTGTATCGTGATCGACCGACATCTCTAGGGATGCTGAAAGACAACATCCGACGCCAATACCTCACCATAACTCCGGACATGCTTTACAGTGCTGTTCACAACACTATTCCTCGACTACAGCTATTGTTGAGGAATGATGGTGGACATATTGAGCATTTCCTGTAAAGAACATCATCTTTGCTTTGTCTTACTTTGTTATGCTAATTATTGCTATTCTGATCAGATGAAGCGCCATCAGCCGGACATTTTTTGAACGTTTGTATTTTTCTTGGTTCTAGTAAAACCCCATGTCATTCCAAGTATGTAAGTCAATTTGTACCTCTCTATCTACATTATTCCGTGATTTATTCAGTTTTCAAGTTTATACTGACTTTTTGATCACCCGGTAAATACCAGTGCTAGCCAAGGATTCAGGTTGCGCTCTTGTGTGTCATCACGAACGGCACCTTTGCAATGTGTTCAATACGTTACAAATGTCAGTCGTGATTAGAACAGTATTCTGTCTAGTTGTAAGTTCATTATGTCGGAGCTAAGTGAATTCGAACGCGGGCAGATTGTTGGTGTTAGTAAGGTGGGTGATCCCATAACCTATGTTGTCGAAGTTTTTAGTGTTTCAAGAGGCTCCGTGTCAAAGATTTATGCTGCATACAGGAAAAGCGGAGAAACATGATAGACGGTCATTGAATAGGGTTGTGACGAGAAACAAGAGGACGGCAGCTGTTAAGGTCACAGGAGCACTAAATGTCGCACTCGCGAACGCTGTCAGCATTAAAACAACACGAAGGAAGCTATAGAAGCAGGGGATTTCAAAGAGAGCTGGAATTCCAAAACCGCTCATCAGTGACGCAAATGCCGTGATGAGTGGGCCAGCCATATCGTAATATTCCATGAGACAATTACTCTACGAGGTCGCATTACTGCCAAATATTGTTTGGATTCTGTAGAAATGTTGGAACACGTGAAGCAATACTGAACCTACAACTTATCTTAGAAAATAGATTAAGGAAATGCAAACCTACGTTTCTAGCATTTGTAGACTTAGAGAAAGCGTTTGACAATGTTGACTGGAATACTCTTTTTCAAATTCTGAAGGTGGCAGGGGTAAAATACAGGGAGCGAAAGGCTATTTACAATTTGTACAGAAACCAGATAGCAGTTATAAGAGTCGAGGGACATGACTGGGAAGCAGTGATTGGGAAGGGAGTGAGAGTGGGTTGTAGCCTCTCCCCGATGTTATTCAATCTGTATATTGAGCAAGCAGCAAAGGAAACAAAAGAAAAATTCGGAGTAGGTATTAAAATCCATGGAGAAGAAATAAAAACTTTGAAGTTCGCCGATGACATTGTAATCCTGTCAGCGACAGCAAAGGACCTGTAAGAGCAGCTGATCGGAATGGACAGTGTCTTGAAAGGAGGGTATAAGATGAACATCAACAAAAGCAAAACGAGGATAATGGAATGTAGTCGAATTACGTCGGGTGATGCTGAGGGAATTAGATTAGGTAATGAGACACTTAAAGTAGTAAAGGAGTTTTGCTATTTGGGGAGCAAAATAACTGATGATGGTCGAAGTAGAGAAGATATAAAATGTAGACTGGCAATGGCAAGGAAAGCGTTTCTGTTAAAGAGAAATTTGTTAACATCGAGTATAGATTTAAGGGTGAGGAAGTCGTTTCTGAAAGTATTTGTATGGAGTGTAGCCTTATATGGAAGTGAAACGTGGACGATAAATAGTTTAGACAAGAAGAGAATAGAAGCTTTCGAAATGTGGTGTTACAGAAGAATGCTGAAGATTAGATGGGTAGATCACATTACTAATGGGGAGATACTGAATAGAATTGGGGAGAAGAGGAGTTTGTGGCTCAACTTGACTAGAAGAAGGGATCGGTTGGTAGGGCATATTCTGAGGCATCAAGGGATCACCAATTTAGTATTGGAGGGCAGCGTGGAGGGTAAAAATCGTAGAGGGAGACCAAGAGATGAATACACTAAACAGATTCAGAAGGATGTAGGTTTCAATAGGTATTGGGAGATGAAGAATCTTGCTCAGGATAGAGTAGCATGGGGAACTGCATCAAACCAGTCTCTGGACTGAAGACCACAATAACAACGTTGTGTGACCATCCCATGTTACAATGTTTACTTCCAATGGTGACTCTGTTATCGTTCAAGACTGGAACTACGAGCACGACGATGAACTGTCGCATCTCCCGTGGCCATCGCAGTTACTAGATCTCAATATTATTGATCCTTTGTGGTCCACTTTTGATAAAAGAGTGTGTGATCACTATCCACATCCATCATCGTTACCTAAGTTTACCACTATTTTGCAGGAAGAATGGCATAAGATTCCCTTCAAAACCATACAGGACGTGTATTTATCCCTTCAGAGAAGATAGGGTGTTGTTTTGGTTGCCAACGGATTTCCTACACCGTATTAGCCACGGTAATGTGCTGTGTTTTTGGTATTTACATATTTTTGTGTCCAACCTCTGTATGCTCACCGCTGACAGTTCAATACACCGCCTCCAAATGGCTAGTAGCAGCCCACGCAGATAGTCACCACAACAAAACAGGAATACAGTTCGAAGTCAACAGGGAAAGGCTCATACAAAAACATGAACCTTAAATTTCTACGGAAACATATATAATTTATTGGTTGCTACTAATGCTCGCAAAGGCTATCTCGTTCACTAAATAAACACTACCGTCCATCTAGCTTTTGGCTCCGCTATCTGATGTAAGGGCTCTACCTACCGGGCACTTGTACATTCACGTATAAGAACACTGGCGAAAATATCAGAGAGAGTTGCTCTCAGAATCCACGCTCGGACACGGGAACGCAGTTCTCGAATCTGAATTTCCAGCACTGCTCGAAATAATTCGGTTGATGAGGCAGGAAGACTATCTCCCGACTTTTTAAATGTACTCCGAAAACACCAGTTCCTCCCTATATGACACACCACTCCTACATCCTACGAGGGTTTCCGGTGGACTCCACCATTTCGTGAGCTTCAAACCGCTCCGCGAAATTGTGTAATCTTTAGCCCATCCATCCGGTCCGAATCAGGAGCAACATATAGGTATTCTCATTGGTCATTTCCCGCTCCCACTTACACTATGTGATTAAAAGCATCCGGACACCTGGATGAAAATTACTTATAAGTTCGTGGCGCCCTCCGTCGGTAATACTGGAATTCAATGTGGTGTTGGCCCACCCTTAGCCTTGATGACAGCTTCCACTCTCGCAGGCATACGTTCAATCAGGTGCTGGAAGGTTTCTTGGGGAATGGCAGCCCATTCTTCACGGAGTGCTGCACTGAGGAGTGGTACCGATGTCGGTCGGTGAGGCCTGGCACGAAGTCGGCGTTCTAAAACATCCCAAAGGTGTCCTATAGGATTCAGGTCAGGTCTCTGTGCTGGCCAGTCCATTTCAGGGATATTACTGTCGTGTAACCACCCCGCCAGAGACCCTGCATTATGAACAGGGGCTCGATCTTGTTGAACGATGCGATCGCCATCCTCGAATAGCTTTTCAACAGTGGGAAGCAAGAAGCTGCTTAAAACATCAATGTTGGCCTGTGCTGTGATAGTGCCATGCAAAACAACGAGTGCAAGCTCCCTCCATGAAAAACACGACCATACCATTACACCACCGCCTCCGAATTTTGCTGTTGACACTACACACGCGGGCAGATGACGTTCACCTGGCATTCGCCAAACCCACACCCTGCCATCGGATCGCCACATTGTTTACCATGATTCATCACTCCACACAACGTTTTTTCACTGTTGAATCGTTCAATGTTTAAGCTCCTTACACCAAGCGACGCATAGTTTGGCATTTACCGGCGTGATGTGTGGCTTATGAACAGCCGTGAGGTAGCCGCGCGGTCTAGGGCGCCTTGTCACGGTCCGCACGGCTGTCTCCGTCGGAAGTTCGAGTCCTCCCCCGGGCTTGGGTGTGTGCTTAGCGTAAGTTAGCTTAAGTTACATTAACTAATGTATAAGCCTAGGGACCCATGACCTCAGCAGTTTGGTCCCGTAGGAACTTACCATCACCACCAGCCGCTCGACCATGAAATCCAAGTTTTCTCAACTCCCACCTAACTGTCATAGTACTTGCAGTGGATCCTGATGCAGTTTGGAATGCCTGTGTGATGGTCTGGATAGACTTCTGCCTATTAAACATTACGACCCTCTTCAAATGTCGGCGGTCGCTGTCAGTCAACAGACGAGGTCGGCCTGTACGTGTCCTTTCACGTTTCCGCTTGACTATCACATCGGAAACAGTGGACCTAGGGATGTTTAGGAGTGTAGATATCTTGCGTACAGACGTATGACACAAGTGACACCCAATCATCTGACCATGTTCGAAGTCCGTGAGTTCCGAGGAGCGCCCCATTCTGTTCTGCCACGATGTCTAATGACTACTGAGATCGCTGATATGGAGTACCTGGCAGTAGGTGGCAGCACAATTCACCTAATAAGAAAAACGGACGTTTTTGAGGGTGTCCGGATACTTTTGATCACCTAGAGTGTATCTCTTCTGTAGGGTGCCTCTTCCTAGCAAGAGTTTCGGGAGTTTCTTTGCCACATATGCTGGAAAATTCGATCATCTTCAGGTCTAGCGAAATCGTCCCCTGCAAACCAGACACCGGTCGAGGCTGTTACAGTAGTGGAGCTAGCACACAGGGGCTGCCTGGAATGATGTGTTACAACATTTAACGTGTGACTGCAAGCTTCTGTAATAAGTAGGGCTCCAACTTTGCCAAGCAGTCATGAGCAAGTTTTAAAATAATAAAAAAAGTTTCCATTTTCCTATGGATGTTGATGACGAAGATTTTGGTTTGTGTGGCGCTCAACGTCGTGGTTATCAGAGCCCGTACAAATGCCCAATGTTACAATTTCCAGTCTCGCCAGTTCCTGAATGATGATGAAATGATGCGGAGAACGCAAACACCCAGTCCCCAGGCGGAGAGAATCCCCGACCCGGCCGGGAATCGACCCGGGACCCCATGATACCGTTTCCATATGGATCACCTCACTTAGGATCAGTAAAATGACATATATGTATTATGTATTTTTTTATCGCTATTGGCATACGGAAGATACACTTTGTCTTCTTCGAGGTAACCTGACTTTAACAGTGGTAAACTGCGGATTGGATACGTAACAGGTGATCTGAATATGTAACAAGATAGCGCCACCAACGTGCACATGACAGATATTTAGATGTTGTGAAGTATGAGAATTTTATAAACACGTGCCGCTCATGCATTGTATCGGACCTTCAAGATGTCGTACCGCTCGAAATATTCATTTCGAACGACTAGCTCCACGCCTCAAAATATTTGGTTTGGGATCCTTTTCAGTTTGTCTAGTTTTGACACATGGGCACGCTGTGTGTGACAAACTATAAAGGGGCACTGGGCCAGGACGGATGATACAGCGACAGGTGCCGATACATATTGTGTAACACAGTGAATGAGATTGATTTGTGACCGAAGCATTGTCAATTATACTTCCCTTATACAGAATGCGGCGACGTATGCAACTCAGAATTTTGCATAAAACTAAAATAGGTCAAGGGATATGTTTGCAATTTCACAATGCTCTAACTAGACGATGGAAACATCCGAATATCATACTATGATGACCTTATCCAAGTTATTTTGTGTTCATATTGAATAACTGGAGGAACAGCAGTTTTTAGACATACTGTAACCTCCCCCTCACTTAGCGACTTTAATGACAATGAAAAATTAAACCACGTGTACCTAATGGAAATTAGGGAAAAGCAATCGTCACCGAAGTTAATCTGTCGGTAAAGAGGGAGGAAGGGTTACATCTAAATGAAAGGAGAAATGCAAATGAAATTGGTGGAAATTAATTTTGAAAAGGGGTAAAGTTAATAAAGAAAGTAAATGTGCGGTCGTTACGTTAACAATTAACTGGTGTTAGTTAGATATTTGAGATTTGGAGAAAATTACGGTCGCCAGTCCTATGGATAACTACTATAACTGAAAAAGTAAGGTTAATGCACATATAATTAGCAATACAATCGTGGCAACTGAAGGTTGACACGTGTTGTATGAAAACTGAATGTTTGTCAGAAGTAATAAATTTCGCTACACTCTGACTTAATTTAGCAAAAGAATTAATAAAACCGGAAAATTTAAAGTTAATTTAGTGACTGAAATTAATAGTGAACTTTGTTTCTGAAGCACTACGAAATTAAATAAAATAAGGTTAATCTTGGGTTACTTCAACAATCATCTTAAAAGCAACTTGAATCTACGCAATTTAGAAATAAGAGGTTTAACTCTGAACGTGAATTAAATGGTTTTGAACAATTAACAATAGTAAAATTTAGTACGTACCAAGCTGAGCTGCAGTCACAGGTAAGCTAAAATATGGTAACAATACTCGCACTCTTAATTTGTGCTTGTGTAATCTAAATATTGTAACCAGCTATGAATACTTTAACTGAACTTTGAAATTAAGGCAGTGAAATGGAATGATATTCCCAGAATGAGATTTTCACTCTGCAGCGGAGGTGCGCTGATATGAAACTTCCTGGCAGATTAAAACTGTGTGCCCGACCGAGACTCGAACTTTAATGCTGGCGTTTGAATTTCAACGACACTCGGGTTCATTCCGAAAAAGGAAGGGACCCTGCTTGGTAATGCAATTGGGACAATAAGCAACAAAAGTTCATGCTAAGTTGCTGTATTTTAGTGATACAAATGGAACAGTTTGAAAAGCTGAGGTCTGCCATACAGTTCTAAGACTTTACGTGCTTTCAGTCTTCCTTGTTGGTTGATTGAAGGTTTGAAGTCGTCGATCGAGGAGGTGGCGACAATCACTTATTGTCGGCCGTCGCTGTTGCAGAAGCTGGATGCTGGCGCGCCCTCTTCTCGACACAGTCACCAGGCGAAACGGGCTCTTGATGTGTGCCAGCTAATGTTTCCCGTCCGCGACACCGTGTCAGAAACTACCATAGCAAGTCGAGCGCAATTACATGCTGCCAAACCCCGAAAGCGCGGCAACTCGCGGGAGCGTCACTCAACACACCTGCTCCACCGCCCGACTCCAGCCAGACTCTGCTCTGCCCGCGCTCCACGCGGCAGAGTTAACAGTACCAAAGATCCTAAACACTTTGGTTCTCCACACGACCTATCGATGTAATCGTTCGATAGCATAGTTTTCCCTAGGCCAGACTCAGCTTAAAAATTCAAATAGTATTTACAAAACAAACCAATCATACATCGACATAAATGCATATATATATATATATATATATATATATATATATATATATATATATATATATATATACAAATAGTAAAACAATTACAATATATAAAGACACAGAAATGTCATATCTTCAGGTAACAAAATAAGGAAAAAGTTTATAGTTCATTGATGGAAATAGGAGGATATGCATTTCCGGCGTTACAATACTCTGTGTTAGATCTTCACTTCTGGTTTTTCAACGAAAAACACCGCATTTTCATCTGGCGGAGGAACATGCTGGCTTTAGGAGTGGATATAGCACAATGGGCTTTTTATACCTGGAAAAAGAAAATACATAACAGGGCAGTGAGTATGGTGTCTGGAATTCACTGATTTCGAGGAAGCTCTTGTCTCGGTTTCAAGGAAACCTCTGCTAACAGCATTTGACAAGGCGTTGATTCAACATACTTTAGTGTCTTGCAGAATAGACACATCAGTGCTACAGCTTTCATTCTGGATAGCGTAAGTTCAGAGTGTTCATCGACCATCACGAGCATCCGGAAACCCCTAGGTCATAAACGATCGAGGTGGCTGAGTGGTAAGCACAATGGACTCGCATTCGGGAGGACGATGGTTCAAACCCGTGTTCGGTCATCCTGATTTAGGTTTTCCGTCATTTCCCTAAATCGCTTCAGGAAAATGCCGGGATGGTTTCTTTGAAAGGGCACGGCCGACTTCATTCCCCATCCTTCTCCAACCCAATGGGACCAATGACGTCGCTATTTGGTCCCCTCCCCCAAATCAACCAACCAACCAATCTCTGTCACACGGAATTGTCCACCAGGTGTCACCAGAGGCGGACCCGCGTATAAAAGGAGGCGGGGAATATTGTGCTGCCAGTAAAGAGGCTGATAACAACAGAATGGGTCGATAAGGAGAGCCCAGTGACTTCGAACGTGAACTAGTCACCGTATGTCATCTGAGTGACAAATCCATCAGGGACATTACTTTCCTTCTGAAGCTGACCAAGTCGACTTCTGGTGAAGTAACTGTGAAGTGAAAACGCGAAGGAACAACCACAGCTGAACCAAGACCAATGCTGATCTCGTGTACTAACGGTCAGGGACCGTCGAGCATAGCGCCTGTACGTACTCTTTTGGAGTACAGCTGCTCGGTGTGGGATCCTTACCAGGCAGGATTAACGGAGTGCATCGAGAAAGTTCAAAGAAGAGTAGATCGTTTTGTATTATCGAGAAGTAGGGGAGAGAGTGTCACTGACATGATACAGGTTTTGGGGTGGACATCATTAAAACAAAGGAATTTCTCGTTGCGCCGGGGTCTTCTCTCGAAATTACAATCATCAACTTTCTCTTCCGAATGGGAAAATATTTTGTTGACGCCGACCTACTTGGGAAGAAAAGATTATCGCAATATAATAAGGGAAATCAGAGCTCGCACAGGAAGATATAGGTGTTCATTTTTTCCGCGCGCTGTTCGAGATTGGAATAATAGAGACTTATTGTAAAGGTGGTTCGATCAACCTTCTGCCAGGCACTTAAGTGTGATTTACGGAGTATCCATGTTCAGGGTGATAATCATTGAACTATAATAAAAAAACCGTAAATTAGTTACAAACTACGGTGTGCACACACTTTAATCAGTTTGTAAATATCACTACAGATATTAGGATTTAGCTTATGACGTATTCCAAATGCCTTCCATCGTTGGCGATGATGTGGCGCAGACGAATAGCGAAATTCTGCTTGACGCGCTGAAGTGTCTTAACATCGATGCTGTCGATGACCTCCTAAATGTTTGTTTT
Source organism: Schistocerca serialis cubense (assembly GCF_023864345.2). Lineage (NCBI taxonomy): Eukaryota > Metazoa > Arthropoda > Insecta > Orthoptera > Acrididae > Schistocerca > Schistocerca serialis. The sequence goes on from NC_064642.1 coordinate 234,146,796, forward strand.
CAGCTCAGCAATGATTTTGGGGTTATTGCTCAACACCATGTCCTTAATACAGCCCCACAAAAAGGAGTCGCATGTGTTCAGATCCTGGGAACATGGCGGCCAATAGAGGCCCGTGCCAGTGGCCTCTGAGTACCCCATAGGCAGAATCTGTCCCCAAAGTGCTCCTCAAGGACATCAAACAATCCTGTTTCGTGGGAGTGGAGATCCGTCTTGCATGAATCACTTGTTGTCGAAATCAGGGTCATTTTGGATAGTAGGGATGAAATCATCTTCCAAAACCTTCACGTACCGTTCAGTAGTCACCGTGCCATCAAGGAATATTGCACCGATTATTCCGTTATTGGATGGTGCACACCACACAGTCACCCGTTGAGGGTGAAGATACTTCTCGATCGCGACATGGGGATTCTCAGTTCCCCAAATGCGGCAGTTTTGCTTCTTGACGGCCCATCCAAATTAAAGTGCGCTTCGTCGCCAAACCAAACCATACATGCGCATACTAATCCCCCTCATGCCCCGCTGCCAACCGTGCAGTTTGAACGTCCTAACGCAAATCGTTCAGAAGTTACGACGATTTTATTTCATATACAGGGTGATTATAATTAAAGTTAAACTTTGAAACCGTTGTAGAAATAACGGCACTGGTCAGAATGACATCAAATTGCAACAGAATATTGTCGGAGAAGGGGGAAAATGTATGGCAGAAGAAAAAAAATGGTTACAAAATATAGCAATAGATAGCGCTGTAAGCATCATAAATTAATAGTGGTCGACTACAAATGACAAGTGAATCATACAACAATACCTAAGGTGTACGTTTGACGTTAAACAGACTGTACTACTCAGTGTACATGGGTGTACAGGTGCGATACCGTTAGTTGGGTTGGGGGTTGTTTTGGGGAAGGAGACCAGACAGCGTGGTCATCGGTCTCATCGAATTAGGGAAGGACGGGGAAGGAAGTCGGCCGTGCCCTTTGAAAGGAACCATCCCGGCATTTGCCTGGAGCGATTTAGGGAAATCACGGAAAACCTAAATCAGGATGGCCGGACACGGGATTGAAACGTCGTCCTCCCGAATGCGAGTCCAGTGTCTTAACCACCGCGCCATCTCGCTCGGATACCGTTAGTTACGTAAGCCCATCCACCATGGCAAGGTCTTATCACATCAGATGGGAAAAATCAGTTTTTAATTGTCCGCATAAAAAGCATCAATCACATCGGTTTTTAATTGTCCTGAGGCCAAAAACCGCATAAAAAGCATCACTCACATCGCTTTTTAACTGTCCTGAGGCCAACAACCGCATATAGCGCATCAATCACATTGGTTTTTAATTGTCCTGAGGCCAAAAGCATCAATCAAAATCCAATCGGATTATTAGTTTCCTTGTGACTGGCATGAAACATGTTCAATATGCTGTCCACCGTTTTCTGCAACAAGTTGAAATCGAGAAACAGCATATTCCACAACTGATCGAAGTGTTTCTGGGATCACGTTCAGAATGTGCTGCGCAATGCGTGCCTTCAGTGCATATAAATTTTGCAATCGAAACACTGAACACATCATCTTTCAGATAGTCCCACAGCCAGAAGTCACACGGATTAAGATCAGGTGATCGGGACGGCCAGGCTGTGGGGAAATGGCGGCTGATAATTCTAGCATTTCTGAAATCGCGCTTCAGCAGCTGCTTAACTGGATCTGCAATGTGCTGAGGTGCACCATCTTGCATAAAAATGATCCCATCTACACATCCACGCTGTTGGAGAGCTGGAATGACATGGTTGCGCAAAAGAGGCGCATAATGCTTGACAGTGACGGTACAGGTAACGGGACCGGAAGCACCAGTCACTTCGAAAAAATATGGCCCTATGATAAATGATGATGTAAACCCGCACCACACTGTGACCTTTTCAGGATGAAGTGGTACTGGTTGATTCGAATATGGATTTCCCGTTGCCCATATTCGACAATTTTGTGTATTGACATATCCTGGCAGACGGAAGTGGGCTTTTTCTGTCCACAAAATCTCCCATCGCCAATCATTGTCCACTTCCATGCGAGCAGGAAATTCCAAAGCAAAGGTCTCTCTTGCTGACACGTCAACAGGAAGCAACTCGTGCACATGGGTAATTTTGAATGAACAGCAAAGAAGGCTGTTTCGTAGGACTTTACTCACCGTGCTTACGGGTATGTCCAATGTTCGGGCAATTCTCCGAGCACTACACCTTTGCACACCACCACTCGTCTCCTCCTGCATTGCTGTGGCCACTGCTTCCACTGACGTTGAATCAATTCGTTTCCTCCCTCTACCAGGTTGCACACCAAAAGAACCCGTCTTTTCGAATTTCCGAATCATTTTCTCCAGACCCGCGGTAGTCGTCGGACCAGCGCCTTTTTTCAAACCCTTCAGTGTCCGGAACTTCAGCAGAGCGACGTGTGCACAGTCACCATTCTTGTATTACAGCTATACAAGCAGAGCGCGATCCTGCATTGAGACAGTCATGGCGAACGCCGCGGACGCGAAAGGACGAAAAGCCGTGTACTCGGCGTGTTTATACCAACTTCAATGGGTCGTGCGCATGACAGGTGTTTTCATTTACATATTTTGACACATACAGCTCCGTCTGTTGATCAATTTTCACACAATTTTTTTCTTCTGTCATCCGTTTTCCGCCTTCCCCGATAATATTTCGTTGCAATTTGGATTCATTCTGACCAGTGGTGTTATTTCTACAGCGTTTTGAAAGTTTAACTTTAATTATAACCACGCTGTAGTTGAGTAACTGTAGCTCTGTAGATGTAGATGTACATGAACGTCGTCTTCGATCCCGGTCCCAGCGTCCAAACTCACTACCTTCTCCTGTTTCGGCTCTTGCGGAAGAATGGGCTTCCAATCCTCCACAGACATTCAGGCAGCTCCCTTGAAAGTGCCCTGAGCAGAATTCAAGACGTCTTAAAGGTGAGGGATGGACAAACCGCACATCAGTGTCCAGTGATGGGAGCCAGAATACTTCTGATCAGTTAGTGTAGATGTGGGTAGAGTCAGCGTCCACAGGCAGACACTGATAGCTGCTTCCGAGTGCTGTTATTTTCCGCGGTGTCCCTGAAAATTCTCCTTCACCTAGGAAAATACAGAGCGCGACGCGTCAGCGAGCCGACGCGTGACTCAGAAACGCCGCAACGACAGCAGAACTCGGCGCAGAGCGGCGGACACGTGTTGCCGGGCGCAGCGCGCAGTGACACACTGAGATTTCTCCCAGTGAGTCACGGCCTTCCTGCCGCCTTCTCTGCGATGGAGAACCGTTTCACGTCACTTCGTAGTATTTCGTCCGCGTTATCGGGTTCTAAATATAGCTCTGTGTCCCAACAGTACGTAGCGACAACCGCACTTCACCTACGTCCCGCACAATGCCTTCTTCATCACGCACTAATTGTCACAGCAACGGGCAAAATACTTTTGACGAAATTAATAGATATTCTTGAAAAAAAAAAAAAAACATACTGACTTTCTATGGAATACTTGACGGACGAAGGGTACCTAGCGATCAAAACAGCTGTGATCCGTCCGATATGTTCAAATGTGTGTGAAATCTTATGGGACTTAACTGCTAAGGTCATCAGTCCTTAAGCTTACACACTACTTAACCTAAATTATCCTAGGGACAAACACACACACCCATGCCCGAGGGAGGACTCTAACCTCCGCCGGACTAGCCGCACAGTCCACGACTGCAGCGCCTCAGACCGCACGGCCGTCCGATATAAGATTAGATTAGATGCATTATTCGTTTCAGTAGATCCATAGTGATGAGATGTTGAAAGATGTAGCACATGTCATAAAACAAGAATTCACAATACATATTTACAAAGAAAAAATATATGATCATATGCCTTCCACAGATCACAAGTGGTTGTCGAAAAAGGCAAAAAATCTTAAACTTATTTCCGCTTAAAGGGTAATAACCAACATGTTGGAAAATAAGTATATTTACAACGCACTGAAGTGTATATCATAATTCTTAGACTGTTATAACCTCTTATCATCAAAGAGAAAAATTACTTTACAATACTTATTTACTTTTATCACCTTAGAGCAGTAAAGATGTACAGAAGTCAGTTCTCATGTAATGCTCATATTATTTGATATTATTAATAATATATACACTGTTTTCGTCAATGGAGTAGGAGCAGGTGGTCAACAATAAAACCTTTAGGCTCCTCTTAAACTGAACTTTATTAGTACTGAAGGTAATGAAGAATGTGTTCCTGGATTATGGACACCTTCCTAGACCAAAGTAAGAGACTTTAAATCTTTGTGAAGATTATTCCTATTTCTAATACTGATTCCATGAACTTAGCTGTTGGTTTGAAAAAGAGATATATTATCCATGACAAATTTCTTTAGGGAATAAATACGTTGGGAATATGTTGAGAAACAGTAAATAGTATCCCCAGTTACCTGAACAAGCCTCCAAATGGCCTTCTTGAGTTCACTCACACCTCAAATAATTTGTGATATACGTTTCTAGACTCGGAAAACTTTTACTTGATGATGAGTTACCCATAAAACTGATCCCGTTTGGCAATAAGAAATGAAACCAAGCGAATAACACTATCTTTTTACTTTTATGTCACCTTTGTCTGACAACAACCGCATTGCAATTAGCGATTTGTTTAGGCGCTTCAGCAGTTCTGTGATATGCTCACGTTAGTAGAATTCATTATCAAGCTATAATCCCAACAATTTAAAATTGTCAACTTCTTTCATCTGCCTGTCGTCATGTTTTAGGAATATTTTGGGAGAAAACTCTTACAAGTTCTGAACACCATATAGTGTGTTTCTTCGAAATTCAGTGACAAATGTCTGGGAACCATAATTAAAATCCAAGAAAATTTCGTTAAGCCATCTTTCTAAAACTGTACTTGATTCGCTGTGTATTGCAATGTTTGTATTATCTGAAAAATAAAAACAAATTGGGAGTATGATAATGTTGCTGATGAAAGGTCTTTGGTACACACGGTGAAAAGTGAGCACTGTAAGATGGAACTTTGTGGTTGATTATATATTTTCGGGTCTTATCACAAAACGATGTGAAATGGAACGAACAATTGAAATCACAAGTAGAAAACGTAAAAGGAGACTGGAAGGGCTAGGTCTTTTTATCATTCATCTTTCACTGCAGCTCTGAATGAAATGGGAGGCCGCAATAAGGCGGAGCCCTTTTGAGCGACTTGTAGTTAACACTGTTGTGGCGCTGTTCATTTTTAATCTTGGGTTCTTATTTGACGTGAATAAATGTAGTGCTAGTGTGTCGGAGGAAGACTTATTACTTAATCCCGGCATTCGACGTACAGCCGAGAATAAAACCTCCCTGCGGGAAAACTCCATCTGGAATTGTTTGTCTTGCGTCAAAGCAGTTTCTTCTGTATTCCTTTTTATAGTCTAAGTGACATATCAATAACAGCCGTTGTCACGGATACATACTTTTAAATTCTAGCTTGATGGATCGTGGGCAAGTGCAGAGCAATTATCACAGAAAGCAAAAACAATACACTACTGCCAGAAAATTGCCGAGAATAGTCCCGCATCACGGGAAACGAACGGCACATTACGGCGGCGCGATTCTTTCCGTCCCTTTACGACGGACCTGCACCTACTGTGAACATTGTCTCAGCAGACCATCAGTAGGAAAGCCGAATGAAACCTAGTGTACTTCGACGTGAACGAGGCTGCAAGTTAAATCACTAATCTACGTTTGGGGAGAAAGTTTTCACACAAATGAAAGGTTGGAAATTTTGTCCTCAATTAATATATTTTGAAACTTAGGTGAACAAGTATCACTGCCAAGCCCGCGATAGTCTTAACACAGTCACTCACAATCCCTTTCACTCACGTTAGTAAGTTTATGGTGTTGCATTTCCCGGAAACGTAACAGCTACAAAAATACTGATTGTTTTTGATTGAAGATGCTCGCCAAATATTAAGTCTGTCGGTACAAAATGCAGTCACAGTTTTTAGCCACCGACCTGCTCAATACGCCACGCGGCATTTATGTCTTTTCTCATCACAAAATTCATTTAAAAATTCCGGATTTTCTACACACTCATCGGAATAATTATGCCGTCACTTTACCACACTTTGATGTATGAAACACTGCTAGATCCGGCAACTTATCATTTCCATCGGAACTACTACTACACACGTCCGAACTGTTTCATGGCTAGGCTTCGACTCTTCTCTAGAATACTCTAAGTCTTCTCTACCAGCAGAGAAAGGCGCGCGAAGAATATTGCTTTACCATTGGTCAGTTTACTCAACAGCCAATAGCTAAACAACATTCTCCCGCGTCAGTCCGCGCTTTTCGTGAATAACCAATCGCAAAATAGTAAACCTAACGACTGCGCTTTTTACCGACGTAATTATTTAATATGCTGAAGTTTTGTTTATGCATAAAGTTATTTACTATTGTTATTTATACCTGAAGTAACTTTCCCTTTACCATAACTTACTTTACAAATCTATTCTACAAAAATCCGCTTTTTCCACATCCATACTTCTTTGAAATGTTCCCACACTAAACCCCACTACATAATTCGTTAAATAATTATCTTCATATTAACCTTAAACCACACTCACGCATCATTCATACTGCCAAAACATTTTACATACACAAAAAGACATAATAACACTTTATAAAAATACTAGAATAGTTTATGAAAAACATTCTATTACTTTAGTGCACTCTAGTGGGCACAATCGAAACTAAAACCACAGTCCCCCTATCCAATATTGTCATCTATCGGCTGAAACATAAACTACGTGCGCGTCCAGTCTCGCGTCACCATCTGTCACTATCCAGCTCTGAGACACATCTCCCACTTAACTGCCTCCAAGACAGGATCCTTATACGGTGCTACGCCTCAACATCACTCGTGCTTAGTAAAAGGTAAAAGCACGTCTTGATTACAGAACAGCTTCGCCGACGTCCATGGGTAGGATCGTAAAGTATATTCTAAGAGCGAACATTATGGCATTTCTGGAGTAACATAAGCTTCTCATAAATAGTTAATTCGGGTTCAGGAAAAACCACTCCATTAATTGACTCACAGGTTGTTTTATTCATAGTCGACACCTTGGAGACAGTAAAGGCAAATGAACACGTAAGTTCCATCTTCCTAGTAGTCTGAAAGGTCTTCAGCACTGCGCCACGTGTCGAATAATAGCAAGATACGATAATGTGGACTATCTTCACAGACAATATATGATCAAAAGTATCTAGAAATCTATTAGTGGACATTGTACCACATGTTGAATAATAACCAAGATACGATAATGCGGAGTACTTCACAGACAATACATGATCCAAACTACCCAGATACCTGTTAGTAGACATTAATAGGGGGCGTGTCCACCCTTCGCCTTTACAATGGCTTGATCGCTGCTGGGGACACTTTCAATCATATGCTTGAATGTCTGTGGAGGAATGGCAGCCGTTTCTTCCTCAACAGTCGAAACCGACGAAGGAAATGATGTTTCACGTTGGGGTCTGGAGCGAGGTCGACGTTCCAACTCATTCCAGAGATGTTCCATTGGATTCGGGTCCATACTCTGGACGGACCAGTCGTTTCGGGAATACTATTGTCCATAGACCATGACCTCACAGATGCTGCTTTGTGACAGAGTGCATTGTCACGCTGATACAATCATAGTCTTCGAAATGTGCCTCTTCTTTACCCAGTACACAATTCTATAAAATGGGTTCATATCTATCCGAATTTAGCGTTTACTTGAGCGCAATAAGGAGACTACGCCCTAATCTAGAAAACGCTACCATAACGTAAAAACAGCTCCTCACTGTTAGCTCCACATACGATTGCAGGCATTCGTCAAACTCTGACCTTCTCATTGGATTACCACAGCACGTTACACCATTCCAAATCACTTGTTTTCAGCCATTCACTGTCCGCTGGCGTCGCTCTGTACACCACCTCAAGCATAGCATTGCTTAGCATAACTACAGAAAAGGAGGCTCGAGCATTGTTCCCCATGCTTTTTAATCTCCCTATGCATGGTCACTGTGTTAGCTGGATTTGCTGGTAGCACTTTAGAACTGACGAGTGATTCATTCTGCAGATTAATGCGATATTTACAATCGGCCACCGCAATGCTCTGCTTACTGTTCATGAGTACGTGAAGTCTGTTTAGTCACGGTCTGTTGTGATTGTTCCTTACGTTTGCTCTTTACAGTCACATCACTAGGATTCGAATTGGGTAGCCGTAGAAGGATTGAGATTTTCGTGATGGCTTTGTTATTAATGTGATATGCAGTGACTAGTCCACGTGAAGTTACCGAGCTCCCCTGAAGGACCCATTGTGCTGTGACTGCTTCTCAGCTGGGAGCACAGCTTTCCCTGTCTCCTTTTATACTGCTCAGGTGTCCACCTCTCGTGGCGTCTGGTGGTCAGTTCCTCTTTGCTTAGGAGTGTCTGGATACTTCTTATCAGATAGTGTAGATGATGCAGATGTTTAGAATTGCCAGCTACTTCAAAGAATACCTCATAAGCATACGACATCGCTATGGCCGATTGTCAGCAAGTCGTTACACTCTGTACGGCATATGTATGTAAATAATCTAATGGATAATATCAAAAGCCTCTTGAGGCTGTCCGCGCATGATACTGTTGAGGATATTCTGAACGCCAGAGAACTACAGCAAAATTCAGGTAGACCTTCAGAGAGTCGACGATTTGTGCAGGGAGTGGCATTGAGGAACAACTTGTACAAATGTGAACCACTGTGCATAAACAAGCAGAAGCTTGTGCTAGTATGTATGGTATCATATATCGATACCACCCTCAGAGGCGTCTCACAGTTGGCAACAGAAACGCACGTTTCCAATAGACGTCGATAGCGATCGCTCGGGGACCCGGCGGAGCCAATGATGCGCGCCCACTGAGCCACGCATTCAGTGACTCTGACTCTATGAGCGTCCTCTGCCACAGCGATATAGGATGACCGGCAGCAGCTACTCAGTTATGAGTTAAGTAATACTTCAGTTTACTGCATTTACGTGTTTGCTAATCATCTCCGCACCTGTCCAGCTTCCCTACGACGAGGCAGTTGCTGCACCACTCTGAAGTCCACCTCTCCTTACCGTTACTACACAATTGGCCACCAGTCGCTGGAAACAATCACAAACATTCAATAAGCAGGAGTATGCGATAGGAACGGTTTAGATGGATCGAGAAAGCTACATAAAAGTAAGTACAGTGGAGGCCGATGCCATACTGAGATTTATGCCAAGAATTTGAAAATGTTTGTCCCGACCGGGACTCGAACCTGGGATCTCTTGCTTACATGGCAGACGCTCTATCCATCTTTTTTGTTGTTGTTCGATATAGTTAGTTGCGTTTTGTCTGGGCGGACGTCACAAGAAAGCCGTTCAAGTTGATCGTTGATTCCTTGACTCAGTTTTTTTTTATTACAGAGAGCACGCAGCCCTCTGACCGAACACGCTGAGCTACCGTGCCGGCATCCATCTGAGCCACCGCGAGCACAGAGGATAGTGCGCCTGCAGGGACTTATCCCTTGGTGTGGACATGTTGGGAATGTGGGTCTCACGGGGAGCGAGCAAGGGATAAGTCCCTGCAGGCGCACTATCCTCTGTGCCCTTGGTGGCTCAAATGGATAGAGCGTCTACCATAAAAGAAGGAGATCCCGGGTTCGAGTGCCGGTCGGGGCACACGTTTTCAACATGTGCCCAATGGTGTATATCAACGCCTGTTTGCAGCTAGGGTGTCGATTTAATTATCATTTCATTCTCGAGAAGCTGCACGGTCATCAATGGTATCTGTTCTTTTGGGAACAGATACTACCTTCATATATACCTCTTACGTAGCTATACGGTTATTTGTTTCACGTGATACTGCTCATGTAGACGTTAACATTAATCTAATTCTTGTTCCTCTAATATATATATGTTACTGTAACAGAATATTTCAAACAATACTTCAAAACAGAAATATTAATTTTGACGCATAAACAATACTTTAGTAGAAATTATAATCTTTGTGGAAGCCTTCAGGTGTGAGTTCTTCAGAAGGAATGTAAATAATATGACATTTAACGAGGAATTGCCAACAAAAAATGTAATTACAAGAAGACATACTCCCCTTGAACAAATTTCTAATATGCAACTATCTACAACTCCAAACTATAGTAGTCCTGCATTATGGTAGATATAAAAGCACTTTACACACCGTGCATTCCCGAGTCGTTTCGCTGCATATTTTGTGTTTTAAGCAAACTTTGCACATCCTTCTTTTTTTGCGTCGGATGGATATGTTTTGGCAAATGGGCTCGATATTGCGCTTGGAGTCGAAGAGGTGTTTCACGTATTGATGGTTTTCCACGCGTTTCGTAGTCCGGCAGCTAGACATTTTTTTAAAAATTACCTGTGCTTAATTTATTCAGTAACCAACAGACAAGGGGCGCTCAATAAGTAATGTAACACATTTTTTCCTCGGGCAATTTCGTTTGCAAAAACGCGGAATTTGTTGTGGGCGTCTGTAACCGCTCTTTAGAGAGTGGTTATACAGAAACGAATATTGGATTAAATTCTGTAATACAAAATGACCTAAGAGCCAAAAAACATTGAAAGACTTCGAGCCCATAATTAATATCGTGTCGTGAGAATTGAGAAGCTTAGACATTGTGACGCGCAGAGACATATTTATAATGTGTCGGACATTAATGGCAAAGGACAGTTTCATGGGAAGCATATCTTTGGTGACAGGTACACGGAGAACTGTAGTACTTACTGACTGTTATCATACCGAAACAATACACACTAGGATCAACTCTCCTTTCATTGATCCCCCAGTGCTATCTCTCATTAATTTAAGAACTTAATTGTATCAATAACACAGAAATATACGAGACATTCCCAGTGTTTACTAAATTCCATAATCAGTTAGTATATAGACAATAATATCTGTGAATGTTCAAGGGTTATTGAAGGAAGCTGATAAACCTTTTACAAACATATTTAATAGGATCCAACGAATGCATACAGACTGCTAAAGTATCTAAGTCAAAGTTCTCAAGGGTCAAATTAGTAAAAATAACCTGAAACTCAATTGATACCTTAATCCAGAGTAATGAAAAACAAAACTGTCTTTCGATCCGTTGTGGTTGAAAGTGTATGAATTATCTCTAGAAAAACGCGATCAATTTTCAACTGCTAGTTCACACGACTAGATTCAGAATGTGATTCAGAGATGTTTTATGCCCGACACACACGGCAGGGAATGGTTCTTAACTAGCCGGGACAATATACACTACTGGCCGTTAAAATTGCTACACCACGAAGATGACGTGCCACAGAGGCTAAATTTAACCGACAGGAAGAAGATGCTATGATATGCAAATGATTAGCTTTTCAGACCATTCACACAAGGTTGGCGCCGGTGGCGACACCTACAATGTGCTGACATGAGGACAGTTTCCAACCGATTTCTCATACACAAACAGCAGTTGATGGGCGTTGCCTGGTGAAACGTTGTTGTGATGCCTCGTGTAAGGAGGAGAAATGCGTACCATCACGTTTCCGACTTTGATAAAGGTCGGATTGCAGCCTATCGCGATTGCGGTTTATCGTATCGCGACATTGCTGCTCGCGTTGGTCGAGATCCAATGACTGTTAGCAGAATATGGGATCGATGGGTTCAGGAGCGTAATACGGAACGCCGTGCTGGATCCCAACGGCCTCGTATCACTAGCAGTCGAGATGACAGGCATCTTATCCGCATGGCTGTAACGGATCGTGCAGCCACGTCTCGATCCCTGAGTCAACAGATGGGGACGTTTGCAAGACAACAACCATCTGTACGAACAGTTCGACGACGTTTGCAGCAGCAGCATGCGTGGACTATCAGCTCGGAGACCATGGTTGCGGTTACCCTTGACGCCGCATCACAGACAGGAGCGCCTGCGATGGTGTTCTCAACGACGAACCAGGGTGCACGAATGGCAAAACATCATTTTTTCGGATGAATCCAGGTTCTTTTTACAGCATCATGATGGTCTCATCCGTGTTTGGCAACATCGCGGAGAATGCACACTGGAAGCCTGTATTCGTCATCGCCATACTGGCGTATCACCCGGCGTGATGGAATGGGGTGCCATTGGTTACACATCTCGGTCACCTCTTGGTCGCATTGACGGTACTTTGAACAATGTACGTTACATTTCAGATGTGTTACGATGTGTTACGATTCCTGCGAAACCCTACATTTCAGCAGGATAATGCAAGACTGCATGTTGCAGGTCCTGTACAGGCCTTTCTGGGTCCAGAAAATGTTCGACTGCTGCCCTGGCAATCACATTCTCCAGATCTCTCGCCAATTGAGAACGTTTGGTCAATGGTGGTCGAGCAACTGGCTCGTCACAATACGCCAGTCACTACTCTTGATGAACTGTGGTATCGTGTTGAAGCTGCATGGGCAGCTGTACCTGTAAACGCCATCCAAGCTCTGTTTGACTCAATGCCCAAGGGTATCAAGGCCGTTATTACAGCCAGAGGTGGTTGTTCTGGGTACTGATTTCTCAGGATCTATGCACCCAAATTGCGTCAAAATGTAATCACATATCAGTTCTAGTATAATATATTTGTCCAATGAATAACCGTTTATCATCTGCATTCCTTCTTGGTCTAGCAATTTTATTGGCCAGTAGTGTATACACAAACTTTTGAGATCAGCTCCGCTGCCGGAGGGGTGGTGGGGGAGGGGGGGGACGGCGAAACGATATCTGCGTAGTCACGACGACTATAGGCGTGCGGGCATACGTCGCAGATTATTCCCGCTTCAGACCCAATAGTTTCATGAATTCCCGACAGGTGATGGCGCGGCGCTATTCGTAGCCTTCAAAATGGCGTCTGTAACGGGTGTGCGTTCCAAGCACACCCCGGAGGGGTGGTGGGGGAGGGGGGGGACGGCGAAACGATATCTGCGTAGTCACGACGACTATAGGCGTGCGGGCATACGTCGCAGATTATTCCCGCTTCAGACCCAATAGTTTCATGAATTCCCGACAGGTGATGGCGCGGCGCTATTCGTAGCCTTCAAAATGGCGTCTGTAACGGGTGTGCGTTCCAAGCACACCCCGGAGGGGTGGTGGGGGAGGGGGGGGACGGCGAAACGATATCTGCGTAGTCACGACGACTATAGGCGTGCGGGCATACGTCACAGATTATTCCCGCTTCAGACCCAATAGTTTCATGAATTCCCGACAGGTGATGGCGCGGCGCTATTCGTAGCCTTCAAAATGGCGTCTGTAACGGGTGTGCGTTCCAAGCAGAGAACTTTCGTTGAGTTTCTTTTGGTGGAAACCAGAGCACCACAAATTTTCATAGGCGCTTACAGGATATCTACGGAGAGTGAGGAAAAGCTCGGTGAGTCGTTGGGCGAGGAGTCAGTCATCATCACAAGGTTGAGTAAACCCGTCCCATCTCCCGCGCACGCAGCTGTAACTGCTGTTGTGTTGGAACGTGCGGACACTCTCATTCGAGGTGATAGACTGATCAGAGTCAAATCCCTTGCTGCACAACTGGACGTCCTCATTGGTCGTGCTGACACACTCGTCTACTAGTTGGGGTACTCGGAAGTGTGTACCGGCTGGGCTTCTCGCCGCCTGGTAACAGAAGACCGTAAAGAGTGAAGGATGCACTCCATGGGAGGCAGTAGCTGTATGATGGGGAGGCTATTGATGCAGCATGACGTGAACCCCGAAGTCGACCAGTAGAGATGTACCATGCGGGCATACAGGCCCTCACAGTAATGTGGCGTAAGTCCGTCGCAATGAACTGGGATTATGTTGAAAAATAGGGTTTAAAACCAAAAGAGTGGGGAATAATATGGTGTATTAGTTTCCAGAATAGAACCAACCTGCTTTCAGAAAAAAAATGTGCTGCAGTACTTACTGAACGCGTCTAAGATGTTTCCTTTTTTTACTGTGTATTGTGTTTTGGTTAATGCACGCACTGAATAGAGCCCTACCCGACACTTAAAAAAAAGTTTGGTCAATCTTCCTTTCCCATGAGTGAGACTCGTTATATTTACGTTTGGTGCGCATTTGTTTCCACGAGTCGGATTCGTCAAAGTATGGCAAGGGGTTAAGAGTGTGTGATCAGTCCACGAAAGAAGTGACTTGTACAACATTTGTTCGACTGACTGTGGAGTCATTCTCCTCAGACTGAGGCGCCTACAAGATAAGATTAATAGACGATTTGGTTTCGGGTGTGCTGCAACACATTCCGGCTGTTTTCGGTGTGAGTGGAATTTGCATGGCTGCGTGTCACAAACGTAAAGATTAATCATTAATCATTACGCTGCAGGAAGCTGAAGATGCACAGTATTGGTGGAAATACTGATCGAAAGAGGAGCAGCATGCGTTTTATTAGTGGCTCGCCGGTTAGTAAATACGAGAAGGTGTCGAAAATACTCTGCTGAGTCCAATGACAGGTGCTAGGCGAGAGCTGCTGACCCTCATGGAGAGGATTACTATAAAAATTGGAGAGCTTACTTCGCAAGAATAGCCTGGCAACGTCCCATGGACATCTCGCGTGATGACTATGATGTGGAAATCACAGTAACCAGAGTTTGTGGGTGGCTTACCGGCAATTGTTCCCACGCACCGCAGGATGGATCGCGGAATATATACACAGCCTGACATAAAATGTGAAGCACCCAGAAGACATGGTGGACGACAACGTTACTTCGTACACGTACGCGCCATCGACGGGTATGTAAACGATTAGAGCTGCAATTTGTGAGAAAGGTAGAACGGCCAACATGGGGCGTTAAGGGGACACTGTACGTGAAATTTGACATTTTCTGTTTTCTACTGCATATTGTACTTTGGACTTTCCCGAACATTTTGGTATACAATACATTAAAATCCGACAATTGTGAGACCTTCAAATAATATTTTGAATGTTGACGTGTGACTGTCAAATATGTCGAAGAAGGGAATAGGAGAAGTCGGCAAAGGCACAAAAGACCTGCTTTTTCCCTGCCTTCCTTTATTGCGCGCAACACCAGTGAGTTCAACAACATGAAAAGCAGATCGAGTCACGAACGAAATAAACTCGTGCTTCATGATCGAGGAGTGCCTTGTTTTACCCTTTTTCACTATTTTATGTTTCCCACAAAATTTAGTTCTTGTGGCTGGCACACATCCAAGCTAGTAACTCTGTTATCGTTATTCAAACATGTGTACGTAAACTTTGGGGACGGGTGCCATACACGAAAATAAACTCCTTCGTTTTAGAGTTCTTAATTAAAGTTTACGTTGAACGGCTTTCCAGGTACAACGCAACATCTTCAGTGCACTGATTCAAAGAAGATTGGTTTGCATTTGTCGTTAGTCCGTCTTCGACGTTTCAGTTATGTAATTGTGCAGTTGGTCCTGCAGTGAGTTGACTGGAAGTGTCCCGGTTAACCATGGCAGGATATTCATTTCAGACTCGACGTTTATGTTAAGGCCGCACGGACGGTAGTGGACGCGAGCCTGCACGAAGTATTAGACGGCGTTTCCAGACCGAAGACAGAGAGCTCGTCCAAGGCCTGCCGCTGTTAATGTGGGGAAGCACCTTAAACAAGTGGTTTATGCAGCAGACAAGCCGGATGCAGAAACCTTTCATCGACGTCTCATGAAGGCCCGAGAAACCATTTGAAAGGGTGCGACAGTCCATGATTCGACGAATATTTTGCATGCGTGGAAGGAAGAGGAAGACATCCTCAAATACAATCGCAAAAGTCCAAAGAAGGGCAGCACTTTTTGTATTATCACGGAACGGGGGAGAAAAATGTCAGAGATTGGTACGCACGTTGGGGTGGCAATCATTAAAACAAAGGCGTTCATCGTTGCGGCGAAACCTTTTCACAACATAGCGATCACCAGCTTTCTCCTCCGAATGGGAAAACATTTTGTTTACTGCCACCCACATACGAAAAAATAATACCTACATCTACATGTACATAATAACTCTGCAATTCATAATTAAGTGCCCGGCAGCGGATTCATCGAACCACCTTCAAGCTATATCTCTACCGTTCCACTTTCGAACTGCGCGCATGAAAAACGATGACTTACATCTTTCCGTTCGAACTCTGATTTCTCTTACCTTATTGTGATGATCATTTCTCCCTAGGTAGCTGGATGCCAAAAAAATACTTTCACACTCTGAAGAGAAAGCTGGTGATTGAAGTTTCTTGAGAAGGTCCTGCCGCAACGAAAAACGTCTTTGCTTTAATGATTGACACTCAGTTCCTGTATCGCATCCGTGGTACAGTCTCCCCTATTTCATGATAACACAAAACGAGCTTCCCATTTCTGAACTTTTTCGATTTCGATATCCTCCGTCTGTCCTATCTGATGCGGATCCCATACCGCACAGCAATACTCCAGAAGAGGGCGGACAAGCGTGTAAGCAATCTCTTTAATAGACTTGTTGTATTTTCTAAGTGCTCTGCCAATAAATAGCAGTCTTTGATTTGTTTTTCTTACAAAATTACCTACGTGATCATCACAGGTTAAGTTATTTGTAACTGTAATCGCCAACTATTTATTTGAAATTCTACACTTTAGATCTATATGACTTATTGCGTAACCGAAATTTGGCGGTTTCCTTTTACTACTGACGTGGATGACTTCACAGTTTTCATTATTTAGAGTCAATTGCCAGTTTTCGCACCATACAGATATCTTGACTAAATCTTTTTGCAATTTGTTTTGATCAACTGATGAAAATGGTAAATGGCAGCATCATCTGCAAATAATTTAAGAGGGTGACACAGACTGTCTCCTAAATGGCTTATTTAGATAAGGAACAGCAGATGGCCTGTAACACTTTCTTACCAAACGTCAGATGTAGCTTCTGTTTTACTCGATACCTTTCCGTCAGTTATCACGAACTGTGACCAAAATGTGACCAAAACTTGAATCCAGTAACACACACTTGTGACGATACTACAGGCAAGTAATCTCATTAGAAGTGTGTGTGAGGCACAGTGTCTAAAGCTT
Organism: Schistocerca serialis cubense; assembly: GCF_023864345.2. NCBI lineage: Eukaryota > Metazoa > Arthropoda > Insecta > Orthoptera > Acrididae > Schistocerca > Schistocerca serialis. The sequence goes on from NC_064642.1 coordinate 234,163,880, forward strand.
TCTGGAAATCTAAAAATATGGAATCAATTTGACATCCCATGTCGATAGCATTCATCATTTCGTGAGAATAAAGAGGCAGTTCCGTTTCACGAGAGCGATGTTTTCAGAACACGTGCCGGCTGTTTGTCAATAAACCGTTTGGTTCAAATGGCTCTGAGCACTATGGGACTCAACTGCTGTGGTCATAAGTCCCCTAGAACTTAGAACTACTTAAACCTAACTAACCTAAGGACAGCACACAACACCCAGCCATCACGAGGCAGAGAAAATCCCTAACCCCGCCGGGAATCGAACCCGGGAACCCGGGCGTGGGAAGCGAGAACGCTACCGCACGACCACGAGATGCGGGCCCAATAAACCGTTTCCTTTCCTTTGAGGTAATTCATAATGTTGGAACGCAATATATGTTCCAAAATCCTACTGCAAATCGACGTTAGTGATACGGATCTGTAATTCAGCAGATTACTCCTATTTCCTCTCTTGGATATTGGTGCGACTTGTGCAACTTTCCAGTCTTTGGGAACTGATCATTCTACGAGCGAACGGTTGTATATGATTGCTAAGTATGAAGCTATTGTATCAGCATTCTCTGAAAGGAACTTTACTAGTGTGCAATATGGACTGGTGGCCTTGTCTTAATTAAATGATTTAAGCTGGTTTGCTACACCGAGGAGATCTACTTCTAAGTTACTCATATTGACAGTTGTTCTTGATTCGAGTTCTGGAATATTTACTTCGTCTTCTTTTGTGAAGACATTTCGGGAAACCGTGTTTAGTAACTCTGCTTTAGTGGCGTCGTCATCTGTATCATCACGATTGTTATCGCGCAGTGAAGTTATTGATTGCGTCTAGCCGCTGGTGTACTTTACGAACGACCAGAATCTCTTTGATTTTTCTACCAGATTTTGGGACACAGTTTCGTTGCGGAAACTACTGAAAGCGCTAAATTCTTTACTATTTCCTTGAATCTAAACCATATCTGGTCTACGCTTACATTGTCAGATTGAAAGGAGGGGAGATTGTATCTTAGGAAGACATCAAGTGAATTTTTATCTGCTTTTTTAAATAGATGTATTTTGTGTTTACTTGTGCTGGGTTTGGATGTTACGGTATTCAGTCTTGCTACAACAACCTTGTGGGCACTAGCAAAAATGTAGATGTTCATTTTTCCTACGTACTATACGAGAGTGGGACGATCGGGAAGTAGTCTGAATCTGGTCCTGAGTAAGGGATGGGAAAATTCGACCGATTAAAGCCGATACCGGAATTTTATTTCTAAATAACCGTTAATTTTGATATTTGTTTGGTCTCGGCTGTAACAGGTGTTCCTTATTTTTCACTTATAACTGAGTAAAAAAAACCTAAATATCAATTAGCTATAGCAGCAGGGTTAAAACTTTTCGTTTTTGAATAAAACTTTTTTAAGAAGGAGTAATTTTTATTCGTAAAATTTCCATTGGTTTGAAATATCGCGTTGCTACAGGAAATGGGAAAAGCGATCAGTGCTATTTTAAAAATAATGCCGACAGAAACGCACAACAAACCACTGCATAAGAACTGGTACAGCGTAACTCAGACAATAATGTCCCTATTGCCGTGCGTCATGGTTTAAGGTCCGCGTGTACGTGCGATGTACAAGACATGCGCCCGCCTGTTCACACGGTAGTTTCTCGCCGTGGTCACCAGACATACGTTGTACTGCAGAATCGCACCAGCCTAAGTCTGGAAGTATTTTTACCAAGTGACTTAGCAATGAAGTGCAATGTTTCATATGGTTTAAAAGATTAAATATCTGTTTGCCATTTATTGTTGTTTTAGTGGGCTTCCGTCCTGAGACTGGTTTGATGCAGCTCTCCATGCTACTCTATCTTGTGCAAGCTTCTACATCTCCCAGTACCTACTGCAACCAACATCCTTAGTGTATTTATCTCTTGGTCTCCCTCTACGATTTTTACCCTCCACGCTGCCCTCCAATACTAAACTGGTGACCCCTCGATGTCTCAGAACGTGTCCTACCAACCGATCCCTTCTTCTAGTCAAGTTGTGCCACAAGCTCCTCTTCTCCCCAATTCTATTCAATACCTCCTCATTAGTTATGTGATCTCCCCATCTAATCTTCAGCATTCTTCTGTAGCACCACATTTCGAAAGCTTCTATTCTCTTCTTGTCTAAACTATTTATCGTCCATGTTTCACATCAAAAAAATAGTTCAAATGGCTCTGAGCACTATGGGACTTAACAGCTGTGGTCATCAGTCCCCTAGAACTTAGAACTACTTAAGCCTAACTAACCTAAGGACATCACACACATCCATGCCCGAGGGAGGATTAGAACCTGCGACCGTAGCAGTCGCGCGGTTCCGGACTGCGCGCCTAGAACCGCGAGACCACCGCGGCCGGCATGTTTCACTTCCATACATGGCTACACCCCATACAAATACTTTAAGAAACGACTTCCTGACACTTAAATCTATGCTCAATGTTAAAAATTTCTCTTTAACAGAAACGCTTTCCTTGCCATTGCCAGTCTACAGTTTATATCTTCTCTACTTCGACCATAATCAGTTATTTTGCTCCCAAAATAGCAAAACTCCTTTACTACTTTAAGTGTCTCATTACCTAATCTAATTCCCTCAGCATCATCCTATTTAATTCGACTACATTCCATTATCCTAGTTTTGCTTTTGTTGATGTTCATCTTATATCCTCCTTTCAAGCCACTGTCCATTCCGTTCAACTGCTCTTCCAAGTCCTTTGCTGTCTCTGACAGGATTACAATGTCATCGGCGAACCTCAAAGTTTTTATTTCTTCTCCATGGATTTTAATACCCATTCCGAATTTTTCTTTTGTTTCCTTTACTGCTTGCTCAATATACAGATTGAATAACATCTGGGAGAGGCTACAACCCTGTCTCACTCCCTTCCCAACCACTGCTTCCCTTTCATGTCCCTCGACTCTTATAACTCCCATCTGGCTTCTGTACAAATTGTAAATAGCCTTTCGCTCCCTGTATTTTACTCCTACCACCTTCAGAATTTGAAACAGAGTATTACAATCAACATAGTCAGAAGCTTTCTTCTAAGATATGTCGTAGGGTCAGTGTTGCCTCACGTGTTCCAATATTTCTACGGAATCCAAACTGATCTTCCCCGAGGTCGGCTTCTACCAGTTTTTCCACTCGTCTGTAACGAATTTGCGTTAGTATTTTGCAGCTGTGATTTATTAAACTGACATTTCGGCAATTTTCACATCTGTCAACACCTGCTTTCTTTGGGATTGGAATTATTATATTCTTCTTGAAGTCTGATGGTATTTCGCCTGTCTCATCCATCTTGCTCACCAGATAGTAGAGTTTTGTTAGGATTGGCTCTCCCAAGGCTGCCAGTAGTTCTAATGGAATGTTGTCTACTCCCGGGGCCTTGTTTCGACTCAGGTTTTTCAGTGCTCTGTCAAACTCTTCACGCAGTATCGTATCTCCCATTTCATCTTCATCTACATCCTCTTCCATTTCCATACTATTGTCCTCAAGTACATCGCCCTTGTATAGACCCTCTATATACTCCTTCCACCTTTCTGCTTTCCCTTCTGCCATTTATATCAAATAAAAAAAGAGGAAGGAGATTATGGTAACAGTTCATTTACAGTACACAACAAGAATAGAAAGCAGCTGATCTTCTGTCTGTGTCTACATAATATGTTTCCCTGCTTAACACGGAAAAAACAATCCTTCAAACTCTATTTTTAGTCTTTGGCACTGAGCATTCGTCTTGCGCAAATAGTGTAATGATCTCCGATTACGGGGAGAATCAAAATGTTTCAGTGTTGTCCGATTTCTACTTTTATTACAGGAAAAAAAGAAATAAATAGCGAAAGTTCGTTATTTTAGAAACGGGTCATTTTGAGTGGATAGGTTAGCGTGGAGCAACACGATATAATTGAAAAGCGGTCGTTTTAGCGATAACTGCCGTTCCTATTCTGAGTACCCTCTGCCAGTCACTTGGATGTGAATTGCAGGGTAGAGTTGTGTATGTAGATACAACTTTTTTTCCTTTTAGTATAAGGAATCTGTCCCCTGAATTTGTAAAATTATTTTTGAATCACACTGTATACTAAACAAAGCAGTTTTTACAGTTCTGCATTGCCCCTCGTCTCTTTGGGTAAAGCTGTTGCTGACAACCATGAGTGTGATCTCTCGTAAGTATTTGGTCCTGGACGAGATTTGAGGGTTCTGGCTCAACGAAAGTTATGGAGTTTGAGAGAGAGACAGAAGGTCTGCCTCTGTTCCGCACGCTGGTTATTCCCCTTGGGAAGTGACGGATCGCAGTTTCGCCACGACACGGCGGCCGGCGATTACCGGGACTTTTTATCGCGGGCCACTGTAGGGTGGCACGGCGTACGTATATCGCGGCGGATATTGCAGCGGAAGCTCTTGTTTGCCTGCAGACCCGCGACATTGCTTCATAGCTGCAGGATGCAGCAGCGCTGCCTCCAAGCTGATGTAACTGGACAGATCACGGTGGTGCCGCCGTATATTAATACTACTGGCGACTAATATTTGCTGACCGTCTTTAAAATTACGTTTTGCCGTCATTTATAGAACGTTTAAAAAATATACTCTAAGGTGTCAAAAGTCATGGGATACCTAATATCGTGTCGGGCCTTCTCTTGCCAGGCGCGCCACGGATTCAACAAGCCATTGGAAGTTGGTTGGTTGGTTGTTTTGGGGAAGACCAGACAGCGAGGTCATCGGTCTCATCGGATTAGGTAAGGACAGGGAAGGAAGTCGGCCGTGCCCTTTGAAAGGAACCATCCCGGCATTTGCCTGGAGCGATTTAGAGAAATCACGGAAAACCTAAATCAGGATGGCCGGACGCGGGATTGAACCGTCGTCCTCCCGAAGCCATTGGAAGTCCCTTGCACAAATACTGAGCCATGCCATGCCTCTATAGCGGTCCGTTATTGCGAAAGTGTTGCCGGTGCAGGATTTTGTGCACGAACTGAACTCTCGATTATGTCCCATAAATGTTCGATGGGATTCGTGTCGGGCGATCTGGCTGGAAAAGTCATCCCCCCTTGAGTTGTCCACCATGTTCTTCAAAACCAATCGCGAACAGCTATGGCCCGGTGACTTGGCATCGTTGTTTGGGAACCTGAAGTCCATGAATGGGTGTAAATGGTCTTCACGTAGACGAACATAACCATTTACAGTCAATGATCAATTTAATTGGACCGGAGGCGTCAGTCCATTCCATGTAAACACAGCCCCCACCATTATGGAGCCACTGCCAATTTGCAGAGTGCTTTGTTGGCAGCTTGGGTCCATGGCTTCGTGTGGTCTACGCCGTACTGAACCCTTCCATCTGCTCTTACTAACTGAAATAGGGACTAATCCGACCGCGCCACTGTTTTCCAGTCGTCTAGGATCCACCCGATACAGTTATGAGCCCAGGACAGGCGCTGCAGCAAAAGCACTCGCGTCGGTCGTCTGCTGCCATAGGCCATTAACGCCACATTTCGCCGGGCTGTTTTAACGGATACGTTCATCGTACGTTCCACATTGATTTTGTGGTGATTTCGCACGGCGCAACTTGTCTGCTAGCACTGACAACTCGACGCAAACGCAGCTGTTGTCGGTCGTTAAGTGAACGCCGTCGGCCACTGCGTTGCCGCTGATCAGAGATAATGCCTGAAGACTGGTATTCTCAGCACACTCTTGACACTGTCGATCTCGGAATATTGAATTCCCTAATAATTCCGAAATGGAATGTCCCACGCGTGCCGGCCGTGGTGGCTGAGCGGTTCTAGGTGCTTCAGTCTGGAATCGCACGACCGCTACGGTCGCATGTTCGAACCTTGCCTCGGGCATTGATGTGTGTCATGTCCTTTGGTTAGTTAGGTTTAAGTAGTTCTAAGTTCTAGGGGACTGATGACCTCAAAAGTCAAGTCCCATAGCGCTCAGTGCCATTTGAACCATTTTTGCCATGCGTCTAGCACCAACTAACACGCCGCGTTTAAAATCTCTTGATTCCCGTCGTGTGGCCATAATCACGTCGGAACCTTTTAACATGAATCTCCTGACAGCTACGCCGAACACTGCCCTTTTATACCTTGTATAAGCAATATACCGTCTTCTGTATACGTTACCTCAGTGTACTGTGTTGTTACAGGAGAGTAAGAAGCACATGTAACTTGTGTCGTTAATAGTAATGTCTAACCTTCAAGTCTAATTACGGATGTCACAATGTTCACCACTACACGATCTCACACCAACTCACTTTCTAAGCACGGGAGCGTGTACTCCAGACATGTGTATAAAAAATAACAAAACCGTAGTACTGATTGTTCAAAAGATAAGAAGAGACTCTATCAGTAACATCACTGTCCGGGTGTGGTTATGTAGTTACGTAAGTACTTCACAGGTAATCTGTACATCTCACTCTTCGACATTTCTGATATCTAAGTACAGTTGAGAACTGTTTAGTCAGGTAGATACGTGTCTCACCAATTTCTAGAAAGTGTCCCCTTCCTAGCGGCCGGGGTGGCCGAGCGGCTCTAGGCGCTACAGTCCGTAACCGCGCAACCGCTACGGTCGCAGGTTCGATTCCTGCCTCGGGCATGCGTGTGTGTGATGTCCTTAGGTTAGTTAGGTTTAAGTAGTTCTAAGTTCTAGGGGACTCATGACCTGAGAAGTCAAGTCCCATAGTGCTCAGAGCCATTTGAACCATCTACATCTACATCCATACTCCGCAAGCCACCTGACGGTGTGTGGCGGAGGGTACCCTGATTACCTCTCTCGGTTCTCCCTTCTATTCCAGTCTCGTATTGTTCGTGGAAAGAAGGATTGTCGGTATGCTTCTGTGTGGGCTCAAATCTCTCTGATTTTATCCTCAAGATCTCTTCGCGAGATATACGTAGGAGGGAGCAATATACTGCTGGACTCTTCGGTGGAGATACGTTCTCGAAACTTTAACAAAAGCCCGTACCGAGCTACTGAGCGTCTCTCCTGCAGAGTCTTCCACTGGAGTTTATCTACCATCACCGTAACGCTTTCGCGATTACTAAATGATTCTGTAACGAAGCGCGGTGCTCTCCGTTGGATCTTCTCTATCTCTTCTATCAAACCTATCAGGTACAGATCCCACACTGCTGAGCAGTATTCAAGCAGTGGGCGAACAAGCGTACTGTAACCTACTTCCTTTGTTTTCGGATTGCATTTCCTTAGGATTCTTCCAATAAATCTCAGTCTGGCATCTGCTTTACCGACGGTCAACTTCATATGATCATTCCATTTTAAATCACTTCTAATGCGTACTCCCAGATAATTTATGGAATTAACTGCCCCCAGTTGCTGACCTGCTATTTTGTAGCTAAATGATAAGGGATCTATCGTTCTATGTATTCGCAGCACATTACACTTGTCTACATTGAGATTCAATTGTCATTCCCTACACCACGCGTTATTCGCCGTAGATCCTCCTGCATTTCAGTACAATTTTCCATTGTTACAACCTCTCGATGTACCACAGCATCATCTGCAAAAAGCCTCAGTGAACTTCCGATGTCATCCACAAGGTCATTTATGTATATTGTGAATAGCAACGGTCCTATGACACTCCCCTGCGGCACACCTGAAATCACTCTTATTTCGGAAGACTTCTCTCCACTGAGATTGACATACTGTGTTCTGTTATCTAGGAACTCTTCAATCCAATCACACAATTGGTCTGATAGTCCATATGCTCTTACTTTGTTCATTAAACGACTGTGGGGAACTGTATCGAACGCCTTGCGGAAGTCAAGAAACACGGCATCTACCTGGGAACCCGTGTTCCAAAATTCTACAACTGATCGACGTTAGAGATATAGGTCTATAGTTCTGCACATCTGTTCGACGTCTCTTCTTGAAAACGGGGATGACCTGTGCCCTTTTCCAATCCTTTGGAACGCTACGTTCTGCTAGAGACCTACGGTACACCGCTGCAAGAAAGGAGGCAAGTTCCTTCGCGTACTCTGTGTAAAATCGAACTGGTATCCCATCCAGCGGCCTTTCTTCTTCTGAGCGATATTAATTGTTTCTCTATTCCTCTGTCGTCTATTTCTATATCTACCATTTTGTCATCTGTGCGACAATCTAGAGAAGGAACTACAGTGCAGTCTTCCTCTGTGAAACAGCTTTGGGAAAAGACATTTAGTATTTCGGCCTTTAGTCTGTCATCTTCTGTTTCAGTACCATTTTGGTCACAGAGTGTCATGACATTTTGTTTTGATTCACCTACCGCTTTGACATAAGACCAAAAATTCTTAGGATTTTCTGCGAAGTCAGCACATAGAACTTTACTTTCGAATTCATTGAACGCCTCTCGCATAGCCCTCCTTACATTACATTTCGCTTCGCGTAATTTTTGTTTATCTGCAAGGCTTTGGCTATGTTTATGTTTGCTTCCGCAGCAGTTTTCTAACACGGTTGTTGTACCACGGTGGCTCTTTTCCATCTCTTACGATCTTGCTTGGCACATACTCATCTAACGCATATTGCACGATGGTTTTGAGCTTTGTCCACTTATCCTCAACACTATCTGTACTTGAGACAAAACTTTTGTGTTGAGCCGTCAGGTACTCTGTAATCTGCTTTTTGTCACTTTTGCTAAACAGAAAAATCTTCCTACCTTTTTTAATATTTCTATTTACGGCTGAAATCATCGATGCAGTAACCGCTTTATGATCGCTGATTCCCTGTTCTGCGTTAACTGTTTCAAATAGTTCGGGTCTGTGTGTCACCAGAAGGTCTAATATGTTATCGCCACAAGTCGGTTCTCTGTTTAACTGCTCAAGGTAGTTTTCAGATAAAGCACTTAAAAAATTTCGTTGGATTCTTTGTCCCTGCCACCCGTTATGAACGTTTGAGTCTCCCAGTCTATATCCGGGAAATTAAAATCTCCACCCAGAACTATAACATGGTGAGGAAATCTACTCGAAATATTTTCCAGATTATCCTTGAGGTGCTCAGCCACAACAGCTGCTGAGCCAGGGGGCCTATGAGACACCAAATTACCATGTCTGAGCCTGCTTTAACCGTGACCTTCACCCAAATTATTTCACATTTCGGATCTCCGTCAATTTCCTTCGATACTAGTGCACTTCTTATCGCTATAAACACGCCTCCCCCTTCACTGTCCAGCCTGTCTCTGCGGTATACATTCCAATCTGAGTTTAGGATTTCATTACTGTTTACGTCTGGTTTCAGCCAACTTTCTGTCCCTATTACTATATGGGCGTTGTGACCGTTTATTAATGAGAGCAGTTCTGGGACCTTTCTATAGACGCTCCTGCAGCTTACTATTAGCACATTAATATTGTTACTCCCTGTTGCATTTTGCCTACACCTACCTTGCCGCGTCTCAGGAGGCGTCTTGTCGGGCCTAGGGAGGGAATTCTCTAACCTAAAAAACCCCCATGTGCACTCCACACGTACTCCGCTACCCTTGTAGCCGCTTCCGGCGTGTAGTGCACGCCTGACCTATTCAGGGGAACCCTACATTTCTCCACCCGATGGCGGAGGTCGATAAATTTGCACCCCAGATCTCTGAGCCTCTGGTTTAAGCCTTCCACTCGGCTCCAAACCAGAGGACCGCGACCGGTTCTGGGAACGATACTACAAATAGTTAGCTCTGATTCCACCCCGCGAGCGAGGCTTTCCGCCTTCACCAATTCCGCCAACCGCCTATACGAACTGAGGATGACCTCTGAACCCAGACGGCAAGAGTCATTGGTGCTGACATGAGCAACAATTTGCAGTCGGGTGCACCCAGTGCTCTCTATCGCCGCCGGCAGGGCCTCCTCCACATCTTGGATGAGACCCCCCGGCAAGCAGACAGAGTGAACACTGGCCTTCTTCCCCGACCTTTCGGCTATTTCCCTAAGGGGCTCCATCACCCGCCTAACGTTGGAGCTCCCAGTAACTAATAATCCCCTCCCTCCGTGTGCCTGCTCGGACCTTGCTGAAGGAGCGGCCACATGTCCACTCACAGGCGATGCCACACGGCCAGCCTCCACATTTACCCTCCGCCTCGTGCGCCGCGAACGCCGCTGAACCCGCCACTCCCCTTGGGGAGAGGGTGGCCCAGCCGCGCCCGGTACCCGCGAAGATGTCTCGACAGCAGGGACAGTGGGTGAAGCATGTAACACCTGGGGTGTACCATGCGGCGCACCAGACTCCCCACTACCGCTACACTCCGAGGCAGCAGCCTGAAGACGGCTGACCGCGGCCATCAACACCTTCAGCTGTTCAGCAGGGACAGTGGGTGAAGCATGTAACACCTGGGGTGTACCATGCGGTGCACCAGACTCCCCACTACCGCTACACTCCGAGGCAGCAGCCTGAAGACGACTGACCGCGGCCATCAACACGTTCAGCTGTTCGCGAACAGTGGCCAGCTCCTCCTGCGTCCGTACACAGCAGTCACACATTTGTCCACTTCCTGCGTTTTCGAGACTTAACTGCATTTACAGGTGGTGGCTTTTCAAATTAAGCTCTTAAATGACATCAGCTAAATACGTTCAACGTGGACGTCTGTTCATGCCCAACATTCCTAAAAAAGGCTAGAAGCATGATAGACCTTCCATTTTTTGAACTTGGTGCAGAACGGTCATTATCGAAATCGTGGCACTAATTGTTCTCAGCGTCCTGAACAAGGACCTTCTGGTTCTCGATCAGCGCAAGTCGATCGACTTCGGCTCGCTCGTGTTTTATGTCCGACTGCTGCCTACATAGGGCGCCACTCCTGGCTTACGTGGAAATGAAGTCAAAATGACGTGTCTTCCATATAACTCGACGCTATCACGAAACTAAATAGCAGTCGACAAATGAAGAACTCTGGATACGCCATATTGGTTGTCATTATATTTCTTTACTTTTGTATTATAACTTTCATATTATGACGGTGTACCGTTTCAAGGCAACAGTGTACCGGAGATTTATCATAAACACGTCAGTCTCGGTACGATTTGTTATGAGTAAATTTCACTTAATGATACATAGCGGTAAAAGCCTTCAGGAGATCCTAAGATGAACCATATCGTTGTTGAAACTTGTGTGTTCACCATGCTGTGGTGGTTAGAGATGCGGCGTTACGAAGTCGAAAGAAGTAGGTTGGTGTTCTGTTAGTTTCTAATTTTTTTTGCCTCTCGTGTTTTAAGAATTTTGGGACTTTCTTGTTAATGTAATAGAGATAAATCAGACTAAGAACAGCCGACCAGTTGCAAAGGATAAAGTAATCTTTACCTAGGTTTCAATAGATATAAATCTATCTTCTTCAGAAGACGCAGTATTATAACAACATGAAGTGATATCACTTCATGTTGTTATAATACTGCGTCTTCTGAAGAAGATAGATTTATATCTATTGAAACCTAGGTAAAGATTACTTTATCCTTTGCAACTGGTCGGCTGTTCTTAGTCTGATTTACGTGGAACCATTGCTGTAGCGCAGCTATGTTTAAAGTACTGTAATAGAGATATTTTGTGCAGTATTCGATGTTATTTACATATAAGAGCGGTCTCTCTTGGGAGCGAGTTTAGTCTATTCTGTGACATCAGTCTGATTAAAAAACGAAAGATTGAATTGTTGTGAATGAAACGAGCAATAATGACAATTGTACTCTTGCTTCTCACAAAAAATTGGCTGTTTTTTTTCGAATGTATGGTGATATCCGAGAGTGTGTTTAGACAGGGACCTAAAAATAATAAAGCTTAAACTTTTGCAGGTCAAATGGACAGCAATTACATTTGTATTCTTGCTTGTTACAAATATCTGGCTCCTTATTTCGGAGTATGTCGCCATTCCCGAGGGTCCTTACCTCCGGAAAACTCGGTGGAGGACAGATACACGTTATTTCGACGTCACTTGCGGGTAAACTGGGCTTCCTCCGCTCCATGCACCACCCTGAGAATTTGTTCAGGAATTTGTGAACAAATTGCAATACGTGATCAATACATAAAACCGCCGAGCTGAGGTTTGTAACTTGAGAACGATCTTGTCGATCGAAAACGATAACAGAATAAAATGATTCACTTCCTAGCTGTTGATATGATTCCCAACTTGGCTTTCGTAACAGTACTTAATTTGTGGCAAGAGAGACATAGCAGTGTTAAATATGGCGGACCTAAGATCGGCCATAAATTCTGTAGTAATGCAGGGAATGAAGCCACAGAAATTTTAATCTGCCATCCTCCATAAATTTTCATGTTGATCCCAATAAAACTTGAATATTGATCATATCTTTAATAGTTTAGGATTTACTGTCAAAGTGAAATCAACTACTTTTGTAACAAAGACCTGAATGCTAACATCTGAATGGTTTGGCCGATCTTAACGATCGATGGACGGTTTCAAGAAAGGGAACTGCCCTAGTCAGTTGAGCGAGGATGGTCGGCGCGCGGGAAACGCAGCCGAGAACGGGCAGAGAGACAGTGTTGGTGCAGACGCGAAAGCGGACAGTGCAGTTTCCCTATGATGTAAGTTCTCGTCTGTCTCACTTGGACACTACAGCGCTTAGGCCTCATTCAACGACAATAGACGCCTGTGAATTTCCCCATCTCGTGGCGAATCTGCGCTCTTTGTGGCACACGGACCTGGACGATAGGGTTCGTTTCACAATTCCTGAAATATGACTCTTTCGGCCATATACTTAAATGAGAGTGCAATGATCGTTAACTCACAAGGCGCTGGCATTAAATCCTTGTTGTTGTTGTGGTCTTCAGTCCTGAGACTGGTTTGATGCAACTCTCCATGCTACTCTATCCTGTGCAAGCTTCTTCATCTCCCAGTACGTACTGCAACCTACATCCTTCTGAATCTGCTTAGTGTATTCATCTCTTGGTCTCCCTCTACGATTTTTACCCTCCACACTGCTCTCCAATACTAAATTTGTGATCCCATGATGCCTCAGAACATGTCCTACCAACCGATCCCTTCTTCTAGTCGAGTTGTGCCACAAACTCCTCTTCTCCCCAATTCTATTCAATACCTCCTCATTAGTTATGTGATCTACCCATCTAACCTTCAGCATCCTTCTGCAGCACCACATTTCGAAAGCTTCTATTCTCTTCTTGTCTAAACTATTTATCGTCCATGTTTCACTTCCATACATGGCTACACTCCATACAAATACTTTCAGAAACGACTTCCTGACATTTAAATCTATACTCGATGTTAACAAATTTCTCTTCTTCAGGAACGCTTTCCTTGCCATTGCCAGTCTACATTTTATATCCTCTCTACTTGGACCATCATCAGTTATTTTGCTCCCCAAATAGCAAAACTCCTTTACTACTTTAAGTGTCTCATTTCCTAATCTAATTCCCTCAGCATCACCAGACTTAATTTAACTACATTCCATTATCCTCGTTTTGCTTTTGTTGATGTTCATCTTATATCCTCCTTTCAAGACACTTTCCATTCCGTTCAACTGCTCTTCCAAGTCCTTTGCTGTCTCTGACAGAATGACAATGTCATCGGCGAACCTCAAAGTTTTTATTTCTTCTCCATGGATTTTAATACCTACTCCGAATTTTTCTTTTGTTTCCTTTACTGCTTGCTCAATATACAGATTGAATAACATCGGGGAGAGGCTACAACCCTGTCTCACTCCCTTCTCATCACTGCTTCCGTTTCGTGCCCCTCGACTCTTATAACTGCCATCTTGTTTCAGTACAAATTGTAATGAGCCTTTCGCTCCCTATATTTTACCCCTGCCACCTTCAGAATATGAAAGAGAGTATTCCAATCAACATTGTCATACGCTTTCTCTAAGTCTACAAATGTTAGAAATGTAGGCTTGCCTTTCCTTAATCTATTCTCTAAGAAAGGTCGTAGGGTCAGTATTACCTCACGTGTTCCAACATTTCAACGGAATCCAAACTGATCTTCCCCGAGGTGAGATCTACCAGATTTTCCATTCGTCTGTAAAGAATACGCGTTTGTATTTTGCAGCCGTGGTTTATTAAACTGATTGACAGTTCGGTAATTTTCACATCTGTCAACACCTGTTTTCTTTGGGATTGGAATCATTATATTCTTCTTGAAGTCTGAGGGTATTTCGCCTGTCCTTAAAGTCTTTAAAGTAAATAAATCTAACGGAGTGCTCATAAACAAGCAGGAAAACCCCTTTCAAATCGATTACGTTCTTGACAAGACCTGGAAAGAGTAAGACCTGTACGAGTAGCAGTCCGAGGGAAACTGACGTGGAAAGAGCACACAAAAGTATTTGGAACAGAAGCAGATGTCAGGCAGAGATTCATTCGAAGAACCCAGGAACGGGGAGATTTGGCAGAGGCTGAAATGGCTCTGAGCACTATGGGACTTAACATCTGAGGTCATCAGTCCCCAAGACCTAACTAACCTAAGGACATCACACGCATCCATACCCGTAGCAGTAGCGCGTTTCCAGACTGAAGCGCCTAGAACCGCTCGGTCACAAGGGGCCGGCTTTGGCAGAGGTACCAGAAGTACAATTCTTCAGAGTAGAGACGTAGACGCAGTTGCAGGTATCTCGCAGTGAAGGCGAAGCAGGCTGGGGCGGAGCCGTGTTTGGCTGAGTGCCACGGGTTAACTGCAGGCACCCGCGAGGTCACGGCGAATGGGCTCAGCTGCGGCGACGGGGAGAGGCAGGAACTCGGCCATCCGCTGACGTCGCCCCAAGCGAACTGATAACCGTAGCTGACAGCAGCCGTCCGTATAACTCTGCGCTCTGGAGCTCATCTCTTCTCATCCGTAGGAAACGTCCACCATATCTATACACGTATTTTAAATAGCGTATCAGTATTTTGTGAACACTTTGTTTTGAGCAATTTACACTCTCTAGCAGCTGAATTAAAGGCATCTGACAGTATTCTCATTCAAACATCATTGAACTACAGGGAGGTTACTATTAAACTTCCGCTACTTGAGCCAGTGTAGACGGAGAACTACGCTACTGGCCATTAAAATTGCTACACCAAGAAGAAATCCAGGTGATAAACGGGTATTCATTGGACAAATATATTATACTAGAACTGACATATGATTACATTTTCACGCAGTTTGGGTGCATAGATCCTGAGAAATCAGTACCCAGAACAACCACCTCTGGGCGTAATAACGGCCTTGATACGCCTGGGCACTAACAGAGCTTGGATGGCGTGTACAGGTACAGCTGCCCATGCAGCTTGAACACGATACCACAGTTCACCAAGAGTAATGACTGGTGTATTGTGACGAACCAGTTGCTCGCCCACCATTGACCAGACGTTTTCAAGTGGTGAGAGATCTGGAGAATGTGCTGGCCAAGGCAGCAGTCGAACATTTTCTGTATCCAGAAAGGCCCGTACAGGACCTGCAACATGCGGTCGTGCATTATACTATTGAAATGTAGGGTTTCGCAGGGATCGAATAAAGGGTACAGCTACGGGTCGTAACACATCGGAAATGTAACGTCCACTGTTCAAAGTGCAGTCAGTGCGAACAAGAGGTGACCGAGACGTGTAACCAATGGCACCCCATACCATTACGCCGGGTGATACGCCAGTATGGCGATGACGAATTCACGCTTCCAATGTGCGTTCACCGCGATGTCGCCAAACACGGGTGCGACCATCATGATGCTGTAAACAGAACCTTGATTCATTAGAAAAAATGACGTTTTGCCACTCGTGCACCCAGGTTCGTCGTTGAGTACACCATCGCAGGGGCTCCTGTCTGTGCTGTGATGCAGCGTTGAGGGTAACCGGAGCCATGGTCTCCGAGCTGATAGTCCATGCTGCTGCAAACTCGCCGAACTGTTCGTACAGATGGTTGTTGTATTGCAAACGTCCCCATCTGTTGACTTAGGATCGAGACGTGGCTGCACGATCCGTTACAGCCATGCGGATAAGATGCCTGTCATCTCGACTGCTAGTGATACGAGGCCGTTGGGATCCAGCACGACGTTCCGTATTACCCTCCTGAACCCACCGATTCCATATTATGCTAACAGTCGTTGGATCTCGACCAACGCGAGCAGCAGTGTTGCGATACGATAAACCGCAATCGCGATAGGCTACAATCCGACCTTTATCAAAGTCGGAAACGTGATGGTACGCATTTCTCCTCCTTACATGAGGCATCACAACAACGTTTCACCAGGCAACGCCGGTCAACTGCTGTTTGTGTATGAGAAGTCTGTTGGAAACTTTCCTCATGTCAGCACGCTGTAGTGTCGCCACCGGCGCCAACCTTGTGTGAATGCTCTGAAAAGCTAATCATTTGGATATCACAGCATCTTCTTCCTGTCGGTTAAATTTCGCGTCTGTAGCACGTCATCTTCGTGGTGTAGCAATGTTAATGGCCAGTAGTGTATTTACCGTATGGGCGCCCAACTTTATAGGAAAGATTTCGAGCCTGTGCGCTGCAGGATTTACGTTTTTAGTAGTGTTAGTGTCATGACTTGCCATTAGGTGATGTACGGTTGAAACACAAGCATCAGTGTGCAGTGCTGTTGCAGACAGTCAACACGGGTGTGAACAAGTTGAGCAGAGCTTTACTCGAAAAGCTGTTTTATCAAAACAACAGCAATATTGCTGCTACTTTTTGCGAGTATCGACGCATTAAGGGAATGCGGAGAGGTCCTCTTTCCGCACTGTGGTTAAAGCTCATAACTCGGAAGTTCGAGTTAACTCGCGATTTGGGAATTTGTCCTCGGAGAGACCGATGCCCGGTTGCGTCACAAATTGTTGAAGTTATTGTTGCCATGGCTGAGAATACTGGACGAGCGATGTTCAATTACTACAAGAGCTATGTCACGACAGCTGAACGTTCCATGGTCCATCGTTCGAAAATTGTTGCGCAACATTGTGAAGTGGTATCTCTAGTGCGGTTCCAGATTGTCGTGGATGCAGATGGCCGCCACATTGAGCAACGTTTGTAACCTGCTACGTAAATATGATGCACAATTAACAAATGTTACTCTCTCTTGTGGAAATTAAGATATGTTTCTCTCAATGGTGTATTTCTTCTGCATGTTCTTACAAGTGTTTCCATAAAGTTTAACCGGCCTGTGATCGCTTGTTTTTCATGGGTGCGCTCTCAAATATCAAAAGGTTGATTGTAACCACCCTCTACTTGGAACAAAATAAGCATCTCCGTGGAAAAGAGCATGCATTCTAAAACCGGAATCATGCAAAACTCGGCTTACCCCCTTCACACATTCCAGGTGACATAGATACAGAGAAAACAAGTGCATTTGTTTCAGTACCACTCTGTCGCCTTCTACAGAAAATGTCTTTCTGTAGAATATCTAACCACGTTTTCGACCGGACCGAAGATTTCGTGACGAGGAGAACGCAGGACATTGTCGGGAATGCAGTTGCTTCCACAGGCTCTGAACTAAAATCTTGTGTGCCCGAGCAGGTCCGGTTTAAGGCTCTAGTGACATAAGCTGCCGCTTGGGGTGACAGAGGCGCCTCTAGTGCAAATTTGTACACGTGGCGTGTCATAACTAGTAGCGAAAACAACCCATGTTACAACTCACTAGATTTAGATTTATTTTAAAAGGTCTTACGTAGAGCCTAAAGAACGACAAGTAGTGTATGAGGGAGGGAGGGAGGGAGAAAGGGGGCAGGGCAAATGATATTTGACTTTCTTCGGAAAATTTTCTCGAACCTGTGCTGGCCTCAGGAGAATGATAGGAGTGGTGATCTTCATGCTGCATATGAATGAATTAGCGGATAACATTACCTCCTATATCAGGTTTTTATCATATGATATAGTCAGCTTCGAATAATTTCTTTGGTGTAAAATTACAATAATATGTAGGTTGATAAAATATCAGCCTGATGTGAAGATTCGCAGCTAGCTCCTAATGAAAAGCCTTGCAAAATTCTTCACCTCACGAAGCGTTAAACCGTGGCATGCCTTGGCTATAGGGCTACTGTTTCACAACTTGAACCGGTCGTGTCATACAAACAGTTGGAAGTAACAGTGTGCACAGATATAAAGAGCAACCACCACGCAGGCTCTGTTGTAGGTGAAGCGAATGGCAGGCTACAATTTATTGGTAGGGTAATGGGTAACACAGTTTGGCCGCAGAAGAGATTGCACACAAAGACTTCTACGGTCCATACTTGAATATTACTCAAATATATGGCAGCCATAGACGAGACACCACGCGTACAATAGCTGACCAAAAGTATACATATATCTATTGGTGGACATTAACACTCTGCCGTCCGGCGACACCACAGTGGTGTCGAGCGCGAAATACGAGTAGCAGTCAATGGCCGGCGACACCACGGTGGTGTCGTGAGCATAGTATCGCGCAGTGTCCGGCGAAAGCACTTCAGTATCTTTTGCATTCTGTTGGTGTTTTGTTTAGGTAACAATAAGTTGCACGCGTCAACAATTTTTTGTTTTGTTTTTAGAAGTACTTGTGCCCTTTCATCATGGCAGACGAAAGAGACGATATGATTATGTACGATGAATGCGCGGACGACTTTGACGTTCCGGACGACTGGCCGATTGGGAAGAAGACATTGGATATCGAAAAAAATGAAAGCTAAGCAGAATCTTCGGAAGATAGTGAAATACGTCCAAGAAGAATTCGGCGAACGCTACTCTTGTCAACTGATTCAGTGAATGAGGCGAAGAAGACAGTGCACAGTGGGCAGACTTCGATTTACCGAGGACCAATAATAAATCTGAAGGATTTCCAGGTCCAAACATATTTCTCACAGATACACAGAGCGCCGAGGATATCGTCGAATTATATAGTGGGAACGTTCTATTTGAATATATTAGCTACGAAACGAACAAGTACTACAGTCAAAATTGCAATAGAAGAAAACTGGGTATATATATATTGCCAGATTTGTCGGTGTTACGGGTCCCGAACTTAGAAAACGGTTTGGGCTTGCTATCATTATGGGCATTGTAAAAAAAGCAAGGATCGACGATTATTGGTCAACGAATCCGTTGATAAACACACTGATGTTTCGCAAAACGATGTCCCGCAACCGACTCAGACAAATATTATTATTTTTACATTTTTTCGACAACAACAATAAACCGGATAATTCCGACTGGCTTTTGAAAGTGCAATTTGTAACTGATTATTTTTCCAAAAAGTTTAAATAAACAAATATTTGAAACAAACAAATTTTCTGTTTATTTACGTATGTATATCATCGAAATTTCATGAAAGTAGGGGAACAGGGTTGAGAACTTAAGAGAACTAACGATGAGATTAGTAACACTAAACAATTTATAATCTCCCGATAATGTCAAGAACAGCCGGCGACAAGCCAAGTAATGCGAATTAGCGCTGCGGGCGCCAAGCGAATCTATTTGTACGAGAGGTGTGGACGGCAAAGTATTAATACTGGGTGTGTTCAACCTTCCCCTTTATGATGGCTTGAGATCTGCTTAGAACACTCTAGCTCATCCCAATGGTGTCCTATTGGGTTCAGGTCGGGACTCGCTATATTTATCTGACAAACACATACGCAACGCGTTCCGAACAAAGCGAATTCAGTGTAGGGACGTAAATGAAGATGGTGAGGCACCAACTGCTACGGTTTTCTTGCCGTATTTTAAGAATAGGAAGAATCCCCGAGAGACACAACATCAAGTGCGATTTTCGAACAGCAGAAAAATTGAGGAATTTGTTGTGCTCAGTCAGAGACGATCTTGGCCTTACAAAACGTGACGTTTTTAAGACCCCATTCTAGTGTGAGAAATCTTATATTGGACAGACAAGTCGCACCGTGCAAGAACATTGTGTGGAACACTATCGCCTTATCCGCCTGGGTCAACATAATACTCAGAGGTAGCGAAGCATTGCCTGAATACAAGGCATCGCATGTTTTACGTGCTACGGTCGCAGGTTCGATGTCCTTAGGTTAGTTAGGTTTAAGTAGTTCTAAGTTCTAGGGGACTGATGACCATAGCAGCCATGTTTTACGAGAAGACTGAAGTTTTATCTTCAGCATTATCATTCTGGAATTATGTATTCAAGGAGGCCAAACGAATCTGTGCAGCGGACAATCTTATCAACAGAGATACGGGATGTCAACTAGGTACTGCCTGGAATCCAGCACTGGCTATCATTAAATTTAAACGGGAGAAGCAGAATCCTTCGATGTTTGACTCGACGCAGCGCACTGCAGACATTTAATTTAGCTTTTAACCTCAGGAGCGCTCTGCAGCACAGTCAGCGCATGTGCGGAAGACCACCCTCTAGGCTTCTGGTAACAGAGGGGAGGGGGGGAGGGGGAGGGGGGAAGGGTGAACTATAAGCGCGCCGTAATTCCTGCTCCTGGCCTGATAAATTTCATCGCCGCATCACGATTATCACCAGTGGCGTGAATTTTAAAATTTTCCCGGCGAATTGACGCAGACTGCGACGGCTCACCTGAAGATGACTGGCAGGTGCCCAGTTGAAATATCGTGCGAACTATTGAACGACGACCGGCTGCAAGCCCGAAATTTGTTTGAACAGTCACCAGTGGTGTCATCCAGCAGTGTTTACAGGAAGTACCACCACCTGAAGACGTCGCAACAGTTTGTGCCGATGAAATGTTGTGGGGCTTGCACACCGTTATCCGGCGACAAATCCGAGAAGAATATTGCGACAGATCTGTAGGGAAAGCCTGAAAAGTCGAGATCGGATGTGTTTGTCGCCAACGAGTTTAGTACATTTCCACACGAAGACGGGTTGCCAAAAGAGTCGTTGGGCCACTGAGTGAATGAGACACAGTGAGCCTTCAGCACTTGGCGCTAGTGATTGGACAACCGACGGATTTTAACAAGCGAGTGGCTGGTCGATGGTCCCTTAGTTCGGCAGGTCTCTATAGCCAACTGAAATACGGAATGACTAGCCACTCGGCCCACGAATGTTTTCACTCACTCTCCGGGTTTGATTGGTTTTGCTTGATGTGACATTTACGGCAATTATATGAATGTTTTCACTCAGTCTCCCGGTTTGAGTAATTTCATTTACCTACTTTTCCAGCCTTTTCGGTCATTCATGAACCATGACTAAGGCTGCCAACTTTTTTAGAGACAAATAACGTATTTTTTTTAAAGAGAGGTGAGTAAAATATATTAATTAAACAAGAATTTTCTAACTTCTGTTATTAAATATGTTTTTGGGTTGTTTTAAATGGTTAATAACTGTTGCTACATTATAAATTTATGTTGCAATAAATGACGAAATACTTTTTATTTAATTTTATTGAATCCTGTCTCTCTCTTCCCGCTGGCCTGCACCCATGACTGGAAATTCTATTTCGGTAAATGGTGTAGGGGAGGGGGAGGGGGAGGGGGAGGGGACGGTGACCCGTCACTTTTCGCCACCGAGGGACACAGGAAATCCTACTTTTAAAAAAGGAAGCCTCAAGTATTTAGTGGATGTTCCTTAACCGTTTCTAGTCAACTATCGGTTTACTTGGACCAGAGGACCAGTCCATTCCATGCACACACAGCCCACACCATTATAGAGCCACCACCAGCTTACACAACGCCTTATTGACAAACTTGGGTGTGGTGGAGTCTGCGCCACACTCGAATCCTACCATCAGCTATTACCAGCTGAAATCGGGACTCGCCTGACCAGACCACGGTTTCCCAGTCATGTAGAGCGCAACCGATGTGATCACGAGCTCAGCAGAGGCAGAGGCACTCGCGTCGGTCGTCTGCTGCCACAGCCCATTAACGCCAAATTTCGCCGCACTATTCAAACGGATACATTCGTTATACGTCCCAAATTGATTTATGTGTTTATTTCATAAAACGTTGCTTGTCTGTTTGCACAGGCAACTGTGCGCAAATTCCGCTGCACTCGGACGTTAAGTGAATGCTGTGGGTCACAGCGCTGTCCGTGGTGAAAAGTAATGCCTGAAATGAATCCTCGGCACACTCTTGACACTGTGGATCTCGGAATATGGAATTCCCTAATGATTTCCGAAATGTCCCATGAGTCGTCGGCCGGAGTGGCCGAGCGGCTCCAGGCGCTTCAGTTCGGAGCGGCGCTGCTGCTACGGTCGCAGGTTCGAATCATGCCTCGGGTATGGATGTGTGTGATATCCTTAGGTTTAAGTAGTTCTAAGTCCAGGGGACTGATGACCTCAGATGTTAACTCCCATAGTGCTTAGAGCCATTTGAACCATTTTGTCCCATGAGTCTAGCTCCAAGTGGCATGCTGCGTTCAAAGCCTGTTAGTTCCCGTCGTGCGGCCATATTCACGTCGGGAATCTTTTCACATGAATCACCTGGATACAAATGACAGATCTGCCAATGCACCGCGCTTCTATACCTTGTGTACGCTATACTACAGCCATCTGCATATGTGCATATCGCTATCCCACGACTTTTGTTGCCTTAGCGTAATCTCTTTTGAAGATGCTATCAATTCCGTTCAAATGCTCTACCATGTCCTGTGGCGTGCCTGACAGAATTACAAATTACATTTCTTATACTGTTGTTGGCTGTGATATATACTGAAGAGTCAAAAAAATCTGGAACATCTGCCTAATATCGTGTATGGCCCCCGCGAGCACGCAGAAATGCCGCAACACTAGGTGGGAAGGATTCGACTAATATTTGAAGTAGGGCTGGAGGGAAATGACACCACGAATCTTGCAGATCTGTCCATAAATCCGTAAGAGTACGAGGGGGTGGAGATTTCTTCTGAATAGCACGTTGCAAGGCGTGTCCCGGATATGCTCAACAATGTTCATGCCTGGAGAGTTTGGTGGCCAGCGGAAGTGCTTAAACTCAGAAGAGTGTTCCTGGACCCACTCTGTAGCAATTTTGGATGTATGGGGTGTCGCATTGTCCTGCTTTAATTGCCC
Source organism: Schistocerca serialis cubense (assembly GCF_023864345.2). NCBI lineage: Eukaryota > Metazoa > Arthropoda > Insecta > Orthoptera > Acrididae > Schistocerca > Schistocerca serialis. The sequence goes on from NC_064642.1 coordinate 234,186,741, forward strand.
AAGTCCGTCGGAATGCACAATGGCTCTGAGCACTATGGGACTTAACTTCTAAGGTCATCAGTCCCCTAGAACTACTTAAACCTAACTAACCTAAGGACAGCACACACATCCATGCCCGAGGCAGGATTCGAACCTGCGACCGTTGCAGTCGCGCGGTTCCAGACTGTAGCGCCTAGAACCGCTCGGCCACCCCGGCCGGCGGAATGCACAATGGACCTCAATGGATGCAGGTGATCAGACAGGATGCTTACGTACGTGTCACCTTGCAGAGTCGTATCTAGACATATCAGGGGTCCCATGTCACTCCAACTGCACACGCCCCAAACCATTACAGAGCCTCCACCAGCTTGAGCAGCCCCCTACTGACATGCAGGGTCCATGGATTCATGAGGTTGTCTCCATACTTGCGCACGTCCATCCGCTCGATACAATTTGAAACGAGACTCCTCTGACCAGGCAACATGTTTCCAGTCATCAACAATCCAATGTCGTTGCTGAATGGTCCAGGCGAGGCGTCGTGCAGCCATCAAGGGTACAAGAATAGGCATTCCGAAAGCCCATATCGATGATGTTTCGTTTAATGATTCGCACGCTGACTCTTGTTGATGGCCCAGCATTGAAATCTGCAGCAATTTGCGGAAGAGTTGCACTTCTGTCACGTTGAACGATTCTCTTCAGTCGTCGTTGGTCCCGTTCTTGCAGGATCTTTTTTCCGGCTGCAGTGATGTCGGAGCCAACGGCCTTGCCGCAGTGGTAACACCGGTTCCTGTCAGATCACCGAAGTTAAGCGCTGTCGGGCTGGGCTAGTACTTGGATGGGTGACCATCCGGTGTGCCCAGCGCTGTTGGCAAGCAGGGTGCACTCAGCCCTTGTGAAGCAAACTGAGGAGCTAATTTATCGAGAAGTGGCAGCTCCGGTCTCGGAAACTGACATACGGCCGGAGAGCGGTGTGCTGACCACATGCGGATGTGGAGGGCCACATCCGCATCCAGTGACGCCTGTAGGCTGAGGATGACACGGTGGTCGGTCGGTCCGGTTAGCCTTCGTGACCTGTTCGGGTGGAGAGCGATGTCCGAGATCTGAAGTTTTACCGGATTCCTGATGTTCACGGTACACTCGTGAAATGGTCGTACGGGAAAATCCGCACTCCATCGCTACCTCGGAGATGCTGTGTCCCATCGCTCGTGCGCCAACTATAACAGCACGTTCAAACTCACTTGTATCGTGATAACCTGCCATTCTAGCAGCAGCAACCGATTTACGCCAAACACTTTTTGTCTTATATAGGCGTTGCTGAGCGCTGCGCCATATTCTGCCTATTTACATATCTCTGTATTTGAATACGCACTTCACTGTACAGTGGGGTGAGTTCAGCCATCTCCTTCGGCCATGTATGTCTCCTTCCTTGCGGATATGAGAATTCTGTAGTATGTGTGTCTTTAGAGTGTAGGTGAGTATAACGCATGCTTGTAGTGCGTAGTGTTATGTTTCGTAGCTTTTCTAATGTTTAATCTTTTGAACTGAAACTGAACTGAATCGAACCGGGCTGCTGTTCTTTATAACTCGTATATTTGTGTTGCAATCCTGGACAACACAAGTAGGGTAGTTATGGAAACGCTGCTTAATAAATGAGTCGCCAAAACTAAAATTGTATAACTATATTTTAATGAACTCCAACCAAATCATCTAGAAAGCCAAAACCGTAAACTAAATAAGCTGTACTACGAAACTGTATTGTGCGGTGGTGAACAGTGCTACAATCCATGACGTCACAATACGTGAGAAGGCATCAGAATAACAATGCTATATAAAATTACCAATCGAATTTTAAAAGAATAAATAGCCACAACGTTTGTACAAAAATGATCTGATAATTTACGTACACCATCCGATTGAATAAAATTCCAAACCCTGAATAATATATTCTTAAATGTAACAGTGCAGTCTAAATATGAAATGGATCTGAAATAAACTTTACCTAAACTGACTATAAATTCTGAAAAGCAAAGCTAACTGTAAATGATCTTATCGCACTGACGGTAATGTAATTGGCCCTTACGAATTTTTGTGGCTTACCTGTGATAACGGAAACATAAAATATGCAGCGCAGTACCAAGCAAGCTAAATAAAAGAAAATCCTAGTGGATGTGCGATGCTAGAATGTGCAACTACTGTAAAGAGACCATGTCTCAGTTTTGGCCACTGTGTTCTGCAGAGTAAAATGCGGTGACATACATAATGAGATAATATGCAATTCTTTCGTGAGGAGATGTTGGTGAAATCTGAACTTGCTAAATGACTAAAAAAAAACTGTATTGCAAAAATTGAAACTCATTATCTGACTATCACAATCATCATTACAAAAATTATCTTTTATAAGAAATTTTTCTCTGCCATGCAATTATAAAAATGGTAAAGCAGTGGTAAATATAGAGCCTCTGAAAGCAATCCATGTGAACTGATAACTTTCCCTGCTCTCTTCTGAACAATGAACAAACTAACCGAAACCAAAAAAGAAAAAATTCCACTAAAACTTGCCGGTTTTCAAACACATCACACTTACGCACAAGCGAGCAATGCAGCAAACTTTACCTTAAAAAAACCTTAACTTGTCCAATTGATCTTCACAAAATCACAATTCACAATTCATACTTCTCTGTATCTTTCTCTATCAGTGCTCTGCAAACCATATCCATCCGCTCAGTGGCCTATCCAGCACCCACCGTGAGCTTCTCTTAGAACGCTTACTGCAACGACAGCGCTACTGACAACCAGTGACCACAGTGTCTGTACTCAGAATCTCTGTGGCGTAACATATCGACTATCGAGAACTTCGCTTTCCTTGAAAACCAAAAATAAACAAGAAACATTACATTATCCCGCAACCTTTCACCGATTCGAATTTTGCAGGGTGTTACGTACAAATAGAAAGGACCAGACAACAAATTCTGATGTAAGAAATCATAAAAAGGGGACAAAAGAAAAATTTACGTTGGAATCTTGAGCAAAAGTATGAGTAGAATGACTTCGGCAAATAAGGAAAGCTATTCATTACATTTCCTATGCATAATACAGTAGTAATGATATTAAACTGTTCATTACATAAGTTAATTTTACGTAGGCTACAATCTAACCAAAAAATATTTAAGTAGCAAAAGACAAAGAAGAATTCTGAAACCGATTAAACAAAGGAAATGAAGGACCCTAATCTCCTCGGAGGGAAAGTAAAAATGCATCACACTATAGTCATACACACTCACACCAGAACACACCAAGATTCTCCAAAGTTGAATTTCAAGAATGAAATCAGTAGACAATGTAGATACGAACACATGTGGGAACCAGAGGGCAGGCCGAGGATGGCTACTATGCGATAAATGTAAATGTAAATGTCGGGTGACTAGTGCCTAGACCATTCGCCGGGTGCAAGTCTTTCTATTTGACTTGCGCGTCGATGGGGATGAAATGATGATGATTAGGATATCACAACACCCAGTCCCTGAGCGGAAAAATCTCCGACCTAGCCGGGAATCGAACCCAGGCCCTTAGGACTGACATTCTGCCGCGCTGACCACTCAGCTACCGGGGGCGGAATTATGCGATATGTCCTCTGCTGATAACTATTTTCAAGTGGAGCTTAACGACCCCATCCGATGAACGGATCACCATAAACAGCGCAACTTGGCCTCAATTCATGACACACCGCGAAAGGTTTGGAATTTAATCCAGACCATCGGCGCAAGTACCGCTGATCGCCAACTTACACCACCACCTCTCCTCCGCTTTCCGGCCAAATACCGGCAGACAAACTTTCATCCATCACCAGAGTTCGAACCAGCTTATTTCCGAGTCAAGTGTCACCACACAGACCTGCATTAACGACCTCGACTGTGGATGTGGACTTACAATGTTATCAACAGAATTCTTTAAATACTTTTCGACGCAACGTTTATACAGATCAGTAGAGTGCAAGACGGTACAGTAACTACAATAACACGCACTCTGAGTGTTGTGACGTTGCACGCTGCAACTATATCCGTCAGTTCTGAGACCCGTGGCTGGCTGGCGTGGTTTCTGCAGCTGGCGGCATCGGCAGGCAGGCGTTGGGAGACGCTGCGGCCTCGCCCGCCTGTGACAATGGCCGCCTCCGTGCCGAGGACACGCCGCCCACTACGCCGCAGTGGCTGGCTCTGACGCACTTCACTCCCAACCGCACGCTCCTGGCTCTCTCAACTAACAATCCGCACTTCAGCAGTGGGCACCGTCATCTGTGTGCAGCCCTTTTGAGCTGTTCACTCTCTGATCTGTTCTTACCATCTGGGACAACAGTTTTCGTCCGTTTTGTGCCACTGGTCATAAATACACTGAGGTGTCAAATGTCGTGTGATACCTCCTACCACTGTGTCGGACCGACTTTTGGCCGGCTTAGTGCAGCAACTCGACGTGGCTTGGACTCAGCAAGTCGTTGGAAACCCCCTGCAGAAATATTGGGCCATGCTCCCTCGATAACTCTCCATAATTATATAATTGCCAAAATGTTGCCGACGTAGAATTTTGTGTACGGACTGACCTTTCAACTATGTCCCATAGATGTTCGATGGTCTTCATGTCGGGCGATCTGTGTGGCCAAATCATTCGCTCGAACTGTCCAGATCGTCCTTCAAACCAGTCGCAAACGATTGTAAACCAGCGACATCGTTGTTTGGGAACATGAAGTCCATGAATGGAGATGGTCTCCAAGTAGCCGAACATAGCCATTTCTAGTCAGTGATCGGTTCAGTTGGACCCGAGGACCCACTCCATTGCAAGTACACACAGCTCACATTATTGTGGAGCCAACACCAGCTTTCACAGTGCCTTGTAGACAGCTTGGGTCCATGGCTTCGTGGGGCCCGCGCCACACTCGAACCGTACCATCAGCTCTTATCAAATGAAATCTGGAATCATCTGATCAGGCAACAGTTTCCTGTAGTTTAGGGTCCAAACGATATGGTTACGAGCTTACGAGAGGCGCTGCCGGCGATGTCATGCTGTTAGCAAATGCATTTACTTCGGTCGTCTGCTGCCATAGCCCATTAACGTCACATTTCGCCGCACTGTCCTAACGAAACCGTCCGTCGTACTTGCCACATTGATTTCTGCGGTTATTTCACGTAGTGTTGGTTGTCGGTGAGACCTAATGTCTGAAGACTGATATTCCCGGCACACCCCTAACACTGTGGATCTCGGAGTATTGAATTCCCTGACGATTTCCGAGGTGCATTGTCCCATGCGTCTAACTCGAACTACCATTCCACGTCCAAAGTTTTTTAATTCCCGTCTTGCGGCCATAATCACATTGGAAACATTGTCGCAAGGATCACCTCACTACGCCGGCCGTGGTGGCCGTGCGGTTCTAGGCGCTCAGTACGGAACCGCGTGACTGCTACGGTCGCAGGTTCGAATCCTGCCTCGGGCATGGATGTGTGTGATGTCCTTAGGTTAGTTAGGTTTAAGTAGTTCTAAGTTCTAGGGGACTGATGACCACAGCTGTTGAGTCCCATAGTGCTCAGAGCCATCACCTCACTACAAACGAGAGCTTCGCCAATCCACTGCCATTTTATGCCTTGTGTATGCGATACTACCGCCATCTATATGTATACATATCGATATCTCAAGACTTTTACCTCAGTGTAGTATGTTACCCGGAAATGGTAGAAACTGTTACTGCTTGTTGAAACCTCTTCCTTGTACTCAATTCATCTTCATACACAATACAGCTCGTTTGATTTCACTTGGATGTCCAAAATACAACATGCCAGATGATTTCCATTGGCTGTCTGGCATCATACTCTGAAGAGCCAAATCATTACCACCGTCTCCTTAATAGCCTTTGGTCCAACGTTGGAACGCAAGATAGCAGTGTTTCTTCGTTGTATGAATTCAATAACTCCTTGGTGGATTTCCGGACGTTTGTAGCACCGAATGTCTACGCAGTTAGCCTAAATTACTGACCGGTGGATTGGGGGCATGGATCTGGCCCCTGGTAGCGTCACAGCGCTCCGATCAGGCGACACATCAGTGTGAGTTCATTGTCACGTTCGTCGCACCACTGTAGCAAGTTTCTGGTTTTGTGACACAGTTATCCTATTGTAAGGTGCCTTCGCTGTTGGGGATGACAAGCTCGAGGTCTGCAAAAATGTTCACATAATCCATCATTGCCATAGTGCTTTTGATTACAATCACATCTCCTGTGGAAGCCTAGGTGAATGTCCCCCTCAACATAATATTATTAGGAAAGGCCCGAGTCCGTGGCGTAGTGCATATTACAAGCAGAAATTCGCTGGGATGATAGCATACAGTATGGTATCAAAAGTATCCGGACACCTGGCTGAAAATGACTTACAAATTCCTGCCGCCCTCCATCGGTAATGCTGGAATTCAAGGTACGCAGGCATACGTTCAATCAGGTGCTGGAAGGTTTCTTGAGGAATGGCAGCCCATTCTTCACGGAGTGCTGCACTGAGGAGAGGTATCGATGTCGATTGGTGAGGCCTGGCACGAAGACTGCGTTCCAAAACATCCCAGAGGTGTTCTATAGGATTCACATCAGGACTCTGTGCAGGCCAGTCCATTGCAGGGACGTTATTGTCGTGTAACCACTCCGCCACAGGCCATGCATTATGAACAGGTGCTCGCTCGAATTACTCTTCAACAGTGGGAAGCAAGAAGCTGCTTAAAACATCAATGTAGGCCTCTGCTGTGATAGTGCCACGCAAAACAACAAGGGGTGCAAGCCCCATCCATGAAAAAACACGACTACACCGTAACACCACCGCCTCCGAATTTTACTGTTGGCACTACGCACGCTGGCAGAGGACACATCAGTGTCACACCCTGCCATCGGATCGCCACATTGTGTACCGTGATTCGTCACTCCACACAACGTTTTTCCACTGTTCAATTATCCAATGTATACGCTCCTTACATCAAGCGAGGCATCGTTTGGCATTTCCCGCCGTGATGTGTAGCTTATGAGCAGCCGCTCGACCATAAAATGCAAGTTTTATCACCTCCCGTATAACTGTCACAGTACTTGCAGTGGATCCTGATGCAGTTTGGAATTCCTGTGTGGTGGTCTGGATAGATGTCTGCCTATTACACATTAGGATCCTCTTCAACTGTCGGCGGCCTCTGTCACTCAACAAACGAGGTCGGCCTGTACGCTTTTGTGATGTACGTGCCCCTTCACGTTTCCACTTGACTATCACATCGGAAACAGTGGACCTAGGGAAGTTTAGAAGTGGGGAAATGTCGCGTGCAGACGTACGACACAACTGACACCCTGTCACCTGACCACGTTCGAAGTCCTTGAGTTCCGCGGAGCGCCCCATTCTGCTTTCTCACGATGTCTAACGACTACTGAAGTCGCTGATATGGTGTACCTGGCAGTAGGTGGCAGCACAATGCACCTGATATGAAAAAACGTACGTTTTTGGGGGTGTCCGGATACTTTTGATCACACAGTGTATCTGGACGCTGTCATCGACCTGGTGTAACAGAAACGTGATTCATAGAAACGTGATTCATCCGAGCAAGCAACAGGTTTCCATTGACCCACGTTTCAATCTTGACGTTCTTGTGCCCATTGCATTCGTAACTGACGATGTGGTTGTTTCAACGTCGGAACACAAAGGGTCGTGGTCTGCTGCGAAGCCCCATGTTCAGCAATGTGAGCTGAGCGATGCGCTCCGAAACACTTGTGCCTGCACCAGCATTGCACTCAGTCGTCAGATCTGCCACACATCAGCGCCTATTCTACTTTACGCAGTGGGCAGCCCCCGACCTCCTCGTTCTGTGATGAGAGGCGGACATCACCTAGTTTCACCGTCCTCCATCTATTTTCCATATATGCTCACGGCAGTAGCACGTGAACAGTCGACCAACTTCGCCGTTCTCATGAAGTTCGTTTCCGGGCGGTGGGCTGTAAAAATCTGCACTATGTCAAAGTCGCTTCTTTGGATGAATTTCTCCATTTGAGGCTCTTATCATCGCTAGAATGGTCTCCCATACGTCTCTCATTTGCTTATGTTCTTTCCGTTCCGCGTCATTTTCCCGCAACATAAACAGGCATTAACTCTCTCCAGTGACAGTCGTCATAATTATTTCGGCTCATGAGTGCACGGTGAAAATTGGTTGCGTCTTGTGAATTTTCGCGGAATACTATATTGCACGAGCTATAATGGGTGTAAAATCCGTGCCCGAAAACTTCGTCCATCTGTTCTACAGAGCGGCAAATTGTCGGTGAAACCGTCTGCAACTAGGTCACCACCTCGTGTAGCAAACGTGATTTAGTATACACTATGTCTACAGTCTACAGCGGAGCCGACCACGGCGTGCCAGACTTCACGATGGCCAGGTGCGCCGGTCGCTTGTCTCGGCTTTGCTTCACGGAAGCTTTTTGGTGGGAAGTACGTGGTATAATGCGACATTTCATTTGGTATTGCGGTGTGGCCTTTAATCGGTCGGCACAATTCCATTTCGGCAGAACTATTGTGTCAGAGCTGTTTACCCTTCGCTATCTGTTCTTGTGTGAAGGGTTCACAGGTCCAGAGGATGTCTGTATTAAAAGATGCAGTCTATCGATATATCGTCACAAGTATTCATTAATTAATTAGAATCACGGTAGAGAGGTATGAGAATCATCAGTATATATTATGCAGTTGCATAAGGAACAGGTACTGCTAATATGTTATGAAACGATATTACAATGACAAGCCAAAAGAATTTAAAGATTTACTTGACGAGAAACAGCAAAAAAACACAACGATCGACAGACAGGATTCATTGTTCAATACCTCAGGAAGCACTTTGTGCTAAAATTGCTGGAATGCAGCACATGGAGGTATCGGTGGTATGAATGGTAGAATTTCTTAAGTCACGTGCATTATTCGCATTATTCCAATGCTGTTGCAACAATTGGAACTAAACGAAGAGTATATGGAGACAATTGGAACAATTGCAACGACTGAAGCAGAACGAAGAGTATGGATACTTTACATAATACTGTAAACGATGCTGGTTAAGTCAAGGGATACGTCTCCAACGATTTTTCGACTTACAACTCGCTATTCTTGAATTTACGGAGCAAAAAGGAGTGCAGGAATGGCAATTAGAACATCCGGAATGGATTGCAGACTTCGTATTTTGAGTGGACTTGACTGCACACTGACCACAGTAAGACACAGCAAGGTAAGAAATAACTTCTTTCTGATTTGATGGAGACGTATTTAAAAAGAAAATCGCGTTATAGAAGAGAGATATTTCGACAAACAAAGTATATTTCCCTCACTGCCACTAAAGAAAATGCTAAGTTTGAAGCATTTATTCTGGTACTGAAAGAATTATAAGGTTAGTTTCCTAAACGTTTTGGCACTGTCAGTCCTACATCCATTTTCTAACTGTTTTCGAGACAGTTTGTTGTTTCAATTGAAAGCGCCCCTGTGCCGGTGCAGATGTAACTGACTGACCTACAAGGCTAATTCCCGTTTTAATAACAAATCCTTTTACGCCGAATCAGTCCAGGATGACTTCATTGCTTTTTCTTCAGGTAGAGTTTCGACGTCTCCTTAATGAAGTTGCGAAAGTGCTACAATATTTCGAGCGACATATTTGTGTGAAACACCTTTTTTCTAATATGAAACTAAGTCACAGTTACATGGGAACTTGAGTGTGAATATCTGTGAAATTGTCTGCATCTGTCTTTATGCTGACAGTTTGTCGTTCAGCAATGTGAAATATAAAACCAAATCTTTTGTAAATGCAGCGCGTTCACATTTTCCTCTCCCCCCCCTTCTACCCCTCAGACATCGATGTGCCGGTGGGGGAAATGTGCAGCGAGGCTGAGCGCTATGGCGCTCGTGCCAGGGCACTGCCCGCGAGCTGAGATCTTGGCCACTCTTCGTCTACAGCGCGTTGAGAGATGCGAACGCGTTCAGTGCCACCTAAGGCAATAAATGCTATCGTGTTGCAATGGTGTGGTGCTTCTGGTGTGGGACACTAGCGTAATAACTATGGCCTGTTGTTGTTGTTGTTGTGGTCTTCAGTCCTGAGACTGGTTTGATGCAGCTCTCCATGCTACTCTATCCTGTGCAAGCTTCTTCATCTCCCAGTACCTACTGCAACCTACATCCTTCTGAATCTGCTTAGTGTATTCATCTCTTGGTCTCCCTCTACGATTTTTACCCTCCACGCTGCCCTCCAATACTAAATTGGTGATCCCTTGATGCCTCAGAACATGCCCTATCAACCGATCCCTTCTTCTAGTCAAGTTGTGCCACAAACTTCTCTTCTCCCCAATCCTATTCAATACTTCCTCATTAGTTATGTGATCTACCCACCTAATCTTCAGCATTCTTTTGTAGCACCACATTTCGAAAGCTTCTATTCTCTTCTTGTCCAAACTATTTATCGTCCATGTTTCACTTCCATACATGGCTACACTCCATACGAATACTTTCAGAAATGACTTCCTGACACTTAAATCTATACTGGATGTTAACAAATTTCTCTTCTTCAGAAACGCTTTCCTTGCCATTGCCAGCCTACATTTTATATCCTCTCTACTTCGACCATCATCAGTTATTTTGCTCCCCAAATAGCAAAACTCCTTTACTACTTTAAGTGCCTCATTTCCTAATCTAATTCCCTCAGCATCACCCGACTTAATTAGACTACATTCCATTATCCTTGTTTTGCTTTTGTTGATGTTCTTCTTATATCCTCCTTTCAAAACACTGTCCATTCCATTCAACTGCTCTTCCAAGTCCTTTGCTGTCTCTGACAGAATTACAATGTCATCGGCGAACCTCAAAGTTTTTATTTCTTCTCCATGAATTTTAATACCTACTCCGAATTTTTCTTTTGTTTCCTTTACTGCTTGCTCAATATACAGATTGAACAACATCGGGGAGAGGCTACAACCCTGTCTTACTCCCTTCCCAACGACTGCTTCCCTTTCATGTCCCTCGACTCTTATAACTGCCATCTGGTTTCTGTACAAATTGTAAATAGCCTTTCGCTCCCTGTATTTTACCCCTGCCACCTTTAGAATTTGAAAGAGAGTATTCCAGTCAACATTGTCAAAAGCTTTCTCTAAGTCTACAAATGCTAGAAACGTAGGTTTGCCTTTCCTTAATCTTTCTTCTAAGATAAGTCGTAAGGTCAGTATTGCCTCACGTGTTCCAGTGTTTCTACGGAATCCAAACTGATCTTCCCCGAGGTTGGCTTCTACTAGTTTTTCCATTCGTCTGTAAAGAATTCGTGTTAGTATTTTGCAGCTGTGACTTATTAAGCTGGTAGTTCGGTAATTTTCACATCTGTCAACACCTGCTTTCTTTGGGATTGGAATTATTATATTCTTCTTGAAGTCTGAGGGTATTTCGCCTGTTTCATACATCTTGCTCACCAGATGGTAGAGTTTTGTCAGGACTGGCTCTCCCACGGCCGTCAGTAGTTCCAATGGAATATTGTCTACTCCGGGGGCCTTGTTTCGACTCAGGTCTTTCAGTGCTCTGTCAAACTCTTCACGCAGTATCATATCTCCCATTTCATCTTCATCTACATCCTCTTCCATTTCCATAATATTGTCCTCAAGTACATCGCCCTTGTATAGACCCTCTATATACTCCTTCCACCTTTCTGCTTTCCCTTCTTTGCTTAGAACTGGGTTTCCATCTGAGCTCTTGATATTCATACAAGTCGTTCTCTTATCTCCAAAGGTCTCTTTAATTTTCCTGTAGGCGGTATCTATCTTACCCCTAGTGAGATAGGCATCTACATCCTTACATTTGTCCTCTAGCCATCCCTGCTTAGCCATTTTGCACTTCCTGTCGATCTCATTTTTGAGACGTTTGTATTCCTTTTTGCCTGTTTCACTTACTGCATTTTTATATTTTCTCCTTTCATCAATTAAATTCAATATTTCTTCTGTTACCCAAGGATTTCTACTAGCCCTCGTCTTTTTACCTACTTGATCCTCTGCTGCCTTCACTACTTCATCCCTCAAAGCTACCCATTCTTCTTCTACTGTATTTATTTCCCCCATTCCTGTCAATTGCTCCCTTATGCTCTCCCTGAATCTCTGTACAACCTCTGGTTCTTTTAGTTTATCCAGGTCCCATCTCCTTAAATTCCCACCTTTTTGCAGTTTCTTCAGTTTTAATCTACAGGTCATAACCAATAGATTGTGGTCAGAGTCCACATCTGCCCCTGGAAATGTCTTACAATTTAAAACCTGGTTCCTAAATCTCTGTCTTACCATTATATAATCTATCTGATACCTTTTAGTATCTCCAGGGTTCTTCCATGTATACAACCTTCTTTCCTGATTCTTAAACCAAGTGTTAGTTATGATTATGTTGTGCTCTGTGCAAAATTCGACCAGGCGGCTTCCTCTTTCATTTCTGTCCCCCAATCCATATTCACCTACTATGTTTCCTTCTCTCCCTTTTCCTACACTCGAATTCCAGTCACCCATGACTATTAAATTTTCGTCTCCCTTCACAATCTGAATAATTTCTTTTATTTCATCATACATTTCTTCAATTTCTTCGTCATCTGCAGAGCTAGTTGGCATATAAACTTGTACTACTGTAGTAGGCGTGGGCTTCGTATCTATCTTGGCCACAATAATGCGTTCACTATGCTGTTTGTAGTAGCTTACCCGCATTCCTATTTTCCTATTCATTATTAAACCTACTCCTGCATTACCCCTATTTGATTTTGTGTTTATAACCCTGTATTCACCTGACCAGAAGTCTTGTTCCTCCTGCCACCGAACTTCACTAATTCCCACTATATCTAACTTCAACCTATCCATTTCCCTTTTTAAATTTTCTAACCTACCTGCCCGATTAAGGGATCTGACATTCCACGCTCCGATCCGTAGAACGCCAGTTTTCTTTCTCCTGATAACGACGTCCTCTTGAGTAGTCCCCGCCCGGAGATCCGAATGGGGGACTATTTTACCTCCGGAATATTTTACCCAAGAGGACGCCATCATCATGTAATCATACAGTAAAGCTGCATGCCCTCGGGAAAAATTACGGCTGTAGTTTCCCCTTGCTTTCAGCCGTTCGCAGTACCAGCACAGCAAGGCCGTTTTGGTTATTGTTACAAGGCCAGATCAGTCAATCATCCAGACTGTTGCCCTTGCAACTACTGAAAAGGCTGCTGCCCCTCTTCAGGAACCACACGTTTGTCTGGCCTCTCAACAGATACCCCTCCGTTGTGGTTGCACCTACGGTACGGCTATCTGTATCGCTGAGGCACGCAAGCCTCCCCACCAACGGCAAGGTCCATGGTTCATGGGGGGGGAACTATGGCCTATTGGATGTAATGTCCATATCGTCGCTTTACGATTGAAATTGCTGCTCGCCTTAGCATCACACTTCACTATAATCTGGAGAGTTTACTTATATCTCTGCAGATTCTTTATCGCACTTGCAATTGAACTATCAGCACAAGATATTTTTTCTTTTTAAGGCAATAAATTTCAAAATTGTCAGACATGCTCATTTGATGCGAATGATATAGGCTCTGGCATACCAGGAAGATCTCTGAGCGTGTTACAGATTCCAGGCTCCGCGCAATTGTTTCTATCACCCCAAATCAATGCAGGTTTACCAAAGGAAGTACAACCACAGATGCCATTCGTGCCTCTTGGTAACTTATTGAGAAACAAGATATTCATATGTCATTCCTAGAAATAGAAAAGGCCTTTGACCGTGTCCCACATCAGCTTATTTGGTATGCATTACGATCTCACAATGTCCTTGGAGCCTACGTCCGATAGGTCCAACTGCTGTATAGAAATGTCTCCAGCAATGTCCGATGTGAAGTGGGAACATCACTCCCGTTTGCTATCAATATCAATTGTTTATCCTCTGTATGGACACTGTGACATACGACTTAGTCACTTCTGTATGCTGAAAATGTTTTACTGCCAAACCAACACCGTGAAGATCTCCAGGAACCGACGCTGTAATGGAATCAGCGGCTTGGCAAATTTGACCTCTGACTGACATCGAAGAAGACAGAATGCATGGTGTGTGGTATTCAAAACCGATGGGACCATCAAAGTCGGTGAAGTCCTGAAGAAAGTGGAGTAATTCAAATATCTTGGCTCACTGATATGCAGTGATGGTGAAAGTCTGCTGGATACCCATGCCCGTATTAACACACACTGGGTGAAATGGCGCCAGTTGCCCGCCGTATGCCTTTACACCTTAAGCCAAAGGTTTATAGGAATGTGAATGCGAATGCTCCAATGGTCCCTTGAGCTTACCCCACTTGACCACGTGACAAGGTCGACGTTCGACGGCGACTTGGAATCGCACCCATCTCAGACAAACTACGGGAAAATAGGTTAATATAGTACGGAAACGTCATGCGCAGTAAAGCAGACTGGGCGGCAAGAACAGCTATGCACCTGGAAATAAACGGCCGACGACCTCGTGGCAGACCCAAGACACTATGGATGGACCGTATCAACAAGGATTTGGAATTCATCAATGGCACCTATGAAGATGCCCTGACAGACTCAAACGGAGGCAGATGTGTCAAAAGCGGACCCTGATAGTGTGGGATAAACGCTAAGAAGAAGAAGAAGAAGAAATCTCAAAAATCTCAATTAGAATGATGTATATTAAGCAAATGATATTCTTACCGTAGCAACCAAAGATTCTACAACTCAGTTTTACCAGAATTTAGAGCTACTCTCTGTATTCAGGCTATCTGATTTCAAATGTGTTTATACTGATATTAAAATATCTTGTTGTCACTTTAATCGCTGTTAGTAATTATCTCTTCCCTTCAATGTGAAAAATATCCATTAATCGGCGATAATTCAATTTCATCGTAATTTCTGATATCTAAAGATATTATTAATCTTGCACTTCTGGTAATATCCGCTATCACGACTTTCCTTTTCTGATTAAGTAATTATTACTCGATTGCTGATAAATGCTCAAAGGAATTAAATACTGTTGTGTTGTTGTGGTCTTCAGTCCTGAGACTGGTTTGATGCAGCTCTCCATGCTACTCTATCCAGTGCAAGCTTCTTCATCTCCCAGTACGTACTGCAGCCTATATCCTTCTGAAACTGCTTAGTGTATTCATCTCTTGGTCTCCCTCTACGATTTTTACCCTCCACGCTGCCCTTCAATACTAAATTGGTGATCCCTTGATGCCTCAGGACATGTCCTACCAACCGATCCCTTCTTCTAGTCAAGTTGTGCCACAAACTCCTCTTCTCCCCAATCCTATTCAATACCTCCTCATTAGTTATGTGATCTACCCATCTAATCTTCAGCATTCTTCTGTAGCACCACATACCGAAAGCTTCTATTCACTTCTTTTCCAGACTATTTATGGTCCATGTTTCACTTCCATTCATGGCTACACTCCATACAAATACTTTCAGAAACGACTTGCTGACACTTAAATCTATACTCGATGTTAACAAATTTCTCTTCTTCAGAAACGCTTTCCTTGCCATTGCCAGTCTACATTTTATATCCTCTCTACTTCGACCATCATCAGTTATTTTGCTCCCCAAATAGCAAAACTCCTTTACTACTTCCTAATCTAATTCCCTCAGCATCACCCGACTTAATTCGACTACACTCCATTATCTTCGTTTTGCTTTTCTTGATGTTCATCTTATATCCTCCTTTCAAGACACTGTCCATTCCGTTCAACTGCTCTTCCAAGTCCTTTGCTATCTCTGACAGGTGCTATTTACTTTCATAAAAAAACATACGTATGGTAAAACATTTCTTCACAAACGAATTCACACTCGTTTGTTGACCACAGATTCCATAGTCTGCCACGGATTACAAAACACGAAACCAACTTGTGCATGGCTTGTATAATATAGCAATACAGACTCTCCGTACAGACTAAACTTATTTCATCACTTACAATATTTTCTTTGACTTTTACATTGTTACAACAGTTAACGCGGCAGTTAAATACAGGCTCAAGCGTCTTCTTCCAGTGTACGACCGTTGACGCCGGGAAAACTGCGTCTGGTAATGCAGACTCTTTGTGCACCGTGGAAAGCTGCAGATGGCTTGCATTTATCTGCTGCGTTGCTCATATAAGAAAAGAAACAAACATGTACAAACATATTGTAACTTTTTTTGATTTAAATTTCTACTAATATACACTGCCCTCCATAAGTTTGGAAACACCATGCTGCTTATTACAACGGTGTTAGATGGAAGTGATCTATGTGAGTTATTGGTTAGAATACGGAATAGCAAGCTCAAATAACGGTTAATAATGACACGTACAGTATTGTGCACTTAATTGTTGAACATATACATACATATTGGAACATACTAGAATTGCTCCGTGTTATGTAAACCGACATTACCTGTCCAAGGAGTTCTACTAAGCACTCCAGGTGGCGCGAGTAGACCGCATGGTTATGTAGAGGTACGAGGTTTACTTTCCGTTCACTTGGCTGGTTCAAATGGCTCTGAGCACTATGGGACTTAACTACTGTGGTCATCAGTCCCCTAGAACTTAAACTACTTAAACCTAACTAACCTAAGGACATCACACACATCCATGCCCGAGGCAGGATTCGAACCTGCGACCGTAGCAGTCGCGCGGTTCCGGACTGCGCGCCTAGAACCGCTAGACCACCGCGGCCGGGCCGTTCACTTGTAGTTGCTATTGCATAAAGGTATAACACGCCGCGAAAGTAATTTAAAATGGCCCCAAAGTGCCAGATTCCTTATGAATCACGGGTAATGATAATCACTTTGCACCAAGACGGCGATAGTGTCCGACAGATAGCAAAGAAACTGATGATTTCCATCAGCGGAGTTGTCAAAGCACCGAGAAACAGGCTCCTATGGAGACCGTCCTCGCACAGGAGCGCCCAGGAAAATATCAGAACGCCAGGAAAAGTATTTGGTAGTTACCAGTAAACGTAACAGATTAAAAACTGTCCGTGAATTGACTGGTGAACTGAAGGCAACAAGGGATACACTGGTGAGTGGGTCAACAATGAGACGACGCCTGGTAGACAACTTCCGGGGTTATGTAGCAACAAAGAAACCACTGTTGCGCCTTGTTAACAAGAACAAAAGGCTTCAGTGGGTTAAGACGCACCAACTCACCAACATTGGACAGCGGGGTATTGGGAAAGAGTCTTATTCACTGATGAATCCAAGTTCGAAATATTTGGAAGTAAACGCCGTCAATTTGTACGCCGTTTACCCCATGAACGCTTGAATCCTCAGTGCGTAATTACAACTGTAAAGTGTGGAGGGGATTCTATGATGGTATAGGCTTCCTCTAGAGGGAATAAAGGCAGAGATTTGGTGAACATAGATGGAAAATTGAACCAAAAGGATTATCATGCCATTCTATTGCGACATGCTAAGACATCCGGTTTGCGTCTGATTGGGAAAGGGTTTGTTTTGCAGCAAGACAACGACCCGAAACATACGTCTAGCTTGTGTCAGAACTATGTGAAGTCTCTAGAGGTTCGTAAAATATTGAAACACATGTAATGGCTGCCCATATCCGCTGATTGTAACCCAATCGAGCTGCTATGGGGTGAATTGGACAGGAGGATCCGAAAACGGGAAATGATGAATGGTCACAATTGTGGGTGGTCCTGCAGCAAGAATGGAGATTAATTCCAACTGCAACCTGGACAAAACTGACGCAGCGCATGCCGAGAGTGTGCAAGGCAGTGATGAAAGCTAAGGGTGGCTATCTTGTGGAATCGAAAATTTAATTATTGCATCTTCCTGTGTGTTATTTGAGCTTAATAAACATTTGGAAAACAACAAAATGCATTTTTATACTGTATTTTCTTTCCATTGTCTATAATTACTAGGTGTTTCCAAAATTAGGGAGGGTAGTGTACATTCATTAACCACTATATATCGTTGTGCCTCACCATGCATCACTGAGGCGACACGACTACGGAATGAAACACAGAAGTACGTTGTATCATTACAAAACCCGTTGCCAGGATATAATTGCGTGGGTTTCCGAGGCCAGAGTCAGTTGACATAAAAATATTCTTTGAATGGTACCGCGTCATACGGTATGAAACTACTGCTGGAGAAAACCAACATTTCGGCCATGGTTGCAGCGGCCTTCTTCTGGTCTAGGTCCAGACTAGTGCTGGAGAAAACCAACGTTTCGGCCACTGTTGCAACTGCTTTCTTCTGAGTCTGCAACAGTGGCCGAAACGTTGGTTTTCTCCAGCAGTAGTTTTATACAATATGACGCGGTACCATACCCAGAAAACTTTTATGTCGACCGTTGCCAGGAGTTCGATCAGTGTACAAGGTCACGTTGCTGCTGAAGGAGTGGTCTAGTGGAAGTCGTTAATTCCCATAGCTTCGACATTTTGTAGCGTCGTCGGAACACAATTCCAGATAAGCGTTCCTATCCGCGAGACACCCTCTGCAGCCAGTTGAAGTTTGTTGGTATCGTTTTGTTGCTCCATGTACAGCGGTCTGTGGTTTAGTTGTATCCTACACTGTTTGCTGACCTAACATCTACTCGCACAGCTCTAAAAGGACGGGGAACTGGAGAAATTATATTGAATGTCCGTGCTTCCAGAAGGTCGTGGAATTCGGCAGATACTGAGGAAGGAACGCCGTAGGACGATGATTTAATGGCTGCCTGCTCGAAAGATTTGTGGGGAGGCATTTATGGCCGTATAACTAAAAAGCTAGCCTCACACAACAAGACAGGCATTACGATACACCGCGATAAAATAATTTAAGAAGATTAAAATGAAAAAGTTCACAGAAAGGATAATTTCTGGAAAGAGAAAGAAGAAGATGACTGAGCTGATTATACACTCCTGGAAATGGAAAAAAGAACACATTGACACCGGTGTGTCAGACCCACCATACTTGCTCCGGACACTGCGAGAGGGCTGTACAAGCAATGATCACACGCACGGCACAGCAGACACACCAGGAACCGCGGTGTTGGCCGTCGAATGGCGCTAGCTGCGCAGCATTTGTGCACCGCCGCCGTCAGTGTCAGCCAGTTTGCCGTGGCATACGGAGCTCCATCGCAGTCTTTAACACTGGTAGCATGCCGCGACAGCGTGGACGTGAACCATATGTGCAGTTGACGGACTCTGAGCGAGGGCGTATAGTGGGCATGCGGGAGGCCGGGTGGACGTACCGCCGAATTGCTCAACACGTGGGGCGTGAGGTCTCCACAGTACATCGATGTTGTCGCCAGTGGTCGGCGGAAGTTGCACGTGCCCGTCGACCTGGGACCGGACCGCAGCGACGCACGGATGCACGCCAAGACCGTAGGATCCTACGCAGTGCCGTAGGGGACCGCACCGCCACTTCCCAGCAAATTAGGGACACTGTTGCTCCTGGGGTATCGGCGAGGACCATTCGCAACCGTCTCCATGAAGCTGGGCTACGGTCCCGCACACCGTTAGGCCGTCTTCCGCTCACGCCCCAACATCGTGCAGCCCGCCTCCAGTGGTGTCGCGACAGGCGTGAATGGAGGGACGAATGGAGACGTGTTGTCTTCAGCGATGAGAGTCGCTTCTGCCTTGGTGTCAATGATGGTCGTATGCGTGTTTGGCGCCGTGCAGGTGAGCGCCACAATCAGGACTGCATACGACCGAGGCACACAGGGCCAACACCCGGCATCATGGTGTGGGGAGCCATCTCCTACACTGGCCGTACACCACTGGTGATCGTCGAGGGGACACTGAATAGTGCACGGTACATCCAAACCGTCATCGAACCCATCGTTCTACCATTCCTAGACCGGCAAGGGAACTTGCTGTTCCAACAGGACAATGCACGTCCGCATGTATCCCGTGCCACCCAACGTGCTCTAGAAGGTGTAAGTCAACTACCCTGGCCAGCAAGATCTCCGGATCTGTCCCCCATTGAGCATGTTTGGGACTGGATGAAGCGTCGTCTCACGCGGTCTGCACGTCCAGCACGAACGCTGGTCCAACTGAGGCGCCAGGTGGAAATGGCATGGCAAGCCGTTCCACAGGACTACATCCAGCATCTCTACGATCGTCTCCATGGGAGAATAGCAGCCTGCATTGCTGCGAAAGGTGGATATACACTGTACTAGTGCCGACATTGTGCATGCTCTGTTGCCTGTGTCTATGTGCCTGTGGTTCTGTCAGTGTGATGTATCTGACCCCAGGAATGTGTCAATAAAGTTTCCCCTTTCTGGGACAATGAATTCACGGTGTTCTTATTTCAATTTCCAGGAGTGTAGCTGCGTACACAGCACGATGGAGGTCGCAGTTCTATCCATTTTCTATCGGAACCGGCTGCAAACCCTGCCTTGTACAGCCAGTTGAAAGGGCTTCTCACCAAATAGTGAAGTGTTGTGTGTGTGCTGTGTAGTGAGTGTGAAGTCCATCGTGTCAAAAAGTGAAATTCGGACAAATTCATTGACTTTTGGAGATTCATTTAAACGAGTAATTTCTGTTAGGCCCCCACTTACAATTACTCATGTAAAATTTGATGTAAAGTGTATGTTACAACTCGTGGTATGAGTCTTGGGCTGACTGAAGGCCTGGCCAGACAGAATACGGCCTGCCGCTGCGGCAGACGGCGCAGCGGCAGGCCGGGTGCGTCAGCGGCCCGGGACGCCACACAGGCAACGGCCGGCCGCAGCAGTGACTCTTGATGCGTTAGCTGTTACAGGGTGGAAGGGGCCGAACCCCATTATTCAGCTTGCATGCGTAGCGCGTTTGTCTTGGCGTTAGACGATTTGGAAGCTTCACGCGGGACGCGTTATCTTTGTGCGAGTTCATTTTTTTTTTTTAAGTGCAGAAATGAGTAGCTCGGACGAGGAAGAACTCGCACTAGCGATACGAAACGGCACCAAGAACAGGAGATGTTGGATGCACGATATTAATAGCAAGACAGAAAGTTTAGGAGAATACCATCGTCTGTGTATTGAACTAGATAGGTTCGCCGGCCGGGGTGGGCGAGCAGTTCTAGGCGCTTCAGTCCGGAACCGCGCGACTGCTACGGTCGCAGGTTCGAATCCTGCCTTGGGCATGGATGTGTGTGATGTCCGTAGGTTAGTTAGGTTTAAGTAGTTCTAAGTTGTAGGGGACTGATGACCTCAGATGTTAAGTCCCATAGTGCTCAGAGCCATTTGATTTTTTTGAAAATTGGTTCTTCAAATATTTTCGTATGTCGCGAGAATGTTTCGATGAACTGCATCGCCTGATAAAAAGGTAGCACAACGAACTGGAGAAAGCCATTTGATACAAGGCACAGACTAACCATTTGTTTGAGGTACATTTTACCATTTGTAGCCTCTTTGTGCTTCCCGAAGTCATATAAATTATTCCATTTCAGTTTTGCTGTATCATATGAAAGGTTCGGCAGAAGTAAGTGCTTTCCCACAATGTAGTTACGAGTGATGTGATAAATTTATCTGCAGTGTTTACGAAAACAGCAAACGGTAGTAACATCTAGTTCAGTATGTCCCGCTAGAGAGAACTTTCTACTAAAAGAGATTGTTTTGTTTCATTGTATTCATAACATTGTCATTGAATTTAAACAAACATATCTTTGGTCGTTAACTTATCTATTCGTTCTATCGGCATAATTTATTTTAATCTTTTCCAGATACTTGACTACAGGTGACAGTCACCAGACCATAGCTTTTTCTTTTCGGTTGGGACGTTCAACAGTCTCAGAAATTGTGAAACAAGTGTGCCAGGCAATATGGACTGTTCTACAACCCAAGTATTTACCTACTCCTACAACAGAGATGTGGAAGAAATCTGAAGAAGCATTTCTAGAACTCTGGGTGTTTCCGAACTGCCTTGGAAGCATAGACGGAAAAGATGGTTAAAATGCCCGAAGGATAGTCGATCCCAGTTCTTCTGTTACAAACAATTCTTTTCGCTGCTTCTCCTGGCGATCGTTGATCCATACTACGAGCTTACAATAGTTGATATTGCAAAATATGGACGTCACAGTGACAACACTATTTCTGAGAGTTCGGCTTTCTATCAAGAGTATATCGAGGGCAAAAGTATTCCACCTCCAAATCAGGATCGCGTGAATCATACAAAAAGTTGTATTGTCTCACATCCTCTATAAGTCTTTCTGTGTCCATGATGCATGCACTACGAGCTGCAAGACAAAAACCGCCTCACGCCGCTGCTTCCAGTGACCACAGAGCAGTTTAGTGCGCCAACAGAGGCAAGCAGCCGCTCCGGCTTGCGGCGAATCTGTAATCTGTGACAACCCGGCGGCGGCCGGTGCGGCAGGCTGGTTGCCGGTGCGTCAGAGCCGCAATCTGTGTGACCGCCACCATACAATAACGAGCGATTCAACAGTGCGGCCTGCCCGCTGCGGTTCAAGGCCACAGGCCGGACGGCCAGGCCGCATTCTGTCTGGCCAGGCCTTAAGGTACAACAGCACAGTACACAACCCTAGCACGCTCCAGTGAATCCTGCAACGTCTTCGATCGTATTGCGACATTACAGGTTAACGGGGGGGGGGGGGGGGGGGGGGCAGTGTAGCGATGCAAGGGGTACCAAATTTGTCATAAAAGTCCGTGAATTACTCAACTGATAGTATTTTTCAGTACAGGTATTTCGTTCATTCCAAGCAAGTATCAATTCGTGACGTCATCGTCCAGACACGAGTTGACAGTAATCTGAATCCGTTTTAGCAGACTAATAGTTTCTTTCACGGGATAAAATTTTATTGATTATGAAATACAAGTTCTTGAAGTTTATTTAGAATAGAAAATGTTTAATTAGTAATTGCATCCCATAATTTATCTGTTTAATGTAAAGGTGTTTTGACTTCTGTATGCATGTAAAAAGTGTGAATTTATGTGCGGCTTTTACTCTTAGACGAGTTACCACTTAAGAGTGCTGAAAGTGCGCCTGTACAATTCGCTGGCCTGTGCGGTGAATTTTATTTTTACGATTTGAGTCGGATGGAGACAAATCCAGTTTCATTTAGACTTTACGTGAGACAAACACATCACGTTATTACAAAAAGTCGTTTAGCCCATCAGGGAAAATTGAAACCTGCGCGCTCGATTTGAGACATGTTACACGCTAGCGCGTGATTGAGCTTTCGATTAAATCGCGTATAATAATTGCAAACGTGTTTGGCCTTAATGCACGAAGTTTGAAATTACTATTCGAGACAAATACTGATTTTTGATAAAATCGAACCGAAAATTTATTCTAAATGTCAAGGTTCTGTTTTAACTAGGACACGTATCACTTTGTTGATCTCGTTGCTTAACAACACTGTAATCCAAACAATTAATTCATTAGAACGATTTGCGACGTAATAAGCCCCATTACACATACAAAGTGTTACACGGAATTTGCTGATCGAATGAGAGTATAAGAGTGGTTTTTTTTTTTCAGAAATGCCAATAAACCAGCGGTTTCAAAAGTTAAATTACCAACTGTTGTGTAACTTCATCAATATTGCATTTCACTGACGAACACTATTCTTATTGATAAATGAAGTTTAACTGCAAGTAGATTTTGAGTTCTCACCAACACTCCCAAGCAATAGTTCACAGACCGAGCAGTTCTAGGCGCTTCAGTTTGGAACCGCGCGACCGCTACGGCCGCAGGTTCGAATCCTGCCTCGGGCATGGATGTGTGTGATGTCCTTAGGTTAGTTAGGTTTAAGTAGTTCTAAGTTCTTGGGGACTGATGACCTAAGATGTTAAGTCCCATAGTGCTCAGAGCCATTTGAACCAATAGTTCACATCACAACCAGTAATAAATGCCAATATAACTTAACGGGCATTATTTCATTAAAACAGAGCAATCAGCTTCCAATTCTAGGATAAACTGTACAGGTGGAATTATTAAAATCTTGTCGAAGTGTAATAAGGTTTATCTGAACAGTTCTATCATACATTATTTCACATTAACTGGACAGATTATTAGTCGGAAACGAATTCACCCACAATAGATTGTCCCACGCCACTACTAAACTTCTATCGTGACCATTCACAAGAGATCTCAAGAAGTCGGGATCAAGAAACAAGAAAAGAAGAGACATCTGGGTTTTGGAAAGAGTTTCCGCTTTTTAATATATAAATTCCTAGTTCTACATCCTTGGTCAAGACGTTCTCCCTTTCACCTGGTTTGGCAGTTTAAAGGCTGATGTTAGGTCATCCACATTCGACACTATCAGCGTTTGGCAGGTCAGCATCACTGGACGAGGATCTGAACCCCGTTACTCCTGAACACGTGTCCATTACCTTAAGTACCTCGCTTTCTAAAAACTTGACAGCGTTGGTCGAAAATAAACCCAAGGAAGCCAAGAAAAATTAAAATTAATATTAAAACTTCAAAACAGTAAATTGTGATGTTGTTTTCTTCTCTTTAATTGCTACAGCGTCCACAGACGAAATTTCTAGGAGGTGTGATGAATCGCAGCTTGCCGTAAATGCAGAAAAATGTAAGTTAACGCGGATGAGCAGGAAAAACAATCCTGTAACGTTCGAATGCAGCATTAGCGCGGTACTGCTTGAGACAGCTACATCGCTTAAATACCTAGACTAACGTTGCAAAGCGATATGATTTGGAATGAGCATCTCAGGTTGGTGGTAGGGAAGGCGAATGCTCGACTTCATTTTATTGGGAGAATTTTGGGAAAGCGTAGCATTTCCAAAAGGAGTCGGAGTATAGAACGCAAGTGCGCCCCATTCTTGAGTACAGTTCGAGTGTTTGGGATCTCCACAAGGTCAGGTTAAAAGCGTGCTGACAGGTTTGTTACCGGTAGTTTCGATCAGCAGGCAAGTATTACGGAGATGCTTTATGAACCCAAATGGTAATCCCCGGACGCAAGATGACGCTCTTTTCTGGACGCTTAGTGCGAATATTTAGAGAATATGCACTTGAATCCCACTGCAGAACGATTCTACTGCCGCCGCGCGGGATTAGCCGAGCGGTCTGGGGCGCTGCAGTCATGGGTTGTGCGGCTGTTCCCAGCGGAGGTTCGCCGCGCAGGATTAGCCGAGCGGTCTAGGCGCTGCAGTCATGGACTGTGCGGCTAGTCCCGGCGGAGGTTCGAGTCCTCCCTCGGGCATGGGTGTGTGTGTTCGTCCTTAGGATAATTTAGGTTAAGTAGTGTGTAAGCTTAGGGACTGATGACCTTAGCAGTTAAGTCCCATAAGATTTCACACACACACCAGCGGAGGTTCGAGTCCTCCCTCGGGCATGGGTGTGTGTGTTTGTCCTTAGGATAATGTAGGTTAAGTAGTGTGTAAGCTTAGGGACTGATGACCTAAGCAGTTAAGTCCCATAAGATTTCACACACATTTGAACACAATCTGATTCTACTGCCGCCAACGTACATTTCACGTAAGGAGCACGAAGATAAAATGAGAGAAATTAGGGCTCGTATGGAGGCTTTTAGACAAGGCTTTTAGACAAGTCTGTTTTTGCTTCGCTCTATTTGCGAGGTGAACAGGAACGTAAATGACTTAGTACCCTCTGCCATGCAGCATACGGCGCCTTGCGGAGTATGAATGTCGAGGTAGAAACTCTTTGAAAGAAATTAGTTTCCTGCATTGGCTGTCTTGTTGATACAGATCATTTTTATTTTGGGTTTGTAGCTATTTTCAAGAAACAGAATACATATCAGAAAAAGTAAATAAAATGTTGTTGTTACATCCTGCTCGTCCGATAAGGACGGCGAGTGGATCGTCAACTATACGAATATTCCTCGCCTAAATGGTTCAAATGGCTCTGATCACTATGGGACTTAACATCTGAGGTTATCGGTCCCCTAGAAGTTAGAACTTCTTAAACCAAACTAATCTAAGGACAGCCGGCCGGTGTGGCCGAGCGGCTCTGGGCGCTTCAGTCCGGAGCCCCGCGTCCGCAACGGCCGCAGGTTCGAATCCTGCCTCGTGCATGGATGTGTGTGATGTCCTTAGGTAAGTTAGGTTTAAGTAGTTCTATGTTCTAGAGGACTGATGACCTCAGATGTTAAGTCCCATAGTGCTCAGAGCCATTTGAACCATTTTTAACCTAAGGACCTCACACACATTCATGCTCGAGGCAGGATTCGAACCTGCGACCGTAGCAGTCACGCGGTTCCGGACTGAATCCGCGCCTCAGTCTAATGGTTTTCAAGTTCATAAATCGGTAGAATATAAGAATAAACGGTGAAACCTTTACACGTCTTTTAAGAAATTAAAAAGTTGACACTTACTGGCGATATTAAAATATGTTGACGTTTTTCGTTTGTAATAAAAAATGACGCAGAAATGGATGAGTTGTTGAAATGAAGCACTCAACGTTCTCTAAAACTGGACCTGCGCCAGGAGAGAGTATAGTGAGGTGAAAGAAGATTACAGAGTCTTTAGGGAAGTAGGGTATGAATGTAAACGAAGGGGCAGCTGGGTTGAAATTTGGAGGAAAGGTTAGGTAGTGGCGTGTGTGGTAGGAAGCAGAAAGTGTGTAGCGGACTGGTGTGTGAGCTGAGTCATAGTAGGAAGAGGCATGCTGGAGAAGGGGGGGAGGTGGGTGGAAGGAATCCTGAGGTAGGTAAGATAGGGAGGTAGCTGTTAAAGCTGCCGGGATGAATATATATCAAGCAGGATTTCGTTGTCCAGGATAGGGAGTGGCTTGGAGTTGGGAAAATATGCACACGTAGGAGTTGTTGGATGTGTTAACATACATTCGGCAGTACATCAGCATTGAAAATTGATGGGTAAACAGGGGTTGCTGGAGCAGAGTTTGTGTACTGCGTAGAATATATGTAGCTGTTGAATGTGGAAGTGGAGGAGACGGTAAGGTATCGACGTGGGGAAAGGTAAATGGATGCCGAAGGTTAGGCGAGTAAAAGGGTCTGATGCAGTAGATACCCAGGCAGCACTGACATACAAGACGATAGACCGGATAAAGGTTTTGTAGGCTGGAGAATAGTGGAGGTGTACTGCTCCCACGCTCAACAGATTAGTAATTCTAGTTGTTTTAGTGTATTGTGGGATGATTAGTAGTTGAGGTTTCCATCTCAGTGTCTGTCGGAACGTTAGCCCTAGTTACTATAGTGGCTCACTTAGTTGGGTAGTACGAAAGTGAATTATTAGGGAAAGGTTGTGGATGCGGTAGCTACGGGTAGTTGGAGCTGTAATTATTGCCTGTGTTTTTGAGGGACTTGTCTTGAACAGCCACTGGTGCAAGAAGATGGGCTGATTGTGGTAGAGGAGGAGGTTAGAGTACAGGGTTAGGAAAGTGATGTCATCAAGATACTGGAGGAGGAGTTACTGTTTCTAAAATGGCTGTTTCTCAGGAACACGGAAAACAACCACACACACACACACACACACACACACACACACACACACACACACACACACACTCCACGTCTTTACTGTCAAACGTCGCTTTGTATTTAGCCGACACAAACGCTGAAGTAAGTAGAAGTATGACGCATACTCCATACTGATTTCGCGGAAAACGTCTCCCAGTATCGTAGTCCTTCTGTCAGATGTCGTCCGCGCGTACGGCCACTCGCGATAGCCTCTCGACCTCCATTCGTGGGCTGACCAGGCTCGCGTTCGGAACTTCAGTTGCCAATTTGCAAGCTGAGTGGCCGCGTTGTTCGGACGACAGTGTCGGCCGCACGCTGTATCGAGGATGGCGATGGATCTCCACTCTTCTGCGGGCGCACCGGAGAACATACAGCTGTCGTCCAGTGTAGGTGAGCCGCAGTCTCCAACATCCCGCATGAGGTTACTGCTTATCAGCACAACCAGCGCAATTTGAGCGCTCTTTATAATACTCGATGTCTGATGCCGGGAATCTCCACGACGAGATATGATGGCTTGTATTATAGCAGGCTTGTCATGATGCACACCAGAAACACGAAGGCCCCGACGATCAGTAATCGCACACGCTAGCGGATCGAGGTTTTTGGCCATTTTGCGGCTGGCTTAAACGTTGTACAGACGATGACATCTGGGACGGCTTGACCTCGGCCTCTAGTAGCTGCTCTAGGTCATCCCGCTTGGTGGCGAGCACGAAGGCCATCTACGCCCTCCTCTTGATACTATCTTACGAAAATTTTGGGCGCTACCTCCCAGATGGCAACAATTGGTTCTGAAGTACGCGCGATTGAGCGACGGAATTCCCACAAGTCGACAACGCGGACCCTCGATTCTACAAAAAAAAAAAAAAAAAAGGCTCGTTCTAAAATAACTCCTTACGGTTATTCGCTCCCTGTTCTTTGTAGCCGGCCGGTGTGGCCGAGCGGTTCTAGGCGCTTCAGTCTGGAACCGCGCGACCGCTACGGTCGCAGGTTCGAATCCTGCCTTGGGCATGGATGTGTGTGATGTCCTTTGGTTAGTTAGGTTTAAGTAGTTCTAAGTTCTAGGGGACTGATGACCTCAGATGTTAAGTCCCATAGTGCTCAGAGCCATTTGAACCATTCTGTTCTTTGTACAGATATTGACAAAATGTCACGCCACATTGCTGGAAGTAATGATGGCGTGGAGCTCGCGTTTTGACGCATCTGAATAGGAAGGAGGACTTGCACCGCTGCGATTTCAATCAATGTGCGCCGAAAAGTAGTTGTAATCGTGACTGTAGAATGGCCAAACTTCCCAATTATAAGGCATCAGTTTTTTAACATTGGTACATTTGAAATAAATATTACACTTTAACGAAAGCATAATGAATACACGTGGCACACAGGAACAGCGAAAGTTATAAATTTTGTGAATAAAACCCTGTCGACTGTCTGTCTTTCTATTTTTTTAGGTTTTTGTTTCCTGTACATACGCTGGCGTCCAAAATTAAAGCAACAAACAGAAATTTTGGCAAGTTGCGTTTATTTTGCGACAAAACAGTATAAACAACGTAAAGACAACGGAACGTAAACAACTGGAACTTCCATAAAGGTAGACAAAAATATCCTTTGTTTTTTTTCCTAGCTTATCGGATTTAGACACTTATTCCGACAAGTAGTTAAAGTGCTCAATATGGGGTGTGACCACCTCTGACAGCAGCACAGTCCTGACAACAATGGTGCATGCTGTAAACGATGTAATCAGTCTCATGTTGTAAAGTGTATTCTTCCTGCAGAGCTTGGCTCTGAGCACTATGGGACTTAACTTCTGAGGTCATCAGTCCCCTAGAACGTAGAACTACTTAAACCTAACTAACCTAAGGATATCACACACATCCATGCCCGAGGCAGGATTCGAACCTGCGACCGTAGCGGTCGCGCGGCTCCAGACTGAAGCGCCTAGAACCGCTCGGCCAAACTGGCCGGCTTCCTGCAGAGCTGCTCACAAGTCTTGGAGAGTGGTTGGTGGATTCTGACGTGATGCAAAGCGTGTCCCTAGTGCATCCCAGACTTGCTCTATGGGGTTCAAACCGGGAGAACGAGCAGGTCACGCCATGTGTGCAAATTCTTCCGTTTTCAAGAAAATATCAACCACATGTGCTCTATGAGGTGGAGCATTATCGTCCATCTAATCGAAGTCTGGACCCACAGCACCTCACAAGTATCTCCACGTGAGGTCCCAATATCGCGTCACAATACCTGATTACAGTTAAACCTTGCCGATTCAACTGTACTAGTTCATGAAGAGGTCTTTGAGTGGTCATCGTAATCTCTGCTCTCACCATTAGAGACTCTCCTCAACAACTGCCTGTTTCCACAATGTTTGGGTCCGGAAATGGTGTTCCACGTTCTCTCCAGATGCGAATCTGTCGAGAATTGCTCTCCAGACCAAATCTGTGAAAAGAACATTGGCCCACGGTTCGATCGTCCAGGTGGTATGTTGACGGTTCCACTGTAGACGTTCCCTTCTGTGAAGACGCGTCAGTGGTACAGATACACCAGGTCTCCAGCAAAAAAAGACACACTACAGAAGCCTTCTGTACATCGTTTGCCTCTATACAACGCATCCAGTGGATGCTGCGAGGTCAGATGCCAGTTGCTGTGTAGTAGTAAGGCGGTACCGTCGTCCCCTTACAGCCAAATAACGGTCTTCTCATTCTGATGGACACGTGGTTGGCCCTGCTCTGATCTTCTGGATACTCTATGAATTGTCGTCACATATGAAAAACAACAGAATTATTCACGTTAAGCCATCGTCCCACACGAGTTTGCGACTGTCCTGCTTCCATTCTTCCTATGTCCCTCCACCGCAGAGAATCTGGTATGCGTCTCGACTGTGCCATACAGCCCCGTCTGTGAATCTGTACACAGCGATAGTGGATTTGGATTAGCCGAAAAACACTACCCCGTTTGATAGGTGTCCTGATACCATCATTGGCGTGGTTGTTCATTGACCAGAAAGCTATCTTCTGTGCAGAACACGGTCGTACGGACATCTTTTAACAGTTTGTATGATTATGTAGTGAATTAGACACAGGACGGAGAAATAGAGGTTTGTTGCTTTAATTTTGGACACCAGTGTATTTTTGAGCGGAAGTTCCATCGTCAGGGTTTCACGATTCGTCTGAGACCTGTCGCCATGACCTGCTGAGGCATATTGCGGGAATCTGCTGCACTGGTGCTCCATGGTGAAAGTACTTTTTTAAAATTTATTTTTATTGCACGTAATCGTCAACAAACAACAGTATGAAAACATTGGAAGTAAACGTGTTAATAATTGGTTGTGCTATGTTTGGCTCATAACAAGAGTTATGAGCACTCGATATAACTTTTCTTGCAGTTTCAGCCAGTATTACGAAAGACACTTTGTCTTGAAATTTTTCTGCGGAGAGTCCACAGTCACGTAAAGGGGCAGTGGCAGTTGATTAGCGTGTGTTAACTAATACTCCTAAAAGAAACTAAAAAAAACGAAAGTCGATACTTAATAATTTTAGTTTGTAACGCTTTTATTGAGGACTGCTACGGTCTAATACAGAAGAGTTACATTTTCCCTCAACATCCGATATGTGTTTCGTAAATAAGCTTTAAAGTACTCAATTTCTTTTTCATTTATTAGTCTTGGTGATTAACTACAAGTATTCTCACCATGAGTTTGCCATCTCGACGTGTCCATATATAATGGTTATCAATCGTAGCGCTGCTGGTTCCCACGCCTCTCTTTGTAAATTTTATGACGGAGAGCTAGATTGTATAAAATGGCAAGAGCACTAAGTGTCTCTCTAGAATAGGTATGCAGGTATGCGCTAAACATTTAAATTAAAAACTCTTCTTAACATTACCGTATTTTGTTCATACGTTAAAAAGTTTACTGAAGAACAAAGATGGTTCATGATATCTGAATATTACCTGTTGTATCTCTGTATATTGTGATTATTGCTATTAACATTCTATGAATTTCTATTTCTATGACACACCCTTCAAAATGCTGATCAGTGCAAATTACGAGTAGAAAGTATCAGTGTTTTTGTAGTTGTATTGCTTTTTAATGTGATAATTCCCGGTTAGACTTTACTTTCCACAATGTTTCGCGGTCCGTGAATAATTGTATAAATTCCAGCTCCTTATTCCACGAGATCATAGCGAAACGAAATAAAACTGCGCGATCACGCTCAGTAGATTAACACAGGGATCGCAGCCAACTAGTGATATAGCCACACGCGGGCGACTCCTCGTATTGCTCGAGAATTATGATCGATCAGCGATCCGTCGTTGCGTTATGTGATTTGCGCACACACGTGCGATCTACGAACAAACCGGGTGACATGACGGCGATTTGCAGAGATCTCTCGCTTGTATGTTGCGCGTTTAATTGTCTGCGCAAATGAAACTCGCGTTCGAACGGGCCCAAGATTTTCTGATAAGCTCAAAGACCGATACGGCATCGAGTGCTGCTCGAACGGTAACGTGACATTTAACTGGCGAGGCGTGAGTGCAAGTGATACGCGAGGAACTACGAACTCGTCACAAGAACCTAGAGCGCAACTTAAATTTGACATTTTGCTGAAATGCGGGAGGAAACAGCATCAAATATTACCAACGCATAAGGTGTTATTGTATAAAAGTAAATTGCCATAAGAGTTCCTATACTATGGTGATTATTAAGAAAAACTGTTATGGCTGCCTGCTAGCTGGTGCACTTCTTTTTTCATTTGTGACCTCACGTGACTTGTGTCATTGACCCTGAGATGAGATCATAGACCTTTCGATGGCACCATAAGCCACGTCTCTTTATGGATGATGTCATCATTGTTACTCTGGTATCCCGCTCCGACAATTTTGACGGCCCGCCAGAAAGCATGGACGTAGACGGCAGCCGCTAGGCGGCGCCCGGTAACGTGCGAGCGCTGCTCTCGCCGCCACAGCGGGAGTCCTGTAGAGGAGGCAGCACAGGGGCTCAGAAGTCAGTTCTGTTCCGACTGCGCTCTTGCATCATATCCACCCCAAGAACTCGCTCCACCCTCCCCCTAATGCAGAGGACATCATCCGTTTCATCACCATTGTGCTCCAAAACATCCACCCCTTCCAGCGGTCCCACACCCTTTCCCAAATCGCCCTCGCTGCCTGTTCCATCTTCCATCTTACCACCCATGCCACCTACTCCTACAACCAGGCCCACTTCACCTTCACCCCCTTCACCACCCTCATCTAACTCTCCACTCCCACGGCGCGACAACACTACAGTATCCTGTACAACAATATATGCTCCCTGCCCACCCACAAATTCCTCTTCCGCCACACCACGCGTGGATGCCTTCATACTAAATGAAATCTTCCTTCAGTCCCGGATCTCCATCTCCACAGCTCCTTACACCTTTCACCACACCAATAACCCATACCCTCTGGCGCGTGGCGGAATTGCTATAGGCCACCTCAAGCACCTCCCTATTCGGCCCCAACTTCCTCTTAACAATCCTGCCGAGCATCTCACCCTCAGCCACTTCTTCCTCACCCTTACCGTCACCTGTGCCACCATTTATGTCTGCCCTCGCACCCCCATCCCATACGATTTCCGGGCCCACATTGACCGCACCTTCTCCACCTACGTGATTGCCATCAACCTCA
Organism: Schistocerca serialis cubense; assembly: GCF_023864345.2. NCBI lineage: Eukaryota > Metazoa > Arthropoda > Insecta > Orthoptera > Acrididae > Schistocerca > Schistocerca serialis. The sequence continues at coordinate 234,219,764 of NC_064642.1, forward strand.
ATATCCACAGCCATGCTCCTGCCGACCTCTAGTGGTTTATCACTACCTTCCAGGGATACCTGGTTCCCCTCCCCCAGCACACCCGACCCAAATTCAGCACCACTCCCAATGTGATCCTTGCCTCTCCCAACCTCTTTCGGCGCATCACTGCAGATGTCCTTGACCTCATTGGTAATGACCATGCTCCCATTCGTCTCACTATCTCTAATGGTTGCCATCCCTGCCCTGCCCCTCGCCCTGACATCCCTCCTAAACTTGTCCATGATTACTCCCGTTCCAACTGGGATGCCTGCTGGGACTCCATTCACACCCAGGTCGAAGGCCACGGCCTTAGCCTCCAATCTCCTGATGACATCTCCTGCACTGCTACCTTCCTGCACCAGACCTTTGACGCCATCGCCACTCATATCCCCACCAAAGCCAACCACCCTCACTGCCTAGCCCTGCTCCCACAGGCCGTCCTCCTTCATGAATCCCACCGCCTCTACCGCTCTTTTCTCTGCACTCGTGACCAGGACACACTCACCCAACACCTGCAATTACAACACATCCGCAACCTGCTTACTGCGAAGAAACGCCATGCATGGCGACAGACTTGTACACAACCCAACACCACACTCCCAATAAACTCTTTCAAGTATTGGTCTGCTTTCCACTGCCTTACTGGGAACTGCTCCACCCCCCAGTACCCTCTCCTCCTTGATGACCGTCCATTTCCTGACAACCTCAGTAAGGTCAACGACTTTGCCTCTCACCTATCTGATTTTTTTCCATCCCAGATGATCCCCAATTTGATTATTCCCTCTTCCCTGACGTCATCGACCATACAAATACCTCTGTTCCTCCCTTGCTCCTAGCTTCCAGTACTTGGGCCACACACCACCATCTGAACTTAACACTTCCATCACTACAAAGGACATCAGCCTCACACTCCGCCCTAAACGCAACACTTCTCTTGCCCACAGCTGTGTTACCTACCGCCACCTCAAACATTGCCCTCCCTTCTTCCTTGCAATCCTTGCTACCCTCTACAACACCATCCTTGCCACCAGCTTCTACCCCAACCTGTTGAAAAGCTCCCATATTCTGATGTTCTCCAAACCCAACAAGCCTCCATCTGATGCCTCTTCCTATCGTCCTATATGTCTCACCTTGGTGTTCAGCAAACTCTTGGAATCCATCATTACCCGGCACATCCATCACCACCTCCACCGAAACCACCTCCTCCCCAATACCCAGTGTGGCCTCTGACCTTCCTTTTCTGCTGATGACCAACTCCTACGCCTCACTCATCTCCTCTCCCTCCAGCTTAACTCCCATCGCTCCACCATTTTTGTCTCCCTCGACCTCGAAAAGGTGTATGACCTTCTCTGGCATCCTGGTCTCCTGTTTAAACTCCAGACCTACACCCTTCCTGTCAACTATGTCTGTCTGATTGCCTCCTTCCTCTCCTGCCGCGCATCCTTTGTTACCACCCATAACGCCAATTTCCACACCTTCTACACCTCTGCAGGTGTTCCTCAGTGCTCTGTCCTCTCCCCTCCCCTCTACCTCCTATACGCGGCAGATATGCCCCAACCCCCTCCCCCCCCCCCCCCCCTCCCTCCAGTACACCTCCTGCAGTATGCCGATGACACCGCATTCCTTGCCCTTGCTCCGACGCTGTGGTGTGTCATTTTCGTGCCGACTTTTAGTGCAGTGTTTTCAGTGATTGTTAAGTGTGGTGTGTCTTTTTTCTGAAGTGTTGCGAACGGAGATCATACTGCCGCTGGGTGTGGTTTTTATATCTCTTGCGAACAGAAACGAGACTGTCGCCGTGTTTTTAATTGTCTGTCTGCTATTTTACCTGTCTGCTTTCTGTGTATATTACCAGCATCGCCCACCCTTTGTTTTTGTTTTACCTTTCCACAATTTTCCGCCTTTTTACAATTTAAGTCGAAATTTAATAAAGGAAAAAAATGGCATCATACGTCGTGCTCATCGTTCTTCGGTTTCTAATCTTACTACGTCTAGGCTCTCGATTTGGTTCACCCTTCAGACTTGCCGTTTTGTCGTCTCCGTCCATAGCTGTTGTCGTCTTCGTAGTTGTCCATAGCTGTTGTTTTTCTGTGGTTTTGGCGACTCACCATCGACGCCCTCGGCCGGTCGTCTGGATCGAGTCAAATTCCGGTTACAAGGGTTGCATCACAAGCTACGCCCCTTTGTCGACGACATCCTTAAGGGGATGGGAAATTTAAAATAGAAAGAAATTTGAAAATTATTGCGAAATTTAAAAGCTTAAGATGGTGATGAGGCAGTAAATTAAAAAAAATTACACACACACACATACACACAGACCCACCCACACACAGACCCACCCACACACACACACACACAAACATGTTTTTTGTCAAATATTGTATTATTCCGGCAGTAAATTTCATCCCATTGCTTAATTTTCTCTCTCTTTTCGTACATAACGTTTATGTCAAATTCTTTACTCTCTTACCAGAAATTTATCTCACATCTGACTCATCAGTAAATTTCATACTCCACAAGGCTTGTGCCAAAATACTGTACTACCTCATCATCAGTTAACACAGAGGAAATGAGGAAGGAAAGAAAGTCAAACAGAAAACCCTCTTAACATAAAATATATTACGTGCCAAAGAGAGTTAGATGCGCCCGTGGATGACTGTGCAGATTTACATACAAGGAATGTTCAGAGTTTAAACAGTACGACGTTTTTCATACAATTAATGTTTCTTTTACATTTTTTTTAACGCTGCAAAAAGAGGCTAGTATCCTTTGTTTTACTGGAACAGATTCGCGTTTTACGCTATCATACACAGTGGAAACGTATGGATTTAATACACATACTTAGCCCGTTTTAGAATATCGTCTATTGTATACGGTAGATTGTTACAATCTGAGTAAATATTTGAAATATTTGACGAGCTAACCAAGCCTAGAGACCTGTATATTCCTCAATAAAATCGAAATGACACTGAATTATATTTTGTGAGCAAAATGTATACAATATGAATAATGTATCCTTAGTGTATTAATGAACCAGTTTGTTATGTTGAAACCAAATCACTTCAGCATATTAAATACATTTACACTCTAGGTCACGTGACGTCACAAGCCTAAATACACTGCAGCAGGTAGTTCGGTTAGGTAGCCATACCAACTCTCAAATACAATTTTTTTTAATGTAATTGACTGTGAATTCAGAAGTAGAAGAAATAAAACTGTTGGTTATTAGAAACTATAATGAATTATTAGATGAGTCGCAAATGAGCATTTAGACGTCTATCGTATATTAGAGTAATTTGTAAAAATCTACGTGCCAGCTTTTAATCAGGTTAGAAACAAGGTGGTAACATTCAGATGATGCAAAGTACAAATTAGCCGCCTAATAAACGAAATAAATCGGAATATAATACTGAGTGTAACTGGGATCGCGGCAATAAATTACAGCGGCAAGACCCGTCGCGGAAATAGTACCAAAATACGTCGCTAGATCGCGGGACGAGCGACAGCTCGAGAGTTACGCCCTCCGCCCACGGAGCGACTCAAAACGTGTTGCCGACGCGAGTTATTAACTGGTCGATTGAATAAGGCATCGTAATCGGCGTGAATGCGTAGTGACTCACCAGTAAATCGCCTGCAACGCGTTGCCAAGCAGTTGCCAGCTACTCATCTTCCGCGTTGTCAAGCAATCTGAGCCGTGTCATCGAACACAGCTATGTTAGGATTAATTTGAAAATTAACATGCAGCTTGTGAATACTAGTTTCGTGGAAAATTATTCCACATTATTCAACTGCCAGCTTCCTGGCTATCGCAGGAGGGATTTGACGGAGAAATTGGTGTGTGAAGTGGATAAAATTTCATGTGTCATGTGGGTAGATCTATTATTTAAAATAAAATTTCCTGTACGTCATTGGGAACAAATGTGCAAAAAATGTAAATCATGCCCGGAGTATTTTCTTTTGTTCTGCCTGTATCGTTCCGTAAAATTACATTGTCAAGTGGAAACGAACGGTGAAAACGGCGGGAAATGAGAAAAAGCCACAATCTCCGATACATGAAAAGAAAGTAATGTTTACATACAAGTGATTGAAAGAGCACAAACCACCATCACCACATTTCTATTTATAAATCTCAAGACATTTGGGTTTCCAGAATTAAAGTAACGCTGTGTTATGGTGGTAGATGTCAACTGTGCCAAATCACTGTAGCACGCTTCAGCCGTTCTTCAGAACGGCATTAAGTTTCTAATATGTCTGTTGCAGATCCGTAGCTGCTTTTTTTGGATGTTCAGAGGTATCCAGAATTTTCTTCGTTTTCTCATTCGGATGTAATAAAAATAGAGAACCATTTCTTCCATAAACTTAAATCTGTAGCTGACATCTTGAGTGTAACTAAAAGATGCTCGGATGCGAAAACAAGGTTCCCACCCTCTCATCCCCGTTCGCACACGGCAACTGAAATTTATCATTTCACAGTTGCGTCGTGTGCGGAACTGCGTTTCCAGGTAGTCGGCAACCAGCCGCCGATTTGCTTCCCTTTTCAATCGCTCCGTGTGTGAAAAGTCCTACACTGAACCGTGATTGCAATCTTTTATTTATTTTTAAGTTAAAGTCTCTACATTTGATCTGCAACTTGAAAGCAATTGTAGTCAATGTTTCACAGTTATTATTGTTGTTATTATTGTTGTTATTATTATTAATATCTGTAGCATGCTAATATAACTACAACGCTAAAGATACGTCGTGGCGATAGTACTAACAAACCGAATTTGGCATTTCCACAGCTGTGACGTCAAGAGCTCAAACCGTTCGAGTCATGCTCAAACAAAGCACTACTTTTAAGGGAGTATATCAGGATAGAAATTTTTTTGAGCATAGTTTTTTTATTGGCTGAGAACGTAAACTGGAGAGTGTTTTTAAAATTCATTCATATAAAGTGCGTCATAAATGTTAAAATATGTTACAACCGCTATTTACTGAATGGGTCCTGGCGCATCCGAGCGCTCGACTGCAACCGATGTAACACCATAACAGTTACCGACGTAATAGCGGTCCTGTTAGTTTCGGACAGTATCACAGAGGGCATTAGTATCAACTAAAATACTATTCTCAACAAGATTTCTCTCCGTAACACGATTCGTTTACAGATTCGATTCGTTTATGGTAAACACGTGCTTGTCTCGCGTCTGCTGAACCTGTCATTTCGCTTGTTTCTTGAAAATGACAAACAAACATATTTATACGAATAGAAAAGGTTCTAAAATAATCCTAATCTTGCAAAAAACTCACGATTAGAAAGAGAAGCCAATTAATCGAAACAATTTCATTAAAATGAAGGTGTTTATCGACATCGGCGAAAGAAAGGTCAACTGTACGGTGCTGGGACTACCGATTATAAGTTTGTTCAATTTTATCGTTAAAAAGCACAAGTAGAAACTTTAAACGCTTGTTTTTTTTTTCAAAAGCCGGCCGCTGGTGGCCGAGCGGTTCTAGGCGCTTCAGTCTGGGACCGCGCGACCGCTACGGTCGCAGATTCGAATCCTGCCTCGGGCATGGATGTGTGTGATGTCCTTAGGTTAGTTAGGCTTAAGTAGTTCTAGGTTCTAAGTTCGAGAGGCCTGATGACCTCAGATGTTAAGTCCCATAGCGCTCAGAGCCATTTGAACTTTTTTTTTTCTTCCAAAACAACATTTTTCAAGTTGGCGGGATCTGTTGTTGTTGTGGTCTTCAGTCCCGAGACTGGTTTGATGCAGCTCTCCATGCTAGCCTATCCTGTGCAAGTTTCTTTATCTCCCAGTACCTACTGCAACCTACATCCTTCTGAATCTGCTTAGTGTATTCATCTCTTGGTCTCCCTCTGCGATTTTTACCCTCCACGCTGTCCTCCAGTGCTAAATTTGTGATCCCTTGATGCCTCAGAACATGTCCTACCAACCGGTCCCTTCTTCTCGTCAAGTTGTGCCACAAACTCCTCTTCTCCCCAATTCTATTCAATATCTCCTCGTTAGATATGTGATCTACCCATCTAATCTTCAGCATTCTTCTGAAGCACCACATTTCGAAAGCTTCTATTCTCTTCCTGTCCTGGCGGGATCTATAACTCATTAAATATACATGCAGTTACATTATACCGTTTTGTAACTTATGAGTAGGCATTTTTTCTACTGTAGTACATAGACTTTATGCGATATATTTTAATTTTTATTTTTGGTGCACGTTCTTTGTAAAACTTATTTCAGAATGCCAATATGTTATTAAAAGCCATTTTTCTAATATCCCTGCGTAATGCGTTAGATAGTATCAGCTTCAAAGCAGTTTTTGAAATTTTGTTCTGAGCTTAAAATTGTGACGTTCAGAGCTCCCACCAACCGCCCTCGCACTCCGACGTCGATGTCGTTTAGTGTTCTCTGGGTGCAAGTTTTTTATTTAAAAGTACATAACGCACTCTTAATCGTATTAAGTCCGTTCCCTTGGTCTACCGCCTTAGTGTGATAGCTATAGAGTCCGTTGCCTTTAGTTTTGTTGAGGTTTGGTTTCTTGCACCTTAGTGTGTTGGATAACACTAGCCAATTGTTACCTGGCGCTGGCCCCAATAAGCTTGAAATTGTTACTAATAAGCGCATATAAGTCTAACAAAACGCATTATCTTGTATTAAAAGTTCTGTTAAACTCGACATGTTTTCTATTCACTGTGTAATTAAATGTTAACATGTAAAATTATTGTTACCGTGTATTAAAAGTAGTCAGTTACGATAGTATTAAATGCATGCATCTTTATTTTCAGGTAAGATGATGATACAACAACTCAATACGGCTGCGCGCTGTTCTTCTGTGGTTACTACAGACTATAAGGGTCCATACATACCATCCTGGCAGCATATTTAAGCGACAGTAGGTAGGTGCACGGAGGTTGCATCGCAAATATTGAAATTTTAAAATTCTATACATCTATGTATGACTGCAAGAGAATGTTGGATACCACACTGATGACATAATATAAGTAATATAAATATTACGATTTGTTACAAAAAAATGAAAAAAAGGTATTAACCCTTTGTTTTTATGTGATTTTTGATGTGACCCAGATTTTTGCAGAATTAAATAGAAAATCTACATATAAATGTTGTCCCTGTATTGATGGTTTTATTTGTAGGTATGAGATGTTTTGTTCTGCAATTCTTGTGGTGTACAGCACACGGCCTCCGAATTTGACGCCCGCATCTCGTGGTCGTGCGGTAGCGTTCTCGCTTCCCACGCCCGGGTTCCCGGGTTCGATTCCCGGCGGGGTCAGGGATTTTCTCTGCCTCGTGATGGCTGGGTGTTGTGTGCTGTCCTTAGGTTAGTTAGGTTTAAGTAGTTCTAAGTTCTAGGGGACTTATGACCACAGCAGTTGAGTCCCATAGTGCTCAGAGCCATTTGAACCATTTTTTTGAACCGAATTTGACATTCTTTGGATGTTAAATAAATAAAACTATGCGCATAGGTCTCGCTCTCTGAGGATTCCGTACAAACTTCATACATCCCACGAATAGAGAATATTAATGCCTTTTATCGAAAACATCGGGCCCGGGAATTCCGAGACTTTCGAGAAAATTTTAATTTTAATGTTTTGAGTAATTACGCGTTTGTTAGTGTAATTCATAGGAAACGGGTCTTGACCGGCGGACAGACAGTCGAATAACAAATGCCCAAAAGAAATAATTGCTTCGTGTGATATGATTATATATTAACAATTTTCAGATTCTTTTCCTTAGTTGTCCTGTGAGACCTTGCTTCTTGCCAGATTTCATGCTTCTAGGTCAATGGGGAGTACCGTAACGTTTTGTTGATAGTGTTTGCGAATATAAAAATATATAAATTACATCTTTTGATTTCATTGATTTAGCAGCTTAAATTTTTTACGGCGCCGACGACTGCAGATCCCAGCATGTGGCATAAATTTGACCTCATACTTCTACCCGTTACTGAGAAAAAGTGGTCTTAACACACAGACAAGACCGACAGACAGATAACAAACGACAATTGGAATTTATTTTTAAAATGTTAAAAAGAATAGTTTTATACTATCATTGACGGAATTTCCAAACTTCGAAGGACCATAAAGGGGAAGCAGGGAGAAAATGGTAAAATTTTGGTAAGGTGACTTAACTCGACAGGGAGACCAAATAAGCCCAGTTTCATCCAAATCTGAGGCGGTGGATGAAATAAGCCCCTAATGGTGTTGGACAGCGTATATTAAGTCTGTAGCGCTGCTCCCTAGTGGTCGGTGGTCATCGGGCTTGTCCATCACGGTTGCGAACTGTTGTTTCATAACCGTCAGCGCAGCCGAACGCTACGCACTGCTGCCCCGCGTAACGACTTCCGGAAGCTCTCTTCCACAGACTATGTGCAGCTTCTCACAGCAGGTAGCAGCCTGTCATACATGTAAATGATACTGCTTATCTCACATACCGGATTGTACACTTTGATTCCGCTGCCCCTACCGCTTTAGTTTTATGTACCCCGCAATGTTGTATCTGCCGTTCAAAAACCACACGCGAGATTTTCATATTCTCTCGATGGCTAATCGCAAAATATTACTCCTACAGAAAAAATGAAGAAGCCATTTTTTGTAGGAAATTTAACGTAATTAAATTTTTTGCTGGGATACGTTTTCGCCAACGGCTGTAGTTTTCGAGTACAAAAGTTACCTTCAGAAGCGCCCCCTACTCCCACACTCAGCCCCCTCAGTGAGGATTTGTAGCATGCTGTTTCTGGCACCCCCTCCTACCACTGAACAAATGCTTGCGACTGCACGAATTATTTCCAATATCGACCTATTTGGTCTTTGTTGACTGGCCTAATTACGAGACTGACTTTTGTGTAAAATTTACCTAACAATTTTGTGAGTTTTAACAGCATAAAATAAACAATTACACTGTTATATTCGTCAGGCCTTCTGACTGCGAAACTACTGTGCTTGTGAGGGTTAAGTTTGAATCAATGTAATTAGGTTTACCCTAACGTTTACAAAAGTCGTTTTTCTTTCATTACCCTCACGGGCACGTTTAAACTGACAATGTTAACGAAAAAACGACTATGCTGGTGGCGTAACAGCGGATCAATAAAGACAAAGAAAGGTCGAATATCGGGAATACGCCGTGCGGGATTAGCCGAGCGGTCTAAGGCGCTGCAGTCATGGTCTGCGCTGCTGGTCCCGGCGGAGGTTCGAGTCCTCCCTCGGGCTTGGGTGTGTGTGTTGGTCCTTAGGATAATTTAGGTTAAGTAGTGTGTAAGCTTAGGGACTGATGACCTTAGCAGTTAAGTCCCACAAGATTTCACACACACATCGGGAATACTTTGTATAGTAAGAAATTTTTGTATCGTGGTAGCAGGAAATGCCATGAACAACATATAAGAAACCTTGTGTGGTGAGGGATGGGTGTGGGGGTTGAGGTGCCTTTGGAAATCACTCTTGTATATTTTCCTGAACGACTCGAAAACCATGGCCTCCAGCGAAAACGTATCTCATACAAAATTTAAGTACATTAAATTCCCTACAAAGAGATGCCGTCCATTTTTTCCTGTAGGACTAATAATTTGTTGGCGAGCAAGATAATATGAAAATCTCCATGCGTGATTATCGAAGGCCAGATACGACATTGCAGGTTAAATCAAATGACAGCGGTTGGGGCAGGTGAATTAACCTGTATAATGAAGTGACTGTCATCTTGTCGGATATCACTGTCCTAAGCTCAGCATTTCGTAACGAGATCACCGGACTGCAGATACTGGATATCCCTTTTCTTGAGAACTAGCTGACTGTTGCAATATGTTTGAAAAAAAAATCTTTTATGTTAGCTTTTCATACATTGAAGTTTGCTCCTTTTGTTTCTTCCACGCTTCCCTTACCATATTTTTTTCTGTATCACAGCAGTTCAAATTCTTCAGTGTATGGAGCGAACTTGACTACCGCTTGGACGTATTTCGCGTGTCCAAAGGGGTGCTCATACAACATTTGTACAGTGCAAAATGCAAACTTGATGAGTTTATGGTTCTATTCACACATCAGTCATATTTTGTACACGTACTGCTTTGTAAAATATGGAGCTTTGAAAATGAATGAATCGTTAGCAGTAGCTCCGCATTTTACAGACACTTGCAGCGGCTGCTTATGCTTGTCAGTGTGTAACTTGACTCGATCCGTATCCCTGAAGGCTGTCTTGGGTGATGGGATTTTCGCAACGTGATATGTGAGTTTGACCGAATGAGTGACCACTCTGACCCATAGCGTCAACTGCGTCGTTTAGATACGCTGAACAAACAGATTGTGCTGATGTCTGGATAATCCTTTTGAGAGAGGAGGTGCGTAAGACAGGAAACGTGCAGTTTCGTACGCCAACAGCTCGCACGTGCCTTGGTGAGAGAAAAACAAGAGGTTGCGCAAGCGTGCACAGTCGGAGGCTGCGAGGTGACGAAATGCGGCGAGCGATGCGGGAGGCACCCACTAGTGCTCTGCTGGACGAAACGACTGTAGAGTCCGCAACATTAGTGCAGATTCACTTTCTGCAATATTTATAAATCTAACAATCTGACAAATCTGCCTTTGCCCCGGTATTCATTCTGCTATTTTTCTACGTATTCGAAACGAAAACAAAAACTGAGCTGTGTTTGTAGTAAAGTATCGGAAAAAATCGAAAATCTAACAATAACAAAGGACAAAGAGACAGAATAGAAAAGGGGCCATAGGAGAGTCCAAGTCCTTCTGAAGGTGCTAATGAGGATCGTCAAATACCTACCCTTCCTCACAACATTAAAACAATTAGAAACCGCCAAAGGTTTGGGCACAATACATGACAAAAAAAAAGTGCATTCACTGGCGTTTCGATTGTCTTAGTCCTCGTAAAGACGTAAACAATTGGGGCCTTTCGTAAGGAATGTGATATATTGTGTGCCAGAAGTAATGCCACTTGCGAGAACTGGCGGCTACGTTACCGTGTCGCCAGGATTCGCCCACAAAATTTACTTTCGGGACAACCTGTAAATTAATCTGCGTTACAAATATTGTCATGGTGTCCTGCGGAGAGTAGAAGTGTAAAGAGGCAAGCGTTCTGACGTATTCGGTGAAAGTGAGAGTTTTTCAGTCGTTCCCAGAAAGACCACCAACCGAAATGCACGGAAGGAAAACTGATTGGAGCGAAATCTGTGCTCTTCCTCGACAATTTCATGGCACATGTTGCTCAAGGTAACACATTTTAAAGCTCTGTAGCGAAAGTGGCTTATTTTAGTTCATTTCTAACTTTTGTCCCTTACTGGCTCCTCAACTGGGCAAGTCAACATTTCCCGACTTGCACCATCTACTGCGAACTCATTAGAGCCAAAAGATTGCTTCTTGTATTCGATTACTCCTGTGGAAGACTCTTGGTGTAGCCTTCTTGAGGAAAATTTCTCCGTCCTCAAATGAATTCCCAGAAACCTCTGAAACGCACATCAACATGAGATATGCGAGCATGAACATGTGATATTGCGGATGTTTGTTCAGAACGTGACATTTTAAGGAATACAATACAATACTAGAAGGAATGAATCAGATCTACATAGGAAGAACAATGTTGCTGCACGATATGTAGACATTTATGAACATTGCATTTAACGCTGTTACAAAGGCATTAACAACGTAGAATTAGGGAAGAATACGTCAAATATGAAATATGCTACCTGTTTATAGTACATGGGACTGCATCTGGCGTGATTAGGCAACCATTTCACATTTTTAGTTTTGTACTAGATTTTTTGTTCACATCCACAAAAAACACTACAGACCTTACGCGTTACTAGAGACATCTGTCACACATAAGCTGCACCATCTCCAACGGAAAGATTAGATGAGATAAATAACAAATTATTTGGAAACCAATAACAATATGAGCTAACTTGTGGAGTAAACGTTAATTTTCCTTTATTCTAGTGTTTTCAGTAAAGCTTATTTAATTATAGTGACAAAGTCTGGTACATCGTTTGAATGTGGCGAAATATATGTGAAAAGGAGCAATATTTCGTTCCACAGGTAAAATTGTTTCAAAAATACCAAAATAATACTAAAATAGTTTCCGAGATAGTCATACGCTGAGGATTACGAATACTCCCTTTAATGATCAGAAGCACGTGGTCTTCTGTTTAAAAGAGTATTTATTTGTGTATAAAGGTTACGGGAGGAAATTTGCTACATGTTAATTAAATTGTCTTTAAATTCTTCTGTCCATGATTCGAATTTCGTAATTCCCTTTCACGTAATCGTAAATACTGATACATTTTTCAAGTGATGAAGTGCGAAGAAATGTTCTTAGATCCTACCCTTGAAAAGGTAAAAATTACCAAACAAACCTATGCAGTAAACATTTCTGCGTAATTTTTCTATAACGCTAAAGAGAAAACAGAAACGAGCAATTTAAGAGAAAAATGCAAAAATGTTTTCTGCACAAGACAGTGAAATGTAAGATGCATTTTATCGGTGTTGTTATCGCCATGACTGCGGAGAAAATTGGCAGAGATTTTCATGTCACAAAATATTAGTATTATCTGACTAACTGCAACATTTTTCTTAGAAATCAACATGTTTAATCTGTTCTGGTTCTTATGTTAATGGTGTTTCATTATCTGTACTGGATTCGACAAAAATGGTAAAGCGTAAACCATATTTTGTGTAAAAACTGGACGTTACGGATGAAATGGGATATTTATGTTGTTTTTATTACATTTCAGACATATTTATGGGGAATAGTGTGAAAATGTATGACTTTCTGACAGACTAATGCGTCGTCTTGTAGTCTTGTGTGGGCGATGAACCAGGCAATGCACAGTGTAAAAATAAAGGAGAATCCACTAAAGAAAATGTATGTGAAGACCTTACTCAAAGTATGTCAATAAGAACAGTAAACACACTGTTACGAAGTTTGTTACGCTTTTACTTGGTGAAATGGTAAGACGATTGACATCACATTAATATTGGGACACTTGCAGAAATTAAGTAAGTTGTAGTGCTACAAACTAGTAAGTGGTACTAATGTAGTAGGTCGCCCAGTTGTTAAAATAGTTTATAAATTTTGATGTCGTACAGGAACCAGCCAAAAATGGGTTTTAGGTTACTTTATTAAAAAAAAAAAAGGTTACTGGTTTCGAACTTATACAATCATCATTATACGGCTTTCATGCTTTCGTCAGAAGACAGAATGCAAGCCGTCTGTTGATGAATTGCGTAAACTCAAAACGTTTTGAATAATTAACCTAAAACCAATTTTTGACTGCTTACTGTACACCATAAATAAATTATTTCCTGTAACAGCCACGATCCCTACCCATGTCTTTACTTGACAAAATTGCAAATCGTTTACATATGAGAAAAATGATGACTGTCAGTTCCGCTTATAGCCCGCATCTCTGTCTTGTTCCACCTGTCACGTCACTTTCGTATTGGTTTCACAGCAGAAATCTGAGCTTGTGGGGCCCTTATGTGTCTATGGTCCATAAAGCACACTTACGGTAGCCTCTGGGGCAGACGCTACTTCTGTAAACAAAGAAACGCATGCTGTCAACTTCAATCTGACAAATATTTGAATGAACGGACAGTAATGTCGCTATGGTATGAATTAATAGTGTTACATAATATGAACGACGACGGGAAATATAATATCGATAGTGGGAGCTAACATCCCAAAGATACTCGGGCTCACATGCGGTTCCTCTTCTTCGAAATATCTAGGCTCAAACTCGTCTAGGGGTTGAACCGCACGTGTCGCATTACGCGCCCTAAATTAGACACTTGTGACCCTTTGGTTAAATTGTCTGACTGATGGCAAGTACGCGAAATACAAAGTTAATGTAACATATAATAACAGTAATAATAATATCGAGAACTAAATTAACGACCCATAAATGATGTATGCTACATAGTTGCGCTTTTATTAGAATAATGTTTACTCAGAAAGCAAACTAATAGGGAAAGTGGTCGTATTTAGAGTTACTGTTACACTGGAGCGCATATCCATTTGACGCAGTTCGATCATATCATCGTGAATTATAAGTTCAATATTCCGCCTCATCAACTATGCGGAAAGTTAGAGTTCACACCAGGCGCGCGATACCACAAAACGCGAAATTTTCTAAGTCGTTTCACTTCCTAAAGACCGATTGTCCGCTTTCGCGTCTCAGTCCGAACTGTCCTCTGGTCGTCCCCGGCCGCGTTTCCCGCGCGCCAAATATCCTCGCTCAACTGACCAGAGCAGTTCCCTTTCTTGAAGCCGTCTACCTGGTTGACTACAGCTTATTCTACTTTATTTTACGTTTTAACGTATTTAAATAATCAAAGCTTGACGACTTTCACGTTCTAAATAAAGTAACAATAATATCAGTTACGTAATAAACGTTAAATTCTTTTACATACAATCAATACAATTTCCTTCTTAGCTTTGAATGTCACGGCCAGTAGCCTTGCACCAGCGTGCCTTCTGATAAATAAATAAAGAACAAAAGTAACTATTATACACTAAACTGTACAACAAATATTCTGTTACCTATCGATTCAATAAGGTGTCATGCTTTCATCGTTCAGTGCGTTCTGTGTGGAGGAAATGATGATCTGATGCTTAACTGAAAATACTGATAATTTAAATTTACTATATCTTTTAAACAAATAAAGTTACAGAGTTGATATTTACAACGTTTGTCATTTTAATGATGCGCTTATATATGCAATGTAGATCGTTAAGACCGACGAAAGCGTTCAGATAGTAGTATTCAGGTCTTTGTTACAAAACTTGTTAATTTCACTTTAACAGTAAATCCTAAACTATTATAGATATGACCAATATTCAAGTTTTATTGGGGTCACCATAAAAATTTATGGAGGATGCCAGATTAAAATTACTGTGGGTTCATTCTCTGCATTTATACAGAATTAAATAGTTTTCATAAATGTTTCCCTTTATGGCCGATTTTAGGTTCGGCATATTTAACACTGCTATGCTTCCCGGGGTTCCCTATGAAGTAGGTTCTCGTCTGTCTCACTCACATACTACAGCACTTAGGCCTCAATAGACAATAGACGTCTGTGAGTTTCCCCATCTCGTGGTGAACCTGCGCCCTTTGTGGCACCCGTTTCTGGACGACAGGGTTCATTTCACAATTCCTGTAGGCGGACTCTTTCGGCCATATATTTAAATGAGAGTGCAATGCTCGTTAACTCACAATAGTAACGCGTAATGTTTCTCTAACAAACGCAAAGGCTGCTCCTTGCGAAGGAGTAAGCAAAAAGCAACGAAGTATCAGTGAATTAAACTTACGATGATAGACTGATGCGACACATTGCCACATTGATATATGGCCCAAAAAGAACCGTTATATTGAGAAGGGCGTGAGTTGGGAAAAAGCACGAAATATTCCCTCAGACCTATCAAGATCTTTTGAAAATCATACATGAAGGAACCACCTAGTATGCGGGTTATATGAGACAGATTTCAAGGAGAATATGATAAGAAGGCAGGTGCCGACAGGTATATTGTCTTACCATCGGTTTAATGAGTCATGGTTGCAGAGTAGTAACGTGAATCATCTATAGAGGAATGGTACGTCTGGAGGAAGATCAGTTGGATTTCATAGAAACAGAAAGGCATGCGAGGTAGTACCGAGTTTCCAAATTGTGGTAGAAAGAAGTAAGACGGAAATACTCAAATTTAAAGCACCTGTATATACACTCTGTGGAATTCTGAAGTTGTTAAGAATAAAATACAAGGGGTTGTAAGGTTGTCTACAACTTATACAGAAACGGACTGCAGTTTTAAAAGTCGAAACACCTGGTTGGACGCTTTAGTTGTAAAGGGAGAGAGACGAAGTTATACATTGGTTTGGCCCCCATGTTATTCCATCTCTACATTGAACAAGCAGTGACAGTAACTAAGCATACACTTGGAAAAAGAACTGAAGTTCAAGAACAATAAACAAAAACTTTACGGTCTGTCGACGACATTGTAACTGTGTCAAAGACAGCGCAGGATTGGAAAAAAGTTATAAGATGAATTACAACAAAATTAAAACAAGGTTAATGGAGCGTAGTCAGACTAAATCAGAGATGCTGAAGGAATTAGTGACACCAGAAATAATAAAGGAGTTTATCTGCAGGACTAGAAATGAAGAGAAGAGAAAATGCGGACTGGCAATACCAAGAAAATCTTTTCTAAAGAAGAAAAACATGTTAACATCCTATACAAATTTAAGAAAGTCTTTTCTGAATCTATTTGATTGGAGTGTAACTCTATACGTAAATGAAACGTGGCCTCCAAACAAAAAAAATGGTTCAAATGGCTCTGAGCACTATGGGACTCAACTGCTGTGGTCATAAGTCCCCTAGAACTTAGAACTACTTAAACCTAACTAACCTAAGGACATCACACACATCCATGCCCGAGGCAGGATTCGAACCTGCGACCGTAGCAGTCGCGCGGTTCCAGACTGAAGCGCCTTTAACCGCTCGGCCACTCCGGCCGGCGGCCTCCAAACAATTTGAATAAGAAGACAGCATACATTCTGTAATATGGCACAACAGCAAAGTGCCAAAATTATTTGGGTCGGTCGGATATGTAATAGAGATGTATTTAATCAAATTGGGTAGAAAATTAATTTGCGGTACAAATTAATCGAAAGAAGAAATTGGCTGATAGGACAATTCCTGTGGAAGGAATTTCATAGTGGAAGGAAGTGTGGAGGGATAAAACCGTAGAGGGAGACCAAGGTTTGTATTCAGTAAGCGGGCTGAAATGGATGTAACTGCAGTAGGACACAGAGATGAAGAGGCTTGCGTTAGACAGACTAGCGTGTAGAATTGCATCAAACCAGTCTTCGGACAATAACAGCAATAAAACAACGGCCACAGAGCTCGGATACGCCGTCCACCTATATGTGACCTAAGGATTTCTACGAATTTCCAACGGTCGACTTGCATTTGTCTTTAGATAAAATGAATAGTTAACGAGATTAGGCATAGATTTTAATTTATTTTCAGCTAGTCTATTTCACTCGAAAATTCCTAATTCCCCGTGTCTAAGTAGATCTTTTTTCTTTTCATTTGTTGCCCCAAAGTGAGAAGTGCGTTTTAACTTACGCGGTCTTCCTCTTCTACTTACACTACTTCTCCTTTCACCCAGCGTAATGCAGCAGCCCGACACGGCATTGACTCAACAAATCGTTAGGAGTCCCTGTAGAAATATTGAGCGAAAGTGCCACTATAGCCGTCCACAATTGAGAAAGTGTTGTAGGTGCAGGAGTTAGCGCAGGATTATGTCCCATAAATGTTTCGATGGGATTCATGCCGGGCGATCTGAGTGGCCACATCATTCGCTCGAATGTTCTTCAAACCAATCGGAAACTATTGTGGCTCCATGACATGGTGCATAATCATCCTTAACAGTTTCATCGTCGTTTGGGAACATGAAGTCCATGAATGGCTGCAAATGGCCTTCAAGTTGCCGAACATTATCATTTCCAGTCAATAATCGGTTCATTTGGATCAGAGTACGCACTAAATTCCATGTCAACAGAGCCCACACCATTATGTAACCACCACCAGCTTGCTCAGTACCTTGGTGACAACTTGGGTCCCTGGCTTCGTGGGATCTCTGCCATACTCGAACCGTACCATCAACTCTTACCAACTGAAATTGGAGCTCATCTGACCAGACCACGGTTTTCCAGTCGTATAGGGTCCAGCCGATATGGTCACAAGCCCAGGAGAGGAGCTGCAAGCGATGTCGTGCCCTCAGCAAAGGCACTCGCGTCGGTCGTCTGCTGCCATAGCCCATGAACGCCAAATTTAGCCGCACTGTCCTAGCGGACGCGTTCGTCGTAGCCGGCCGCGGTGGTCTCGCGGTTCTATGCGCGCAGTCCGGAACCGTGCGACTGCTACGATCGCAGGTTCGAATCCTGCCTCAGGCATGGATGTGTGTGATGTCCTTAGGTTAGTTAGGTTTAAGTAGTTCTAAGTTCTAGGGGACTGATAACCACAGCAGTTGTGTCCCATAGTGCTCAGAGCCATTTGAACCATTTTGAACCACGTTCGTCGTACGTCCCATATTACTTCACGCAGTGACGCTTGTCTGTCAGCACAAACAATTCTACGCAAACGCCGCTGCTTTCGGTCATTAAGTGAAGGGCGTCGGCCACTACGGTCTCCGTGGTGAGAGGTAATACCTTAAATTTGGCAATCTTGGCACACTGTTGACACTGTGATATCGGAATGTTGAAATTCCTAACGATTTCCGAATTGGAATACCCCATGCGTCTAGCTCCAACTACCATTCCGCGTTCAAAGTCCGTGCGGCCATAATGACGTCGGAAACCTTTTCACATGAATCTCCTCAGTACAAACGCCAGTTCCGCCATTGCACTACTCTTTTATACCTCGTGTACGCGGTACTACCGCCATCTGTATATGTGCATATCGATATACCATGACTTCTGCCACCTCACTGTAAAGTCTCCACATCCGTCCGCTGTCTTTCTTCTTCTTGTAGCTTCTCAATTACTAATTTTGGTTGTCAGTTTTGTTATTTCTTGAAAGATTTCTTCGTGCATGGCAATTTCCTATGGGTCTTCGTGAGTTTCTGGTAGCCAATTGGTTCTTTGCAGACGGAGCTTACGTAGAATATTGCTCGTGAGCTTGTTATTGATTCTATGTAAGTAACCGTTTCATGAATGTGAGTTTATCCGTAACGTGATGGATTTCATTTTACTTCTTGTTCATCTAAATCAAATTTTTTGGTCATAGGAGCTACCTCAGAAGTTTCCCTCTTGTTTTCAGATATTTTCCTTCTTGTTTTGTGATATTTTTTATTTGATGTCTCTAATCATTTACGATAGTAACATATGTGTAAAGTGCCTCTGTTTTAACAACTATGCAGTACACTGTTAGTTTGCTTTCCGTGGATGAGATTTTTTTTATTTGTTCCAAGTGAGTTTATATTTTCTTTGTAGTGTTTCGATTCTTTCTTTGTTAAATCCCCAATGTAGCCCTGTCTGTACAGAAGTTCGCATACGAGTTCGAATTTGATTACTTAGGACTTTTTCCAAAAGCTCCTGATTAATGACTGATTGTTCAACTCCGAACTGCCTGCTTCCATATAATCTCATGTGAAATCTGGAGTCCTGTTTTCCCACTATTTAGTGAAGTTTCTTCACAGTCTTAATTGCTTCTTGGCTACATATTGATTCTACAGTATCAGACAGTGAATTGTTGAACATTAGCACAACTATGCGGTTGGGCGGCTAAGTGGCGCAATGACATAGTTACTCCGAATTCTGAAAGTTGTGTAGCAACAGTCGACTGCGCTACTGAAATTTTCGGGTAACAATATTTGGGAGGAGAAATTGCCAATTGCTCATGTAGTATGTCAAAGACAAGCGAATATACGGCTAAATCAATCCATTAATTTACTACTGATGTCCGATACTGTTCTCATAACAGTAATTAGCCTCCCGGTGCATGCTTGTTTTGTGCCCCGGGACAGTTTGCAGTAATTACGCAAACAGCGAGGCAGCCATTAAAAGCGGATAACAGCTGCTGGCCTGTTTGATTAGTGGACATCTGTAATACATTAATTAGGTAATTTACTTGCTTGTGTCTAAATATGTTTTCTTTTTCCTTCAGTGTTCGATTACTGTCATGAGTAAATCGTTTATGATTGTTGATTCATTCCTGTAACTGCAAAATAGACGTATTCGCGATTCTCCTCAGCGAAACATACGCACTGTACGAAAAAAATTTAAATCTGCCTCGACAGTGACAGCACACCAACACCGAATACCATGGGGTACTCTGTAACGCCGGTCTTTTTCGATTATTTTTACGTCTGTTACTTACAACATAAAAATTGTTTTGGCTATACTTGCACTCAGTACCTCTAATCCAACTGTGTGTTGGTGAAAACAGAAGTCATGATCTGGGAAATATCTCAAGGGGGCAGAAAGTTTACATTTTCTTTGTAGTTTTTAAAGTCTTTCTTTGTTAATTCCCCGATGCAGCCCTGTTTGTTCACAAGTTCGCATACGAGTTTGAATTTGCTCTTTTAGGAGATTTTCTAAAATCTGGTGATAAATGGTTGATTGTTCAACTTCGAACCGTTGCCGTGTTTGCGTTAAAAGCCTCGGAATGATGCAAGATAATAAAGAACATGATAAACCAATATGAAATTTAGTGCTGAGACGACTTCGGCCTAGCATTATAAAACATCAGTACTTTGAGTTAACTGAGAAACAATATCCAACCATCGCCTTCTTCACAGACATTGTGAATTAAACATTCAACACGTCGTAATGCTACGATATATGAGACTGATAACGTTGCTTCATTTATTGGTTTACAACATTGTCGTCCGGAAAAGCTTTCTATATGTTAAATAAATATGTTTGATCTTGTGTTTTCAAATGATACACACAATAAAAATAACAAATTATCTCTCTTAAGTTAACGTTAAAATTAACGATTAATACATTTTAAGATACTTAAAATATTCTGCACTTTGCACATGATTAAATACCCTACTGGCCATTAAAATTGCTACACCACGAAGATGACCTGCTACAGACGCGAAATTTAATCGACAAGAAGAAGATGCTGTGATATGCAAATGATTAGCTTTTCAGAGCATTCACACAAGGTTGGCGCCAATGGCGACACCTACAACGTGCTGACATGATGAAAGTTTCCAACCGATATCTCGTACACAAACAGCAGTTGACCGGCGTTGCCTGGTGAAACGTTGCTGTGATGCCTCGTGTAAGGAGGAGAAATGCGTACCATCACGTTTCCGACTTTGATAAAGGTCGGATTGTAGCCTATCGCGATTGCGGTTTATCGTATCGCGTCATTGCAGCTCGCCTTGGTCGAGATCCAATGACTTCTAGCAGAATATGGAATCGGTAGGTTCAGGAGGGTAATATGGAACGCCGTGCTGGATCCCAACGGCATCGTATCACTAGCAGTCGAGATGACAGGCATCTTATCCGCATGGCAGTAACGGATCTTGCAGCCACTTCTCGATCCCTGAGTCAACAGATGGGGACGTTTGCAAGACAACAACCATCTGCACGAACAGTTCGATGACGTTTGCAGCAGCACGGACTATCAGCTCGGAGACCATGGCTGCGGTTACCCCTGACGCTGCATCACAGACAGGAGCGCCTGCGATGGTGTACTCAACGACGAACCTGGGTGCACGAATGGCAGAACGTCACTTTTTGCGGATGAATCCAGGTTCTGTTTACAGCATCGTGATGGTCGCATCCGTGTTTGACGCGGTGAACGCACATTGGAAGCGTGTATTCGTCATCGCCATACTGGCGTATCGCCCGGCTTGATGGTACGGGGTGGCATTGGTTACACGTCTCGGTCACCTCTTGTTCGCATTGACGGCACTTTGAACAGTGGACGTTACATTTCAGATGTGTTACGACCCGTGGCTCTACCCTTCATTCGATCCCTACGAAACCCTACATTTCAACAGGATAATGCACGACCGCATGTTGCAGGTCCTGTACGGGCCTTTCTGGATACAGAAAATGTTCGACTGCTGCCCTGGCCAGCACATTCTCCAGATCTCTCACCAATTGAAAACGTCTGGTCAATGGTGGCCGAGCAACTGGCTCGTCACAATACGCCAGTCACTACCCTTTATGAACTGTGGTATAGTGTTGAAGCTGCATGGGCAGCTGTACCTGTACACGCCATCCAAGCTCTGTTTGATTCAATGCCCAGTCGAGTCAAGGCCGTTATTACGGCCAGAGGTGGTTGTTCTGGGTACTGATTTCTCAGGATCTATGCACCCGAATTGCGTGAAAATGTGATCATATTCAGTTCTAGTATAATATATTTGTCCAATGAGTACCCGTTTATCATCTTCATTTCTTCTTGGTGTTGCAATTTTAATGGCCAGTAGTGTATTTAAACGGGCATATCTCAAACAGCCGTTGAAACACTACAAATTTTACGTTGTTCATATTGTAGCTGAAGACTCTTTGAGTTCTCATGTACAGGAAATCACAAGACTCCTGCAAACTATTCAATAAAACTGTAGTCCACAGGGCGTCGTTCAGGAAGTTGGACCCTTTGGTACTGCACTGAGACACCCATGTGAGTGATACATGTGGAACATAGCTACAAGAGTCGTGACTGTTAAGGGACTCTTGACAACCAAACGGGACAGCTGCTTCATAGGGGCTGTCTGTCTTCGTTTTCTTCAGTGGGCACCCAGGCACAACATCTTTCATGTTCTTCACATCTCTAGATTCATAATTGTGGGTGTCTGCTCTGCCTGTTCTGTTCAAGTATTTTTCGAAGCTTCAGGCAGGTTCAAAAATGGCTCTGAGCACTATGGGACTCAACTGCTGTGGTTATCAGTCCCCTAGAACTTAGAACTACTTAAACCTAACTAACCTAAGGACATCACACACATCCATGCCCGAGGCAGGATTCGAACCTGCGACCGTAGCAGTCGCACGGTTCCGGACTGCGCGCCTAGAACCGCGAGACCACCGCGGCCGGCGCTTCAGGCAGGATGGAAGGGCCCTGCCTATACGCTCCAAACGTTTTCAGATGGGGAGAGTTCCGGCAACCTTGCTGGTGGAGGCAGGATATGGCAAGCAGTAGAAAACCTCAACGCGTGTGACCGGGCATTATCTTGCTGAAATGGAAACTCAGGATGGCTTGCCTTCAAGTGCAACAAAACGGGGCATAGAATATTGCCGACGTATCGCTGTGCTGTAAGGGTGCTGCGGATGACGACAAAGGGCACCGGCTGTGAAAAGAAATAGCAACCCACACCATATCTCCTCGTTATCGGGTCATGTGGGGAGCGATATTCAGGTTGGTATCCCACCCCTGGACGGCGCGTCTCCAGACGCGTCTTCGCTGGTAACAGCGTCTCAGTTCGAATTGGGACTCATCAGTGGAGATCAATTCCACTCCAGTCAATGAGATACCAGGCGGAAGACGTTTCTGGAGACGCACGGACAGCTGTGGGATACCAACTTGACTGTCGCCCGTCAAAGCTCCCGATAACCAAGAGTAATGGTCTGGGGTGCGATTTCTTTTCATAGAAAAATTCTTTGGTTCTCACGCGCGGCACACTTACAGCACAGAGATACGTCGACAGTATTCTACGCCCCGTTTTGTTGCCCTTAATGGCAAGCTATCCTGTGTTTCCGTTTCAGCAAGATAGTGTTCACGTGCACGCGGTGAGAATCTGAATTTCTACTGATTGTCTTCGTGCTTGTCAACCCCTATCTTGGGCAGGAAGGTCGCCCGATCTCACCCCAAATGAGAATGTTTGGAGCACTATGGACAGGGGCCTCCAACTAACTCGAATTTTGATGATCTAATCAGCCTATTGGACAGAATGTGGTACGATATCCCTCAGGACATCCAACGACTCTGTCAATTAATTCCAAGTCGTATAACTCCTTGTATAAGGGCCAGAGGTCGACCAACACATTATTGTTTTGCTCAATTTGTGAAGCTCTTTCTCTTTAATGAATCATCCAGTTTTTCTGAAACACCTGTACATGTACATCACATCTTCCAGTTTCTGTCCCGTTCGGATAATTCCTTCGTGCGTCTCTTAGTTGTTTTTGAACTTATAATTCTCATGCATCATTGCTGTTTGTGACCTGGTATTCTGCAGGTGGTTTCGGATGTATTTGTCTATATTGTCTGCCTCTATTAACGATGGTGCTCCCATTCTTCGTTCTATCACGTCCTCTTATTACAGAAAATTAGTCTTTCTCCTCTCTCATTCCTAGCACCAAGCCCATACTCCCCGGAACCCTTTTTTGTACTCCCTCCCCTCCAACCGCATTCAACTCCCCCATGACTATTAAATTTTCATCTCCCTTGACGTGCCGATTTGCCCGTTCAATATCCTCAAAAGCTTTATCGCTTCGTCCTCTGCTTGCGGCGTCAAAATATATACCTGAACTATTGTTGTCGTTGTAGGTTTGCTGTCGATTCTGAAGAGAACAACCCTATTACTGAACTGTTCACAGTAACTCACTCTCTGGCCTACCTTCTTATTACGAATCCTATTCTCGTTACACCACTGTCTGCTGCTGTTGATATTACCATATACAGTACTCAGCTGACCAGAAATCCTTACCACTTCACTTCACTGAACCCCACAATATCTAGATTGAACCTTTTCATTTCCCTTTTCTGATTTTATACCCTCCTTACCACTTTCAAACTTCTGACTTTCCATGCTGCGACTTGTAGAACGTTATCCTTTCGTTAGTTATTCAATCTTTTTCTCATGTTGACCTCCCTCTTGGGAGTCCCCTCCCGGAGATGCGAATCGGGGACTAACCCGGATCTCTTGCCAATGAAGTGATCATCATGACGCTTTTGTTCTTCAATTACCGACTACTTGCCGCAGTAATAACACCGGTTCTCGTCAGATTACCGAAGTTAAGCGCCGTCGGGCTTGGCTAGCACTTGCACGGGTGACCGTCCGGTCTGTCGAGTGTTGTTGGCAAGCGGGGTGCACTCAGCCCTTGTGAGGCAAATTGAGGAGCTACTTGACTGAGAAGTAGCGATTCCAGTCACGAAAAATTACAACGGCTGGGAGAGTGGTGTGCTGACCACATGCCCCTCCATATCCGCATCCAGTGATGCCTATGGGCTGGGGATGACACGGCGATCGGTCGGTACTTTGGACCTTCACGGCCTGTTCGGACGGAATATGGTATAATGAGTCCTGCGGACAGACATTATGTGTCTTTGATGCGGTGTTTTCCATTTCCTCTAGGCGCTACAGTCTGGAACCCCGCGACCGCTACAGTCGCAGGTTCGAATCCTGCCTCGGACATGGATGTGTGTGTTGTCCTTAGGTTAGTTAGGTTTAAGTAGTTCTAAGTTCCAGGGGACTGATTACCTCAGATGTTAAGTCCCATAGTGCTCTGAACCATTTGAGTCACATCAGCGTACATCAGCTACAATTCCCACGTGACGGTATCGTGCAGAGTTTCATGTCTCGCCGATTCGCCTCTTTGGCTATTTGCTAACAGGGCGCTCTGCAGACATTTTCCCAAAGGAGATCACCATACGATCTCTGAAGCCGAAAGTCTGTCTCCTTGAGTGATTTTTTTTCTCAAGCGGAAGAAAAGCAACTCGCGTAAAAAGCTAGCGTGATTCTGACAGAATGGGTCTGAAGGCTCGCGGAGTGGAAGGACGGGCTGTCGGCTGAGGGTCGGGAAGCCCAAGAATTTAATCTCCGGAAAGACGGAGAGGGTGTGTGGCATACATCTCAGGGGCAGCCTGGGATCTCCGCGTCGCGTTTTACGATGAAATGAAAACAGGCGGACACGTGTAATACAGGGAGCGACACAGTCGTTAGCAGGCGTGCCTTTGTAACACTGCTCTTATCTCTTGTTTTAACTACGTTTTCAGTATCGGAAGATTACAGCGAACACGGACCACGTAGTGATTGTTTCTGACCATGTTGCACTAACAGTGTGTTTAATGGTTTAAGTGTAGTCGTTAACATTTGAATGATCGGGAATGACCCAGTGCACTCCCAATATTTTAAGCATTCACATTCCTTATGTAATATTTCTCGCGGAGGGTTAGCATGATGGTACGCGTGGATCTGAAGAAAGCGAGTGTTCTAACACTTAGCATTTTCACACAACACATTTACTAATAGGGATGGGAGATGTTGGCAAATCGTCGATACTGATTACGATTTCAAATATGGCTCTGAGCACTATGGGACTTAGCTACTGTGGTCATCAGTCCCCTAGAACTTAGAACTACTTAAACCTAACTAACCTAAGGACATCACACACATCCATGCCCGAGGCAGGATTCGAACCTGCGACCGTAGCGGTCACGCGGTTCCAGACTGTAGCGCCTATAACCGCACGGCCACTCCGGCCGGCATTACGACTTCAATATTGGCGTGAGAACACCAGTGGCTCATAATAATTGAGTCCAAAATAATCATGATGGCAAAGATCAATACGTTATTGCAATGCCTGTGTTATTCCAGATTGCGATGTGAAGCACAAGCACCGCGACGACTACAGCCGTTATGAAAGGCGTGAAACGTATTCGCAATTGCGAATAAGGACAGCCATCAGCTGTACAATTGAATGGCAACAATGAAAATTTATGCCGAACTGGGACCCGGACACGGACTTCTCGCATATCACGAACGGTCGTCCTACCATTTGGCTGTCCGAGCACGACCAAAAACTTCCTTACGTCGTAAACCATGTGTCCACAACCTGCACTCGTACATCCACTGTGCATATTCTCGTACAGGGGAATGCCTGTCCGAAGGAACAGGCGCTTCGGCGTCTACAGCAATTGCGAATACATTTCATGGCTTAGGATCAAAGTTAACTCATGCATTTGTAGACTGGCGTAAAAAGAAAGACAGAAGTATATCATATGTATAGCATTTTTTAATCAATAGTTATAGTCAGCACTCTTCATTTGCTGACTGTAAAAATAATGCTTTTGAAAGTAATCATCCTTTGAAGCACAGTATGTTGTGCTTTTCGAGAAAATTCTTTTAGAAACTATGTGGCTACATAGATCTTGCTTAAAGGGCATTTTCCGTACCGCGGAATAGCGAACGCCAACTATGCTTTTATAATCGACCTTTGTTAAAGAATTAGAAGACGATATCTTATTTATGGATTCTTCCGTCGCTTCTTGATACATCATCTCCATATTGAGGGTTGAAAAACACTTACACGGTTTTTTGTTCCACTGATTTTTATTTATATGAACTAGTTTTCGGCTTATTAGGCCATCTTCAGATAACTACTGCCCATTGTTTACAATGAGCTTGTGTTGTTATGAACCAAACATTCTGAACTAAGATACAACGCACTTACATACGATCTTTAGTTGTGGTATTGTCTTTGGAATTGTCAAACGGGTCTTTTGACTTTTTGTTCTTTAAAACTGTTCTTTAACCACGTATGACAACAATTAGAATTATTTAGAGTACACATTATTACAAAATTACAATTTTTCGGTATCTGTTGTGGACAGTTGCACTGGACACTAATTGTTTGTTGTACAATAGCGATGTTTTCTTTGGGGGTTACATTTTGTTATTAGAAAATTGCGCATTAATCAATACCAAATATTACATTGTTACAGATGAGTCACAGTTAGGAATGTAAACACGTAAGGGATATTACATATGAGCACATTACCACTCTTAAGCTTTATACAATACAGTAAAGCTGCTACTAATCATAAAGTGCCCCAATAATAAACAAATTCACACCTCAATATAATGTAATACCCCTTATGTGTTTACATTCCTAACTGTAACTCAACTATAACAGTGTAATATTTGGTATTTATTAATGCACAATTTTCTAATAACAAAATGTAACTCCCAAAGAAAACTTCGCTGTTGTACAATCAACAATTAGTGTCCAGTGCAACTGTTCACAACAAATACCAAAAAATTGTAATTTTGTTACAATGTGTATTGTAAATAATTCTAATTGTTGTCATACATGGTACTGACAAACCATAAAATGTGATTTATTACCCTAAAGAACAGTTTTACAGAACAAAATGTCAAAAGACCCGTTTGACAATTCCAAATACAATACCACAATTAAAGATCGTATGTAAGTGCGTTGTATCTTAGTCCAGAATGTTTGGTTCGTAAGAACGCAAGCTCCTTATAATAATGTGCAGTAGTTATCTGAAGATGGCCTAATAAGCCGAAAACTAGTTCATATAAATAAAAATCAGTGGAACAAAAAACCGTGTAAGTGTTTTTCAACCCTCAATATAGAGATGATGTATCAAGAAGCGACGGAAGAATCCATAAATAAGATATCGTCTTTTAATTCTTTAACAAAGGTCGATTATAAAAGCATAGTTGGCGTTCGCTATTCCGCGGTACGGAAAATGCCCTTTAAGCAAGATGGTTCAAATGGCTCTAAGCACTATGGGACTTAACAGCTATGGTCATCAGTCCCCTAGAACTTAGAACTACTTAAACCTAACTAACCTCAGGACAGCACACAACACCCAGTCATCACGAGGCAGAGAAAATCCCTGACCCCGCAGGGAATCGAACCCGGGAACCCGGGCACGGGAAGCGAGAACGCTACCGCACGACCACGAGCTGCGGACTAGCCGAAAACTAGTTCATACAAACAAAAATGATTAGAACAAAAAACCACCTAAGTATTATTCAACCCTCAAAAGACGATATTTCAGAAAACTTTGAGACGGACTAGAAACGGTATTGGTTTCTCGACGAATGACGAAATGTTATTGAGATACCGTGACAAATGTTTCCGGGTGCACTTTCTGCTAGTCAGTATCAACTATGTGTTGCGCCTCTCTCCAAACTGAAACAGAACTGATGTGTCTGTCAGCTTGGTGTGGTAGAACGTGAGTTTTTTTTTCTGAAGGCAGAGGGGCGTTAGGTGGCCCTTGCTGGCTATTCTCTTGCCAGTTTTTGTTGCAGACTGTAAATTATT
This sequence comes from Schistocerca serialis cubense, assembly GCF_023864345.2. Classification (NCBI taxonomy): domain Eukaryota; kingdom Metazoa; phylum Arthropoda; class Insecta; order Orthoptera; family Acrididae; genus Schistocerca; species Schistocerca serialis. The sequence goes on from NC_064642.1 coordinate 234,248,321, forward strand.
TTTCCTTGTACTATTTTATATTGTTCGTTCCGCGATTCAAATACACTTTAACAACAGCGATGATTGCAGTTACGATTTTAACATCGACATTGCGGTGTTTCAAAGACTTCAGCATCGATACTGCGACGTCAGACAGCCCAACACACAAGCGATGGATCGCAGGGAATCGCCGCTTGGGCGATCGATCACTCCGTAGACAGAACGTGTGTTGGCAAATCACAGAGATCGGACGCTGATCGCATGAAAATCCCAGGCGACCTAACGTATAGCACATGCGATTTGCGCATGCAATATGAGCACCTGGCTAGTTTGTAGCGATGTATGGCAATACTGCTGCAACTCGCTTACTTACACTACTGGCCATTAAAATTGCTACGCCAAGAGGAAATGCAGATGATAAATGGGTATTCATTGGACAAATATATTATACTAGAACTGACATGTGCTTACATTTTCACGCTATTTGGGTACATAGATCCTGAGAAATCAGTACCCAGAACAACCACCTCTGGCCGTAATAACGGCCTTGATACGCCTGGGCATTGATGGCGTGTACAGGTACAGCTAGCTGCCCATGCAGCTTCAACATGATACCACAGTTCTTCAAGAGTAGTGACGCGTATTGTGACGAGCCAGTTGCTCGACCACCATTGACCAGACATTTTCAATTGGTGAGAGATCTGGAGAATGTGTTGGCCAGGGCAGCAGTCGAACATTTTCTGTATTCAGAAAGGCCCGTACAGGACCTGCAACATGCGGTCATGCATTATTTTGCTGAAATGTAGGGTTTTGCAGGGATCGAATGAAGGGCAGAGCCACGGGTCGTAACACATCTCAAATGTAGCGTCCACTGCTCAAAGTGCCGTCAATGCGAACAAGAGGTGACCGAGACGTGTAACCAATGGCACCCCATACCATCACGCCGGTTGATGCGGCAGTATGGCGATGACGAATACACGCTCCAAACGTGCGTTCACCGCGATGTCGCCAAACACGGATGCGACCATCAAGCTGCTGTTAACAGAAACGGGACTCATCCGAAAAAATGACGTTTTGCCATTCGTGCACCCAGGTTCGTCGTCGAGTACACCATCGCAGGCGCTCTTGCCTGTGATGCAGCGTCAAGGGTAACGCCAGCCATGGTCTCCGAGCTGATAGTCCATGCTGCTGCAAACGTCGTCGAACTGTTCGAGCAGATGGTTGTTGTCTTGCAAACGTCCCCATATGTTGACTCAGGGATCGAGACGTGGCTGCACGATCCGTTACAGCCATGCGGATAATATGCCTATCATCTCGGCTGCTAGTGATACGAGGCCGTTGGGATCCAGCACGGCGTTCCGTATTACTTACACTCCTGAGCCCACCTATTCCATACTCGGCTTACAGTCGTTGGATCTCGACCAACGCGAGGAGCAATGTCGCGATACGATAAACCGCAATCGCGATAGGCTACAATCCGACCTTTATCAAAGTCGGAAACGTGATGGTACGCATTTCTCCTCTTTACACGAAGCATCACAACAACGTTTCACCAGGCAACGGCGGTCTACTGCTGTTTGTATATGAGAAATCGGTTGGAAACTTTTCTCATGCCAGCACGTTGTAGATATCGCCACCGGCGCCAACCTTGTGTGAATGCTCTGAAAAGCTAATCATTTGCATATCACAGCATCTTCTTCCTGTCGGTTAAATTTCGCGTCTGTAGCACGCCATCTTCGTGGTGTAGCAATTTTAATGGCCAGTAGTGTAGTTATTAAATGTACTTGGGCGATTTTGCTTCATGCGCTATGCCCTCGTTGAGTAAAAACTGTACTTTAGAATTTATCGTTATTTAGGGACCACGAATCACTCTGAGAAGTGATTGTGGGTCAATGTTGCCATTTACGAGGGTGTGCTGAAAAATAATGCCTCCGAAGTTTTATGTGAAAACTCTTAAAGCTTTTTAAATAAAACACAATTATCGTTCTATATCTTTATTCTTCATGTCTACATATTTCCCAACGTAGTTACACCGGCGACGAACAGATTTCTCCCAGCTAGAGACCAGTTTGTTGACACGGTCACTGTAGCGTGTTAGATTTTGTTGGCGCAGCCACATCACCTGTGCTTGCACTGCTTCATTGCTATCGAAGTGAAGTCCTCGAAGGGGTTCATGTCACTGTTATGCTGAAGGAGAAGTTGCTCCATGTGCGGACGAATTGTTTAATTCGAAACTCGACTCACCACGCTATTTCTGATGCACCGACTTCGTTGTATTACTCACCGCCATACCGAGCGAGGTGGTGCAGTGGTTAGCACACTGGACTCGCGTTCGGGAGGACGATGGTTTCACCCCGCGTCCGGCAATCCTGATTTAGGTTTTCCGTGATTTCCCTAAATCTCTTCAGGCAAATGTCGGGTTGGTGCCTTTGAAAGGGCACGGCCGACTTCCTTCCCCATTCTTCCCTAGTCTAATGAGACCGATGACCTCGCAGTTTGGTCTCTTCCCCCCTAATCAACCCTCACCGCCATGTTATACTCTACAATTCGGAGCCCTCTAGCGGCACAGGACTGCATGTACAGGGTGAGTCAGGAGGAAAAGTACGTGGTATCAGGGGTGAAAGTATTAGGGATTCTGAACAAAAAGCTTCATATTGACTTATGCACTATTCCGAATGGTTTCGTGGATAGAACACGTTTAATGTACACTGTTGTTTTCGATCTTACTACAACATCGTCATTCTTTAGAGCTTACCAAAGTAGCGTAGAGGAGGTTGGGATGAACAAATTAATATAGGGCACTTGTGTCATCAAGTCGTGAAACAACCTTAACTAGGCCTACATAAACTACCTACGCTACTTCGCTTGCCCGCGCGTCACGCGAGATTGTCAACCTTCTCACGCTCTCTTCGCGCAATCTGTTACCCCTAGAGAAAAAATGAACAGCACATTTTTGTTGGAAACTTGATGTAGTTTAATTTTGTAGTGCGGCCCGTTTTCGCTATAGGATGCGCTTTTCTAGTTATTCGAAGAAAACACAGAAAAGTGATATTAAATGTGTTGTATCTCAGAAACTATTCGGAATAGCGCATTTGTCCATGTGAAGTCTTTCGTGCAGAATTACTAATACTATCACCTCTTAAAGCGTGTATCTTTCCTCCTGACTCGCCCAGTATGTAGAGATGAAGAATGAAGTTGTAGAGTGTTAATAACGACCGTTTTATTTGTAAAATAAAAAATTCGGAGGCATTACTTTTCGACACGCCTTAGTGTATTAAAAAGTAATTCAAAATATATCCTCCGATTTTGCAGTGATTAGCATTTTGAATGTTGTGTCTAAGTAGAATTGATTGGACGCTCATAGTGATAGTCATTATACACTGGGCCCCATTTGCTGGTTCAGTCATTTCGGAAACAATTACACTCATTATTAAACTTTTTAACTTCTGAACAGCGTGACGTACCGTAATGATATGAGGACATTTTATTCAAATGTTTAGGGTAAATCTATTTCACAGCTGCACTCAAGTCCCTCATATTACGTATAACCTAACTCTCCCTCATACAATTTGTAACAAGACTTATTGTAATCAACCGTGTTGCTATTGACAACATTTATACAGATATATCGAGATTCCAAAACAAAGCAGGTAGGTACTTACAGTTAAACTATAAGACTAATGAATGAAAAAGTAATTGAGGACTAATTAACGATAAAAGAATTGTAACAGCACGCTGGAAAGATGTACAGAAACCAATTGCCGTCAGTAAAAAAGTAACATATTCTGCAAAATATCCTAAATTTCAAACATAACGTTTCAGAACAAATGTTATAGATTACGGTTTCTGTTTTTTCATTTAATTTTTGCAAGTACTCATGGGGACAAGGAGTAGCTACTGCTAAATATAGTAATTCATTTCCCACAGCAGAACTTCGCAACACAGTAACGTTCGTGGTACTGGCTGAAATTGCTTGGCAGATCGTTCTTCAGTGGCAGAGTCGAGGCGAGTGACTGATTGCAGCGATGTCGCACACGAGGATCGCTGGGATCCGTCGCTCGTGTGTGGGCTCCTTAATATTTAACATCGAAAGTTAGCGAATATCGATTATTATCATTCACCCCTCACTGCGTTCCATTCCCACGATTGGTCTGCTACAGCTCTACAGCCACACGCAATCGGAAGTGAATATCGATCTCTTAGCGGCCGAATGTACCTGAATAACCCATGAGGCCCTCGTCTCCTTGAAGTGACTGAACAAATCTGTTGTCACATCCACTGTAGATAGTTGTTCAATTCTGCGTTCTGTTGCTGTGTGACCAATCACAATATGACGAGACGGTACGTCGTATGAACTTTAGTGGCCAACGGAAAATAAATAACGAGGTAAATAATTTTCCCTTGACAATGTTCATACGTTATGAAATTAACTAGATTACAGATATCAGTTTGGAGGAATATTAATTAAGTTCAGGATGTGTGCCGGCCGGAATCCTGCCTCGGGCATGGATGTGTCTGATGTCCTTAGATTAGTTAGGTTTAAATAGTTCTAAGTTCTAGGGGACTTACGACCTCAGATGTTAAGTCCCATAGTGCTCAGAGCCATTTGAACCATTTTTGAACCAGTAATGTGTCTTTACGGAATTACTAAAAAAAAACCTTAGGAGAAAAAGAGATATCTTAGAACCTGACTATTCAACTGCAAACTTGAGACACAAAACGTTGAACTGCAATAATACTCACATAGTACCAGGGACATAAAGTGGTATTACACTGGATGTTAACAGGTTTGAAATCCTAAATTGCGATTGGATTACCTACCGCAAAGCTTACTACAACATCGGTACTGGTGGGATGTTTCTAGCCGTAAGTAGTACGATAGTATCTAGTGAGGTTAGTACACGTGCTGACTGCGAAATAATATTGGTGAAGAAATGTGTTAAAGGAGGACCAAACGTGGCCAAAGGATGCTTAAATCGACCCCCTGCCTCAGCAGTGGTGGAATATTTGATGGAAAAATTGGGGAAGGTCGCACGTAAATTTCCTCATGATCGCATAGTATTAGGAAAAAATTGCAGCTTACCAGCTGTGGACTGCAAGATGGGTAAAGGGACAGGTTGAAACGTCCCCTTTGAACAATTCTACACGAGACTGTGCTTAACCTGACACACAATATTTTGTTAGCGCAACGCAATCTGACTTTCAGAATTCCCTACAAAAGAATGGCCCTGACTAACATTAAGCTATACCTTTCACAAAACACTTACCTCACAAAAATCTTCGCTGCTCAAGCTACTGCAATACAGCGAGCGCCACTACTGCCAGCTAAATAAAAGATTCAAACTATGGAAGGCACTAACTACTGATAGGGATAGTTAGCAAATGAAAGATATTAATAGAGAACAAACAATGTATTTACCTTGATATCATCATATATAAATATAGCAGTTCATGACAAATTTCAAAACTCCGCCATCTCTCTCCCCACATCCACCACTGCTGGCGGCTCACCTCCAACTGCGCAACGCTACGCGCTGTTCACAGCCAGCTGCCTAACACTACAATGGCGAGTATTACAACAATGCAAAGCAGCCACAGACTGCACACAGCACAGCCAGTGATTTTCATACAGAGGTGGCGTTACCATAAAAAAACCTAAACAGCCTACTTACATAGAGAAAACATAAACAGCCTACTTACATAGAGAAAACATAAACAGCCTACTTACAAGGTTAGGGACAGGTTATCATGTGAAACTGTTCAAAATGCGTTATCCGAAAAATTACTTTGAACAGTTAATTAGAGAACCAACTCACAAAGATGACATCTTAATCAATTACTTACAAACAGGTTCGAACTATTTAGCTCAGTTAAGGTATAACAAGAAATCAGTGATCGTAAGGCCGCTATAGCGTATTCGTTTCCCACAGCAGAACTTCACAACACAGTAGTCTTCGTGGTTCTGGCTGAAATTGCTTGGCAGATCCTTCATGTGTGGCAGGGTCGAGGAGAGGATGTAACTAGAAACGTAAAGAAAGGTAGCAAGACGTTTCTGCTTATTAAGTGCGGCAAAAAACATTCTGAGATTACCTGAGCGGTCAACATGAAACATTCATCTGTCAATATATTGGTATAATTGAACGAAGTTGAAGACCGTTGTGCAATTAAACAAGTAGATGCGGAGCAAAATTGTGCGGAATAATTCATCTGCGGGCACAAATACAGAAAAAATACAAATAGCTGTGGTCGACGAGAGAAAAAAATGATGAAATATGATGACCGAAAAGTGTTTGGACCTTCTTCAACTATGTACATGGTGCGTAAAGTACATGAGGCGCAAAGTGCGATCTCCAGCCGTGAGTTATTAGTTCTGTAGGCCATTTACCACAGCTGCACATCAGCGTGCCAAAAGGCAGACGAAGGACAACTTGGTTGAGACCTAGGTTGTTAAGAGTTGTTTCTACCGACCAATTTGATGGTTGTTTTCGAACTATATCCATATTCGTGTTAACAACATAAACTTAAACTTTGGAATACTAATGAAAAACGCTTACTTTCACGTATACCTTCAGGGTATAACAGTAATTGACGAAGACGTGCTGAAAAATAATGCTTCCGAATTTTTTATGTGAAAACTCTTAAAGCCTTTTAAATAAAAAAAGCTTTATTAACATTCTACTTCTCTGTTGTTAATGTCTACATATTTGCAGGCCTCTGCTGCTAGAGGGCTCCGAATTGTAGTGTAACATGGCGGTGTGTATCATAATTACGTCGTTGCGTGACAAACAGCGTGCTGTAACCGAGTTTCGAGTTTGAAAAGCTGTTCTACACATGGAGCACCCTCTCCTTCATCATGAAAGTGTCAGAACACTCACGGGTGCCGCGACATCTGCAACAGTCCTGCGCCTCCGGTTCACTATCATCGATCATCCTCCATACAGTTCCGACTTGGCCCCATCCGATAGTGGTGAAGCGGCGGAAGCAGCGGTGGCGTTGCGCCTCCGCCAACGAAGTCAAACATTCTACATGGACGGTATCAACAAAGTGGTCTGTCGTTGGGAGAAATGTGTTCGTCGCCAGAGCGACCATGTTGAGTAATAAATATGTTGACGTGAAGAAAAAAGATTTTAATAATGTTTGTTTTACTTAAAAAGCTGTAAGAGTTTCCAATAAAGAAAACTGAGTGGATAACTATCAGACGTTTCTATACTTACTGTCAAATTTATTTCTTCGGCCATAACATTTTCTCAGACTCAACTCATCATTAATATGAAAAATGACACTTTCGGAATCTTTCCCCCTCTTGCATAAATTTCTACGGACACCCGCGGGAATGACTAAGACAAAAGTGTGAACAAATTTAGATGACAATTTCGCTAATACGACCTCAATTCTCTCACCGAAATTGTAAAAATTTGCAAAATAATCGTAGAAAATTGAATTCTACACATGTAGTTTTAGCTATTTTGTTTTCAGCATTTACTGATATAAATTTATTATAGTCAGCAGATCTACGGCTAATGTGCGATGCATGGTATGCACACCAAACACCAGTAGATTAAATAAAAAATGTCTTCATTCTCCTTTCTGAGGCCCTTCATCTCCTCCGTCTTTTCTATTTTTACCTATAAGCCATATAAGTGCAGGTATTTGCACTGCTTTGTTTGTACATACAGTGTGTGCATAGACAATTCGTCACGTGTGAATGGATCGCAGACTAAAATAATTGCCTGTTTTACTGTCCTTTCGACCTGTGCGAAGTCTGACGGCACTTGAATTGAAGCAGACAAGACGTGATGACTACATGAAGTGCTTTAGTACTTAAAATATTGCACGACATGTTTCCGGAATGATGTGGCACGACGATGAAAGTGATATGATATAAGAAAATTTCAGACCAGCGTAGCTTCTGCCCGTTGCCAAGTATCTCAATGTTGCTATAAGGTTTCCGTAAGCATTTATCGATTTGTTCATTACTGTCTGTATTACATTACATTACATTTATCGTTTTCCTTGGATCCCTTTAAGAGGAGTCTCTGGGATGTAGAAAGACTCAAAGGTGTTTTTTTTAATTTTTGTTTTTTTACTCAGATAGATGGATATTGTACAATTCTAATGCAGACAGAGTTATGAGCTATAATCCTTGCGAAGATATTCATAGATGGAGTAGAAGGAGTTTGCGAACATAAAGTTCTTTAATAGACTCTGAAACCGATCCTTATCACTTACGAGACCTTTGATATGCTATGGTATGTTATTGAATATGTGAGTACCCATGAATGTGACTCCTTTCTGTACTAATGTTAAGCTTTTATACTTCTTATACAGATTGTTTTTGGTTCTGGTATTATAATCATGTTTTGCACTATTTTGTGTAAAAAGAGACATGTTGGAAATGTGGTGTCACCGCCAGACACCACACCTGCTAGGTGGTAGCCTTTAAATCGGCCGCGGTCCGGTAGTATACTTCGGACCCGCGTGTCGCCACTGTCAGTGATTGCAGACCGAGCGCCGCCACACGGCAGGTCTAGAGAGACGGCCTAGCACTCGCCCCAGTTGTACAGCCGACTTTGCTAGCGATGCTACACTGAAATATACGCTCTCATTTGCCGAGACGATAGTTAGCTTAGCCTTCAGCTACGTCATTTGCTACGACCTAGCAAGGCGCCATTACCAGTTAATATTGAGATTGTAAAACATGTACCGTCAAGAGCGATGTTCTCCAATTATGGATTAAAGTTAAGTTCTTTTCTTGATAGGATAATTACTTTACCTTGTTCCAGACCTCACGCCAGTCTCCGTGAGAGTAAACGCGTGCATTTCGGCCTCCTCTAGCAACACGGTGTTGGCTCTTCTGCCAACACATCAGGAAATAACAAAGGACATCAATGAGTATATGTACTGAGAAGTAGTAGTTAGAATACAAAGTTTCTTAAAGAAGTCTGCATGATGATCTAGGACTGGCACCAGATATAATTCTAATGACTGGTTTCTGAATTTTGAAAATGTTCTCTTTGTGAGAGGAGTTTCCCCAAAAGATGATTTCAGAACTCATTAGTGAATGGAAGTAGGCCGAATAGCCGCGAGGGATTAGCCGCGCAGTCTAAGGCGCTGCTGCCGTGGACTGTGCGGCTGATCCCGGCGGAGGTTCGAGTCCTCCCTCGGGCAGGGGTGTGTGTTTGTCCTTAGGATAATTTAGGTTAAGTAGTGAGTAAGCTTAGGGACTGATGACCTTAGCAGTTAAGTCCTATAAGATTTCACACACATTTGAACATTTTTAGGCCGAAAAAACTAACTTCTTCATTTTTAAATCACTTATTTTTGCTATCATGCGCATTGCAAATGTAGCTGAATTAAGTCTAGAGTGTGAGTTTCCAATTTAGGTTGTGGTCAATTTGTAGCCTAAAAATTTGACACTGTCTACAGCTTTAATTTCATTGTTTGAATACATTATACTTACAGGGGCAGGTATTTAGGTATTTAGGGGAGTGGTCTCTGTAATGACATCTCACTAGTATTACGGCATAATATACTGCAACAACACAAAGAATGTCTTTTCGTCCTAGGAAGTTAAGCCATTCCTCTTTTCGAATAATTCTCTCAGTCAAAGGGAGCGAAGACGTAACTCTCTTTAGAATACACTCTTTGGTGTATCTTCTCCGTACAGATCGTTTTCTTTTTGTAAATTCCGAAACAATAGCCCGCATCTCGTGGTCGTGCGGTAGCGTTCTCGCTTCCCACGCCCGGGTTCCCGGGTTCGATTCCCGGCGGGGTCAGGGATTTTCTCTGCCTCGTGATGGCTGGGTGTTGTGTGCTGTCCTTAGGTTAGTTAGGTTTAAGTAGTTTTAAGTTCTAGGGGACTGATGACCTAAGATGCTAAGTCCCATAGTGCTCAGAGCCATTTGAACCATTTTGAACCGAAACAATAGCACTAGACACAATAATTATCTGATAAGCAAATATAATTAGTTTGGCTATGTCCAGGAAGTACTCTGCACTCTCGAACTACTGGTTCAGGACTGTGCGAATTCTGCATTATGGTTCGAAGGTGTAAATGCGAATTGAATACTGCATACCGGGTGCGCAGACTGTGGTTGCGAACACGGTCTGCTCAGACAAACCTGAGAGCGTAAAGGGCACTTGATTCAGCCAGTTTGTATGTAGGGGAGTGGTCTCAGTAATGAGATCTCACTAGTGAGCATATCCCCCTATAGCGAGACGGAGCCTGGGCCGCCCCTGGTATCGATCCCCTGGGTGAACAGCGGAATCCGCAGCACAGTATGAACGCCCCAGGCGGCCACAGTATGCGCCGCCCGCTACCACCGCCGGCCAGCATACCGCCGCCCGCTGCCGGCTCGCTGCGCACGGGTCTCCTGTGGCGCTCTGAAACGAACACCCCTGCACCTCCACTCTGCTACTCACACAGGGCGCTCCACATGTTAGGCTTCCTTCCCGTTCCATTCACGGTTTAGTCGTGGGGAGAATGGCTACTTGTACGCGCCTGTCAGAGCTGTTAGTTACATGTTCCGAAGATCATACTAGCAATTCTTTTATCGACATTGAAAGGTGGCTACACTGAGCCACGGCGCCAGAGATTGCGCCAAAGAGTGTTATTCAGCCGCCTCCACAGTGCCTGTCGAGGACTCGTAGTAGTCAGTGCTTGTTAAGAACTCGTAGCAGTCAGTGCTTGTTAAGATGTGCTAGCAGAGAGTGCTTGCTGAGATGTGATATTGGAGAGTTCTGGTTGAGATGTGGTAGTAACGAGTCGGTGTGGAGAGATTGTAATGTTTAGAGTGCGTTTCATCAATATAAACGAAGGTAAAAAAATTTTTTTTTTTCTTTTCTCTCTCATTATTTCAGTGTCCTAAATAATGCGTCATTACAGGTTCAGTCAACAAAGCGTCTGGCGTGTGTTCTTGTATTAGAGTGTAATTCTGGTTTTCTTGCGCAATTATAGTATTTCTATTTTTTTTAATTACTTCAGTATAAATGATATTTAAAATTTCTTGTCTTGTTGAAGAAGAACCGTGCCAGATGTGTACGTTGAGTCACACTCCCACACACAGAACAATTACACTTGTGCTTTGGTTTCGTAGGTTTTATAGTTGCTGGGGACTTAATTAATTAATTGTGTTAACAGAAAATTTTCATTTCATTCTTTGTTGTTGTTCTATGCAGTCAGATTGCGTAATAATACTAGTCAGGGCCAACCGTTTACGAGACACAGCGTAATCGGACGTACAGCTACTAAAAATATTTGCATTATATTTAATTAAGCCCCCATGCAACATGATATGGAATGAATCAGTTTACAGGATATGTATACATGATTAGTGTTAACATTTACGAACACATTACTATTTTAGTCATACCGTAAGCTTTCTACGTACACTGAAGCGCCAAAGAAACTGGTATAGCCATGCGTATTCAAATACAGAGAGATGTAAGCAGGCATAATATGGCGCTGAGGTCGGCCACGCCTGTATAAGACAACAAATGACTGGCGCAGTTGTTAGATAGGTTACTGCTGCTACAATGGGAGGTTATCAAGATTGGAGTGAGTTTGGACGTGGTGTTATAGTCGGCGCACGAGCGATGGGACACAGCATCTCCGAGAGAGCGACGAAGTGGGGATTTTCGCTTTCGATCATTTCACGAGTGTACCGTGAATATCAAGAATCCGGTAAAACATCGAATCTCCAACATCGATGCGGCCGGAAAAAGATCTTGCAAGAACGGGACCAATGCAATCCTTCCGCCGGGCCATCAAGTCTCAACGTGCCAATCATTCAGCGAAACATCATCGACATGGGCTTTCGGAGCAGAAGGCCCACTCGTGTACCCTTGATGACTGCACGACACAAAGCGTGTCGTCAACACCGACATTGGACTGTTGATGACTGGAAACATGTTGCCTGGTCGATTAGTCTCGGTTAAAATTGTGTCAAGCGGATGGATCTGTACGGGTATGGAGACAACCTCGTGAATCCATGGATCCTGCATGTCAGTAGCGGACTGTCGAAGCTGGTGGAGGCCCTGTAATGGTGAGGGACGTGTGCAGTAGGAGCGATATGGGACCCCTGATACGTCTAGATACGACTCTGACAGGTGGCACGTACGTAAGCATCCTGTCTGATCACCTGCATCCATTCATGTCCATTGTGCATTCCGACAAACCTTGGAAATTCCAGCAGGACAATGCGACACTCCATACGTCCAGTATTGCTACAGAGTGCTCCAGAACACTCTTCTGAGCTTAAACACTTCCGCTGCCACCAAATCCCCTCCGTTATTGAGCAAATCTGGGATGCCTCGCAACGTGCTGTTCAGAAGACATCTCCACCTCCTCGTGTTTATGGACAGCCATGCAGGACTCATCGTGAAGATTCCCTCCATCACTACTTCAGACATTAGTTCAGTCCATTTCAGGTCGTGTTACGGCATTTCTGCGTGCTCGCTGGGGCCCTACACGATATTAGGCAGGTGTACCAGTTTTGGCTCTTCAGTGTAATTTATCTATGCGTGAAATACTGAATAATGTTTTTTCAAAACCTTACTACTGAGCATATCTGACTGTTGGTTGTCCCTGTGTTGCGCATGTGAAGAGTGTCGTGAAACAACACTTAAATCTTAATGTGATGCTGAATTTGAAATAATGAAAATCAATCTAATTACATCACAAAAGGAACTAATTGTATACTCAGTGAAAACTATTTAACTGAAACTAAATACTGAAGTACGTTATGAAAGTTACGTAATATGAAGTGCAATGTCTGACCCGTAATATCCACAAAATACAGTACTGCTCAATATGGTAGAAAATAACTGTTTAAGATAACCAACACTGTTCACTGTAAATTAATCTGCTTGCTTAACACAACACCTGGAAATTTGCACTATAATGTATTGCAACTTTATAAGGGAAATAAGTTAGCAGAGCATTTAAATTCATATGTAAATGATAACCATTGTGCAAGGGACAGACTTCAGAAAAAAGATGTCTGCTGTTTGCGCTGTTCGAGTCCGCGCCATAGATGTTTCGTGAAAACGTCAGGATAAAATGATAGAAAGTGTTTCATATGAATATGCAGCTTAGTTATCAACCGCTTTAATACAATAGTTACAAAGGGTAGTATAAAGAGTCTACGGACTCGTGAAGTCAGAGAAATGTATCGAGGGACATTTAACGGTGTGCTTAGTAAAATCATCTATGAGATCAGCATGATCGACAGTGGAATTTTTCACAAAATAGAGAACCGCCTCAAACAGATCACAGGCATAGATGACGTGAGCTTCGGTGCGCTCGATATAATACCGTGATGGGACCGAGGGACAAGCTTTGCACCTATTTTTCATTTCCTTTTTAACAGTGCTGTAGCTCTCGCGTTCGCTTGCCGCTGGACTTTTGAGGCTTTTTGGATTCCTTTTGACTCTAGTTTTCTTCTGAATTGCGTCTTCTATAACTCCGAGCAAATTTACGAGTTATATCAGAAAACATCTTTCATTTGTTTGTAGTTTTCTATTCATTACCGATTTTCACTTATATTCCGGCGAATTTCTTATTGTCGCGCTTTGGGTCCTAATAGCGCAACGCAAGCTCCTGGCTGTTACCCGAAGCAACGTCCTGGCTAAGCAGGTTTCGAAGCTACACCAGTTCATAACTTCACACAAAGCTAATTCGTAACAATTAATTAGACTGTTGCGATGCCGTCATAGGCAAAAAACAACACTACTGCACGAATACGTACAGACACGTTGGGGGCTCAGTCATTATTAACACATTAGTGGTCTCGTAGTTATTAGCAAGCCAAATCTGACAGAGTTCACTGACGAATGAAAAAAAACATAGTTCTTAATTTCTAATACTGCGTACAGGCTGATATTAAAGAATTATCTATGGTGGTATCGCGCCGGTTCTCAAATTAGCAAGTCATAACTAAGAGGAGAGATCTGCGTTCGTGCTCAGGCATGAAGACAGTCCAGTGTCCTCCGCCCCGTATACGAATGTAATAAGCCGGGCGTGGTGGCTGAGCGGTTCTAGGCGCTTCAGTCCGGTACCGCGCTGCTGCTACGGTCGCAGGTTCGAATCCTGCCTCGGGCATGGACGTGTGTGATGTCCTTAGGTTAGTTAGGTTTAAGTAGTTCTAAGTCTAGGGGACTGATGACCTCAGATAAGTCCCATAGTGCTTAGAGCCATTTGAACCATTTTGAACGAATACATTTGGAGAGACGACATTGGTAGAAAGTACCTTCTGCCATGTAGCATGTAGTGGTTTGCGGAGCTTACATGTAGATCCGAAAGTCAGTTGTCTCTGCTAGCTTTACGGCAAAATTACTTTTTATTCTCGAGAGGAACGGAAAACTAGCACCAAATTGCACTATAGTGGTAGATAGAGTTACCGGAGTCGCCTGCCGAAGTGGCCGTGCGGTTAAAGGCGCTGCAGTCTGGAACCGCAAGACAGCTACGGTCGCAGGTTCGAATCCTGCCTCGGGCATGGATGTTTGTGATGTCCTTAGGTTAGTTAGGTTTAACTAGTTCTAAGTTCTAGGGGACTAATGACCTCAGCAGTTGAGTCCCATAGTGCTCAGAGCCATTTGAACCATTTTAGTTACGGGAGCGAAACTCGAGCGTCTGATGTTCTACAGACGAACTGGTCTGCGACAGAAGAGGCAATGGCGTCATGGCGCAGCTGGGCCGTGTCGTGCTGCTGCCGCAGGGCTTATCAGCGCAAACGGAACAAGCGTGTCACGAGAAACTGCACCAGCGCAGAGAACCTGCCAGCTTTAAGTACCTTATGCTTTGGGTCCAGAGCAAAGGTGAATGCTGTGGGGAATGTTATTTTTCCTTTAACTCAAATTTGACGGGAAGGTTATGGGGAATTGTTTGCTCCTATAGCATGGGAACGTACGACAAACATTTCGTATTAGAACAACATAAAGGCGCACAAGGATTCTTTCAAATCCTCGTTTAGTCACCTCAAGCCTCATTTCTTAGACGAATCAGCTAAAGCCCGAGTGCTAGAGGACATGTGCTTTGGCGAGGACTGGCGGATTAAGGTCTGGTAGCAGCTTTATTTATGTGAAGGCTTTTGCGGTAGCTATTGATCTTACGTTGGCCGAAGGCATTTCACTGTTTGCGTTTGGTGAAGTGCACGGTTATGGACTGTAGAGTAGAGACATGGGGGAGGAAAAGCTCGGGTGGTTTTTCCATTTGCCGGGAACTGTAGCGACTAGTCAGA
Organism: Schistocerca serialis cubense; assembly: GCF_023864345.2. Lineage (NCBI taxonomy): Eukaryota > Metazoa > Arthropoda > Insecta > Orthoptera > Acrididae > Schistocerca > Schistocerca serialis. The sequence continues at coordinate 234,263,539 of NC_064642.1, forward strand.
GGCTATCCCAGCTCGCTAAAGCAGCCCCGGCGCCCTGAGGAAAGGGGGTGGGGGAGCTGTGACGTCATCGCAGTGGAAGTTGAGATGCAGAGCCCACGCCAGAGAAACGCGTCCCAGAACCCCCAATGCACGGGAAGCCGCGGACCCCATGTGTTAGTGCCCGGCGTAGCTGGCCTGGTTTCGAGATTCCATTGATGTGTTTTCAACGAAGTCGTTTCTCTGTGGCCAATGGTATCTTAGCGCTGCCAACAGTGGTTTCCAAACGTTGGTCATTATAAATTCTGTGAATCTGATGATTAATGCGTTTGAGTGATGTGTTCCGGGCGTATCTCTTAAGACAGTGTCCTATTAGTTCGAGGCGGGTGAGAGAATTTCGTTCTCTGCGTAGTTCATGCTGTGTCTCGTGTCACAACAATGATCAGCAACAGAGACGTCTATGTTCATCGCATTTCTCTGCATCAGTGCAATATATCTGTCCGATGAATGATTGCTAACACTGGGACTGCATCTTGAAAACTCGTTGTCTTCTCAGCTAAGAGGTCGCTGTTTACATAACGCAGCATTCGCATCAGAGAGCGAAGACACATTTAATTCGATGTTCTTCGAAAAGCCTACCGACACTGTATGACGCACGGAGTGACGCTCCGCCAATATAAATCAGGGAAATCATCTTCTAGCTGCTGTATGTTTAATAAGTGCTATTCAAAATGCACGGCGAATCTGCTTCTCGAATAGCAGTGCTGAACAAATACAGACCGGCGATTACCAAGCTATGGTGACAAATCTGAGAAATTTGAATTTGTGGTAAGTTCTTATGGGACCAAACTGCTGAGGTCATCGGTCCGAAGATTTACACACTGCTTATTCTAAGTTAAACTAACGTATGCTAAGGACAACACACACACATCCATGCCCGGAAGGGGGGAGGGGGGGAGGGGACTCGAACTTCCGACGGGGGGAACCGCGCGAACCGTGGCAAGACGCCTGCGACCGCGCGGCTACCCCGCGCGCCAAATCTGGGGATCTGATATAATACGTGTTGTATGAAGAAATGAACGTTCTACATCGCTGCGTTGAGAAGAATAATGACAGCGAGTAGCTCGTAAGTGCAGGTCAGTATGTGTTGGGTTGCGATACACACGGCGACCCTACGAGCCAATTACTTGTTGGCCTGTCAGCCGTACTTCTTTACGTACAGTAACTACACTGTCCAGTTGATTTTTGTGACCACCTGCCAAAAACCTAAGCAACCACCTTGTCCAGCGCAGACCGCTGCGAAACGTCCAGGAAGAGAGTCAACGATGTTCTGGAATGTACCGACAAGGAGGTGGAGCCATGCTGACTCCACTGCCGTGGACAGCTGCTGTATGTTTAGTAAGTTTGGTGGCCAGGGGAGTACGGCAAACTCATCGTGGTGCTCTTCGAACTACGCACGTACACTGCGAGATGGGCCGCGCGGGTCCCCCCGTCGGAGTTTCGAGTCCTCCCTTGGGCATGGGTGTGTGTGTTCTCCTTAGAGTAAGGTAGTTTAAGTTAGATTAAGAAGTGTGTAAGCTTAGGGACCGATGACCTAAGCAGTTTGATCTCATAAGATCTTACCACAAATTTACAGTTTTTACTGCGAGCTGTGTGAGACGCTGCACTTTCATGCTACTAGATGCGACCGTACCGAAGAAAAATGAACTCCACCTAGGAGTGGACATGATCCCCAAGGACAGATACATACTTGCGTTGATCCGTTAGCACACTGGACTCGCATTCGGGAGGATAACGGTTCAATCCCGCGTCCGGCCATCCTGATTTAGGTTTTCCATGATTTCTCTAAATTGCTCCAGGCAAATGGCGGGATGGCTCCTTTGAAAGCGCACGGCCGACTTCCTTCCTCGTCCTTCCATAATCCGATGAGACCGATGACCTCGCTGTTTTGTCTCTTCCCCCACCCCTGCAGCGGAGGCCCATACGCAGCAACGTTCGCTGAACAGTCATTGACGAGACATTGCTGCCAGCCCCTTGGTTCATCTAGCCGGTCAGTTTCTCAACAGCTGCACATCTATTCGCCCGAACATATCTCCATAGCTGTCGTTCACCCCTGTCATCTATGGCTCGTGGTGCATCACAATTCCCTCAGCGCCGGTTTTGAATAGCGCCGTTTTTCCATGCACGAAGTATTTTAATCATGGTGGAAAGCGAAAGTTTACAGGCGTAGCTGTTTCGGGAATGCTTCCACCCCTGGCCCGGAAGACAACGATCAGGCTCCTTTGGACGTCAGATAAACAGTTCCATTTCCGCAATAGAACGGCTGCACTGTTTTCTGCGTCCCGCCGACGCGCTTCATGTACCCTCACCGGCCGAGGTGGTCGAGCGGTTCTAGGCGCTTCAGTCCAGAACCGCGCTGCTTCTACGGTCGCTGGTTCTAATCTTGCCTCGGGCATGGATGCGTGTGATGTCCCTAGGTTTAAGTAGTTCTAAGTCCAGGGGACTGATGACCTCAGATGTTAAGTCCCATAGTGCTCGGAACCATTTGAAACACGTAACCTCGACACCTAGTGCTACCACCTGCCATCTGTAAATCGTTATTGCACGTCGACCTCTAACAAAATTTGTGGTCACATTAATGTGACTGGACCGTGTGGTTTTGGTGCAATATCTTCTTAGTTGAATGTATTCGACGAAGATTGCAAATGAGGCTGTGTTGGTTTCGTGGTCAATACCCTCAACAGTAGTGGCCACGCCATCACACCATAGCAATTTGGTTCGGTGCCTGTAACTTGCCCATTACTCTTGAAGGAGCGCCGCGCGGTATTAGCCGAGCGGACTAACGCGCTGCAGTCATAAACTGTGCGGCTGGTCCCGGCAGAGGTTCGAGTCCTCCCTCGGGCATGGGTGTGTGTGTTTGTCCTTAGGATAATTTAGGTTAAGTAGTGTGTAAGCTTAGGGACTGATGACCTTAGCAGTTGAAAGTCCCCTAAGATTTCACACACTTTTTTTTTTTTTTTTTGAAGCAGCGGCATTTTGGGTTTTCAGTACAAATACGAGTTGTTGAAAAATTTATCACAGTGTACAGTGTAGTTGTGAGTGCAATTCAGGAATATGTACGTGGCTCAATCATTGAAATCCATGTGGAAGTTAGATCAGCTGCCTGCAAAGTGTGTAATCGAAAGACTTTAAAATGCTATAAATGAATGGTTTTTTGCATGAACACTCTGCCATATACATATCTGCTAGATGCATTTTGGTTGGTTGGTTGGTTTGGGGAAGGAGACCAGACAGCGTGGTCATCGGTCTCATCGGATTAGGGAAGGATGGGGAAGGAAGTCGGCCGTGCCCTTTCAGAGGAACCATCCCGGCATTTCCCTGGAGTGATTTAGGGAAATCACGGAAAACCTAAATCAGGATGGCCGGACGCGGGATTGAACCGTCGTTCTCTCGAATGCGAGTCCATTGTCTAACCACTGCGCCACCTCGCTCGGTATCTGCTAGAAATCCCTCAAGGTTCAAGGGTGGGATTAAAATTCGTGGTGAGAGGATATCAGTGATAGGATTCGCCGATGACACTGCTATCCTCGGTGAAAATGAACAATAATTACAGTTTACGGAATCCAACAAACAGTCTAAAGAGCACAGATTATGGATTGAGAGTAAATCGAAGAAAGAGGGAAGTAATGAGAAGTAGCAGAAATGAAAACAGCGAGAAAGTTAACATCAGAATTGGGGGCCACGAAGCAGACGAAGTTAAGGAATTCAGCTACCAAGGCAGCAAAATAACCCGTGATGGACGGAGCAAGGAGGACGTAAATAGCAGACTAGCGCTAGCAAGGAGGGCATTCACGGCCAAGAGAAATCTAGGCCTTAATTTGGCAAGGAAATTTCTGAGAATGTACGTTTGGAGCACAGCTTTGTAGGGTAGTGAGACATGGACTATGGGAAAACCGGAACAGAAGAGAATCGAAGTGTTTGAGATGTGGTACAACAGAAGAATGTTGAAAATTAGGTTGATTGATAAAGCAGGAAAAGTGGAGGTTCTCCGCAGAATCGCCGAGGAAAGGGATCTATAGAAAACAGTAAGAAGAGACAAGATGATAGGTCATCTTTTAGGCATTAGGGAATTATTTCCTTACCAGTAGAGGGAGCTATAAAGGGTAAAAACTGTAGAGGAAGAGAAAGATTGGAAAACATCCAGTAAATAATTGAGGACATAGGATTCAAGTCCTGCTCTGACATGAAAATATTGGCACAGGAGAGGAATTCGTGGCCAAGAAGACGGTTTACTGCAGAACAAAGCATCAGCACACAATTTTGCATTTCTCTGCGATATTTCTGCATTACCATCGTCTTTTTTAAAATTTTGTTTCCTTAATAGCCATTGATTTGGCCCTCGATGACGAAGCTAAGGTGAAATATGATTTCCCATTTTTATATGGTTTTCTGTTTCTGTTAATATCATAATGTGCAGTGAATTATCTTATGTCTTTACTGATATGAATTACTTTCTAAACTGACGAAGCTTAACTTCACGTGTAAGTTTACAATGCTTTTTGTTTCTGTAAATTCCGAATACAGTTACTCTAGGACAAGGGTAATAATTTTTGGGGCGAAACTAGATTCTAAAAATAATTGTTCAAGGATAGGTGACAGAAAATAGTGTAAGTGAAGTGATGGTCTGTCATAGCAGTTTGAGAGTACTGCCTCGGAATTGCATCGAACCTTGCGCCTCATCGACTGGTCTGTAACTGTACTATTCATAACACTACCGTTATTTCCAACCCACACGTCTGGTGCAACGTCTGTTGTCCTAGAGTCTTTGCTTGCCTATTAGATCGATCTCTACAATAGTGCGGATTTCAGCTAATGTTATTCCGCCCTCACAGCGGATGTGTCCACGTGAAACGCGACATGGTAGTGCTTTACACCATGTACCTTGCACCAAACACCGCGAGATGTGTTACGTAGTATGTCAAAAACGGTTTGGAAAAGCCTCGGTACAGAGAGAAGCTAGAAATCCGACACGGGATCAGATAAGTTTCGTATTAATACCGAACACTCACAGTGTTAGTTATCTGCAATGTTATCCCCCTTCTGTAGACTTATTCTGTGGACTAAAAGGTTTCTACTAGAAAAGAGCTCTGCACTTTTTGTTTTGTCTCTGCAGGAATTTTTCTCCGCGCTCTCTCATCCGGATTAATCACAGGTTCCGCATAATACTGCCTCGTCCTCCCTTTGTACTTCCCCCTTTACAGCCGTCGTCTCGGCTTTCGTATTAATAAAAGAAGGAAAAAAGTCCTTTCTTTTTTCGTACTTGTCTGTTACTGCTTTACCTACTGGCCACCGTGGGCCATTATAACAAAGCAGCCTGCTTCAGCTTTTATTTTCGTACTAGCTGCTTACCCAGCCTTGACAGGTGACTTTTATTATGCTTTACGTGTCACCACCAGACACGCGTCCATCTCTGTGGATTCTTTGCCATCAAGACGTTACCAGTCACTCTAGAAAGCCCGAGTACTATGGATTGCCCGTTAATATTTCTTGTTTTCGAAAATTTTACCGTCGCCCCTTCCACCCTCACCACTACCATACATCTAGGAATAAATTTTCATTGAAATTATCAACAGTTAGTCTATTGACACCTAAAATTGTGGCTCGGTTACTAATATCTTTTGTTTCCGATCATTTTTACAACTCACTTTCTTCACAAACCCACCATTAGTTCTAGCAGTGCTGCTTCTACGGACTGTAATGAGTAGAAGTGCAATATTTCTGTTGGTAACAGAGGACTGTATGTTGAACAACATTATATCAGTATTTACATTTACAGACCAAGAATTTTAGCCATTACAAGTCGTATGTTTTTAGGTTCGGTAGTACCTCCAAGAACATGCTGCAAAAACAAGCCATTTATGCACATTTTTTCCCTGGCCAGCAGGTAAGGTGTTGAAATGTGGACACAGGGACGCAAAACGGTTACTCTATACTGACAGCCGTGGTCAACTTGGTGGTGGAGTTACAGCCATGCAGAAAACACTTGGTCGTAAAGTTCGTGATGCAGAGAAAAAACAATTAACACATTGATATGTGTACATGTTAAGGTACCACATATAATAATATCTGCTCACACACACACACACACACACACACACACACACACACACACACAAAACCCTCCCTCCCCCCCCCCAACCACACACACACACACACACACACACACACACACACACACACACACACACACACACACACGTGTCTTCATGCCCCTATAGATTTCTCCAAACAAATACATTCGCTGCTTTAGCCAGCTGCATTACTACAAGTTACTGAAAGTAAACGCAAGTATCCATATTTGTTCTACTGTGAGCTTCAAATTACCGACGCTATCTGCACCTGCCACCAATGAAGACGATTGGCCAGAGCCGTTAGAGGATGCTGCAGCTTGCACGTAATTGGTAAATAACATAAGTTTCACTGGCAAACATTATCGATACACTTGTTGTGGCGTAACAAGCTTGCTACGCCACACTGGGAAGGGAGCCGAAAGAAAGGCACGCGTACACACACACCGACTGGCGTCAAGTCTGGAACAGGATAACTATTGAATGGTAGCAAGAAAAGTACGTAGCTGCTTTATACTTAACTTTTAATCTTTGTTGGTTTACACGTTCTTCTAGAGACATTTATACGATAACTCTCAAACTAGGTAAGGCTACTGGCGCCTTGCTAGGTCGTAGCCATGGACTTAGCAGAAGGCTATTCTAACTGTCTCTCGGCAAATGAGAGGAAGGCTTCGTCCGTATTGTCGCTAGCAATGTCGTCCGTACAACTGGGCGAGTGCTCGTCCGTATCTCGAGACCTGCCTTGTGGTGGCGCTAGGTCTGCGATCACACAGTGGCGACACGCGGGTCCGACATGTACTAAATGGACCGCGGCCGATTTAAGCTACCACCTAGCAAGTGTGGTGTCTGGCGGTGACACCACAACACTCACATGTAAGAGAACAGCCTACAAAAGATGCAAGAAAATACGTACACACAACAAGGGCAAATCAGAAATTCTGTTTATCTACTAATAACACCAAAATGTGTGAGATTCCTTCATCCACATCAGAACAAAAATTCAAACAGTGAAACATATCATTGTAGTGGTAAAATAAAGACCATTTTTAAAGTAATATATTCTGAAACAAAATACGAATATGACTAAAATGGGAATTTTAAGATTATGTAATAATACTAGTACAGTCAAGGAGTAGCTAACATTCAGTTCAGTAACTGTAAAAGCACATTTATTTGTACATCCTTTAAAACAGAAGCATATTCGAAATTTTCCAGAGGGAGAAATTTCTGACACTTTGAAGGTCGCTAAACTATGCCTCTTGAGCAGTCTTTCAACGACATCAGCTGCTAGATGGTGGTGGCAATGACATAGTACGTCCATAAATATCGAAGTACAACCATCCCTGCAGAGCATTATATAGAAGGTACCAGTCTTTTTTTTCCTTTCGCAGTTGTCAGACCAGTGAGTTAAATTTAGCAACAGTCAACTATTTATCCACACACTCAATGTTACAATGTCAATGCCGGCTACTGATATATTTCCATGTCCTCTTTTTCTGTTAGCACTTTTGCAGATATATTTTATCATATACTGTGATTATTATTAAGAGAATAAAAATCTTAACAATAACGCATGTCTTGTGTAGCATAAAGAAAACTAGTCCATAGTCTTTTCCTGTCAAGGCGAACTGTTTACGCGGTTGCAGATAGAGTTATTACGTCATGTGACTAAGTAAACTCACATTCCATTTGCAAGCATCGTCCTTTGTTATCTTGGAGTTGTTGTTGTTGCGGTCTTTAGTCCAGAGACTGGTTGATGCAGTTCTCCGTGCCACTCTATCCTGTGCAAGCTTCTTCATCTCCCAGTACCAACTGCAACCTACATCCTTCTGAATCTGTTTATTGTATTCATCTCTTGGTCTCTCTCTACGATTTTTACCCTCCACGCTGCCCTCCAATACTAAATTGGTGATCCCTTGATGCCTCAGAATATGCTCTACCAACCGATCCCTTCTTCTTGTCAAGTTGTGCCACAGATTTCCCTTCTCTCCAATTCTATTCAATACGTCCTCATTAGTTACGTGATCTACCCATCTAATTTTCAGCATTCTTCTGTGGCACCACATTTCGAAAGCTTCTATTCTCTTCTTGTCTCAACTATTTATCGTCCATGTTTCACTTCCATACATGGCTACACTCCATACAAATACTTTCAGAAACGACTTCCTGACACTTAAATCTATACTCGATGTTAACAAATTTCTCTAAAGCTGCATGCCGTCGGGAAAAATGACGGCTGTAGTTTCCCCTTGCTTTCAGCTGTTCGCAGTATCTCGGAGTAAGAGTGCGAAAAGTGATGGAGGAAAATATCCTCTCGGGAAGCCTTAACTTATTTGTATCGCAATTAATTTTACTGATAATGAAAACGGGAAGGGTTGATAGTGCAGCATTCAACACGATACCCCATTGCAAACTGTTACCGAAGGTGCTTGTATGCGGAACAGGCTCCCAGGTACGTGACTGGCTCGAACATTTCCTAAGTAAAAGGACCTAGTACGTTGTCCTCGACGACGAGATTTCATCGAACACAGACATAACATCATGAGTGACTCTAGGTTGGCACAAGATGATTTAGATAAAATTTCTTGTCCGTGTGATGAATGGCAGCTGGCTCTTACTGTAGAAAGATGTAAATACGAATGAATAGGAAAAACAAACCCATATGGTTCGGATACAGCGTTAGCAGTGTCCTGCTTGACACTATCGCGTCGTTTAAATATCTGGGCGTAAGTTTGCACAGCGCTATGAAATGGAACGAGAATGTGAGGATTGTGGGAAGGAAGGCGAATGGCCGACTGTGGTTTATTGGGAGAATTTTACGAGAGTGTGGTGCATTTGTAGGAGAGATCGCATATAGGACGCTAATGCGACCTATTTTCGAGTACTGTTCGAGTGTTTGGGATCCACACCAGGTCGGACTGAAAGAAGACATCGAAGCGATTCAAAGGCGAGCTGCTAGATTTGTTACCGATAGGTTCGATCAGTATGCAAGTAACTATTATGGAGATGTTTCGGGAGCTTAAATGGGAATCCCTGGAGGCAAGAATATATTCATTTTGAAGAACACTACTGAGAAAGTTTAGAGAACCGGCATTTGAAGCTGACTGCCGAACAATTCTACTGCCGCCCACATACATTTCGCGTAGGGACCACGAAGGTAAGATACGAGAAATTAGGGCTGATATGAACCCATATAGGCAGTCGTTTATACCTCGTTCTATCTGCGAGTGGAACAAGAAAGGAAACGACTGGCTGTGGTACAGGCCACCCTCCGCCACGACCCATACAGTAGCTTGCGGATTATGTATGTAGATATACTGTAGCTGTAGATGTAGATGTAGAGAGTGTAATGGAAGGTGCAAGCAAAAGTTGACAATCGAAGACAAAATTGTTCCATCTATGGGCTTTGACTGTAAAAGGTGTTAGAAAGAACGAATCACTGTGTGCGGACGAGAGAACATACTTGCAAAAAGAGCACAGTACTTTAGAGCTTTTAGGAAAAAGTGAAACATCGGAATTAAAGCAGCCAGTGGTTTATTTAGATGAAACGTGGGTCCGTACACACTACGCTGTGAATAAATCTTCCGAAGAGTCAGTGTGCATTAGAGCTGTGTCACGTAAGGATTCAGTTTTGTGAATGCAAGGTTTCGTTTCATGTCCACGTCTTCTCTATGACTACAGTAAACATTGCAGCATAATATCTGCGTTAGTAAAGGTAAGAGCTGACCCGAAGCTTGCCATTGATGGACAAGAGGCGGCTACCATGTACTTCTTGGACTTCAGCAAAGCTTTTGATACTGTCGACTTCGACATTTTGCTTGCCAAACCTAGCAGCCTAAATTTCTGGCCAAGTGCAATTGCAATGGTTTCGTTCATACCTGACATCTCGCCAGCAATGAGTCCCGTCCGGCACAACAAAGTCATAATGGAGGCAGGTAGTGTCAAGCGTCCCCCAGGGCTCAGAGTTAGGTCCTATACTCTTTTCATTGTATATCAGTCATGTGTGATCAGTTTTTACCTATTGCGAATACCACAAATATGAATGCCGACCTCGCCGTCGACTGATTGTTAAACTCAAATTTGCTTACCTGTCTTAAGAAGAAAACGTAATACCAACAGTAGATGCAATGCTCATCCAAATGGATGGATTATCAGACCGAGGAACACTAGAGTTTGGTTGGCGCCTTGTTCGCAGCCATGCCAGCGCCTCGTATTTGCAGACGCTCAGCCGAGACACGTAAAGGGATTACATCACGCGCGTGCAAGACGCAGGCCACGGTGACAAACAAGTCTATAAGCTTTGGCAGCTGGCGCAGGCAGCCAGGATCACAGGGAAAGGCATCCCGAGTATAGTGGATGAGCTCATGTACAGCTTATGCCGTTTCTCGGAAGGCGTTACCTCAGTTTATGGCTGTCTGAGCCGACTACTGCTGAATTGCTTGTCATTAGACTGATTGGATAATTTGGGGGAGAGGTCCAAACAGCGAGGTCATCTGTCCCATCGGAATAGGGAAGGATGGGGAAGAAAATCGGCCATGCCCTAACAGAGGAACCATCCTGGCATTTATCTAAAGCGATTTAGGGAAATTACGGAAAACCTAAATCAGGATGACTGGAAGCGGGTTTGAACTGTCGTCCTCCCGAATGGAAGTCCAGTGTGCTAACCACTGCGCCACCTCACTCCGTGTCATTTGGTCGCCCCGGTTACAATAATTTATTTTAATTCGTCAGGGTTCCGTGTCATCTTGTCAGCCGCAGCTGTTGCCTCAGGACACGAGTCACTACATAGTTCACAGAAAGCTGCTAAGAAAGTGTAAAAACCGGGAAGAAAACTATAAAAATTATAACATACCAAGTCAGTTACAAAAATATCAGGTTGTCCCAGAAACGTTGCGACCCAAAAATGGGCCTGAGCGCTATGGGACTTAACTTCTAAGGTCATCAGTCCCCTAGAACCTAGATCTACTTAAACCTAACTAACCTAAGGACATCACACACATCCATGCCCGAGGCAGGATTCGAACCTGCGACAGTAGCGGTCCCGCGGTTCCAGAATGTAGCGCCTAGAACCGCTCGGCCATTCCGGCCGGCGTTGCGACCATCTTCGAATGGTTGCAGAGGGCGTCTTGAGGAACAAATGGGGGACAGGAACTCACGTCTGCAAACGTCATCCAGTGACACTATAGAGCGTTGAAGACGTAGGCACTGGCGTCTGCCGCTAGGCCTCAACTCCGGCAGCAAAAAAATGGTTCAAATGGCTCTGAGCACTATGGGACTCAACTGCTGAGGTCATTAGTCCCCTAGAACTTAGAACTAGTTAAACCTAACTAACCTAAGGACATCACAAACATCCATGCCCGAGGCAGGATTCGAACCTGCGACCGTAGCGGTCTTGCGGTTCCAGACTGCAGCGCCTTTAACCGCACGGCCACTTCGGCCGGCTCCGGCAGCAAACCTGACTGTGAACGATAGGGAGAAACTCTCACAATGTTGTTTGTTATGCAGTGATCACGACTGATTGGCACGATCGCCAGTGGAGATGAACAGCCTAGCTGCTGCGTGAAAAGTCATGTCTCCTATGAATGCGATGCTCTGTTGCCTCGGTGGATGACATGGGTTTCCACCCACATTTTATTTTTCTCTTGCAACACTCTACTATCTCCATTGTTTCTCGGTATTCAGGAAAAAACATCAAGGCAACAGAGAATCGCATTCATAGGAGATAAGGCCCGTCTGCGCACCAGCTACCTCCATCGGCGATCGTGGCAATCACTCGCGGTCACTTTATAACAAACAACGTTACGAGACGTTCCGCATACAGACTGTAGCGTCATTGGATGATGTTTCCGGACAAGAGTTCCTATCCTCGACTTGCTCCTCAGACACCCCTAAAACCCCTCGAAATACGTCTGGGACACCCTCCATACCTATTTACTTATTCGACATTTGTCGACCATGAAGATCGTGTGCCGACGACACAGTCTCGCTCTCAACCCGTTTGCGTCCAGTTCGAGTTAAGCTCTTGTTGCTGTAAGTCATAGCATTTCGTCCCTCCGTCTCTTTATGTGTCTCTCAGACGGTCATGCTGCAGCGTGTCCTCCCCCCGTCATAGCTTCGGCTAGGAAGTGTTCGCGCATGCCAACCATATGTCCTGCCCGTCCAAGCCGTCATGCCTTTATTTTCTTGATATTTTTTGCTGTTGCGTCTGTTCGTACGGTTTCCCATTGTCTTTTCTCCAGCCATACGCGCCTCGCATTGCGACAAATACCTTACTCGAGATTTTTCGGTGCCAATACTAACAGTTAATCATTGTCCGCCTCTGAAGTGCTCAAGGCCCCCGTTCCACTCAAAGACCCTGGAACTGTTATTAAGCTCCGCACTCGAGTTTTGTTTTGCTGGAAAGCATGTGTGATATCGTGCAGACATACGTTCTGGATATAAAGCGTGAGAATTATTGAACTATATGAAATAAAATCGTCATAACTTCGGAACGGTTTGCGTTAGGATGATCAAACTGCACTGTTGGCCGCGGGCCATCATGCCATCATGAGAATTAGTATGTGGATATATGGTTTGGTTTAGCGACGAAGTCCACTTTCATTTGGGTTCGTCAATAAGCAAAATTGAAACATTTGCGGGACTGAGAATCCGCATTTCGCGAACGAGAATGCTCTTCACCCTCAACAGGTGACTGTGTTGTGTGCTATGTCCAGTAGCGGAATAATCGATGCGATATTCCTTGAAGACACAGTGACTACCGAACGGTACATGAAGGTTTTGGAAGATAATTTCATCCCCATTATCCAAAGTGACCCTGATTTCGACAAGATGTGGTTCATGCATGACGGAGCTTGACCCCATCGTAGTAGGAGAGTGTTTGATGTCCTGGAGGAGCACTTTGGGGACCGCATTCTGTCTCTGGGATACCCAGACGCCATTGGTACGGGACTCAATTGGCCGCGTATTCTCCAGATCTGAAAACATGCGACTCCTTTTTGTAGGGCTATGTTAAAGACGAGATGTACAGCAATAACCCCAAAACCATTGCTGAGCTGAAAACAGCCATTCAGGAGGTCATCGACAGCATCAATGTTCCGACACTTCAACGGGTCATGCAGAATTCCGCTATTCGTCTGCGGCACATCGAACATGTCATAACCTAAATCCTAGTATCTGTAGTAACGTTTACGTGTTGAATAAAGTGTGCGCACACAGCAGTTCGTAACTAATTTACGTTTTTTACATATAGTTCAATAATTATCACCCTATATTAATCATCTGCTGCTTAATCTCCAGCTTCAGGTTGCTGCGTTTCTTAAACTAGTATGCAGAGTGATTTTACAAAATGGGGGACACCGAGAAGGAGCAAACAAGGTCACGTGGACGTACGGTCGTAAATGCTTACAGTGGAGCTACACCCACTTGAAGGTGGAGGTAAAAGATGTCTGACAGTGACCCCCGCTGTCAGCACCAGGCCCATCAGCATGGAGTAAGCCAGACGTCGGTGTGGAACGTTTTCCACAGCTGCCACTCTCTACACCACAAAGCGTGCAGGCTTTGTTATGCACGGACTGGCCTCCATGGCGACGGTTTCATCGCTGGTTCATTGCACAGGCCAAAACGGAGCTGGCAATTCTAACACCCATCCTACTCACATATAAGGTTATCTATACGTATCGTCAACTTTCACAACACCCACCTTAGGCTATGGAGAATCGACATGGTGTAGTAGCAGCGAACCAAGAGCAGCGATTCGGTCTTACTCTGTGAGCGGGTAGTATTGGCGATCACTTCGTGGGACCGAGCATCCTTCCACAGCGCCTCACACCCTCGATTGACCCTGCCTCCCCAGCTGAAAGACGTGTTTTTGGTGGTATGAAACGTAATGTCGTCACTGCACTAGTACAGACGGAATTTTGCCACAAGCCTAGTGTGTTCTCATGTGTGCTTTCAATCGTTGAAACCTACGTTTTATCTCCACCTTCAAGTGGGGGCACCTCCCCGTGGCAGGCGTTTCCCACCATATGTCCATTTGACCTCCTTTGCTCTCGATATTCTCAGGGAATGTTCCCTTCAGATTTTACCCCTTTTGCAAAATCACCTATATACACTCATGGCAATTAAAATTGGTACACCAAGAAGAAATGAAGATGATAAACGGGTATTCATTGGACAAATATATTATACTAGAACTGAATATGATCACATTTTCATGCAATTTGGGTGCATACATTCTGAGAAATCAGTACCCAGAACAACCACCTCTGGCCGTAGTAATGGCCTTGGTACGCCTGGGCATTGAGTCAAACAGAGCTTGGATGGCATGTACAGGTACAGCTGCCCATGCAGCTTCAACACGATACCACAGTTCATCAAGAGTAGTGACTGGCGTATTGTGACGAGCCAATTGCTCGGCCACCATTGACCGGACATTTTCAATTGGTGAGAGATCTGGAGAATGTGCTGGCCAGGGCAGCAGTCGGACATTTTCTGTATCCAGAAAGGCCCGTACAGGACCGGCAACATGCGGTCGTGCATTATCCTGCTGAAATGTAGGGTTTCAAAGGGATCGGATGAAGGGTGGAACCACGGGTCGTAACACATCTGAAATGTAACGTCCACTGTTCAAAGTGCCGTGAATGGGAACAAGAGGTGACCGAGACGTGTAACCAATGGCACCCCATACCATCACGCCAGGTGATACGCCAGCATGGCGATGACGAATACACGCTTCCAATGTACGTTCACCGCGATGTCGCCAAACACGGATGCGACCATCATGATGCAGTAAACAGAACCTGGATTCATCTGAAAAAATGACGTTTTGCCATTCGTGCACCCATGCTTGTCGTAGAGTACACCATCGTAGGCACTCCTGTCTGTGATGCAGCATCAAGGGTAACCGCAGCCATGGTCTCCGAGCTGATAGTCCATGTTGCTGCAAGCGTCGTCGAACTGTTCGTGTAGATGGTTGTTGTCTTGCAAACGTCCCCATCTGTTGACTCAGGGACCGAGACGTGGCTGCATGATCCATTACATGCATGCGGATAAGATACCTGTCATCTCGACTGCTAGTGGTACGAGGCCGTTGGGATCCAGCACAGCGTTCCGTATTACCCTCCTGAACCCACCGATTCCATATTCTGCTAACAGTCATTGAATCTCGACCAACGCGAGCAGCAACGTCGCGATACGATAAGCCGCAATCGCGATAGGCTACAATCCGACCTTTATCAAAGTCGGAAACGTGATGGTACGCATTTCTCCTCCTTACACGAAGCATCACAACAACGTTTCACTGGTCAACGCTGGTCAACTGCTGTTTGTGTATGAGAAATCGGTTGGAAACTTTCCTCATGTCAACACGTTGACGGCGTCGCCACCGGCGCCAGCCTTGTGTGAATGCTCTGAAAAGCTAATCATTTGCGTATCACAGCGTCTTCTTCCTGTCTGTTAAATTTCGCGTCTGTAGCACGTCATCTTCGTGAGTAGCAATTTTAATGGCCAGTAGTGTACAATAAATTATAGTCCCGTGAGAATAGATTACAGTGCAATACTCTAAACGGCTACGAGGAATTTGTTTATAGAATGAAAATGGTGTGCCACAAGGGAACCGCTCAAGTTGGCTTTGAAAATCAGGCCTCTTTCATTCATTTTTTTCAGTTTAGTGATAGCCTTCTGGAAGTTCAACCTACAGAATAGGGCACACCTTTCCGTACAATGATTGAAGATCTTTAATCCAAGGCCAAATCATCTATCTGTCTAGTGTCCGACGAGTGAGTATGGCAGTTCCTTCTGAGTCTGCATTATTAGCCACGTTTCCCAGAGGTGAGTGCACGTACAGCAGCGACACAGTCAGAATTACAACAACAGCATGTGCGAAGCCAGCTGACTACCCTTTCCTCAGATGAGAATATTTTTTTGTGAATAGGCCTCGGAAGGCCCAGCGGTTGGACGCAGGTATGAAGGGGCATGTGATCAGCACACCGCTCTTCTAGCCGTTGCCAAATGTTCAAATATCTGCGACCAAACTGCAGAGGTCATCCGTCCCTAGACTTACACACTACTTAAACTAGCTTAAACTAACTTATGCTAAGAACAACACACACACCCATGCCCGAGGAAGGACCCCAACCTCCGGCGGGAGAGGCCGCGCAGTCAGTGACTTGGCGCCTCTAACCGCGCAGCCACTCTGCGCGCCAGACGTTGCCAGATTTCGGGACCAGAGTCGCTACTTGCAAGGCAAGAAGCTCCTCATGTAGCCTCACAAGGGCTGAGTGCACCCGCTTGCCAACACTGCTCGAAAGATCCGGGTGGTAGCCCATCCATCTGCTACCCAAGCCCGAAAACACTTAACTCTGGTGATCCGCGGACGGGAATCGATGTTACCACTGCGGCAAGGCGGTTGGCTGTGAATGCATACTGCTATCCCAAAATAAGACATCTTAGGGTGTAATAGAGTACGTAAAGTAAACACGATTTCGCGTTTCAGCGTCAGAGGCGGGGAAGATTATTGTTATAGTGCATCTTGTAGCATTTAGTTCATGCACAAGGTCCTGCACGTGTTACTTTCTCGAGCGGTTCCATCCTTCTTCAGTACTAATAACATAAAATGTCCAACATCAGTGACTATCTGATCACAGAGTGACCACAAATTTCGCCTCCGTAAGAATACCGTGTCTCAGAAACCAGATGCACTGCTTTTACCTGTTGCCTTCTCTTCATATGACTGCAGGGAAAACACACTTTGTATCACTGTTTCACTGATTGTTATTTTTGTGACCTAGGTTTAGGGCAATCACACCATCGCGTGCCGTCAATGGAGAGGTACTAGCTTTTTTCATCGTTAATAATTGTGCTCGAACAATTATTTTATAATTATTCAATAATTTTGTGCGTATCTGTGCTTGTACAAACTGGATCTCATTGTGTCTTGGCATGTAGTATTGCGGAGGTAAATACGCATTCTATGTGAAATAGTGTTTCATGTGTTATCGGAAAAAAAATTTATTTCAATCGTTTTGGTCAGGTTAGGCGCAGAGCAAACCTGTACAGGTAGGTAGTTAGGTGCCGCGGCGAGTTTGCACTGATGATGTTTCGTGTTATCCTAGATCACGTTATTACATGTCTTCGGTGTTATTTGAATCAATGATTATAATATAAATTACAATATTTGCCTGTTTTCCAGAGTCTGACAAAATAAATATTTCTTAACGTCCAAGTAAATTATTTTGAGTTGAAAAGGGAAATTTTCGCGTTATACACGTGACGCATTTGGGTCATCGTAAGCGCACGTATATTTCTAAATTACGAGAACAACTGTTGGGATAAATAATTAGTTAAGCAGTGGAATTGTCCGTAGCAGACTGCGACTGCATTGTTTCGCAGAAATTATTCTTGTTTCCTCCACTTTTGGCAAACTGTGAGCACTGCTACAGGCACTCATTTTTTAGCAATGGCTGTTCATTGTTCCATCTCATTTCGTCCATAACTGGGAACAACTGCTTTATTTACGGAATGTTGGGCTTCCGATCATTTAACCAAATAGGGTGTGTGGGTGTAACTCTATACAATGGGGTAAAAATCCTAAAACCCTGGTTGCAATCAATGCATAACCAGCGAAACCAAGGGGTCAAGGCCGTATGGGGGGATTGTTCCCCCCAATATTATTTGAAAAGCGATTTCAGTTTTTTGAGTCATGAATCAGGTCGCATCACTCTGACCATCCGCCGAGAAGATCAACATCTCATCCAAATGGCATTGTAGGTCAGATCTAGGTCCTCCTTGGCTCTGGCGCAACTGTGGAACAGTGTAACACATCGTATACTATCAGAGGTGACAATCCGTCGCTGTTTATTACGGTATGGATTACATGCGCGCCGTCCACTTCAAAAAAAAATGTTCAAATGTGTGTGAAATCTTATGGGACTTAACTGCTAAGGTCATCAGTCCCTAAGCTTACACACTACTTAACCTAAATTATCCTAAGGACAAACACACACACCCATGCTCGAGGGAGGACTCGAACCTCCGCCGGGACGGTGTCGTGTGGTTTCCTACCGGGGGGTTTCCTACCAACAGTGGCGCACTAAACCTGCCAGAGGGCCGGGCCAGCAAAACAAATTGAGGCTCCCCTTGCTGCCCCCTCCCACACTTCTCACCACACAGGAGTTCTCCGAGGGTTTCAAACGCAAACGGAAGGAAGTCCCACATTGCTTATTATCTTCATTTTGTGTCGTGATAATTTTCAAGGTATAACGTTATTTTACGTAACACTGAAAGTGACTGCTCTCATAATCTCGTTGCTATTATTTAATAGCTATGTTGCCCCTTATACAAAAGAAATCATTGCATGATTACTGTTGTTCGAATCCATTATTTATGTTTCGCAACTAAGTCGGCGTAGAGCGAGCAAGGTGTATAAAAATGAATCCCTATTTCCCAAACCAAGAGGAAGGTCACTGTCTACATAAAACTTCGTTCAGTGCATGGTGGACGGTACTTCACTTACGGATTTCAACAAAAGCCACAATGCTGCTCCGATCTTGATGAAAATTTGAAAATTTGATCTTCAAAACAAGGGGAACCTCACCATCTACGTGAAATTTCTTACGGTGTGTGGCGGAGGGTACCCCAAAACAGAATTACACACCGTTTGACTGATCAGCTTGGGAGTTGGCTCATGTATGTATGTTTTCGTGGTGAAGGCATTTATACAAGCCAACGTATGCTGGATGGCGGAGGGTTGTCCTACCTTTAAATAAATTCAACATCCTTTCGTCAATGAGCATGAAAGTTGGCAGATATACGTATTTTTTTCATAGAGGGGGAAAGATGAGATGGCATAACGGAAGAGGAGGAGGAAATATACGGAGAGAGGAAAACGTGATGGGGGCGGGGAGGGGGGAGGAGGTGATCCAGAGAAGTGAGAGAAGCAGATTAAAAGAAAGAGGGAGCAGCAGGTAAACAGAGAGAGGCGGAAGGTGGTGAATGACTAATGGAACACTGTAAGAAATACATAAATTAGTTGTGTTATTGTGAATTTGATGTACTATTAGAAAAAGCGGAGGTGGAGGTGGACAGAGACGTGAAGATGAGTGGAGAGGGAGAGGAGGATGGAGAGGAGGAGGAAGTGTTACGAGAGAGGGGGGCAGATGGAGGAGATGGAAAGAGAGACGGATGGGCGGAAGGAGGAGGTGGATGGGGAGACGAGATAGGACTAAATGGACAGGAGAGATGAGGGAAGAGGGGATGAACTGACATAGAACTGGGATGAATAAATGCAACGCCGGGTTTACCATTAGTAATTAGATAAAGATTTACGCGACAATGGGCGTGTTCACCTGAAAGAAATTACGGAATATTTTCCTATGGTTAGATGCGGCGTATAAAGTCTCGATAACTAGAGTGTTGTTCTTGATGTCTACAGATGATACAATTCACTGCTGAATACAGATGACTCCACCGAAGTTCATCTAGTAGGAATTTCATCTTTATAAAACGAACTACATAATAATCAGTTGAAAAATGCTCCTGTTGGAACACAATAAAGGAAATATGATCGTGTTTAAAAGACTCTAACAGAAAAGTGGGCAACCAGCTGTCTGAGTCCTCGTTCCGCCTTCCTCACCAAAAATTCTGGAAGCTTCATAGGACGAGTGACCATGTTATGTAAGAAATTTACCAAGTAAAATTTCAGTTTTGTTGAGTTAAAAATTCAGTAAATAGCAGATTTTGTATTAGAACCTTAGAAATACCTTTAAAAGCGTACTTTTGTGAATGAGAGCCGCCAAATACAAATAATTAGTTTCATGTGACGTATATGACGGAACTCCAGAATCGGCAAGTTAATTTTGCGAAATTATTGTTTCTGGTAAAATGTGTGCTGTATTTACACATACCGTTTTGAAACAATAATATTTTTAAGGCCCACAGCAAATCCCAGAACTTTCACACAGAACGTCACGGTAAATTTTTTATCATCCAGCTTCTCGAATCTCTAGACCCCCTACGTGGTGACGCTCGTGTTTCAGACTACAAATAAAAATCGTAACCGTGAACTTTCCGACTGACATGAAAATAAGAACACCCCTTCACATTTTATCCAAGCTTAGGACTTGCCATGCACATAGTACATAGGCATGTTTAAATTTTTTTTCATTTTTTCATTGTGTTTATTTTTATTTTGTTGTTGTTTTTGTTATTATTGTTGTTTATTTTTTGTTGTTTTTGTTGTTGTTCAACATTACAGTAGCAAATTGATAACCTTTTTTTTCTTATCAATTGTAATTTCTTATTCAACTTTTTGTAAAAAGACTAGAGATTTTAAACAGCTTTATAAATCTCCAGAGTCTTCATATGTTTTCATAATATCTTTTAATCTTTTGTCGAGATCTATGTACCTTTTCTGTCTTTTTTGAAGAGGTACGCCAATGGAATCTTTTTTAATTTCAATAATAGCATTCACTGCCTCCACCTTCAGCTTTTGAATCAGAAAGTACACATTTGGATGTTTCTGATGTATTGAGGATATCAGTTTTCTATGTCAACCTTCGACAGCATTTGTCGTTCTGTGTCGTTGGTTAAAAACATTCCACGTTTCAATAGGTATATCAGGATTTTCCATCCACTGATCAACGATATAGTCTGCAAAAGCTGTGATCTTCTATCCACTGGGCATTTGTTCCATTATTAAAATCCACGCTTCATCGACAGTGCTAAGTGGAAGACGTGCCACTGCAGAACACATGCGACAAAACAGTCGGACTTCCTCCCTATCCCTGTAGTCTTCCGTTAATCCCAGTTCCTGTGTCTTCCTCCACAGACACTGGTTAAAGTGAAAATTACAACCGGAAAGTAGTGTTTCAAGGAACACTGAATTCATTGCTTTAATTGTAGCCATTTCCATCTTAGATTTCAATCCAGAAAAAAGTCTTTCGTATGAATTTTGACTTATGTCTGACAGCAAATTATATAAAACAGGAAATATCTTAGTTGCCTCTTCTGTAGTTCCGATGTCGACATGGATTGTGTACAATTGTTTGAACTGTTTCGAACAGCTGTCAAATGTCCCATCCATAAGCACAGTTCCATTATCACAAATGATTTCCTCTGCTTCTTCACAAGTAAATACTAGATGTCTCTTGCCAGGAACAGAGCCATCATCAATCTTCAAAAAACTATTACCTTCCGTTAATTTCAAAAGTTCTTCGCTAAGGTGAATTTCCGAACTAGAGCCAGGGTTCTGGGTTGTCCCAATAGCTCCTCTTCTCGCTTTATACAATTGAGTCTTGGAGCTGTCATAATTCGGAATATATGACACAAATTCTACTCCTTTATCTTTCAAATCTTGAAATTCCTGCTTAAAAATTTGGGCTGTAGGCACTGTCTTTTCTTCACGAACTCTTTTTCTGCAATTATGTAGTCTTTTCTTTATCTCCACATTTGTTTTGTCAGGTGGACAAGAATGTTGCTGTTGAGCAACGAATTCACCATTTGCAATTTTTAAACGGCCTTTACATCTACTCCATTCATAATTGACGCACATCCAGTTCGTATATTCTTCATTTTTCTTATAAATACGGTAGCTGTGACCATCCTTCATAAGACACGGCCTCCCTTTCGTTGTTGTTATCACTTCCATCGTGTACACTGCATAGAACAGAAGTCGTAGAGGAAA
This sequence comes from Schistocerca serialis cubense, assembly GCF_023864345.2. Classification (NCBI taxonomy): domain Eukaryota; kingdom Metazoa; phylum Arthropoda; class Insecta; order Orthoptera; family Acrididae; genus Schistocerca; species Schistocerca serialis. The sequence goes on from NC_064642.1 coordinate 234,285,322, forward strand.
AAGCACGGAACGAAAGCTATCGACGACGACACTGTCTCAGAAACGGTGACAACACCTGCACTGAGGGTGACCGACTGGGGTAGACAAGCAGTGGGGGAAAAAATGGCTCTGAGCACTATGGGACTTAACTTCTGAGGTCATCAGTCCGCTAGAACTTAGAACTACTTAAACCTAACTAACCTAAGGACATCACACACATCCATGCCCGAGGCAGGATTCGAACCTGCAACCGTAGCGGACGCGCGGCTCCAGACTGTAGCGTCTAGAACTGCTCGCCCACTTCGGCCGGCAAGCACTGGTGGAGGCTCAGTTCGCAAACACCTCGTTAGGGAACCGGTTGCTCGGGACAGCTTCGCTACCTGCTGCACCCTTGTAGGAAACCCCACGGTAGGAAACACCACGTAGCCGCCGGGACCAGCCGCACAGTCCATGACTGCAGCGCCCTAAACCGCTCGGCTAATCCCGCGCGAGCGTCCACTTCTCCGCCTACCTTTGACGAATGTGCAGAAACATGCTAGACGGCAAAAGCTTATGGAACGACGTCACTGGGGACAGGAAAGGCATCAGATAACGGTTTCGGACGAATCCCGGTTCTGTTTGAAAATGACGGCCGCATTTTTGTTCGCCGTAGGCAAGGGGAGCGGCATCACAGTGCCCACATTGAGGCAAGACATACAGCACCAGTTCAAGGCCTCATGGTGCGTGGTGCTGTTGGGTACAACCACAAATCGTAGTTGGTGCGTGTTCAGGGCGCTGCGACCAGTCAGACCTACGTCAATGACATCCTACGACCTGTAGCCGCAGCCTTTCTGCACAACATCCCAGATAATATTTTTGAGCAAGACAATGCACGACCACGTGTTGCTGCTTGATCACGTGCCTTCTTGGTGTCACAGGATGTCAGCCTTTTGTCCAAGCCCGCCACATCACCAGACTTGTCGCTAATCGAAAATGGGTGCAACGCTGTCACCCAGATGAACTTTGGAACCAGGTGAATGCAATATGGATGGCTACACCATAGGGCGCCATGCTCGCCTTATACGTATCGATGCCATCACTTACGGAACAAATTATCAGGGCCCATGGCGGACCCTGTACCTGCTAGGCAACAGGACACACCCTGAACCGAGGTGACTGAAATCATTTCTGCAGAACATATTAATATTCATTCCCTGTGCCTATTAACATCCTCTCTTCAGTCGGTCAATGTGTGTGCTTTTTCAAACATGAGTGTGCATTAGAATCTTTTTACACTCGGTAATCGCAAAATACGTTTTAGTGCAGACTTAAATCGACGCTTTAGAAGTTTTTAGTGACATTGAGATAAACGGTTATGGTCTGAGGAATTCAGAATGCTCAAAAGTTGGTTATAGGTCCTAATTTTTTCAACTTTTTTCAAGGGGCCTCCCATTTAGACCATCTTGCGGTCGATACCCTAACTGTCGTCTCACCCAATAATTTAGCGCTAGTGACGCCTGTGAGCGAAACAAGTGTGTTTATCCTTGTATCTCCTTTTTTCCAGCTAAGTATCTATTTCTTTCCTGTTTTTAATGTTTCAGTTTGTTAAACGTTGACTGACACAGATGATTGCTTGGAACTGCGCGACACGGAACGCAACACTCGCTGCACACTATCCAAAAGGAAGGAAGGTAGGTTAGGGCTTAATGTCCCGTCGATGACTAGGTCATTAGAGACGGAATAGAAGCTCGTATTGTGGAAGGAGGTGGGAAGGAAATCGGTCGTATCCATTAAACTTGAAAGGAACCGTCCCGGTACGTTACTTATGCGACTTAGGTAAACTGAGGAAAAACCTAAAACTGAATAAACGGTCGGGGATTTGAAGTGCCGCCCTCCAGCGTCCTACCCACTGCGTCACGTCGAGGAAGAGAGCGTTTTCCCCTCTGGGGCAGGGCCAACGGTTTTCCTGGTACGGCGGTCGGTCCCGCATATGTGGCTGCTGCGTCGAATCTTCGATGAGCGCCATGCAGCTGCTGCTGTCATCTTATCCTTTCTATGGAGCAAGAAACTGTTTGCGGTGACAAGCGTGCGTAACACAAGACGCGTCCTTACGTCATGACCCTGGCCACATCTCATTTCATTCGCCTACACTTGACTGACGCCATTCGAGTACAGCTTCATTCCGCCTCTAGGACGTCGATACCGCACGCGCGCATGTGTGTGTGTGGGGGGGGGGGGGGGGGGGGGAGGGGGTGCGTACAAACGCTATGCAGATAGCACTGCATGCTATCTACAAACACTGTGGAAAGAGTAAATGTGTTTGCTTTGGCATAAGCGGCTGAGACACAAATTAGATTCCTTTTTACGATCAATTGTGATCCAGATAGCGTATCGAGAGAACAAATGACTCCGCCAATGTACTGCCGTATTATACCTCGTGTACGCTATACTACCACCATTTGTTAATGTACACATCGCTATCCCATGACTTTTGTCAAACCAGGGTAAGTACTTTCAGAAAAGACTGTCTCACTCCTAAATATGTATTCCGTGTCAACGCATTGATTTTTTTACGGAAAACTTTTCTTGGTATCGCCAGACTTCATTTTAAATCGTCTTTGCTTTGCCATAGTCAGTTTATAAGGAAACCACTGTTTCTAATATTTCATTTTCTGATCGAATTCCCTCAGCATCACCGACGCTTAATGCCACTACAATACATTACCATTGTATTATTTTTATTGATATTCCTCTTAAAAACTCCTTTCGGACCACTAGCCATTCCACTAAACTGTCGTTTGCGCAGGCCTACGCCTTTCGAGCGTACAGGGCTATTACAAATGATTGAAGCGACTTCATAAATTCACTGTAGCTCCATTCATTGACATATGGTCACGACACACTGCAGATACGTAGAAAAACTCATGAAGTTGTGTTCGGCTGAAGCCGCACTTCAGGTTTCTGCCGCCAGAGCGCTCGAGAGCGCAGTGAGACAAAATGGCGACAGGAGCCGAGAAAGCGTATGTCGTGCTTGAAATGCACTCACATCAGTCAATCATAACAGTGCAACGACACTTCAGGGCGAAGTTCAACAAAGATCCACCAACTGCTAACTCCATTCGGCGATCGTATGCACAGTTTAAAGCTTCTGGATGCCTCTGTAAGGGGAAATCAACGGGTCGGCCTGCAGTGAGCGAAGAAACGGTTGAACGCGTGCGGGCAAGTTTCATGCGTAGCCCGCGGAAGTCGACGAATAAAGCAAGCAGGGAGCTAAACGTACCACAGCCGACGGTTTGGAAAATCTTACGGAAAAGGCTAAAGCAGAAGCATTTCTTAAACAGGAGATTGGAAAACCGATGGATCGGTCGTGGTGGAGATCATGATCAACAATTCATGTCATGGCCTCCACGCTCTCCCGACTTAACCCCATGCAATTTCTTTCTGTGGGGTTATGTGAAAGATTCAGTGTTTAAACCTCCTCTACCAAGAAACGTGCCAGAACTGCGAGCTCGAATCAACGATGCTTTCGAACTCATTGATGGGGACATGCTGCGCCGAGTGTGGGAGGAACTTGATTATCGGCTTGATGTCTGCCGAATCTCTAAAGGGGCACATATCGAACATTTGCGAATGCCTAAAAAACTTTTTGAGTTTTTGTATGTGTGTGCAAAGCATTGTGAAAATATCTCAAATAATAAAGTTATTGTAGAGCTGTGAAATCGCTTCAATCATTTGTAATAACCCTGTATATTATACGGAAGAAAACATTATCGTATGCTGTAGCTAATACAGCAATAATTTTTTGGGGAGGGGGGACAGAGGATATGAATTCCATGTCTGCTGACGACTGTATCCAGGCCTCTTCGATCTTTTCTTCCGCAGTCCTAACTTGGTCGTTGGCCCTGTCTTTTATCACTGTGTTATTGCAGCACCCAAGATGACAGACATTTTTTTTTCACCAAAGTCACACCGGTAATGATGCTTAAGTTTATTTAACGTATTTCGCAAAAACACCCTCGTTCCTGTTGTTGTCAAATCTTCTTTAGCCTCAGCACTAACGAGATCTGAAGCGTTCTGATTCGACCCCACACAGCAGTAATGATAGCTCGCAGCGTTTTACAATTCCCCATCGGATGTCAGTTATGTGTGACACGTGGAATATTTTGAAACATACGTGCTTTAACTCTTCCGAATGCAAATTTGGAAATTTGTGATAAGTTCCTATGGGACCAAACTGCTAAGGTCATCGGTCCCTAGGCTTACATACTGCTCAGTCTAACTTAAACTAACTTACGCTAAGAACAGCAGACGCTCCCATGCCCGAGGTATGACTCGAACCTCCGACGGGGATAGCCGCGCGAACCGTGGCAATACCGCACGGCTTCCCCGCTTGTTTTCTCCTCAATATGGTCTGCCTGCTTAGCTGAGCAGACAAGCGCAACATTCCATTGAATATTAAAAGAAGAAACCTACTGTATGAATGCGATACCCTCCCCATATTCTGATGCACCCAAGCTGGGAGAAAGGATCTTTCAGAGCGTAACACGGAGAGCTCAGAGAAGACAAACGGAGAAACCCAAACTCCGGAAACCAGAGTGTGGATGCAAACCTGACACGAAACGGAAAACCAAGAAACTACCCTTCGTGAACAATAGTTTCAAGTAGTCACTGAGATGGGATTTCTCATGCAGCGAAGGCGAGAGTAGACGGCTGCGGCTACACTTCACGCGGATACAACACCCACCTGATCGACGACTGTCCTTCGTAAGAAAACGCCTGAAGCTCTACCTCTCCTGCAGCGATTACAATCTTACAATGAAATAATGGAATGAATAATGAATGTCAGGTACGCCTTTAAAAGTGTAGTTCAGTCTGCTGTTCGCCACTCTCGAACAACTTTCACTGTAATGGTGCGAGTTGTAACATTTTTAACGTGGTCAAGCTCTGTAATATCGTTGGTATGAATACGCCAACTTAAAAAAAAGTGGTAACGTATTTGCATACCATGGAGCGGGCCCGGGTTCGATTCCCGGTGGGGGTGCAGATTTCCTCCGCTCGTGCACTGGGTGTTGTGTTGTCCTCACCTTCATCACGTCATCAAAGATGCTCAAGTCACCCAGCCTGGCGTCACCTGAAATAAGACTCGCAAGACGGCAGCCGGACGGATGGAGCCTCCCGGCCATCAGCGGCACACGATCATTTCGTTTTTTTCCCCTCAACACGGTCACTTTATTCCCTTTATCCGTCATCTTAGGTTCTAGTCCCATTACTCTCTCAACAGCTTCTTTCACCGGTGCCAGCGATTTACACTACTGGCCATTACAATTGCTACACCAAGAAGAAATGCAGATGATAAACGGGTATTCATTGGACAAATATATTATACTAGAACTGGCATGTGATTACATTTTCACGCAATTTGGGTGCATAGATACTGAGAACTTAACACCCAGAACAACCACCTCTGGCCGTAATAACGGACTTGATACCCCTGGGCATTGAGTCAAACAGGGCCTGGATGGCGCTTACAGGTACAACTGCCCATGCAGCTTCAACACGATACCACAGTTCATCAAGAGTAGTGACTGGCGTATTGTGACGAGCCAATTGCTCGGCCACCATTGACCAGACGTTTTCAATTGGTGAGAGATCTGGAGAATGTGCTGGCCAGGGCAGCAGTCGAACATTTTCTGTATCCAGAAAGGTCCGTACAGGACCTGCAACATGCGGTCGTGCATATCCTGCTGAATTGTAGGGTTTCGCAGGGATCGAATGAAGGGGGTAGAGCCACGGGTCTTAACACGTCTGAAATGTTCAAAGTGCCGTCAGTGCGAACAAGAGGTGACCGAGACTTGTAACCAATGGCACCCCGTACCATCACGCCAGGTGATATGCCAGTTTGGCGATGACGAATACACGCTTCCAAGGTGCGTTCACCGCGATGTCGCCAAACACGGATGCGACCATCATGATGCTATAAACAGAACCTGGATTCACCCGAAAAAATGACGTTTTGCCATTCGTGCACCCAGGTTCGTCGTTGAGTACACCACCGCAGGGGCTCCTGTCTGCGCTGTGATGCAGCGTCAAGGGTAACCGCAGCCATGGTCTCCGAGCTGATGGTCCATGCTGCTCCAAACGTCGTCGAGCTGTTCGTGCAAGTGGTTCTTGTCTTGCAATCGAGACGTGGCTTCACGATCCGTTACAGCCATGCGGATAAGATGCATGTCATCTCGACTGCTAGTGGTACGAGGCCTACAGTCTGGAGCTGGGCGACCGCTACGATCGCAGGTTCGAATCCTGCCTCGGGCATGAATGTGTGTGATGTCCTTAGGTTAGCTAGGTTTAAATAGTTCTACGTTCTAGGGGACTGATGACCTCGGAAGTTAAGTCCCATAGTGCTCAGAGCCATTTGTACCATTTTGGTACGAGGCCATTGGGATCCAGCATGGCGTTCCGTATTACCCTCCTGAACGCACCGATTCCATATTCTGCTAACAGTCATTGGATCTTGACTAACGCGAGGAGCAATGTCGCGATACGATAAACCGCAAACGCGATAGGCTACAATCCGACCTTTCTCACAGTCGGAAACGTGATGGTACGCATTTCTCCTCCTTACCTGAGGCATCACAACAACGTTTCACCAGGCAACGCCGGTCAATTGCTGTCTGTGTATGAGAAATCAGTTTGAAACTTTCCTCATGTCAGCACGTTGTAAGTGTCGCTACCGGCGCCAACCTTGTGTGATTGCTCTGAGAAGCTAATCATTTGCATATCACAGCATCTTCTTCGTGTCGGTTAAATGTCGCGTCTGTAGCACGTCATCTTCGTGTTGTAGCAATTTTAATGGCCAGTAGTGTATTATTGTCAAAAATGCCAACTTGCAGGGTGGTTCGAAGTGTATTCAGAACTGACAGGGTAAAGCAGCTCAGTGGTCGGAGGAAGGTAATGGGACATTACCTTAAACAGGAACTTGCTTAGTAAAGGCCAGCGATGCTCAAACTAAGCTTCGGATTTATGACAGCTTCAATTACCTTAGTCACACTGATTTCGGAGGAAGGGGACCAAACAGCGAGGTCATCGGTCCCATCGGATTGGGGAAGGAAGTCCTTTCAAAGGAACCATCCCGGTATTTGCCTGAAGCGATTTAGGGAAATCACGGAAAACCTAAATGAGGATGACCGGACGCGGGTTTGAACCAACGTCTCCCCGAATGCGAGTCCAGTGCACTAAGCACTGCGCCACCTCGCTCGGTTACGATTCTGTCATCATCATCGTGCCAATTTTTAGGGTACCGGGTCTCAATCTGTAAAAGTGGGACCCTTATAGGATCGCATTGCTGTCCGTCCGTCCGTCCGTCCGTCTATCTGTCTCTCCTACTTTTGAGAACCCTTATTCTCAGGAACGGGTAGACGTATGAAGTTCAAATTTGTCTCACATATAGTAATCTATAGTCCCTCGTCATGCAAAAATTTTAAGCTTGTAAGTCAATTCATTCAAAAGATGTGACCATTTATGTCATATTTTGAAACTCGCAGACCCACTCAACAAACGTGTAGGGCACTTCCCATTGACTTGCAATCATGACATTCGACCAGAAGCAAGGTTTCACAGCACAGGTAAGGGAAAAATCTGAGGATTGCGCCACCCGCTTACAGAATTTATGGAACGCTACCCGGCCGACTCGTAATTCCGCCTAGCGCCACCTAACTGCAGTCCCTGTCCGTGTCCAGCACGCTTGCTAATTTTGGATTCCCACTGAAGGCCGAACGTAACTGTGCATCCGCAATGAAGGTTGTGTGTGGATTCATTGCTCATCGAGACCGTTCTTTCGGACATATACATATTTATACAAAATATCTTTTCATTTGCTTACTAAAACATGACTACAACTTACACTTTAGGATTGCATACAGTAATGTTCGTCTATTATGTTTTTGACAGTCGATGAATGCAATGTATGTTTTAATGGCAGAAAGAAATTCTTGCTTGGCGTAACTGGAATTTAACACTTTTCAGATTTTTTGCTTTGTATGTGCAATGAAACCTTGCTTTTTGGCAAATTTCATTATTCTAGGTCAACGGGAAGTACTCAATAAATTTTAATGAATGACTTTGCGAGTATCAAAATATGTGACATAAATGGCCGAATCTTTTGTTGCATTAACTTAGAAGCTAAAATTTCTTACAGTGCCAAGGGACCATAGAGCTTAGTCAGAGACATGTATTTGAATTTGATGCGCCAACCTGTTCACGAGAAAAATTGGTCTTAACATACGGATGGACCATCAGACAGTTGGATCAAAGATGACAAATTTAACGTCCGAATATGAGACCTCATAGTATGCGAAGTGAAAGTATGCCTTGGAAGAAGTGACACACGAAGCAGCAGTCTAGCACAGACAAAGGATACCTCACTAGATGCAGCATCTTAGTATCAAACAAACGCCTCAGGTTCAAAGTGAAATATGCAGTAATGTATTATTATTTTCAAAAGTATCCAAACGACCTGAATTGGGTTCTGCCTTATTTGAATGCAGCCCACGTAACGTAACTTTCGTGGAGGTCTTCAAATCTGACAAACTGCCTATTGGCTTCTGTCTCGGGTTCTTCGGCCGACGTTCATCTAATGATTTTTCTGACGTTTGCCGGCAATGGAGGGTAAAGCTTGGACAATGCCAGCCACTCGTGCTGGCGAAACGTCAGAAAAATCATTAGCTGAACGTCGGCCGAAGAACCCAAGACAGAAGCCAATAGGCAGTTTGTCAACAAGTGGCCACGAAAGCCTTAACAATCTTCAAATCTCTTTTCGTTGCAGTTGTTTGACTATAGAAAATGGTTACGACAAGAAACCCCTGGAGAACACTTTTCTTTGTGGCAGTCAGTCCAGATGTAAAATAATACCACAAAATTACAAATATTAGGAAACGCGTTTTAGAGATGAGACAGCCCTTAAAGCTTGTGAACTCAAATTTATTATAATAATTGACATTTCAAAAAGTTACCACTCTCACTAGCATCTTAGACAAGTATCACCCGTAACTCTGCCATATAAATTATTCAGTAATCCTAATTCAAACCTCGGTTTTTTTTTGTGAATGCGATTATTTTCAACAATATCTGGACATGCAGAGTTCTTGATACTTCGAAGTATTCTTGCTCTCCAAAAGGTTTTCCAATCACGTATTATCTGCCTTCCTCTTGACAAGTCATTTTGCGTAAACTGGTTGAACAACGAACCAGCTAGAAAACACAATTAACAGCGTCAAGCGCTCTATGGAAAACTCAATATCAACAGCGTGTCACTGTGCTCGTAATGCTAAGCAGATCTATGAGATTTTCGAAAAGTCACATATCGCTCTTATAATCTAGTACAAGGCAACATTAAGTGTCTAAGTAATTCATGAGTACTTGTTGTGCAAATGTTTCAGCTTTAAAAGACATGGCGAACTGTTTTGTTCTGGCTATGGGTTCACACCCAGCCAATGCTAACCAAGCAAAAATTTCGTGTCAGCCCGATATTGGAACACAGCACTGATCGTCATTAATGACTGGGAATAAAGAGACATGAAGTATCTGATTTCTGGTCAATAGCAGAGTAGGTCTCAAGTTGAAATTACCTGATGATTTTTCTGTGCTGGAGTGGGGTTCTGTCCAACAACTACCGTCCGTGTTAAATCCATGAATGACGTTAAATATGGTTTCATTCATAAGTAGATAAGTGTGAACATGTATAAACGTGATGTGACGTGAGGTAAAGTTTTGTGTTACAAGGGGAATCGAACCCTCGCCTTACCAGATTGTTAACTAAGCACATACAAATGTTAGATAACGAATTTTTTCATCGATAGCGAGATATTTGCACTTAAAATTATGAGACAATTTTTTTTATTTTTTTTATTTTTTTATTTTTTGCCGTATCGGGAATTCATCCTGACTCCTTTCACCGTTATTTTGCAGCCACAAATAAATGTTAAATATCAGCTTCCTTCACAAGCAGCGAGATGTGCGCATATTTGAACTAGAAACAACGTGACGAAAATTTCAGTGCCGACTGGCAGTCAAACCCCCACACATAACGTCGTTCTTGATCGTAAACAAAGAGACGTTAATTTAGAATTCTTTTTCGCGAATAGGTAAGAATGACTGTTTGAACTTTACACGATGTGATGAAATGTTCTGTGTCTGACTGAAACTCGATACCGGCTACCAAAAGACCACCGAACTCGACATTAGCTGGGACTTGGTTTCATCGTAACGGATGTTGCGCGACACTGGATGTGAATTTTGACTCCCATGATGCGGTGTGTTACAATCTATTCAGTACATTCATTTCTTTGTTCGACCGCATCCCCATTCACCAGTGGCATCAGCTACCTAATGCGTACTTGCGACTTGATTTCACAATCAATGAAATAAAATCACGTAACAACTGTCTGCACGAACTGGCAGCACTGCAGGCTGCGGAAGTTACAACTGGAAGCGTTTTATCCACTTTGAGATATTCGGGTGGCCTTCTGACAGACGTCGCAAAATGAAAGCGCGAAGCCGAGATATCGAGGGCGCTCCCTTGTGTACTTTGTAAAGCACTTTTCGTCTGATATAAATGCGCTAACGACAGCGATGTGACCGCTGCTCACACAGCGTGTGACGCGAGTGCCAGCCTAGCGCCGGCTGCTTCGCTCACGCAGACTGTACAGTCTGCAAAGATTTTTTTCCTTTAATCAAATATTTATATTGTTCAAAAATTGCAGCAGGTTCCAAACTTATCCACTATTTCAGCCCCTAGCGGTATAAATTCGAAAAATCCTTTCTTAAACGATGCCTACAGTATAAGATCAATACCCTCTGCAGATTTAATGTTGCTATCTTTAGCGGCTTGGGCTGGGCGATGACGAGCCAGTCAGGACATTTCCTTTTATACTGATACACTTCTTTCAATAAGTAGATAAAACTTATTAGTGCTGCCATCTGAGTTCTTGCAGTGATATTTCGATGAAAACTTTCATTCCCTAGCACTTATATCTTTAGAAGTCAAATATCAATTTTCATGGATTTAGTTTTAAATATTTTTTAATGTAACGAAATATTTTCAAAAATGTCCTTCCCCTGCTTCACCCCCTTAAGGGTTGAATTTCCAAAAAACACGGAAGCATGAATTTTTTTCTTTCTAACCAAATAAAAACATTTCGGAGACTTAGTTTCAAAAAAGTTTTCGTTATGAAATGTTTTCATATAAATTTTCATCCCTTATTTTACCCCCTTAGGGTGTGAATTTCCAAAAAGACTGAAATAAGCTTTTTTTTATTTCTAACCAAGAAGTCAATACCAGTTTCCATAGATGTAGCTTTAAAAATGCTTTAGTACTTCTTTAATAGTGATTTACATTAAAAAAAAGACTTTCTCCTATTTCCCACATAGGGTTTAAATTTCCAAAAATGCTGAAACAAGTTTTTGTTTATTTCTGACAGAGAAACCAAATAGCAGTTTTCATAGTTCTAACTTCAAAATTGCCTTAATATCGCCATATTTTCTAAAAACAGTTCATCCGCTATCTCAGCCCCTAGCGGTAGAAATTCGAAAAATCCTTTCTTAAATGATTCGTACAGTATAAGATCAATACCCTCTCCAGATTTAATGTTGCTGTCTTTAGCGGTTTGGGCTGGGCGATGACGAGCCAGCCAGGACATTTCCTTTTATACTGATACACTTTTTTCAGTAAACTTCCAAAAATACGCAATAAATTATGTCCCATGCAGATATCAATGCAGTACAACCTATCACGGCAGCCTTACGACGAACGACATCGTAATTAAACATAAAGTTACCATAACATATGTGTGTTCAAATCATCAAGAATTAGTGAGATATTACACACTTTTGACCTCCTAACGGTCCGTGGAGTCCTGTGCCTTATTCAAGTAACACGACAGAACCAGTAAGTTTGGAAATATGGCAGTGAGTGCAGACAGGTAAACAGAATTAACCAGTTTATGCAAAATCACACGCGAGTCGAACGTCTGGTAATATGTGGTTGGACAACCTTTTAGAGAGCAAAAATACGTTTGGTATTCACAAAAATTTTAATTGTGACTAAGGATTACTAAATGACTTATGTGGCAGAATCACGAGTATAAGTTGCCTCAGATGCTAATTACTAATGAGTGTGGAAATTTTGTAATGTCACTTATTGTAACAAATTCCAGTTTGCAATCGTTAAGGACTGTCTCTTCTCTAGTAACATGTTTCCTGATGTCTGCAATACCGTGGCATTGGTTTAATCTGAACTGATTGCCTTAGAGAGCAGTGCTCTCTAGGGATCACTTGTGGTAACGATTTTATGTAGCCAAATTACTGTACCGAAAATTGATTAGAGGACCTGCAAGAAAGTTACGTTATGTGCGGCCCATGCAACTCAGGCGGAACACAGTTCAGCTGCTGCGGATACTTTTTAGCATGGTACTAGATATGGAGCACAGCATTGTATGAAAGTGAATCGTGCGTAGTGCGTAAACCAGAAAAGTCAGCATCGCCTTGGTCCAGCCTCTGGCCCTTATGCAAGCAATTATTCCATTTGGTACTGATTGACATAGTTGTTGGATGTCCTCTTCAGGGATATTGTGCCAAATGCTGTCCGATCAGCGCGTTATGTTAAAATCCCGAGCTGGTTGGACAGTCGTGCCCGCGATGTTCCAAACGAACTCATTTGAAGAGAGATCCGACGACCTTGTTGGCCAAGGTAAGGTTTGGCAAGCATGAGGAGAAACAGTAGAAACTCTCGCCCTGTGCACGCGGGCATTATCTTGCTGAAGCGTAAGCCGAGGATGGCGTGCCATGGAGGGCAACAAAACGGGGCGTAAAATATCGACGATGTACCGGTGTGCTGTAAGGGTGCCACTGATGACAGCACAGCTCAACGGTTCGTCGACGAAATTCCACGCCCCATTTTGTTTCCCTTCATGGCAAGCCATCCTGGGCTTACATTTCAGCAAGATAATACCTGCTCGCGCATGACGAGAGTTTCTACTGCTCGTCCCCATGCTTACCAAACCTGACCTTGGCCAGCAGCCCGCATCTCGTGGTCGTGCGGTAGCGTTCTCGCTTCCCACGCCCGGGTTCCCGGGTTCGATTCCCGGCGGGGTCAGGGATTTTCTCTGCCTCGTGATGGCTGGGTGTTGTGTGCTGTCCTTAGGTTACTTAGGCTTAAGTAGTTCTAAGTTCTAGGGGACTGATGACCATAGATGTTAAGTCCCATAGTGCTCAGAGCCATTTGAACCTTGGCCAGCAAGGTCGCCGGATCCCCCCCCCCCCCCCCCCCCCCCCCCAAATGAGAAAGTATGGAGCATTATGAGCAGAATTCTCAACCAGCTTGGGATTTTCACGATCTAATGTGCCAGTTGCACAGAATGTGGCACGATATCAGTCAGGAGGGCACCCAACAACTGCATGAATCAATGCCAAGCTGAATAACTGCTTGCATAAGGGCCAGAGTTGCTTGCTCAATTTGTGAAGGTCTTTTTCTTGAATAATCCACCTATTTTTTTCTGAAATTGTAATCATTTGTTCATCTGTACATTTACAGCACATCTACCGATTTCCGTTCCTTTCGGATAATTCCTTCGTGGCGCGTCGTGTTCTTTTTTTTTTGTCTTAAGAATTTTTTACTCACCCCCTAAATGGTGGACATGGTTGCTATGGAACGCTGTAGACGGTGTGGAAATTGGCATCCGGCGGTCATGTTCGCATCCACGCTGCCTTTGGCCGAGGCAGTGAAGCGGCACAAGGGATGGTGTACCACTCGCACTTATGTAACTCTGTGTGAGAACAGCGGTCGCACGAATATCTTATTAAACAGGGGCGAGTGTCATAAAACTGTCAATGATAATCATGTCATCTCGTAGAATCGGGTGTAATGCCGGTGTTCTCTGAGAACACCTGATGAAGACGTCGAGTTACGACGTCGAAATATCGTGTTGGGAAGACGCGGACCACCGGCAGTACACCGATTCTACGAGATGACAATTACAATGATAATCATATTTAAAACTGACAGGGATTGCTACTGTCAGTTCATATAGGTCCAGCTCAACCAGTTTTTGAAACAACACTGAGAAGAAAACTACATGCAGTAGACATTTGGAGTCGCGTACGTCGCAAAAAAAGTCATCGTTCAAAGCGGCACATTAAGCTGCACGTCTTCAATGGACCAAACAACACAGAAACTGGACAGTAGCTGACAGAAAACGTGTAGTGTGTTCCGCAGTAGCGCCATTTTGCTTCTTTTCAAATGGTGCGCCAACAGCGCGTCAACGACTCAATGAGATGTTTAGCCTGGAGCGAGTGAAGGTGTAATTCACGTCGGAGGTGGTTCGACGATGATGTTTTTCGTATTATGATTCGGACGTAGTCTTTCAGGAAGGAACAAAGGAAGATTAGAGTTTAGCTTCCCATCAACATCGAGGTCAACAGAGACGGAGCATAAACTCGGAATGTTGCGAGGATGGAGAAGGAAATACGCCGTGCCCTTTCAAATGAATCGTTCCAACATTAGCCTGGAGCGATTCATGCAAATCATGGGCAACCTAAATGTAGTTGGCCGGACACGGATTTGAACCGTCGTCCTCCCGAATGCGAGTCCATTGTTAATCATTCAGTTTACCATGAACGTGAACCAGGATATTTGTTTCAACATTCTCAAGGACCAAGTATTGCTCTTCCGACAACATTTTCGTGTTTAGTTTATCATGGACGTTTCCATCTTCCACCACAACAACTACCATGCTCACAGGCTTACACACGTCCGTTCCTGGTCTGACGATATCTCAGGCGCCCATCGCATTTCGACAGGGCCGGCTCCAGGGATTTTGCCACTCGTGCGAAAATTTCAAGCACCCACCCTCCACCCCTCCCCCTTCATACAGTTTCAGACATACTCAACCTATTAAACAACGTTATTCATCCATGACGTCTTATTTTCACATCGCACTTACTCATACGTCTTTCTGACGCGAATACGTCTTTAAGACCAGAACCAGGTATGGGGTATCAGACAGTGAAACACTTGAAAAGTTTACAGTGTAATACATTTTGAGTTATAACTGCAAAATTTATAAAGTCAGTCAAAATAAATTTACGTCACACGCAGGGTATGTAACTGAAATCTGTTCACTTTTTCTCATTCCCTGAGGAGAGGGGAGCACAATGACCGCCGCGGGGGGAGTAACAACCGGTGAGTAGAAACGTGTAGAATTCTCGCAGTACTTTAGCAAGGGCGAGACATGTTTCGTAAAAGCACGCATTTACACACACGTTTATCTTCAAGCGCGCTACTTATTCGTAGCACACCACAAATAAAAAGAAACAAATGCACGTCTGTTCACTGCGCACTGAGCGACCGTTCACAGTGATAGATCGCTTACGTTATCAGGAGTTGCAAAGGACACGAAACGTCGCAAATACTATCTCAACGAGTTCCGAGAAGAACTATATGTCGGAGGGAACACGAAAAAGTAAACAGACAAGCAGAAGTAAAGCTGGCAGAAGTAAAGCTGTGAGTACCGGGCGTGAGTCGTGCTTCGGTAGCTCAGTTGGTAGAGCACTTGCCCGCGAAAGGCAAAGGTCCCGAGTTCGAGTCTCGGTCGGGCACACAGTTTTAATCTGCCAGGAAGTTTCAGACAATATATAGTACTCATATGTGAAATAGCATCTTCAGCACTAGATTTACACAGGCGGGTAACATTTGGCAATCTATTTTACCGTTAGGCAAAACAAATATAGGACTACCTTACGACGAATCCGTATTAAGTAAATGAATAAAAATGCGCGACATACAGAAATTAAAGAAAACTAAAATTAATAACAAACAAATGTTTACACACTTATATTACAGATATTTTTATTGCGTTGACATCAGTGAAATCTCGTATGACTTCATTGAAAACCAAAGATTCAGCAAGCTCATGCTCAGTCGACAGCGTTGTCTGTCCACGCAGTTGTACCTGGCCAATTGTTAACCTTAGGTATGTTTTAATCTACCTAAGCTTCGAAACAATTATTTCTCCACTTGCCACTGTCACCGATTTTGTTCGCAAAATTCGTAAGGATGCCCTTACGTTGTGTTTTGCATGAGTTTTGTATGAATTTCATAGTTTCAATTGGTGTGCTACAAGGCCTTACCAAAGTTGAGGCCAGCTTAAGTTCATCTTTAAAATTGACCAGACTGACGGCATTAGCTTGTCCATTACTAAAACTGTTTCATAGTTGTAACACTTGTCACTTAGGACACCAGGTGACGTGTCTTTAATTTTGCTTAAGTCGCGCAAAAATTTAAAAAGCCGACTCTGACTTTTAAGCTGTTGAAATCTTTCACTAAGAGCACAAATTATAGCATCTCGTACTTTAAAATAAATTCTGCTTTTTACTGAATTCCTGGATCTTCAATTTTCTCTTCTTCTCCCTCATACTGGAAATGTTTCTTCTTCCGCCTTTTTCGTGTGTGTGTTGTGCGCCTACGGTCAGGTTTTCTGTGTCGAGATGTGTTTCCAGTTCCTTAGAGTGTAGTGTAGTGGGTAATCTTGCAATTTGAGGTCCTCTTGGTTGTTTCTGAAATATACTGTCGTCTTTTAGAGTAAGTCAATAGGTTCGATATATCTTTGGTAATGGTTTGTGTGTTTTTGTTGTCAACATTAATGTAGAGTACTATATCACACCATATTACCACTGAACAAAGAAACGTAAATTCACGCCTAAGGTTGACAAACTACCAGCCTGATGTGCAGTCATTCTGTTCGTATTTTCGTCTTCACTTATTACTGCCAGTGCACCATAGACCTCTCTTACGTTATACTTAAGATAGGCGACTGCATCACTCCTATTTTCTCATCTTTATTCAATTGTTTCAGTGTCAGGACTATCATGACTGCCCAGCGTCGCGTAGATGCAGAAAAGAAATCATTCATTTTTCTCACAAAAGAAAAGAATGAAACTGCGTATTTTAATACCTTTGGAGCCACATTCTCTTGATTATCGATTCAACAGGAGAAATAAGAGGGAATGAGCGAAACGT
Organism: Schistocerca serialis cubense; assembly: GCF_023864345.2. NCBI lineage: Eukaryota > Metazoa > Arthropoda > Insecta > Orthoptera > Acrididae > Schistocerca > Schistocerca serialis. The sequence goes on from NC_064642.1 coordinate 234,302,348, forward strand.
TTGAAAGAAGATACAGACAAAGCGCAAAAATTTAATTTACAGGAGCTTGCAGCAAGAAGAGTAATGCAAATATTATTAATGACAGATCCAAATGAGCGGGAGTGATGGAGGAAGTATGGCATGCAGCTTAATTATAGTGTGTGGATTCAAAAGACTATGGCATGCAATATGCATTACATATTTTACTTATTCTTTATTTATTACAAAATGTTTTTTCGGTGATTCTACTATAGGTATGTAAGATTGCTGTATGAAACTGTTAGGCCATCATATGCTGACATTTAATATTCTCAATTACAGTAAACGCTGACATTTATGTTTATTTGTTTATCATAAAGTTTTTTTTCTTCTATAGAAGCTTTCAAGCTACCATAGGTACATTTCGAGTGTTGTGTAGTCGCTTGACAGAAAAAGAGGTGACAACAGACCAGTAGCAAGCTTTGCTATTTTAGAAGATGCGTCCAAGGCGACCAACTCAGTGCTTCATTTGTCATCTGCTTCATACTGTCGTAGCCAGCTTCCAGTAATCATTAGATTTTACGAATGATTTCTACTTACAACTTATTCTCACACTTGTTGATTTATGAAAATCTTTCACTGTCTTGTTTAGCTCATCCCTTTGGAAATATTTTACAATTTGAGATTTTGGCGCCCCCAAAAACATGCCGCCCTGGGCGGTGGCATGGTTCGAATCCCGCATCCCAACCCCTTCCCCACCAGAGCCAACCCTACGCTTCGACTAGTTCGTTTAGCCGCATAGTAATCCCATGAAAAAGGATGGGAATTTCGGATCTATGGGTGAAACATAGCAGTCAGAATTCTTGCAATTTGTAGCCTGTGGGATCTAATCTTCAAAGAGTGGCTCCAGATGGATATGGCATACCTGAAGGAACTTGTGGACTCAATTCCTCACTGAATTGATACCAGTATCAAGACTACAGGCGATATTGCACGGTTTTAGCTTGATGTCTCTAGGGGCGATTAAGTTTTTGGCAAACATATACAATAAATAATTAAATTAAGGACGTTGGTTGTTGGCACTATACCAGGATGAAGGGTTGAGACAGGAGAGAAAATCGTGTCGGATCGCATTAAACCTGTCAGACGACTAATGGATCAAAACAAAGCACAGACGCTTTACCAGCTACGTTAATTGAATTTAGGTTTACTTGGGATCTTATACGTTGGCAGGAGTATAATACGTCGTCTGTTCAGTAGATGGGTCAACGTTTAGGATTTGAATTCTTAAGCCAAAATCCAACTCCCGTTGTAATTTTATCCGGAAGATTGTATCTCCCATATTAAAAAGAAATGAGACTGATTAAAAGTTAGACTTGTCGAATATTTTTCAAATTTCGTTTCTGGCTGATCGTTACTACAACGATTAATGGATATGCGGAGTAACATCGATGCAATGAAGACATCAATAAGTAGTGAATGCAAAACAATGTTTAGTACGGCGTCGCGTCTCGAGTCACGCTGCCATTTTCTTGTTGTTTCTTGTTAGAATGCTGCCGTATGTTTTCGTGCCACCTAATCGGAGTCACGCAACATGGATAAACATAAAACTCCACCTAAAAAGAGGTGGTTGGTTTGGTTGGTTGATTCGAGGGAGGGGACCAAACAGCGAGGTCATCGGACCCATCGGATTAGTGAAGGATGGGGAGGGAATCGGCCGTGACCTTTCACAGGAACCATCTCGACATTTTCCTGAAGCGACGTAGGGAAATAAGAAAAACTAAATCAGTATGGCCGGACGCGAGTTTGAACCGTCGTCCTCCCGGAAGCGAATCCAGTGTGCTACCTAAAATGAGAGGTAAATGCTTATGTACATATCGGAATAAGTGGTAAGAAACTCATTTATGGGTTAATCCGGTAAAAGGTAACAATTATAAAACGTATTGTTTCCTTCGCAAGCGTGAGTTTAGGAAAGCACGTGATGGTAATACAGATTGTCAGCAGCATGCCAAAACCGAAGGACACAAAAACAGATTTAAGGAAATTAATAATTTTTTAGCGCCAAGAAATATAAGTGATTTCCTAGATACGCTTAATGATCCAGAGAAGTGTAGCAACTTTTTTCCTTCGACTTCAGATGCATCGAATTACAAGAACAGGAAAAGGTTTCCTGTAATAATCAGGTACGTTGAACCTTGTGTAGGCATGATAAATAAACTGATAGATTTTGTCGAACAAGCAGATTAAATTTCTAGTGGTATTCATGTTTTGATAAAAAAAGTCTAGACTCTCCTGCATTAAATGTAAATAAGATATTCTCTTATAGTGCAAATAATGCTGGTGTCAATTACAGTCAAAATACAACCGTGATGAGACTGTTAGGTGAGGATAATTAAAAAATATATTCGAAGCAAACTGCATAAATCACATAGTCCATAATGTCACTGAATATGTTTCTGATGTTTTACAAGTAGATATAGAAATGATAATTGTTAAGGTTTATGGACACTTTTCAGTGTCAGCAAAACGCAGCGAAAACTTAAGACCTTTTTAAAAAATTTGTTGGTATTAAATGGTGTGAAATTTTAAGGCATGTGCCTACTAGCTGGGTGTCCCTCACACCAGCTGTTGATATGCTAATAAGGAACTGGGTACCAGAAGTAAGTTGTTTTCAAACGTCAAATTAAGTACATAAAGCTTTAAAATTGTATTTTAGTGATGAGAATCGGGGAAAAATGTTAATTCTTGAAGCATATCTTCAATTTTTTCTTATGTTGGAAACATCAAGGTATCCAGAGATTTCAGTTTTTATTATAATAAAGTCCTGTGATGCTGTTGAAGCTTTGTAGAAGAAATTTTGCAAAGGAAAGATAACTCTTTCTTTGGAAGCAATATACGCAAAGTTTTAATATACGCAAAGTTTAAGATCCTGTCAGTCAGAAGACAATTCAAAATAATCTTGTTGAGTACTACGATACCTTCTAAAATATCTTTCTAAAATGTAAATATTTCTGACAATGCTACTGTTCAGACCTTGTTTCCACGGCCCTTGAAGAATTCTGTTAATTCTAATAATTTTAGACATACACGGGAATAACTTACAAGATGAATTTTGTTCTTTGAAAGATATAGTAAGTACAAAAATTTCCATTGACACTAGCGACCGTAGCGCGGTGGATGATTCAGGAAGGAGCCAAAGATATTAAAGCCCAGGAGATAATTAAGATTCTTGGCTTTGTTCTCAGTATACCGGCATCTTCATGGTCACAAAGAAAGAATTGTTTTCTTTGTTGAACAGTAAATGGTCTGATGATAGAGCCGTTATAATCTACATCTACATGGATACTCTGCAAATTACATTTAAGTGCCTGGCAGAGGGTTCATCGAACCACCTTCACAATTCTCTATTATTCCAATCTCGTATAGAGCATAGAAAGAATGAACACCTATATCTTTCCGTACCAGCTCTGATTTCCCTTATTTTATCGTGGTGATCGTTCCTGCCTATGTAGGTCGGGGCCAAAAGGAGAAAATTGCTGATGGGAATTTCGTGAGAAGATTCCGTCGCAACGACAAACGCCTTTCTTTTAATGATGTCCATCCCAAATCCTGTAACATTTCTGTGACACTCTCTCACATTTCGCGATAATACAAGAGTGCTGCCTTTCTTTGAACTTTTTCGATGTGCTCCGTCAGTCCTATCTGGTAAGGATCCCACACCGCGCAGCAGTATTCTAAAAGAGGACGGACAAGCATAGTGTAGGCAGTCTCCATAGTAGGTAAGTTATGTTCTGCCAATAAAACGCAGTCTTTGGTTACCCTTCCCTACGGCATTTTCTGTGTTCGTTCCAATTTGAATTGTTCGTAATTGTAATACCTAGTTATTTAGCTGAATGTACGGCTTTTAGATTAGACTGATTTATCGTGTAACCGAAGCTTAACGAATTCCTTTTAGCACTCACGTGGATGACCTCACACTTTTCGTTATTTAGGGTCAACTGCCAATTTTCTCACCGTACAGATATCTTTTCTAAATCGTTTTGCAGTTTGTTTTGATCTTCTGATGGCTTTATTACTCGATAAACGACAGTGTCATTTGCAAACAACCTAGGACGGCTGCACAGATCCTCTCGTAAATCGTTTATATAGATAAGGAACAGCAAAGGGCCTATAACACTACCTTGGGGAACGCCAGAAATCATTTCTGTTTTACTCGATGACTTTCCGTCAATTACTACGGACTGTGACCTCTCTGACAGGAAATCACAAATCCAGTCACATAACTGAGACGATATTCCATAAGCACGCAATTTCACTACGAGCCGCTTATGTGGTACAGTGTCGAAAGCCTTCCGGAAATCCAGAAATACGGAATCGATCTGAAATCCCTCGTCAATAGCACTCAACACTTCATGTGAATAAAGAGCTACTTGTGTTTCACAGGAACGATGTTTTCTAAACCCATGTTGACTGTGTGTCAATAGACCGTTTTCTTCGAGGTGATTCTTCATGTTCGAACACAATATATGTTCCAAAATCCTACTGCATATCGACGTTAACGATATGGGCCTGTAATTTAGTGGATTACTCCTACTACCTTTCTTGAATATTGGTGTGACCTGCGCAATGTAAATTTAATAAAATATGAATTACGAATAAGTGTTAGTTTTGGTTACACATGTGAAGAATTAAAAACTTTGCGTTCTGCCTTACGGCAGCTATTGTCATGGGGCAAGCCTCGTCAGAGAGCGTCTAGGGAAGTGCTTCCAGTGGTGGTTTCCCGTTGCCTTCCATTGATGATGATGAAATGATAATGAGGACAACACAACACCCAGTCCCTGAGCGGAGAAAATCTCCGATCCATCTGGGAATCGAACCCGGGCCACTTGGCGTGGCAGAACGCCGCGCTGACCACTCAGCTATTGGGGCGGACAAATTTGTAAAGAATGATCGCAAATTACAGGCTGCCAAAAATGTTAGCAAATATAGTTTTAAGTAAAAATTCTGTATATATTCAGTTTGTAATTGGTACGAAGAAGTTTTTTGGTTGGTTGATGCAATAGACATATTTTGAGATTATAAAAAATGCGCTATGACCTATTCATTCTGTCAGTTCAAAGTCTCCCTTATTTTAACAAAATATTTTAGCAACTCTGTTTGGAAATGACATTGATTCCTTTGTACGTGCAGCAGATAAACGGTTCTGTTTTGCACGTTATGACAATCGACGTGACTGCTGGGTGAGAATACGACGTGCCGTACTCTCCTTTAGCGGGAGTAATCAGGGTACGCCTTCAGAGCGCAGGCATCGCGCCGTCATTACGCCCAGGCAGGCGCCTTCTTTCCCACCCCACACCATTCCCTCCCCCCCACCCCGCCACCCCCTTTCCCCCCACCACTCTACTCGATCGCCTTCCGGCGGGAGCGTTCCTTCGCTGCTTCCTCGGCGCCCAGCCGTTATCGTGCGTCCCCGAGTTAGAGATAACAGCGCACTGCAGCGGCTTCCGCGCCGTCCGAAACAAAGAACTGTCGTTGGGGCTAAAGGCCGTTCCCAGAAAGTTGCACCGCTGATAACTCGCGTTCCTACGTTCTCAACAACACGCAGTGCAACTCCGCATGTAGAAAGCAGTTTTTCCTCCGAATTGGGTGCAAACGCGCGCGTATTTTGCTCACAACCGTTTATACTGGGTGAAATGCAAATAACTGAGGCTTTTGTATACTATCTTTCTTTCCCGTTTCCAGTCCTTCACTCATAATGAGTATGCATATTTAAAATTATCCCGGTTTCTTCATGAGATATACAGGGTGACAATTATTGAACTATATGAAATAAAATCGTCATAACTTCTGAACGGTTTGCGTTAGTACATTCAAAGTGCACGGTTGCCCGCGGGGCATGATGGGAATTAGTAGCCGCATGTGCACGCCCTTGTTGTTGTCGGCCACTTTCATTTGGAAGGGTTCGTCAATAAGCAAAATTGGCGCATTTGATGGACCGAGAATCCGTATTTCGCGATCGAGAAGACTCTTCACCCTCAACGGATGAGTGTGTGGTGTGCAGTGTCCAGTCGGGGAATAATCGATGCGATATTCCTTGAAGACACGGTGACTACCGAACGGTATGTGAAGATTTTGGAAAGTGATTTCATCCCCATTATCCATAGTGACTTGATTTCGATAAGATGTGGTTCACGCAAGACAAAGCTCGACCCCATCGAAGCACGAGAGTGTTTGATGTCCTGGAAGAGCACTATGGGGACCGCATTCTGGCTCTGGGGTATTCAGAGGCCACTGGCAAGGACCTCGATTGGCTGCCGTATTCTCCGGCTCTGAATACATGTGACTCCTTTTTTGTGGGGCTACATTAAAGACAAGGTGTACAGCAATAACCTCAAAACCATTGCTGAGCTGGAAACAGCCATTCAGGAGGTCATCGACGTTCCGAGACTTCAACGGGTCATGCAAAATTTCGCTATTCGTCTGCGCCACATCATCGCCAATGATGGCAGGCATATCGAACATGTCATGACCTAAATACGAATATCTATAGTGACATTTACATATTGAATAAAGTGTGTATACGATGTAGTTTGTAACTAATTTACGGTTTTTCATACAGTTCAATAATAGTCACCCTGTGTGTAGGAGAATGCGATATGTAGCGGCCAGGCTTCAGTTTCTCTCGCATTGTAGTGCATTGCAGAATCGAGTTGTGCCGTGCGCGCGCAAATGTATGAGTACCGTAACGGCGCAGCTGTCAATCAGCTGTACGTGTCAGCTGCCAGGGTCGCTGGTATCAATGGTGAACTACTCCGAGCCGTCAGAGAGTTTTATGATTTTTACGTGTTTTCTTGTGCTTATCTTAGGGACAAGAAATAGTTTTTAGTTCAGATATATTTTATCTGTACGAAGATTGTGTATCTTCAAACCACAACTGCTATTTCTTTGCAGAGAATTCAGCTCCTTAGCCGAACACAATAGACAGTTCGAATATGCAATAATAAGTCATTTCACGCACCTACACGCTAAACGACGAATCTAGCAGTACGACCACAGTGGAGACTCCGACGTCATCTATCCGGCAACAACAGAAGGTGCGACTATGATGGATCTGGTATGATGGATTCATTGAAGGCGACGACTCCGTCAGTTGCTACCTCCGATTGCCAAGCGTCGACCTAGCGCCATTTTATGAGTGATCGGAAGTTGGGGTGCAAATATCTATTATTTGATAACGAGTCAGACCTGTATATCTTTTCGTGTACTCTCCTACGTTGTCATAGAGCAGTAACCTTATTCCGTATGTCTACTGAGAACAGCTCTTGAATACCGACCTACAGCATCCAGCATATGGAATTAGACCTGGGCTGCGCCGAGCATTCATGTGTGATTTTACAATCGCGGATATTACAGAGCTCATCATCGGTGCTGATCTGTTGAGGTATTACCAACTGCTATCGGAGATGGCGTACACACAATTGGCGTATGATGTAACTGGCCTGGTGACTTCGGACTTCCATCTCTGCACAGTAGTGCAGGCGGATGCTGGGGAGTACATGTTCCTACTACATCAGTTCCCGACCTTGAGCCGCCCCCAGCAGCACCGAAAGATACAGTACATCATATCAGGACCATGGATGGCCCATCAGTTGCCTGTCGACCACGACATCTGGCCCCAGATAGGTTAGCGATCGCAAAGGTAGAAGTTAACGCCATTCAGAGAGAGGGGATTATGCGGCCATCCAGTAGTGGATGGTTCTTTCCCTTACATCTGGTGTCAAAGAAAGACAGTGCATGACTTCCGGGGAGGAATGACAGTGCCCTCAATCCCTCGACAGTGCTAGATAGGTATCCTGTTGCTCTACTGCAGGATTGCAACTATGCATTACGTGGCACGACAATTTTTAGCGCACTAGACTGTGCTAAGGTGTATGTGCAGATACCCATAGTGGAAGAAGACATTCCGAAAACCACAGTCATCTCACCGTTTGAATTGTTCGAGAATCTGTAACTAACATTCTGGTTGCAAAACACCGCACAAAAATGTCAGCGGTTTATCCATGCGGTAGTAAAAGGACTATACTACTTAGACGAGATTCACACCTTATCGTCAATTGCGGAACAGCACATTCAACACGTGATACAAATCTTGGAATGGCTAAATGAATATGGCGAGATACTGAACACAGCCAAGGGTGTTTCTGGACAGACACGGGTCGATGTTTTAGGGCACCAAATTTCTTCGAAGGGCTCAATTCCTCTGCCTGAAATGGTAGAAACCATTTTGCAGATCGCGCTCACACACTGTTCGAGAGTTACAACGATCTGTCACACTCAGTGACGTCAGAAGAACCTCTTACTACAGCATTCGCCAGCCGGAAACTCAAGTGGGCTTCGCCAGTCCAGTGAACTGACGCCAGGAATTCAGCCTTTGAAGCGGTGAAGTGTAGCATAGCGCTCCTCGCTCATCCAGGATCAGAAGCACCCGTCGCACTGGCTGTTGACATGAGTGAAGTAGGGACTGGGACCACTCTACAACAGTTCCACGAGGACGCGTGACAACCTTTGTCCTTCCACTCCCGTAAGCTGTCATCATCTCAGCAGAAATGGAGCGCTACGGTGGGCAACTCTTCACAGTATTTGAGGCAATAAAATACTTCTGCCCACAACTGGAAGCGAGGAGTACACGATTTTTACATACCACGAGCCACTGACATACGCAGCCCGCATCTCGTGGTCGTGCGGTAGCGTTCTCGCTTCCCACGCACGGGTTCCCGGGTTCGATTCCCGGCGGGGTCAGGGATTTTCTCTGCCTCGTGATGGCTGGGTGTTGTGTGCTGTCCTTAGGTTAGTTAGGTTTAAGTAGTTCTAAGTTCTAGGGGACTGATGACCATAGATGTTAAGTCCCATAGTGCTCAGAGCCACTGACATACGCATTCCGATAGAACAAAAACAACTGCTCACCTGGCCATCACGCCCAACTCGTTTTCATAGCGCAATTCAGCAAAGAAATCAGGAACATTTCGGGTACTGACAACGTGGAGACCGATAGCTCGTCTCGTTTCTATGACATTTCGAACAGCTCAAGCACTATGGATTTCGCCAGACTCGCCGAGGCACAGAAATCTAACCAAAGAGCTTCAGAACTGCCTTAACGATCCGGCGACAGCGCTGGAACTGAGATTAGTCGACATGCCTGGCGCCCACCCTAAAATATACCGTGACATCTCGACAAGAAAACCAAGATCATTCTTGCCGGTAGCGATTCGCAAGCCCGCCATCGACAGCCTATACAACTTAAGTCAACCAGGCGTCACGTCAACAGTTCACGTAGTCTCCCACCGTATTGTGTGGCCGAGAATACAAAAAAACACTGCAGTGATCGGTAATGTCTGGCAGGTACGTATGCCCCCGCAATTTTGACAGTTGACCACTTCATGATACACAACGCCTCTCTTGTAACCTCTGGCACTAGAGGTGTATGGGCATTTCCGTGACGATTTCGCGCTTACTAAATGAGACAATGACGAAGTGTATTGCTTTTCTTTAGATGTTCTATATTTCCGCTATCAATATTAAATAGTAAGGGCCCCAGACTGAGGAGTGCTACTCAAAAATCGGTCGCACGAAGGGTTTGTAAGCTTCCTTCTTCATTACTTACTCAGGGGTCGTCCAACGAATCTGCCTTTCCTATGATTAGTTTTATGTGGCTGTTATACTCTAAATCGCTCCGTATGTATAATCCCAAATGTTTAATCCATAGCACTTATTCAAATGTTTGCCCGTCAGTTGTACAAATATCGAGTCCTTCCACCTGTTTCAGCACGGTACCTTGCACTTGTTTATGCTGAGGGTCAACCGCCAGTCCTTGCACCAAGCATTCATCCGCTGCAGGCCTTCCTACATCCCGCTACAGTTTTCTCGCAATGCTACTTCTCTGTATAAAACAGCGTCATCCGCGAGAAACGTCATGCAGCTTCCGACGCCATCCATTACGCCATTATACATCTTGTGAACGGCAATGGTTCTGTAATACTCCCTGCGGATGCGCCAGAAGCTTACATCTGAATTACCATAACGAATTTTCATACTGCAGCGGAGTTGTTCTGATTTTCATCCTTCCAGGAGTTCTAGTCCCGTAAGGTTTGCAAGAGAACTGCTAAAGGTTTGGAAAGTAGTAGAGACGTAGTGGCGGAACTGATTGTATGTGGGCGGATTAAGAGTCGTATTTTGATAGCTCAGTCATTAGACGGTTTGTCGGCGAATAGCAACGTCCCGGTTTCGAATACCAGTCCGGCACATAGTTTTAATCTGTCAGGAAGTTTCGGCCCGAGATTCCTCTCCGTTAAGAATGACATGCTTAGTTCTATTTTCAAGGGTTTCATCATAACATTCACAAAGTTGGTTTGATTTTCCGCACGCTCTTATTGTGCTCCTTAACGTAACAGTACGGACCTCCATGAAAAATTAGTTCTGCGTCGAACAAAGAAATCTGCTCTTACGACTACTTTGCAGATAGTATGCTGTGAAGCCACGAAACGCATAAAAGCAGGCCAACCTCATCTTTAATATCAATCCCGTTTCAGATGAGGCGGCACAGCAAAATAAAAGCGGACGTGTTATAGTTTTTAGGCCAAACACAGAAAAGCAACTAAAAATCTGTATTATATTTTACAGAAATGAAATGACAGCGAGTGAAAATGAAGATGGGTGTCGAAACATGTTTTGGAAAAAGATAACGTTTGCAGAAGACGGAATTTAAAAAACCTAAATTCAATTGTGAAACTCAGAAAAGCGGCAACAGAAGCTTCTAAATCCAACAAAGTGCTTAAGGACGAACAAACAAAATCGTTATAGAGAACGGCATAATCGAATATCTGTAGGGAGGAACCATGTAGATTGCTTCCTTCCAGAAAATTGGTTTTATATGTTGATAGTCTAGTACAGTTCAGAAAAGAAACTTTTTAATACACTCGTTTTTTTTTTTTTTTTTACAGAGAATTTAGTTTTAAGAAAGCGCTTACAAATATACCTTTGCATATGTGCTTGTTTATACTTGTGTGGCTCAGTGAGTCAGTGGTAAAGTGCCAGACTTAGAGCCAAAGGCCTCGGGTTCGATTCCCGGTCAGTCCTAGGGTTTTTATGTGCCCTTTACCACTTGTTTCCCCTCTGATAACATTTACTGATGTGGTAAATGTCGTTGCACCGTGGTTCTGCCTCCAAATTAAACGGCAGGTTCCAGTGTAACTGGCTGGATAAATCAGTTTAAAGATCAGAGTCGGGTAATGGCTTAGCACCTCCAATAGGACTGCAGGAATATAAAAGATGACTACAAAATTTTTAGATAGTGTTTGGTATCACCACCACGTCTGATTAAAGGAAGACATCGAAGTAATCCAGAGGCAGACTGCTACAGTTGTTACTGGTAGGTTCGAACAACACGCAAGGGTTCGAAGATGCTTCGGAAACTCAAACAGGAGTCCCTAGAGGGAAGACGATGTTCTTTCGTACGGCATTATTCCGCAAGTTCAGAGAACCAGCATTTGAGGCTGACTGGAGAACGATTCTACTGCCGCCAACGTACATTTCGTGCAAGGACTATGAAGACTGGATGCGAGAAATTAGGGCTCATACGGAGGCTTTTAGACAGTCACTTTCCCTCGCTCCATTTGCTAGTGGAACACGAAGGGTAATGACTAAAGGTGGTATACGGTATCCCCTGCAATACCCGGACGATGGTTTGCGGAGTATGTATGTAGATGTAAAAGAATAGGGCAATGCCTAGTAAAGTAATTTGATATTCCAAACAGCCTTCGAGTCAATGAAAGCTTTATCCATGACCATACAGATTATTTATTAACAATAGCTGAGTTTAGTAGAGCAAAGATTAATCCGCAGTTGCGTAAAACTGCTAATTCGACATTTACCGCAAATGAGAAGGCAAATAGTTCTCCAGCTTCCCCAGTCAATCTTTTACAGGTGAGTTTTGAGAGACTGATGCAAAGAAGCGATAACTTTGACCATCAAGTGTTATCTTCTGTGAAAAACTGCCACATGTGTGCAGTAACGTAAAAGCGGTACCTGCACCAAAGCTCCAAGACTTGCAGCCTGCTACGAATTTAATAACTTAACTGGTGAAGCCAGAGAATTTTATGGTATTGGGAGATTTCCGTGTGCAGGATTACTGTTGAAAATTTTGATGTTTGCAAGATCTTTAAAATACGTGAAATACATATATCAAATATAAAGCAACAAAGCAATAAAACTGTTACAAGGAAAGTAAATGGTTCTGGCATGGAAGAAGTGTCCAGTTCTGATTAACTCATCAATAGATTTCAACCATTTAGCAAAAAGAAATCAAATCACAAAAATATGGGGTGTATTAAAAGATAATTATAAGTTGTCACCGTTATCAACCTGAAGGTTGGTTTGATCGCCGCAGTGGATTACTTACTAGACATTGTAGTGTTGAAGATGGTAAGCACTTGCCTTCCTCCGAAGATGAAATGACTGATTCAGCCAGTTGTTGGGAAGCCCGTGGACTACGAACCACGGTGCAACTGAGCGTTCTTCGCATTAGTAAGCAATTGCCAGAGGCGTAACGAGTGATGTTGTTGTGGTCTTCAGTCCAGAGACTGGTTTGATGCAGCTCTCCATGCTACTCTATCCTGTGCAAGCTTCTTCATCTCCCAGTCCCTACTCCACCCTACATCCTTCTGAATCTGTTTAGTGTATTCACCTCTTGGCCCCCCTCTACGATTTTTACCCTCCACGCTGCCCTCCAATACTAAATTGGTGATCCTTGATGCCTCAGAATATGTCCTACCAACCGATCCCTTCTTCTAGTCAAGTTGTGCCACAAACTCCTCTTCTCTCCAATTCTGTTCAATACTTCCTCATCAGTTATGTGATCTACCCATCTAATCTTCAGCCTTCTTCTAGCACCACATTTCGAAAGCTTCTATTTTCTTCTTGTCTAAACTATTTATCGTCCACGTTTCACTTCCATGCAAATACTTTGAGAAACGACTTCCTGACACTTAAATCTATACTCGATGTTAACAAATTTCTCTCCTTCGGAAACGCTTTCCTTGCCATTGCCAGTCTACATTTTATATCCTCTCTACCTCGACCATCATCAGTTATTGTGCTCCCCAAATAGCAAAATTCCATTACTACTTTAAGTGTCTCATTTGCTAATCTAATTTCCTCAGCATCGCCCGACTTAATTCGACTACATTCCATAATCCTCGTTTTGCTTTTGTTGATGTTCATCTTATATCCTCCTTTTAAGACACTGTCCATTCCGTTCAACTGCTCTTCCAAGTCCTTTGCTGTCTCTGAAAGAATTACAATGTCATCGGCGAACCTCAAAGTTTTTATTTCTTCTCCATGGTTTTTAATACCTACTCCTAATTTTTCTTTTGTTTCCTTTACTACTTGCTCAATATACAGATTGAATAACATCGGGGATAGTGTACAACCCTGTCTCACTCCCTTCCCAACCACTGCCCCCTTTCATGCCCCTCGACTCTTATAACTGCCATCTGGTTTCTGTACAAATTGTAAATAACCTTTCGCTCCCTGTATTTGACCCCTGTTTCAAAAGCTTTCTCTAAGTCTACAAATGCTAAAAATGTAGGTTTGTCTTTCCTTAATCTATTCTCTAAGATAATTCGTAGGGTCAGTATTGCCTCACGTGTTCCAACATTTCTACGGAATCCAAACTGATCTTCCCCGAGGTCGGCTTCTACCAGTTTTTCCATTCGTCTGTAAAGAATTCGTGTTAGTATTTTGCAGCGGTGGCTTATTAAACTGATGGTTCGGTAATTTTCACATCTGTCAGCACCTGCTTTGTTTGGGATTGTAATTATCATATTCTGTCTGAGGGTATTTCGCCTGTCTCATACATCTTGCTCACCAGATGGTAGAGTTTTGTCAGGGCTGACAAGTACTAAAATAAAACCTAGGACCGACTAGGGACCGAAATTGGGTGCCTATGGAGTATTGCTTCAGTTGTGTGACTAGATGCGTGAGTTCCTGTCAGAAACGTCACTGTTCGTAGTAATTGACGGAAAGTCATCGAGTAAAACAGAAGTAATACCTTTTGTTCCACAAGGAAGTATTATAGGCCCTCTGCTGTTCTTGATCTACATAAACGACGTAGGAGACAATCTGAGCAGCCTTCTTAGATCGTTTGCAGATGATGCTGTCACTTACCGTCCTGTAGAGTCATGAGGTGATCGAAACCAATTGCAAAATGATTTACGCAAGATATCTGTATGGTGCAAAAAGTGACAATTGACTATAAATAATGAAAAGTGTTAAGTCATCTACTTTTGAGTATTAAAAAAAATCCGTTAAATTTCGGTTATATGGCAAACATTACAAACGTTAAGACTGTAAATTCAACTAAATACTAGGGATTACAATTACGAAGAAAGTGTAGTGAAACTATCACATAGATAATTGTAGGCTGTAAAGTCAGCCAGTTATGCAAAACATCGTTTTTTCCAAGTACCCAGACATGTTTCAGCACCACTGTGCTAGCATCAATGGGTTTCTGCTTTATTTAATCTGTAATGTGACAATTTTTATTAAGTGATTACAAAATTATGTGGATGTTCAGTTCAATCAATAGTTCGTTTCTTTTTGTTAATACCGTTACACTTGGTGTGCATGATTTTTCCAGATCACTTGTGTATTATTTACTACAGGTAGCTTGTCATCTGTAGTAAATAATACACAAGAAAAAAACCATGCACACCACGTACTATTGTTTGAACTATACATCCACATACTTTTGTAACCATTTAATAAAAGTGTTCACGTTACAGAATAGATAAATCTGAAACCCACAGATGATGGCACAGTGGTGCTGAAACATGTTTGGGAATTTGGGAAGAAAGGGTGTTTTGCATAACTGGCGGACCTCACATCCTACAATTTTAACTGCAAACACGGTCAACACAAGGAGCTGCAAATCCAAATGATGAATAGCGTATAGATAATGTTGTGGGGAAAGCAAACCAAAGACTGCGATTTATTGGCGGAACACTTAGAATAAGCAACAGGACTACTAATGAGATTACTTACACTACGGGGCCGGCCGGAGTGGCTGAGCGGTTCTAGGCGCTGCAGTCTGGAACCGCGTGACCGCTACGGTCGCAGGTTCGAGTCCTACCTCGGGCATGGATGTCTGTGATGTCCTTAGTTTGGTTTAAGCAGTTCTTAGTTCTAGGGGACTGATGACCTCAGATGTTAAGTCCCACAGTGCTCAGAGCCATTTGAACCATTTTACACTACGCTTGTCCACCGTCTTCTGGAGTACTGCTATGCGGTGTGGGGTCCGTATCTGATACTACTGACGGAGGACATCGAAAAAGTTGAAAGAAGGGCAGCATGTTTTCATGATATTTCGATCACCAACTGTACCGTCCAATTGCGAAAATTTTTGTTGGTGCTCACCTACGTAGAGAGAAACGATAATTACGATAAAATAAAATAAATCAGAGCTCGCACAGAAAGATTTAAGTGGTCGTTTTTCCCGCACGCCATTAGAGAGTGGAACGACAGAGAAATAGCTTGAATATGGTTCGATGAATCCTCTGACAGACACTTAGTTGTGAATTGTAGAAAACCATGTAGATGTAAACGTAGATGCAGATGTAAATGTAAATGTAGATGCAGAACGCTAGACTATTTTATTTGTGTCCAGACGCTTCTTTAGTGAGCGTCCAAGCCATCCACAAACCACTTAAAACAAAAACAAATAAAATTCGTCCTTTCACCTGTCGTAGTTCCACCCATTTTCCTGCCGTACTGCTGATAATCTCTGTTTTCATCGAAATATTATTATTTCTGTAAGTGCATTTGGCAGTAGTTTATCCCCTGCTAATTTTAAAAGTGTTTTACTCTGTCTGAATGTTGAGTGTGCTGGGTTCCTTTTGTAGAATGTGTTCCAGTTGTAGCACCCCCGTTGGTCTGTGCCTATTCACGAGGTGACATGTGTCGCTGGAGGCATTATGCGCGGAAATGTGGGGCTCTGCGGTTCGCCGTCATGTCTCTTCCACCACTGTTTATCCGCAGCCACCACAACTCGCCTGCTTTTCGTATGTTTTGATTAGTGCAGTTATTTATTCGTCGGAGCAATCACTGGAGACTGCGAATATCGAGGCCTGTTTTTCAGTTGTGTTTGTATCCTGCAAAGGAATTATTACAATTGGCAATAAGCCCTGCATTCACTTAGGAATAACGGAAACGCGGATGAAGAGTCACGCCCCACACGAGGATTCGACCTATATATCTGCCAGCCGACTGTTTCACAGGGATATATTTACTGTTTTGTACTATTCTACAGCTGTGCATCTGCTGCTGTGTCAGAGATCTAAATAGTTGAAACTGTGTTCGAGTGAGTTTCTGAGCGCTGTACTAACAATCCTTCAGGGAGAAAAGGAAAGAAAATATGCTCTTGCGCTCGTTGTGCGGAAAAGCAGAATAGTTTGTATCGTTCTTTTTAGGTCTCCGCTTCACTAATTAATAATTTCATCATTTTTTGTCTCTACTGTAATGGTTTGTTTCTTTATTGCATCACTCGGTAGTGAGTGGGTGCGTTGCTAATAACATGTCACGCTTCCCACATGGGTCCAATAACTGCAGCTTCGGAAATAAATGACATTCGAACCCCCGAGATTTTATTCCGTATGAAGAAAGGTTATATTTAACACTTCATTTCTGCTTCACGAATGTCCTACTGCGTCATTTTATTTCGAAACTGATGTGAAAATTACAACACTACATGCACTATATTTTACGCATCAATTTGGAAATAAATGAAAATAACATACATTTGAAATTTACATTCGCACGTTCACGAAGTCGTGATTATTGGACATAGTATGTCAAGATATATTGGAGCGTGAAACAGTCTGCGTTTCTTCTTAATTTTCCACGAAGAGATAACAAATCGTTTTTGTATCAGTTTGTGAAAGACATTATTTCGTTTTCAATCCAACAGTTACTTGATGTAGTAAACTTCACAGCCATAAGACAAAGTTATTTGTTCTCTCTACCTGCAGAATATACGGAATGATCATTTATACGGTCTGTAAAGTCCAGGCCTTCTTGATTTAAAGAATGTAAGACTGTACCAGTCAAACATTTTTTCATGCTTAGCGCAACGCATTTAGAGAATTTATTCTGAATTTCAAGTGCAAGTATTTACATGAATATTATGTGTGATTTTCGCATGCGTGGTTTTCCGCCTCTTCTTCCACTGTAGTCGTCTTTTTGAGCCTATAAGGTAGTGTGCCTCTTCCGTTACACAGAGCACCACACACATGCAAATCATCGCTCACGGTGTTTGTTTTTTAAACTAAAATGTGATAAATATTATAGTATGTCAAGAAGACGAATACAGTGCAAGAAGAGGCGGAAAAACACACGTGCAAAAAGCACACAATATTATACTCTTGAAAGTATTTGCACTTGACAGTTAGAATAAATTCTCAAAACGCGTTGTGCTAAGTATGAAAAAATACGTGATGGTGCAGTGATTCATTATTTAAATCATGAATGACACAGTTGCAGGTTTTCCAAAAATAGCGATTATGATGAATGTAACCAAGCCTTGCCGTCTGTAACTCAAAACCGATGAGTACGTGTCTGTGTATGTTGTCTATTCTGATGAAGGCCTGTTTGACCGAAAGCTTTGTTTGACATTCTTTCTGTTGTGCCTATCTACGACTCATCTTTTCTGCTTATTTAATGTGTATATTAAATGTGATTATTTTGTAAAACAGTAACATTGTTACACGGAAATCAAATGGTATCGACGTGGAAGAAGTGTCCAGTTCAGCTAAACTCATTAATAAACGTCAACCATTTAGCAAAAAGAAACCAAGTCACAAAAATATGGAATATATTTAAACATGGGTATAAAGGTGAAGCTGGTGTCAACCTGAAGTTTGGTTTAATGGTTTAATCACTGCAGTGCTTTACTACGTATGGTGGTATGCCCTTGCCTTCCTTTGAAACTGAACTTACTGGCTCAGCCAGTTGTAGAGGAGCCCATGGACTTGGACTACGAACCACGGTGCAACTTAGCATTTCCCACAATAGTAAACAATTACCAGTGGTGTAACAAACGATAAGTGCCAAAATAAATCGTAGGACCACTACGGACCAAATCCCAGGCCACTTGATTTGTATCCTGGCATTTCTTTACTGAGCCTCCAAACCACCCCCAAACTATTTATGATAAAACAAAATTAAAATTCTGTCTTTCTCCTGTCGTGATTCCAAATATTTTCCTGTCGTACTACTAATAACCTGTATTTTCATCGAAATACTAATTTTTCTCTGAGAGTATTTGCGAATCGTTTATTCCCTGGTAGTTTTAAAAGTGTTTTACTCAGTCTGAATGTCGTCTATGGGTTCTTTTTGCAGAATGTGACCCAGTTAGTCTGCGCTTATTCACGTGGCGATACGTGTCGCTGCATTCATTACGCGCAGCCACGTGGAGCTCTGCGGTTCGCCGCCATGTCTCTAGCACCCCTGTTATCCGCAGCCATCACTATTCGTCTGCTTTTTGTATGTTTGGATTAGTAAGTTTATTTATTCGTCAGAGCGTTCATTTTAGGTTGCGGTCGGATATTAATCGAGGCTTGTTTCTCAGTCATAGATGTGTCCTGCAACGGAATTGCTAGTTGGAAATCAGCCCACGTAGGAACTACGCAAACGCGGATGAAGTAGACCCCATGCGATAATTCGATCTTTGTATCTGCCAGCTGAGTGTTTCACAAGGATGCATTTACTGTTTTGTACTCTTCTATAGCTGTGTGGTTTGACTGAAATAGACCGTAATAGAAAGTGAGGAAACTGCTCCTGTGTCAGAGAGCTGAACAGTTGAACGTGTGTTCGAGTGAGTTTCTGAGCTTCGTACTGAGAGCCCGTGAGGGAGAAGAGGAAACAAATTATGCTCTTTGACTCCTTGCGCAGGGAAGTAAAAAATGAAAAAATATCTTGCTCCTTGTAAGCCTGTGCTCCCGTAGTTAATATTATCATTACTTTTTTATATTTACTATTATCGTTTTTTTTCGTTATTTCTTCGCTCCGCGGTGACTGCATGAGTTGCCTAATCACATGTTTTGCTTCCCACATAGATCCGATAACAGTAACATCAGTGGCTGGTCCCGGCGGAGGTTCGAGTCCTCCCTCGGGCATGGGTGTGTGTGTTTGTCCTTAGGGTAATTTAGGTTATGTAGTGTGTAAGCTTAGGGACTGATGACCTTAGCAGTTAAGTCCCATAAGACTTCACATACATTTGAACATTTTGAACAGTAACATCAGAAGTAAACAACATTCGACCGCCTGAGATTCTATTCCGTATGAAGAAAGGTTATATGTAATATTCTCCTTCTACTTCACGAATGTCTTACTACGTCATTTAATTTATAAATTGATGCGGAAACTACGATACTAATTGTATTGTATTATTCGCATCAATTTCGAAATAAATACACTTGAAGTTCTCATTCGCACGTTCACGAAGTCGTGGTGATTTTTGGACATCGTATGTCAGGGTACATATGAGCGTGAAACTATCCGCGTTCCTTCTTCATTCTGGATCGGCCGCGGTGGCCGAGTGGCTCTAGGTGTTTCAGTCCGAAACCGCGCGACTGCTACGATCGCAGCTTCGAATCCTGCCTCGGGCATGGACGTGCGTGATGTCCTTTGGTTAGTTAGGTTTAAGTAGTTCTAAGTTCTAGGAGACTGATGACCTCAGATGTTAAGTCCCATAGTGCTCAGAGCCATTTGAACCTTCTTCATTCTCCACGATCAAAGAGCGTATCTAATTTTTATAAGTTTGTCAAAGACTTTATTTCTTTTTAAAACTAACCATCGCTTGGCAGTATTGCACTTCACACACAGAAGACAAATCTGTTTGTTCGCTCGACCTTTATCTACTATGGTCTGTGCAGTCGAAGCCTTCTTAATTTAAATAATGTAACACTGCACCAGATGCGTATTTATTTCATGCTTAGCGCAACGCGTTTCGAGAATTTATTCTCATTGTCAAGTGCAAGTATTTACATCAGTACTATGTGTGATGCTTGCATCTGTGGTATTCTGCCTCTTCTTGCACCGTAGTAGTCTTCTTGAGGCTACAAGGTACTATGCTTCTTCAAATGGTTCAAATGGCTCTGAGCACTATGGGACTTAACTTCTGAGGTCATCAGTCTCCTAGAACTTAGAATTACTTAAATCTAACTAACCTAAGGACATCACACACATCCATGCCCGAGGCAGGATTCGAACCTGCGACCGTAGTGGTCGCGCGGCTCCAGACTGTAGCGCCTAGAACCGCTCGGCCACTCCGGCACTATGCTTCTCCCATTACACAGATACCACAAACATACAAATCATCGCTCACGGTGTTTGTTTTTTAAATCAAAATATGATACATATTATAATATCTCAAGAAGACGACAACAGTGCAAGAAGAGGCGGAAAAACACACGTGCAAACAGGACGCAATATTATACTCATGAAAATATTTGTACTTGACAATAAGAATAAATTCTCGGAACGCGTTGTGCTAAACATGAAAAAATGCGTATAGGTGCAGTGTTTCATTATGTAAATTACGAATGACACAGTTGCAGACTTTCCAAAAACAACGATTGTGACGAATGTAAACATGTACGTCAGTAACACAAAACCAGTGGGTGAGGATCTGTCTTCATTGCTCTCACTTGTCCTTTCGGGTCACTGCCTCATCTTTACCTTGTGCAACTTTTTGGTTGCTGGCCTTCCTTGAGCCGCTTAGTAGATGATAAACTCCATCTTCTCTCTGCCCGGGCCTGTTGTATTGTGGCGGTGCTATACGGTTTCCTCCTCATCTGACGAGATGAATTTCTTTACGTGGGTATGCAATCACGATCACCCATACATTACAGATTTCAGTATAATGTTCAAATCAGATGAATCATAAGTTTTAAAATCCACAACTTCCCCTAAGCTACTGATCAGATTTCGAAGACTGAAACGAGACTGAATTCATTTATTGCATATTTATGAAGCTAGCGGCGGTGGTTGGCTGGCTCTGAGCACTACGGGATTTAACATCTGTGGTCATCAGTCCCCTAGAACTTAGAACTACTTAAACCTAACTAACCTAAGGACATCACACACATCCACGCCCGAGGCAGGATTCGAAACTGCGACCGTAGCAGTCGCGCGGTTCCGGACTGAAGCGCCTAGAACCGCGAGACCACCGCGGTCGGCGGTGATTACTACAGATCCATATGGAAAAACTAAACCAATTTGGTGCTGCTGTCTCTGCTAATTATCGTTGCTATAACGAGGCGCTACAGATCGGATCGTTTATTGAGAACGTTCTTAAATTTATCTCGATAAAAAGGTAATAAACGATTCTGGAAATATTTAAGTTGAACAGCTTGCTAAACCACTCTTTTTATTATGAAGAGGGTACGTGGAATGTACAGATTATCAATGTGAAGGATTTTCTGTTCTTCATCTATATCCATATTCTGCGTACCATTGTGAAGTGTATGGTAATAGGCACCATTCTACCACAATCTATAGTTCCTTCTCGTTCCATTCGCGTATGCAGCGTCTAAAGAATGTCTCCTTAACTCGCTCTGTGCGCGCTGTGTTTAGTCTAATGCTGTCGTAGGAGCCCCGTACGGGAACTTTACGTTAAGGGCCTTTGAACATTTCTAGACTCGCGGCTCAATAATGTGTACCGAAGCAACGCAAGTAGGCTTTTGTGGGATCATTGGCGTCTGTCTTCAAGCATCTGCCAGTCAGGTTCCGTGACTCTCCACACAGTCAACCAAACTTGTGGCATTTCCTTGCACATATTTCTTGCTAACCCAAATTCGACAGATCGCACAAACTTGAGCTATATTTTAGCATAGGTCGTGGGAGAGTTTTGAAAGCAATCTTCTTCATATATTGACAGTATTTTCCCATCTTTCAATCAATAACTCGAAGCCTGCTACCTAGTTTTCGTACAATTGAGGCTACGCGATGATCCCCACAAAGTATTGAACCTAGGTATACAGGGCGATTCTGCTGCCCCAACCGACATAATTTTATGCAACACAGAATGAGATTTTCATATTCTCTCGCTCGCTACGAGCATACTACCAGCCTTACAGAAAAAATGTGAAGACATTTTTACAGGAAATTTAATGCAGTTAAATTTTGTTCTGGGAAACGTTTTCGTTAGAGCCTGTAGCTTTTGTTTAGGCTATTCAAGAAAAACTTATAAAAGTGACGTTCAAACGCACCCCCACTCCCACACTCAGACCAACCGGTCAGGATTCCTAGTTGTTGTTCATGGCGCTCGCTGCCACGTCTGTACAGTTTGCGACTGAGCGAACTATTTCCCATATTCGACATTTTAAGCCCTTCACTGTCTGGCCTTATTACGCCACCGGCTTAGTCGAGCACTTACAGATTGTAAAATTGACGTTTGTGTAAGTTTTACCTACTAATTTTGTGAATTTTTTCAGCATAGAATAAACAATTACATCGTTGTATTCCTCAGGCCTTCTGACTACGAAACTACCGTGCTTGTAAACGTTAAGTTTCAATCGAATTGTCAACGTAATTAGCTTTAGCGTAATGTTTACAATAGTCGTCTTTCTTTCATTACCGTCACGGGCACGATTAAATTAATGGTTCAAATGGCTCTGAGCACTATGGGACAACTTCTGAGGTCACCAGTCCCCTAAAACGTAGAACCACTTAAACCTAACTAACCGAAGGACATCATACACATCCATGCCTGAGGCAGGATTCGAACCTGCGACCGTAACGGTCGCGCGGTTCCAGACTGTAGCGCCTAGAACCGCTCGGCCACTTCGGCCGGCGATTTAATTAATAATGTTAATGAAATAGCCGATTATTCTGGTGGCGTAGCAGCTCAACCAATAGGGATCAAAAAAAGATCGAATATCAGGAATAGTTCGTGCGATCGGACATTTTTGTATAGTGGGATGGGGGAGTGCGACGAACAACACACTAGAAATCCTGACTGGTGAGGGATGAGTGTGAGGATGGAGTTGCGTTTGAAGGTCACTTTTGTACGTTTTTATAGAATAACTCGACAACTATGCTCTCCAGTGAAAATGTATCCCAATGTAAAAATGTAATTGTATTAAATTTCCTACAAAAAGGCCCTATTCATTTTTTTCTGTAGGACTAATAGTTCGTACTTAGCGAGGGAGAGAATATGAAAATCTCACGCGTTGCATAAAACGACATCGGTAGGAGCAGCTGAATTACCCTGTATGTACATCTCGCGCATATAAAAATAAGAAATATGTTAAGACCTCCAGAAACGAGCGACATAGGGCAGTGAAAGTCGGCAGCTGTATTTCCTGCTATCGGTCGCCCTCTTCTACACGACAAACGTCAGCTGTTTACAGAGAAATTGCAACGTCTGTTTCGGGAGCACTGCATCATAGAGACCTGTTATGGAACAAGAACTCTGTATTTAGCAGTGACGGCAATTATTCTCGTAACGGAAGACTTGGTCGTAGGAAGCTTTTCTTGGGAACTGTAGCTACCAACTAAGGAATATAACGTACCTGCTGCTTACCGAGAAAGGCATTAGTTGTTCTGCAGTTCTGGGGCTATCATCGGTAGTTCATTACCTAGCTTTGAAGAAATTTCCTCATTTTGGTTGTTCATTTTCCCTGTTTCACTTTTTACTATTTTCCAAATCGTTCTTATGCCGGAAGGAACTTACTTGTTTCTTGGAAATAAACATATTCTGATGCTCTTATTGCGGTACGGCCGAGGTGTGGACGCGGTTGTATGGTCACAGTTTGCGGGAGGGGTAGTTTTTGGGCAAGACCTTGTTGCCGTGCGTTTGAGGTTAATTCACACGCAGTGAGGACGATTACGCCGCCGTTACTTAACACAATATTTATCAGAGAAAAACAAGTAAACGGAGTTTGTTAATACTTTTTGCGAAGAGAACACTGATTTTGGTCTTCATTACATTGAAGTCAGCCCCTAGCTATGGGCAAAGGGTGCATTGGAGCTAAATGGAACAGTATACTGGAGAGCGTGCACACACGTATAACCGCGCACGCGCACACACACCACACACACACACTTTTTAGGAAAGCGTTGCAATTGGTCTACTACAACTAGTCACCCCCAGAAGTACTTTATGAAAGGCGTAACCGGACTGGAAAGGATGGAGTAAACAGTAAGTAACGACAAGGCGGGCTCCTCTTAGAGAGAACTGCTCACAGGTTGCGGCGGCGGCGGCGGCGGCGATGCAGACGGAGAACGATTGCATAACCGATCTTTTAACAGCGAGACACTGGCTGCTTCACAGCTTCATAGTTGGAGTTTTTCGGTTGAGGCGTCTCCCACGACCTGGCTCCGGACACCGACTGAAGTAATCACACCTTGCCAAAGTCAGAACAGGCACCTCGCAGAGCTGGCAACGAAGGAAAGTTAGGAGAAATAAATTTTGTAGTTGCAAATTTTTGTGTAGTAGTAGAAGGGATAGTCGTTAACACCGCGTTAAAAATCCCTTCAGGTGCGATATCAGCGTGGCTGTGGCGGGGCATTAAAAGTTACCTTTTTTTTTAGATTTGTCTTGAATAACTCGAAAACCACGGATTCTAGCTAAAGTGGTTCCATTTGCAAAATTGAAATAACTAAATTTCCGACAAAAAAAGGTCCAGTTCATTTTTTTCTCTAGGATTAATAGTTACCACGTTACAGTGGCTAGAAAAGTCACAAATTACTAAAAATAGTGTTTTAGTAGTACAAAATTACTGTTTACTGTTAAATGAAGTGGGTAAAAATAAATGTTAAGTGTGTGTACTGCGTCTCAGTGCAGTATAGCCTTATCGAGGAATAAATTGTTTTCTGGAGGTGCAACGGGTGGAGGGGCGGGGGTCGAGTGTATAAATATCAGTGAAGGCAGCTCTCTGGATTGTGATCCTTGCTTCATTGGTCTCCAAACAGAAGAGCGAGCAAGTAGTTCACTACTCTATCTACCCCCACTACATCACAAGAGGCAACTAAAAGGTGTTTCACAAAGTTACATCGACCTTCTAATTACTCACTAGCGACACAGTGCGCAGACGGACCTACAGGCTGACAACTGCCATCATTCAGCACAGAGGAATGGGGTGCTGAGAACACTTGTTCACCGAGCCAAAACACTGTCCAAGTCAGACAGCTTGGCTGCAGAGTTAGAACACCTACAGCAAGTGTTCGCAGACAACGGACACTCAACAAGGGACATCCGCAAGGCGCTACATCCCTCCAGACGACCTGATACTGAGGGAGAAGAACAAGAAGAAGAGACCGGGAGGATAGCCTTTCTACTGTATGCATGACCTATATCTGCCAAGATCAGCAGACTACTGAAAAAGCACAATATCAAGAGTGTGTTCTCCCACCAAACAAGATCAGGGCGCTTCTTGAAACGGTTAAGGATGACCTGGGACTGAGAAAACCTGGTATCTACCATAAACCAAGTGAATGCGTTATGTCTTACATTGGCCAGACCACCAGGACCGTTGATATAAGATGTAAAAAGCACCAAAGGCATACCAGGCTACGACAAGCCACTAAATGGGCAATAGCAGAACATTGCTTGGAACTTGAGCATACCATGAATTATCATAAAGCCAGGATCTTATCTCAGACCCCCAAAGTTTGGGACAGCGTCATCACTGAATCGATCGAAATCAAGATGACAGAGAACTTGATAAAACTAGAAGCTGGATACCAACTCAGCACGGCGTGGAACCCGGCTTTGGACCTATTACAAAAACAACGGAAGAAAACACAAGACCCGTGGAATGACAGGGGCGCTGGAGAGAGTCGGAATTGTCACCAAAAGCAAACGCAGCTTGTCGACAGTGCGAAGAACGCGCCTGACGGGCGCGGACCTTGTAGGGTACGCCATGAATCGGCAGCCACCGGGGAAAACAGCGGAAGCGGGCGCGGACGGAAGACGGAACATCAGGCGACCAAGCGACACGGTCGCAGCGGGAGCCGACGGCGTAGGGAACGCCAGACACCGTCCACACTTACATATGGGACACGGTCAGCCTGTCGTTCAGTCACAGGAAGCATCTGATGAAGACGCCGAGGTACGACGCAGAAATATTGTGTTAGATAAACGCAGACCACTGGCGGTACACCCGATTCAACGAGATGTCACAAAATCGCCGGGAAAGTCTAAGAAATTACATGCCTGGGGTTGTTAATTTTCCTCAAAGTGCATTAACACGGCATGGGATACAGATATGAGTTATTACACCGAGGTGACAAAAGTCATGAGATAGCAATATGCACGTATACAGATGGTGGCAGATTTGCGTAGACAAGATATAAAACACCGAGCGAGGTGGCGCAGTGGTTAGCACACTGGACTCGCATTCGGGGGGACGACGGTTCAATCCCGCGTCCGGCCATCCTGATTTAGGTTTTCCGTGATTTCCCTAGATCACTCCAGGCAAATGCCGGGATGGTTCCTTTGAAGGGGCACGGCCGCCTTCCTTCCCCATCCTTCCCTAATCCGAGCTTGTGCTCCGTCTCTAATGACCTCGTTGTCGACGGGACGTTAAACACCAATATCCTCCTCCTCCAAGATATAAAACGTCATTGCCTTGGCGGAGCTGTCATTTATACTCAGCCGATTCACGTGAAAAGGTTTCCGACGTGATTATCGCCGCCCAACGGTAATTAACAGACTTTGAACGCGGAATGTTAGTTGGAGCTAGACGCATGGGACATTCCATTTCAGAAATCGTTAAGGAATTCAATCTTACGAGATGCACTGTGTCAAGGGTGTGTTGAGGATACCAAATTTCAGGCATTATCTCTCACCTCGGGCGACGCAGTTAGAGTTGTTAGTGCTAACAGACAAGCAATACTCCGTGAGAAAGCGACAAAAATCAAAGTGGGGCGTACGACGAATGTATCCGTTAGGAAAGTGCGGCGAAATTTGGCGTTGATGGACTATGGCAGCAGAAGACTGATGAGTGTGCCTTTGCTAGACATTTCGAGTGAATGATTTGGTCACTCAAATCGCCCGACATGAATCCCATCTAACATTTATGCTCCATAGTCGAGAGGTCAGTTCGTGCACAAAATCCTACACCAGTAACAGTTTCGCAATTATGAGTGACTATAGAGGCAGAGTGGCTCGATATTTCTGCAATGGATTTCCAATGACAAATGTTCAAATGTGTGTGAAATCTTATGGGTCTTAACTGCTAAGGTCATCAGTCCCTAAGCTTTCACACTACTTAACCTAAATTATCCTAAGAACAAACACACACACCCATGCCCGAGGGAGGACTCGAACCTCCGCCGAGACCAGCCGCACAGTCCATGACTGCAGCGCCTTCGACCGCTCGGCTTTTCCAATGACTAATTGGAGTCCATGCCATGCAAAGTTGTCTGCACCACGCCGGACTAAGGGAGTTTCGACACAATATCAGGAGGTATCCCATGACTTTTGTCAGCTTTAAAAACAGAATTGCTCGAGAGATACCTTATAGTTTCCCTACAAAATGATAAGCGGGTAGCGCTTGTGGTGGCGGTGGAGGTGGGAGGGGGCGGGGGCGTGGGGGCGGGGGGAGGGTTGCTTTTCCCGGAAGAATGCTACAGCTGCCATAAGGGATGACTAAGAATCCTTTTTCCCTCTAGCAGTGTAGAACAGTGTGCAGAGATTCGCGTAGATTCTGTCCATATGGTTTTCTTGCATTAGTATTATTAGCAACTGATCTCTGTATTCCATGAAGTGGTAATGGACTCTGTGGGAAACAAAACCCCTGCCGAAGCTCGTCTGTACACAGCGTTGCCAGTGATTCATGAGGCACGCCACGGAGGGCCCGTAGACCTTTGTGAAACGCTCAGTAGTCGCTTCTTGTGACGTATTACGATAGTCAGTGGAGAATCAGCTGCTCGTTCCTCAGCTTTCAGACCTATGAAGGAGGACAGTGCATGACTGCAATCCGGCAACCTACCTGTCCTCGTATTTCTACATTCCATCCCCACCCCCGCCCCTTCATCCTGTTACATCCCCAGAACATAATTTACCCGTTCATAAGGCCGTATTGCACTTGTACTTGGTATACACATTTAGTATCTGTTCTTAACTCACTTCATTTAATAGTAAACTTTAACTTAGTAGCATTAAACGTGTTTTCGATCCCCTGCAACGTGGCAACTATTAGTCCGGAGAAAAAATGATTAGGACTTTCTTTGTAGTAAGAAATTTAAGTTAGTTTAATTTTCTACTGGGGAACATTTTCGATAGAAGCCGCGATTTTCTAAACATTGAAGAATAACGTAAGAAAGTGACCTTTCAATGCCCTTCCTCCTCATCCCCAAACTAACACTCCACCGGTGGGGATTTTTGGTATGTCGTTCGTGTCACTCCCTTCTACCACAGCGACCACACGACTATTTCCCCTATTCCATCTTTTTGGTCGTCGGTGACTGGGTTACAGTGCCGTAACCAGTGGATGAGCATTGCTCGCTGTACCCTTGGCGTCGGGAGTAATCTCGGTATTCCTCCGCGTAACGGCCCTTTCTACTGCACAAAGACTTTCGAAGCCGCTTACGTGCTCTTACTTGCAGCATTACTGCTACTTAAAGTAAAGGGTCCATCTATGTCGGATATAATGGAACGTGCGGACAGTGTACGGGATCATTAGATGTTCTGGCAGTTTACGATTAGTTTGATTGGCCGTTTAAAGACTGATACGCAAAAGATAAGCCATTTTTAATTATTTATTTCGCTTGAATGGATTTCTTATATGCCGCTCATTCATTCTTCCAGTTCGCACTACCTTATTAATTTTTATATGTTGGCTATGTCTTTTTAAAGAGAGGACAGCAGCTGCTGTTCCTCGCACACATTTTGGAACCAATGTGCTACACGATGACTTTACATAGAATTTTACAGTACAATTTGCAACATGATTCAACCCTCTCATCATCCAGGGCCCTTCATGCTAAATACAATCTTCACCCAGTTTGCATGGTATTTTGATTCCATTTGTAACCTAGAGTTTAGGCGCATTTAATCTACTTGCGCTGTCTAATTTCGTAGAATAGCCTGTGACTATGTTATAGAGTATATAAAATTTTTGATTAACTCGTTGTACATTGTATACACCTTTACAGACTGTTTTGAAATAGTATTGAAGTTATCAGTTCCTTATTCATTTACCATTGTAGTTGAGCTACAGAGATTTACACTGTCGCTTGTCAATCACAATACGTGTGGAAATGTTTTATCGTTAGGAATGATGGTGGGTCCCATAGCTTTTGTTGAAAATGGTGTGCGGAGAGTTACAAAAAATGACAAGGGACTTGAGAATAGCCGTAGAATAGGTGTGTTCCAAAAATTAAAATTAAAAATCTCCTTTTAGTATTACCTTAATAATGCGCCTTCTTGAATAACTCAAACGTTCGAGACTTGTAATCGTCACTATTCCTATAAACACCCTATGAATTTCTACTTCTACGACACAAGGTTCAATATCCTAATCACTACAAAATCCACGAGTTCAGTGTTCCTAAATTTGAAGGCCCTTCAAATATGAGTGTCAACTCCTCCTTTGGCTTCAGAATTATTCGTGCTCCTTGAACAACAATAAAAATTGTAGTGCACTGTCCTTACTGCACGTGCCGATGGCGAAACGAAGCAAAACTCCACAATCACGCCTTATAGACAGACAAATTGCTCGCTGCTCGTAGCCAGCCGACAATATTGCCACAAAATGTCGGTTCGTCACCGGTGATTCAGCGGATTGATTGGGAACTATGAGCGATGACCGATCCAATTCTTCGAACCGCAGTCTGCGCACACAAGTGGGATTTACGGATAGATTATGCGACCTGGTGACAGTTCGTTACCATCCGCCGCCCACGCGTGGGGCCTTTAATACCGATGACAGGAAAAACACGGCTCAAAACGAATCGTGGGCCGGCCGCTGTGGCCGAGCGGTTCTAGGCGCTTCAGTCCGGAACCGCGCTGCTGGTAGTGTCGCAGTTTCGAATCCTGCCTCGGGCATTGATGTGTGTGATGTCCTAGGTTAGTCAGATTTAGGTAGATCTAAGTCTAGCGGATGATGAACTCAGATGTTAAGTCCCATAGTGCTGAGAACCATTTGAACGAATCGTCGCATCGCCAACCACGGAGAAGTACTAGAACACAGTTTGAGGAGCAGAATATTGTCCGTGGGGCTTGATAATTCTCGTGTTTCGAAATAACACGCATCAGAAAATGAGAAGGTTTTATCCTGCACGTATATTGGCAACTGCAGTTCCTTCATCTTTAGTTCGACAAATCGCTTGGTAGGATTTCTAAGCAGCCACGAGTACAGTTTAATTGGATGGATAAATTATGTTTGGAAGAAGCCGTGCTCGTACGGGCTGGACTCCTTTTAAGGGAAGGCCTAAGCACATGAAGGATTCCATCGCAGCCTGCAGTCAGCCAGCCATTAAGAGGCGCATGTATAACTAACGAGCCCTGCTCACAATTCTCAAGTAATTAGTGCGTCTGAGAGGAACGGTGGCACCGAAGCGGTGGGCAGTGGAAAAGTATGAGAGGATGCTAAACCTGCTACTGGCTGTGTCAGCCGAAACTGTCGCTACAGCGATGTCTGTGGCTTGAAAACAAACAACAAATGTTTTCTCACGTCACAGGTTCAGCACTCAAATAACGCTATCTTCTGTTTGTTGAATGATCGTGGGAAGAGGGGGTAGAGAATAGCAGCAGTTCATTGTAGATCGCTGGAGCAAGAAAGTGTTCCAGCCGACCAGAAAAAAGGCACTTTCTGGCTTTGATAAAGGTCGTGGAACAGATGCCCATAATTATAGGCCTAGGTAAAGTGCAGTACAAAACTTAAGCACAAAAGTAATATTCGTATGATGTGTTACAGCTAAGTAACGTAGCTCGACAAAACACGGGCCATACGTGGAACTGCTACAGTATGCACTATGTGATCAAAAGTATGAGGACACCTGGCTGAAAATGACTTACAAGTTCGTGGCGTCCTCCATCGGTAATGCTGGAATTCGGTATGGCGTTGACCCACCCTTAGCCTTGATGACAGCTTCCACTATCGCAGGCATACGTTCAATCAGGTGCTGGAAGGTTTCTTGGGGAATGGCAGCCCATTCTTCAAGGAGTTCTGCACTGAGAAGAGGTATCGATGTCGGTCGGTGAGGCCTGGCACGAAGTCGGCGTTCCAAAACATCCCAAATGTGTTCTATAGGATTCAGGTCAGGACTCTGTGCAGGCCAGTCCATTACAGGGATGTTATTGTGGTGTAACCACTCCCCCACAGGCCGTGCTTTATGAACAGGTGCTCGATCGTGTTGAAAGATGCAATCGCCATCCCCGAATTGCTTTTCAAGAGTGGGAAGCAGGAAGGTGCTTAAAACATCAATGTAGGCTTGTGGTGTGATAGTGCCACGCAAAAAAATAAAGGTCGCAAGCCCCTTCCATGAAAAACACGACCACACCACAACATCATCGCCTCCAAATTTTACTGTTGGCAATACACGCGCTCGTAGATGACGTTCATCGGGCATTCGCCATATCCACACCCTACCATAGGATCGCCACATTGTGTACTGTGATTCGTCACTCCACACAACGTTTTTCCACTGTTCAATCGTCCAATTTTTACGCTCCTACACCAAGCGAGGCGTCGTTGGCATTTATCGGCGTGATGTGTGGCTTATGAGCAGCCGCTCGACCATGAAGTCCAAGCTTTCTCACCTGCTGCCTAACTGTGATAGTATTTACAGTGGATCCTGATGCAGTTTGGAATTCCTGTGCGATGGTCTGGATATATGTCTGTCTCTTCAACTGTCGGCAGTTTCTGTCAGTCAACAGATGAGGTCAGCCTGTACACTTTTGTACTACGCGTGTCTCTTCACGTTTCCACTTCACTATCACATCGTAAACAGTGGATCTGGGAATGTTCAGGAGTGTGGAAATCGCGCGTACAGACGCATGACACAAGTGTCATCCAATCACCTGACCACGTTCGAAGTCCGTGAGTTCCACGGAGCGCCCCATTCTGTTCTCTCACGATGTCTAATGAGTACTGAGGCTGGTGATATGGAGTACCTGGCAGTAGGTGGCAGCACAATACACCTAATATAAAAAACGTATGATTTCGGGGGTGTCCGGATACTTTTGATCACATAGTGTATTACCGAAGGCAACTGAAAGAAATACGCAGTGAGACGAGCAGAAATGACACTGCTATTCAAAGACAGTAATTAGACTGAAATCACCGCGATTGATGGTGGTCCCCTAGGCACTGCAAAAGCCGAGACATGGTTCTTAATAAGGTGTGCGAGCACACGGGACAGCAGTACTAACTCTGCGACGTGCTCCCATGCTGGCCACAAGGTTGGTAAGGATATCTTGTGGTAGGGCGTTCCATTCCTTTACCAGCGCTGTTGACAACTCCTGTATGTTGTTACTGCATGTGAGCGTGTTGAAATAAGTCTCTCCAAACGCATCCCACAATTGCTTGATGGAATTTAAGTCGGGAGGATGGATGGGCCGGACCATTCGCCGAATATCCTTCCGTTCCAAGACTTCCTCCACCTGCGCTGTTCGCTGTGATCGCGTATTGATAACCATAGAAGTGAGGTCAATGTAGAGTGCACTCCTGAAAAGACTCACTTGGCGAAGGAGTAAAGTATCACAACAACGGTGACTGGTGAGTGTAAGGTGTTCAAAGATTTGGAGACCAGTATGCCAATACAACATTATGTCTTCCTACGTCATAACACCTGAACCAGCAAAACGATCATACTCTCAGAGTATGCTGATAAAATAGCTCCATATTTAGCAATTACATACAACCACTCGCTCACAGAAAGATCCGTACCTAAAGACTGGAAAATTGCTCAAGTCACACCGATACCCAAAAAGGTAAGTGGGAGTAATCCGCAGAATTACAGGCCTATATCACTAACGTCGATTTGCAGTAAAGTTTTGGAACATATACTGTATTTGAACGTTATGAAGTACCTCGAAGAAAACGAATTTTTGACACATAGTGAGCACAGTTTCAGAAAATATCGTTTTTGTGAAACACAACTAGTTCTTTAAACTCATGAAGTAATAGGTGCTATCGACAGGGAATGTGAAATTGATTCCATATTTTTAGATTTCCAAAAGGCTTTCGACACCGTTCCTCACAAGGGTCTACTAACCAAACTGCGTGCCTACGGAGTATCGCCTCAGTTGTGCGACTGGATTCGTGATTTCCTGTCAGAAGGGTCACAGTTCGTCGTGATAGACGGAAAGTCATCGATTAAAACAAAATAATAGACCGGCGTTCCCCAAGGAAGTGTTTAGGCCCTCTATTGTTCCTGATCTATATTAACGACATACGAGACAATCTGAGTAGCCGTCTTAGATTGTTTGCAGATGATGCTGTCATTTACCGTCTTGTAAAGCCATCAGATGATCAAAACGACTTGCAAAATGCTTTAGATAAGATATCTGTATGGTGCGAAAAGTGGAAATTGACCCTGAATAAGGAAAAGTGTGAAGTTATTCACATGAGTACTAACAGAAATCAGCTAAATTTCGATTACACGATAAGTCACACAAATCTGAAGGCTGTAAATTCAACTAAATACTTGGTGATAACAATTACAAATAACCTAAATTGGAACGATCACATAGATAATAATGTGGGTAAAGCAAACCAAAGACTGCCATTCATTGGCAGAACACTTGGAAGGTGCAACAGGTCTACTAAAGAGCATGCTTACACCACGCTTGTCCGTCCTATTCTGGAGTATTGCTGTTCGGTGTGGGATCCGCATCAGGTGGGACTGACGTATGACATCGAAAAAGTACAAAGAAGGGCAGCTCGTTTTGTATTATCGAGAAATGGGGGAGATAGTGTCACAGACATGGTACGTGAATTGGAGTGACAATCATTAAAACAAAGGCGTTATTCGTTGCGACGGGATCTTCTCGTGACATTTCAACCACTAGTTTTCTCAAACAATGGCTCTGAGCACTATGGGTCTTAACTTCTGAGGTCATCATCCCCTAGAACTTAGAACTACTTAAACCTAACTAACCTAAGAACATCACACACATCCATGCCCGAGGCAGGATTCGACCCTGCGACCGTAGCGGTTGCGCGGTTCCAGACTGAAGCGCCTAGAACCGCTCGGCCACTCCGGCCGGCGCTAGTTTTCTCCTCCGATTGCGAAAACATTCTGTTAGCACCCACCTACATAGGGAGAAACGATCATCACGATAAAATAAGAGAAATCAGGGCCTGCACAGAAAAATTTAAGTGCTCGTTTTTCCCGCGTGCCGTTCGAGAGTGGAACGGTATAGAGACAGCTTGAAGGTGGTTCATTGAGCCCTCTGCCAGGCACTTTTTTGTGAATAGCAGAGTAATCACGTAGATGTAGATGCAGAATGTTCTTGACTGCATTGCGTGTTCCCACCTCTAGCCATATGCGACTACTCACAACTCCAGCTGAATCTGCTTTCATCGGAGAAGAACACGCGACCCAGCTCCTCGTTGGTGCAGTTTCTACGTGCCTGTCATCATCGGGAACGGTACCGCTGCGGGTGTCAACGGAACACAACATACTGGTCGTCAAGCAAAGAGACCTCCGATCTAAGGCGCTGCAGTCATGGACTGTGCGGCTGTGTGTGTTTGTCCTTAGGATAATTTAGGTTAAGTAGTGTGTAAACTTAGGGAATGATGACCTTAGCAGTTAAGTCCCATTAGATTTCACACACATTTGAAATTTTTTTTAAAGAGACCTCCCCCACGCAGCCGCCGTGCCACTGTGGAACGTGAGATTGCGTGCGTTCCATTTCTGGTAAACGTGGTAGCAATAGCAACAGCTGTTTGATCTGGGTCCTTTCTTGCTGCTGTGGGTGATCGTGGTCGACCAGCTCTTTCCGGCAGCAGTACCTGTGGTTCTGAATGTTCCCCGTGCACGTGAAACGATGGTGTGAGGAATATCAAACTAGTCACACTTCGTCCATCTTCCAGTGTCCCGATGATTCTTCCCTGTGGAGTCAACCAAATGTTGTTTCCGGACCATGTGATGAAGAACACCACCCCAGTGCACCGTAACAGCTCGCTGATTGAGACGCTCACTGTCTTTTCCCCCTTCAGCTGCTTGTGGGGCCAGCCCCACTTAGCGCTGTACTCATGCTGACCTAACACCGTGTGACGTTCAGCTTCCTGTGCACGTAGGCAGACATCTAGCAAAATGCTCCCTCACTTTCATTTACACTACTGGCCATTAAAATTGCTACACCATGAAGATGACGTGCTACAGACGAGAAATTTAACCGACAGGAAGAAGATGCTGTGATATGCAAATGAATAGCTCTTCAGAGCATTCACACAAGGTTGGCGCCGCTGGCGACACCTACAACGTGCTGACATGAGGAAAGTTTCAAACCGATTTCTTATACACAAACAGCAGTTGACCGTCGTTGCCTGGTGAAACGTTGTTGTGATGCCTCGTGTAAGGAGGAGAAATGCGTACTATCACGTTTCCGACTTTGAGAAAGGTCGGATTGTAGCCTATCGCGATTGTGGTTTATCGTATCGTGATATTGCTGCTCGCATTGGTCGAGATCCAATGACTGTTAGCAGAATATGGAATCGGTGGATTCAGGAGAGTAATACGGAACGCCGCGCTGGATCCCAACGACCTCGTATCACTAGCAGTCGAGATGACAGGCATCTTATCCGCATGGCTGTAACGGATCGTGCAGCCGCATCTCGATCCCTGAGTCAACAGATGGGGACGTTTGCAAGACAACAACCATCTGCACGAACAGTTCGACGACGTTTGCAGCAGCATGGACTATCAGCTCGGAGACCATAGCTGTTGTTACCCTCGACGCTGCGTCACAGACAGGAGCGCCTGCGATGCTGTACTCAACGACGAACCTGGGTGCACGAACGGCAAAACGTCATTTGTTCGGATGAATCCAGGTTCTGTTTACAGCATCATGATGGTCGCATCCATGTTTGGCGATATCGCGGTGAACGCACATTGGAAGCGTGTATTCGTCATCGCCATACTGGCGTATCACCCGGCGTGATGGTATGGGGTGCCATTGGTTACACGTCTCGGTCACCTCTTGTTCGCATTGACGGCACTTTGAACAGTGGACGTTACATTTTAGATGTGTTACGACCCGTGGCTCTACCTTCATTCGATCCCTGCGAAACCCTACATTTCAGCAGGATAATGCACGACCGCATGTTGCAGGTCGTGTACAGGCCTTCCTGGATACAGAAAATGTTCGACTGCTGCCCCGGCCAGCCCATTGTCCAGATCTCTCACCAATTGAAAACGTCTGGTCAATGGTGGCCGAGCAACTGGCTCGTCAGAATACGCCAGTCACTACTCTTGATGAACTGTGGTATCGTGTTGAAGCTGCATGGGCAGCTGTACCTGTACACGCCATCCAAGCTCTGTTTGACTCAATTCCCAGGGGTATCAAGGCCGTTATTACGGCCAGAGGTGGTTGTTCTGAGTACTGATTTCTCAGTATCTATCCACCCAAATTGCGTGAAAATGTAATCATATATCAGTTCTAGTATAATATATCTGTCCAATGAATACCCGTTTATCATCTGTATTTCTTCTTGGTGTAGCAATTTTAATGGCCAGTAGTGTATTTCCACCGTGTAGTTAATATGTTTAGGCACTCCATCTATCTCGGCGACAAGTTTTGTAGAGCAGTGTAATTGCGTTGTAGAATTGAAGGACGCATTTCTTGCTCGCGTTTTTTATGTGACATTTTTGGAGAACAACAGTCTCTTCTGTAAGACTTAAAATGAATTCTGTAAACAGCGATATTCTGAAACTAGCTCTCTTCGTCCGTGAGATCCTGTGGGCCGTAGCCAACGGCGTCTAGGCTCAGGTAATGTTGCTTTACGCCGGAAGGTGTTTGGCACAGTCCCACATTGCAACCCGGTGGGCAAAGTACGAGCTTACAGATCATTAGAACAGCTTTGTAGTTGGATTCATGGGTCCTGCAGAGAGAAATCACCACATCGTTCATAATGCGACGAAATTCTCAGCAGTAAAAGGAAGCTCAGGGCTCTCAGAAAGGAGTGTTATAGGGTTGTTACCATCTGCGGTGTGTATGGACAATGAATTGGGTGACGTTGCAAACTCCACGAGGCTCTGTTGCCAGTGGTAAAATTGCTACACGATAAAACGGTAACGAAGTTCTGAACACTTGTAGAGGATCTACGCGTGGTGCATGGACTCGAAGTTGACTCTCACATGAAGAAATATAACGGATGAATGAACGAAGGTATCTATTACTGCTCGATTACAGTAGTAACGAAAAATTGCTGGAAACAATACCAACCGTAAACTGCATAGGATACGCAGTGACCTGACATGACATTACAGCATAAAAATGGTTCAAATGGTCCTGAGCACTATGGGACTTAACATCTGAGGTCATCAGTCCCCTAGAACTTAGAACTACGTAAACCTAACTAACCTAAGGACATCACACACATCCATGCCCGAGGCAGGATTCGAACCTGCGACCGTAGGGGCTGCGCGGCTCCAGACTCTAGCGCCTAGAACCGCTCGGCCACTCCGGCCAGCGCATGGCAGCTTAAAACAAGTTGCAAAGAAGTAGATGCCAGGCTGCGATTCCTTGGAAGAATCCTAAGGGCCGGCCCGTGTGGCCGAGCGGTTCTAGGCGCTACAGTCTGGAACCGCGCGATCGCTACGGTCGCAGGTTCGAATCCTGCCTCGGGCATGGATGTGTGTGATGTCCTTAGGTTAGTTAGGTTTAAGTAGTTCTAAGTTCTAGGGGACTGATGACCACAGATGTTAAGTGCCATAGTGCTCAGAGCCATTTGAACCATTTTTTTTAAATCCTAAGGTAAACAGCAGCTTACGAAACCTGTTTTATCGTTTCTTGAGTACTGATCATCGTGTAGCGAAACAGCTCCCCCCGCCCCCTCCTCCAAATTAAATTTAAGAGGTCTGTCAAATAAAAACGAAATCTGGGGAATAGCATTAAAGAAAGAAGCAGAAAAGCGATTTATTATTTATAAAGCGAATAAAACTAAGTGGTACCTAATTTTGGATTTCACCGCTCCCAGAATTAATCGAATGGTACTCTCACTTGTGGTAAAATGATCATCAGTACTCATTAGCATAAGAAGACAAATTCCCACAAATTTTATTCAGCTAGCAACTATCCATTTCAAAGCTTTTCCATTGTCTAAACGCTCCACCAAAGAAAATCTACCTAATCTGCTCTGATTCGTCGAAACTAACTGGCATAATGGCGAAATCTTTACGACTCGCGTATTTTACTAGCTAGCACTTTCGACATTGTATAATGCAATGCATAATGTCCCATAGAACGTACAAAAGGAAAGAGTAACATTCACAGAGGGGTTGCTAAAACCAATTTATATGTGAAAAGACGAAAAAAATTTAGAAAAATGGACGGAATTTTTTTTATTGCTTCAGCCACTCAATAATGTGTTATGCATGCTGCACACACATTACACAACGGATTCGTTCTAGTGTTGCCCTTGCAGTTACTGGAAGAATTACTTAAATGAGTTACTAACAAGTAAACCTACCGAAGCGATACACTTCGATTTCGATCAGCTTTGAATATGTTATAGCGTAGAGCAAAATAAGAGAAACACATTGTTTTACACGTGCCCATACCGCCATTACAGTGGTGAAACACCCCCTTGGAAAAAAAAATTGAGTTTAATGTTTGTTATTGAATACCGTTGAAACAGAAACGCATATAAAAAAACTTTAAATGAAAGTAATATGGTTTTTAATGTACGTTACAATGATGCACCCAGATCTGTGCGTACATGCAGCGTATAGCAACAATGAGGGAGGAAGGAAGGAAGATAGGCAGCTATCCGCAGAGGGGCGCCAGTAGCGCCCTTCTGACGTCACGAGTGGCGCTGCTAGCTGCCAGAGGGTTCTTTGCAAATTTGTCTTACGGGCAGTCACGGGAACTTATTAGCCGACAGCAACTAGCGGCGCCTCTGACCCATTAGCCGCCGGGCCTGGCAACAGCTCCGTCCCCTTGGAGTTGCCAGAGACCGTCAAAAGGACATTGCCGTATATGTAGCCTATTAGCCGTGACCAGATGCGCCACTTCACCGACATGGACCTGCGCGCGCATATGATACGTCAATCGAGCACGTGCTCCCAGCCCCAAAGTCCTTGAATAACCTGTTGCTACAGTCAACATCGTGTATGTTACCAGCGCGTTATATCATTTTCATTTTTTTATTATGTAAATGAACATGAAAACCCCAGCAACGTAGACTGAGAAGTAAGGGAAATGAATAAACTATTCAAAAGTAGAATAAGTACAGGCACAGTATCTGAGATTTGAAGAAAACCTGCCGTGAAGGAAACATATTCTGACATTCGGGAGCTTTTAAAGAAGAAAAATATAAAAACCGGTTCTAAGGCTTTTAACAAAAAAGCAATACGTATATTTTGATCAACTGAGCTTCATGAAAACTCTTTACAAGAAAAGAAACAAGCACTAGGCAACAAGACAATAGTAGCCATTACCATGAAGACAATGGAACTGATGTTGATCCAGATAGGTGTGAAAATGCATCCAATCTGAAAAACTCAAGAACAGAATAAGGAAGACACGTAAAAATGAAGACTGTGAACTCACTGCGTAGTTAAAACAAGATCGTTGAAGAAGCACATTGTAAAGAGGACGCGAATGATGAAGACAGGCACTTCCTTTTGTTAGTAATTCGTAAAGTGCCTCCTGAAAGAAAACAGACATAATTTCAGTTATTGCAGCGGTCCATGCCTCACATAACCAATAGTGGCCGCATCATTTTCGACCTCCTACACCGTACCCATTTCTTCATTCCAAACACTTTCTTGCCTTCACTTCTCGTCAGGTAACCCCCTACCAAGTGCACCCGCCAGCGCATTACGCATCGGACACGAACGTATCATAAAACAAGTAACTATGGCCATTTTCAGTGAGACTGTTAGCATATATTTACCGTTTCTTGATTTACGAAGGCTATTCGGAAAATAATATTTAATTTAATTTATTGTTACTCTTATTAAATTCGTACGCATCTGTGCTACATTAAAAATTGTGGTAACAATAAGTTAGATATGTTAGAGGGGGGAGGGTGTGTGTGTGGGGGGGGGGGAGGGGGGGGGGGGGGAGAAGCGGAATCCACTGTGAAAATCAAAAATGTTTTATTTGCGGTTGTTAACTATACCTTGCAGCTACTTCGCTACATAGTCGCCGCTCCGTCATAGTCATTTGTCGTAGCGTTGTGCAAACTTTCCAATACGCGCGTCATGGAAGGCAGCCGCCTGTGTTTTCCCCCAATTCTTTTTCCCCCAATTATCTACGCTGGTCTGCCGCTCGTTGTCTGTGCCAGAATGTGATTTTCATAGCCAGTAGTTCCTGTGAGCAGAGATGAATCCTTATCTACCACAACTTAACTGTTGTTGCTAGTTACAGGAATATTTTTCAAAATTGTAGAAAAATGCTCAAGATATATTATGGGAAATACAATAAGGACTATAACATTATGTGCCTCAGTGAGAGGATCAATTTCTCTTTTGCTGAAAAAATAGTTATTTTGTTCTCTGTCGGTTCCATTATATCTTAATTTATACAGCCGATCAACCCGTGAAACGGCTATTTCGACATTCGAAGACAACTGAAAAATATACTACCATCCGCACTTAGACTGTGAAACAGTGTATAATAAAATACTATGGTCAATCGAGCAATAGACATTGCATGTTTTTTGATTTCCTACCCTTTCGGCTTTTTCCGTTTTAATACGAGAGTGAGGGGGAGTAATTCTCTGAACAGACTATTACTCGATGAGAATTGAGCTCTTATAAAGAAGTGTCACCACACTGGACAAGGATCCTGGGTGGTAGAGACAGTTTAACTAGTGGAGTGAGTCAAGTACTATGGCCCTAAAAATGTGGATAACGCAGTCTGAATTAATCTGACACTGAGCAGTCTTTGACTGATCAAATCCACTGAAGTTTCTCTGCATGGGTGCTGCTGAGAGCAAGTGGTGAGTGAGATCTGTACGCCCTGTCAATGCTGGAGTGGCAGTACGTCACCCTGTCTGCTTCGTGCAGTGATGTAACTTGCAGCTGGCAACATGTGTGCGGCGGAGGTGAGACATGGAGGCGGCACCTGTGAATTGATCGCGGCCACGAAAGAAATGCAAAAATCTCACGGTCTAGCGATCAGGCAGACGGATCGCAATTTATTCTCTATCAGAGTCCTGAAATCACGGTAGATTTCAGTGTGTGACACACCCATTCGCTGGTCATACCAAGGACCAAGTTGGCTCACTTATAAAAAAGGGTGCACAAGGATACCAAACGTCAAGACGTAAACCAAAAACGAATAAACGTGCCCTCGGCAAACGAGTAGTCCGAGACATTTGAAGTCACACTGTCGGTACAGTAAGAACTTCACAAAAGGTTCCCCACTCCAAATTACTCACAAGTGAAGTCAGTCTCAGGACAGGTCCCAAGTACCAACCACACATGCCTGAACTTTGACCAGAAGTGCTTACCAGACCAAAGTCCCCACCCGAGTGCTTCGCACTTCTCCAGAAAAAAGAAAAAATTCCATTTTCCCACAAAGCGCACGAACGACATCGCCTTCACCCCGTTTTGAGCCAATCACAGGGCTCTAGAGGCGCTAAATCTCCCCTCCCACATGACAGCACAAACTTATGTTGAAACAGGGCAAGAGTTAAGAAACCTGCGTCTCTGGAAAAAAGAAACTGTCAATTACTGGCTTTTTTAAGTTTTCGCAGAGGGGGGAAGGTGATTTTTTCCGAAGTCGTGTCCCTTCCCATGGCAATAAGCGAACAGATACTGTCTCAAAGATTTTTATCTAAATCGCCTGTGCCTTGGAGCTTGTTAGTCCTAGCTATGAGGTGTAATAGAGATTCTATCTCCAAACGTTTTTCAGGCGCCGGATTTTTCTTATACAACCGAGGCGGCCGGGGGAAGTGGTTCACTGGCCAATTTTCACTATCAGCGAACATGAAAACAGGTGAATTTTTATTACATGTAGCTCTGCACACAATGCCCGGTTTACGACTCCACTGTGTAGACACGTTCCTTCCGACCAACACCCCGGCCCAGGCTTCTGCTGGTGCCACAGCAGGTAGCACAGCGTTGTTCTGCTGGAGACCTGTCTCAGTGAGGAACTGTCCTGTATGGCTGTGTCCTGTCCGGCAAGATTTACTAAGCGATGGGCTCGCCGCAATTGCTTTCAACTCCCAACATGCCGTTTCTACAAGCTAAGAATCATAAAAATGCCTCATGCTTTTAGCCCCTACCAGGCTCCATCACCATCTGCTCAGGCCATTAACTTTCTAGTCTCACTCAAGGTGTGCCAGGTTGTAATGAAATCTTTAATAATTTTCTGTATGCGAAAAATAGGTGAGAGAGTAACTTGTCCTCCCTCAATTCCAATGCATTAATGAGGAAACGATTTAAGCTGGAAAAAAGTTAGTTCAAATTTTGGCCACCAAATCTGTCGCTGTGAATGCAAGAAAGAAATGCAGAAATATGTCCATATGTAATGGATTAGGGATGGGACATGGGCAGAAAACGTCAAACAAGTGAAAATGGCATAATGATTTTATTTTTAACCGCTGCTTACACAATTGTTCAATAGGAGCACCGAAGACCAGAGTTGCTGCGTCCTTGAAACAGCGTAATCAACAGTTGTTTGCAGCAGTTCCATTGGCATCTGTGCAACGTTTCCTTCACAATAGCCTTCAGACCAGGTAGAGACTGAACGTGTCCCTTGTAAACACGTTCTTTTAGATGTTCTCAGAGCCAAAACTCACATGGATTCAGATGGGGTGATCATGTTGGCCATGCATCTGGAAAACCTCTGGAGATAACAAGTTTGTGGAAGGTTGCATTGAGCAGATCTTTAACTGGGCGAGCTACGTGGGGTGTTGCCCTATGTTGAGTGAAAACAGTGGTTTCCTACGAGTCGTGCTCTTCCACTGCAGGAATCACAAGTTGTACAAGGAGGACTCGATAATGTGCGGACGGTACACCTGACATTCACTCAGGGTTTATTCTCTTTAAACAGAAACGGACCGAGAATAAAGGTGTTTGTGAATCCACATTACACAGTCACATACAGCGAGTGCAATGGATCTTCGTGCACAACACGTGGTTTAATAGTACCCCAAATTCGGCAGTTCTGTGTATTCACTACTCCCTGTAGTGTAAAAAGTGCCTCGACACTCCATAGAATATTGTCT
Source organism: Schistocerca serialis cubense (assembly GCF_023864345.2). Taxonomy (NCBI): domain Eukaryota; kingdom Metazoa; phylum Arthropoda; class Insecta; order Orthoptera; family Acrididae; genus Schistocerca; species Schistocerca serialis. The sequence continues at coordinate 234,345,721 of NC_064642.1, forward strand.
GGCCACATGTCGTCATATTTGATCTGTGCCAGAAGTCGAAGAGGAAATTCAGAATGCTGCTGCGGATAAAGAGGTTTTAGATGCTGTACCGTCTGGATTTAGTATGGGTACCAGCATGAAACAGCCCACAAAACTTTCTGTGCTGTTGACCATGGGATGAACAACACTGTGTTCTCAAAACTGAAAAGAGTGACGTTACGCGATCGACAGGCACACTAAAGAAACTGCCCAACACGTCTGTGCGAAGCTTCATCAGATTTTCACTGTCTTTTCCATTTCGCGACCCATTGGAGCTTACTTTCCGAATAGCCCTCGTAATTGTTTCATTATTTGCTATTACACGTTTCGTGTGGCTAGCGCTTCCTCAGATTCTAACAGTAAGGGCATAACTACATCTCAAACACGTGAACCTAACGAGAAGCGGATGTAATATAAAAGATGAGAAAAGTTAAGAAAATCGTTAAAAACTTGCTTGGTTGCATGCTGCAAGCATTAAGATGGGACCTGGTTGTCATGTAAAGCGGCGGTGCAAGACACGCTTGTCATGAGCTACTAGTTAACGTAAGAGGAACCTAACACATACTTCTCTTTTTACTTGCGTTTAGGGTTACTCTTATCTGTGATCTATTATCTCGTATCTGTGTATCTTTTGACCTCTTTTTAGGATTCCTCTACGTTAACTTGTAGTTCACGACAAGCATGTTTTCCACCGCCCTTTTACATGACAAGCGGGCCACATACCTAACGCTTTCAGCTTTCGACCAAGTAATTTAATTAATTCTAGCGATATTAGATCCACTGCTCGCTAGGTTCACGTGTTTGAGCTGTAATTATTGCCTTATTGTTCCAGTCTGACTGGCTAACTGCATGAAACGCGTAATATGAATTAATAACACAATTACGTAATTGCAACAGAACCTCTTCACTCATTTGAATGATTTATCTACTGCTGCTGCATTAACCATAATGGAATGGAGTGGAATACATTGTCCACAATTTCCTGATTTTTGTGCCACTGGTAGTCGCAATACGTGACTAAAATTTCTTGGGGTTCCAGGGACATGCCCTATGATAATATTTGTTGCGGTCGTTATTGAAGACTTTAAGCATTATCCTTGCGGTAGACGAATGTTTTTCAATTAATATGTGTGTACCTGCGATGTTATATTTCGTATTGTATCTAGTGTCCAGTTAGTGTCGTTTTTAACCCTAGATTACTAAACTCTCGTAAAATTTACGATTGCATTTGGTAACAATTCCCGTCAATCTGGTATTGTCAGCATAGCCTGTAAAACAGGACATTTTTTACTCATTTAGTATGTGACGTACCACTGAAGACATTATTATTATTAATTTGTGCATAAACTGTGAATTATGACTTTCTTTGAATAAAATATGGAATAGGAAAATTTATGACGTACCTCGCCACGCATGCAGCGGTGGAGGCTATCGGTCTATCGCTCCTGATCATCCCAACCCAAGTGAAGTATTCACGTCGGCGTGGCTCCGGGCCTACATGGGCGACTTTAGCGCGTGGGACTCAGGCTTCGAATCTTGCGTCTTGCAGACAGTATTTTTTTTTTTTTTGCATTGCGCTAGACTATTGTGTGTTTACAATGAGGTAACATTCATTGGTTTATTTACCCATCTCACGGTCTCCGCTGATTAACTGCAAAGTGCAGTATCACAAAAACGTACCATATTGCGTCGCAAATAAATTACTATTAGTTTCCGAATTGTATCGCTACCAGTTAATGACCTATATGTTCCTTACTAAAACAAAAAAGAGGGGACAAAAGGAAAGAAACACAACAAAAGAACAGGTGTTGCTTGGTTACAGTGAGGGCACTAATTCTGTAACTTCCACGTTTACACCAGATCACATTTACAAAAGGTGTTTGAAAACAGAGCAGCCTAGCGGAGCGACGTGCAACACTGCCCTCCCCCCCCCCCCCCCCCCCCCCCCGCCACCCAATCGGCGAGGGTAGGATTTACAAGCTCAGCCGCTGCGTTTGTGGTGAATTACGTCATCTGGTGACGTCACATGTTCAACATTTGTCATCCACTTTTGGGGTTGTTGTTGTTGTGGTCTTCCGTCCTGAGACTGGTTTGATGCAACTCTCCATGCTACTCTATCCTGTGCAAGCTTCTTCATCTCCCAGTACCTGCTGCAGCCTACGTCCTTCTGAATCTGCTTAGTGTATCCATCTCTTGGTCTCCCTCTACGATTTTTACCCCCCACGCTGCCCTCCAGTACTAAATTGGTGATCCCTTGATGCCTCAGAACATGTCCTACCAACCGATCCCTTCTTCTGGTCAAGTTGTGCCACAAACTCCTCTTCTCCCCAATTCTATTCAATACCTCCTCATTAGTTATGTGATCTACCCATGGTATTTCCCGATATTCGCGGCCCCTTTTCTTGTATTAAATTACTTGTCGCAGCCTCATCTAAGTCGCTTCAGGGATTTGAAACGTTAATAAGAAGTACCCTTTATATTGATTTTACTAAAGATTATTAGACTCCTCATTCACGTGTTGGGATAGCGTAACGCGCTGCGCACTACGTTGCGAGCCGGCCGGTGTGGCCGTGCGGTTCTAGACGCTTCAGTCTGGAACCGCGTGACCGCTACGGTCGCAGGTTCGAATCCTGCCTCGGGCATGGATGTGTGTGATGTCCTTAGGTTAGTTAGGTTTAAGTAGTTCCAAGTTCTAGGGGACTGATGACCTCAGATGTTAAGTCCCATAGTGCTCAGAGCCATTTGATTTTGAACTACGTTGCGAGACAGGGAGATGGGCCAGGCGTTCTCTGAATCCTCGTGGTGGAGTGACGGCCGTTTTAGTCCGTACACGGGCCAGTCTGAGTGTGATTTTCAGGCGATATCCACACATCTTTAGGCAAATGCGAGGCTTGTCCACACTTCCGACTCAGAGAATACTATACAGAAACACTCAGAATACGATAAAACGGATAATACGCTGTAGAAGAGTTTGCACGATGCACAGACAGATGGTGCACACGACTCTCTTCCCTTTTGTTGACTGACTACTGTGGCAAAGGAAGACCATCCCGCCACAAAGTTAACCGAATTTGGCACGACATGTAAACAGCGGATCCCATTCAATAATATAACACATTAGGGAAGAAGTATTATACTACTAGCTGATTAACCCGGCATTGCCCTGAAAATGTGTGTGAAATCTTATGGGACTTAACTGCTAAGGTCATCAGTCCCTAAGCTTACACACTACTTAACCTAAATTATCCTAAGAACAAACACACACACCCATGCCCGAGGGAGGACCCGAACCTCCGACGAGACGCCCTGGCATTGATTTGGCAGTTTTCTATTGAAAACAAAAAATGAACTATGTAGTGTAACATTGAAAAAAAATAATTTCCATAATTTCGTGAAAACATATTTGAAATTATAAAACAGTTATATAAAGAAATATGCATAATGTACAGCTTAATAAGTGCAGTGTCCCACACAGTTTCTGTACGCTAGCGCAGCTGCTTCGCATGTCTACAACGCGATGTTGTAAACGTTTGTATGGCAACGCCTCTTTGTAGCTCTGCAGACGGATTTTGTTTTCGCCTACAGTCGTTTGCGCTTCGCTGTTGAAACTGTCAAAAGCTCTGCCAGGGTTCACGGATGTAGGAGTGTTTAGTAATAAAGAATGAATGTACTAAATCTTCATGCATGATGGGGCATTTCTTCACGCATGTCAGTTACGATTACAATGGGCACAAAAACATCGAGATTGAAATGTGGGTCAATGGAAACTTGTTCTTGCTCGGATTAATTACGTTTCTATGAATCACGTTTCTGTTACATCAGGTCGATGACCGCTTCCAGATACACTATGTTACCAAAATATCCGGACACCCACAAAAAACATACGTTTTTCGTATTAGGTGCATTGTGCTGCCATCTGCTGTCAGGTACTCCATGACAGCGACCTCAGTAGTCATTGCTCCGCGGAACTCACGGACTTCGGAAGTGGTCAGGTGATTGGGTGTCACTTGGGTCATACGTGTGTAAGCGAGATTTCCACGCTCCTAAACATCCACGGGTCAACTGTTTTCGATGTGACAGAGAAGTGGAAACGTGAAAGAACACGTACAGCACAAAAGCGTGCAGGCCGATCTCGTCTGTTGACTGACAAACACCGTCGACAGTTGAAGAGGGTCGTAATGTGTAATAGGCAGACATCTATCCAGACCACCACACAGGAATTCCAAACTGCATCAGGATCCACTGCAAGTTATATGGCAGTTAGGCGAGGGGTGAGAAAACTTGGATTTCATGGTCGAACGGCTGCTCATAAGCCACACATCACGCCGATAAATGCCAAACGACGCCTCGTCTGGTGTAAGGAGCGTAGCCATTGGACTACTGAACAGTGGAAAAACGCTGTGTGGAGTGACGAATCACGGTACACAATGTGGCGATCCGATTGCAGGGTGTGGGTTCGGCGAATGCCCGGAGAATTTCATCTGCCAGCGTGTGTTGTGCCAACAGTAAAATTCGGAGGCTGTGGTGTTATGGTGTGGTCGTGTTTTTCATGGAGGGGGTTGCACCCCTTGTCGTTTTGCGTGGCACTATCACAGCACAGGCCTCCATTAATGTTTCAAGCACCTTCTTGCTTCCCACTGTTGAAGAGCAATTAGGGGATGGCGATTGCATTTTTCAACACGATCGAACACCTGTTCATAATGCATGGCCTGTGGTGGAGTGGTTACACGACGATAACATCCCTGTAATGGACTGGCCTGCACTGAGTCCTGACCTAATCCAATACAACACCCTTGGGATGATTTGGAACGCCGACTTCGTGCCAGGCCTCACCGACCGACATCGATACCTCTCCTCAGCGCAGCACTCCGTGAAGAATGGGCTGCCATTCCCCAAGAAACCTTCCAGCACCTGATTGAACGTACGCCTGCGAAAATGGAAGCTGTCATCAAGGCTAAGGGTGGGCAAACACCACATTGAACTCCAGCATTACCGGTGGAGGGCGCCACGAACTGTAAGTCACTTTCAGCCAGGTGTCCGGATACTTTTGATCCCATAGAGTACATTCAGCGCCATATGTGGATACTGTCTGCAAAATGTGTTGCAGACAGAGTTAGTAGAAGAGAAGTAATAAATTTCAACGTCATGCATTATACGGCAGTTTTCACGCATCTAATTGTGACCTCACATCTCCTGAAATGTTCTTGCTTCCACAGTGACTGGTGCCTGATAGTAAGCCGTGTGTGTACAGAGTTTAGTTGAAATGGATCCAGTACACACACTCACTCATACATACTCGTACATCTATTTCTATAATATGGATGGATTCGTTTGAGCTTAAGCCACAATTTTTGTACCACGTCTTCCTCTGGAGATTTTAGATTTTTGCGTCTGGTATCATACACTGTGCGCCCGCGCTTTAAAGTACGAGTCGGCGCCTACCACGGCGTTGTCTCTGGAGTTCCCAGGCGCTAAAACGGATAGGACGGACTGCACTGACGTCACCCCTCGCACAGTGTGGTAGCGATGGTACGGCACTCTGTCGCTGTTCTAATTCCGCAGCACGTCACCGTCTTCCTCAACAAACGGACAAACAGTCGCACGGCGTGCCGTTCTCGTATCCACCTTCCTATGAGTGAGACAAACCGCTCTCAGGTTACGCGTACTGGTTTAACAAATTTTGAAAAACAGTCTTGCTCGCAGTATGTACGAGTAAGATCAATTGGACTAAATTGGGAAAAGCGTAGTAAATGGCGCATGTGGATATTATATTTTGAGACTTATAACGAATCAAGTAATATGTCACGGCTCATGAGTGACTGTAATAGGACCGCCGTTGTTCATTTTAAACACAAATAACTGGAGTCTCAGAGTCATCACAGAGTATGAAGTTATCTGTTATGAGTTTCCGATCGCTAAAAATGTAGTAATACCCACTCAAATTTCGACAAGACTGCATCCTACTGCGAAGAACTGATATCTTAAAGTAGGGAAATGTAAACCTATGAACTAAACGAAGCTCTTTTTGGAGCCACAACCAGACATGTCACACAAATATTTCGGCGTGACAGTACAAGGGGATGTGAGATAGGAATACCATATGGGCCCAGTTGTAGGTAAAGCAACTGCCAGGCTGCGATTCACTGTCGCGATACAGTGAAACTGCAGTTTCTCTATAAAAGACACTGCATGCCAAACGGTTGCACGACTCATACCTGAATACTGCTCAAGCGTGTGGGACTCTTTCGGACTAACAAGTGACATTAAGCTTATAAAATTTCAATAATACTTTTCAGGGCAGAAGTTTATAAAAAGTGCAGGTAAAATTAGGCGAATAAGGACTTCAACAGGGATTTACAAACTGTACTTCTGCCTACACTCCATTCTTGAATGCTACGGGAAGATACCAGCTGCACCCCACGATGTTACCCACGTTAAACAGTTGTTTATAAAGAAATATTGACGCCAAAACTCAGTATCCACGTGTTTGCACCATTACAAAAGTTATCTCTTGGACGTATTGAGGCGCAAACGAAGTCTACAAAAAATTATGAATCACTCAAATCCAAACAGAAAAGCTAAGTCAGTGTTCAAGAATCCCAATAATATCACAATCCAAAACGCCTCCAAAACATTCTATGTGCTGCGAAATAGTTTCATGAGCATACATTACATTGTTATAAAGTTTAGTGATGATTTTTTCCTATAGAAATAATTCTGCTATTCTAGATTTAAATACATAATTATTCCATTTGTCAAGACAATTAATCACAATTTCAACGCTAAACTTAATGCATTTATTTGATAGTTAACTTTCATGGATGACTTTTTAGTCACAAACCTATCCTAAGGGAACAGTCATGTTGACCATCGCAGGGGAACAGTGATTTTTATGAATAAAAGGTAGTCTATATGTTAATTCATTGTATAAGCTGCCTCCATTCCGAATTTCATCCCAATCTGTTCAGCCACTCAGCGCGAGGGAGTAGAAAACATAACACCTCCATGAAGAAAGAAAATGAGCAATTTCAGGTTCAGTACAGCGCAAATTTTATATTATTTGTAAGTGCAACAACGTCAGCTGGCCTCTCGTGTGTTCCTGTTACCAGCAGATACGCTCACATATCGTAATCAAATCCAGCCTCACTAAGAGCGTACAACGTTCTGCACGTAAAGGCACGGACGTCTGTCTGTCGTACAGCATTTAAAACATATTGTAGCTATGAGACTTCAGACGTCTCAGAAGCTATAATATGAGCCTGACGCTCAGCAGCTAAAATGCAACGGCTTTGTATGGAAGAGTGGATCATTGTATAGCATTGCATTCACTACGTTGAATCGCATTATGTACGACTTATCAAACAATAAAAGCAATTTCTCAGATATAATACAAGTCAATTGTCGAAGAGTATATAGCTTTTTCTAAGAGTAACTATTGTTTCACAATTCGCGTTATGTTCTTCAGATCAATAAATATCTTGTACTACACACTCATATAAGTGGTCTGTGTGTTAATTCAGGGTATAATGAATTTCATTCCAGATTTCTTCTAATCCGTCCAGTCGTTTCAGCATAAAGGACTAACCAATATACACACAAACTTTCGCATTAACAATATACAAAGAATAGAACGTACTCTTTGCATCACACTACACAGCGATCTTGACAGTAAGGGGGAATGATTTGGATTGGACGCACCACGACGTGATGTCATTAGGAATGAAGAACAGGCTCTGATTAGGGAAGGATGCGAAAGAAAATTATTTTGTACTCGTAGACATTTTCTTTAATGTCGTTTGACGTTCACTCTGTTTGAAGATCAGCACTGACAGAATCGAACAGCTGTCTCGAGAATCAGTGGTCGATACTAAGGAAGCCTCCTGGTGTTCTGAGTGAAGAAAAACAGTGAAACACCTGCACTATGATAGATAAACACGTGTGTGCATCTTTCTCTTCCGAATGAAGCTCGAAATCATCCAGCACGTAGACATACCGCTCTATGTCTCGCATGGCGTGTGTTGTGTACTGATTCTGTCCCTGCACTGTCCCTATTGTGCCGCTGAAACATCCTGGCAACAAAGGAAATGTACCTTGTGCAGTGTTATCACAGATGACAAAAAGATATAAAAAAACCTCGCTTATATCACCCTCTATTCTTGTCTGCAGAAGAATCGTAGATTATACTCCAATCTCAAACGTTATGGCGGTCAAAAAGGAAAATAAGCTCCTTTCGAAGAATTAATACATATTAAGGAAAAACCACTCGCGTTGAATACCGCTTACTCTGTTAATTCACATCTTGCAAACAGTATATGCGTGCACACTGGTAGATCGTGTAATTCTCTAGATGTGTCAAGTGGGTTCGACACTGTACCACATCATCCTTTAATGACAAACATACTGTCGTGTGGAATAGCAAAAAATTGCTCTGAGCACTATGGGACTTAACATCTGAGGTCATCAGCCCCCTAGACTTAGAACTACTTAAACCTAACTAACCTAAGGATATCACACACACCCATGCTCGAGGCAGAATTCGAACCTGCGACCTTAGCAGCAGCGCGGTTCCGGCCTGAAGCGCGTAGAACCACTCGGCCACAGCGGCCGGCGTACGGAATAGCTTTAGAGATAAGTGATTGCTTCATCAGTTTTTAAAAACTGGGGTCCACGAGAAATACAGGCCCCGCAACCAACTAGTGACGTCACACTAATCGCCCTACCCGTCATATTTCACGAAAACTCGCCTACGTGTAGACCCCACGGGAAATCAATATGTAAATGAAAATAAACCCACTGAATGTCTTAACGTTTTGGTGTGCTATCGATAGCTTGCATGCATTTAAATGGCTGTTAAGATTTATTAACGTAGTCTGAAATATTCTGGCGGAAAAATTACTACACTCTTTTAGCGGTTTACAATTCAGTCTAGATATATTGTTGCAACAGTGCTGATGGATTACATGAAATGATTACATTTACAGATCAGTAGCACAAGCGGGTGTGAGGTACCAGGTAGCGACCCACGCTGAAACACCTATATTGTTACTTGGTGTGTCCTCAGGGACCGCAATACAGGCGGTGAGTCTGCCATCTAGTCGATCGCACAGACGGCGAATACTGTCCTGGGATACGTTAGGCCACGTCCGCTCAAGCTGTTCAGTAGTTCTGTACGAGTTGTTGGTAGATGAGTCGCACGAATCATTTCTCGTCCCATCACATCCCACACGTGTTCGATTGGGGCCAAGTCTTGAAATCATGCTGGTCAGTAAAGTTGCTGCACGACTTGTATGGGCGAGCATTATCCTGTTGGAACAATACATCACCTACCTGTTGCAAGAATGGCAAAAGACGGCTCTAACAACATTCTGCTTGTACCGAGCGCTGGTTAGCCCTCCAGAAATACCGAGGGTGAATGAGAGTTGTAGCTTATCGCATCCCACACTGTAAGGCCCTTGATGGGGTCAGTGTCTCTTGGACAATGGACTCTACGAGATAGCGCTCTGTAGGTCTATGTTGTGCGCATCGTACGCGCAAATAACTACAACTTGCATTCGTCGCTGAAGACCATCTTGGAAGTGATCCTCTGACTACACCAGTCGAGTTGTGCACGTCGAAAAAAAAATGGCTCTGAGCACTATGGGACTTAACACCTATGGTCATCAGTCCCCTAGAGCTTAGAACTACTTAAACCTAACTAACCTAAGGACATCACACAACACCCAATCATCACGAGGCAGAGAAAATCCCCGACCCCGCCGGGAATCGAACCCGGGCGTGTGTGCACGTCGATCCTGTGGCTTGAGTGGAAGACGGACTGAAGGTCTGCGTGCCCCACTGCTAATAACTGGTTCACAACAGTTCGTGTTGGCAAGTTTAGGCTCAAAAGCCCTCTTACCTGTGCTGTGGTAGGTGTATGATCTGCCACTACTGTCCTTACAATACGGCTATCCTGGACTGCTTGAATACTGCCCTGGACTGCCCACTGCTTGAATACTGCTCACCGGTGTGGGATTCGTACCAGATAGGGTTGATAGAAGAGATAGAGAAGATCCAACGGAGAGCAGCGCGCTTCGTTACAGTATCATTTAGTAATCACGAAAGCGTTACGGAGAAGGTAGATAGACTCCATTGGAAGACTCTGCAATGCAGTTGCACGGTTACCTGCTTCCATCACACGTCTGCACCACAATGAGCATTCTGGCTATTAACGGGTAGACACAGATGGCGCTCTAGTAGCTATGACCACTACGCTATCAGTTGCCGCACGACGCTGAAACCATCATCAGTACATCTGCTATAACCCAGGCGGCATATGCCGTCATAGGATCAAAATCGACGGTGTCTTTCCAGGTGTACTAATTTTTTCCGGCAGTGTAGCTACTCGCTGCCCGCCGGAGGCGGCTGCTGGCACTCGTGTAAGACCGGCTGTGTCACGTGCTCTGACGCACGTGCCGCTGCCTGTCTTTCTCGTGCGGTTCGTTAAAAACAGAATTCAGTACGCTATGCTCGACGGCAAATGTTCAATGGGAACTGAAGTAACACCGAGTGCGACCCAAAGAAGCCTACTGGAACCTATAATATTCTCAATATGCATGAACTACACTACTGGCCATTAAAATTGCTACACCAAGAAGAAATGCAGACGATAAACGGGTATTCGTTGGACAAATATATTATACTAGAACTGACATGAGATTACATTTTCACGCAATTTGGGTACATAGATCCTGAGAAATCAGTACCCAGAACAACCACCTCTGATCGTAATAACGGCTTTGATACGCCTGGGCATTGAGTCAAACAGAGCTTGGACGGCGTGTACAGGTACAGCTGCCCATGCAGCTTCAACACGATACCACAGTTAATCAAGAGTAGTGAGTGGTGTATTGTGACGAGCCAGTTGCTCGGCCACCATTGACCAGACGTCCTCAATTGGTGAGATATCTGGAGAATGTACTGGCCAGAGCAGCAGTCGAACATTTTCTGTATCCAGAAAGGCCCGTACAGGACCTGAAACATGCGGTCGTGCATTATCCTGCTGAAATGTAGGGTTTCGCAGGAATCGAATGAAGGTTAGAGCCACGGGTGGAAATCAAATGGCTCTGAGCACTGTGGGACTTAAAATCTGTGGTCATCAGTCCCCTAGCACTTAGAACTACTTAAACCTAACTAACCTAAGCCCATCACACACATCCATGCCCGAGGCAGGATTCGAACCTGCGGCCGGAGCGGTCACGCGGTTCCAGACTGAAGCGTCTAGACCGCACGGCCACACCGGCCGGCGCCACGGGTCGTAACACATCTGAAATGTAACGCCCACTGTTCAAAGAGCCGTCAATGCGAACAAGAGGTGACCGAGACGTGTAACCAACGGCACCGTATACCATCGCGCCAGTTGATACGCCAGTATGGTTATGACGAATACACGCTTCCGATGTGCGTTCACGCCGGCCGAAGTGGCCGTGCGGTTAAAGGCGCTGCAGTCTGGAACCGCAGGACCGCTACGGTCGCAGGTTCGAATCCTGCCTCGGGCATGGATGTTTGTGATGTCCTTAGGTTAGTTAGGTTTAACTAGTTCTAAGTTCTAGGGGACTAATGACCTCAGCAGTTGAGTCCCATAGTGCTCAGAGCCATTTTTTTGTGCGTTCACCGCGATGTCGCCAAACACGGATGCGACCATCAGAACCTTGGATTCATCCGAAAAAAATGACGTTTTGCCATTCGTGCACCCAGGTTCGTCGTTGAACACACCATCATAGGCGCTCCTGTCTGTGATGCAGCGTCAAGGGTAACCGCAGCCACAGTCTCCGAGCTGATAGTCCATGCTGTGCAAACGTCGTCGAACTGTTCGTGCAGATGGTTGTTGTCTTGCAGACGTCCCAATCTGTTGACTCAGGGCCCCATCTGTTGACTCAGGGATAGAGACGTGGCTGCACGATCCGTTACAGCCATGCGGATAAGACGCCTGCCTGTCATCTCGACAGCTAGTGATACGAGGCCGGTGGGATCCAGCACGGCGTTCCGTATTACCGTGCTGAACCTGTGTTCAGTGTGTGCCGCTTTTAGCATCTGAAGATGGTCATTGTATGGACGAAACTGTCATATACATGTGATTGTTCTATAAATAAACAAAAAAATTTTGCTACCGACTCTGATCTGAAGTCATACCGGATGGCTCCCCCCCCCCCCCCCCCCCCTTATGAAGCCAGGAGTAACACCGCTGTGCCTCTCCAAAACACTGGAAGAATGGGTCCTGTCGCCAGGCTGCCACCATACTCGCTGACGATGGTCATGCGGGGTAGAGCAGAACCGAGATTCATCTCTGAACACAATGGGACTGCATTCATCAGCAGTCCACGCTTCCCGGCCCCAGCACCACTCCATACACAGCCATTTGTGTCAGGGTGTTAACAGTGGCCTCCGCATGGGACGGTAATTCTCTAGTCCGGCTGCTGCTAGTTTCCGACCAAAGATGTGGGATGATACAGGATGTTACAGGGAGTCCATTACTTGTTCTCGGATAGCTTGTTGCCCAATACGGGCGATCCTCCCTTGTGGTAGTCAGACGCCAGCGACAGGAAGCCTGACGAAGAGGATGCGTGCCTTCACGTTCCCCTGCAGTCCAACATCGGGACACAGTATATCAGAATGCTCCACAAATCTGGGTATAGCACGATTCGACTAGCCGACCAAGGGGAGAACCAGAATAAGGCCGCTTTCAAACTCCGTGAGGTGCCGACAACGGTTTCTCGGACGAACGCACCGGCATCTCCGTGTCCTTCACAGTGATAAGTCAACATCCGTCGCTGTCCACGCTCTTTATATATCCTACCAAGCCTGGTGAAACACTGCACACGAACAACAGTTGTGCGCTCCGGTGGTTGTTGCAACTGTCACGCACAGTTGTAGCTCTTACCACTTACATACCCCTCGATGGGACCTTTCTTGTGGTGCTAATGTATAAGGTCCGCTTAAAGCCCCCCTGATATTTGATATTGTGGATGCAGACAGAAGCTCCATCGCAAGTCAAAGGGATTGAATGGTCTTTCAAAATGTCCTAGCCTAGACGTAGTGACTCTGCTTGCCTTAAAAGTTCTTCCAAGAACAATATACTAGATGCTGTTGTTTCATTCACGAGCAGCAACAATGCAACTGTTTGAACGTTGCTACTGGCAGTAAGTGAAAACATGATGTTATAGTCACGAAAGCTACCGACTTATGACGATATATATCGAGCAGAACTAGGGAGCAAGTTGACACTGCTAAGGCGACAGACGGTAGCGCCTGTTAATTATATTAAATCTTATAGTTTTATTGTTTAGATTATAAGAAAATTCACTCCTGGAAATTGAAATAAGAACACCGTGAATTCATTGTCCCAGGAAGGGGAAACTTTATTGACACATTCCTGGGGTCAGATACATCACATGATCACACTGACAGAACCACAGGCACATAGACACAGGCAACAGAGCATGCACAATGTCGGCACTAGTACAGTGTATATCCACCTTTCGCAGCAATGCAGGCTGCTATTCTCCCATGGAGACGATCGTAGAGATGCTGGATGTAGTCCTGTGGAACGGCTTGCCATGCCATTTCCACCTGGCGCCTCAGTTGGACCAGCGTTCGTGCTGGACGTGCAGACCGCGTGAGACGACGCTTCATCCAGTCCCAAACATGCTCAATGGGGGACAGATCCGGAGATCTTGCTGGCCAGGGTAGTTGACTTACACCTTCTAGAGCACGTTGGGTGGCACGGGATACATGCGGACGTGCATTGTCCTGTTGGAACAGCAAGTTCCCTTGCCGGTCTAGGAATGGTAGAACGATGGGTTCGATGACGGTTTGGATGTACCGTGCACTATTCAGTGTCCCCTCGACGATCACCAGTGGTGTACGGCCAGTGTAGGAGATCGCTCCCCACACCATGATGCCGGGTGTTGGCCCTGTGTGCCTCGGTCGTATGCAGTCCTGATTGTGGCGCTCACCTGCACGGCGCCAAACACGCATACGACCATCATTGGCACCAAGGCAGAAGCGACTCTCATCGCTGAAGACGACACGTCTCCATTCGTCCCTCCATTCACGCCTGTCGCGACACCACTGGAGGCGGGCTGCACGATGTTGGGGCGTGAGCGGAAGACGGCCTAACGGTGTGCGGGACCGTAGCCCAGCTTCATGGAGACGGTTGCGAATGGTCCTCGCCGATACCCCAGGAGCAACAGTGTCCCTAATTTGCTGGGAAGTGGCGGTGCGGTCCCCTACGGCACTGCGTAGGATCCTACGGTCTTGGCGTGCATCCGTGCGTCGCTGCGGTCCGGTCCCAGGTCGACGGGCACGTGCACCTTCCGCCGACCACTGGCGACAACATCGATGTACTGTGGAGACCTCACGCCCCACGTGTTAAGCAATTCGGCGGTACGTCCACCCGGCCTCCCGCATGCCCACTATACGCCCTCGCTCAAAGTCCGTCAACTGCACATACGGTTCACGTCCACGCTGTCGCGGCATGCTACCAGTGTTAAAGACTGCGATGGAACTCCGTATGCCACGGCAAACTGGCTGACACTGAAGGCGGCGGTGCACAAATGCTGCGCAGCTAGCGCCATTCGACGGCCAACACCGCGGTTCCTGGTGTGTCCGCTGTGCCGTGCGTGTGATCATTGCTTGTACAGCCCTCTCGCAGTGTCCGGAGCAAGTATGGTGGGTCTGACTCACCGATGTCAATGTGTTCTTTTTTCAATTTCCAGGAGTGTATGTTATACGAATCTGAGTTTCAAAGTATTACTCTGTAAAAACTGAAAACTTGAAGGGGAAGGGTTGTGTGGTTCAAGAGGAGCTTTCCGGCACCTAAAATATTATAAGGTAAGCCCTGGTGCCAGGAAAAGCTCGTAAGAGATTTGTAAAGTAAAGGAAACGACACACAAGATGCTAGTGTGCCCAGTTCTAGAGCAATGCTCCAATACTCAGAGTCCTTACCATGCAGGCATGGCAGCAGGCGTCGAATGAACTGAGAGGTGCTGCTAGCTTCGGAGTAGCATGATATACATCACACGTACTCGTTGTACTGAACTGGGAATCTGTGGAAGACTTGGGACGTGGTTTTCGCGAAACAATGTTTTTAAATTCAGAGAACAAGTATTCGAAGAAGGTTGTGAGACAGTTCTGCTGCCAGCATCGTAAGTCCTGTGTAGGGCTTACGAGAGTAAGATAAGGGAGATCAGGCTACATTCAGAGGCAGGTAGACAGTCATTCTTCCGTCACTCAATACGGAAATGGAACAGAACAGAAAATCAATATTTTTTTAAATTTTATTGTCTTTCTGGACGTGGCCATACAGCCAGCTCAGTAGTGCAATATCAGTTATGACGGTACAAACGTAAGGACAACACAACACCCACTCCCTGAGCAGAGAAACATCTGTGGCCGCGCGGCTACCGACAGGGGTGATAATATTGTTGCTACCTACTCTTCACGACTTGTGCGCTCTGCAGGGTGATTCAGAAGGTTCCGCACAAACTGAAGGATCTGATACAGCAGGCGAGATGCAACAACACTGGTACAGAAACTTGTGGTCTTGGAAGTAATCCTGAGTTAGAGAAAGCTTTGGATGCAGCGACGGATGTTGACACCATACCTTGTGTAGTTTGTAGACTGTGCCAGACTTTTCTATGAAGACGTGCATGTTTTGAATGTGGTGATGACCATTCTGAACACTATGATGTGCAACAATACTGAGTAAACAGTGCATAATCTTTGCTGAATTTTAGCCGGCCGCGGTGGCCGAGCGGTTGTGGGCGCTTCAATCCGGAACCGCGCGACTGCTACGGTCGTAGGTTCGAATCCTGCCTCGGGCATGGATGTGTATGATGTCCTTAGGTTAGTAGTTCTAAGTTGTAGGGGACTGATGATCTCAGCTGTTAAGTCCCATATTGCTCAGAACCATTTGCTGAATTTTAAGCACGTGTACGTTGATTGTCCATGTGGTTCCTGACATTTCAAACCTTTCACTGGTTCAGGATTATTCCAAGACCATACGGGAGTTCCTGTTCCAAAGCTGTTGTATTTCTACTCTTCCATCAGCTACTTCAATTTGTGCGCAACCTTTTGAACCAGCCTATGTAAGTACATACCGACACTTCTACGTCTTGAATCACAACCAAAACAATTACTGCCATACTCTTCATTATAGTGGAGAGCTATGCGAACGCTTTGTCCAACGAAGACGACGCGAGTAGTCGCCTTCAAGATCGAAGGACGACCGCTTGTTACTGTGCCCTTCGCAACATT
The DNA here is from genome assembly GCF_023864345.2 of Schistocerca serialis cubense. Classification (NCBI taxonomy): domain Eukaryota; kingdom Metazoa; phylum Arthropoda; class Insecta; order Orthoptera; family Acrididae; genus Schistocerca; species Schistocerca serialis. Next base: position 234,362,032 of record NC_064642.1, read on the forward strand.
CTTTCCTTCTTGAAAGCGATGTTACCGCCGGCATTCTTTCCCACATCAACTTCTTGAGTTAACGCAACCTTTTAACTCTACCATAGTCTATTACATGGAAAATTAAAAAAAATATATATACATCTCTCAAGTTCTCCCAGATCGGCCCTTGTTGATGCAGCTGGTTGTTATAACTAAAGTGCAGCTACTCACAGAGGTCCAATGTGGACTCTGATTACATATGCCAGCGAAGCGTGGTAGATGCACGTATTTTAATCCTTTATGTGGAACATATTGAGTTGGAAAAAATTTAGTTCTAATTTCGTCCACTACTTGCAAATCTGGCACTGTGAATGAAAGGAAGACGTATAAAAATGTTTCCAAACGTAATGGATTAGGAGCGGGACGCAGATAGCCAAGGCCAGACAAGTGAGTAGTCATATTGTTGATTTTATTATTAAACACCATGTACATAATTTGTTCAAAATGAGCGCCAGATTGTACACTGCCAGATTTGCACCTAATGACCAAAACTGGAACTAATTTTTGTCTCAGCATAAATCAGTTCCACATTAACGGACTAGAGTATGTGCCAAGATTCGCTGGCTACGGTAATTACAGCCAACAAATTCAAATGGCTCTAAGCACTATGGGACTTAACATCTGAGGTAATCAGTCCCCTAGACTTAGAACTACTTAAACCCAACTAACCCAAGGACATCACACACAGCCATGCCCGGGGCAGGATTCGAACCTGCGACAGTAGCAGCAGCGCGGCTCCGGTCTGAAGCGTCTAGAACCGCTACAGCCAACACTGGACCTACGTGAGTAGCCGCAGTTTAATTATGACCACCCGGTACTTTCATTCTGCTGCAGTAAACGTGTATGTGTGTGTGTGTGTGTGTGTGTGTGCGCGCGCGCAAGGTAGTTCGCAGAAGGGAAGGCGGAAAACGTGCCTTCGCCTGCCGCAGGGTGCCTATACAACCTCTAGCAGTTCGTTTTCGCATTGCAAAAGGTACACGTCTCTGTATAAACACAGGCATGTTGCTGGCGATTGGTAAGTGGGTTATAAAGTGCAGTAATCTGTTCTGTTAGGTTTTTCAGCGCCGATACTACTCAGAAAACAAGCATTTTTTCGCTATAAGTGCGCTTAAGCGTAGTAAGTTCTTTTTGACTGCATTTTGAGAAGTTTGACTTCGGGCTGCCTGTACGCACCGCTGGGAAGAAATGGGTTAGTTAGTGACCGAGAGAGGTGGTCCTGTGATTAGCACACTGGACTCGCATTCTGTAGGACGACGGTTCAGATCCGCGTCCTTCCACTTATCTTTAGGGTTTGATTTCCCGACAGTGCTCCAGGCAAATGCCAAGATGATTCCTTTGAAAGGCCACGATCGATTCACTTCTCCATCCCTAAAGCGTTCAGAGCTTGTTTTCCGTCTCTAATGATCTCGACATCGGCGGGACGTTAAGCTCTAATCTTCCTTCTTTTCTTCCTTCGTCTACTTACTGATTAAAAAACGTCGCTACGCGAGTCTAACCTCAGCTCAGAATCTGGAGATTATTCATATAACACATCGCAATAATATACCAAGCTCCGTATAAGTTTGTCCGCTTTAGCAATGCAGCATTTTGTGCAGTGTTGCTGGTTCCCTACTACTTGTATTTGTAGCCTAAATGAAAAATAAAGAAATGCTATGTACTAGAAACTTAAATATGTAGCATTTCAGCGTGGTGTCTCTGATATTCGTGTCGTCTTTCTTCATTACTCACGCATCCATTGCTAATAAATTTTCTTTTATTTCTTCTTGATGAGACGTACTTACAATACGATATCAGCGTATTCTCTCACTCCAATATTTTCCGATTCAAGGACAATTGTACCTAAGTACTCAACACTACGCAAGCGCACTTGAAATTAACGAAGCCATAGTTGGCAAACCACTTGAAAATCCTAATGAATCCTCGCCACGTGATATGCTACTCACAAAAACGAAACTACTTCGATTTCTTTCGAATCTATGAAAGAAAAATATCGTCCTACTACGAATATGTAGAGCGAAGTCTGCGAATATTTATGGCGACATTTTTGTGCTTATGCACGCGCACAACACTGGCAGTCAAAACAAAGTTTTCCGGTAACGGCTGACACCTGAAGAAAACTGTTGCAAAGATTTTATTCACTCTCGATTCCGTACGAGTAAGTCGCGTGTTTTCTTTAGCCTCTTACAACAAGATTTCATTTTGAAATAACATTAATCGTTTTTTCTGGAGCTCCAAAATGTATCAGTAAAATTGGTGAACATGCTGTGGCCATTAAATTCTGTTTTATCGCTAGACATGTTGTCAGGTGCTTTTAAGAAGTTCAGATAAATTTACTGTTCTTCACGAGATCAAATTTCTTGCAATTGTTTCTTGCGTGAAAAATATTTCATTTTTCTCCATGGCCAGAGTTGTTTGTACATTCACTTAGATATTTCTGATTTGCGAAAATAGTTAAGATGAAATACGTTTATGTGCTCTCTAAACATGTGTGTACGCTGCTGCCTGTCTGGACAGTATATCGGCAGGGCAGCTTTATCAACGTACTTTATACATGCCACCATATTTTTTCTCGAATCTTTCAAAAAAGACGCCAAAGCCTGTGTATGAGTAATTCTGATAGTGACACAAGAGGGCTACGATATTTATCACATGTATTTGCATCTAAACACGTCGAGGATATGTACCATCAACTTTTATATGGACAAGGGAAAATTCAGAAGTCTGTGAACCATCTTCGTTATGAGGGCGCAGTATGATAAGGAGGGATCTGCGCTTGGAATAGCCTTTACTACTCGCCTCCCTATAGCCCGGGCACAAGTCAGAAGCGTTAAGCGACAGATATGTGGGTGGGCCATTTGGTGTTCCACTGGCGGTGCTATCTTTATGACGCTTCTGTCAGCCCGTATTATACCGCGTTCCGTATTTCGGTTGTTATTGATGTTGCACGACACGCAATCTGGCGGCTGTACACGTCATGGTTATTGGCACTACATCCGGTATCCGTTTCAGTCACCTGCCGTAACTGTTTGAAACAAACCAACCTCTGTGCAGATAGACAAAGCTTGCATGCAGCTACAGTTGAGGCCGCCTGTCTGCTCTTACCAGAGAACTACCCGCAGGCGCTCCAACGTCAGACTAGCCACGCGCAAGCGAGTCAACTGAATGATGCGGTAGTGACACTGACAGGACGGCATATTAGCGAGTTACGTGCTTTTAGCTGGGCAGTGTATGCGCTGGGGAAAATTCAATAGCGCTAAACTGAAGTAATTGGCAGAGCACAGCTAGTACGGTCGAACTATTGGCAACAGGAAAGCGCGCTGAACTCGCGACATTTCACTAAGCATCCACCTCCGAAACCTCAGTCCGGCAATATGTCAGGCAATGTGACACTGATATGCTTATGGCTATCCAGGTCAATATTAAATAGAAGATTCTTCGAATCACCTCCCACACATCCATGACAAATCGTCCATCCCAGAACGAACTCGATGCTTGTGTGGAGTAATATATATCAGGCTTTTCTGCCTACGTCTGCTATGACGTTGTTAGTGGCAAGCTAACGACGCGAGAGGAACTGTTTCGGATTGGAATGGCACGGGACCAGTATTGCACCAAGTGTGCTCTACAAGATACCGTAGCACGTCGTTTCGTGTACGCTGATCAAAAGAAAACGTGGTCGTGAGTTCGTAAAAGATTGATTCATATTATCAGCAAGACACCTTCAGGAATACTACTAGAAAATATATTCCGACCACTTCTATCCGGGTGCAAAACAGAACACCTATGTTTGTACGACGCTCACTTTGTCTCTTACGTCCTCTCGACTTTAACGCTACAAACTACGGTCGTTAGAAACTATTTATTTCAGCAACACCGGTTATTGAAAAACAAGTTACAGCAAAAATATGAAGAATTTTCCTGCAATTTTTTGTAAATCTTTCTTAGTAAAGTCGGACAAAGTTCTTATACAAGATTGTTTCCTCTGTCTCTGAGCAGAGTGTTAGTGTTTTGTCTCAGGAAAAGTTGCACCATTTCTCAAAGAGGCTTTGCGCTGTATTTTTTTTTTCTTTCCAAGCTGTTTTATTAGATTGGTGCATACGTTCTTAGCGTTTTCGTCTTGCACGTTGGTATTTTTGTTTTGCCCATTGGTATTCCGTTGCTATGGGTTTATTTATCTATTGCCATTTTTTATTTGTAGGTCACTGTTACTGTTTGAGTTAACATAACGTGATGTTGTCATTTGGAGAAAGTGAGTGGAGCTGTGGACGCTAGAAAATGGAGCGCCAAGTGGAGAAACTGGAACATTTCCAACTTGAGTTCAGTAGAGGGGTGGCGGCGGCAGCGGATGCAGCCAGAAAGATTTGTGCCTTGTATGAGGATAATACCCTTGGACAGAGGACGGCAAAAAATCGTTTCCTCGGTTTAAGGAAGATCGTTTTCACATTAATCGCTCTCCACATTCACGAAGAACTTCGGTGTTTGATGAAGCTCTTTAAACGCATTGGTCCACAACTATCTGTGTCTGTGCACTCAAGAACAGGAAAATGTGATGAACTGTGATCATTCCACCATCATGCGACTTTTTTGCAGTGGGGGGAGGTTCAAAAATCGGCTGTATGGGTACCGCATGTTCTAAATAAAAATCACAAAAGTCAGCGGGAGGTCATAAGTGCATCTCTGCTCCTTATCATCAGTTGTCTCGAGAACGACACTGACAATTCCTATCCTGTAACGTTACTGATGACGAGAAACGGTGTCTTTGAACTAACATAAGGAAAAGAAAGGAATTGTTGAGCCTGAACGAAGCAGCAACAAGCATACAAAGACGTACGCGCATCCTCAAAAGATGTTATGCATCTGGAGGAACATCGACACTGTGATGTACTACGAACTGCTTCCCCGAGCTGTAAACATCACTAGCGACATTTTTGTCAACAACTAATACGTCTAGCAGACGCATTCCAAGAAAAACGACTATGAAGACTGCGTGCAGTTATGCTACCCCACGATAACGCTGCCCGTATTCTGCTGGACTGACAAAAAGCACTAAACGGCAGGTTGGTTTTAAAGTCATTCCGCACTTTATTCATCTGATCTTTCGCCGTCAGATTTTCACCTTTTCCGGTCTCTATCGAACGAGCTTCAAGGAGCCCGATCTCGTGGTCGTGCGGTAGCGTTCTCGCTTCCCACGCCCGGGTTCCCGGGTTCGATTCCCGGCGGGGTCAGGGATTTTCTCTGCCTCGTGATGGCTGGGTGTTGTGTGCTGTCCTTAGGTTAGTTAGGTTTAAGTAGTTCTAAGTTCTAGGGGACTGATGACCATAGATGTTAAGTCCCATAGTGCTCAGAGCCATTTGAACAATTTTTTTGAGCTTCAAGGAACTTCCCTTCCGGATGAAAATACGCTTCAAACATGGCACGGCGAGTTCTTCGCCTCAAAACCACATGATTTCTACAGTGCGTTGTAAGTAGTGAAGGAGAATATGTTATTGATGACTTAAGTCCGCCGGCCGTGGGGCCGAGCGATTCTAGGCCCTTCAATTTGGCACCGCGCGACAACTACGGTCGCAGGTTCGAATCCTGCCTCGGGCATGGATGTTTGTGATGTCCTTAGATTAGTTAGATTTAAGTAGTTCTAAGTTCTAGGGGGCTGGTGACCTCAGATGTTAAGTCCCATAGTGGTCAGAACCATTTGAACTGGCTAAAGTCTCTGTTAACGTGTATCTGTTGTATTTATAAACTTATAGGGTAAAGCTACGAGCTTATGCACCAAGCTAATAGTTGTTTGTTCAAGAGGAGCAGCTATTGGTTCTTTTCTGTTGTCTTACAGAGTAACTTGTCGTAACGTCTTTTCTTCCCAAGCTTAAGTTCAATTTTGCGAGAGGAGATTTATTTATTTTTCTTTCAACGAAGAGGTTATTCTGTTCATTTATATGAGGAAGTTATTTCTGTTTTTCATGAAGAAGCTCATCTTCTGCCATGTCGTGTTACTTAAGAAGTCTGGGAGACACCTCAAGGCAGCTTGTAAGAGGTCCATGATTAAGGAATTTGTTGCTAGCGCACTCGAGCAGATGTAATTTCGATGGACTGCTCACGCGCTGCCTGCGATATGTAAGCTATAAGAGAATCTCAGACCAGAGAGCAGCGTTGACTACAGTAGGAACTGTGTAGCTGTAGCAGTAAGTTGTTGCTAGCAGTCTGGTGTATGGAGTTGGCTGGGCCGGTCGTGAGGAGCGATGGCGGAGCTTGAGCGTTGTAGTATAAGGTCAAAGCAGCCTAGCGCATATGTAGTATTGTTATATCAAGTCCCATGTAATTTTTTAAAAAAAATCTGTTAATAATAATCTTTCTCATAAAAATTAACTTTTGACAATCATTCATCTCAATTTAAAGAATTTACTTATTTCTCCAATCCATGGTCATCCCGATTATTGTAAAGAAAAATCAGTTATTTCTTTTTATACATGACAAATCTATTGGCCAGCATTGCACTGAGCTGCGCCAGAAAAAAATTCTTATAGGAGCAGATATATACGAGTTATCAAGCGATCTTATTGAGGCAAGAATTTTCATTTTTTATTCAGAATTATCTTTCAGGGCCATGACGCAGCGCTGCTGACGTCCAAAATTTACCAGTTTAAATTCACAGTCAATTATTGAAAGATTATGAGTGAGCCACAATTTTATTTAGAGGTCAGTCACATTGTATTATTAGTATGTTACGGAACTCATTTATCGGGAGGTTACGCTGATTGTGATTTATGTACTTATACTGTCATCCAACTGCTCATCTGGAAAAGATGTGGAGAGTAGATTACGTGCTGCACATGTAGCATTTGGTCGTCTTACAAAGCGTGTCTTCCTGAATAAAGACCTAACACTGTACACCAAACTGATGGTGTACAAAGCTGTAGTCATTTCCACCCTGCTATATGGTTGCGAAACCTGGACGTTATATCGCTACGATCTGAAGAAACTAGAACGCTTCAACCAACAGAAGCTAAGATATATCATGAACCTGAAATGGGATGACTTCATATCCAACACGCCTGTTCTAGAGAAAGCAAAAATGCATAGCATGGAAGCTCTTATCATTGGGCATCAACTCAGATGGGTCGGACATGTTCAGCGGATGAAAAATGACAGACTTCCACGCCAAATGCTGTACAGCGAAGTGAGCACAGGTAAAAGGCCACGAGGTGCCCCTCTCAAACGTTATAAGGATCAGTACAAGAAAAATCTGAAAAACTTGAACATCGATCCGAGTAACTGGTCCACAATAGCAGAAGACCGAAGTCGCTGGCGCTCAGTTACCTCAAATGCTCTTCAAAACTTTGAGCTCGAACGTCGAAGAATGGAGAATGACAAACGCCAGAGACGTAAACTCCTCCAGGCTCAGCCACGTCCTCCACCTTCCATCAGCTGTAATGTCTGTGGCCGCCTGTTCCACGCTAGGATTGGATTGCTAAGCCATCAACGACACTTCCACACCTGAACCGTGACAAAGGAAATCTCAGGAGAGAAATGAAAACTCGGATACGAGTATCAGCCGACGACGACGACGACTTATATTTTTACTGTTGGGAGGTTAATATATTTTTTACTGTTTGGAGGTTAATATATTTTTTATCTGTGGGGAGGTAACAAGCTTCCGCGAGGAAAATATTGTTATGAGCTACAAGTTTAAGCCGATTGAGGCGTTTCTTACGGTAAACGTAAAAAAAGTTAAGAAAATAATCAAGAGCGGTAACGTATGACTGTGTGGTGGCGCTCGACGGGGAGGTACCTGGTTCTAACCCCCTTGGTCGTACAATTTTCGCCGCAACTCATAGGTCGGCAAAGGGAGGAGAGTGACCAGCGTACAGATGTTGAATACCAAACTTTTCTCCAAAGTCCTGAGTTAAATTCTGAACCTATCCGCAGAGTTTCATGAATGCGGGTAGTGACACTGTTCATGATGATCCGTCCATCGGATGGAGATTCAAGCCTGGCGACCCCTTGGTGCTCATCAAGAGGCTAAATGCCGACGGCGGGTTCGACCCTCTCCCTTCTCTTGTCATCATACATAAGAAACATGATATCACACTGTTCATAAAACCAAACAGTCACCTAATCTTCAAACGCGACTGTGATACTCCTCTGGTGAATGGGCCATTGGGCACGGAGGAATGAAAAATTTTTCCATTATGTGGTAAGTCTACCCTCCGGGCCCCTTCAACAACACTGCCCTACGACTGTTTGTTTCTGCAGAGCGCAGTCCGCCATAGACATGTAAGACTTTGGTGGTGGATATTCCAGTGACCTACGCAATGCTACACGTGCTCACGCCGTCGCTTGTCGCTTTTCCTTTCGCAGGTGCTGTTCCTTCCACAAGCAGTGAGTCCGTGACGGGAACCAACTGCTGCGAAATACCTGGCTTCTCCGGAGCCGGCAAACCAGGTTTGTTGCTGACGGTTGTACGTGGCTGGTGGTGAGGGTCGCACTTGTGGTGGTGGTTGTGGTGGTGGTACCAATGGTATTTGTGTTATTGTAGCGGTTTCGTATTGATGAAATCATTTGCAAGTGCAGACCTAGACTCAGTATTGGCAGCGCTACGGTACATTGCCCATTCAGAAGGTAACAATTAAGTCCGTGGTGCAGGTGCGACAATTTAGTGTTAGGTTTTCACTGTGAAATGATTTTTCCGCAAATGTGTAGTGTTTATTAAACTTGCAACACTATAAAATATTAGCCATGCTTTATTAAGGTTGTATAGTAAAGGGAACGTTCCAGTTGAATCATGGTTATATATTATGATCTGCAGTTCATTTATGATAATACGAGCTGGTTGCTTGGAATTTCCCAGTTATTTGTTATTCCCATTGTTGTATTAGATAAGGAAAGAAATGAGACACAAATAGTATACTAACAACTGCTGTTTACTTAAGTATTTATAAAGAACAGAAATACTTTATGTAAATTATAAAGTAAAATATTTGACAGATTGGTTGTGATATTAATTTTTAACACAAAACTTGGTCATAAAGGGTGTCCCATAGGGAATGCAAGTTTTGAAATACTCGTCGCTTCTGTTCTAGTATGTTGGCAGCACTAAACGTTGCACGTTTTCGTCTGTTTTCTTTCTGTTTGGTAATGGAGCGCTTGCTTCACGACGCAGTAGCGTGTTGTCATTATGAACACTTATTACAAATATGATGAATGTTCGCAAACTCCGTGGAATATTTGGTCAACGTAATGCACTGAACAAGGCGACTGCGGTGGAACTAATTGCTACATTTGAGGAAACTCGCTCGGTTGTGAACATTAATCGCTCGAACCGTCCTCGTGTTAGTCGTTGTGCGAAAAACATCATCATAGTGCATGCTAATGTTGCTGGAATTCTGGTAAAGTCTATTCGCTGAAGTTCATAACATCGGGATATTCCCAGCACCAGCATGCAGCAAATTTCGCGGGAAGTCAATGGTTACGTTCAATTTTTCCGTGAAACAGAGACTCAGTTGCAAACGCATAGCATCACTGGAGCCGAAGCTGTCAGAAAAGCTGTTAAAAAATAGCTTTACAAGATCAAGCAAATAAAAGGTAAACATATACATAACATGATCGTATCATAACAAAAAGACAACCGACATTTACACTCCATGAGGCCATGTGGACCATATCATTACAAGCTAGGACGTAAGCAAGTGGTGCCACATGTAGATAAAGACTAGCATAGACGTTAGGAGCAACATTATACCCATTATGCCATCTTCACAGGTACACCTGATGATGACAAATCGTCGTATAACATGTGTCACTGCGGGTAAATAAATAAATAGTTCAGCGAAGAAGTTGCACATAAAACGTAATTTTATGCTGTTACATACTCAAAAGTTGCAAGAATTTAATAAATCCTTGAGTGTACCTACACTTGAGTAAGCAAAGTGAAGTTGCACATGGGAGAAGCATGGCGATCTCAATTCGACTCCGCAGTGGTTAATAAATGGCTCTGTCATTTACTGGAAAAGTTAAGAGCGATATCTTAAGATAACAAGAAGATCTCGCTCTGGAAAAATAAGTACCAATAACGCACAGGACAGTATTCGGTTGTTATTGTTCCTACTACTTCTCTCGCGACACGATACGGCGCCTGAGCAGCACAAACTGATTCAGAGCAGCGGTCTCCAATCGGGGGTTCTTACCCATCCGGGCGGCATGAAATTTTCTGACGGGTAAAAACATAAGCATCATTATTTCGTAAGATTGTAATGCTAATTACGTAACTTACCAACAATCATATTTTTTATTTCAAATACAGGTATTAACATGTGAGAAAATGTGAGGGACGTTACAGCTTGTAAATGAATGTACGAACAGCTTCCTCACATAGTCAACCCACTGCACACATGCACTTCCTACCATGCATTTACGACCGAAAAACTGAGACACTTCTATCACATGTGCTTTAATAAAAACTATAACTAAACTCCGTCCGAACAGACTGTGGAAGGCCCAACGCCACCGACCGACCGCCATGTTGCCCTCATAGTTAGGCGTCACTGGATGCGAATATGGAGGGGCATGTGGTCAGCACACCACTCTCCAGGTCTTTGTCAGTTTTTGTGACCGGAGCCGCTACTTGTCAGTCAAGTAGCTCCTCAGTTGACCTCAGGAGGGGTGAGTGCACCCTGCTTACCAACAGCGCTTAACTTCGGTCATCTGACCGGAATAGGAGTTACCACTGCGGCAAGGCCGTCGACACATATGTTTAGATATCTCATGAAAATACACTCTCAGAACTGTGGGTAGTTCCCACAATAGACCATAAATTTCTTCATTATTCTCTTTGCAACAATAAACAAACTAAAGTTAAAATCTTCTGGGTTGTTAGGCCATATTTCTTCTAGAATAATCGACGTTTCGACCCCTCTGCTGGGATCTTCTTCAGGATCTTCCGGTGTCCACTATTGCTAGAACACTGTCAGAGACCAGTGTGACGTTCTCTTATAAAGGGGAGTTTTCCCGCGTTTGTGCTGGAGAAGTGGGAGTATTTTATTTTATATTATTTTAGAGGAAATATGACGCGACCTAACAACCCAGAAGATTTTTAACTTTAGTGACAGCGGCTACGAAAGCCTGCAGACTTACATAATAAACAAACTAATTGACAGCATAATATGACGATCACCATGTAAAGGCTGCTGCACTACTGTAAAGCCTGCACAGTTTTATTATTGAGGAAAGTCGTCAGACAAAATGCATTGGCAGCTTGAAGTCTTTCAATTTCCTCCAGTTAAGACGTTTGGAGTCCAACAGCCAAGTGATTTACGAACGGTAAGTGTAGTGCAGAGATTTTAACAAGGTCGATTTTAAATGGAGGTGCAGGGAGTGGGTGAAGTAAGTCTCGCTAGAGAGGGGAGATGTGCAGAGGAAACATGTTTCGTAACAAGTGTCTACCCTCAATGTGGATCATTAGTTTTATTTTTAGTGAGGAGTTGTAGGTAGCACTCCCGGTGCACTGACAATTGCTTCATCATTCCATAAAGAAGGTTCTTAGGAATAAGCAGTACCGAATGTCTTATTGACTCGTTAGTTCATGGTTTAAAAAAACGCTTACAAGAACTAAGTATCAATTAACTTTCATTATTTTAAGAATAAAAGCGTTCAAAAGATATTCTTCTTCATTCTAAAGTTTAGTTAGGTGCTAATTTTAAAGATTGGGGAGGGGGTAAGGGTGGACGACTAGCTGATATCTGATTAATTCCAGGGGTAATAGTCTCAGAAGTGTTGAGAGCCACTGATTTAGTCGCAAATAAACTGCAAATCGTGATTTTACGCTAGAAAGAAATTTCATTCCTACAAAACTGCTCGTGATAGCTAGCTTTCAAATCGATTGATGTTACTACAGAAAATTGTAAATCACTACTTTCGTTAAAGAAGTAACAGTTGTCTGTATCTATGCGTTCCAGAGTTGTACTGGGTTGTTAAAGTGCAGGTATTCACAGAGATCCAGTGTGGACTATAATTATTGTACGGCAGAGAAACTTGGTAGATATTATAATGCCTTAATGCAGAACCGATGTATGATGGAAAAAATTAGTTCCTATTTTGGCCACCAGGTGGATATGTGACACTACGATAGCAAGAATGACGTACAGAAATGTTTTCATTTTTAGTGGATTAGGAGAGGGACACGGCCAGAAAAGGTCAAACAAGTGAGAAAGGCAAGATGTTGATTTTAACTATAACAACCCAGTACAACTCTGGGACGCACAGATACAGCCAACTATTACTTCTTTAACGAATATAGTGCTTTACAATTTTCTGTAGTAACATCAATCCATTTGAAAGTTAGCTATCATGAGCAGTTTTGTAGGAATGAAATTTATTTCCAGCGTAAAACGATTTGCAGTTTATTTGCCACTAAATCAGTGGCTCCCAACGTTTCTGAGAGCATCACCCATGAAATAAATCAGATATCAGCTAGTCGTTCACCATCTCCCCAATCCCCAATCTTTAAAATTAGCTCCTAACTAAACTTTAGAATGAAGAAGAATTTCCTTTGAACGCTTTTATTCTTAAAGTGATGAAAGTTAATTGATATTTAGTTCTCGTAAGTGTTTTGGGGGGGGGGGGGGGGGGTTGTTTGGGGGAAGAGACCAAACAGCGAGGTCATTGGTCTCATCGGATTAGGGAAAGACGGGGAAGGAAGTCGGCCGTGCTCTTTCAAAGGAAGCATCCCGGCATTTGCCTGAAGCTATTTAGGGAAATCACGGAAAACCTAAATCAGGATGGCCGGGCGCGGGATTGAACCGTCGTCCTCTCGAATGCGACTTCAGTGTGCTAACCACTGCATCACCTCGCTCGGTTGTAAGTGTTTTATTAAACCACGAACTAACGAGTCAATAAGACATTTGGTACTGCTTATTCCTAAGAACCTTCTTTATGGAATGATGAAGCAATTGTTAGTCCACCACGAGTGCTACTTACAACTTCTTCTCGTAAAAAATAAAGCTAATGATCCACATTGAGGGTATAAACTTGTTACGAAACATGTTTCCTATGCACCTCTCCCCTCTCTAGCGACACTTACTTCACCCACATCCTACAACTCCATTTAAAATCGACCATGTTAAAATGTCTGCACTATACTTGCTGTTCGTAAATCACTTGGCTACTGGACTCCTTACTTCTTGACTGGCAGAAATTGGAAGGGTTCAAGCTGCCAATGCTGTTTGTCTGGCCACTTCCATCAATAATAATACTGTGCAGGCCTTACAAAACTACCACTTACAAACAGCTTGTTCAATACGAGCACCGCAAACGTCGACGAGATTCTGTACAGCGCCAGATTTGCACCTGGTGTCCAAAATTGTAACTAAATTTTTCCAGCGTAAATCGGTTCCACACGATGTGTTAGCATATCTATGAAGTTTAACTACCATACAGAAATTACGGCCCACACTCCACTTCCGAGAGTTGCCGCACTTTAACTACTTCATATATCCACCACCCGGTACTTCCCTCCCAAGTCTCACCCCCATCCCTAACGGTGTGCTGAACTCAGAGTATTTTATTGCGAGTCGTATATTTGTACCAAGTTAAAATAAAATTGATCCAGGTATTACATAGACTGATAGCAAACATGAGAACTCAATCTGTTTGTAAACTCATTTTCGTCGCATATTCGTTCGGATAGAGAACGCTACAGACGAATGGAAGAACTAGTAGAAGCCGACCTAGGGGAAGATCAGTTTGGATTCCGTACAAATATTGGAGCACGTGAGGCAATACTGACCCTACGACTTATCTTAGAAGCTAGATTAAGGAAAGACAAACCTACATTTCTAGCATTTGTAGACTTAGAGAAAGCTTTTGACAATGTTGAGTGGAATACTCTCTTTCAAATTCTGAAGGTGGCAGGGGTAAAATATAGGGAGCGAAAGGCTATTTATAATTTATAAGAGTTGAGGGGCATGAAAGGGAAGCAGTGGTTGGGAAGGGAGTGAGACATGGTTGTAGCCTCTCCCCGATGTTATTCAATCTGTATATTGAGCAAGCAGTAAAGGAAACAAAAGAAAAATTCGGAGTAGGTATTAAAATTCATGGAGAAGAAATAAAAACTTCGAGGTTCGCCGATGACATAGTAATTCTGTCAGAGACAGCAAAGGACTTGGAAGAGCAGTTGAATGGAATGGATAGTGTCTTGAAAGGAGGATATAAGATGAAAATCAACAAAAGCAAAACGAGGATAATGGAATGTAGTCGAATTAAGTCGGGTGATGCTGGGGGTATTAGATTAGGAAATGAGACACTTAAAGTAGTAAAGGGGTTTTGGTATTTGGGGAGCAAAATAACTGATGATGGTCGAAGTAGAGAGGATATAAAATGTAGGCTGGCAATGGCAAGGAAAGCGTTTCTGAAGAAGAGAAATTTGTTAACATCCAGTATTGATTTAAGTGTCAGGAAGTCATTTCTGAAAGTATTTGTATAGAGTGTAGCCATGTATGGAAGTGAAACATGGACGATAAATAGTTTGGACAAGAAGAGAATAGAAGCTTTTGAAATGTGGTGCTACAGAAGAATGCTGAAGATTAGATGGGTAGATCACATAACTAATGAGGAAGTATTGAATAGGATTGGGGAGAAGAGAAGTTTGTGGCACAACTTGACCAGAAGAAGGGATCGGTTGGTAGGACATGTTCTGAGGCATCAAGGGATCACCAATTTAGTATTGGAGGGCAGCGTGGAGGGTAAAAATCGTAGAGGGAGACCAAGAGATGAATACACTAAGCAGATTCAGAAGGATGTAGGTTGCAGTAGGTACTGGGAGATGAAAAAGCTTGCACAGGATAGAGTAGCATGGAGAGCTGCATCAAACCAGTCTCAGGACTGAAGACCATAACAAGAACAACAACAACAGAGAACGCTAGACGTTACAATCGCAATAATATCACGGAAAAAATCAGTTTGCACATGGTGATGTTAAGGGTCGTGGTGTGGAAATAAATCTTGTTGGGTGGCCGTACGGAGCTTCATACCTTTGTTGGAGGTTGTGGTATTATTGTCAAGGCTCAGACGCGGCAGCGAAGTGAGCCATGTTTCAGTGGGGGTTTTGGAGAACGAATACTTTTCGTGTATGCTAAGGGCTGTCTGGGTGCTGATGCTCTATTTGCTATAATTACAGTTATCTCCAGATTTTCGTCTACAAATTACTAGCGACACGACCCGGTTTGGCACGGGTACCATTAAGTATCGACGCCCAGACGACTTGACTGACGTGGCGTTATTTGGTTGGTTGTTTTGGGGAAGGAGACCAGACAGCGAGGTCATCGGTCTCATCGGGTTGGAGGAGGACGTGGAAGGAAGTCGGCCGTGCCCTTTGAAAGGAACCATCCCGGCATTTGCCTGGAGCGATTTAGGGAAATCACGGAAAACCTAAATCAGGATGGCCGGACGCGGGATTGAACCGTCGTCCTCCCGAATGCGAGTCCAGTGTCTAACCACTGCGCCACCTCGTGGTGTGGCGTAGTTTGGTTGTGGGCTACAAATGACAATCGGAGAATAATATTATGTTATTGAATATCATCACTTTCATGTAACTTACACGATGTAAGCAGACTGCTGAGTTATCTGGAGGTATGAATGTTATGTGTTCCATACTGAATTGGCATTTGGAGTCACATCTCATGGCAGTGATGGTAACACAACGCGAGATAAATAATTGTTTACAACCAATGTAAGCATTGTTTGCGAGTCGTAGGTATGTAGGTATGTGCGTGTGTGTGTTTCTGTGTGTATGTGTGTGTGTGTGTGTGTGTGTATGTGTGTTTGAGTCACTATGTATCGAAGGCTGGCTGAAGTGGCACAAATAAAAGAAAAAATAAGGAAAAACACGCATGATGTACATGTTTAGCTCGTGTTACAGCACTCTTCGTGTGAAGCTTAGTACGCAATGCGTCTCACATCACAGCTTTATGTTGAGGTGGTTGTGTTTTCATATTTATTACAATACTTCAGAGTTGAGCAACTCATTGCAAACAGTGAATTATGAGTGCGAATTGCGACTGGCGATTTGAGGGAAGCAAAAATTGGCATCTGAAATTGTCGTCATATTTCGAAATGCGTCTCTCAAACATCTGTAGAAGTATTTCGAAATCGTATGTATTCATCCACAAGAAATTTCTGAATTCCATTCAAAAGGATCGTGCTCATGTCTCTATGACCTTTAAAAGGCCTAAATCTCTTTCTCGCCAGTGGAGATTACAGACACAGCCGTCTCATTAGTGGAATGTCAATTATGGCGGTACGAACGTGACGACAGCACGACAGCCAGTTCCCGAGCGGATCTACACTCCTGGAAATGGAAAAAAGAACACATTGACACCGGTGTGTCAGACCCACCATACTTGCTCCGGACACTGCGAGAGGGCTGTACAAGCAATGATCACACGCACGGCACAGCGGACACACCAGGAACCGCGGTGTTGGCCGTCGAATGGCGCTAGCTGCGCAGCATTTGTGCACCGCCGCCGTCAGTGTCAGCCAGTTTGCCGTGGCATACGGAGCTCCATCGCAGTCTTTAACACTGGTAGCATGCCGCGACAGCGTGGACGTGAACCGTATGTGCAGTTGACGGACTTTGAGCGAGGGCGTATAGTGGGCATGCGGGAGGCCGGGTGGACGTACCGCCGAATTGCTCAACACGTGGGGCGTGAGGTCTCCACAGTACATCGATGTTGTCGCCAGTGGTCGGCGGAAGGTGCACGTGCCCGTCGACCTGGGACCGGACCGCAGCGACGCACGGATGCACGCCAAGACCGTAGGATCCTACGCAGTGCCGTAGGGGACCGCACCGCCACTTCCCAGCAAATTAGGGACACTGTTGCTCCTGGGGTATCGGCGAGGACCATTCGCAACCGTCTCCATGAAGCTGGGCTACGGTCCCGCACACCGTTAGGCCGTCTTCCGCTCACGCCCCAACATCGTGCAGCCCGCCTCAGGTGGTGTCGCGACAGGCGTGAATGGAGGGACGAATGGAGACGTGTCGTCTTCAGCGATGAGAGTCGCTTCTGCCTTGGTGCCAATGATGGTCGTATGCGTGTTTGGCGCCGTGCAGGTGAGCGCCACAATCAGGACTGCATACGACCGAGGCACACAGGGCCAACACCCGGCATCATGGTGTGGGGAGCGATCTCCTACACTGGCCGTACACCACTGGTGATCGTCGAGGGGACACTGAATAGTGCACGGTACATCCAAACCGTCATCGAACCCATCGTTCTACCATTCCTAGACCGGCAAGGGAACTTGCTGTTCCAACAGGACAATGCACGTCCGCATGTATCCCGTGCCACCCAACGTGCTCTAGAAGGTGTAAGTCAACTACCCTGGCCAGCAAGATCTCCGGATCTGTCCCCCATTGAGCATGTTTGGGACTGGATGAAGCGTCGTCTCACGCGGTCTGCACGTCCAGCACGAACGCTGGTCCAACTGAGGCGCCAGGTGGAAATGGCATGGCAAGCCGTTCCACAGGACTACATCCAGCATCTCTACGATCGTCTCCATGGGAGAATAGCAGCCTGCATTGCTGCGAAAGGTGGATATACACTGTACTAGTGCCGACATTGTGCATGCTCTGTTGCCTGTGTCTATGTGCCTGTGGGTCTGTCAGTGTGATCATGTGATGTATCTGACCCCAGGAATGTGTCAATAAAGTTTCCCCTTCCTGGGACAATGAATTCACGGTGTTCTTATTTCAATTTCCAGGAGTGTATTAGACCACACTCCAGATGTGAACTAGTTCAAGCTTTCTGATAACTCAAGCGACTGCTGTTTGGTAGGTGGCAGTAGCATCATGTTGACAAGTTAACTTTAATTCATCGTAATTCAGACAATTTGTACGAAATTAGTGTAAATTATAGACAAAAACCTTTCTTGTGAATCAGTGCATCTGTTTGTGAATACCAGATAACAATCGCGACAAAAGTTCCTGAGATTAACCTGCACATAAAAACGGACTCTAGGAGGCTGTTTGTGTGTGTGTGTGTGTGTGTGTGTGTGTGTATGTGTGTGTGTGTGTGAAATCTTATGGGACTTAACTTCTAAGGCCATCAGTCTCTAAGCTTACACACTACTTCACCTAAATTATCCTAAGGACAAACACACACACACATGCCCGAGGGAGGACTCAAAACTCCGCCGGGACCAGCCGCACAGTCCATGACTGCAGCGCCTAGACCGTTCGGCTAATCCCGCGCGGCTAGAAGGCTACTTCAAAATGGTTCAAATGGCTCTGAGCACTATGGGACTCAACTGCTGAGGTCATTAGTCCCCTAGAACTTAGAACTAGTTAAACCTAATTAACCTAAGGACACCACAAACATCCATGCCCGAGGCAGGATTCGAACCTGCGACCGTAGCGGTCTTGCGGTTCCAGACTGCAGCGCCTTTAACCGCACGGCCACTTCGGCCGGCAAGGCTACTTCAACTTATACATAATTATAGAGGTTGCATGTACGAGACTTGAAACTCATTTTTACTGACTGGAATGCCTTTGACTCTTAACTTAAATTTATGCAACATTTCAGTTAAATCTTGGTTACATATGACGCATAGTCCAGTCACCTTGATTACGCATTTGCTTCAGATTTCACTTTTTGATGCCGGACACACTTAATAAATCCTCCTCTTGCGGGTATGTGTGAATGAATGCAATAAATTCTTGCCCAGTTTTGCGTGCAAATGAAATTTTTTTGCTTGCGCATGGAATTATACTGACGTTTATCGGAAGCGACAAGTATGCTTTGTAGGAGGATTGTTAAACAGTGCTTTAAACCAGATATGTTGCGGTTTGCATCATTCAGTTTACATGACGTATTGGAATGATGACTTTATTGCAGACTATGGAGTAGCTGAAATTACTCTGGTACTGTTGAGTGTACTCGCAGAAGACTCTCTGCAAACTGGCTGATGGGAGTAGCTGAACTGTTACTCGCCCCTCGTCAGTTACAACGGAAAATCCAGTAAATTGGTCTGACGCGCTGGCTTAGCTGCCAATCGATAGCCGCGCCGTATCTTCTGGGAAACTGGGATTACGGGTGCGTTCTGAATGCCGACCGAGCTAGCTTGAATAGCGATCTGGCTGCTGGCACTGAGAGACAGGGTTGTAGTCGGTTCCTCACTTTATTCAGTATGTGGATAGAGTGAGCAGTAAAGGAATCTGGTGGGAAATTTGCAAAATAAATTAAAATCCAAAGAGAAGAAATAAAAGCTTTAAGGTTTGCCGATAACATTGTGATTGTCAAAGGAACGGCAAAGGACTTGAAATACTAATAAGAAATTTCCTGTAGCCAAGATCGCATAAGCATTTATTTTCGACAACCGGTTTCACAATCTTTGCTGTCATCATCTGGTCTGTAACATAGTGCGTATACATTGGATATATATGAGAAAAAAAGATTTTGTGTGACATTACAAGAAACTGAAAAGGTAACTGTATATTTACATACCTGTCAAAATCGGTTGTCGGAAAGAATTAAGCATTCATGGTATTTATGGTATAGAACATTTTTACGGAGTAAAACAGTTCAAGTCTTCTCATTTATCAACATGGGAAATTTCAATCAAATGCGAGTAATATGATTGCTGTGTCTTTAAAAAGGGTTGCCAGATGAATACCAACAAAAATAAGACAAAGGAATGATATGCAGTCCGATTAAATTAGGCGGTGGCAAGGGAACTCGATTAGAAAATAAGAGACTAAAAGCAGCACATGAGATTTACTATTTCGGCAGCTAAAAAATTAATTACGGACGAAGTAACGAGAATATAAAATGCAGACTAGAAACAGAAAGAAAACATATTTGAAAATGAGGAAGTTATTAAAGTATAATGTAAATTTAAGTGTTACGAAATTTTCTTTGAGTGTAGTTGTCTGACCTTGTAGCCTTATACAGAAGTGAAACATGGACGACAAACGATAGACGCAAAAGGGGAACAGAAGCTCTTGAAAAGTTGTGCTACAGAATAAATGTTTGAAAGTACTTGCGTATAACTATGCATCGAGTCGAGGACAAAAGATCTGTATGCCAAAATTTGATTAAAAGAAGGAACAGATCGATGGAAGACACTCTGAGGCATCCAGGAATAGTTTATTTGATAATGAAGGCAGTGTCATCGATACAAATCGTAAGAGGCTCACCACAGCTTGACTACAGGGTGCAGGTGCAAATAAGTGTAGGTTCAAGCAGTTAAGCAGAGATAAAGAGACTTGCATGAGATGGACACATGTGGAAAGCTGCATCAAACCAACGTTCACAATAAAGACTATAACAACAACAACAACAACAACAATAAATACTAAAGTCCACCTAAAGTTTATCGAAACAGAGTTATCCGCAGACATACACACGTCCACAGTTAGATGAAGGATGGAGGGGAGGGGTGGGAGAGGCATGTGGTATAGTTGTTACTAGCTGAGAAACCTGATATTGCCCAGGTGTTTATTTACAGCAGTGCTTGAGACTTTGTACTAATGGTATATATTGTATTTTTCAAAGCTTCTTTGTGTACAGCGTTTGAAATAGTATGACTGGGAACATAAGCGAACAGCTTGTTTGCCTCACTAACGTGGGAGAGAGCGATGTACTGTTGGCCAAGTGTAAAAGCAACTGGCACTACGGTCCACGCTCGCAGTACGCAGCGCCTGGTCTTGTGCATTATTTATAAACAGGGCATAACATATGCTCACCAGGAATTGTACACGTATCAAGTGAAATGGAAAATTGTTAGGAATAAACGGCATTCGAGGTATAAAAACTCGCACACCTTGTCCACTTCTCCTAAAAGTTTTCTCTTTATAATGTTACGTGGCGTGGTGCAGCGGCACCGTCTGTTTCTGCGAGAACCTGCAACTACTTCTGTGGCCAGCCAGAAAGCAATAGAGAACATATGGACCATAGCTTCCAGTCTGCCAGTCCACGTTCTTGTCCAGCTCGCTGAAAGAAATATTTCTATTTTCTATTTTCTCAGCAGAGTGAGGAACTATGATTATAAACGAAGATTTTGAGTTCTAATTGATAGATATATTTGATAAATTTTCACACGCGCAACATCGTAATATTCATGATGTTAATACTAATAATAAAACTCTTTATGCTAAACAGCACTATGAGCAGTTCAGGGGCGACCTCTACGGTAAGTTACCATTAAATGGTCTTTCGCCCTCGCTTCTGATAATCAAAATGATTGCTCGCCACGAAAGTGGAAAATAAGTGTCACCTCTTCCCATGCGGATTTTTTAACCCTACGGGCCTTCTTCACCAACAAAAATGGTTCAAATGGCTCTGAGCACTATGGGACTTAATATCTGAGGTCATCAGTTCCCTAGAACTTAGAACTACTTAAACCTAACTAACCTAAGGACATCACACACATCCATGCCCGAGGCAGGATTCGAAACTGCGACCGTAGCGGTCGCGCGGTTCCAGACTGAAGCCCCTAGAACCTTTCGGCCACTGCAGCCCGCTGATCTGAATCCATGTGACTTTTAGCTCTCTGGATACCTAAAAGAATGCATTTACTGCGGACCTGTTCTGTCTCTATGCGATCTGTAGGTCAGTATACAGGAACACGTTGTTCAGGTTCCATCGGATCTGGTGGCAGCAACTGTCGATCACGTACCTTTACCAAAATGGCTCTGAGCACTATGGGACTTAACATCTATGGTCATCAGTCCCCTAGAACTTAGAACTACTTAAACCTAACTAACCTAAGGACATCACACAACAACCAACCATCACGAGGCAGAGAAAATCTCTGACCCCGCCGGGAATCGAACCCGGGAACCCGGGCGTGGGAAGCGAGAACGCTACCGCACGACCACGAGATGCGGGCTCGTACCTTTACCCATGCAGCATCTCGTCGACGACTCCGGTGCTTATACTGAACAAACTGTCTAATTGGCGGTTAACAATAAAGTCTCAATTGTTTGATCTTTTCTGTCCACGCCTCGTTTCTAATCCAGTACATATGGAAGCATTTTTATACGCGTGTTTGCATTCACAGGTCCAGATCTACAACTAGTGGCCAAAATTAGAACTAGGCTTTTTCCAGCGTAAATCGGTTCCGCAGTAACATATTAACATATCTAACAAGTTCCGCTGCAGCAGGATAACTACAGCCCACACTTTACCTCTGTGAGTAGCTGCAGTTTAACTATAACCACACCATATTTTAGGGAAACTCTGCGCACTCTCCAAGAGCATTATTAGCCCAGAAGAGTGCGGCCAGAATGATCTGCGATGTCAATTCGCGAACCTCGTGTTTGCTGTTGTTCAGGGATCTCGGAATTCTGACTCTGCCCTCACTATACATGCATTCCATCATCGGATTTATTGTTTGACATTATTGACTTATTTAGAAGAAACTACAACATTCATTTAGCAAATACCAGACGGAAAAACGATGTAAAATCCGATAATGCTCCTTAAAGCACTGTACGAGCCGTTTACCTCCTTCCTGGTGGAATGACTGGAACTGATCGGGTGTCGGATCCCCTCCGCATGCATGGTTGTTAACATCTTTGGATGGGTTTAGTGATATCTCTGAACAGTCAAAGGTACTGTGTCTGTGGTACAAACTGTTAAAAGGGTTTCATTTTCAGTAATACACGCATCAAAAAAAGTTTTGCATCACCCCAGATCCCAGAACTCCTGAAGACAGACGTTGAGTGTGGATATTCTATCACAGACACAGTCCCTCTGACTGTTCAGAGATTCACTAATCCCACCCAAAGAAGTAAACAACCATGCGTGAGCAGCGCCTATTAGACGGAGGGGGTCAGCCAACCGATCAGTTCCTGTCATATCACCAGGAAGGAGGTATACGGCTCGTGTTGGCTATAGTTCAACCATGGCTAGACAGTCAATACCGCGGTCCGATCGCGTTCTCAGTTAATTTGTCCCAGGAAGGGCTCTCAACAAGGGAAATGTCCAGACGTCTCGAATTGAAGCAAAGCGATGTTGTTCGTACTTGGAGGAGATACAGAGAGACAGGAGCTGTGGATGACATGTCTCGCTCAGGCCGCCCATGGACTACTAATGCAGTGGATGACCGTTACCTATGGATTATGGCTCGGAGGAACCGTTACAGTAACGCCACCATGTTGAATAATGCTTTTCGTGCAGCCACAGAACGTCGTGTTACGACTCAAACTGTGCGCGATAGGCTGCATGATGCGCAAGTTCACTCCCGACGTCCATGGCGAGGTCAATGTTCGAAAAGTTCATGTCTGGAGAAAATGGCTAGCCACTCTAGTCGAGCGATGTCGTTATCCTGAAGGAAGTCATTCACAAGAAGTGCACGATGGGGGCGCGAATTGTCGTCCATGAAGACGAATGCCTCGCCAATATGCTGCCGATATGGTGACACTATCGGTCGGAGGATAGTATTCACGTATCGTACAGCCGTTACGGTTCCTTCATTACCACCAGCGGCGTACGTCGACCCCACATAATGCCACCCCAAAACAGCAGGGAACCTCCACCTTGCTGCACTCGCTGGACAGTGTGCCTAAGGCGTTCAGGCTGACCAGGTTGCCTCCAAACACGTCTCCGACGAATGGCATATGCGACACTCATCAGTGAAGAAAACGTGATGCCAATCCTGAGCAGTCCATTCGTCATGTTGTTGAGCCCATCTGTACTGCGCTGTATGGTGTCATTGTTGCTAAGATGGACCTCGCCGTGGACATCTGGAGTGAAGTTGCGCATCATGCAGCCTCTTTCACCACTTTTAGTCGTAACACGACGTCCTGTGGCTGCACGAAAAACATTATTCAACATGATGCCGTTGCTGTCAGGGTTTCTCCGAACCATAAACCGTAGGTAGCAGTCATCCACTGTAGTAGTAGAGCTTTGGCGGCCTGAGCGGGGCATGTCATCGACAGTTCCTGTCTCTCTGTATTTCCAAGTACGAACAACATCCCTTTGCTTCACTTCGAGACACTGGACACTTCCCTTGCTGAGAGCACTTCCTGGTACAAAGTAACAATGCGGACGAGATCGAACCGCGGTATTGACAGTCTAAGCATGGTTGAACTACAGACAACACGAGCCGTTTACCTCCTTCCTGGTGGAATGACTGGAACTGATCGGGTGTCGGACCCCCTCCGCATGCATGGTTGTTTACATCTTTGGATGGGTTTAGTGATATCTCTGAACAGTCAAAGGTACTGTGTCTGTGGTACAATACCCACAGTCAACGTCTATCTTCAGGAGGTCTGGTATCCGGGGTGATGCAAAACTTTTTTTTGTGTGTGTACGTAATGGATGTGCGAGTGCTGGTCGTAGACGCATGTTTGACGACGTATGAAAGTTTGGGTCTGGCCGTGGGTCGTGGACGGATAGTCAGATGGTAGGGCGACCGCTCTCGATAAGCGGTAAACCCTGGTTCGAGCCCTGGTCTGGCACAAATTTTCATTGTCGTCATTCTATTCTACAGCTGATGGTTGTCCTTTTCGCAATTGCGAATTCATTTGAAGTAAATGATGTCATTATAGATTATGAGAAACATTAAATACAGAAGTGTTTTTTAATAGCTAGTTGCTAGAGAGTACAAGCTCTTTATTACAGCCCATGACACCCTGCAATTGGTAATGAAGTCCTTCTGTGCATTTAGTGGCACTGCATAGCAGGACCACTGCGTCAAGAACTGGCGAGAAAACAGTCATAAGAATATATTAAAGTTGAATGATATTACGAACAGGATCAAGATGAGAGATTGCTTCATGATATAGGTACCCTCAGTAAGGCAAAAATAAACCTGAGTGACCAGTACCACTTCATTTTGGCGCTCTAAATGCAGGACGCGGATAAGAGGCACCTAAAGAAGAGACTTATCAAAATAAGAAGACCTTTCAAAAAGTAATGGAAGAAAACGCGGCGTTGCCGACAGCAACTGAAATAAACAGTGAAGAATATATAGGCCAGCACATACTTTAGAGTCGCCCAAAATAATTCAGATATTAGAAAATAAGTAATTTTTGATTTAGTTTAAGTAAGAGTAAATTATCTCAACAGAAGAAATAAAAAGATTGTTTGACCATAGCAATCACGTCAACGACACATTTATGTCTGCGTGATTACACTACTATTCACAATAAAGTGGCTGGCAGAGGGTTCAATGAACCACCTTCAAGCTGTCTCTCTAGCGTTCCACTCTCGAACGGCGAGCGGGAAAAACGAGTTGTTAAATTTTTCTGTGCGAACCCCGATGTTTCTTATTTTATCGTGATGATTATTTCTTCTTATATAGGTGAGTGCCAACAGAATGTTTTCGGAATCGGAGGAGAAAACTGATGACTGAAATTTCATGAGAAGATCCCGCCACAAGGAAAAGCGTCTTTCTTTTAATGATTGCCACTCCAAATCACGTTTCATGTCTGTGGCACTATCTCTCGTATTTCGCAATAGTACAAAGCGTAGACGAAACGGTGTATTTCTCCGTGCTGCTTTCGAGGCCAAGAGTGCAGCCACAACTTCCGACGTTACCGGCGACCGTCAACCTCCACAACGGCAGAGCAACTTCCCTTCGCAGAACTGCGGCCGCCTAGCTGACTACGCAACTGCTACACAGCTTCTCGTCGAGACATCGCTGCACTTGCACACAAAACGGCGTCGGTATAGCTTTGAAGACTGCTGGTGCAACGAATTAGGTGAGTCCTAACGTGTACTGCCTCCAGAATTTTATAACAGTGTGTCGAAACGCTTTGCACTAAGATTATGTGACGGTGTTAATACGTTTGTGCTGGTAGATAAGTGCTGTTGAGAGAAGTTATTGTCAGTTATACTGCATATCAGTCACTACCAGGAGCATTCATAGAAATGATTTAATCGAAGTATTAGAATATTTGAAACAATTAGATAATATAGCTATTAAAGTGGATAAAACGATGATGACAAGACTTGAAACTAAATTAGATAAACTAGACGAAATGTCTAGTATTATAAAGCCAACTCGGAAGACATGTCTAAAATTGTTGAAACACAGAAGTGTTACCTAGTACATTAATAGTATGGCAGATGTAAAAACAAAATGTGTGGAGATAAATACGAAAGTTGATAAACTTTCTAATGCAGGAAACTTGCCTAAGAAAATAAATTTTGCGCTAGAGAAATCTTCAACTCGTAAATCCAAAAGCACAAGTATACAAATCGCAGAAACTCACGGCTGTGTAGAGACTTTCGGACATAATAAGGAATTTAATGGAGTAAAAAGTGAGGCTAATACTATAACTAATTTGGAGGAACGGAATCAGACTTTAATTGAGCAGAATGTACTACACAAAAAGTTGAACTAGTAATCGCTACACCTTGTACTTTGGCAAACATTGTAGCACATCAAGTAGATTTTCACGATCATAGTGAGTGTACGAAAGTATAAGACTCTTCTTAACTGAAGTTGGAAAAATGTTTATGTTGTGGTGAATACGAAATTTTTGATTTTGCTACATATTTACAAAGTAGGCTCACCAGTAAACCTAATCAGAGGTATACTAACTTTAAGCTACAATGCAAATAAATATTTAAAGAAATGTTTAAGTAATAGAGAGTAAGCTATAGAGAATTTCCACGGGAGGATTTCAGTTTTCTGTGTAATGTAGCTGAAGGAAGTAGATCTACGGGTTGATATACTTCAATATGTATTAGTTTCAAGTACATGACTTTGAACGAATATATGTATCAACTATTAAGCTATAAATACATGTTGCATAAATTACCATATCATTTACTGTTTATTTAGAGAATAAGGCATAAAGGGTATAAAGGTATTGATCGTGACCGAGCCAAATATCTTACGAAACAAGCGTCAAACGAAAAAACTACAAAGAACGAAACTTGTCTAGCTTGAAGGATGAAACCAGATGGCGGTACGGTTGGCCCGCTAGATGGAACTGCCATAGGGCAAACGGATATCAACTGCGTTTTTTTAAAATAGGAGCCCCCAGTTTTTATTACATATTCCTGTAGTACGTAAAGAAATATTAATGTTTTAGTTGGACCACTTTTTTCGCTTTGTGCTAGATGGCGCTGTGATAGTCACTAACATATGGCTCACAATTTTAGACGAACAGTTGACAACAGGTAGATTTTTTAAATTAAAATACAGAACGTAGGTACGTTTGAACATTTTATTTCGGTTGTTCCAATGTGATACATGTACCTTTGTGAACTTATCATTTCTGAGAACGCATGCTGTTACAGCGTGATTACCTGTAAATACCACATTAATGCAATAAATGCTCAAAATGATGTCCGTCAACCTCAATGCATTTGGCAATACGTGTAACGACATTCCTCTCAACAGCGAGTAGTTCACCTTCCTAAAAGTTCACACATGCATTGACAATGCGCTGAAGCATGTTGTCAGGCGTTGTCGGTGGATCACGATAGCAAATATCCTTCAACGTTCCCCACAGAAAGAAATCCGGGGACGTCAGATACGGTGAACGTGCGGGCCATGGTATGGTGCTTAGATGACCAGCCCACCTGTCATGAAATATGCTGTTCAATACCGCTTCAACCGCACGCGAGCTACGTGCCGGACATCCATCATGTTGGAAGTACATCGCCATTCTGTCATGCAGTTAAACATCTTGTAGTAACATCGGTAGAACATTACGTAGGAAATCAGCATACATTGTACCATTTAGATTGCCATCGATAAAATGGAGGCCAATTATCCTTCCTCCCATAATACCGCACCCCCCCATAATGCCGCACCATACATTAACCCGCCATGATCGCTGATGTTCCACTTGTCGCAGCCATCGTGGATTTTCCGTTGCCCAATAGTGCATATTATGCCGGTTTACGTTATCGCTGTTGGTGAATGACGCTTCGTCGCTAAATAGAACGCGTGCAAAAAATCTGTCATCGTCCCGTAATTTCTCTTGTGCCCGGTGGCAGAACTGTACACGACGTTCAAAGTCGTCGCCATGCAGTTCCTGGTGCATAGAAATATGGTACGGGTGCAATCGATGTTGATGTAGCATTGTCAACACCGACGTTTTTGAGATTACCTATTCTCGCGCAATTTGTCTGGTACTGATGTGCGGATTAGCCGCGACAGCAGCTAAAACATCTACTTGGGCATCATCATTTGTTGCAGGTCGTGGTTGACGTTTTACATGTGGCTGAACACTTCCTGTTTCCTTAAATACTATAACTATCCGTCGAAGGCTCCGGACACTTGTATGATGTCGTCCAGGATACCGAGCAGCATACATAGCACACGCCCTTTGGGCATTTTGATCACAATAGCCATACATCAACACGATATCGACCTTTTCCGCAATTGGTAAACGGTCCATTTTAACACGGGTAGTGTATCACGAAGCAAATACCGTCCGCAGTGGCGGAATGTTATGTGATACCATGTACTTATACGTTTGTGACTATTAGAGCGCCATCTATCACAAAGCGAAAAAAGTGTTCCAACTAAAACATTCATATTTCTTTACGTACTACACGAATATGTAATAAAAATGGGGGGTCCTATTTAAAAAAAAAACGCAGTTGATATCCGTTTGATCTATGGCAGCGCCATCTAGCGGGCCAACTATATCGCCATCTGGTTTCCCCCTTCAAGCTTGAAGAGTTTCGTCCTTTGTAGTTTTTTCGTTTTATGCTTATTTCGTGAGATATTTGGCCCAGTCACTATCAATGGACCAACCTCTATTGATAGGCAAACCTGTGTAATACTAGGCATCCTACGTTACACAGACATACGGTATCTTACAGTGAGAATTGTAAGTTTGGTGCACCGACTGGAACTAAATATTTAAGATATATTGACAGCCCAAACCCTGATGGCGGCTCTGTAACCTTCTGTACACATAGAATCATGGAAGATGTAGCGTACTCACGTAATCCACCTCCGAATGGAGAAGACTTTTGTTTATTGCGTTTGTATCTGCGGCAGCAGAAAGTTTGGTGTTATATCTAATCGCTGGTTAAGCAACCAGATAAGCGCTTAAAGCTAAACAAAATTTTTCGCATCCGCTGAGGCTTTGCTATGGATTATATCTGATATTCGCTATGTTAGACTTGAGTATTAAATAAATGATTTTTTTGACGCATGTACGAGAATGTCGTAAGTATTTTGTTGAGATGCACATGTTAATAATGTCAGGTGATCAGGGGATAAAGGAAGGAAAGTAGTACCAGTCCCTAAAGCATAATGTGACGTCCTAAAATGTATGCAAAAATAAAATAATTGTGCTATAACGACAAACACATCAAAATATTATAATATAGTTGCAGAAAATAGGTTATTTATGAACAGTTCCCAAAAGCAAGCCCGCATCTCGTGGTCGTGCGGTTGCGTTCTCGCTTCCCACGCCCAGGTTCCCGGGTTCGATTCCCGGCAGGGTCAGGGATTTTCTCTGCCTCGTGATGGCTGGGTGTTGTGTGCTGTCCTTAGGTTAGTTAGGTTTAAGTAGTTCTAAGTTCTAGGGGACTGATGACCATAGATGTTAAGTCCCATAGTGCTCAGAGCCATTTGAACCATTTGAACCCAAAAGCAAGTACGTAGGAGTGATGGGTCAGTGCGCAATTTCGTTATATGTAAGTAATGACATAGTGAGAAATAAGGGGAATGATACAAAAGACGGAGGCAGGAAGCTGTTGTTTTATATAGCCTGGTAAGTTCACTATGCCACGGAGAAAACTTCAACGTTGTGGTTGTGAAGGCGAAAGCTCAGAAACTGGGCATACGATTGTACGTTTTAAGTTTCAGCTTACCGGGATTTGTATAGAGTTAGGAGATAAACGACAGGCGAATACTTATAACGGACGGAGTAGTCGTTGGTTAGGTTAATGCAGAGAAGCACTGACCTGAACGGTTTTTGTATGGACCTGAACGGTTTTTGTACGGAAAGGAAAATGAAGGAACGCTTCCATCATGAATGCAGTAAAGTATGTTCACAGTGTCTCTCCAGAGGATTAGTTGAAAGCTAGTATAGGGATATGAAACTGTGGAGTAAACGTAAGTCAAATTAAGGAAGTATGCTCCAAAATAATTCAAACATACGGACTTACTTGATTACATGTTGAATGAATAAAAATGTGAGATTTGAGGACGTGGCAAGTAAGGTGGATTCGAGTGTTAGTATGTAACTCCTTATGGTAAATAAAGGTTTGAACTTTTATATCTCAAGGAAATTAAGAAAACTATGTTGTAGCGGATTAATCACACTGGATTACCTGTGATTAAGAGTAATATAATCAGTCGCGGGACTGAACCTCTGTTGCACCAATGGCTTTTCGGTTTTAGTTTTTACCAAGCCTTCACCTCTTAACGATATGAGCAGTCGCCAGAAACAGCACGTAGTTCGGATTCCACGTTAAACTGTGGGTTCCCTTTTCCCCAGTTTGATACCTGGGTAGGTTAGGGACATGCAAGTCATCGAAGTAGCGTCCAATAAAAAGTCTAAGTTCCGATTGGTCGCGAAATGGAAACCACTGTGATAATCAAAAATGTTTTATTTGCAACAGTGAACTACACCCTCCAGCTACATGTCTACATAGTCGCTGCTCCGACGTAAATATTTGTCCTAACGTAGTACCAACTTTCCATTCCCCTCGTCATAAAAGCCTGTGCTTTCTGCCAATTCTCTGTGCTGGTCTACAGTTCGTTGCGTGTGCCAAAATGTTGTCTTCATAGCCATGGGTTCGTGTGAGCAGAGATCACACTGAAGGGGAACCAGTTGTGGGCTGCAAGGGTTATCGTCGTTTCCCCTGCAGAGTACAGACGAGAACTGCTATGCAGAAGGAAACACATGGCAGTTATGTTATATGGGCTGCATGATATCAGGCGAAGTCTCACACCAGAAGCGATGTGACGCATTCAATAGGCATACCAGAGACACTACCCAATAAATCTGTGCAAAGTTCTTTTGGATGCTCACTGTGGTTTCCATTTCTCATCTCATCGGGTGCTACTTTCCGAATAGCCCTTGTGTATACATAATTAAATAAATATGGAACGCTCAGAGCAAGAGTCCTGCTCGTTCTTGTCTGGTTTTTATCTCCGACGCTAGTTAAGATTTATTTGCGAGAAATAATTTTTTAGTTCATACTGAGTATTGTGTTGCCCATTACTGCTTTACAGCTTGTTTTTGTGATACCAGATTCGTTTTCTTTCCAGTAAATGTTTCCTTATTTATACATGAGTGATCATAACAGTTGTAATTCCACAAATTTTTCCCATTGTAGTAAATTCTCGCAATAGAAACTTTCTGTGTTGCTTCTATTTCAAAATATTGGCAACGATATGACGTTATGGTCGCCCTGTTGTTTGCGTCGATGTCGCATGTTTGCTGCGTCGTTGAACAAAGCTGACAGCTTCCTCTTTATCCTGAGAGATCGCAGTTGTGACCTACGGAACATGTTGTAGAGTAACTACCTCGAAATGATGTGCACGAAATACTCGTAAATGTTTCGTTTTCAAGCGCTTCGTGGAACTTTACAATTCTTAACCTCGCAGTGCAGGACGCCACATGTGGTTCCAGAATAAACATTGTCAGCCACTTCCCACAGGCTTCACAAGCTATAATTTTTATTTTGGGTCGCAGCTGGGGCGGCCGCCACCTGCCGGCGGATTGGGGAGTTAAAGTTTCAGACGTGGCACTAAACTTGGCCGCCCTGGCTACACCCAGCTTGGCGCGCCGGAACGCCTGGTCTGCTGGCAACAGCCGGCAGCCAGCGCCGGAGTCTTATCGCGTCCTTCATCTTTCCGGCGAGCCGTAAACTCTGGTGGTTCTGCGTAGCCGTGACTAGCACGGCGTTACACTAAATAATTCATAATCCTTAGTAATGGACGCTTTCTGTGTCAGCACACTGCGCTTGTAAGAAAGATACAGTGCGAGGCCGCGAAGACAGGCTACCCTAAATACACTGACGGAAAAAAACATCGCAGCACTAAAAAATAATTAGCGTAGAGTAATGAAATTTCAGGAATACCCGCCAGGGTAGCCGAGAGCGCTAACGCGCTGCTTCCTGGACTTGGGTAGGCGCGCCGGCCCCAGATCGATTCCGCCCGGAGGATTAACGACGAGGGCCGATGTGCCGGCCAGCCTGGAGGTGGCTTTTAGCGGCTTTTAGGCGGTTTTCCACGTGCCGCTAGGTGAATACCGGGCTGGTACCCATGTTCCACCACAGTTACACAGATTGCAGACATCTGAACACATTCGCACTATTCCATGGATTACACTCGACACAGAGAGTTGGGGTACGGGGTGGCGGCAGGAAGGGCATGCAGCCACCCTTTAAACATTAACATGCCAAACCCGATTAACGATGGCTGACCCTGCGTAACTGCGGGACAAGACTCAAGCGATAAAATGAAATTTCAGGAATGCATTTGTCCAGGGAACAGATTCAAGTGGTTATGATTGCAAGAAAACTGGTTAATGTAAGCCTGAGAGAAGCAATTGCAAGTGTGAAATGCTGGTACATTAATAGTCGGTGTAACCGCCAGAACGTTGAATGCAAGGATGCACACATGCATGCATTGTGTTGTACAGGTGCCGGATGTATGTTTGTGGGCTTGAGTTCCATGCCTGTTACATGTGGTTGGTCAATACTGGGACGGATGGTGCTGCCTATCGGTGGCTCAAATGGCTCTGAGCACTATGGGACTTAATTTCTAAGGTCATCAGTCCCCTAGAACTTAGAACTACTTAAACCTAAGTAACCTAAGGACGTCACACACATCCATGCCCGAGGCAGGATTCGAACCTGCGACCGTAGCGGTCGCGCGTTTCCAGGCTGTAGCGCCTAGAACCACTCGGCCACCCGGCCGGCTCCCTGTGGATGGGCCAAGGCAAATGTCGACACACTGTACAACATATTAGGTTACAACAGCGGTGTGTTGGCGATCGTTATGCTTTTAGAATACACCTCTGGAATACTGTTCCTGAATGGCAGTACAACAGCTCAATCACCAGACTGACGTACAACTTTGTAGTCGGGGTGTGTGGGATAGCCGCGAGGGTGTTCCACAACTTCAGATGTATGTCTATTGCAGACACATTGGTTGCATGTCCTCAACTGCCCCACTTCTAACCAGCACACGGCAGTCACTGATACCAAGGCAGAACCAGCTTTCTTTAGAAAACACAACAGACCTCCACCCTATCCTTCCAATTCTCGCTTCATTGAGCTGAGTTCGTAAATGGCATTTGTTTGGAGTCAGTGGAGTGCACATAATGGGGCAATTGGCTGCCCTTGAAGTAACCGATTTTTAAGATTTGGTGCCAACTGCTGCTGAAATTGCTGTTGCAGGTGAAGTAGATGCGCCAGAGGCATACGCCGAACAGGATGGTCTCCCTCTCGGTAGTGCCATGTGGCCGTCTGGAGCTGGTCTTCTTGCAACTGTGCATTATCGTGAGCACAGCTGCCAGCAATCATGTACAGTGGCTACATCCATGCCAAGCCTTTCTGCAATATCGCAGAAGGAACTTCTCGTAGGCCTATTACAAGACCTCGTTCTAACTCAGTGAAGTGTTGAAAATGGCGTCTTTATCGCCTTAAAGGCATTCTTGACCAATATCAACTCACCACGCCCGATCTCAAAAGTAACTCGGACAGTTCAGTGTGTATTTAAAGCAAACCTGATTTGCATTCTCATAGTCGTGACTGGCGTGAAGTTGTAATAGACATCATCTTTCAGATTAGAAACAAGCCTACCAACTTCTGTGTACACTGCATCATTTCTTTCCGTTGTTGCGATATTTTTCCGTCAGTGTATACAGGGTGATCCATTGATAGTGACCGCACCAAATATCTCACGAAATAAGCATAAAACGAAAAAACTACAAAGAACGAAAATCGTCTAGCTTCAAGGGGGAAACCAGATGGCGCTATGGTTGGCCCGCTAGATGGCGCTGCCATAGGTCAAACGGGTATCAACTGCGTTTTCTTAAATAGGAACCCCCATTTTTATTACATATTCGTGTAGTACGTAAAGAAATATGAATGTTTTAGTTGGACCACTTTTATCGCTTTGTGGTAGATGACGCTGTAATAGTCACAAACGTATAAGTACATGGTATCACATAACATTCCGCCACTGCGGACGGTATTTGCTTCGTGATACATTGCCCGTGTTAAAATGGACCGTTTACCAATTGCGGAAAAGGTCGATATCGTGTTGACGTATGGCTATTGTGATTAAAATGCCCAACGGGCGTGTGCTGTTCGGTATCCTGGACGACTTCATCCAAGTGTCCGGACCGTTCGCCGGATAGTTACGTTATTTAAGGAAACAGTAAGTGTTCAGCCACATGTGAAACGTCGACCACGACCTGCAACAAATGATGATGCCCAAGTAGGTGTTTTAGCTGCTGTCGCGGCTAATCCGCACATCAGTAGCAGACAAATTGCGCTAGAATCGGGAATCTTAAAAACGTCGGTGTTGAGAATGCTACATCAACATCGATTGCACCCGTACCATATTTCTATGCACCAGGAATTGCATGGCGAAGAGTTTGAACGTCGTGTCAGTTCTGCCACCGGGCACAAGAGAAATTACGGGACGATGACAGATTTTTTGCACGCGTTCTATTTAGCGACGAAGCGTCATTCACCAAAAGCGGTAATGTAAACCGGCATAATAAGCACTATTGGGCAACGGAAAATCCACGATGGCTGCGACAAATGCAACATCAGCGACCTTGGCGGGTTAATGTATGGAGCGGCATTAAGGGAGAAAGGGTAATTGGCCCCCATTTTATCGATGGCAATGTAAATGGGTCAATGTATGCTGATTTCCTATGTAAAGTCCTACCGATGTCACTACAAGATGTTTAACTGCATGACAGAATGGCGATGTCCTTCCAACATGATGGATGACCGGCAAATAGCTCTCGTGCGGTTGAAGCGGTGTTGAATAGCATATTTCATGACAGGTGGATTGGTCGTCGAAGCACCATACCATGGCCCGCATGTTCACCGGATCTGACGTCCCCCAATTTTGTTTCTGTGGGGAAAGTTGAAGGATATTTGCTATCGTGATCCATCGACAACGCCTGACAACACGCGTCAGCGCATTGTCAGTGCATGTGCGAATATTACGGAAGGCGAACTACTCGCTGTTGAGAGAAATGTCGTTGTACGTATTGCCAAATGCATTGAGGTTGACGGACATCATTTTGAGCATTTATTGCATTAATGTGTTATTTACAGGTAATCACGCTGTAACAGCATGCGTTCTCAGAAATGATAAGTTTATAAAGGTACATGTATCACATTGGAACAACCGAAATAAAATGTTCAAACGTACCTACGTTCTGCATTTTAATTTAAAAAATCTACCTGTTACCAACTGTTCGTCTAAAATTGTGAGCCATATGTTAGTGACTATTACAGCACCATCTATCACAAAGCGAAAAAAGTGGTCCAACTAAAACATTAATATTTCTTTACGTTCTACAGGAATATGTAATAAAAATGGGGGCTCCTATTTGGAAAAAACGCAGTTGATATCCGTTTGCCCTATGGCAGTTCCATCTAGCGGGCCAGCCATAGCGCCATCTGGTTTCCTCCTTCAAGCTAGGCAAGTTTTGTTCTTTGTAGTTTTTTCGTTTGACGCTTATTTCGTGAGATATTTGGCCCGTTCACGATCAATGGACCACCCTGTATACTGCCTGACGAAAAAGGTGGAGCACCCAGGAGACATGATATATCTACGGATATCAACGTCATATAGTAGACGTACACACCATTGGCGCGTAAGTAAAGGATGAGAGTGGCAATGTAACAAGTAGATCGGCCATTAGAGTGCATTAGCGCTGTGCGTGTTTAGTGTTCTTACCGGGCCTAGTGAGGTACATAAGTCTTGTGAACAGCGTCATTTTGAAGGAAACAGTTATCCCTCAGGCCAAAATGTATGTACGCTGTCTGTCGCCATTCAGTGTTATTCACGTGAAAGTGACAGAGTTTTATAAATGTTTGCGAACAGTGTAACTGAGGCGGGATTCGGGTACCCGCCCGATATTCACCTAGACGGATGTGGGAAACCGCCTAAAAGCCACATCCAGGCTGGCCAGCGCGCCAATCCTCGTTGTTAATCCGCTGCGCTGATACGATCCCGTCACTGGGCTGATTCGATCCGAGGTCGATGCATCACAGCGTCCCGTTTTAACACGTATAGCTGCCCAGGAGGGTACTATTTGATCAAGTTCTACACATGTGCTCTTTCAAGGGTCTTTCCAATGCCACAGAAAGAAGGTATATAATTCAGTCTCAAGAGTAAGAGTAATTCGGCATCTGTAAACGTTAAAAAATTGCTTGAGTGCATTTGAAAATTAACCGCATTGTTCGCTACTGCTCAGCGAAAATCACACCTCAATACATTTCGCTTGTTTTGTATATATTTTGGGTGACATTTCTTAGCTGGCCGACGCTGTGTATTTGCAGGTCTCTGTTCTGACTAAACGCGAACTTATACTAACATTTGCTGTAAGAACAAAGTACACATACTTGATGGTACTATAATAGATTTTGTACAGGTTCACCGCACAATCGGCGACGAAAGGAATATATTGCGACGGTACCTAATGGTTATTGCTGTGTGGTTGTTCTTCTAAAAAGCGGTCCATAGAAGCAACCCAATTGCGTTTTTTCCTTTGGTTACTCGTACTTAGATAATTGGGCAATGCATGGCTCTGTTTAAAAAGAATAGCTCGATGTAGTCATAGAATCGAGCCGCGCACGTCTGCGTTTGTGCCCCACAGTTAATTCGCTGCATATAATAACCTGTAGCTGTGATCCACCAGTCAAATAGTCTGTGCATTGGCTAGATTTGTGAATTAATAAAATACATAGAAATACAAAATACTAGTTGAATGAATAATTTAATAACAAGGGTTTATTTTAACGTCTGTAATTGATGTAGACGCCAGAGAATTATGTTGAATAATGTTTATTCAAGAAAGGATATCTCAGATAAGCGGAAAGTGGTCCTAAGATATTCAGTTAAAATACAAACAGGAAGTACTCTTACCAAATGCATTAAAGTTACATTGAGAGCGTTACGAGAATGGTAACAAAATCTTCAAACTAGTCATCAAAAATACGCGAAATCTAGCTCCAGTTTGTGATTACAATTCACAGGAGATTCACCAGCTCGAAATAGTTCAGAGTTCAGCATGCTGATTCACAAATTAACACACGCACTACAAAGGATAGTAACTCATGCTCTGTCTGAGTTCCTTAACACATGCGGAATAAGTTACTTAAGAATCCTACTCTGGGGCACTTTCAGTTAACCCGAATTATAAAGTCCATTCAGAATAAGGTATGGTAGCGGCCGTTCACCGTCCACAATCAAACATCTATATTACTTCATTGCTCACTTTACCCTAGACAGATCTGTCTTCTTCCAGAATTCGCAACGAAGTGTACCTATACGACTGGATCGCGCACGTTACTCTAGAGAGGTCTGCCTTCTTCCAGAACTCGCCAAAAAGTGTCCAGAATCGCTTCCGTCAGCTCTTCACTCGAGAAGTCCCTGTCTCCACTTGACTTACGTAGTGCTCCGCTACTATCTGCTTTTCCATTGGTTGAAGGCCATCCCTACCGAAAATACAACGTCCTTAAGCTACACAGACAACAATATTTAAATAAAGAAATGCCATAAACATTGGTACACTCACATCATTTACAATAAATATAAGTAATAGTGTTGTTGTTGTTGTTGTGGTCTTCAGTCCTGAGACTGGTTTGATGCAGCTCTCCATGCTACTCTATCCTGTGCAAGCTTCTTCATCTCCCAGTACCTACTGCAACCTACATCCTTCTGAATCTGCTTAGTGTATTCATCTCTTGGTCTCCCTCTACGATTTTTACCCTCCACGCTGCCCTCCAGTACTAAATTCTTGATCCCTTGATGCCTCAGAATATGCCCTACCAACCGATCCCTTCTTTTAGTCAAGTTGTGCCACAAACTCCTCTTCTCCCCAATTCTATTCAATACGTCCTCATTAGTTATGTGATCTACCCATCTGATCTTCAGCATTCTTCCGTAGCACCCCATTTCGAAAGCTTATATTCTCTTCTTGTCTAAACTATTTATCGTCCATGTTTCACTTCCATACATGGCTACACTCCATACAAACACTTTCAGAAACGACTTCCTGACACTTAAATCTGTACTCGATGTTAACCAATTTCTCTTCTTCAGAAACGCTTTCCTTGCCATTGCCAGTCTACATTTTATATCCTCTCTACTTCGACCATAATCAGTTATTTTGCTCCCCAAATAGCAAAACTACTTTACTACTTTAAGCGTCTCATTTCCTAATCTAATTCCCGCAGCATCAACCGATTTAATTCGACTACATTCCATTATCCTCATTTTGCTTTTGTTGATGAAGTAATAGTTGATTCATAAATAAATAATCCAGCATTCTGGCGCAAGTGTGCTCATGACAAATGACAACAGATTGTCCTTAAATATTGTTTAAACAATTATTTATGCCGTCTTGACAGAGGCGTCTTTTCGTTCTCTTTTCAATCATTATGTTGTCTGACACAAGCGACTGACCACTTTTGCCCGCATCTCGTGGTCGTGCGGTAGCGTTCTCGCTTCCCATGCCCGGGTTCCCGGGTTCGATTCCCGGCGGGGTCAGGGATTTTCTCTGCCTCGTGATGGCTGGGTGTTGTGTGCTGTCCTTAGGTTAGTTAGGTTTAAGTAGTTCTAAGTTCTAGGGGACTGATGACCATAGATGTTAAGTCCCATAGTGCTCAGAGCCATTTTTTTGACCACTTTTAAATTAGCACAGTTTTTTAATGGCGCTTGCAATCAATATTTAAATAAAGCTACTGCCAAATACAGATAACTACACAAGTATGGCAGTATGAGATATTGATGCTGTATTCATTTGCTGCGTAATTGTTGCGGATATGATGTTCTGACAAGCATTTGCATAATGAAGAAGATATAAATGACATCATAAATCAATAAATAAAATAGATACAGATATATAGCATTCAGAGATGATAGATGATAGATATAGTGCAACGCTATCATCTGAGATACTGTATGTTGAAATAACATGAAGCGTTTAAAACCTATTAATTCAGATGTTCAGTGCGTGAATGTTTAGTCAGAGTGAAATATTAGCTTCTGTAGTATCAAAGATATTGAAGTACTATTATGTCCCTGGATATGCCTCACTTATCTGAGATCACAGATGTATTCAGATTTGCATTATTATGTAACTGTGAGTTGTGGAATCTCCAAGAACTGTAACTTAAGGAACTTTAAGATTGTCTGACACTCCGCTATTTCTTGGAGATTGTCTCCTACAAAAAGTCCATGCGGGCGACTGTCGTGCAAATTCCCAGCGAAGGGATTTACCCGTTTCCAGCGACGCTGCTAGTCTTTGTACCTGGACTCGCCCGTACTGGTCACCTAGCCAGCTAGCCGGTAGCCGGAACTGCCACGGTGCGCCTTGAAACCGAGGCCTGCTAGCGTTCATCTGTACATCAAATACACCTTACCTCGTAGCAAGGGAAGTTTAGGGGGTAGAAACTGGAAGAGAAGACCGAGATTGGAATATATCCGGCAGATAATTGAGGCTGTGGGTTGCAAGTGCTACTCTGAGATGAAAAGGTTGGCACAGGAGAGGAATTCGTGGCGGGGCACACAAAACCAGTCAAAAGCCTTAAAAAAAAAAAAAAAAAAAGAGGCTACATCATTACGCTTCCGCATGACAGATCATAAACGGTAACTTGCGTAGGTCGTACTGCAGCATTTTCATTAAATCACATATCAGAATGCATATAACGCAAGACGTCAAAGTACCCACATATAGGCAGTCGAATGTAAGTCAAAGACTACCTTTCAATCAATAATGAATTATTAAATCACCTCGAAGGGAACGATCTATTGATACGTAATCTGCATGGTTTCAAAAAACATCGTTCTTGTGCAACGCAGCTAGCTCTTTGTTCGCACGAAGTAATGGCCGCTATCGACATGGGATCTCAAGTTGATTCCGTATTTCTAGATTTCCGGAAAACTTTTGACACCGTTCCTCACAAACGACTTCTAATCAAGCTGCGGGCCCATGGGGTATCGTCTCAGTTGTGCGACTGGATTCGTGATTTCCTGTCAGGAAGGTCGCAGTTCGTAGTAATAGACGGCAAATCATCGAGTAAAACTGAAGTGATATCAGGTGTTCCCCGGGGAAGCGTTCTGGGACCTCTGCTGTTCCTGATCTATATAAATGACCTGGGTGACAATCTGAGCAGTTCTCTTAAGTTGTTCGCAGATGATGCTCTAATTTACCGTCTATTAAGGTCATCCGAAGACCAGTATCAGTTGCAAAGCGATTTAGAAAAGATTGCTGTATGGTGTGGCAGGTGGCAGTTGACGCTAAATAACGAAAAGTGTGAGGTGATCCACGTGAGTTCCAAAAGAAATCCGCTGGAATTCGATTACTCGATAAATAGTACAATTCTCAAGGCTGTCAATTCAATTAAGTACCTGGGTGTTAAAATTACGAACAACTTCAGTTGGAAAGACCACATAGATAATATTGTGGGGAAGGCGAGCCAAAGGTTGCGTTTCATTGGCAGGACACTTAGAAGATGCAACAAGTCCACTAAAGAGACAGCTTACACAACACTCGTTCGTCCTCTGTTAGAATATTGCTGCGGGGTGTGGGATCCTTACCGGGTGGGATTGACGGAGGACATCGAAAGGGTGCAAAAAAGGGCAGCTCGTTTTGTATTATCACGTAATAGGGAAGAGAGTGTGGCATATATGATACGCGAGTTGGGATGGAAGTCATTAAAGCAAAGACGTTTTTCGTCGTGGCGAGATCTATTTACGAAATTTCAGTCACCAACTTTCTCTTCCGAATGCGAAAATATTTTGTTGAGCCCAACCTACATAGGTAGGAATGATCATCAAAATAAAATAAGAGAAATCAGAGCTCGAACAGAAAGGTTTAGGTGTTCGTTCTTCCCGCGCGCCGTTCGGGGGTGAAATGGTAGAGAGATAGTATGATTGTGGTTCGATGAACCCTCTGCCAAGCACTTAAATGTGAATTGCAGAGTAGTCATGTAGATGTAGATGTAGATGTAAATATAGCCACATTAAAACATTAAGTACTTCAGCTACATTCATGACAGGGGGCTTTAACGTTTGAAACAAATTTTGTGTACAAAATGAAACAGACTTATCTGCATTAACATATCATTTTTACTAACTGCCTATTGGCTTCTGTCTCGGGTTCTTCAGCCGACGTTCATCTAATGATTTTACTGACGTTTCGCCAGCGCGAGAGGCTGGCATTGTCAAGGCTTTACCCTCCATTGCCGATGGTGAACTGGAGCCGAGCTCGCGGCCGCGGACTATATGTACCTGGCGCGCCAACGTCCGAGGGCTTCTCCGCGGTCATTTCCAGTGCGGTTCTCCTCTTGCTACCTGCGACGGTCGTTCGCTGCAGTACGGGAATCCAGGATCCGTTTACCTTAAGGCTTTCCTCTTTCTTCTTGAAGTTGTTCGCGTGTTTATGTATTTCTACAGCTTCTCTGAACAAGCGCGTGTGATAGTGCTTCTCTACAGCCAGAACTTACGTGTCGGCGGATTTTATTACGTTGTCGGTCTCACTCAGTGCGTGCTCTGCCACGGCCGATTTCTCCACCTGCCCCAACCTGCAATGTCGCTTATGTTCTTTGGTCTTGGTGTTGAATGATCGTCCAGTCATTCCGACATAAACTTTTCCGCACGTGCACGGTATACGCTATATTCCCGACATTGCAAGTGGATCCCTTTTCTTCTTTGCCGATCTCAGGCACTCTTTGATCTTCCTTGTCGGTTTGAAAATCGTCTTTACGCCATGTTTGCGCAATATACGGCCTATTCTGTCCGTCACTCTGGGAATGTATGGCAGAAAGGCCGTACCCGACATTTCTTTTTCTGATTCCTTCCTTCGCCTTGACTTTGTTACATTTGTAATATAATTTGTGGAGTATCCATTGCTCCTCAGAACATTTTCCAGGTGTTGTATTCCGCGTCTGAGGTGCTGCGGCTCGCATATTCGTCCTGCTCGCGTTATGACCGTATTAATCATTAGATGAACGTCGGCCGAAGAACCCGAGACAGAAGCCAATAGGCGGTTTCTCAACAAGTGGCCACGTAAGCCTTAACAATTTAATATCATTTTTACTATTTCATGTTTTAGGCGAGCAGTAGTTATTTTTATTTGAAGTATCACCCATTTTATCTTCTTTTTGCAAATTCAGTTCAGTCACATAAGTATAAATTCCATACTTAAATGCCTGACTCGTTAGGAGGGACTCCTTTTAAAGTTGTCGTCTTTTAATTTGTGCACAAATCTGCTTTTCAGCCAAAACT
This sequence comes from Schistocerca serialis cubense, assembly GCF_023864345.2. Taxonomy (NCBI): domain Eukaryota; kingdom Metazoa; phylum Arthropoda; class Insecta; order Orthoptera; family Acrididae; genus Schistocerca; species Schistocerca serialis. Next base: position 234,404,467 of record NC_064642.1, read on the forward strand.
AATGCTGTTCAGAATGCCTTTTGACTCTTGAATTTAAATAGAACAGCTTCAGATGGAAGTGGTCGTTGTTGCTGGGTTCTCTTATAAACCAAACATCTGTGCTCAGTAATTTCCCAGGACACTTTGAATTCTGGATAATGCTGTCAAGCCCAAGACAAGTATTTTCATTGATCTGCAGATTGACTTTCCCGACAGGCCGGTGTGGCCGAGCTGTTCTAGGCGCTACAGTCTGGAACCGCGTGACCGCTACGGTCGCAGGTTCGAATCCTGCTTCGGGCATGGATGTGTGTGATGTCCTTAGGTTAATTAGGTTTAAGTAGTTCTAAGTTCTAGGTTACTGATGACCACAGATGTTAAGTTCCATAGTGCTCAGAGCCATTTGAACCATTTTGTCTCGCTAACCGTGAGGCGGTAGAATTCTTGCGAACGGACACCGGGCACTAGCTTGTCGGTTTTCTTCCTGTTTATTTATTGCCTGGCCTTGTATCGTGGTACAAGAGGGGAAAACCCATCTGTTACGTCACGAAAGCAGATTCGCACCGAGTGCTCCATGCCTTCTTAACGCGAACCGTTTAGCGCCTTCTCGGTTTCCCTTCCCTCTGTTAAATCGCGAATGGCAGTCACTGACATAAAATATGAAAGGAAAAATCGCAGCCTTCAGGCAAAAATGGTGATTTTTATTAAAGAGCACGAGACGCTTCGAGCCCTGAGCGAGAGGCGCTGGAGTGTTCAACTATTTAACATCGTAATCATTATTTCTACATAGCATCTCCCACTTGTTCTATTACACAAATACAGTTTCGTTAGATGATGAAGTAAGTGTGACCAAAATAAACGTTCGTACTAAAATTAATCACTTGTTCTGTAACCTGTTGCACGACCAGAAGTTCAATTAATTTGCACTGTAAAACAAGACAGTACTCATTTCACAAGTTTGCGGATACATGTTAACTTTTTGAATAGCTACGTACGTTACTAAAATATAATCTTCTCAATTAATACCCGTACACGAAGATATTGTTTTTCTGTTCTAAGATGTCACTACAATTGCGGTCATAGCTTCCTGTAGATTAAAGAGGTAAGTTGTTGGCTGTATATCGCTATAATTGTTAGATCCTTTTTGCTCTAATGTCTCATTTTTCGCTCTAGTATTTCTGTGAAGTACACTGGGAACACACTGGATGTCGTTTAATGCGTGTCTTTTGTGGTACACGTGATTAGCAACTGTGGATATTTCATAGCGATTGAGCTTAAAATCATTACTGTGCTCTTTGTTGGATATCAGGGGAGCTCTTCCTGTTTTCCTATGTAGAAGACAGGTCAGTTGTTGCATTAAAATTTATGTACTCCAAAATGTTCTGAGCAGAGGATGTTTGTGTTTACTGTGTGACGACCAACTCTGTCGTTTGTAGAAAAGGCCTTCTGGGCTCGAAATGCGTCCCGCTTTTTAGTAAAATCCTCTATTTGTGATTGAAGGTTTGTGTTTTGTAATTCAGGGCCCTATCTCGAACCACAGTGGATAAAATTGAGAGAACTGATTAACACTTGTAATCACGTCACAGACTAGTAGGACGTTACCACGGGAATCAGGCAGACACGGTGGAGTACGTAGTAAATGAAGAGTGGAAACGTGAAACGTTGTAAGTGCCAAATCTAACATTTATCAGGAGACTCAAAAAACAATGTTTCTCTTTTTGTCCTAACTTATCCAAAATGTTCAGAATGTATTCCGATACCACAAAATTATGCTGCTCACTTCATCAATGCAAAAAGTAATGAACAAATCACAAAAAATATTTTATTAAGGACGCTTTATGTGCCATCGGTCTATCTAAGCACCAATAAAAATGTCCCCATCGAGGAATGTCACCTGTCGGCAGCTGAGGGTTTCAATTAATTATCATTTATTCTAGAGAAGCTGCTCGCTCATCAATGGTATCTGTTCCTTCGAAGCCGGCCACGGTGGCCGAGCGGTTCTAGGCGCTTCAGTCCGGAACCGCACGACTTCTACGGTCGCAGGTTCGAATCCTGCCTCGGGCATGGATGTGTGTGATGTCCTTAGGTTAGTTAGGTTTAAGTAGTTCTAAGTTCTAGGGGACTGATGACCTCAGAAGTTAAGACTCAAAGTGCTCAGAGTCATTTGAACCACTTTTGTTCTTTCGAGAACAGTTACTATCTTCATGTATAATAAAAATCTTGTCGTTTCTAATGCTATTGACCCAGAGATACTAAGTTTTATTTGTGATAATACAAGTACATAAATACTCGATTATCATCTGTACCGTATCTGCATCGGATGATTTCGATGATTTGCGAAAAAAAAATTTCCTTTAACATTTTAAGTCGTTATTCCGTGATAATCACTGAAGAGTACGAGGTTCCGGTGATACGGTGTACAATTACGTTTATAGCTCCTCTTGCTGCAAATCAAAAACTTTTATATAAACTATACTATAGAAATTTATTTCTAGTGAATTCATAATGATAAATGAATTCAAACATGAAATGTGAGATCACGAATTCTGCTGTCAATCAGTGAAGTAAACGCGTAAACTTCATGTTACTGCGTCAGTATTAAGACTTATAGTTAGATTATTAACTTCATTATTCAGTGGCTGTTTATCAGGAACCCTCTCTTGTCTTTATCTTTCCATAACATTTTAAGGCACATGTTTTGTTTATTCATTTATCCATTTTTTTATATTTTTGAAAGCCAGCCGAGTGGTTCTAGGCGCTTCAGTCCGGAACCGCGCTGCTGCTACGGTCGCAGGTTCGAATCCTGCCTCGGGTATGGATGTGTGTGATGCCCTTAGGTTAGTTATGCTTAAGCAGTTCTAAGTCTAGGGGACTGATGACCTCAGATGTTAAGTCCCATGGTGCTTGGAGCCATTTGTACCAAATTGAAAGCCTTTTTATCTCCTTCCTTGACAAGCTTTGTCTCAAATAAATGAAGAAAATCTTGACGCGTGGCACTTGAAACTCAAGAGGGAATCATTACGTGGCACAAAGAGCATTCGCCGTCTAGTAATGAATGTCTGGAACTTTTTCTCCATGACTTGTCTCTTGCCGGCCGTAGTGGCCAAACGGTTCTAGGCGCTTCAGTCTGGAACCGCGCGACCGCTACGGTCGCATGTTCGAATTCTGCCTCGGATGGATGTGTGTGATGTCCTTAGGTTAGTTAGGTTTAAGTAGTTCTTAAGTTCTAGGGGACTGATGACCTCTGCTGTTAAGTCCCATAGTGCTCAGAGCCATGACTTGTGTCTTGGATAAAGCCTAGGGGCTTTTTGACAGAGTGCCAGGGACACAATAGCATTGGAAACACCTCTTGTGAAATAAATATCGCTTAGAACGTTTGACATGTCCACTTTTCCAATGTAAACAGCATTCCGACGGTGCATGGAGGTGACTGTATTCCTTTTACGTCTGACAAAGTTAATTAGTTACATGTCCTGTAGATTATTCGCACGATTTCAACAGGCTGCGCCTACGTGATTTGTTTGCTTGAATGGCTGCATGTTGGCTCTTTGCAGAACACCACCTAGTATAGTTGCTTAAACTAAGTACAAAATGGTCATATTTGTCTCCATCACTACTCATTTCATGATCGAAACACAGATTTAACAGGAATATAAACATCTTTGTCTACTACACTACACATACTACCATTGCTTAATTAAATATTTGTTTGTGGAATAGCAGAAGTTTATCAAAAAAAATTATTTCAGACGAGGTTTAAAATTTGCTTCTTTACGCGTCGGACATTTTAAGTTGTTGAACAAGTGATCACGTAATTTTGGGGCTGCTTATTGAACTCACTTTAGAGCCAGTGGTAGCTCTGATAGAGAGTAACGAAGTTAGCTTTTTTTCTGCTGCTGTAGCAGTGATCAGTATTATCACACGCAAATTCTGATAGACAGTCGTTGACGAATTTCATTAGCGAATATATAATGACACAGGTTGATTCAAAATGGTGCCCACTAACTGAAGGAGCTGACACAGGAATCGAAATAGAACAACCTTATGAGAGCAACTTATGCTCTTGGATGTAATCCTGAGCCAGTGAAAGACTTGAAATGGTAATAACAACAAGGACAGTTAGTGCACAAACGACTTAAGGTCAGCAAGGACAATGTGCTGTTAACTCAACGATGTTGTACAATGCAAAAGGTATTCAAAATAGCGAACGTCTAATTCAGTACAGTATTGTGAACACCTTTGCCTAAATCTACAGGTACTGTAAACGTAGGTTTGCCTTTCTTCGACCTATTTTCTAAGACAAGTTGGAAGGTCAGTATTGCCACCAGAGTTCCTACATTTCTCTCAATAACAAACGGATTCATCTCTATAGCTACGTAAACACCATTTAATTGATCTTGGACACCTGCTTCTCGCATTTAATAATCTTGTAGCTAATTTTTGCAAAAAATTGTGATAAATAGCAACAGTTGTTTCATGCTTTAACATCGAAAGGCACTGAAATATATTTGCTAGGAAGTGTTGAATCCAATTGCATATGCTTTCGAATGTTGAGTATACACGGCTTTGGCCTACGTGTAGACAACGCGAAACTGTATCAAAGCCTTTGCACAAATCGAGAACACAGATTCAACCTGCACTTCGCTGTGTAGCCCACTGGTTTCTGGCTAACATGAATCAAGAGAGCAAGCTGGGTTTTACGCGATCAGTGCTTGTGTAAACCTTGTTGATTCTTGCATAGACTCCATAAGTCATCTGACATGTTTGCAGTCATAATTCTACAAGAGACTGACGTTAGTGAGAGAGTTGATTGTGATCCGTCGACCACCTCGAATGGCAGTGTCCATACGTTCCTACGTCGCTGCGTGCCGCCGGCCGGCCGGCACGAGGGAGATCGGACGGGTTTGCGCGACATTATTGCGATGGTGACAGACGCCTCGCCCAGTGACACCGTCTTTTGTTCGCAACCACGTCTCCGTAGACATTGTGCAAGCACCTATAAATATATGCGATGTTCAGGTTATACGCCAAAAGAAACTCAGTGACAGCTCACTACTTGGAACGCATCTCCGTAACAGACGCCATTTCAAGGACTACATACTGTGCTACCGCTTATCGGGACTTCGGGAAACTGAAGCGGCAATATTCCACGATGTCCTACTACAAATTCCGCAATTTTTCAACTGAAACTGCCGAGGAACAAAATGTGTTGCACAAGGAAAGGCAAACCTAAGTTTCTAGCATTTGTAGAATTTGAAAGAGAGTATTCCAGTCAACATTTTCAAAAGCTTTCTCTAATTCTGAAGGTAGAAGGGGTAAAATACAGGGAGTGAAAGGCTGTTTACAATTTGTACAGAAACCAGATGGCAGTTATAGGAGTCGAGGGGCATGAAAGGGAAGCAGTGGTTGGGAAGGGAGTGAGACAGGGTTGTAGCCTCTCCCCGATGTTATTCAATCTGTATATTGAGCAAGCAGTAAAGGAAACAAAAGAAAAATTCGGAGTAGGTATTAAAATCCATGGAGAAGAAATAAAAACTTTGAGGTTCGCCGATAACATTGTAATTCTGTCAGAGACAGCAAATGACTTGGAAGAGCAGTTGAACGGAATGGACAGTGTCTTGAAAGGAGGATATAAGATGAACATCAACAAAAGCAAAACGAGGATAATGGAATGTAGTCGAATTAAGTCGGGTGATGCTGAGGGAATTAGATTAGGAAATGAGACACTTAAAGTAGTAAAGGAGTTTTGCTATTTGGGGAGCAAGATAATTGATTATGGTCGAAGTAGAGAGGATATAAAATATAGACTGGCAATTGCAAGGAAAGCGTTTCTGAAGAAGAGAAATTTGTTAACTTCGAGTACAGATTTAAGAGTCAGGAAGTCGTTTCTGAAAGTGTTTGTATGGAGTGTAGCCATGTATGGAAGTGAAACATGGACGATAAATAGTTTGGACAAGAAGAGAATAGAAGCTTTTGAAATGTGGTGCTACAGAAGAATGCTGAAGATTAGATGGGTAGATCACATAACTAATGAGGAGGTATTGAATAGGATTGGGGAGAAGAGAAGTTTGTGTCACAACGTAACTAAAAGAAAGGATCGATTGGTAGGACATGTTCTGAGGCATCAAAGGATCACCAATGTAGTATTGGAGGGCAGCGTGGTGGGTAAAAATCGTAGAGGGATGCCGAGAGATGAAGACATTAAGCAGATTCAGAGGGATGTAGGTTGCAGTAGGTACTGGGAGATGAAGAAGCTTGCACAAGATAGAGTAGCATGGAGAGCTGCATCAAACCAGTCTCAGGACTGAAGACCACAACAACAACAACATACATCTAGAACGCCCATCGTACGGTAGGAGTCAGAAATGGAGTAGGGGTTGGGGCGTGAGCAGGGCAATTATTTGAAAAGAAAACAGTAGGGAATGGACAGATGGGGAGGCCCACTGTGGGGTAAGATAGGAAGTGTGGGCTGATATATATCGGGGGGCATTTCATAGTTTGAGGGAAGGAAGTCGGTTGAATCTCCGGTGGGGAGAGGATATGGAGTGAGTGTATGTTGTATAGTTTACGAGAGGAGTGCAGGGATATCGTCCTGCCATGAGTGGAAATCTACAAATGTAGAAGGCAAGGTGAAGTGCATGACGTTCAAAGATTTGGCATGAGTGATACAATTTTGCTAGAGCTGATACCAAGGCTTCAGTGGCATGATCAAGTTTCTGCAGGCATGGAGGATAGTGGAGGGATACGATCCTCATATTTGGCCAGGTAGTAGTTTCAGTCTATTTTGGCTTTATGTTGGATGGTTATTAGGTAGTATTTCGCTATTTTCATGTCAGTTGTCGGTATTTTAGTGAACTGATTAGTGAGAAAGGGTAGCCATAAATGATTAGATAGGTGTCACAGGGACAGAAGCTGTGGGCGGACTGCCCTGTTGCTATTTCCTGCGTTTTAGAAGGGTTTATCCTTAGGAGCCATTGGTTACATTAGAAGGTAAACTGGTTAATGTGGGGTTTGAGGGATCGCTGGGATTTCTGGAGTGTAGGGCAGAGGACTGGTACAACGGTGTCGTCAGCGTGCTGAAGGAGGTAAGACAAAACTGTATTTTGGAGGTAGCTTATACGTAACCAGCTAACATAAATATCAAGTAAGCGAACTCTGCAAAGTACACAGACCTAAAAGGTAAGCGTCTCTAAGAACAGACACATTTTTGTGTAGAAAGTCTAGGTTTTCACGAGCAGACAGAGAATTTTTCCCCTCCCGTACATCTAGTGAATGTATTGGTAAGGAAGAACAGAGTGGTTAATGGGAGGTGTTCGCACGCCTGGTGCGGCTCCTCTGGCCTGTGCTGAGCCGTCACAGTAGACTTCTCGTAGACCGGTCACTAGAGAGTTGCAAGCGGAAACTGCTTGCAGGTCGGCCTTGTTTTTATCTTCTCACACCGCTGCTTGCTCGTGGACCGAGGCGTGGTTGTCCCCTCGCTGACTACAGATAAAATCCCAATCCCAGGTGACGTAGCAGAGACCGCTTCCCGTCATGAATACGAGGCGCACGAGTTCATGGAATTAATAGATTTTGTTTTTAAATTAAAATAGATCACACATTTTCTACAATTTCCTCTATCAGATGAATGTTCTTCATGCCATCTTCCTTCATTTGAGTTGTATCACTTCCTTATCTACACAACGTGAAAGGAACATGTCACACACATGTATTGGTGTGGTTTACCATTAGGATATGCCGGCCGGAGTGGCCGAGCGGTTCAAGGCGCTACAGTCTGGAACCGCGCGACCGCTACGGTCGCAAGTTCGAATCCTGCCTCGGGCATGGATGTGTGTGATGTCCTTAGGTTAGTTAGGTTTAAGTAGTTCTAACTTCTAGGGAACTGATGACCTCAGAAGTTAAGCCCATAGTGCTCAGATCCATTTGAACCATTTTTTACCATTAGGATAACTGACGACTTGTACAGTCATGTTTGTTGTGGCCTTCAGTCCGTGGACTGTTTTGAGGCAGCTCCCCACGCAACTATGTCCCGGGCAAGCTTTTTCATCTCCGAACAACTACTGCAACCCAAACCCATTTAAACCTACTTACTGTCCACATCTCTTGGTCTCGCATTGCAAGTTTAACCCCCCATACTTCCCTCCAGTTTTAACGTGACAGTCCCTTGATGTCTCAGAATGTCTCTGAATGTGCCCTATCAACCGATCCCTTATTTTAATCAAGTTATGTCACAAATTTCTTTTCACCCCAAATCTATTCAGAACCTCCTCATTAGTTACGCGACCTATACGTCTAATCTTCAACATTTTTCTGTAGTATCACATTTCAAAAGTTGCTCTTATCTTCCTGTCTGAACTGGTCGTCCACGTTTCAATTTCATGCAAGGCTACACCCCAGACAAAAAAGTCTACCTGACATTTAAATCTATATTCGATCTTAACAAATTTAACTTCTTCATAAACTCTTTTCTTGCCATTGCCAGACTACATTTTATATCCTTTTTACTTCGGCTATCATCCGTTATTATGCTACCCAAACAGCGAAACTCATCTATTACTTTTGCTGTCCATTTTCTAAGCTTATTATCTCAGTATCACCTCATTTAAGTCAACTGCATTCCTTTACCGTTGTTCCGTTCAATTGCGGTATCAAGTTTTTGCTGTCTCTGGCAGAATTACAATGCCATCGGCAAACAGCAAATTATTTATTTAATCTCCCTTAACTTAAAATCCTACTCCAAATTTTTCTTTGGTTTCCTTCACTGCTTGCCCAATGTACATATTTATTAACATCGGGGATACGCTACAACCCTGTCTCTTTCCCTTCTCAAACACCGCTTCACTTTCATGTCCTTAAACTCTTTATAACTGCAGTGTGGTTTCTGTAAAGGTGTAAATAATCTTTCGTTCCATATATTTTACACCTACTATATTCAGAAGCTGAAAGAGAGTATTCCAGTCAACACTATCAAAAGCTTTCTCCACCTCTACAAATGTTATGAAGTGTCATATGAGTGGGGCCGTTGCTAGGCATTTTGCCGCCCTAGGCGGGAACTGAAGAATGACGCCTCCTCTTTTTTACTACAATCGGTCTCTCTAATGTATCCCCTCCATCACCACCAACATGCAGTGCCACAACGCTGCAGGTCTCCTATTATAGATATGACATGTTTTTAAGTGGAACTGTGTATGTATGTTCTAGTATATGTCTGGAATTCGGCACACATATGAACCAGTACCTGGAGACGTCTATCGTGTATGTAAGACATCTTGGAGGAGGAGAGGGGGAGGGGGGGGGGGGGGGGGGAAGGAAATGGTTACATGCAGACCAATGCTCTACATCACGTACAGCAATTTTAACCTTCTTTACTCAGTACTTATACTTTTAAAAACATGTAAATACAAAATTTGTTTATACTGTAGAAATATCTCGTTACTTCCATACAATGCGCCGAGTAGGCAGGATGGAATCGGTGGTTATGTCAGGAGGGATTTAGAGCCATAAATACTATCAAAGAGGTCTGCGATTGTTATGGAGGGATTGTTTACTTTGGGACCATTCAGGGAAATTGCTTTATACAGAATGCCATTCTCTTGGGCAACAGGGGTGGCTGGCAAAGTTGATGACATTTAAAGTAAAGAATGATTTTTCAGGGCGAAATCGGGAGAAAGAGAGAGAGAGAGAGAAAGAGGCAGAGACGACGTTTCTTCTTTATAGAAGGCTCATTCTAGATGGGCAGTTAGAGACAGATGACCAGAAGTCAAATGCTCCGCTTCGCCTGGAGCGGACCTAAAACCCAAAAGATGCAGAGTCAGGTGGCCTACACTCAAATGGCCTACACTCACCTGTCCTTTTGGAAAGACAAATTGCAAGAGAGGGAGATTCACAAGAATCTCTCACTGCAGATAGACAAGAGAGGCAGTTCTGTGGCCTCTGGCCGACTCCTCCTGATTGGTTATTGAATAAGGCTGGGCTATGCTGCGTCTTCGCATGGGCTTTGCACTGCCCTTGCTCACATAACCGGCACATGCACCTTGCTAGAACATTTAGGTACAGAATGCAAAATCTTGTCGAGAAACGTGAGAAATCGATAAAATGCTACCAGGGGCGTTCAATAAGTAATGCAACGCATTCTGTGTGGACATCGTGGAATATTCCCGCTTCAGCCTCTGCAGTTTAGTGAAGATCTGATAAGTGGCGGCGCTATAGTTAGCCATCAAAATGGCGTCTGTAACGGAAGTGCTTTCCAAGCAGAGACCTGTCATTGAGTATTTTTTTAGTATCTTCTGGCAGAAAACCATTGCATCACACATATTCATAGGCGCTTGCAGAACGTCTACGGAGACCTGGCAATGAACAAAAGCACGATGAGTCGTTGGGCGAGGCGTCTGTAAACATAGCAATAAGGTCGCAACATACATGTCCGATCTCCCGCGTGCCGGCGAGCCGCACACAGCTGTGACTTCTGCAGTGTTGAAACATGCAGACAGTCTCATTCGAGGTGGCGACGGATCACAGCGAAACACCTAGCTGCAGAACTGGACGTCTCTGTCGGTAGTGCTGACACGCTCGTCCACAAATGGGGGCACTCGAAGGTGTGCCCCTGGGTTCTTCGCCACTTAACAGAAGACCATAAAGAGCAATGAAGGACTATCTGTAAGGAATTGCTTGCACGTTACGAGGCTGACCGTGACAATTTTGTATCGAACATAGTCACAGGCGATGAAATATGATTCATCACTTCGAACTGGGAACAAAACGACAATCCATGAAGTTGAGCCACAGCAGCTCTCCTCAGAAGAAAATGTTCAAAGACGCACCTTCAGCAGGTAAAGTCATGGTGACGTTCTTCTGGTACTCTGAAGGGGTTATTCTGTTTGATGTACTCCCTCATGGTCCAACGGTCAACTCTGAAATATACTGTACTACCCTTATGAAATTGAGCAAACGACTCTAGCAGGTTCGTCGCTACAAAAATGGGAACGAACTACTCCATCTCCATGACAACGCAAAGGCTCACCAATCCTGCGCAATCGAGAGAAGCTCACTAAACTTCATTGGACTTTTGTTCCTCATGCACCCTACAGCCTAGACCTGGCATCTTTCGGCTTCCATCTGTTGCCTTATAAACAACACACTCCGCTAGAAGCAGTACGTGGATGATAGTTTATTGATGTAGTTACAGTGGTACCATGCGGGCATACAGGTCCTCCCAGTAAGGGGGCGTAAGGTCGTCGTATTGAAAGGAGTTTTTGGTGAAAAAATGGGTTTTGTAGCCAAACGGGTGGGGAATAACACGGTACATCGGAATCCTGAATAAAACTCACATACTGGGTGATCAAAAAGTGAGTATAAATTTGAAAACTTAATAAACCACGGAATAATGTAGATAGAGAGGTAAAAATTGACACACATGTTTGGAATGACATGGGGTTTCATTAGAACAAAAAAAAAACTAACAAACAAAGTTCACTAAATGTCCGACAGATGGCGCTGGACAGCAAAAAGTCTGTGACTAAGCATGACAATCGTGTATAAAAGGAGGTGTAATGAGAGAGAGAATCAGATGCGCCAGCAGTCGCAGCATGTTGACGTTACCTGAAAAGGCGCTTTTAGTGAAGCTGTATTATCAGAATGGGGAATGTGCCAGTTCAGCGTTACGATCTTATCGCCATAGGAAGGGGATTCGAACGGGTAAAGGTCCGTTGACAAATGCAGCTGTGGCGAGAATGATTTCGAAGTTCGAAGCCACAGGTTGTTTAGACGATAGACCCCGTCGTGGCCGACCGAGCACAAGGCGTAATGCTGCTGAGACAGTTCAGGAAGACGTGGAGACTAAAGCGGGTTCGTCTATGCACGGGGAAGTCAGTGCTCGTGCAGTCGCACGTCGCACCAGCATTCCATACACTACTGTTTGGTTGGCACTGAGGCGTACCCTCCGATGCTATCCGTACAAAATCCATCGGCATCATGAACTGTTACCTGGTGATTTAGTGAAGCGGGGGGCATTTGCGGTGTGGGCGTTTCAAAAATGGCGTAAGTTGACGATTGGTTGAGTAACGTGTTGTGGACCGACGAAGCTCATTTCACGCTCCGAGGGTCCGTCAACGCCCAAAATTGCACAATTTGGGCTACCTAAAATCCTAGAACTGTCGTGGAAACTCCAGTGCACGACGAGAAAGCCACGGTATGGGTTGGATTTACCACATCTACCATTATCGGGCCTTTTTTCTTCGAGGAAATGCGTGATTCTGGTTTTGTAACTGCTACCGTGACGGGTGTGAGGTACGCCGATATGTTACAGAATCGCGTCATCCCCAGCCTAGCTGATGAACACCTGCTGGAACGTACGATGTTTATGCAGGATGGCGCTCCACCCCATATTGCTAGACGCGTGAAAGATCTCTTGCTCGCGTCGTTTGGTGATGATCGTGTGCTCAGCCGCCACTTTTGTCATGCTTGGCCTCCCAGGTCCCCAGACCTCAGTCCGTGCGATTATTGGCTTTGGGGTTACCCGAAGTCGCAAGTATATCGTGATCGACCGACATCTCTAGGGGTGCTGAAAGACAACATCCGACGCCAATGCCTCACCGTAACTCCGGACATGCTTTACAGTGCTGTTCACACATTATTCCTCGAGTACAGCTATTGTTGAGGAATGATGTGGAGATATTGAGCATTTCCTGTAAAGAACATCATCTTTGCTTTGTCTTACTTTGTTATGCTAATTATTGCTATTCTGATCAGATGAAGCGCCATGTGTCGGAATTTTTTGAACTTTTGTATTTTTTGGTTCTAATAAAACCCCATGACATTCCAAGCATGTGCGTCAATTTGTACCTCTCTATCTACATTATTTCGTGATTTATGCAGTTTTCAAATTTATACTGAAGTTTTGATCACCCGGTACTTTCAGGAAAAAAAGTGTTACATTCCTTACTGAAAGCCCCCCGATCTAACTTAAACGGATCCTCGTACAAAGTGACAACTAGGACTGTGCGCGTCTCCTGTCAAACATTTGACCGGGACGGCTGCATACGAGGGCGACTCCTGGTACAGAATGAGCTTGTGTGGAGATGAACGCGCGTGATGGGCTCGGTTACCGCGGGCAGGCGCCCGCATACAAACACAGCGATACGGCCTACAGGGCAGGACCGGCTGACCTTCCCCCTCTGCAGCCGCTTCCGAGGCTGGAGAAAGCCGCCTTCTGGGAACTGAGCGCCGTGACGTAGCCGTGACGCAGTCGGCGTCACGGTTCGGAGCAGCCGAGAACTGTATGCAACCTGTCTGTATGCTGTCCGGTTGGCTCCGGGCCACGGGCACGGTAGTGCAGAGCGGTCTTTTGCAGCGGCCGAGGTCCAGAAGGCGTCCTGCAGTGTTCGCGACCTACTTACGCGCTGTAAACGGCATGCTACATACAGAACCTGTGCGAACATTGCAAATAATGAGACCTTCCTGGTAGTTTTGGTAGCAATTCTGGAAACAAAATTACGGCGGTGTTTTCCTAAGTGAAAGGTAGATTATGGAATGAGATTTTCACTCTGCAGCGGAGTGTGCGCTGATATGAAACTTCCTGGCAGATTAAAACTGTGTGCCCGACCGAGACTCGAACTCGGGATCTTTGCCTTTCGCGGGCAAGTGCTCTACCAGCTGAGCTACCGAAGCACGACTCACGCCCGGTCCTCACAGCTTTAGGACGAGGTACAATCTAGGAGACGAGATACAAGCTAGGAGACGAGATACAAGTTAGGAGACGAGATACTGGCAGAAGTAAAGCTGTGAGGACCGGGCGTGAGTCGTGATTCGGTAGCTCAGTTGGTAGAGCACTTGCCCGCGAAAGGCAAAGGCCCGAGTTCGAGTCTCAGTCGGGCACAAAGATTTAATCTGCCAGGGAGTTTCAGGTAGATTATGGTTTAATGTCCCGTCGACAGCGAGCTCAGTATAGACAGAGCGCGAGCTCATTGTACGAAAGGATGGGGAAGGAAATCGGCCGTGCCCTTTTCAAACAAGCCATACCGGCATTTGGCTGCAGCGATTTAGGGAAATCACGGAAATCTTGATCTGGATGGCCGGACGGCGATTTGAGCCGTTGTCCTCCCGAATGCGACTCTAGTGTGCTGACCACTGCGTCCGAAGTGAAAATGCCAGCGTGGTCGTTACGTAGTTGGAGGATCTTTTCTAGCTACTTTTTGTCTAATTTGACATTACGTAACCTGTACTTCCAAAAAGTACCAAGACTGGTTTTGTTCCTGGTCTGAAAGCGAAGACAGCACAGTGACTACGAGTACAGATTGAACAAACCACTGTAAACAACTGACGTGCATTCGACCGATCAGTTTTGAGGACGTGCAGCTGTGGTGTGTTCAAATGATTCAAATGGCTCTGAGCACTATGGGACTTAACTTCTGAGGTCATCAGTCCCCTAGAACTTAGAACTACTTAAAGCTAACTAACCTAAGGACATCACACACATCCATGCCCGAGGCAGGATTCGAACCTGCGACCGTAGCAGTCGCGCGGTTCCGGACTGAGAGCCTCAACCGCGAGACCACCGCGGCCGGCGCTGTGGTGTGTCAAAGGTGTTGTGCCCCACAAATCGCAATGGAGCAACATCTGTAAATCAAGTGTTCAAAACATTGCCGGCCGTGGTGGCCAAGCGGTTCTAGGCACTACAGTCTCGAACCGGGCGACCGCTACGGTCGCAGGTTCGAATCCTGCCTCGGGCATGGATGTGTGTGATGTCCTTAGGTTAGTTAGGTTTAAGTAGTTCTAAGTTCTAGGGGACTGATGACCACAGTAGTTAAGTCCCATAGCGCTCAGAGCCATTTGAACCATTTTTTTGGCGTGGTGGTGTATTCGCGTCGCCATGGCTGGAGAGAACCATCGTTCTAGTGCTCAGACCCGGTAAAAACCCGCTTGATGTGGATACCCATCGGCCCATCAACCTAACCAACGTTCTTTGTAAGCTGCTATAACGTAGGGTAAGTCGGCACTTGTGTTGGCTTCTGGAGTCAGGGGGCCTACCGGCTCCGTGCCACGGCGCTTTCCGCCAGGGTCACTGTACCACTGATAACCTAGCGTCACTCGAGTCTGCCATCCGATCAGCCTTTTCCAGACGCCAACACCTTGTTGCCGTCTGTTTCTATTTAAGAAAAGCCTACGACACGACCTGGCGACACCATATCCTTGCCATATTACATGAGTGGGGTCTCTGGGGCCTGCTCCAGATTTTTATTCAGAACTTCCTGTCGCTCCTATTTTGTGTGTCCAAGTTGGTGCCTCCCGCAGTTCCCCCATATCCAGGAGAATAGGGTCCCGCAGGACTCAGTACTTAGTGTCTATTTTTAGTGGCCGTTAACGGTCTAGCAGCATCTGTGGGGCTGTCTGTCTCACTTTCTCTGTATGCAGACTTCTGCATTTCCTACTGCTCCTCTAGCACTGGAGCTGCCGACGGGCGCCTATAAGGAGCCATTCACAAGGCGCAGCCATGGGCTCTAACCCACGGCTTCCAGTTTTCAGCCGCAAAGTCGTGCGTCATGTACTTCTGTCGGCATTGCACCGTTCATCCGGAACCAGAACTTTACCTTGATCATGAACCATTCACTGTCGTGGAGACATATCGCTTCTTAGGACTGGTTGTTGACACCCGATTGACTTGGCTTTGTCATCTTCGCCAGCTTAAGCGAAAATGCTGGCAGCACCTTAACGCCCTCCGCTGCCTGAGCAACACCAATTGGGGTCCAGATCCCTCTACTCTGCTGCGGCTCTACAGTGCCCTTGTTGAGTCCCGCCTTGACTATAGGAGTCCGGTTTATGGTTCGGCGGCGCCATCAGCATTGTGGTTACTAGGCCCAGTGCGCCACAGTGGGATTCCAATAGCGATGGGAGCTTTTAGGACGAGTCGGATGATCAGCCCACTGGTCGAGGCTCAGGTCCCTTCATTACAGGTCAGGCGCCGACAACTGCTCGCCAATTACGTCGTGAGCATCCAAATTACCGTCTCCTTTTCCCAACCACATCGGTTGATCTCCCGCATCGGCGGCCTAGGTCAGGAATTATGATCGCTGTTTGCATCCGATCCCTTCTGTCTGAACTAGAGTCGTTTCCTTTACCACCTCTCCTCCCATTCCATTCACATACACTTCCATGGTGTATACCTAGGCTGCAGCTTCGGCTGGACCTTTCGCATGGCCCTAAGGACTAAATTCCTCCCGAGGCTCTCCGCTGACACTTTCTCTCGATTCTTGACGCATCCCGGGATTCTGAAGTAATCTACACCAACGGCTGGATTATTGATGGTCACGTTGGCTTCGCTTATGCTCACGCAGGACATATTGAACAGCGCTCCTTGCCAGATGGCTGCAGTATTTCCACTGCAGAGTTGGCCGCCATATCCCGTGCTCTTGATCATATCTGTTCTAGCTCCAGTAAGTCCCTCCTTGTCTATAGTTACTCCTTGAGCAGCTTACAAGCTACTGACCAGTGCTACCCTCGGCATCCTTTGGTGGCGACTATCCAGGAGTCCGTTTATGCCCTAGAATGGTCCGATCGTTCAGTGGTGTTTGTCTGGCCTCTGGGAATCCCAGGAAAAGACCTTGCTAACAGGCTACTCGAAAACCGCTTCTGGAGATCGGCATCTGACCTGCGCTCGGTATTACGCCGCAAGGTTTTGGGATTTGAGATGTGGGATGCCATAATCTAGGGAAGCTTAATAAACTGCTTGACATAAGGAAGACTAAGAATGTGTGGAAGTCCTCCATGCGGGCCTCTCGCAGGGACTCTGTGGTCCTCTGCCGGCTCTGCATCGGCCATGCTTGGCTGACCCACGGCTGTCTCCTCCGCCGTGAATACCCACCCCAGTGTCGGTGCGGCGGCTGCTTGACGGTGGCGCACATTCTGTTGCACTGCCCTGCCTCAGCTGCCCTGCGACGGCATTATCAGTTGCCGGACTCGTTACCATTAGTTTTAGCTGACAACGCCGCATCGGCTGATCTAGATTCAAATGGCTCTGAGCACTATGGGACTTGACGTCTGAGGTCATCAGTCTCCTAGAACTTAGAACTACTTAAACCTAACTAACCTAGGGACATGACACACATCCATGGCCGAGGCAGGATTCGAACCTGCGACCGTAGCGGTCGCCCGGTTCGAGACTGAAGGCTGATCTAGTTTTACATTTTATACGTGAGGGTGGAGGGTCGGTTTATCGTTCCATCTAAGTTTTAGTGTATGTCCTTTATCCATCTGTGTTCCTTACCCTAGTGCTTTTAGGCTGGAGGTTTTAATGTGCTGCAGAATGGCTGGCTTATCCTATTTTACTCTCGTGATCAGCCAGCCAAGGTGGTCTGCTTTCTTGTTTTAATCCCTTCTACCTGTTTTTATGCGTCACTCTGTGGTTATCCTGTCTTATTTTGTTCGTTGTAGTGTTTGTTGCCCTTCTGTAGTTCTTGTAGTTTCTCTTTTCTCCAGGTTTTGTGCGGTAAGTCTTGTTTGTTGTATTCTTTCCATCATGGGCTTGTTTTATAGGAACAAGGGACCGATGACCAAGCTGTTTGGTTCCTTCCCTCCTCCCCCCCCCCCCAAACCCAGCCTCTTAAACCAATCAATAAACCAAACAGCTGTTTGGCTTCTATTCCTGACTAGTGGTCACTTTGTGAACCAAAGTAAATAACTTTAAATCTTTGTGAAAGTTTCACATGATTGTATGAACGTTCTGCACGTGACCTCAAGTCGGGGTAAACTATATAGAACACGTGTAGCATTAAAGCCACCATATTAACATCTTTGCTCTAGTTATTAATCTGGTGGCGAAACATTATGGTCTCTGTATAACGATTTAGTTTACAGCATTTGTCCTATTAATACTCTCAGAAAAGTGACAAATATTTTGATAAATTTCTCGAGTTTGTCCCTTTGTGGCCACAGTATTTTAATGAAATGTTAAACTGAAAATTGATTACAATGTGTAAATATTGTTTCCCCCGTTTTTATTCCTATGTATATTTGAAGCTGCGATAGAGCTACGGATGTAAAGACAAATTCTTGACAGGAGCAAAAGTTTCTTTTCGCCAGAAGTGATTCTTTATCACACTTAGTAAGAGGCACTTTATATTTTGAAAGTTATCGAGACACGGTGTATTGGAGTCGTACTACAACAGAGATTACCGAGTATCAGTCCAGGTTTGTGAATCGATCCAAGACTTCCTTGCAGAGAGAACTTAACACGTCGCTCGACACCTAACAAATTCTTCAGACGTAAAAGTAATTTCAGGAGTAGCCCAAAGGAACGTGATATGTTCGTTATTGCTTACAACACAGGGTGTTTCGTAATTCTTGTTATAGGGTTCTAGGAGTTGTAGACAGCACTTAGTAAATAAAGTTTTGACAAGCAACCCATGTCCGAAAATGTACCGTCTGAATATGAAATAACCATGCTGGAAATTCGTAACTATAATGATTTTTTATATGTCATCATCTTCATGTATCCCCCCCACCCCCTCCCACCATGACAGTGCTAAGGCTGCCTTATCCCAAGAATATTTTTCATCAAAAAGGACGTCAGTTGTTCTAGAGTTATCCTTACATGCCACTTCTTTTCCACCCCCAACCCTCAGAAATAGGGACATTAGATGTCCCCCACAATAATTGTCTCCTGCTGGCAAATCATCTGTGTTTCAACTGTGACTGTAACTGTTCTTAGAAATACCAGAGCCATGCTGGAACATACACTAATAAACCGTCAAATGGCACCTTTATCCACGGGGTTGACAAGCGTGTTTTTACCAGTATGACAGGCGGCAACAATGCGTTGTAACTGTAAAGCTGGTCGCCATTATTAGTTACCACCAGCCACGAATGGAGTTCTGATATTTCAATGATGAAATTCAGTCATCAGTTGAAAACATACTTCCACCACGCTTTATCGATTTGAACAAATTCATTTGTCTTCTTCACAAGCATAGTATTGGTTTAACAGATGTCAGTATCTTCTTCGTAGAAGCATAATGCCATATGTCCAAAAACGTACATACGAGTATTGTACAGTATGTACAAATGTGTCAATCTGTGTTTACGATAATGGCAAACAGGATGTACATTTTTGTACATATGATGGCATTTTGCTTCTATGAAGAAGATGTTGGCATCTGCTAAAGCGAAGAAGATATTGGCGCCTGCTAAACCAATACTAAGCTTCTGAGATGACACAATTAATTTTGCAAAACCGGTAAAGCGAAATAGAAATATATGTGCAACTGGCGACTGAATTTTATCTTGAACAATATACTACAGTTGCTGAAAATTACAGCCGGTGTTCCGATACTTGGATTCTGCATTGTGAAACCTTTTGAAAGTCGCGCAGATTGAAGGGTCAGTACGGTGATACATGTTTGTCAAGGCAGCGACTATAGCCGGAAGACCACAACTGGTGCCGGCCGAGGTGGCCGAGCGGTTCTAGGCGCTTCAGTCCGGAACCGCGCGACCGCTACGGTCGCAGGTTCGAATCCTGCCTCGGGCATGTATGTGTGTGATGTCCTTAGGTTAGTGGGGTTTAAGTAGTTCTAAGTTCTAGGGGACTGATGACCTCAGATGTTAAGTCCCATAGTGCTCAGAGCCATTTGAACCATCCAAATCTTGGCACACTCACGAGTCAACGTTATTGTGACACTGTACTCGTTCCTCATATGCGTGTCTTTTCAGGAGTACATTCGGGCCTGACTTAATTTTTATGGATGACGGTGGACGATCGCATCGAAACGTATGTGGTCAGCTGTTGAGACGAAAGGATACCCATCGAATGGACTGGCCCGACCGATCCCCCCGACTTAAATCCCATCAAGAACACGTGGTCTGCCTTAGGAGAGACGTTTTGCAACACGTTCGAATGCACCGATTACCATTCAGCAGCTGTCAAACACACTGGCGCAGGAATCAAACGCCCTACCACAAGAATCCGTTATCAATTTTGCGACCAGCAAGGGAGCGCTTTGCAGAGTATGCATTGCTGTCCGCCGTGATCACACACACCATATTAAGAACCATGTACCGCCATTTATAATGTCCAGGTGACCATCATAAACGGCCTTGTACTTATTGTCTTTGAATAAAAATGTCATTTCTCTGCCGGCTGGTGTGGCCGAGCGGTTCTAGGCGCTTCAGTCTGGAACCGCGCGAACGCTACGGTCGCAGGTTCGAATCTTGCCTGGGGCATGGATGTGTGTGCTGTCGTTAGGTTAAAGTAGTTCTAAGTTCTCGGGGACTGATGATCTCATATGTTAAGTCTCACAGTGCTCAGAGCCATTTGAGTCATTTGTCATTTCTCTTCCTGTAATTACGTATTTCTTTCAGTTAGCGGCTGTAGTAAACTGTTGCAGTTATTTCTGTGTATGGTCCATATTTATCGATCTATGCTACTTGGCAGTGACAGATCACGCGAAAGTTATTTTCATCCGTCTAGCACACCAGTGTACTATGTGAATCAAACAGTACGCACAGCAACACACTACGACGAATAGTTGTTTATTGTAATCGAATTATCCTCCATCCTTTTACATTATAATTTGTACCGCGTTCCGTTGTTGATGTGGTCTTCTGCCCGAAGACTGCTTTTGATGTAGCTATGCACGCTACTCTATCCTGCGCAAGCCTCTCGATCTCTACGTCACTATAGCAACATATATCTTCTTCTGACTCTCCTTACTGCAATCTAGGCTCGGTCTCCTATAGTGTTACATCCCACACTTCCCTCCAGTACCAAATTAATGCTTAGTACTTCTTTTATTCAAGTTGAGCCACATATTTCTTTTCTCTCCCATTAGATCCATATACCCTCGGTACTTATTCCAGCTACCCATCTCATCTTAAGCATTCTTTTGCGGCACCACTTTTCAGAATCTTCTATTCTCTTTTTGTCTAAACTGTTTATCGTGGATGTTTCACCTCCATACAAGGCTACCCTCCAGACAAAAACCTCAGCACTTAAATTTATATTCGAAGTTAACAAATTTCTGTTTTTAAAAAATTCTTTCCCTGCTCTTATCACCCAGCGCTTTGTGTTATCTGTACTTCTCGGTACTGACAGTTATTTTGCTGAACAAACGGCAGAACTCATTTACTATTTCCAGTGTCTCATTTCCTATGCTTATTTCTTCAATATCGCCTAATTCGACTGCACTCATCTACTTTTTTCCTTTCGGAGATGTTTATCTTATAACCTCTATAAAGACACTACCATTCCGTTCAGCTGATCTTTCAAGTTATTTGCCGTCTCTGCTCAAATTACAATGTCTTCAGTAGTTTCCTGCGCTAAATAGCGAGGACATGATATGCCAAACTGTGAGAGCTTTGGAAAATAGTGCAGAGGTGATGATAGACCCAATGGGGCGTTGATTCCGTCCGTAAAGCGCCCCCTAACCGTCTGGAGAAATGTGCAGGAAAACGAGAATCCTGGTTTAGGTTTTTACCTAGCATTCTCTTTCAGATGTCACCCAGATTATCCCGTCAGGCTTCCGGAAAACAATAAGCGTTAAATTTACGAATCTATTCATCATTTACAAATAGTCTCATCTCACAGAGGGATCCCAGCTTTCCTTGTGTGTGTAAGGACGTAAGTTAAAATTCAATATGTGCAGATTCCGTTCGGATCATTCGTTAAAATTGTGGTTTGTATTGAGTGTTATGTGGCTGACGTGAAATTTTTTGACGCTGTAGCGAGCAGTAATGGTTCGTAAAAGATGCAATTACAGAGAATGAGGCTTGAAGCTATTCAGTCCAGAAATACTCCTACGTATCTAAGTAAGTTTTAGACTGGGTCTACGACTTTCTGAGCCCTAGGAGCACAGTTTCCTAGACAAAACGCCATCCACACGTACTGACGTAATGTCTGTTGTGTCCCAGGAGGTGTAATAGGTCGTTGCTGTTCACGTTAAACATTAATGACTTAGCAAATAGCCGGCCGCGGTGGTCTCGCGGTTCTAGGCGCTCAGTCCAGAACCCCGCGACTGCTACGGTCGCAGGTTCGAACCCTACCTCGGGCATGGATGTGTGTGATGTCCGTAGGTTAGTTAGGTTTAAGTAGTTCTAAGTTCTAGGGGACTGATGACCACAGGTGTTACGTCCCATAGTGCTCAGAGCCATTTCAACCATTTTTGAACTTAGCGAATAGTATTATTTCAAGCTATTGACAGATAACGCGTTTGTCCATGAGGCAAAATCTTGGTAATTTTCACTTAGCCCTCGACAAAATATCAGCTTGGTGCAAAGACCGGCAGATAGAGGAATAGAAAATTTTACAGTTCACGAAACGTTAAATCGTGGTGTGTTCTGACTGCATTGTTAATACGTCACAGATACACTCACTCATATGATATATGCACAGGGACTTCAGAAAATAAGTTACACATGTCGTTCTACTCTTAGGCCGTTGCACAACAAGATTGTCACTTTGTCGAAAGAGCGTATACGTTACGGGTTTCCCGCAGACACGGTTCAGCTGCGGTACAGAGAATAGTTGCATCACAGTCTGTGGTTGAAATGGCGCGGCAACTGGAAAATTACTCCAGATTTGAAGTACAGAGGACAGTACGATTATTGTGGGCAAAATGTCTAAATTGCACGCAGATTCACCATGATATCCCGGCGGTGTGTGGACCAAATTCAGTGTCGTGCCCAACGGTAGTGAAATAGTGCCAACAATTTGGTCCATGCCGCATAGATGGTTCAAATGGCTCTGAGCGCTATGCGACTTAACATCTGAGGTCATCAGTCCCCTAGAACTTAGAACTACTAAAACCTAACTAACCTAAGGACATCACACACATCTATGCCCGAGGCAGGATTCGAACATGCGACCGTAACGGTCGCGCGGTTCCAGACTGAAGCGCCTAGAACCGCTCTCCGCTGGATGTCTACCGTGTTTGTCCTTCAGCAGCCAAGAAAAGAATAACAGCACTTTCGTCCTGTTTGGACGCATTTGGTAATAATGTGGCCATGGTTCGTGTTTCCGCATTTACCGCACGAACATCGGAAGATACGAATGTCACACTGATCCGATGCCTATACGTCGGTGCTTTTATACCCGCATCGGAGTGGTGCTATGTTGCATACACGCTGCAGCAGCTCCTTTAAACGGAAACTTTTTGATCGTCCCTTATATGATGCAGTGAAAAGTACCCTCTGCCACGCTCTTCAGTGATTCGCTAAGGTAAATGTAGATGTAGAATACACAAGTATGCGAAAAAATGACTTAGCGCCAGACAGGTTCTGATACGTTTGTTTTTACTGCAAGACTGAAAGCCATGCACATAGAGTGTTACTAGTTTTTTTTTCTGGCGTTGAAACTGTCCGCTTAAAAGCACACAAACGTGTTGGAGCGCACAAAAGGAGACACTCACAGAGGAGTGAGAGAGCGAGTGTGTGTGTGTGTGTGTGTGTGAGAGAGAGAGAGAGAGAGAGAGAGAGAGAGAGACTCAGCGCTGAAACAAACAAGCGGATTTCACAGCGCGTGCACAGAACACGGCACAACTCCAGAAAACAACACACAAGTGTGAGAGCTGAGGAGCAAAAGAAGATGTTTTTCAGAGAACTGCATCCATAAAAGAGATGACTGCATGTACAGGAAAAGAGAAGTCAGTCTGCTCACTATGGAGAAGACAGCTGGGTTGCATGCAGAATGACTACGATTTTTAACCTTCAGAATCTTTGAATGACGAAAGGCCTGCAGCTATGAATGTTTACGTTGACCCCATGACAATTTATAAACAACGGGCGTGACGCTTGCTAAATGTCTTTGCGTATTCTCTATCTCGTCTTTGAATCTTTCCTGACGGGTAATTCTAAAGAATCGGTCAAACATTATTCTTAGGATTTTACAAGCGAATCACAGTATGGGATCTGGTTTTCGTACGAGTTGTTTGTATGGCCTTTCCACTCAGGTCGCCCCAGGCCGCTGCTTCCAGATGTACTGTTCTAATGTTCAAATGTGTGTGAAATCGTATGGGACTTAACTGCTAAGGTCATCAGTCCCTAAGCTTACACACTACTTAACCTAAAGTATCCTAAGGACAAACACACACACCCATGCCCGAGGGAGGACTCGAACCTCCGCCGGGACTAGCCGCGCAGTCCAGACGTACTATACTTTACTGTTTCCAGTGATTAGTGTAATCAAACAGTAATGAGACTTTCCAGAAATATATAACATTTATTTATTCCTCTGGAAATACGAGAAACGCCAACATTGTCGCATACACAAAGTTCTAAACGAAGATACAGCTTACAGTTGCGGTTAAATAATTTTATTGTGCAAGTAGTGTTTGGGCTTTATCTGTCCTGAAGGAATAAAACTTGTTATGTGCATCTGATGCGGATTCCTTCATTGCATCGCTCTGATGTGGCGAGGTACAGACATGCCGTGACGCATTTATTTGAACAATAACAATGACGCACATGCGCTTTATATACTCTTAATAAAGGAGTTAGTAGGAACAGTAAACATGAAATTAATTACAGAGCAGCTGAGAAGCGATTATTTGTAAAACAGACGTCATTCGTATATTATTCTCACATTATACCGGCCGGCGAATGTTTAATAGAAACGAAAACAACATGTAAGGAATGAAACTTCCTGGCAGATTAAAACTGTGTGCCCGACCGAGACTCGAACTCGGGACCTTTGCCTTTCGCGGGCAAGGAATGTTAACAGGACCGGTAATATTGCCATCACCTTCCATCAGCAGTATTGATTAGGGTCTGCGACCACACACACTTTTCAGTCCACCAATGATAAGTTATTGGTAAGAATCTCCTCCTTTTGGGTTGATACAAACCACTTTACGTGGCAGTCCATTTACCGACATCCTAATAACACACTGGTAACATTAAGTTGGTAATTTTCTACAACACGTACATTTCTTCTACATACACTTGTTTCTATTAATGATAGTATAAATGGTCTATCAGGTAAGGTAAGCTATCCTTTGTTTCAGGAGTGCTAGATCTGGAAGGTTTCGCAAGAGAGCTTCTGTGAAGTTAGGAAGGTAGGAGACGAGATACTGGCAGAATTGAAGCTGTGAGGACGGGTAGCTCAGTCGATAGAGCACTTGCCCGCGAAGGGCAAAGGCCCCGAATTCGAGTCTCGGTCCGGAACACAGTTTTAAACTGCCAGGAAGTTTCATATCAGCGCATACTTGGCTGCAGAGTGAATATTTCATTCCAGTTTTCAGAGTTATTTATTCCTCGCTCAATACTCGAAATTCATCGCAGAGCGAGTGACAGTTATCAATGCGAAGCACCCATCGTCGTGCGCTACACGGTGCTTTCGGAATGAATGCAAATTAACACTATACCATCAGGTTGTAACAAATTGCCATTTCAGTTCACGAACTCAGAACTAGTGTGCTGTGTATCGCCGTGGAGAAAAAGATCGTAGAAAGGAGAAGCTAGCTGATAACGTATATATATATATATATATATATATATATATATATATATATAATGTGTGTGTGTGTGTGTGTGTGTGTATGTGTGTGTGTGTGTGTGTGTGCGCGCATCTCTATGACATCACAGTTCGGATGCCAGATAGAGCAGTTCTTCGCTATCCGTTTCGTCACAGCCACGCAGCATCTCATTTGCAGCTTGCAGCTGGCTCATTGGCACAGCAGTACAGGAAAAGACCTTCTGCTTTCATTAGCCAGGCGTACCAACCACGAGGCTTAAACCGGGCCGTCACTGCCTTTCCTAGAGCTGCAATGGCGGCGAGTGGGCGTTAGGCTCTGACGCTTCCAAGAATAGCAATTTCGCGTAACTGCAGTGCAATAAAGGTGCGCAGCACACCCAGACAGCCAGAAGGTGATCTACACCCGTACTCCACATGCCGTGGTAGAAGGAAATACATAACGTACCTGTCTCGTTTATTCCCCTTCCTACTCCGTTCGTGAATGGTTCAAATGGGACTTAACATCTGAGGTCATCAGTCCTCTAGACTTAGAACTACTTAAACCTAAGGACATCACACACATCCATGCCCGAGGCAGGATTCGGACCTGCGACCGTAGCAGCAGCGCGGTTCCGGACTGAAGCGCCTAGAACCGCTCGGCCACAGCGGCCGGCTCGTGGATGGTACGAGAGAAGATAGACTGTCGGAACCGTTCATAATGAGACCCACTTTCTCTGATTTTTAATACAGTGGACAGTGTGCTTTGCAGTTACGGAAAAAGTGTATGTCTCTTGATTCGTTTCGGAACTTTTGCGTCGAAGTGTTGTACGTAAGGTTCTCCGCCATGCACAACGTCTTCGTTGTAGCGTCTCCAAATACAGTTTGCCGATTATCTCCGTGACACACTCACCGTGAACAAAGAAATTCGCGAGGAGCCGTACAGTTCTTCCCTGAGCCTTTCTATTTCTTGCATTAATACAATTTTGTAAGTCTCTCTCACCGATGACGGGAGTAACGAATAAAAAACGCCGGACGGAAAACAACGGGTGGCCATCTCCTAGAAAAGTAAATCTTCCGGAAGGGAACTCACACACGTCCCGGCCAAAGAGACAGATACATCAATTCAGCATCGGTTTGAGCAGGCCAGAGCAAGTGATGCATGTCGACTATTAGCAAGTGTACCGTGAGTAATTGGCGTGAGATCGGAAAACGATTTCGCCATTCTCTCTGAATCTAACATAAATTTTTCAGGCCCTCCCCCCGCCCCTCTCCGAAGCTCCAGCCATGAGTGTGTCCTCTTGTTATTATTGTGGGGCTGCGTCCCCATTGAACGTGCAAAGTGGCCGCAATTTTTGTTCTCGTGTACACGTTGGAAACAGTGGGGACCGTTTAAAACCATTCAACGAAATTTGCACGTGATCCAAAGCAGCAAACGGTACTTAAGCTTTTCCAGCTCTCCTTATTTCCGCCCTCGTGTGGTGTGATGGCGCTGAAATGCAACATTATCATGTGGGTGAATAAAACGGCAAAGAGTCTCTCTACGAACCCGCAGTTCACCAACACTCCTTGTGCCACCCACAGGACTTTGTTGAGCATTTTACAACTTTACCTATCAGAAACATTGATATCATTTCAACCTTATACTTATATGGATATGGTGTCTATTCTTTCGGTCATGTCCGAAAGAACAGAACCATTGATGACCTGCAGCTGTCTAGAACGAAATTAGAATGATATATGAATATGGTGTCTGTTCTTTCGGACATATTTTAATAAGTATATCGTTCTGGAAATACCGGCAATGACCTTCTTCTTCTGTGCGGATGCACACATATTCCCGGAACTCTTACGGGTATTGATATAATTCTAATTTCATTTCAACCTGGCGGCTGCTCTAACGCCTGAAGGCAGGTAAACACTACCCATAGGTGTCGAAGGGGCTGCCTAACCTGTACACGAGACCAAAAATTGCGGTCGCACTGCACTCCAGAGGGGTGCGATCACGTTCAGTGGGGATGCAGCCCTACAGTATCCTTGGAGAAGGGTTGAAACGTCGAAGGATGTCAACAGTGTCAAGGTTTGTTAAGAACGTCTTTCTGTTGTTTATCGCACTGCGAACTGTCGTTCTCGACCGCGAAATGTGTGAGAATCAACGCCCGAGGGAAAGGGGTGGTTTCATTGATGCCCTTTATGCAAGCTTGTGAAGCTCTTTCGTTAAAAGAAGAGGTGAAATATGGGTTAGAGAGGCTGTAACGATCTTCTCATCGCGTGATACATTCACGGTGGTATTGGACAGAATTGTGGTGAAATTTGGTAGCAATGTGACATCACTAACCCACATATGAACTTACGAGCTGTGGCCTTTTTTTCGCTTATGTCGATACTGTTTGAAGAGCCGTTGAGCCTGAGGGTCACGTCTCGGGGCGCTACACTTTTGCACCATTACAGAAGAAGGCTGTAGGCACCTTTGAGCCAAATTTCAAACATACGATCGCAATGGGAGGAACGTTCGGGGTTTCGAAAGAGTCATCCATTAATTCTGCTGCGCAGAGTATTTAATGAGGAATCGTGAGGTCACTGAGCTTTCCTACTGCCTACTGTTGTACTGCGCAAGCTATGCTCGCCTACAGGACGAGCTGGGACAGTCGTGGCAAGATGAGACTGCCTGTAAGGGCTCGCCACGTACCAGAGCTCCTCGGGTTCATCTACAAGGGACCCACTGGTGACTTTCCTTCTTCTCTGCGTCGCTCACCGCTCGGGCGCTATCTGATCAAAAGCATACGGATGTATTAGTGGACATTACTTCGAGGTTTCTGGGAACTTCATTTGGGAAATGTTATTGTCTACAATCCAGTGCCTCACACTGCGGCGGCGCGGTTCTTTCCGTCCCTTTACGACGAACCTGCACCTACCTGTGAACATTATCTCAGCATGTCATCAGTAGGGAAGCCGAGCGAAACCTACTGTACTTCGACGTGAACCAGGCTGCAATTAAAGTTACTAATCTACGTTTCGGGAGAAAGTTTTCACACGAAATGAAAGGTTGGAAATTTTGTCCTTAATATATTCTGAAACTTAGGTCAACAAGTAGTCAAGTAGTGCTAGTCTTAACACAGCCACTCACAATTCCTTTCACTCACGTTAGCAAGTTTATGGTGTTGCATTTCCCGAAAACATATTAGCTACAAAAATACGGATTGTTTTTGATTGAGAATGCTCACCAAATATTAAGTCTGTCGGTACCAAATGCAGTCACAATTTTTAGCCACCGATCTGCTCAATACGCCACGCGGAATATATGTCTTTTCTCGTCACAAAATTCACTTAAAAATTCCGAAATTTCTACACACACATCGGAATAATTATGCAGTCACTTTCCAACACTTTTGATGTATGAAACACTGCTAGATCCGGCAACTTATCGTTTCCATCAGAACTACTACTACACACGTCCGAACTGTTTCATGGCTAGGCTCCCACTCTTCTCTAGAATACTCCAAGTCTTCTCTACCAGCAGAGAAAGGCGCGCGTACAATATTGCTTTACCACTGGTCAGTTTACTCAACAGCCAATAGCATAACAACATTCTCCCGCGTCAATCCGTGCTTTTCATCAATAACCAATCGCAAAATAGTAAACCTAACGATTGCACCTTTTACCGACGTAATTATCTAATATGCTGAAGTTTTTCTTATGCATAAAGTTATTTACTATTGATATTTATACCTGAATTAACTTTCCCTTTACCATAAACTTACTTTACAAATCTATTCTACAAAAATCCCATTTGTCCATATCCATACTTCTTCGAAATATTCCCACACTAAATCCTACTACATAACTCGTTAAACAATTATCTTCATATTAACCTTAAACCACACTCACGCATCATTCATACTGCTAAAACATATTTATAACATTTTACCTACACAAAAAAGACATAGTAACACTTTACGAAAATACTAGAACGGTTTATGAAAAACATTCTATTACTTTAGTGCCCTCTAGTGGGCACATTCGAAACTAAAATCACAGTCCCCCTATCCAATATTGTCCTATATCGGCTGATACATAAACTACTTGCACGTACAGTCTCGCGTCACCATCTGTCAATCTCCAGCTCTGAGACACATCTCCCACTCAACCGCCTCCAAGGCAGTATCGGTATACGGCGCTACGCCTCAACACGTGCTGCCTTACTACAGCGAACATTTTCATGATTATACATTCATCGCCTCCGAACATTTTCGCTTCAATAAGTACTACATAGCGCTGTAAAATGTTTTATCCTTCCTCATTTCGCATTGTCTTAAGATGAATAAGGGGACCATAACCTAACTAGGAGGTAACACCCCCACACCGAAACACCATTTACTCAGTACTTCACTGTTGGCACTACACATGACGACAGGTTGCGTTCTACAGACATTAGCCAAACCCAAACCTCTCCATCGGATTGCCACAGGGTATAGCGTGATTCATCGCTCCAAATCAGTCGTTTCCACTCATGCAGTGTCAAGTGCTGTGGCTCTTTACAGCACCTCAAATGTCGCATAGCACTGACAACAAAACTGTGTGGTTTATAAGGAGCTGCTCCACCACTGTATCCCATTCTTTTAAACTCCTTAGACATTGTCAGTGTACTACTCGCGAGTGATTTCTTACCCTGATTTCACGCGATTTTTTTCTGTCACTCTCTGCAATGCTTGACGGTTCTTGACTTTCAGTGCTTGAAGTTTGTCTGCACTTGGTTTAGCTGCGGTTGTTCCTTCACGTTCCCACTTCACAATCACACGTCCAACAGTCAATTTGGGCAGCTTTAGAAAGGTTGAAATGTCTCTATGTATTTGTTACACAGGTAACATGCAATGGCTGGTCCATTTTCGAAATAGCTGATCTCTGCTGACCGTCCCACTCCGCTGTTACTGCTTCTCTACTATCAGCAGAGTACTCCACACCTCCTTCTATAACTGCGGGTCCGCCTGGAATCTAGTGGTCGTTTCTGCATTACATGGGGGTGTCCGGTTGCATTTCATTAGACAGTGTGGATGTATGAATATCGAGAACACGCCAAACGACACCATCTGATCCAAGAAATATGAAACAAACCGAAACCGAATTTCATATAGGCAACGTCTATGAAAGGTAATCTGTGTTTTTATATCTACATTTGATTTAACTAATTTTTTGGGTCATCAGTCTGACTTGTTTGATGTGGCCTGTATGCGAATACATAGAAAGAAGGATCCTTTATTGTATGATTATATGATAGCAGAACAAACACTGGTAGCAGTTACTTCTGTAAAATATCTGGGAGTATGCGTACGGAACGATTTGAAGTGGAATGATCATATAAAGTTAATTGTTGGTAAGGTGTGTGCCAGGTTGAGATTCATTGGGAGAGTCCTTAGAAAATGTAGACCATCAACAAAGGAGGTGGCTTACAAAACACTCGTTCGACCTATACTTGAGTATTGCTCATCAGTGTAGGATCCGTACCAGGTCAGGTTGACAGAGGAGATAGAGAAGATCCAAAGAAGAGCGGCGCGTTTCGTCACAGGGTTATTTGGTAAGCGTGATAGCGTTACGGAGATGTTTAGCAAACTCAAGTGGCAGACTCTGCAAGAGAGGCGCTCTGCATCGCGGAGTAACTTGCTGTCCAGGTTTCGAGAGGGTGTGTTTCTGGATGAGGTATCGAATATATTGCTTCCCCCTACTTATACTTCCTGAGGAGATCACGAATGTAAAATTAGAGAGATTCGAGCGCACACGGAGGCTTTCCGGCAGTCGTTCTCGCGAACCATACGCGACTGGAAGAGGAAAGGGACGTAATGACAGTGGCACGTAAAGTGCCCTCCGCCACACGCCGTTGGGTGGCTTGCGGAGTATAAATGTAGATTTTCCCTTCTGTGACAACCTGTTTCTCCCAGAGCAGCACTTACACTCAATATTCTCCTTCATTTGATTAACATGCTCCATGATCTGCCTTCCCGTACAGTTTGAACGCTTAACAACTTCCTCTAGTATCACGAAAGTTAATTCCTGATTCTGGACATGTGTCGTAACATCCTGTACTTTCTTCATGTTAGAGTTTTTACTATTATCTCCACCACGCCTACTCTGCGGATAACATCTCACAGCTTATCTTTTTAGTCAACTAAATATTAAGCATGCTTACGTGACACTACATCCCAAACACTTCCATTCTCTTCTCACATACCACCTCGTTTTTATGTCCTTCGACTCTAAATAATTGCAGTTCTTCTCTTGCGGTTGTCCCACAGTCCACGATTCACCTCCATACAGTATTGCGCTCTAGATGCACAGCCTTTGAGGTTTCTTTCCTTAATTAGGGCAGATGTCTGAAACAAATACACTGATTTTCGATAGAAACGCACTCTTTGTCTTTGGTGATCTGTTTCGCTGGTACGTATTCTTTAGTTTTCAAGGTATTAAAGTTCCTTCACTTTGTACTACAGTGCTCCCAGGTTATTTTTTATTTTTTTATTTTTGTTAACTTCGACTCTAATCTTTCTGTTGCTCTTCAATACTTCTTCTTTCTTCGCTTCTACTTACAGCTTATTTTCTGTGGTCATACTGCTGTTCATTACTTTCAATAAGTCCCAGAATTCTTCCTCATTTTCGCAAATGGCTCTGAGCACTATGGGACTCAACTTCTGATGTCACCAGTCCCCTAGAACTTAGAACTACTTAAACCTAACTTACCTAAGGACATCACACACATCCATGCCCGAATCTACGACCGTAGCGGTCGCGTGATTCCAGACTGTAGTGCCTAGAACCGCTCGGCCACTCCGGCAGGCTCACTTTCACAGCGGATAGCTACGAGTTGTATGAGAAAATTAATGAGACTGGCAACACTGTGTTGGTCTACTTGCTCAGACTGGTGTGTTCCCCCTTCCAAATGATCAGTCAGAGTTTCAGCTCCATATGGCCATCACATAATTTTTGAGAGGGCCATAAGTGAAATTGTGTTTTTGTTGTGTGTTACGAAAACGGAACAGTGGAATTTAGAGCAACGCTATGCCATCAGGTTTTGTATCGCTGGCACCAATCATTCTTGGAAGGCCGAGAATACGTTGAAGATGAATGTTGCTCAGGGAGATATTCAACTTCAAAACCCGACGACAACGTCGAAAGTGTGCGTACTCCTGTGTGATCAGGCCGACGTTTAACAATAAAGATGATGGGTGACATGTTAAACTTAAACATTTTCATCGTACATCAAATTTTGAGGGAAGTTTTGTACATGCAAAAGGTTTATGCCACAACGGTGCCGAAAAACGTTACAATTGGGAAGGAGGACAATCGAAGAAACGTGTGCGATGATCTTTTTGAGAGGACTGCCAATAACCACGAATGATTCGGTGATCTGATCACAGGTGATGAATCTTCCAATTTTGAGTATGATCTCTAGACAAAGCGGCAAAGTGAGGAGTGGCACCCTGAGATATCTCGTCGAGCGAAATAAGCTCGACGAGCAAATCAAAGATCAGAACAATGCTGAATTGGCTTTTCGACAGCAGGGGCATTGTGTGTAAGAAATTTGTTCCTCAAGAACAAGCTGTCAACAAGTGTTTTCAAATGGTTCAAATGGCTCTGAGCACTATGGAACTCAACTTCTGAGGTAATCAATCCCCTAGAACTTAGAACTACTTAAACCTAACTAACCTAAGGACATCACATACATCCATGCCCGAGGCAGGATTCGAACCTGCGACCGTAGCGGTCGCGCGGTTCCAAGCTGAAGCGCCTAGAAGCGCTGAGCCACACCGGGCGGCCAACAAGTGTTTTACAAATACGTCCTTGAAATATTCAGGAAAAGGGTGAATTCAGTGAGACCAGAAAGAAGACAAGTGGATGCCACATACTGACAAAGTCCCATGTCACATTGCCTCTTTCATCATTTAAGTTTTGATAACAAAAGGCATTCCTATGTTCCACAGCTCCCCTCTTCAACTGACCGGAGCCCTTGTCACTTTTTTCTTTTGCCGAAATTGATAAATGTCTTAAAAGAATGTCATTTTAGGAGCGTAGAATAATTTCAAAAGAATGTGACCGACATGTTAAAGGCCTTACTAGCTGAACCCTTTCAACACTGCTACGAAGACTGGGACTC
The DNA here is from genome assembly GCF_023864345.2 of Schistocerca serialis cubense. NCBI lineage: Eukaryota > Metazoa > Arthropoda > Insecta > Orthoptera > Acrididae > Schistocerca > Schistocerca serialis. The sequence goes on from NC_064642.1 coordinate 234,438,015, forward strand.
GACCGGTGTGGCTACCGAAGATAAACTGCTTTGAACAGGATAGTATTGTAGTTTGGAAAAAAAACTTTGGTAGAAAAAATGTCAGTCTCATTACTTTTCTCACATACCTCGTACGATCTAGTCTTGATTTTTCTTATATATTGCTACCATTATAATGCGTACTGTCATAATTGCGTCTTTGTTGATTTTACCTTTGTTTAAACCAAACTAATCGTCACCTAACAGATCTTTCATTCTCTTTTATATTTTTTCCGGAATTATTTCGGTCAAAAACCTGGATGCATGAGCTGACAAACTGATGTGGATGGTCTTTCATTTATCTCCTCCTGCTATAGTAGAGATGGCGTGGTTGATATTCTTCCGAACGCCTACAGTCCACAGCTACTCAACGACGAAACTTTACTGTACACAGCAGCCATGCGCGTCTTCATAAATATTGCTTTCCGTAAGCGTAGAGAATCTCCTTCCATACAGCATCTACAGATTGCACCTTGCAGCGAAGAATACCCAAGATTACGTGTCTGTAATATATACTTTCTTCCGAGGCATAACATCACAGAAGTACCGGTTACGTCTTGCATGAGATGAATGCCGGCCCAGAGGGCTTCATTATACTCGTAAGGCCCTGACTTGGTTTCGGGAGGTGGCAACGGCGGCTGGCGACGCACGTGCAATGGTGACGGAAATTCACTGACGGAAAAATCGCAGCATCAAAAAATAATTAATGTAGAGTGATGAAATTTCGGGAATATACTTGTCTAGGCAATATATTTAAGTGATTAACATTGCCATATTGCAGATTAATGTAAACGCGAGATAAGCGATGCAAAGTGAGATGCTTGTATATTAACAACCGGTGTAACCACCAGAATATTGAATGCAATTATGCAAAGCTGCGTGCATTGAATTGTACGTGTGCTAGATGTCAGTCTTTGGGATGGACTTCCATGCCTGTTGCACTTGGTCAGTCGACACAGGACCGATTAATGTTGTTTACGGATGACGCTGGAGTTGTCGCCCGATCATGTCCCGTAAGTGGCCGACTGGAGACAGATCTGGTGATCGAGCAGGCCAAAGCAACTGTCGACTCTCTGTAGAGCATATTCGGTTACAACAGCTCTATGTGGGCGAGCGTCACCCTCTGGAATACTGTTCATGAATGGCAATCTCAACAGGTCGAATCACCAGACGGGTATACAAATTTGTAGTCGGGGTACGTGAGACAGCCACAAGAGTGCCCTAGCTGTCATATGTAATCGCACCACAGGCAATAACTCCAGAGGTAGGTCCATTTTGCTTAGCACGCAGACGGGTTGGTGGCAAGCCCTCAACTGGCCTCCTCCTAACCAAACACGCCATCACTGGCACCGAGGGCGAAACACCTTTCATCGGAAAACAACAGACCCTGCCCTCCAGTCAGCTCTCGCTTAACATCAATGACGTCGCAAAGGGCGGAGGGTTGGGGTCAATGAAATGCACATTACGGGGCATCTGGTTCGGAGCTGTCCTTGAAGTTACCGATTTGTAACAGTTCTTTGTGTCACTGTGGTGCCAACTGCTCCTAAAATTGCTGCTGCAGTCGCAGCACGATGCACCTAAGCCATGTACCAAACACGATGGTCTTCCCTCTCGGTAGTGCTATGTGGCCGTCTCGTGACCACCGCTGCCTGCAGGCCCGTACAGTGGCTACATTCCTGCCAAGTCCTTCTGCAGTATCGCAAAAGGAACATCCAGCTTCTCTGTTGTGTCCTGACATAGGTGGGAGAGGGAGAAAAGGCGGTACTGGTCAGTCCGCGCTCCCGAGCGATACAGAGCAGAAGGCAGAAGGACAATTCACAGTGAAGGCATTTGGTTGTTTTCTTCTATCTGAGCCAACACTGGTACAGGCATTTACTAGAAATGCAGGTGGTGACACTTGTTAGGGAACTCATTGTGGAGACTCTTGGATAAACAGGGTTTTGAAATAGTTGTTTATTCCGTACAGGACTAACTAATACACTGGAGGCTAGTTCTAGGGTTAGAAAAGGCATGAATAACACTGTTACAACAGAAGCCAGTGCAGAAGTCCCAGGAGTGGACTCTAACCACAGTAGCAAACACTAACAGCATCTTAAGGCAACGACTTAGTTGCAAAACAAAACATACTGAATGTGACACTATTCACTGAGGTACTCCAAGTGAGAGAGCAGACTTCCGCGAAGCTGGACTGAGCCTGGAGTCGACGGACGCGGATTCGGCGCCCAGATCGTCTGACTGAGAACTCCGCCAAAATGCGGAATCTAGGGGTTTTAAAGAGTCGCGTGGAGGCACTGTTTTTCCCACTTAAAGCCACCCAGCCAATCCCGCAGGTCTCTTGCAGGCGCCTGCCAAACACGGTTTAGTTAGGTCCCCTCTACTGCTCCTAAGGCGGGAATGTTAATGCATTTGCACGAAGTCCGTATTTGGTATCAACATTGTTCAGCTGAAAGCTAAACGTAACTGCTCTGCCAAATAAGGCTTGCAACATTATTTTTATACGTCATTTAGCCCCGCCCCTCGGGCTCCCCGGAGTAGGGACTGTTGGGTCAATAGTTTTTTTTGCGTTTTCGCTCTCTTTCTAACCCTTGTGAGCCTACTGACGTTGCTGTTCTCAGGGCTGGCATCAAGCTGGCTTTATACGCTAATACGTGCCTGTTGGCTACAAAGTTTTACGGTGGCAACCTACCACAGCGTCTAGGCGACATATGAAGTTACATGTTAATTCCTTGAAGAGTAACTAGCGCCCTGGGACCACGTCTGGGGGCGTCTGCATTTTCGCAAGGCTCTCCCCTTACGGTTTACTTCGTGTAACAATATCTCTCCTAGTTTCGTCTCTGCTTCCGCGCCTTGGAGCACCTGTCCTCCTTTCTCATAGCTTCAAGATAACACTACAGTAGCAAGCAATAATCAATATATTACATCTCTTAGCCCTATTATACGGCTTCGTTCAAACTCAGTGAGGTGCTGATAATGGCGTCTTTGTCGCCTTAAACGCATTCTTTACAACATCCATTCACAATGTCATGTCGCACAACTCCTGTGTGTGTGTGTGTGTGTGTGTGTGTGTGTGTGTGTGTGTGTGTGTGTGTGTGTGTGTGTCTGTGTGTGCGTGTGTGTTTAACGTTGCACGATCCAGACGGACTGACAAAAGATTGGAACCGTTCTCACTGTAAGGTCAGTAAGTAACTGGAGAACTACCTCGTCGCAGTTGTGTTGGTACAGATTTGAGAATGACTTGTGGGATTGTTGACTGGAATATACTGTTTGAAAGACCGAAAATGACAGACATAAACTTCAACAAGTGAAAGATTATCGACAACTAGTGCAAAAACTTGACCGCAGTTATTTACAGTCGAAGGACATGAAAACGAGGCGGTATTTGAGAAGGGAGCTGGACAGGTTTGTAGCCTCACCTTCATTTTATTCAGTTCACTGAAACAAACAGCAAATAAAGCCAAGGTACAACTGTGAAAGGGAATTAAGATTCAGGAAGAAGAAATAAAAACTTCCAAGTTTCCCAAAGATATTGTAATTCTATCGGAGACGGCAACCGACTTGGAAAAGCTGTCGACCGGATTGGATAGTGTCTTGAAAGCAGATTATGAGACGAACATCAACAAAACTGAAACAAGGTTAATGGGGTATAGTCAAGTCAGGTGACACTGAGGGATTTAGTTTGGGAAATGAATCTCCAAATATAGTACGGAAAATATACTATTTTGATGGAAAAAAATAAACGGTGGCCAAAATAGAGGGAAAATGCATACCGGCAATAGCAAGAAAAAATGAAAAAGAAAATTTTGACAACATGCTTCATAAATTTAAATTTTAGGTAGTGTTATCTGTAGTATTCGTCCGGAGTGTAGCCTTGTACGGCAATGACACATGGACGATGAGAGGTGCAGACATGAAGAGAACAGAAGCTTTTGAAATGTGGTGCTGCAAAGAATGCTAAAGATTAGATGGGTAAATCGGATAACTGATTATGACGTACCGTACCGTATATTTCCTGAGGTATTTTGCAGTAGTTAATTTGGTTACGGAAGAAAAAGTGTGTGTATGGGTGGGTGTGGGGGTATGGGGGGGGAGGGGGGGGGGGAAGTTGCGCAGTGATGGAGATACTTGCGCAGCATAGTGTAGAGTGGAGAGCCGCATCGAACCAAACTTCATAATGAAGAAGAGTGTATGCAGGTGATACAGAGACAGATTGACACATTTCCGCAGGAAAGAGCCTTCTCAGCGTAGCGAAATGTATGCGCATCGTACTACCGAGGCTCAAAGAAAATTTCATCAAAAGAATTTGTTCATCCTGTAATTCCTGATTATAAAAATCCCGCTAATGCCCTGTAACTAAATTCCAGACTTCTTTGCAATGTATTATAGGACTAGAACGGCTGAGCGTATATGCCAATATGCTAATACTAGATTCTGAGTTAGTCAATGTTTGGATGCTAGATAGTCTCCAGTGAAAATGCCAAGATTTAACCGACCGTGATTTAATTTATCTGAATGTCAAAATCTACTGGGACTTCCTTGTTCTGTCCAACGTTTGACGTTTCCCAACGAAGTGTAATAAGCCCTATGCTGTTCGTGATCTACATAAACGATTTAGGAGGCAATCTGAGCACCTCTCTTACATTGCTTACAGATGATGCTGTCATTTACCAACTTGTAAAGTCATCAGATCAAAACCAATTGCAAAATGATTTAGATAAGATATCTGTATGGTGCGTCAAATGGCAGTTGACTCTAAATAATGAAAAGTGTCATTGACATGAGTAGTAAAAGGTATTTGCTACATTTCGGTCCCGCGATATATCACACAAATCTAAAGAGTGTAATCTGAACTAAGTAGTTAGGGATTACAATTACGAACGGATTAAATTGGAACGATTACAGATAATATTGTGGGGAAAGCAAATCAAAGACAGCGGGGGGAAAGCAAACCAAAGACTGCGACTTATTGGCAGAACACTTAGAAACAGGTCTAATAAAGAGTCTGCTTACACTACGCTTTTCCGCCCTCTTCTGGAGTATTGATGTGCGGTGTGAAGGGATCCGCATAAGATGATATTGATGGAGGACATCGAAGAAGTTAAAAGAATGGTAGCTCGTTTTGTGTTATCAATATATAAAACAAATGCGTTTTCCGCTGCGACAGTACCTTCTCACGAAATTTCAATCACCAACTTTCCTCTTAGAGTGTGAAAATATTTTGTTGGCTCTCAGATACGTAGAGAGAAAGGATCATCATAATAAAACAAGAGAAATCAGAGCTCGCACGGAAAAATTTAAGGGTTCATTTTTCCTCCTCGCTTTTCGAGAGTGGAACGGTAGAGAAGTAGCTTGAAGGTTGTTCGACGAGCACCCCTGCCAGGCTCTTAATTGTGAATTACAGAGTAATCATGTAGGCGTCGCTGTAGAACTACCGAAATGTGTGGCTCATGAGGGGCTGCTCGACCATTGTACCCAATTACTTTTTAAATCTTTACGCATAGTCAATGTACTATCTGGACTGATGGTAGGTCACTGGAATTCAGGAATGATTCCTTCAGCTGCGGTTTTTTCCTGTCACCCTCCACAATGCTTGACGGTTCCTGTACGTCAGTGCAAGAGGTCTGCCCGGTCTTGATTTAGCTGTAGATCTTCCTTCAAATGGCTCTGAGCACTATGGGACTTAACATCTGAGGTCATCAGTCCCTTAGAACTTAGAACTACGTAAACCTAACTAACCTAAGGAATCACACACATTCGAAGCTGTAACCGTAGCAGCCGCGTGGTTCCGGACTGAAGCGCCTAGAACCGTTCGGCCACAGCGGCCGGCGGTTCTTCCTTCGCCTTTCCACTTCACAGTTATATCACTAACAGTCGACTTGGACGGCTTTAGAAGGGTTCAAATGTCCCTGATGTATTTGTTACTCAGGTGACACGGAATGTCCACATTCGAAGTAGCTGCGTTCCTCTGACCGCCCCATTCTGATGTTGCTGCTTCTCTGCTGACAACAGGCTACCCCTCGCTTGCTTTTATTCCGGTGGTCGGCCTCTTGTGGTCAATTCGGCAACACATAGGGGTGTTCGGGTCAGATAGTGCACGTGCACCAAGATTTCTTTCATTGGTCCATGTTCTAGAGCTATGTTGGAATGCAAACATATACTGAATGCCCAAAGGTTACGTGAAGGCAATGGATGTGATGTTAATAGACAGTCGCTCCTTCTCGAGCCAATAAAACTGACGTAACAGGTCGAGGCATAGTATCTACGAAGTGTTAAAATCCTTCTGGAGAGATGATCCAAGTTTTGTGTAGTTTTGCTGGGTTCGTTCAGCATCCCATAAACGTTCGAGTGGATTAAGGTCCTGTTATCTGGGAAGCTGAGGGGACGCCGAGGGGCGGAGAGGAGGTTAGGCGACCCTGTCATGGTCGTGAACTGACTGGAGTGTTCATCAAGCCACCTGTGTGCAACCAAAAAGTGGTAACATGTCGCATTGTTCTGTTGAAACACGGTATCTCGTCCCTAAGCTTACACAATACTTAACCTAAATTATCCTAAGGACAAACACACACACACACACACACACACACACACACACACACACACACACACACACACACACACACACACATGCCCGAGGGAGGACTCGAACCTCCGCCGGGATCAGTCGCACAGTCCATGACTGTAGCGCCTTAGACCGCTCAACGGGGTGGAGATGGTCTGCAATGATGTCCACATAACGTGCACATGTCACTGGTCCCTGCAGCCGGACCACGCGGTCTAATTGTATCAATATGATCACAACCTAGACAATAACTGAACCTGTCTGGACACAACCTTATTGATACGTACCATAGTTTCATGGAGAATACGCCCCGCTCTCACGCACCCTGGCGTCCAGGGTGGCCGAGCGGTTCTAGGCGCTACAGTCTGGAACTTCGCGACCGCTACGGTCGCAGGTTCGAATCCTGCCTCGGGCATGGATGTGTGTGATGTCCTTAGGTTAGTTAGGTTTAAGTAGTTCTAAGTTCTAGGGGACTGATGACCTCAGAAGTTAAGTCCCATAGTGCTCAGGGCCATTTGAACCTCACGCGCCCATCAGCTCGTTACAATTGAAACTGGGGTTCAAGGGGCCAGAGGCCACTGTTCCACATCGCAGAGATGACGTTTGCGGATCCGTGCCAGTCCTTGAGCTCTGTACCAGGATGACAACAAAGGGACACAAGGCAACAGTTGGATGCAGAATACCATGCGATGCACTGGTCTCTGAAGAGTCGGTACGAGTAGGCTCCTGCCGCCCCACTTTCAAATCGTCGGCGGTCTAACTCTCAGTAGATCATCGATCGCCCCTATATGACACTGTGGAGTTGTGGTTCTCCTAGCCGTGGTTTTGCTGTGGTATGCTACTACGTAAGTGGAAACTTTATCCTTGTATAAATACATGGCTTCACGGCGATGTCAATTAATAAAATCTTCTTGGGCCTTCAGCTGCGTCAGGTAACTAAAATCCCACGAGCTTTCGACCGAGAGCTGCTCGGCCATTATCAAGGGATAAATGGCTGCCGTGTCGTCATGGACTCGCTTTACATAGCCGCGCTGCTGGTTATGGCGTCAGTGGTGCTCTTTCCCTCGCCGTGGCCGACGCCAGACGAAAGCATCACCATATCTGGCGAGGAAGAGGGCACCAGTGACCTCACAGCCAGCAGAACGGCTGCATAATAACGAGGAGGCCACGGCGACATGGCACTCATTTACCTCTTGACAATGGCCGAGGAGGACTCGGTCAATGGCTCGTGGGATTTTAACCACGTGACGTGGCTGGACGCTCGAGAAGGTTTTATTCATTTGTTTCTGCGATAACGAAGATACACCCTAGACTGTTGACCCCACAACCTTCCTTCCTGTAACTTTCGGTCAGTAAGTGCGGATACGAGCGGACTTCATAAAGCACGTCACACATGTAGTCCCACGCTAAGACCAGAAGAGTGGCGCAGTGTCAGACGAGAGTACATGTTCTGGCTTCCCGCAGACACTGCTGTTCTGCAATACGGATAACAGGTGCATCACAGTTTGCGAGTGAAATGGCACGGTAATTGGAAACGGCACTCCAAAGGTGAAGTACCCGAGATAGTATTATTCTTGTGGGCTAAAACGTTTAAACTGCGTGCAGATTCACCGTAAAATTCTGGCGGTATATGTCGCGTCCAGCCACAGTGAAATACTGTAAACCATTTGACCAAGCAGGTCAGTTAATATGTGAATGTTAGGAATAAAAGCTTCATGTTAGATGGCTTATACATTTTCCGTGATTACTATTAGTCTGATTAGGGAAAAAAATTACTGCTGGTGTTCTGAGGGTTTAATGCTAGGAAAACTCCTGTATTGTTATACATAAATGACCTTCCATGTTTCTCAATTAGAGCTCTCTGTTGATGTTGTGAAATCTAATCAAACGCATAAATGTTATACGCCAGCAGCACTTTCGCTAAGCAACGTCCGAAAACTACGGCTTCGAAACTAGTGTAGCTCGCTTTCTATTGTTTTTTTACATGAAATTCTCTTAACATCCGCACACCTCCTTAGGGTTGCTATGGGTGTCTTACTACAACAGTATTAGTTTGCAAATAGTAATTTATATACATGGCAGGTGTGGCTGAAATTGCTCCAGGCTTTCGAACAGCTATGACTACATGTCACCCAACATTCTCCCCTTTCTATCCCACAGACAGAGTTCGTAAGTGTGTATTGCACCCACAGTAATTGTCGCCTGGTGTTGTCATACATTTCCTGATCGAAAGTGAGAGTGATGCTGATCGATGGGGAAGGCCATCGACCACAGACGGAATGTTCATACCATGAAGAAACGAATTCGCAGCAGTCAGAGTTTCCGACGATGAGGGCGTTCACACAGCGGTTCTCGAACGTGTCCTTGATTGCTATCGTCGCGGAAATGAACGACCGTTGTTTGGAGGCTTGGTACTATATTAAAGAATAGTGTCATGTACCTATGTAACTTACTTTTTGAAGTCCCCCCCCCCCCCCCCCCCCCCCCGCCCCGTAACTTTTCATTACGTCACTTTCCCCTTATCGTTTGACGCAAGTACACAGCAGTACAGTATGTGCTCAAAATAATTCTTACATACACATTATTTAAAGCATATTATCGGAGAAACGAGTGTAGCTGTCAACTGCAGGCATTAGAAGACATGTTTACAGTGGCAGCTTTCGTAGAACCTTCGTATCAGGTACGGATAGGAGTTATGCCACGACCAAGGTACTGCGTAACGAGACCCCTGCAAAGCTTTATGTATGCAACCTGCCTGCCTGGCGCAATGGGCTAGTAACCTAACGAACAGGCGCCAGCTTTGTCCGCCTCTCTCTCGTAAGCCCCCGTAAACTATCAATTGTTTCGTCGAACTTAACTATGCTTGCCAAATATTTAACCGTGTACGGTACTCTTTGATGTGTTTGTCAAGGACAGGTCGTGTTTGACGTGATTACGAGAAATTTTGCTTGACGGAAGGTTTGAGAAGATGGCGGAAGTTGTTTCTCCCGATGTTTCGCCGCATATGTATAGTGAAAAATTGTTTTACTACAATTTATCTCACTGCACGTTGAGTTTCTACAACTACTGAAACTACGGTCAAGGATAAAAAGAAAATAGCGCCGATATTAACCAAAATCGTAGAGGCATCACGTCTTTTCCAGCAAATTACACAGAAACAGGTTATGGACAAAATAAATATTTTATACATGACATACAAGCGGGAGTGAAATAAAATAAAAGAAATAGGAGTTCTCCGATTCTTCTACGAAAGCTCTTGGAGATATATGTTCCCACGTTGCGGTAGGTGAATGAACTGTCATTAGAGGAACAAGAAGAAGAGAATAAATTTTCGCATACTTCAGTCTTCGTTTTCAGTATGAGCGCGAAGTAACTCTAAACGAGTTATTAAACGTTTCACTGTCCATCCGCGGAAAGCTGATGTAATCATCAGGTTCTGAGCGTAACATTTACATTACTGTAACAGGCTTTCGTGTATATATTTCCCTCTCATTTTAAACAATTATCTGGCCAAGTGTCTTGGTACCTTATTCTCGTTTTTCTTTAAACACAGGGCAAGAACGAACGTTAGAAATGCTTTATCTAAGTTTGCAGCCATTCCAGCTAGGGACGAAAATACGTCGTACATGAAAAGCGTCCGCTGGAAAATTAAGGTTAAGTTGAAGAGCTTTTTTGGTAGGTGTATGGCTTGTTTCGCCTTTCAGTAGGGAATTTGACAGACAAGATTGCACTTTTATGAGGGACTTAACCAGTTTTTAAAATTTCGTTCTCCATTATAAGAAAGCTGATGCAAAATGGTTCAAATGGGTCTGAGCACTATGGGACTTGACCACAGTAGTTATCAGTCCCCTAGAACTCAGAACTACTTAAACCTAACTAACCTAAGGACATCACATACATCCATGCCCGAGGCAGGATTCGAACCTGCGACCGTAGCAGTCGCGCGGTGCCGGACTGCGCGCCTAGAACTGCTAGACCACCGCGGCCGGCCAAAGCTGATGCAATCATCGGGTTCTAAGAGTAATATTCCCTTTGGCTATCTCTCATTTGAAGCCATTCCGTGCAGTAGCGTCTTGGTTTCTTCTTGTTGTTTAAACACAGCACCAAAGTCAATGTCTTTACTGCTTTGTCTGCATTTGTAGCCACTCTCGCTACTGTCAAAATACGAACACGAACAGCGTCTGCTTCAAACTGAGGTTAAACTGAAAAACTTTGTATGTATGTGTACGGGCTTGTCTGACAAATCCGCAGCCAGACAAGGGTGCGTTTGTGAAACAAGTTTGCTCGTTTAAAGGGGTCTGTAGTGTCGTACTATCTTTCTCCCTCTCTCCTCTCTCCATCTGTCACGTTCCCCATAGTCTTTGAGGAATTGTGGAATAAATTAATAAAATTAATGGAAACTGAAGCAGATTTTTTATTCTATAAACATCGTCTCTGAATTGACAGAGTCCACTTACGGTATTATCTCAAAATACATCGCACGTAAATCACAAGTGCATACAATGAACACCATTTCAAGCAGGTATTCTGGTATCCTTAACAGAGATTTCACAGCATCCATTACAAACTGTCATTCTGAAACGCAACAACGATAAAAAAACATCTACAAAGTACGGCAGATATTTTTATAACTCGCGGAGTGAATTTTAAGAGTCCGTGGATTAAAACGCAAATGAAACTAACTCAAATACGGAGCACATTGCTGCTGCGTTTTTATTCATTATCCGTGTGCCGAGTACCGTGAATGCCCGCTGCACTTGAAAAGCCGTTCCGGGAATTACAGCGAAGCCATGTAAACAGCGCTGGACGGTCGTTTCCTGCAGAATTTTAATTTCCTCCCTTTCTCTCTGTCCCTGTCTTGTTCCTCTGTGACTGCCTCAGAGCGCGTGCCTGTACACACACAGCTTTCTGGCTGGAAGTCGGAGATAATGACCACTGCTAATCCTCTTTCAGAGAACTCAGGGGCCCGCACCCTTACAGTAGCCCGCTGCATACCATTATGACTCTCTGCTCTCCTCTGCTCCATAATCCAGCCAACCCACGCCGTTCCGTTACCGAATAGACTTACTCTCGAAAAGGCAACATGCCGACAAGCCATTCCCGGTAGACAAAGACCCTGCTGTGAATTTTCCTACTCTGACGTGATGCCCTCTACGCAAAGAATTCTCCATTTATACATTCTAGGAAATTGTCTCTCGTTTTCGATCCATCGAAAGTAATGCTAAAGACGTTACCGATGCTACCTGATTCCTCAGTTGACTCGCCAATTACTAAAAGGGGATAACTCCTCAAAAACTGCAAATGGATATTTTATTGGTTTCGGTTTGTTGAGACATCGATTGGAACTGAAAAACAAAAAACGCCGATTATAGAGAGCTGATTCTTTCTAGAGGGGACACCTGCAGGAGCTTCTACATGAACTAATGGCAGTTTCCTGAACACCTAGGAGCTACAAAGTTAATATCAAACATATTCACTGGTTTAGGTGCCAACGGCCTTGCCGAAGTGGTAACACCGGTTCCCGTCAGATCACCGAAGTTCAGCGCTGTCGGGCTGGATGGATGACCATCCGGTCTGCCGTTGGCTGTTGGCAAGCGAGATGCACTTCGCCCTTGTGAGGCAAACTGAGGAGCACTTGACTGAGAAGTAGCGGCTCCAGTCTCGTAATCTGACATACGGCCAGGAGAGCGGTGTACTGACCACATGCCCATCTATATCCGTATCCAGTGACGCCTGTGGGCTGAAGATGACACGGCAGCTGGTCGGTACCGTTCGGCCTTCCAAGGCCTGTTCTGACGGAGTTTTTTTTAGTAATTTAGGTACAAAAGCATGGAGAAACAATAAATTATTTGGTTATCATTTAAATGAAATTAATAACATGATTATGTATGGTAATATTACATTTTTCAGTGTAATAGTACGCTCATGACAGACGTATTTACTTTATATTACATTTATTGCACTCAAAAAACTGTCATTAATTTCTTAAATACGAGTTCGTACTTTCATGAAATTTAAATAAGTTCTTCAGCCTATATATGTACCTTCCCTTAGACTGATATAGGGGGGGGGGGGGGGGGAAGGCCAGGTGACAAAATCACCATAGCAGATACAAATATTTTTCAAGCAAGGCCATATTAACGTTACACAGTCCAGAAACTGAATTGTTTCACACGGCAGGAATACATTCGCCATTAAATTGTAAACAGTTGGCGCAGAACGTTTTTTCCTTCTCCTGAATAATTTATCAATGGTAAGTTGTCCCCTTTTAGAAATAAGCTATTCGATTTCTAGCGATATCGCATTCGGGAGGACGACGGTTCAATCCCGTCTCCGGCCATCCTGATTTAGGTTTTCCGTCATTTCCCTAAATCGTTTCAGGCAAATGCCGGGATGGTTCCTTTGAAAGGGTACCGCCGATTTCCTTCCCAATCCTTCCCTAACCCGAGCTTGCGCTCCGCCTCTAATGACCTCGTTGTCGACGGGACGTTAAACACTAACCACCACCACCACCATTACTAGAGATAATGTGGTTCTATATTCTGCAGAAAAATTCCTCCAGATCAATTTAGCAATTGACTTAAATCACTACTCTGCCTGAACCGAAATGTCAGGCAGAAACGGTAAGTGATATCGACGCCACCTCTATCACAGTCTGAAAACTCTTCATCTTGCCCTTCTGGAAAATGCTTTTCTCAGCAGTCGCGTTGAACCATCTGGAGTTCTATAGAATGTTCACGTCTTCTTACCTCGACAAATTTGAGTGAGCCTTCGGTGATAAAGTTCAACCATCTTTGTCAGGAAAAACTGAATGTTTGCTACTGTAACCTTGATGGTCTTGTAATCGTGACGCCACGCTGGTAGAGGCGGTCGTGTCGATGTCTGCGGTAATAGTGGCGCCCATTAGAGTGTAAACAACTCGACGAGTTCTCTCAACGGAAGAGACTGCATCCACACACCACTAAGATTTTCATCTACATGTGTACTAAGTGAGCTACCGCACAGTGCATGACGGAGGATACATCGTACCAATATCATTAGTTTTCTTTTCTGTTCCCTTCTCGTAGTGAACGAGGGAAAAATAGGCTGTCTTTATGCCTCCGTACGCTCCCTAATTTTTCGTATCTTTTCTTCGTCGTTCCTTGGCACCATAAAGGTTGCACAGTCTTTTCCTAATACATCTTCTCCAAATTTACCCAACAGCTGTCCTCCAAGAATTCTCGTTAAAAGACCCCCAACATATATTTTAAACTTTGGTACGGCCTACACCGACCTGTTAAAGATCGGCGCCCCTCTGAATTCTATCAGTTTTTGTTGATACTCCTACTTGGTGAGGACACGAAACGGTGAACAACCTGTATTATCAACCACCTAAAACCAGCAAGTAGGCATCCGGCTGCAGTTGAAGCTTGCCCATCTAACGGTTTTCTGGGTAACAAAAATTTCATTTTCAGTGACTCATATAAATATTAAATGAGTTTAAATGTTTAAATGCTGTCATAGTCTATATATTTAGAGATATGTTACGTTAAAAGGTTTAGAACGTAAAGCATTCCATCTTCAGGCCGCAAGTGGCCCATCGGTACCATCCGACCGCGGAAGGAGGGGCGTGTGGTCAGCACACCGCTCTCCCGGTCGTTTGATGGTTTTCTGTGGCCGGAGCCGCTACTATTCGGTCGAGTAGCTCCTCAATTGGCATCACGAGGCTGAATGCACCCCAGAACCGTAAGCGAAGAATTAGTTAGAAACTACTTACGTCGTCAGACAACATAACTCATGGCACGTAAATTACATAGACAATACTCATCAGTATTTGAAAATGCCACGTCCAATACAAAACCATCACACAACCTTACTTTTGATCTCTGTTGATCCATCGCGTATACGGGACAGCGGCTAGTCAGATTTTTACAAAAAAAAAAAAGCACTAAACAGCCGTATGTTTTCAGAAGTTATTTTATTTGGACGACCAGTTTCGGTATCTCGTAAATGCCATCTTCAGGCCCCTGCGTTTTAAAAACAGCGAGTATATGTGTAATGTATGTCAAGGTATATCACAGCCGACATTATAGAAAATGATGAGTAATATTAAATGTCCTTAAAACCTACAAAATTCAATACGCAGCGTTAAGAAGAGTATCTGTGCACACAAAGCACAACAAAGCAGAATATGTACACATACTGATCAGTATCGAAACTAACTATTTTGACATCACAAAGTTGTAAGTGAACATGCCAAACGTTACAACAAACCAAAAACTAGGTAATAAACAACATCAGAACCACAAATGAATAATACTTATCAAGGTTTTTCTCTTTTTATTTACTTTTATTAATTTTTTATTTTATTGTTATTTTTAATTTTATTCATTCTTATTATTTTTATTTAGTCGTTTTATTTAATTTAATTGTTGTATAAAATGATATTGGCTCTGAGCACTATGGGACTTAACTTCTGAGGGCATCAGTCCCCTAGAACTACTTAAACCAACTAACCTAAGGACATCACACACACCCATGCTCGAGGCAGGATTCGAACCTGCGACCGTAGTGGTCGCGCGGTTCCAGACTGTAGCTCCTAGAACCGCTCGGCCAAAATGATATTCATAATGCCTCTGGTTGAGTTCTCTGATGGTGTGACAACTAATTCTTGAATATCACTAATTGTAATAGGTATGTACACTATTTTTATATGGCTGGTTCAAATGGCTCTGAGCACTATGGGACTTAACTACTGTGGTCATCAGTCCCCTAGAACCTAGAACTACTTAAACCTAACTAACCTAAGGACATCACACACATCCATGCCCGAGGCAAGATTCGAACCTGCGACCGTAGCAGTCGCGCGGTTCCAGACTGCGCGCCTAGAACCGCTAGACCACCGCGGCCGGCTATTTTTATATTCCAAAGGTTATATCGTGACATTTTAATTGGAATGTGGATAGGTTTACCTAACGACTAGAATGTTTCTCACCTGTAACAATTATGAATGTCTTTTTATATAAAAATAAAATAAAAAATAATAAAAAATAAATGAAATTAAAGAAAGGAAAAAAACTAAACAAGTGTTATTCTTTTATGATTCGTATTTTTTTTGTTTTTGTAATGTTTGGCTGTCCTATTATAGCTTTGTGGTGTCAAAATATTTAGCTTCGATACCAGCCCGTGTATGTACATATTATACTGCTTTTTTGTGCTTCGTGTGCACATGTACTCTTCTTAACGCTGCATGTTGCATTTTGTAGCGTTTAAGGCCTTGTAATATTACGCTTCATTTTTTATAATGTCGGCTATACTACATATCTTGATATACACTACTTGTGCTCGTATACACGTCGTTTTTAATATTCAGCAGCCTGAAGATGCCACAACTGGTAGTCTAAATAAAACAACATCTGAAAACATATGGCTATTTTGTGATTTCTCTTTCGTAAAGAAATTTTTTTTTAGTTGTCTTCTTCGTAATTATTGGTGAAAGAAATCTTGAGAATGATGTCTCAGTCATTAGTTTTGACTAAGAACCGATAAAAAAGTACCGATAAAAAAGACCCCATTGAGAAATAATATATATGATTGTGTGTTCGATGCAGCTAACAAGAAAGGTCAGTGTAGACGAAAATCCTGAGTAGGTCAAAAGACTTGTATCACAGACAATGGTTCAAATGGCTCTGAGCACTATGCGACTTAACTTCTGAGGTCATCAGTCGCCTAGAACTTAGAACTAATTAAACCTAACTAACCTAAGGACATAACGCACATCCATGCCCGAGGCAGGATTCGAACCTGCGACCGTAGCAGTCGCTCGGTTCCAGACTGTAGCGCCTAGAACCGCACGGCCACCCCGGCCGGCTCACAGACAATGATATGGCTTTCACATACACGGAAGAAGTCGTTATATACGGCTGGCGACAAGGAGTGAAGACTGCCATGTGGTGACTACATTCCCGAAATACGCCACTGCCACAGGATGACTAGCGAGAAAGGACCGCATTCAACAACAAAGAGGAGATTTCTGTCCACATCGAGCCGAGAAAATAATTATGCATGAGCCACTCTTTGGGGCTTCCTCCATCTGCATTCTCGATGCGAGGCGCAATTGATGTACCGCACTTCATGAAGCAAGCCAAGCACTGAATCATGTGTGAGATACAGAGACGAGCGAGTGTGCCGGGACTTACCCCAGTTCACTGCTACTAGCGCCACGTCACCTTAACGCATCTGCGTGTAGCGCGCAAGTACTGAACCACAATTAAGGAAATTAAAAATAAAAATTTATATTTAAAACTTTCTTAAAATAAAGTTTAGTGTTATAATGATCCTAATACCAAGTCTTTATGTTCCAGACTTAATAGTTTACGTAAAAATGCCGTTTTAAGAGAAAAATAAGTGGCGCTAAATAATGTAGCTAGAAAGCCAGAATTTGGTTAGAAGGTGCAGTTAGAGCTCATAAATAATTGGTGCAGGTTTCCAAAAACCTATAACAAAAATTAACACCGGAATCCACGCTTTGCCGGCCGTGATGACCGAGCGGTTCTAGGCGCTTCAGTTTGGAACCGCGCGACCGCTACGGTCGCAGGTTCTAATCCTGCCTCGGACATGGATGTGTGTGATGTCCTTAGGTTAGTTAGGTTTAATTAGCTCTAAGTTCTAGGGGACTGACGACCTCAGATGTTAAGTCCCATAGTGCTCAGAGCCATTTGAAGCAATCCACGTTTTTAGGAAAAATCAGAGGCGCTAAATAATGGACTTAGAAACATGAAAATTTGTTTTATGCTTCAGTTCACCCCTAAAATAATAACTGAGAGACCACGTTAAGCTACCTTTTATAGTTTTTGAGTAATTAAATAAAAACCAATTTGTAACTAAAATGTACCCGATTGTTGTAAATTAAGTACTTGTAATTTTAATGATAAGAGAATTTTGGTTAAAGTGGATGATAAAATATACCAAGTGATAGAGCTATACTAAATCTGAGAGTTGTAGTATTAATAACTACTGATATAAGCTCTAGTAAAGATATGGTTCAGAGGTAACGATCTACCGTTAGTCCACTATAAAAATTCTAGAAGGCAAAATTTTCATTCTAGCGAGCTGAAAATTTTTCGGTGATTTCAAACAACTTAACTGAATACAAATAAAAATTAAGAGGTTTCTGAGGTAATTTGTAACTATATTATTAAAGTTTATGTTCCCGAGAAAGTGGTCGTTTGGAGGATACTGCAGTATGCAGATAGCTGTAAACAAGAGATGGTCCCTCGGCCGTCCGCTGCGGCACCTACATAAATGCAACCCGAGAGGCAGTAGTAAAGTTCACTTCGCACTCAGCCACGGTAAGATCCACGTCTGTTAAACGTCGGATCCTGCTCTGCCACGGATGACGTCAGAGCAAACGGATAGTGAACTCGCGAGGACTGTACACCGTCCTGGATCGCTTAGAATTCGCCAAAGTAACTGCTGGTGCGCCGTCCGTGTCAATTACAATTCCGCGTGGCAAGTGGTGACTTTATTTCCACTTTTATGGCGAGCATTGATTTTGAGCATTTACTGCAGACATTCAGTTGAGTAATTTTAGTCAGGGCGACAGAAAATCTGGTACGATCGTACCGTAGAGGTCGCCTCTGAACTACTAAATGTGCTGTTGGAAATTCACTATTGGCAATTGAAAGCAAGTCTCTCTATTCTAAGTGTTGTATGTCAGAAACTTTACGCAATACAATTTTGATTGGAGCTTTATAGTTTTATTTTAAATCATAGTCCTCATCCCGCAAAGAAATGAGAGAATAGAAAGTTTTCTTTCAGTGAGTTGGACCAGAATGTGGCCATGCAGAATGGAAATTAAGGTCAGTATGTTTCTCTTCGCTTTGTGGCTGACCACAAAATTAGTTGCCAAGCTCGCGTGAGAAAAACGGCGAACAAGCAAATGATTAACTTATACCCGCCACCTCACATGCAGACAGCACGTTCGCGTTTCGATGAGTGTAGCTCCTATTCAGCTACTATAAACGCTGTCTATTCACCCGACTGGGAAAACGTTTTAGGTACGAATATAAATATATAGCATGTATACACAGGAACAAAGAGACCTCTAGTAGTGACGATGGGGTGGGGAGGTGGTGGCTGTCAAAAAGTGATTGTGGAATACGTTGCACAGAGTCAACCAGAGTTGATATACACATCGCTTACCATCTGGAAAACGCTAGGGTAAGGCATGTCTAGCACCACTAGTATTCAGGATGGAGCTGGAATGATGAAGACGTGCAAAAATAAAAGAATATTACTGATATTTGCGTCGTAGTCATAGCATTCGGCGTCGTTGTCTGACTGGTGAATGTCCCGATGACGTATGCTGGGCGGATAGGGTAAAAAAGGAGGGTTACGTGACAAAATAATTCAAATTCACTGAAATTAGTGTCTGTTTAACGTTTTTCGAAGTTTTGACTTCAATTAATATTACAATGAATTTGTACAATTCATTAGTTTATAATCAGTATACTGTAATTATAATTTCAAAAATTTGTAAATAAACTGAGTGTTAGTCTGTTTTCAGAGGACAGTTCCTTGTCTCGCTGAACAACTGAGTAACGACGGTAATCAGCTGATGGCAAACAGAGGCGCTGATTCTCCCCTCTCCGCGTGGTGCACAGACAGCGCTGTTTCAAGTGTGCCCTCTTCTGGCCCTTGCGCCCTGTTTCCGCCTCTGCAGTGAGCGACGGGGGACCACCCACCTACAGCACACTTCTTCTTTTATTTTACTCGAGGCAAAATCGATTGCTTTCACTTTCACTTAAGAGCACCAATTTATCTGATTTTATCGCTACCGACCTTTCTCGTGAAGCTCGTAGAACGTAGAGAAGGCGATCTCTCGAAACGACTTCAAAGGACATTATCGTTGTCAAACACAAAGACTTCTGTAGATAGTGATCATGGTGCCGACAGAACATTCATCTATTCCACAGGAGAATTTATGCTTTTTCGAACTACGATAGTATCGGAAAGGTACGGACGGCTGAAGAATCTCATGTTTCCCTTCCTTCATCACAGCTCGGACGTTATGACGACAAGAAGCAAGCAGGGGAATAACCTACCGTAGTACTGTCTGTAAACGTTCCACGTTTCATTAATCCAACCAGAACATGATTTTACAGACTTGAGAAACATACTGTTATAGGACTTAAGAAATGTAGAACTACATAGCTGTTGTTGAAGTTAGATAGCGACAAAAAGAAAATAGAAGCTTTTAAAATGTCAAGTTACAGAACAGTACTGACCTTAGATAGATAGACCGAATAATAAATGAAGAGGTTCTTCATCAAAATGGGTAGTATATGTATGTGTGATGTAAGTTCTCTAACGAAAAGGTTACGTTGATAGGACACATCCTAAGGCATCAGTTTGTAACGGATGGAAGTGGGTGGACGGTTACCGATTAAATAACAAGTCTTGCCTACACTAAGCATCTTCAGAAGGATGATAGGCTCCAGTAGTGACGCAGACAAGACGTGCGGTGGACAACAAAGTACCTTGGAAATGTGCAAGAAGTCAACGGAAGCCATCAGTCGTGAGGTTCAAAATGTTATCAACAGTCCAGCTAGCGCAACGACTGTGCATAGCGAGTTAAAAAGAATAGGCTGTAACGGTCAAGCTGCTCCTCATAAGCCACACATTTCTGCAGACAGTGCTAAGCGACAGCGGAGGTGGTGAAAAGAGCAACGCCGACGGATGGTGGAAGACTGGAAGACTGGAAACGAGTAATTTGGATTGAGGACACCCTGTGACAATCCGATGGAAGAATTTGGGTTTGGTGAATGCGTTTGATGGAAAAGGCGTAAAATACACTCATGCTCATAAATTAAGGATAATTGCAGAATGTGGTGCCACACCACGTAGCACTACACAATAGCATAGGCACATAGGGAACACTCAAGACACGGATCTGTAAGTCCGCGGTATTGGTGATAAGTTGAGAAAACCGTCCCGAAACACATGTGCTACAAAATACCACTGTCTCCTGCGCATGTACCCCGACATCAATGTGGGATATGATCACCATGCACACGTACACAGGCCGCACAACGGGTTGGCATACTCTGGATCAGATGGTCGAGCAGCTGCTGGGGTATAGCCTCCCATTCTTGCACCAGTGCCTGTCGGAGCTCCTGAAGTGTCCTAGGGGTTTGAAGACGTGCAGCGATACGTCGACCGAGAGCATACCAAATGTGCTCGATGGGGTTTAGGTCTGGAGATCAGGCAGGCCGCTCCATTCGCCTGATATCTTCTGTTAAGGTACTCCTCAACTATGGCAGCTCGGTGGGGCCGTGCGTTATCATCCATCAGGAGGAAGGTGGGACCCACTGCACCCCTGAAAAGGCGGACATACTGGTGCAAAATGTCGTCCCCTGACATGTTACAGTTCCTCTGTCAAAGACATGCAGGGGTGTACGTGCACCAATCATAATCCCACCCCACACCATCAAACCACGACCTCCATACAGGTCCCTTTCAAGGATATTAAGGGGTTGGTATCTGGTTCCTGGTTCACACAAGATGAAAACCCGGAGAGAATCACTGTTCAGACTATACCTGGACTCATCCATGAACATAACCTGGGATCACTGTTCCAATGACCATGTACTGTGTTCTTGACACCAGGCTTTACGAGCTCTCCTGTGACCAGGGATCAGTGGAATGCACCTTGCAGGTCTTCGGCCGAATAAACCATGTCTGTTCAGTCGTCTGTAGACTGTGTGTCTGGAGACAACTGTTCCAGTGGCTGCGGTAAGGTCCCGAGCAAGGGTACCTGCAGTACTCCGTGGCCGTCTGTGGGCACTGATGGTGAGATATCGGTCTTCTTGTGGTGTTGTACACTGTGGACGTGCCGAACTGTAGCGCCTGGACACTTTTCCTGTCTGCTGGAATCGTTACCGTAATCTTGAGATCACACTCTGTGGCACACGGAGGACCCGTGCTACGACCTGCTGTGTTTGACCAGCCTCCAATCGCCCTAGTATTCTACCGCTCATAACGTCATTAGTATGTGTTTATTGCGCCATTTTCAACACACAGTCATCATTAGCACTTCTGAAAACGTCTGCACACTTACTCGCTGCACCGTACTCTGACATGCACCAACACACTTCTGCATATGTGGACTGCTGCCAGCGCCACCGTGCGACGGCCGCAGGTCAAATGCACCGCATGGTCATACGCCGAGGTGATTTAAACTCGCAAACCGCCTACCTGAGCGTTGTTTCACCACATATCAGCATTATCCTTAATTTATGAGCATGAGCGTAAATGCTCTGGCTCCCTGAAATAACGCCAGTGATAATCAGAGGAATGCAAGGGACTAAATAATGCTTTCTTTCGGTGGAATACGGCTGTCAAGACGACTCGTATAAGTGCAGCGTGCAGACCACGAAAGTTGTCAGCGCGGGCAGTTGTGTGCTGCGGCTGCTTGGAACAGGACTGGATCGGCGCCAGGTCGCAAAGAAAGTGGGCCTCTACATTCCCTGCGCTCTCCCGGATGGAACGCGCCTGTGTATCTAGCTGCTTGTCATAACCGGAAACACCGGGGTGGCACAGCACACGGTTTAGCTGTGACTCTGTGGTGCGCAAATGCTCAGCAGTGCTTCACCCTCAAGGTAAGTAAATCTAATGGATTCCGCGTAAACAGGCGGAAAGACTTGTTGTTGTACTATTACGCGATTGGCTATAAATCACTGGAAACGGTAACAACAAAGCATAACTATGGAGTATCCGTCCATAGCGACCATAAAGGGAATAACCATTTAAAACAAACTGCAGGAAAATCAGATGCCAAGTTGAGATTCATTCGAAGAATTTGAAGAAAATGTAACTCTTACACGAAAGAAGCAGCTTATAGAAACTCCTTTGGCCGTTTTGTGAATGTTAGTCTGCAACCCTTACTAGCAGAGCGGCACGTTTCGTTATGGGTTCGTTTCTTAAGAGCGAGTGCGCCACGTAGGTGAACTATAGCAGTAGAGGCTACGCAGGGGTTGTGTGTTGAAATTACCGAGCGTGGTGGCGCGGGATTCGCTTTCGGGAGGACCGGCCATCCAGACTTAGGTTCTCCGTGATTTCCCTACATCGCTTAATGCAAATACCAGCATGGTTCCTTTGAAAGGGCACGGCCGATTTTCTTCTCCATCCTTCCCTGATCCGAGCTTGTACTCCGTCTCTAATGACCTCGTTGTCGACGGGACGTTAATCATCAATCTCCTCCTCCTCCTCTGCTGAAATTCCGAGACTGTGCGTGTGAGGCAACGTATTCATTCTCCCAACATACGTGTCGAGAAACGGCCGCGACGTGAAAGTCAGATAAACTGGAGCTCATACGGAGTCTGTTGCTCTTCCAATGCACCGTTCGCAGATGGAACAGGGAAGGGCGGAAATTATTTCGGTACCACAATTTCTCTCCACCACTGAACGAGAGGTGGGCTGTGGAGTGCAGGTGTAGATGTAGACTCGGCGGTGGCGTGGATCTATGTAGCTAGAGACAAGTGATTAGAACTGCAAAAGGTGTTAGTGAGAGACAAAAAGCGTCTTCACTTGTGCGATAGTGATCATTGGGAGTCCTGAGACCACGTAGTTCTCAGTCTTTTCGCTGTTCTGGTGTATTCAGGAAAACTGAGCTATTTTCTAGACATTTTTTATTCTTAAACAAAACGAAACCAAAATGTAATGAGTAAGCTCCCAAATCACAAAGCAAACTTAATAGATCCGTTCTTCCAAGCAAAGAGTATAAGTGAAGGCTACTGAAAGGAGCAAAGCAGTGTCATTAAGTTTTTAATATACAAAACAAAATCAGTAAATTCGTGTATCATAGCCAAGTCAGTTCGCTTTTAGTTTGTATTCGCAAAGATAAAACTGCATCGCTTAATTCTGTGACTGACGTCAACTTCCAAAAATTCATTTGTCACCAAGTTACGTTATGCCGTGCCGATTAAACATCCGAACTACTAACCTGAGCAGACGGTTTTAGATAAAACTTTAAATTATGGTACTTTTTTCCATGTTCCGATTTCGATTAAATAAAGCCAGCATGTTGCCTCAAGCTATGCTCACGTTACCTGTGAAAATGCTAAGAAAGTTTAGAGCGTTAGTGTGTTCAAAGAGACAGACACGATGGTTTTACAGCTTTATTGTTAGCACAGATTCTGAAAACATTATTGGAGAAATAAGCGATCACAATAGAACATTTAAAAACGTCGTGGGACCAGGGCTTCCTGTCGGGCAGACCGTTCGCCGGGTGCAAGTCGTTCGATCTGACGCCACTTCGGCGACCTGCGCGTCGATTGGGGTGAAATGATGATGATTAGGACAACACAACACCCAGTACCTGAGCGGAGAAAATCTCCGACCCAGCCGGGAATCGAACCCGGGCCCTGAGGATTGACATTCTGTCGCGCTGACCACTCAGCTACCGGGGGCGGACGACAGAATATTTGCAATGAATTATATCAGTGTAGATGACAAGGATCGGTTTCGATCATCGGATGATCAACATCTGACCTTCCATATTGGCGTACATGTGCTGTGCATGGAGCAGCTACTCCTTCCCCTGCCGTTGTCCACCAGTATGGTTGTAGGTCTGAAGATGATCACGCGATGATAGAAACCGGTCAACTTTTAATAAACGTGCCTTGTGATTCGAGTGTTATAATTAATTTCAAGCACAGATATAGATTTATTTGTTAGTGATTTTTAATTCCCATGCCAACTAGCTCTGCAGATGACGAAGAAATTGAAGAAATGTATCATGAAATAAAATAAATTATTCAGATAGTGAAGAGAGACGAAAATTTATTAGTCATGGGTGACTGGAATTAGATAGTAGGAAAAGGAAGAGAAGGAAGCGTAATAAGTGAATATGGATTAGGACCAAGAAGTGATTGAGGAAGCCGCCTGGTAGAATTTTGCACAGAGCATAACTTAATCATAGCTAACACTTGGTTCAAGAATGGGGGTAGCTTTGAGGGATGAAGTAGTGAAGGCAGCAGAGGATCAACATCTACATCTATATCTACATCCATACTCCGCAAGCCACCTGACGGTGTGTGGCGGAGGGTACCCTGAGTACCTCTATCGGTTCTCCCTTCTATTCCAGTCTCGTATTGTTCGTGGAAAGAACGATTGTCGGTATGCTTCTGTGTGGGCTCTAATCGCTCTGATTTTATTCTCATGGTCTCTTCGCAAGATATACGTAGGAGGGAGCAATATACTGCTTGACTCTTCGGTGAAGGTATGAACTCTCGAAACTTTAACAAAAGCCCGTACCGAGCTACTGAGCATCTCTCCTGCAGAGTCTTCCACTGGAGTTTATCTATCATCTCCGTAACGCTTTCTCGATTACTAAATGATCCTGTAACGAAGCGCACTGCTCTCCGTTGGATCTTCCGTATCTCTTCTATCAACCCTATTTGGTACGGATCCCACACTGATGAGCAGTATTCAAGCAGTGGGCGAACAAGCGTACTGTAACCTACTTCCTTCGTTTTCGGATTGCATTTCCTTAGGATTCTTCCAATGAATCTCAGTCTGGCATCTGCTTTACCGACGATCAACTTTATATGATCATTCCATTTTAAATCACTCCTAATGCGTACTCCCAGATAATTTATGGAATTAACTGCTTCCAGTTGCTGACCTGCTATTTTGTAGCTAAATGATAAGGGATCTATCTTTCTATGTATTCGCAGCACATTACACTTGTCTACTTGAGATTCAGTTGCCATTCCCTGCACCATGCGTCAATTCGCTGCAGATCCTCCTGCATTTCAGTACAATTTTCCATTGTTACAACCTCTCGATACACCACAGCATCATCTGCAAAAAGCCTCAGTGAACTTCCGATGTCATCCACAAGGTCATTTATGTATATTGTGAATAGCAACGGTCCTATGACACTCCCCTGCGGCACACCTGAAATCACTCTTACTTCGGAAGACTTCTCTCCATTGAGAATGACATGCTGCGTTCTGTTGTCTAGGAACTCTTCAATCCAATCATACAATTGGTCTGATAGTCCATATGCTCTTACTTTGTCCATGAAGCGACTGTGGGGAACTGTATCGAACGCCTTGCGGAAGTCAAGAAACACGGCATCTACCTGTGAACCCGTGTTTATGGCCCTCTGAGTCTCGTGGACGAATAGCGCGAGCTGGGTTTCACACGACCGTCTTTTTCGAAACCCAAGCTGATTCCTACAGAGTAGATTTCTAGTCTCCAGAAAAGTCATTATACTCGAACATAATACGTGTTCCAAAATTCTACAACTGATCGACGTTAGAGATATAGGTCTATAGTTCTGCACATCTGTTCGACGTCCCTTCTTGAAAACGGGGATGACCTGTGCCCTTTTCCAATCCTTTGGAACGCTACGCTTTTCTAGAGACCTACGGTACACCGCTGCAAGAAGGGGGGCAAGTTCCTTCGCGTACTCTGTGTAAAATCGAACTGGTATCCCATCAGGTCCAGCAGCCTTTCCTCATTTGAGCGATTTTAATTGTTTCTCTATCCCTCTGTCGTCTATTTCGATATCTACCATTTTGTCATCTGTACGACAATCTAGAGAAGGAACTACAGTGCAGTCTTCCTCTGTGAAACAGCGTTGGAAAAAGACATTTAGTATTTCGGCCTTTAGTTTGTCATCCTCTGTTTCAGTACCATTTTGGTCACAGAGTGTCTGGACATTTTGTTTTGATCCACCTACTGTTTTGACATAAGACCAAAATTTCTTAGGGTTTTCTGCCAAGTCAGTACATAGAACTTTACTTTCGAATTCATTGAACGCCTCTCGCATTGCCCTCCTCACACTACATCTCGCTTCGCGTAATTTTTGTTTGTCTGCAAGGCTTTGGCTATGTTTATGTTTGTTGTGAAGTTCCCTTTGCTTCCGCAGCAGTTTTCTAACTCGGTTGTTGTACCACGGTGGCTCCTTTCCATCTCTTACGATCTTGCTTGGCACATACTCATCTAACGCATATTGCACGATGGTTTTGAAATTTGTCCACTGATCCTCAACACTATCTGTACTTGAGACAAAACTTTTGTGTTGAGCCGTCAGGTACTCTGTAATCTGCTTTTTGTCACTTTTGCTAAACAGAAAAATCTTCCTACCTTTTTTAATATTTCTATTTACGGCTGAAATCATCGGTGCAGTAACCGCTTTATGATCGCTGATTCCCTATTCTGCGTTAATTGTTTCAAATAGTTCGGGTCTGTTTGTCACCAGAAGGTCTAATATGTTATCGCCACGAGTCGGTTCTCTGTTTAACTGCTCAAGGTAGTTTTCAGATAAAGCACTTAAAAAAATTTCACTGGATTCTTTGTCTCTGCCACCCGTTATGAACGTTTGAGTCTCCCAGTCTATATCCGGCAAATTAAAATCTCCACCCAGAACTATAACATGGTGGGGAAATCTACTCGAAATATTTTCCAAATTATCCTTCAGGTGCTCAGCCACAACAGCTGCTGAGTCAGGGGGCCTATAGAGACATCAAATTACCATGTCTGAGCCTGCTTTAACCGTGACCTTCACCAAATCATTTCACATTTCGGATCTCCGTCAATTTCCTTCGATACTATTGCACTTCTTATCGCTATAAACACGCCTCCCCCTTCACTGTCCAACCTGTCTCTGCGGTATACATTCCAATCTGAGCTTAGGATTTCATTACTGTTTACGTCTGGTTTCAGCCAACTTTCTGTCCCTAGTTCTACATGGGCGGTGTGACCGTTTATAAATGGAGCAGTTCTGGGACCTTTCTATGGACGCTCCTGCAGTTTACTATTAGCACATTAATATTGTTATTCCCTGTTGCATTTTGCCTACACTTACCTTTCCGCGTCTCAGGATCAAGTAGGTAAAAATCCTTGGATAACAGAAGAAATATTGAATTTAATTGATGAAAGGAGAAAATATAAAAATGCAGTAAATGAAGCAGGCAAAAAGGAGTACAAACGTCTCAAAAATGAGATCGACTGGAAGTGCAAAATGGCTAAGCAGGGATGGCTAGAGGAAAAATGTAAGGATGTAGAGGCTTATCTCACTAGGGGTAAGATAGATACTGCCTACAGGAAAATTAAAGAGACCTTTGGAGAGAAGAGAACCACTTGTATGAATATCAGGAGCTTTGATGGAAATTCAGTTCTAAGCAAAGAAGGGAAAGCAGAACGATGGAAGGGGTATATAGAGGGTCTATACGAGGGCGATATACTTGAGGACAATGTTATGGAAACGGAAGAGGATGTAGATGAAGATGAAATGGGAGATAGGATACTGCGTGAAGAGTTTGACAGAGCACTAACTGAAAGACCCAAGTCGAAACAAGGCCCCAGGAGTAGACAACATTCCATTAGAACTACTGACAGCCTTGGGAGAGTCAGTCCTGACAAAACTCTACCATCTGGTGAGCAAAATGTATGAGATAGGCGAAATACCCTCAGACTTCAAGAAGAATATAATAATTCCAATCCCAAAGAAAGCAGATGTTGACAGATGTGAAAATTACTGAACTATCACTTTAATAAGTCATGGTTGCAAAATACTAACACGAATTCTTTACAGACGAATGGAAAAACTGATAGAAGCCGACCTCGAGGATTCCGTAGAAATATTGGAACACGTGAGGCAATACAGACCCTACGGCTTATCTTAGAAGCTAGCTTAAGAAAAGGCAAACCTACGTTTCTAGCATTCGTAGACTTAGAGAAAGGTTTTGACAATGTTGACTGGAATACCCTCTTTCAAATTCTGAAGGTGGCAGGGGTAAAATATAGGGAGCGAAAGGCTATTTACAATTTGTACAGAAACCAGATGGCAGTTATAAGAGTCGAGGGACATGAAAGGGAAGCAGTGGTTGGGAAGGGAGTGAGACAGGGTTGTAGTCTCTCCCCGATGTTATTCAATCTGTATATTGAGCAAGCAGTGAAGGAAACAAAAGGAAAATTCGGAGTAGGTATTAAAATCCATGGACAAGAAGTAAAAAGTTTAAGGTTTGCCGATGACATTGTAATTCTGTCAGTAAAGGACTTGGAAGAGCAGTTGAACGGAATAGACAGTATCTTGAAAGGAGGATATAAGATGAACTTCAACAAAAGTAAAACGAGGATAATGGAATGTAGTCGAGTTAACTCGGCTGAGGCTGAGGGAATTAGATTAGGAAATGAGACGCATAAAGTAGTAAAGGAGTTTCGCTACTTGGGGAGCAAAATAACTGATGATGGTCGAAGTAGAGAGGATATAAAATGTAGACTGGCAATGGCAAGGAAAGCGTTTCTGAAGAAGAGAAATTTGTTAACATCGAGTATAGATTTAACCGTATGGACAAGAAGAGAATAGAAGCTTTCGAAAGGTGGTGCTACAGAAGAATGCTGAAGATTAGATGGGTAGATCACATAACTAATGAGGAGGTATTGAGCAGAATTGGGGAGAAGAGGAGTTTGTTGCACAACTTGACTAGAAGAAGGGATCGGTTGGTAGGACATGTTCTGAGGCATCAAGGTATCACTAATTTAGTATTGGAGGGCAGCGTGGAGGGTAAAAATCGCAGAGGGAGACCAAGAGATGAATACACTAAACAGATTCAGAAGGATGTAGGCTGCAGTACGTACTGGGAGATGAAGCAGCTTGCACAGGATAGAGTAGCATGGAGAGCTGCATCAAACCAGTCTCAGGACTGAAGACCGCCACAACAACAACAACAACGACGACGACGATAGGAAAATATGGGGTGATGAATTTCATTCGTTTCAACATTCGAAATGTGGATTTCTTTCTAGGATCCTAAAATACAATTTCAGACGTATTGTTTCGTATCTATGCTATCAGCAAACAATCAACAATATTGTGGTGTTGTCAAAGATACGTTTTATGTATAAAAAATCGAATTTACGCAATACCAATGTGGGTTAAGGTAATAGAGTCCGTTTGCAAGGTGTCGAGATCGACTGTTTCAGTAATCGATTATTTAAATTTTATTTCAGCTGTGGAGTCTCTATGGAGTATCAGGTTTAGCAAGTTTCTGCAGAATGCTGTTGCAGTAACAAGTAGCCCCGGCCATTCACCTGCAGCAGGCACGCAGCGTATTGTGCTGTAGGCTGCTGCAGCGCGCTGTTTGGCGGCAGCGCTGAGCAGAGTCTGCCGACATTCGACACCTCTTCACTCCACCTCCCCCCTGCCGCCGCCCGGAGTACAAAAGCAGCCGCGGGAGATTGCTCCCCGTGTCGTCTGTCCGTGCCGAGTCCCTCTCCATCCCAGCGCTCCCCTCCCACAGCCCTATAACTCTCCCCCACGCTTCTGGACGCGCTGTCTCTCCTGCACTCCGACTCTGATGATATTCTAGCCACCAACAAGAGGCCCAGATTGCAGTCCAGAGATTGCCCTTACCGATTCATATAATTTTTTCATTGTGGAAATACACGTGACCCTTCTCACTTACATTTACGTCTATTTGTCACAAAGCCGCCCATTGCTGTGGGGTGGTGCAAACTTATTATTTTCCTTTTCCCTGTCCCATTCGAGAAATTTGTGGACAAAAACCGACAGTAAGAGCTCTGCTATCTCTAGCTTTCCCATTGTGGTGAGTTTGCGAAATGAGTGTGTGCGTATGTCTGTAAGGAGAGAGGAGGGCATGAACGAAGGGTGGTAGAAATATAATACGTTGGCGCAGAACCAAAAACAATAAATGAAGAGTAATGAAATTTCTGGAATACATTGTCTAGGTAACGTACACTGAAGAGCCAAAGAAACACCTGCCGAATATCGTGCAGGCCCCCGCGAGCACCCAGAAGTGCCGCAACAAGATGTGGCATGGACTCGACTAATGTCTGAAGTAGTGCTGGAGGGAATTGACACCATGAATCCTGCAGAGCTGTCTATAAATCGGTCAGAGTACGAGGAGATGGAGATCACTTCTAAACAGCACGTTGCAAAACGTCCTAGATATGCTCAATAATGTTCATGTCAGGGGAGTTTGGCGGCCAACGGAAGTGTTTAAACTCAGAAGAGTGTTCCTGGAGCCACTCTGTAGCAGTTCTAGACATGTAGGGTGTCGCATTGTCCTCCTGGAATTGACGGAATGCGCAATGGACATGAATGGATGCAGGTGATCAGACAGGATGCTTACGTACGTGTCACCTGTCAGTGTCGTATCTAGACGTACCAGGGGTCCCATATCACTCGAACTGCACACGACCCACACCATTACAGAGCCTCCACCAGCTTGAACAGTCCTCTACTGACTTGCAGACTCCATAGATTCGTGAGGTTGTCTCCAAACCCGTACACATCCATCCGCTTGATACAGTTTGAAACGAGATTCGTCAGACCAGGCAACATGTTTCCAGTCATCAACAGTCTAATGACGGTGTTTACCGTCTCGGGCGAGGAGTAAAGCTTTGTATCGTGTATCATCAAGGGCACACGAGCGGGCCTTCGGCTCCGAAGCCCCTATCGATGATGTTTCGTTAGATGGTTCGCACGCTGACACTTGTTGATGGCCCACCATTGAAATCTGCAGCAATTTTCGGAAGGTTTGCACTTCTGTCACGTTGAACGATTCTCTTTAGTCGTCATTGGTCCCGTTCTTGCAGGGTCTTTTGCTAGCCGCAGTGATGTTGGAGATTTGATGTCTTTCAGGATTCTTGATATTCACTGTTCGCTCGTGAAATTGTCGTATCCGAAAATCCCCACTTTATCGCTACCTCGGAGACGCTGTGTCGTCCGCAGCTCGTGGTCGTGCGGTAGCGTTCTCGCTTCCCGCGCCCGGGTGCCCGGGTTCGATTCCCGGCGGGTCATGGATTTTCTCTGCCTCGCGATGAATGGGTGTTGTGTGATGCCCTTAGGTAGTTAGGTTTAAGTAGTTCTAAGTTCTAGGGGACTGATGACCATAGCTGTTAAGTCCCATAGTGCTCAGAGCCATTTGAACCATTAGACGCTGTGTCCCACCGCTCATGCACCGACTATAACATCACGTTCAAACTCGCTTAAATCTTGATAACCTACCAATGTAGCAGCAGTAACCGATCTAACTGCGCCAGACACTTGTCTTATGTAGGCGCTGCCGACCGCAGCGCCGTATTCGCCTTTTACATGACTCTATATTTGAATACGCATGCCTATATCAGTCTCTTCGGCGCTTCAGTGTATAATACACTGCTGGAAAAAAAATCGCAGCACCAAAAATAATGAATGTAGAATAATGACATTTCGGGAATACGTTTGTCTAGGTAACGTAGTTAAGTGATTGGAATTGCTAGATCAGAGGCTAGTGTAAGCACGAGATAAGCCATTGCAAATGTGAAATGCTGGTAGATTAATAACCGGTGTAACAGCCAGAATGTTGAATGCAAGCACGCAAACGTGCATTCAGTGTATCGTACAGGCGGTGGTTGTCAGTTTGGAGGATGGAGTTCCATGCCTGTTGCACTTGGTCGGTCAATACAGGGACGTTCAAACAAATTTCGGGGCTGCAGCCGGTCGTCGTGTAATTCATTGCACGATATTTCGACTGAGCACCTGCCAGTCATATTCATCAAAGACTGACGAAGAGCTTTTTTTATTTTTTTGGTGGTAGGTTGGGGTACAGCGTCACCGGTGGATCTCGGTCTTACTGTCTAGGTGTGTGTAAAGGTAAAATTGTTCTCTCCTACAGTGATGTCATTCCAAGCACATTATTGGAGTGCACGTTGAAGGTGTGGCGGTGGGGCCTGAAGTCCCGTACCACTCTCCGACGGTGGAAGTTCAAGGTGCAGACAGTAGGTAACAGAACTACATTAAGTACTGATATTGGTGGCGTATGATAGTCGACACATCTCGAGTGGTCGTATCAACACTGACACTTCATTAGTGGCCGTAATGACGAAGACGTGTTCCATTCCGCGCTATAGAGCGCGCTGCGAGTATTCTGCACATGCCTCAAAATTCAAGTTGACAGACGGACCTCTCTTTCCGACGGCAGCCTGAGGAACCGCGAAAATCAACTGTCCCTTGTGTAACCACGCGACCGCTAGCGCATTCTGTCATCTTCGATTAGAACAAATCGTGGAGATGACGATGGGCTTCCACGCACTGTCCAACTGGTAGCCACTATAACGCCTCATCAGATTTTCCGCCAGCTGTGTTTCCACGTACTCTTTAACAATGGAGTCACACAAAGATGTTGCTTTGGTCAGAATCGCAGTTCTGTCACAATCTGTTGAATGCCCAGTGATCGACAACAGTGGACTTTCTTGGTTGCAAAAGGCGAGTGCAACGTTGACGCTCAGAGCAGCTTCTATCACAGTGCGTGTTGCCTGTCCCATGTAAGCCATACCACATTGACAAGTTATTTTGTGAATTCCGCCCTTTCGCAATAATAAGTCGTCCTGTACAGATCCCAGAATGTGTACAGTCTTAGATGGTGGACGGAAAATCACTTTCATTTGAAATTTATACATATTTATAACTTTTAAACGAAAGCCGGCCGCTGTTGCCAAGAGGTTCTAGGCGCTTCAGTCCGGAACCGCGCTGCTGCTACGGTCGCAGGTTCGAATCCTGCCTCGGGCATGGGTGTGTGATGTCCTTAGGTTAGTTAGCTTTAAGTAGTTCTAAGTCCATGGGTCTGATGACCTCAGATGTTAGTCCCATAGTGCTTAGAGCCATTTTTTAAACTAAATGTTGCCCGCAAAAGGAAGAAAAGCTACACTATTTGCCAGCGTGTTCTCTTTATTCACTTCCTGTTTCTTGACTTTAACTGAGAGTGACCTGTTAACCTGATGGGTGAAATACCCATTTTTCTAAACCCTGTCTTTAGGTGAGCGAATTCTGTAGGCAAACTATCTAGACCTGAGACAGTGTGAGCTCCGCGTACGAGTGTTTTAAGCACGTTCATGGTTTGTGACGGATGATGACAACTTCACACTTGCAAATCAGTATGAGTGGGCATACGGTAAACTGAATGCTACAGATAGCCATCATTCTTTCATCTAACCAAGACATCAAAGGTAGGCAGACAACCGTCTTTCTCTGTTTCCATTGTGAACTGGATATTCTTATGAATGGAGTTGAGGTGGTGAAGAAACTCCATCCATTTATCTTCTCCCTGAGGCTACACTGAGGAAGTATCACCGACATCCCTCCATAATACCTTGGTTCAAGGGCAGCTGATTCTAACGCTCTCTGTCGAAATCCTCCATAAAAAGGTTGGCCACCAAGGGAGACAGAGGGCTGCCCATGGCGATACCGCCATTCTGTTCAAAATATTCCTTATTGAACATAAAATAGGTTGAGGACAGAGCATGCCGAAACAAAGCAGTGATGTCCGCCTGGGACTTTTTGCTAATTAGTCCCAAATAATTTGCTTGAGGGACCACATTAAAGCCAACCAAACGGTCAGAACAGATTAGACGGACAGCCCTCAGTATACTGATAAAGTCAGCTGAGTTACAGATGTGATGTGCGTGTTTTCCCACCAACGGTCTCAGGAGAGGAGCGAGATATGTGGCTAAATCATATGTAGGTGCTCCAATGTGGCCCACCATTGGACGAAATGAATTTTTGGAAGACCATACAGTCTTGGTGGTGTACAATTATGTGGTCTTAACCTCTTGATGATCTCTTGAGGCAAGTAAGAGGTAACAAAACGGTTTCATTACCTTTATCAGCTTTCAGTACCACTACCTCAGTCCTCTAATAGATTTCCTAGTGCAGTCCTTTCGGCAGAGATTAAGTTACAACGTTGAGGAGGAGCTTTCAAAAGAGCACGGCAAGTTTCCCTTTTTATTTCTTCTGCAGCATCCGAAGGAAGGCGTCTGCGGCTTCTTCAACACCGCTCACAAAACTAATTAAAGGCGGTGGTCTAGGTGTAGGTGCAAAATTGAGTCCCTTGCACGCTACAGGGCGTCTGGCTCGGAGTCGTGCTTGAAGTAACCGATTTGTGACAGTTCGTTGTGTCACTGTGGTGCCAACTGCTCATCAAATTGCTGCTGCAGGTGCAGCACGATGCTCCAGAACCATACGCCGATCACATAGTCTTCCTCTCGGTAGTGCCACATGGCCGACCAGAGCCTGGTCTTCTCATGACGGTATATTCCCGTAACCACCGCTGTCAGCATTCATGTACAGTGGATATTCCTGACAAATCCTTCTGCAGTATGGCAGAAGGAACTTCCAGTTTCTCGTAGCCCTATTACATGACCTTGTTCAAACTCAGTGAAGCGTTGATAATGGTGTCCTTGTCGCCTAAAAGACATTCTTGACTAACATCAACTCATTACGTCCAATCTCAATAGTAACAAACGGTCACGACCGTTTCAGATTATATTTATAGCAAACATAATTTGCATTCTCTTAGTGACGCTACTAGCCCCACTCTAATGCGACTGGCGTGAAATTTGAATAGAAATCATCTTTCAGATGTAGAAACAAGCCTGCCAAGTCTGTGTGGCACAACTCCTTCTTGGTGTTCAAAATTTTTCTTCCAAAAATGTATTTAGCCTGACTAACGTAGGCTTTCGGAATTTTGACAGTAGACCTCTCCGTCATGCCAACGTCTCTATTGCATCGTCTGCCACTTGAACTTTTTGTGGATTTTCGTGACGTTCTCCCATTAGCTAAACCAACCAGTCAGCTATTCTTTGGATCCCCCGTATCTCTTCTGTTAATCACAACTGGCAAGTGTCACAGTCTAGCAAACTACGTGAGTGATTTACGTCGCCTTAGCATTCCGTAACGAATCTGTCTGGCAGTTGCTTTTCCTACTAACGTTACTTGGCCGCCCCACTTATGATGCCCTGGGCAATCAGCCCCAGATACTTCACGACTGTTACAGTTTCCAGAGACTTATCGCCTGCGCCATAATCAGATGACAACCCATTCCTTTTCGTGAACAAGCAATGCGTCTCATTTCTCTTAGCTGTATGTCGTTAGTCATTCCCTGAACTTAAATAGAGATGGGGCCCCTCCACGCCCGCACCAACGTGGTGACCAAACCAAAAGTTCTACTGTCACCTCCGTAAACATGTTAGTTATCTAGTAAGTGGATCACAGGATGCTGGGCTGTGATGTTGTCCGTGCGTCTGGGTAAGGCTACGCATTAACACGGTCCATCAGATGATGGATAGTGGACGAAACGCGAGTGAGGGTAGCGATTTGAAGAGCAGAGGGAAAAAAGTGCCATGGCTCGTGCCGTGGGAAAAAAAACCTCTGCGACAGTGGGATGGGTAGTAAGAGCAGTAGTGACTTACTAGCTGCGATAGCTCATCCAAGTTTGGCTTTGTTAGTATAGGTATCATGCATCATTACCCTGACAAGCGATGGCGATGTGTCCCAGTTGCTGCAGCTGCTACATTCCTGGAACAATCAAGATCGCTATACAGTAGTGGGAGATCGGCCATAGATCATCTCACTGTGTGGGGGATGTGTGGAGCTTGTTTGCATGCAGTGTACGGTACGGCTTCCCTGTGTGGTGCCAGTTATTCGGCAGTGTATTTCAGCTGGATATCCAGTAATGGCGTCTGATTAACAGGGGCTCGCCTGTGCCGTTATGTTTGCGTATGCTTGGCCATAGATGTTATGTCCTTACAAGTATGTCTTCTGGTCTTTTATGTTTCCATCTATGGTTGTGGTCGTAGTTCCCCAGATTCAGAATAAACGGGTTCTGCGAATGTCTGGAATTTCTGTATAGTCTTGTGGTGAGTTTGTGGATTACCTCCGTGAGAGTCTCAAGTCGGTATTCCCGGTGAAGGTCCGCGATGCGTATGTATCGTGGAGCATTGCTTATGATTTTGAGTACTTTGTTTTGTATGAGCTGCAGACGGCGCAGGCGTGTAGGCGCAGCGTATTCCCAGACAGGAGCTGCGTACGTCATCAGGGGTCGGATAAGTGTCATGTACATGGATCTCGACACCCTTCGGTTCACTGTGCTACGCCTGTTGAGCATAGGATAGAGCTGTTTGAGCCTCGCGCTAGCTCGGTTGGTCATGTGTTGTATGTGGTCCCCCCAGAGTAATTTCCGGTCCAGCCAGACACCGAGGTATTTGACTTTCTCGCGGAAACGTATTGGACGTGTATGTAGAGTTATTGGTCTGCAGTAGCGGTGTTTGCGCAGTTGCTTCGGTCTTCTAGTGAACAGAACGGCTTCGCACTTGTCGACGTTTTTCTCTAACACGCCATTTCTCCAACCAAGGCTCGGCCACTCAGAGCAGTCTGTAGGCGTGACGTAATGTTTGATGTTTTCCAATCTTGCGCAAGGACGGCTGTGTCATCTGCATAGATTGCCATCATTCTGTTGTGTGTGGTTGGGAGATCGTTTATGTAGAGGTTAAACAGTAGGGGCCCTAGGATGCTTCCCTGGGGTACTCCCGCGTGTATACCGTGTCGTGTTGATTTTTTTCCCTGCACGTCGGTATTGAAACTCCTGTCTGTGAGGTATGAGTGTATTAGACGCAGCAGCCCGTCGGGGAATCCCTCGTCGCTGAGTTTGCGCATGAGGCCGTTGTGCCATAGACGGTCGAAAGCCTTTTCGATGTCCAGAAACACTGCCCCTGTAGCTTTGTTTATGTTGAAGCCATATATTATATGTTCAACGACCCGTAGGAGTTGTTGTGTTGTGGAGTGGTGATTCCTAAAGCCGAATTGCTCCGGTCTCAGGACGTCATTTGTTATGCAGTGCCTGGTGATGCGTTTGGGAACCACCTTCTCAACAATCTTACTGAGCGAGCTCAGAAGACTGATGGGTCGGTAATTTTGTGGGAGGCTGTGGTCTTTCCCCGGCTTCCTGAACATCAGGACCTTGGCCGTCTTCCAAAAGGCGGGGAGCCCGCAGCTCGTGGTCGTGCGGTAGCGTTCTCGCTTCCCACGCCCGGGTTTCCGGGTTCGATTCCCGGCGGAGTCAGGGATTTTCTCTGCCTCGTGATGGCTGGGTGTTGTGTGATGTCCTTAGGTTAGTTAGGTTTAAGTAGTTCTATGTTCTAGGGGACTGATGACCATAGATGTTAAGTCCCATAGTGCTCAGAGCCAAAAGGCGGGGACGTGTTGTTGTTTTAGTATGGCATTCGTTATGTGTGTTAGGTACTCAGTTGCTTTATCCGTGAACTCCTGGAGGACACGGTTTTGAATGCCATCATGACCAGGGGCTTTCCTAGCAGCGGAATGCATTATAGCCCAGGAGACTTCGGCTGTGCTAACATGTCGAATGTCGTCGCGCGATGGTTGGGCTAGAATGCGTGTAACCTCTTGGTCAGTAGCAAGTGTGAACACTGGATCTGATGGTACCAGGTTCGGTGTGAATGACGCTGCGAATGTTCGGGCCATTAGTTCTGCTTTCTCTTCCGCTGAGTATGCAGGTCCGTCAGGCCCTTGAAGCGTTGGGGTGTATATTTTCTCCCTGGTGAAGTGTCGGGCTAGTTACCACACGCCAGGTCGTGCGGTGTCCAGCCCTTCGAGTTTTTGGTTCCACTGTTGTGTTCTATGTGTTTGTATTTTATCGTGTATGATGCCCTATAGCCTGTTAATGTGCCGTTTGAAGTACGGACGCCTGGTGCGCTGCCATTGTCTCCTGAGGCGATTCTTCATTGAGATTAGGCCCAGGATTTCCTGGGGCAGGGCCGCACTGCGTTGTTGTGAGGTGCGATCAGGTATGGTGCCTGCCATTGCGTCCTGCACGGCGTTAGTGAGGGTTTCCACTGCCTCGTCAATTTGTGCTGTTTCATTAATTTCGTGTATAGGTGGGATGTGGCTATCGAGCGTTTCCTTGAACAATGTCCAATTCGCACGCCCGTAGTCCAACATCTTGCGTTGTTCCGTGTGCTGCAGTGTTTCCTCAATGTATAGTATTACAGGTTGGTGGTTTGAGGGCAGATCGTTTTCAACGGCAACGTTGAGCGTCGATGTAATGCCCTTGATGAGGGCCATGTCTATCACGTCTGGCCTGTGTCCCCTCTGATATGGAATGTGCGTCGGTTCAGTCGGCGCTAGTATAATGTAGTTTCTGCCTAGTGAATGTTCGTACAGTTTTTTGTCGTTGGGATTTCGTATGCGTGAGTTCCATTCTGAGTGTTTTGCGTTCAGATCTCCAGCGACTATTACTCGCGGTGAAATGTTGAGTAATGTGCTGATATCGCGTGTTGAAATGCCTACAGGGCTGTTGTATACCGATATCAGTGTGGTGTAGGCTCCGTTGAACTTGACTCTGACGGCCGTAGCCTCGATTTTTTCCAGTTCAGGGAGCTCTATGTTTGTGTGCTCAATGTCTTTGTGTATGACGATTGCAGTTCCACCTGCCACGGCGTCACCCGGTCGGTCGGTACGATAGACGCAGTAGCCAGGAAACTTTGTTTGTGCGGTTTAAGCTTAGTCTCGCTCAGTAGCGCGACAAGGATTCCCTTGCGCTCCATGAACGCGGCAAATTCTGCCCTTTTGCTGTGGATCGAGTCTGCATTCCAGAACAGGATCTGTGAAAGTGTGTGCGGGTCTGCGTTATGGGCCGGGTGTGGTATATTATTCATGTAAGATTGTGAAAGAGTGTTAAAGAGTGTTGTGATGGCAGTGTGTATGACAGCCCCGTATTGCCCGGGTTCGGCGCTCATGAGCTGGGTGATGAGTGCAGTGACGGCCGTCAGCACCTTGGTAAGGATTTGAACGGTCGTGTGTCGAGGGAATAGTGTTTCCAGTATTCCCCCAGGTGATGTGTTGGCGTTGGGTGTGGCAGCCTGAGGTGCTGTTGTGGAGTTAGCGGCCGCTTGTGCGGGTATTGGTGTGTTGTTAGGAGCGGCTTGTGTGTTTTGTGACAGAGGTTGTGGCGCCTGTGTTACTTCTGTGGTGCGGGGGATGGTAGTGTGAGTTACTGTCTCGGTGTCTTGTTGACTGTTTTCCTGTGTGTTGCTGATCTGATGTTGCTGCGTGGCCTGTTGTGGTGCCTGAACGTACAAGGTGCGTTCCATAAGTAATGCCACCAAATTCATAAAAAATCATTTCTTGAATATATTCGTACAAATTGAAACGTCCCCTTTGAACAATTATGCACGAGACTGTGCTTAACCTGACACACAATATTTTGTTAGCGCAACGCAATCTGACTTTCAAAATTCCCTACAAAAGAATGGCCCTGACTAACATTAAACTATACCTTTCACAAATCACTTACCTCACAAAAATCTTCGCTGCTCAAGCTACTGCAATACAGCGAGCGCCACTACTGCCAGCTAAATAAAAGATTCAAACTACTGAAGGCACTAACTACTGATAGGGATAGTTAGCAAATGAAAGATATTAATAGAGAACAAACAATGTATTTACCTTGATATCATCATATATAAATATATCAGTTCATGACAAATTACAAATCTCCGCCATCTCTCTCCCCACATCCACCACTGCTGGCGGCTCACCTCCAACTGCGCAACGCTACGCGCTGTTCACATCCAGCTGCCGCTGCCCAACACTACAATGGCGAGTATTACAACAATGCAAAGCTGCCACGGACTGCACACAGCACAGCCAGTGATTTTCATACTGAGGTGGCGTTACCAATAAAAAAGCTAAACAGCCTACTTACATAAAGAAAACATAAACAGCCTACTTACATAGAGAAAACATAAACAGCCTACTTACATAGCCCCCATGCTCCCCACAAAAATTTTTACAAATTGGATTGGGCAGTGGCCAATACAGATTTGAAAAAAATTTTTCATAATTACAATAACAAAGAAATCAAATGCACACACTTATTGATACAATGTTGGTCAAAAGCTAAAAATTTCTCACAGTACATAAAGACAGTCCACATTGTTCATCACAGTGAAACTGCCGTTTCTTTTCTCAAAGTCTGAGCAGTAAAAGACAATGCACGCGGAAGTAGTGGATTTCCATGCCGTCTTGAAGAAGTAGTGTTGTCCTTCCAACGGAAAGACAGTGCTGACTCTTGACATGCTGACAGGTAATGGGCCACAACAGAGCAAACCCACAGCAGAGTCAGTCGACGTTTTGAAGAAGATTGGTAGGTAGGTCATCACAGAGTAGACCCACTGTAGTTCTGGTAGAGATTACGGTATTGGTGGGCCACCAGAGGCGCAGACTCACTGCAGTCCTTGTAGAAATAATGGCATGGTGGGTCATCAAAGATGTAGACCCACTGTAGTCCTTTTAGAGATAATGGTATTGGTGGGCCACCAGAGGTGCAGACCCACTGCAAGCCTTGTAGAAATAATGGTACTGGTGAGTCAGCAGAGGTGCAGACCCACTGTAGTCCTTGTAGAAATAATGGTACTGGTGAGTCAGCAGAGGTGCAGACCCACTGTAGTCCTTGTAGAGATAGCCAGCAGCCATCTGTTGTGACTGTGCTGGTGCACAATCACCACTGAAGAGTCTTGCGGACAATATAGCAAGTCCATAAACTACCACTTGTGCACTCACAAAGTTTTTGAAATTGTTCTTAGAACCAGCAATGCTGTTATCCAGTCCCTTGCTGAATTATTAACACACGTGCAAACACTAACAGTCCCTACTTCTCACATATTGTCCATGTACTATGACCAACAGAAACGTGTGCAGTGAAATGTTACTTAATTTGAAGAACTGGTAACAATTACAATTTTATAACATGAGAATACAATAACAAAGGTACACAATACATCATTAAAAACATAACAATATAGATAACATTTGTAGTAATAGGGGCTTTACAAAAGAATAGAAATAGACATATACGTCAGTGTTACAGGAATTATGACATGAGTACATACATAGAAGATCAGAATAATTATTGAAACATCAACTTCACACATGAGCATTTAAACAGAATGAATAATGTCTAACATCTTTACAAAGTAAATAACATATTATTAATGCCAATTATATTTGAGGATAACAGTATTCCTCATCATAGTGAATGTAGCTTAATATTAAAAGAGAAAAAAATTCTATGAAACTACACAGAGACAGGAAGAAAACAAATACTCAAGGGTACACAAACACATAGTGGGATAACACAAAAGGAAAGGACAGGGTTCGTTTTCAGTGTAACATTTGGTACTGCAGTCCATCCCAAAACTTCATTCTATAGATCTTTCGTCTTATTTCAACCTTTGCTTCCACCAAAAAAATCTTATCCAAGCATGCTTTCTGTATTCTGTTCATATTTCTTTCAAAATAATTATTTCTGATTGTACAATACTCATTTGGGCCCAAATCCTTTTTATATAACTTCGCAATGCATTCTTTACCTATTCTCCATAGTCAGTTTCTCATATAGTCTACCCCCTCTTAAGCTAACTTAAATCTACTGAGCTCAGATGCTAAACTAAGGGACGAGGCAATGCAGCAGCACGTAAAACAATTATTATAAACAGCAAAGAAAAAAATGGAAAATTGCAAAGCAAGCTACAGTATAAATTAGCAAAAGTCAAATTCAATAACACTATGCCTGGCAAACAGCAGCAACTTATACCTAAACATGACATAGCGCAAGCACAAAAAATATTACACTAAAATGGCCATGTCTAATACCTATGTCACATCTTAACATTAGAGTGATGCATCACAATTTATTCTACAAAAGAAATTACCAAGTACTTGAAAAGAAAATTATGTGTTACTGTTACTAGTTCCTTCTTATTGTTCTTTCCTTTCCAAGTGCTCCTTTTTTTAAAGAATGTGGATCATAAAATAATTATTTAATAGATCTGTTGACAGAAAGTGTTCACATTAGCAAATGCATTTCATTTTATAAAAGCAATGCTGCAACACAGCTGAAAAACAGGTGTCAAATGAAATAAGCAATTACGCAAACCAAAGCATAAAAATATCATTCAATAGTCATGTGGCATTCCGTAAGTCAGTAGCACTCAACTCTCGGAGAAAGACACTTTTCATAATCAGGTGTGCAGATGTACGAATATTTCCCATCAATTCATAAGCATTTCAGTAATTATCAGAAAGTACGATATGTTTCCAAGTAATCAGCATGTCGGATTTGCGATGCTTTCTCTAAAGGAATGACAATGGCCAGGATAATGGCCTCCCTTTTTTTTTTTTCTTCCCGTGCTCTGAAAGGCACGCTCTAATGGCTTTTTCTCCAGGCGTCTGACACAGCTGGGTGCCCACGACGCATTACGTGCAGGTGGTCACTTAACTTTCGTACGGAAATATTTACGACAGCAGTTTCTGCTACCGTGGCAGTCTCATATAAAAATATTTCACAGGTCAAGAATTAGCGTTGCAAATCTGTAGAAACAAAATCCTATAAATATAAGTAGGGATAGTTAGCAAATGAAAGATATTAATAGAGAACAAACAATGTATTTACCTTGATATCATCATATATAAATATATCAGTTCATGACAAATTACAAATCTCCGCCATCTCTCTCCCCACATCCACCACTGCTGGCGGCTCACCTCCAACTGCGCAATGCTACGCGCTGTTCACATCCAGCTGCCGCTGCCCAACACTACAATGGCGAGTATTACAACAATGCAAAGCTGCCACGGATTGCACACAGCACAGCCAGTGATTTTCATACTGAGGTGGCGTTACCAATAAAAAAGCTAAACAGCCTACTTACATAAAGAAAACATAAACAGCCTACTTACATAGAGAAAACATAAACAGCCTACTTACAAAATAATCAAAAATTTTCAAAATAGCACCCTCTTGCATCGATACACTTCTGGAGGTGGTGTTTCCATGCCTGGAAGGCATCCTGGAATGCCTTTTCTGGAATGTTCTTTAGGGCTGATGTAACATGCGCCTGGATGCTTTCACTCATGTCCCAACGATTTCCTTTCATGACTCCTTCTAACCGAGAAAACAAAAACAAGTCAGTGGGAGCCAGGTCAGGACTGTAGGGAGGCTGGGGAACCAATGGGGTCTTGGTCCTGGCCAGGAAGTCGTTGACGATGATGGTGCTGTGACTCGGCACATTGTCGTGGTGAACTTTCCACATGTCCTTGAAGTCGCTTTGGCTGCGCGACACTGTCCTTTTCAGTCTTTTGAGCACTTCCAAGTAGAAAGCTGAGTTCACTGTAGTCCCAGCAGGTACGAATTCGTGGTGGACAATGCCTCTGACGTCAAAGAAGACAATGAGCATGGTTTTGATCCTGGACTTGCTCATGCGTGCCTTCTTGGGACGGGGCGACGATGGGGTGTACCACTCTGAACTCTGCCTTTTTGTCTCATGGTCGTACTCTAAAATCCACGACTCATCACCAG
This sequence comes from Schistocerca serialis cubense, assembly GCF_023864345.2. Taxonomy (NCBI): domain Eukaryota; kingdom Metazoa; phylum Arthropoda; class Insecta; order Orthoptera; family Acrididae; genus Schistocerca; species Schistocerca serialis. Next base: position 234,481,800 of record NC_064642.1, read on the forward strand.
TGATAACTGAGTTTAAAAAATGTGGATCATTTTCACAAATTTCCAACATTTATCGGCACCGAAGCACTAGCATGTGCTTGTGTTCGTCGGTCGAGATTTTTGGGACAAGTTTGGCACACACCTTTCTCATGTTCAAATCTTCGGTCAAAATGCGGAAAACGGTTGTTTTTGACATGTTTAGAGTTTGTGCTATCAATTAAAGGCCCAGCCGTCTCTCAGAATTCAAACAATCGCGCACACGCGTCACATTTTCGGCGACTCGTGCGGTTGATGGCCGTCCACTGCGAGGTTCGTCGGTGATCTCCTCTCGGCCCTCCATGAACGACTTGTGTCATCGGAAAACTTGTGATTTGGACAAGCAGTCATTCCCAAAGACATGTTGAAGTAATGGAAACGTTTCGGTGGCGGACTTCCCAAGTTTAACGCATAATTTGATAGCGTACCGTTGCTCTACAGAATGATCAATTGTGCCGTGTTACATGAACTCAAAACGGGATTGACGGAAACGCACGTCCTGACTCTCCGACAGCTCGGAGCAGAATGAGATAAAGAGCGTTTTGAAGCTGACAGCCCCCTCCACTTAGCCCAGCCGGTTACAACACGCTGTGGTGTACCGTTGCGTCAGAAAAAAATTGGTCGCATTACTTATGGAACACACTCTGTACCTTGGATCATGTCCACGTGTTCCTGGATTTTGCTACACATTTCTTTCGTTGTAATTTTTCTTTGCACAGTTCCGTAAATAGCAGCACGAGTCTTGCAAAACGTTTACACTACCTGCCGAAAGAAAGTGATGCACGAAGGAGGCATTTTAGATCTCTGTGTAACTTCGTACAAGTACACATCATCGGTGAATATGTAAATGGCTTGAATTACAATGCTCCGCTACAGGTAGAACGGTCACCGTAGTACATTAGTGTAGTTCATATTGAGTGTTGTCACCAGGCCTGGTAGGGTATTTAAAGAGTGTAAACAGTGTCAGATTTTGAGCAATCAGTGCAAAGAAGTCTGAGACGCCACGCTATCACGTCAGACAGCGTTATCAGTGCCTGATAGAGTTTGAAAGGGCCCTTACTTTGGATCTCCAGATGGCCTGCTGGTGGAATCGTGCAGTACCCAGATTTGTGATGCGACAGTGGCCCGAAGTTGAGTTGAGTGTGAACATGAGGCCAAGTTCCGGCTGACCACATTTGACCACCACAAGGGAGGATCGCCACACTGCGCACCAAGCACATCTTAACCGCTTCACATCTGTGTCTGCAATGCGACTACAAGTAATGGACTCACAGTAGCACACAATCCGTGTTATCCCGTGGGAGACTAGTAGCGGCCGGGCTAGAGCATTATTGTCCCATACTTAGGCTGCTGCTAACACCACAACACAAACGGTTGCATTTGGAGTGGTGACGTGACCGGGAAACATGGATTATCGATAAAAGACGAATCTGAACTGTCCTGGATGACCATCATTGAGGAGTATCGCGGTGATCTGGGGAGAGGCCTCATTCATCCACTGTTTTGGAGGGGCACAGCAGTGTTAGTCCTGGCGTCAAGGTGTGGGGAGTCACCGGATATGACGTAAGATCAGAGTTGTTGTTGGTGGTACCATGGAACTGTGATGGCTTAATGGTATCTGACCGACTTCGCACGTCCTCATGTGTTACCTCTCATGCGACAGTATTGTGGTGCCATTTTTCAACATTACAATGCTCGTCTACACATGGATCGTGTCTCTGTGAACTGTCTGCGAGATGTTGAGATATTCCCGTTGCCAGGAAATTCCCCAGATCTGTCCTAGTAGATCATACAGGGTGTTTCAAAAATGACCGGTAAATTTGAAACGGCAATAAAAACTAAACGAGCAGCGATAGAAATACACCGTTTGTTGCAATATGCTTGGGACAACAGTACATTTTCAGGCAGACAAACTTTCGAAATTACAGTAGTTACAATTTTCAACAACAGATGGCGCTGCGGTCTGGGAAACTCTATAGTACGATATTTTCCACATATCCACCATGTGTAGCAATAATATGGCGTAGTCTCTGAATGAAATTACCCGAAACCTTTGACAACGTGTCTGGCGGAATGGCTTTACATGCAGATGAGATGTACTTCTTCAGCTGTGCAATTGTTTCTGGATTCTGGCGGTACACCTGGTCTTTCAAGTGTCCCCACAGAAAGAAGTCACAGGGGTTCATGTCTGGCGAATACGGAGGCCAATCCACGCCGCCTCCTGTATGTTTCGAATAGCCCAAAGCAATCACACGATCATCGAAATATTCATTCAGAAAATTAAAGACGTCGGCCGTGCGATGTGGCCGGGCACCATCTTGCATAAACCACGAGGTGTTCGCAGTGTCGTCTAAGGCAGTTTGTACCGCCACAAATTCACGAAGAATGTCCAGATAGCGTGATGCAGTAATCGTTTCGGATCTGAAAAATGGGCCAATGATTCCTTTGGAAGAAATGGCGGCCCAGACCAGTACTTTTTGAGGATGCAGGGATGATGGGACTGCTACATGGGGCTTTTCGGTTCCCCATATGCGCCAGTTCTGTTTATTGACGAAGCCGTCCAGGTAAAAATAAGCTTCGTCAGTAAACCAAATGCTGCCCACATGCATATCGCCGTCATCAATCCTGTGCACTATATCTTAGGGAATGTCTCTCGTGCAGCAATGGTAGCGGCGCTGAGGGGTTGCCGCGTTTGAATTTTGTATGGATAGAGGTGTAAACTCTGGCGCATGAGACGATACGTGGACGTTGGCGTCATTTGGACCGCAGCTGCAACACGGCGAACGGAAACCCGAGGCCGCTGTTGAATCACCTGCTGCACTAGCTGCGCGTTGCCCTCTGTGGTTGCCGTACGCGTTCGCCCTACCTTTCCAGCACGTTCATCCGTCACGTTCCCAGTCCGTTGAAATTTTTCAAACAGATCCTTTATTGTATCGCTTTTCGGTCCTTTGGTTACATTAAACCTCCGTTGAAAACTTCGTCTTGTTGCAACAACACTGTGTTCTAGGCGGTGGAATTCCAACACCAGAAAAATCCTCTGTTCTAAGGAATAAACCATGTTGTCTACAGCACACTTGCACGTTGTGAACAGCACACGCTTACAGCAGAAAGACGACGTACAGAATGGCGCACCCACAGACTGCGTTGTCTTCTATATCTTTCACATCACTTGCAGCGCCATCTGTTGTTGAAAATTGTAACTACTGTAATTTCGAAAGTTTGTCCGCCTGAAAATGTACTGTTGTCCCAAGCATATTGCAACAAACGGTATATTTCTATCGCTGCTCGTTTAGTTTTCATTGCCGTTTCAAATATACCGGTCATTTTTGAAACACCCTGTATATGGGACCAGCTTCGACGTTCTCTGTCCCAGTGCAAGTATCCAACATGTCAAGGACTACTTACAGCAACTGAGGGCCAAGTTGCCTGCGGAGAGGATACCACGACTTTATGATAACCTTCGCAACTGAGTCAATGCATGCAGTCAGGTCAAACGGGGTGCAACATCATAGCGATAAGTCGGCTCATTCCACCAAGTTCTTTGTAAATTTAATGATATTTTGAAATAACCGAAATAAAATCACACACTCTCTCAGCCCGCAACGTTTCTTGTCGTTTTCATCTCTCCTTCCCAGTACTTCACCTTTCTTTATCTACTGTGTGTATTACTTCCCCATAACACTCCCGAGCAGTAGTCCTGAAATTTTTAACGGCGATCAAAAAGCTTCCGTTTGGGGGAGTTTTTGCACCGTATATACAACGTAGCGCTACTACGATGCGGGTATATAAATACCGACATGTAGGCAAGGGATAAGCGTACCACTCTTGTCTTTCCGACGTGCGTGCGGTAAATGAGGAAACGTGAACTATGGCAACGTTATCACCAAATGCGTCCAAACAGGACCAACGTGCTGTTATTCTTTCCGTGACTGGCAAAGAACAAACATCGGTAGACATGCGTCGGAGACTGAAGAATGTCTGTGGGGCAGCAAATCTGTTGAGAACCACCGTTGTGGATTGCGACAAGGGGTGCTGCTACTTCGTAATAAAGCACGTCTCCATGTCACAAACGTCATAGCGCAGCATTTACGACCACTCAAGTGGGGGACACTCGAACACCCGTCCTCATCTCTCACCGCCAGCCGGCGTGGCCGAGCGCTTCTAGGCGCTACGGTCGCAGGTTCGAATCCTGCCTCGGGCGTGGATGTGTGTGATGTCTTTAGGTTAGTTAGTTTTAAGTAGTTCTAGGGCAGTGATGACCACAGCAGTTAAGTCCCATAGTGCTCAGAGCCATTTGAACCATTTGAACCATCTCTCACCATGCGACTGATACGCCTTCGGTTCCTCAAAAGAGGTCCTTAACGGTCGACGATTCCTGTCGGACAAGGATGAGCAGCAGGCAGTGACGGACTACTTCATGCAGCAGGACACGGTGTTTTACCAAACAAGTGCGTCTGTGGGATGATTGCCTGAGTGCTCACGGCAATTTTGTCCGATTGGCATACTGGTACTGGACTGTACAGCCTTCGAGCGGAAACTCTTTGATCGCCCTTTACACTTTTGCATCTGGCGATATGGGTGCTTCAACATTTTGTCAGACGGTGCAGGTATCGAAATCTGTGGGGAGCAACCTACAGTCTTGTCTCAGGACTCTATTGTTACGGATCCACGATTGTGAAATTAGAGATTTTCGGGCTCCTACGGAGCGTAGCGACACTCTTTCTACATCTAAATCTACATATATACTCCGCTAGCCACCAAGCGGTGTGTGGCGGAGGACACAATTCGCGCCAAAGTCATATTTCCCCACTCGCGGATCGCGCGAAGGAAAAACGACTGTCTGACCGCCTCAGTACGAGCTCTTATTTCCCTTGTCTTTGAAAGATGATCATTACGCGATTTGAAAGTTGGTGGTAATAATATATGCTCTACATCCTCAGGGAAGATTGGATTTCGGAATTTAGTGAGCAGCCCCTTCTGTTTAGCGCATCGTCTATCTGCAAGTGTGTCCCACTTCAAACTTTCTATGAGATTTGTAACGCTCTCGCAATGGCTAAATGTACCAGCCACGAATCTTGCCGCTCTTCTTTGGTCCTTCTCAGTCTTTTGAATCAGACCCAACTGGTAAAGGTCCCATAAAGACGAACAATACTCCAAGACTGGACGAACTAACGCATTGTAAGCTATTTTCTTTGTTGAAGGACTGCATCGCTTCAGGATTCTACCAATAAGCCGCAATCTAGAGTTCACCTTACCCGTTACTTGTGTAATCTGATCATTCCAATTGAGATCATTTCGAATAGTCACACCCAGATACTTGACTGGTGTTACCGCTTCCAAAGACTGATCATTTATTTTGTACTCATACATTAATGGGGATTTTCGCCTTGTTATACGCAGTAGGTTACACTTACTAATATTGAGAGATAACTGTTAGTCATTACACCACGCATTTAATTTCTGCAAATCCTCCTTGATTTGTTCACAACTTTCGTGTGATACTATTTTCCTGTAGACTACAGCATCATCGGCAAACAGTCTTAGTCCGCTGTCAATACCATCAACCAGATCGTTTATGTAAATCGTAAAAAGCAGATGACCTATTATACTGCCCTGGGGCACACCTGAAGTTGCTCTTGTTTCTGTTGAAGTTACCCCGTTCAGGATGCCATACTGCTCCCTGTAGGTTAGAAAACTTTCTATTCAACCTCATATGTCACTGGATAGACCGAAAGCGCGCACTTTTTGCAGCAAGCGACAGTGCGGAGCTGAGTCGAACGCCTTTCGAAAGTCGAGAAATATGGCATCAACCTCGGAGCCGGTATCTAGAGCCTGTTGTATATCATGCACAAAGAGGGCCAGCTGTGTCTCGCATGATCGCTGTTTCCTGAAACCGTGCTGGGTTCTGCAGATGAGCTTCTCAGAGTCTAGAAAGGTCATTATGTCTGAACACAAAATATGTTCCATGATTCTACAACTAATCGATGTCAGTGAAATTGGCCGGTAATTATGTACATCCGATTTTCTACCCTTTTTATAGATTGCTATGACCTGGGCCTTCTTCCAGTCCTGTGGAACTTCCCGCCGTTCCAATGATCTCTGATAGATGATGGATAAGAATGGTGCTATATTTGTAGCATAGTCAACATAAAATCTTACGGGGATACCGTCTGGGCCAGATGCCTTTCTGGCGTCTAAGGAGCTTAACTGTTTTACAATCCCAGATACACTAAACACTATGTCAGTCATCCTTGCGTTTGTTCGATAATTGAAAGGGGGAATGGTGCTGCAGTCCTCTACCGTAAACGAGTTTTTGAAAGCTAGGTTTAGAATTTCGGCCTTCTGTTTATCATCATCAGTTACATTACCCGTACTGTCAGCAAGAGAAGGTATTGAAGTATTTGTAGCGTTCATAGATTTTACGTATGACCAAAATTTTTCGGGGTTATTTTTAGAATCTGCAGATAAAATATTGCTTTCAAATTCATTAAAAGAGTTCAGAGAGTTTCTTCCCGTGTACCATCTGCGAATGGAACTGGAAAGAAAGTCAGATAATACTAGCATACTGCGTACTCTCAGCCGTACACCAAAGCAATCTACTACACGTAATACAACTATATCTGCAAATGTACGAAGAGCGCCGGTTGTTACAACATTGTAGGCTACGTTTTGAGGCAAGTTGTTGCTGTAATCCCTCTTCCTCGACAGCTTCGCCGGCCCGTTAAACTTTCTCTGCCGCGCCGTCGTCTGTGTGGTTATTAAAAGATCCACTGTCGGGGAGTGGGAAGCCGTGCTACGAATCCTCCCGTGTTGTTGTGGCTGCCCCCACAGGCTGACAACCAGGGCAGGCGCCAGGGGCCGTTGCCGTGTGCGCGGCAGCGGCTGCAGTGCTGGGGAGGGAAGTAGCCCCATCACCACGCCGTGTGACCACAGCCAGGAATTGGATATCCGACGAAATAAATCTCGGGTGAACAGCCTGGTGTGTGTGTGCATGGGACACAATATTTTGGCACCTGATGATGGCAACGTGGTCGATTGCCGAAATATTGTGTCCTATGCACACTCACACCAGGCTGTTCACCCGAGATTTATTTCGTCGTAAAATACGCCTGGAGAAATTGAAGAATCACAATTGGATACCCGCCGAGGCTGCTCCAGTCCTCTAAACACACCCCGGCGTCTCACACCTCACACGTGATCATATTAGACCTCCACTTTCACTGCCGAATCAATCACTACTCTTTAACCACTCAAGTACGACATGGGTATAGGTATGCGCGGACGCGGATATCCGCATGTTTCCGCTTTAATAGCTACTTTGTGGTTAAAACTTAAAGAACAGTGTCAGTATTATGAATTTCCTCTATTTGCATTACAGACGATCGACAATAATTAGTGTTGGGACACTATTCTTACCCATCCTGGGCCGAGTGCCAGTTTATTGGTTTGAATTCCCCCCCCCCCCCCCCCCCCCCTGCCCTCAGTCACGGAAAAGACAGATGCGTCTTTGGCAAGGGCTGAAATGGAGATTCGCCCTTCTTCCTAGTTTTCCGCAACTTTTAGACGTGCATCTCGTTTCCCTCGTACCAACAACTGCCCTATGCCTGAGTAATTCCTAATTCGTTAGCAGTGACAGGCGACACATTTGCAGCAACCGAAGGCTACAACGAAGCGATATGAAGGCTGTTCTAGAGCACTCCATCCACTGGGATCTTCCGTTCATGAAACGACTCCTATCTGTACGTCACATATGACAGAAGTAAGTTCGGTACGAAGTCAGTGAATTTATGCATTTTCTCCTAAATATATTTTCAAATACATAAGGCAACACTTAATACACTGAGAAGTGTCGAACGTTAACGTGATTTAAAAGTATACTGAATTGTACGTCTGATAACGAACTGTATGGCTAACAGTATGAGAGGTGACTGCAACTAGTTACACGAATCCATTTGGCTTCCCTACGTAGCTCAAACGTTCACCAGAAAATTTTACAAAATACGTTTCACTAACTGAAACAGAAAGCTGTTAACCGTCGCAAGACGATGCGAACATTATGAATAAATGACGTTTTTTGTATGTTGAAGACTTAAAAACAGTTTTACTTAAGAATGCTTTGTTTGGCACTAACTCGTATGCAGAAGAACACAAATCAAGACACTACACAACACTAATTCAAAATGCCAACATCCGCAAAAGAATTTCATAACTTGCAAACAAAGGCTGCCGGAGTGGTCGAGCGGTTCTAGGCGCTACAGTCTGGAACCGCGCGACCGCTACGGTCGCAGGTTCGTATCCTGCCTCGCGCATGAATGTGTGTGATGTCCTTAGGTCAGTTAGGCTTAAGTAGTTCTAAGTGACTGATGACCAGAGAAGTTAAGTCCCATACTGCTCAGAGCCATTTCAACCATTTTGAACTTGCAAACAAGCACACATTTAAAATCAAGAAAGCAACTGTGCAAGGAAATCATGCGCAAAGACCGAAAAGTAGATATCAAAAAGCCTTGAAGACAATGAAACAAGTGAATGAGAACGGTGCAAGTTTGATTCCGGCTTCTACTAACATGAAAGGAGAAGCAGTTGTGATCAGCACATGGAACAATGAACACAAGATGACTCGAATATGTCGCCCTTAGGCAAAAGTGGTATTCAGTCTCTAAAAACCAAAGGAACCAAAAGTATCATCTAGTAGTGATGGCCGGCCGCTGTTGCCGAGCGGCTCTAGGCGCTTCAGTCCGGAACCACACGGCTGCTACGGTCACAGGTTCGAATCCTGCCTCGGGCATGGCTGTGTGTGGTGTCCTTAGGTTAGTTGGGATTACGTAGTTCTACGTCTACGGGAGTGATGACCTCGATGTTAAGTCCCATAGTGCTTAGAGCCATTTGAACCATTTTTACTCGAATGAATACCAATAACCATTAACGAGGCTTTGTCAATAAAAGCGAAAAGCGCTTGATGAATGAACTTTTCAGTTTTCAGAACGCTTAAGACAGAGAGGAAGCAAAGTAACGGGAAGAAATCCAACTAGGTGAATGTGGGATAGAACTTCTATGCAGTCCCTGGCAGCTGACTCATTTTGTTAGTTATTTATTTCCCGGTTATTTAACACTAACGACGCATCTAGGCTATCACAAAGTCCATATGGCAATTACCCATGCGTAATTGTTAAAATTTGCCGTTGGATTACTGTGGTGTGTGCGGCTGAATCTCACTCATTACATTCATCAACCTAGCATTGTGAGATCACATGCCACATCTTTACTTAAGATGTAAGGCTTGCAGTCAGTGCATAGGAATATTATTCGAACTACGTTTTACGCCCTAATCAAAGTTACAGAAGTGGAATGGTTCAAAATGGTTCAAATGGCTCTGAGCACTATGCGACTTAACTTCTGAGGTCATCAGTCGCCTAGAACTTAGAACTAATTAAACCTAACTAACCTAAGGACATCACACACATCCATGTCCGAGGCAGGATTCGAATCTCCGACCGTAGCGGTCACGCGGTTCCAGACTGAAGCGCCTAGAACCGCACGGCCACAACGGCCGGCCAGAAGTGGAATGAAACTCGTTATCCTACCTCTGATGGTAGGTTGTTTTCTACAACACAGGCCGAACAGAAGCCAGCTTGCGTGCCTGCAGGCGGGCAGCTAGATGTACGTGGGTGCAAGTGGACAGGGGTGGTAAGCAGTTGATCTGCAGGCACTAAGGCTACTTGACCACAGTCTATGTGGCAGTTCTGCACCATCTGAGTACACGCTGATAGGGATGGTCAAATGTTTCGCACATACGTGTAAAAAGGTCGCTGGCTGGTAAGTTATACCAGTACACCTGCGTGCAAGTGGTGAGTGGTGCCCAGTAGTGCCTGTGCCCTGTAGGGTAGCGTTGGAAGACATACCATATTGGAATAAAGCTTTCTAGAGCACTGGCACATTTAAAACAGTCGTTTTGGCATGATTTTTTAAATTAAAAGGTAGGGAATGGTATTTTGATGGTTTAAAGTGCAGCTGTACGTGTAAGTGTAAAAGTTAGGATGGGAATATAAACCTCTTCAAACTTTTACTGTGATAATGTCTGTGTGCTACACCACTAATTGTGTAGAAGTTCTAACAACCCTACCACAAAAATGTCAAAAATTAATTATGATTGTAGTGTTGCTCACGCTGCTAAATATTGCATTTTCGGGCAACAACAAAGTTATGTTATGTGGCAGGTGTCATTAGAGCACAGTTAATAAAGTCATTTCTTGAAATAATGGATAAACTAGGCACTCATCTTTTCGTGTTCCCACGCTGGTCTTGTTGTGAACTCGTGGCTCAATCGTCGAAAATCTAGGTAGTGATGATTCCAAGCTCGGATGCAAAGAGGCCTAGGTGTTATTCTGCGATATTCAAAAGTTTTATAGTTGTGTTTCATAAACTATTCTTAAAGATTCTTTTTTATTACTTTAGTTGCAATATCACGTAACTCGTTCCAAAACATCACTTCACAATATAAAACATACTTGAAAATATCTTCCTCACTGTTAAAGTTCACATTTCATAAACTGACTACAATTTGCGTCTTTTTAACATCACGACCACAGCTTGACTCCCCAATAACCGCTTACGCGCCCAAAAACCAGTGTTACAAGTACGTCAATGATCATAGTGACAAAAGGAAGACTACACATAAGAATAATATCATTGCAATATATACATATCGATGTATCGAAGTACCTCTACATTAATGAAATCAAATCTGAATATTGTCACAGAAATATGTTACCTATTTTACAGAAACACAGTAGAATATTGCTGATATCGAGAGGTTGAGGTGAGATGCCGTAATGGTTACGTAATTCAAGTACCATTACAAAGTGAACGCGTAGTTTTTAGATAAATTTAAATACAAACAAGATTGAAAGAGAAAATTTGATGATGATATTAACATGTACAGGGTGTTTCAAAAATGACCGGTATATTTGAAACGGCAATAAAAACTAAACGAGCAGCGATAGAAATACACCGTTTGTTGCAATATGCTTGGGACAACAGTACATTTTCAGGCAGACAAACTTTCGAAATTACAGTAGTTACAATTTTCAACAACAGATGGCGCTGCGGTCTGGGAAACTCTATAGTACGATATTTTCCACATATCCACCATGTGTAGCAATAATATGGCGTAGTCTCTGAATGAAATTACCCGAAACCTTTGACAACGTGTCTGGCGGAATGGCTTTACATGCAGATGAGATGTACTGCTTCAGCTGTGCAATTGTTTCTGGATTCTGGCGGTACACCTGGTCTTTCAAGTGTCCCCACAGAAAGAAGTCACAGGGGTTCATGTCTGGCGAATACGGAGGCCAATCCACGTCGCCTCCTGTATGTTTCGGATAGCCCAAAGCAATCACACGATCATCGAAATATTCATTCAGGAAATTAAAGACGTCGGCCGTGCGATGTGGCCGGGCACCATCTTGCATAAACCATGAGGTGTTCGCAGTGTCGTCTAAGGCAGTTTGTACCGCCACAAATTCACGAAGAATGTCCAGATAGCGTGATGCAGTAATCGTTTCGGATCTGAAAAATGGGCCAATGATTCCTTTGGAAGAAATGGCGGCCCAGACCAGTACTTTTTGAGGATGCAGGGACGATGGGACTGCAACATGGGGCTTTTCGGTTCCCCATATGCGCCATTTCTGTTTATTGACGAAGCCGTCCAGGTAAAAATAAGCTTCGTCAGTAAACCAAATGCTGCCCACATGCTTATCGCCGTCATCAATCCTGTGCACTATATGGGTTAGCGAATGTCTCTCGTGCAGCAATGGTAGCGGCGCTGAGGGGTTGCTGCGTTTGAATTTTGTATGGATAGAGGTGTAAACTCTGGCGCATGAGACGATACGTAGACGTTGGCGTCATTTGGACCGCAGCTGCAACACGGCGAACGGAAACCCGAGGCCGCTGTTGGATCACCTGCTGCACTAGCTGCGCGTTGCCCTCTGTGGTTGCCGTACGCGGTCGCCCTACCTTTCCAGCACGTTCATCCGTCACGTTCCCAGTCCGTTGAAATTTTTCAAACAGATCCTTTATTGTATCGCTTTTCGGTCCTTTGGTTACATTAAACCTCCGTTGAAAACTTCGTCTTGTTGCAACAACACTGTGTTCTAGGCGGTGGAATTCCAACACCAGAAAAATCCTCTGTTCTAAGGAATAAACCATGTTGTCTACAGCACACTTGCACGTTGTGAACAGCACACGCTTACGGCAGAAAGACGACGTACAGAATGGCGCACCCACAGACTGCGTTGTCTTCTATATCTTTCACATCACTTGCAGCGCCATCTGTTGTTGAAAATTGTAACTACTGTAATTTCGAAAGTTTGTCCGCCTGAAAATGTACTGCTGTCCCAAGCATATTGCAACAAACGGTGTATTTCTATCGCTGCTCGTTTAGTTTTTATTGCCGTTTCAAATATACCGGTCATTTTTGAAACACCCTGTATACTTATGGTGTAATCAGAGAGTATTATTTACAGAATTTTGGGAGCTATGTTTGATACCATAACGAAAATCAATTTTCGTTCCTGACAAATGCTGGAAACTTTGTACACTTGTTGAAATAAGTTTCAGGCTGAGAGGCATTTCGTCAGGGAGGAAATGAAGTATTTTAAAGCTCTTTTTTGACATATTAGACATCTTCGAATCTACTGAGGCTTCCAAATCGTTCTCTGTGTATCTTCAAGACTTGCTAGTGAAGTTAATGCAGCTGTTTGACGTGTGTGTATTTTCGGATGTTGTGTGGCTGTTGGTCTAGGTGTCACCAAAACCTGCTGTTGGAGAGCGCTCTGATCGCAAATCACTTTGGAGAGCACACCTCGTGTCACGATTTGAGAGTGATCACAAGCTATGCTGCAGTCACGTCAGCGTTGACGTTAGCTTTCCCTTCTTATGTGGGGATAGCTTCATCTTAATCCAAACAACGGACGTTGATTACTAGGAGACGTGCTCACTGCCCATGCTGCATCAGCGGCGTTGTCTGGTGGTCATATACTATTATAGGTTGGTCATGTACTATTATAGGTTATGCTGTGCTTGAACACGACTCGATATGCTCGCACAGCTTACGTCACAGCTCCATAAACTTGGGTTCGGTCGAGCTTTAGATCGCACTACGATCTACTGACATCTCTTGGTACTACCTACACGATGTTTCTTAGCATTAGTAATGCTCTGTGCTAGAGTACAGCCTGTATGTTAAACAACTAAACGATCAAAATCTTAATTCAACCAAATTTTCGAGCTTTCCTCGTCACGTAATCTAGTGACATCTGTTATACAGTCTCTGAGATGGGTCTTCCTCATACAAGGGTTGGAATCCCTCACTCCTTCCAGCTATTTGACTGGCTAGGGCACCCCATGGTGTTAAAACAGTAGAGTGCATTTACCGAGCTCCTTTTCCTGAGTAGACTGGTTGGAACACTCTCCTGCAATTCGCAAATGGTATCCGTCGTGTGTATCTAGTTCGTATCTTCGAGTCTCCTGTGTGCATGTATCTCATCACTCTGCCAATTTCGCCTTGTGGACTGCCGTCGTTGTCGTTGCAGCCCTGTCGTGGCCTCCACGGCAGTTACCTCACAGTCTCGCCATCGCCGCCGCCGCAGCCGTCTCGCCGCCGCTGTCGCCACAGTCAATTCGTCGCCTCCGTCTTCGTCAACGCCGCCGCCATCACCGCTGTCGTCAGCACCACGTCACTGGGTGTCCCCTGCCATCTCGGCGACACTTCGTCACCGGTAATCGTCGTTTACTAGCTGTTCCCTGTCCTCTTGTCCCACTATGGACACTCCTACTACCTGAATCATTTATACTACCTCTCCCTCTGCTCCAATTGTCCCCACGCGGAATATTTTCTCCAGTCCATCACTATTTGTCCACTATCCACTTCACACAATCTTGTCACCATCTCCAGTCACTTTCTTTTCCTACCCTACCTTCCCACGATATCTTCGCCACCTTCTGCCACTTCCTTAGCCTATCGCCCACTTACAACTTATCCCATACCGATCTCTTCCCAATGCTCCAACACTAGGGAAGATAACACCTCGTCGTGCTATAGTGACAGCGCTGGGAGCCACAGAACCTGACATCAAGTCAAAAAGCAACTGGGACAACTCAAGCCAAATGGAAAGACCTGCGCCACAACATATCCCACTTTCTCCAGTTCCCCAACGCCCCGCCCCCCTATATCCCACTATCTGTAAAGAAACCACAGAAGTGCCCTAACACAGAACCGACCATTAACACAGAGCACACTACCAGAGCTGTAGCCATAAAACCACAAATCAATCCTGATCTCACTGGATACGTGGACACCACTCCCTCCCCTGCACTCTCTTCCTGTTTGTTTACACCTTTGTCCTATCCTGCCCTGACCGCAAATTCCAAAGTACAAGATCCCTCACTCGCAAAATCAGGAAATACGTCCCTCACAGTCCAATCACCGAAAACCATACCCCACAAAGATTCAGGCCTTATTAAACCCACGAACCCCAACTTCAAGTCAGGCCTCCTCCTCAAAAATCCCATGCATTACCTTTGCCCCTAACGTGTCCCTTGTTCTCTTCAGCAACACTTACTGATCCAAACAACCCCAGCCTCCTACCCATCACCCCACCCTCATTGCTGTGACAATGCAGATTGGCCCTGAGGTCACAGAAGAGCCAGTGGTCCCCAAACAGAATTCCCATCATTCCTTAGAAATCCGCATGCTTCAGAATATCTACAGTGAGTCAGGCCCCTCCTTCCCACCCTTGGCTCCCAGCTTCCAATACATGGACAACATACTACAATCAGAATTAGATGTAACAATCGCAGCACATGACATAAAAGAAGTACTTCACAGAAAGTGCAACGCATCCCATGGTCATGTACACATTACCTATTGAGACCTCAAAAAATGTCCCCCTCCTTGTTAGTCACCATTCAAACCCTTTATACCACTATCCTGTTCACAAGTTATTTTTCTGAACAGCAGAAAACTAAAATCCTACATTTCCTCAGACTGCAGAAACCCCCTAGTGATACCTCCTGCTACTGCCCCATCTGCCTCACCTTAGTGTTTAGCAAGATCTTTGAATCCATCCTCTCTTGACACATCCATCAACACCTGAACGAACACCACCACATTCCTGTTACCCAGAGTACCTTCCATCCCACCTTCTCCTCTGACGACCAACTCCTGCACCCATCTCTTATCCCACCAGCTCAAAGCCTGTAAATCCACTATTTTTTTCTCCATTTCTAGAGAAAGCCTACAGTGGTGTATGATATTCCAGTCTCGTTTTCAAACTCCAGACGTATGCATTTCCAGTTAATTATGTACTCCTTATTGCATCCTTCCTCTCATATGCCCAAACTGCTTCCACCTGTCCACCTCCATCAGCACGCTGATGACACTGCTGTCCTTGCCGTCTATGCTACACTTCAGAAATCCCAACGATCCCTCCAAATCCACCTCAATTTACCTCGAGATCAAATCTTCCAAAACCCAGGCAATAATTGTAGGACTAACCGACCACACCTTCCGCCTCCATGACTTCTGTCTTACCATTTACGATCATCCTATCCACTTAAGTAATACGCTAAAATATCTGGGACTAACCATCGAGCAGCAACTAACATGAGCGCTTTTCCAACTAACAGAAAGCCTACAATAGACTAAAACTACTAAAAAGCTGGTACTGAAGATTGCACCTTCCATTGTCTCCACACCTGCAAAACTTTGATCCAGCGTATCCTCTCCTATGAAAATGTTGCATGGATATTTGTTCAACCTAAGTTCTGGAAGTCCTTCCAGATTCTTGAATGCCATGTGTTCGACATCGCTTTCCATATTTGTTTACCTTCCCCCACATGTATCGTTTACCACCCTATCAAATTCCCAACTCTCCTCCTCACAGTAAAACCTATGAACAACCTACACCACCTGGAAACTTGATTCCAATAACGTATTGTTTCCCCTCCAGTTTTCAATCCTAGTATGCTGCCATGCCTCACCTGGCATATCCGACCAACCCTATACCTGCACACTTTCCACATTCCCTCCCAAATTTTAACCTTCTTGCTCTCGCAGTCCATTTACCCATCCTACAAACTACCCCACCCATTCCACTTCTCTGTATCTCCCTATCCATTTTCCCCTCCCCCCCCTCCTTTCAAGTCCCCTTTCCCCTTCATGTTGTGACCTTACCAATACCCCTATCTACTCCTCCCTTCCTGTCTCCTAACATCCACTCTACTCCACTGGTACTATGGATCAGTCCTCCATCCTTATGTCTCCTCCCTAATACCCTCCTCAATGCTCAACCATCTCGCATTGAATAACAGCTGATCTTTCCCAGGTCAAGTGCTTCCAGTTTTAGTGACAGTGAAGTGCCTCTTTTTAAAATCAGTATTTTACATCACTCTTTAGATTTTGAAATGTATTCTTATTGTTTCTCCTTGTATGTGTTGTTATTACTGTTTTTAACTGAAAAAGAAGAAAGCCACATTTATTGTATGTGGGTGGGGCAAATAAAAGTGGCCCACAGAACTGAGTTCCAGGGTACAAAGAAAAACAGCAGAGAAAAGGAAATACAGTACTAACCTGACTATAGCAGACGTTCAAAGTGACCACCATTCATCTCTTGGCTCTTTTGGGCTCTGGTCAGCAAGCTGCTGAAGGCGGACTGCTGGAATTTCTGCAGTGTCATCTGAAATATTCTGCTGCAGTTCTTGAAGACTACGAGGGCTGTTGTGATACTCCTTAGACTTGAGGGCTCCCCACACAAAGTAATCGCTCTCTAACATATCAGGTGGCTTGGGTGGCCAGCTTGGACAGCGACCAGACTGACATATGATAACAACGCAGTCAGGTGTGAAGATTGTGTAAATATGCTCAAAGGTTCGGACATCTTTATGGGTAGTTGCTCCATGCTGTTGGAAGTAACTGTAGTTCTATTCCTCCTCCTTTCATGCCGCCACAAGTGATTTCACAATGTTCGGGCCACTTTTATTTGCCCACCCTGTATAAAAATTTCCATACAGTTCATCTATGAACATTTTTGTAATCCACTTGAAAAACAAGTCATTTTTATGTTAGTGTTTCTTTGTCTTTGTTAGTTTTACTTGTTCATTGGCTGAACAGCGAGTTGAATGTACCGCTGGCAGCCCAGCTCCTCGCACATATGTGGCGAGGTAGGATGAAATAAAAATAAAGAGAAAAAAAGTCTTGCTGCTGTAATTAATTCTTGCGATTACATCTACCGACAATTTAATATGATTTATTTGGCAAGTTCAAAAAATGGTTCAAATGGCTCTGAGCACTATGGGACTTAACATCTGAGGTCATCAGTCCCCTAGAACTTAGAACTACTTCAACCTAACTAACCTAAGGACATCACACACATCCATGCCCGAGGCAGGATTCGAATACACTGAAGCGCCTAGATCCTCTCGGCCACACCGGCCGGCCATTTGGCAAGTGATCAGGGATCGAAATGCTTGAGACGCACCTGACAAACATAACTGTCTCTAATAACCAAATCAAATATTGTGGTCGCTTCAGAGTCAAGTAATATCCTTTTTAAAGATAAGCTTTGGGATTTACTTAAAAACTGGCATATATTTTTATATATACTTACATACCACAAGAGAACTTTTGCTGTAAATTAGTTCAAATGCAACAGGAGTTTTTCCGGTAGTAGGATTTAACGCTATTTCCTCCTCAGCATCACCGAACAGTCAGACTTTAAGCAGAACTATAGCTTGTTGTTGTGGCTAGTTTGTGGTGCTTCACGTATCGTTTGCACTCGTGGCGCGCGAGTCATATGTCGCGTGATTGTTCGAGCTGGATCAGTACTGCATCGAGCACAGTGGAGCAAGGGGAAATCTCGAGATTGTTCGAGCCCAAGTATTGTTTGCCCATCGCTACTTTTATGGGTACGGCTGCTGAGTTTTTTTGTATTAAAAAACAGTTATTGACTATGGCTGTACAATTTATCAACATTGTACAGACGGATTCACATCAAGCAACACACACTAAATTTCTTTGTTATTCGGCACATTAATAAGTTTCACCTTTTTTTTACAGTAATTACCATTTGTGCCCTTCATAGGCTAGAGCTAAAAGACGCCCCCACGTTTTATAAATTTGTGGTGGGTCGAGTTTTGTCCCGTAACAGGGAAGTTTCGAAGCCGCCAATTTCCTCTCGAGCAGTCATTAGTATTTTTTATTGTCTGCTTGTCCCTGAGTGCCAAACCGTCTAACGTTACGTGAATATCAAGTGAAATTTTAGCCCTGTTTTCCACCACAAAGAAAAACGCATCGGAAATCTACTGCTTTAAATCGATCGGTCAAGGAATACATTTTACTAAATATTTCCTAGTAATTCTCTCTTACAGATTACGTGATGTAAGAGATCACAGGAGGAGGGGAGGTTTGCGGGAATGCCCATTGTAGCGAAGTTTAAAGAACTAAACATTTATTCACAAAGATTGAGCGTACTTCTGAATTACATTTAACGTGGAACAGAGATGAAATCGAACACTGTAGTTCCTTACCAATAGGCTGTAATAACTAAATGATCAACATTATTCAACAAGCACTGGGTTGGCTAAGGAAAGCACCATGGACGCACAATTGTTCACTCACAAAGACTGAAACTAATAGAGAAGACGAAAACAAAGTTCAACCTCTTCCAGTAATGACTGCTTCGTCAAAGCGGAGTTGCAACTCACAGCGAAAAGATCCTTGAAAGTTAACTTGGCGCATGTTGCACGAAATGAATTGGGGGACTGATTAAAGAACACGTTGGGTTCTATCTGAATGTAACAAGGAATGTTCCAGTCCGTCATATCGAAACCTGCCCAGACATTTTTCACATGAGAAGAATACACCGAAAGAAATGCACTGGCAAGGCGCAAATATTTTTTTAACAATGGTAAAGTTACTCATATCTGCTGCACGAAGAGACTCTTATACCAGCGGTTTGTACGGCACTTCCTCCCGACTGCGCGAATCGGCGAATAAGCAGACCCAGACTTTTACAAGCGTAGCGTCGCTTACCGCCAAGTCGAAAGTGCTCTCACGCAAATTTTAAGCACTTAAACCATACCAAAAATGCATCAAATCCTTAACTGTTTGAATAACTTGCAGTTCTTATCAATGGCTGAACTGCTGCAGATGTAATTGTTACACAAGTGACTACTAGAGGCCGGCCGTGGTGGCCGTGGGTTCTAGGCGCTTCAGTCTGGAGCCGCGCAACCGCTACGGTCGCAGGTTCGAATCCTGCCTCGGGCATGGATGTGTTTGATGTCCTTAGGTTAGTTAGGTTTAAGTAGTTCTAAATTCTAGGGGACTGATGACCTCAGATGTTAAGTGCCATAGTGCTCAGAGCCATTTGAACCATTTTTGTATCCCATTCTTCAGTTGACCCTGAAATTCGTGATACTGTTTGCAAATTGTTTTTCGAATGAAATTGGTTGTAAAGTAGCAATAAATTAAAACGTCATGCGTGGTTTTTTTCACTGCGCGTCATTTTAAGCAAAAGTTAGTTTCCCACGCATCCAATTTTTCTGACGACATATCTCCAGAAGAAAGCAAAACAACACTCCAACCCAACTTTTGAAGAAAACAAAGTGTTGAAACAACTGAAACACAAACTCAATGAACATGATGCTCTTGTTGTGAAATCAGGTAAAGGGAATTCCACGGTCATCCTTTATAAAAATGATTACATTACCAAAACTCTTAATTTTTTCTCTGAAAATAACATTACTGAACTGAACCATGATCCAACCACTAAGTTGCAGAAAAAATTGAAGAAAATGCTTAACCAATGTAACTTCCTTCTGTCTGATAAACAAATAAAAAATTTCACATTAATGAATCCCACTGCCCCCAAACTCAGAGCATAGCCAAAGATCCATAAACAGAACTCTCCAATTACACCAATTGTTAACTCCAAGAACACAACTACATATAAACTTTCACAGTTATTAAATAATATCCTCAGAGAATTTTACACTTTTGAAACCACATACACAATAAAAAATGCACATGAGCTAACAACAGTCATCAAAGATGTAAAAATCCCCGGAGAAGCTAGATTTGCCACATTTGACATTATCAACCTGTCACAAACATATCTGTTAAAGAGACAATTGAAATTATTAGAAAAAACCTCATCACACACAAAAAACTAACCATACCAGAAATTACAGAGTTGATAGATCTACTTGAACTAGTACTGTCCCACAACTACTTTTCATGTAATAATAAAATCAATAAAAGAAGGCTTAGCTATGGGTAACTGCATGTCAAGTTTCCTAGCTGACATTTTCATCAACCACTTAGAGAATAAGTTCTTCAAAGGAGAAAATAAACTTGTTCAAAAAATTGTGTATTACAAGAGATATGTAGATGACACGCTACTCTTATCTGATGGCACTAAAGATGATCTTGAAGAACTCCTCACATCATTCAACTCACTCCACAATAAAATAAAGTTCACAATAGAACATGAAACAAATCAATCCATAAATTTCTTAGCCCTCACAATTGTGAATGAACAACAAGAACATAACTTGTACATTTACCGAAAACCAACCTACACTGACATCACAATACATGAATCTTCATGCCACCCGAACACACACAAGTATGCTGCATTTAGATCAATGTTGAACAGGGCACATACATTACCTTTAAAATCCAAAGCACAAACACAAGAAATAGATACTGTCAAAATAATTGCAGTAAATCAATTGATAAACTATATAGAAAAATTCAGACCAACATCACTCACAAAACACTAAAAAGAAAACTACTGATACAAAACAAATCTTCACAAGCATTCCATACTTAGGCACAGTATCACAAAAAATAGCTAACTTATTTTAAAAAACCTATATTAAAATATCTTTCTCCACAAACAGCAAACTTGGATACCACTTACCTCACACAGTGAACACAAACAAGCCAATAACACAACACAGTGGAATATATAAATTACAATGTAACAGTTGCCCTGCATTTTACATGGGAAAAACTGGAAGAACGTTCCACACACGGTATAAAGAACACACCGACGCCTTTCGACTAAACCATTTTGAAAAATGTACAATAGGTAACCACATGTATATTAATAAACACAGACTTGACGACGTCCACAACAGCCTAACTGTACTTCACACAGAAGCCAACAGTAAAAAACTTAATCTACTAGAACAGTTAGAAATAATGCTACAAAAAGAAAAATATTCCGAAAACTTGATGAATGAACAAAAAGAGTTAAACAGCCACAATTTTTTCTACACCTTTAAAAGTTTATTTTTTCCTAAGGAATCAAATCTATAATAGTACAAACAGCTGACAATCTACAACATGGTGCCAAATAATTTTTTTAATAATACCTGTGTACTAGTAATACTATATCATATTATCTTCTGTAAAACAAGAAAATCGATTATATTTAGAAGTAGAACATCTGTATGAACGAGAATCTTTGGCATGTTTACGTTCTGCTACTACAATGTGCAAAAAAGTGTGTGACAATGTATATATCCCAGTATGTACTGCAAAATTAAAGATGTGTGTTGTGTATACCAACTGCACAACAGAAGCAGACATCATACAATGTTAAACTGTAAGTTACTTTCATATTATTAACGCTGTTAAACTTATATCTACAATATACCATGTTGTAACACAAAAATATCAACAGGCAAACAACTAAAAACCTGATGTAAATCACTAAAAAGCACCTGAAGATGAGCCTCCAGGGCTCGAAATGCATAGTGCAGTAAATAAACGCAACTTGTGACTTGGGCTCGAAATGCATAGTGCAGTAAATAAACGCAACTTGTGACTGAAAGCGGTTTGTTCTTCATTGTTTCTTTTATATTAGAGTTTTGCTGTTGTAAATTTATTCAGGCAGTCAACTTGTTAAACGCAACGTTTTCTAAGGCGAGGGAACTGGTGCTTATATGTACTTTGCTGGTTCTTTTCTTTAATCTTGAAACGCAGCACAGAATTTTACATGCCATTTTTGTTTAATATGATTCAGTAATTGGAGGATAATAACAGTGCAGATTCCAATAGCAATGTTTTTATTAAAGTGTATCGGATCTCAGTGACTGTACATAGTGAGCTCTCTCTAGCATCATTTCTTTACATTTAACATGGTACTGGTCTCACTTATACTTCTGGATGATTCTTGTATGCGTGGGAAGGTGCAGCGCATTAGATTTGGGGCGTGCAGGGCAAAAAAAAGAAAGAAAGCGACCCCTGTCGTCAGCCCAGACTGGGGTCCCAGGAGTTGTCTCCATGGAAGTCAGAATGTGAGAGTCTGTCACGGAGCGTAACAGGCTATTGTACGTTTTACAACTGAACCCTGCACAGAAGCCAAACTGACGCTGGAAGGCGACCCTAGCAGCAGAAGAGCGGTGATTTTTCTTGTTTTGAAGAGAGCCGTTTCAAGGTAACCATCTTATGCTTTTCATTATAAACATGGCTTGCCGAAAGTAACGGCCTAGCCTCGTGAGCAGCTTTCTAATTTCAGAGGACCTCTGATGTGAGGCTAGTTGCTTGGGCTTGAAAACGCGCCGTTGGGAAATTTGCCAGTGATGTTATGGAGGAATAACTAAAGTGACAGTTTCTTTTACAAGTAGAAGCGCATACAGTAACGTGGTTTGCATTATTATAGTGACACGTTGCCTTGGCGGGGATTTGGTACGCTTGAAGGATCGTCGCTATTGGACAGCGGAGTAAGCATTTTCCGCTATTGAGCAGCGGGGTATGCATTTTCGCTATTGGTGGGCATTTCCTGTTTGGTGGGAAGAAATAGCACGGCATAAGATTGAGCTAAAATTAAGTTCAAATGGTTCAAATGGCTCTGAGCACTATGGGACCTAACATCTGAGGTCATCAGTCCGCTAGACTTAGAACTACTTAAATCTAACTAACCTAAGAACATCACACACATCCATGCCGGAGGCATGATTCGAACCTGCGACCGTAGCAGCAGCACGGTTCTGGACTGAAGCGCCTGGAACCGCTCGGTCACAGCGGCCGGCTAAATATTAGGGCACTGCTGGCTAGACACAGAGGTGTGCATATCTCGTACGTATCAAGTATATACTGCACGTTAAAGACGGACAGTGGTATGCATCTTGGCAGACGAGCGGGCTCCAGAGCTGTTAGAACGGCAGCTCAGTCCTTGTCCTCTACCGCAGAGTCACTTGCACGGTGGCGGCATTCTGCACAACAGTCAGTGAACAATTATGGTTAGCATAATTAGCAGCACTGGTCTGATAGGGCTTTTCTTGGTCCGCATTTGCAGAACCCAGTACGATCACCTGTCTCACGTCCAGCATTGCCGTAGTGGATGTATGAATTTCACAATTTTTTGTTGAAGTTAACGAGTTTGTAGTATAATTATCAGACCATGATTTGTATCAGAAGGGTATACACTCCTGGAAATTGAAATAAGAACACGGTGAATTCATTGTCCCAGGAAGGGGAAACTTTATTGACACATTCCTGGGGTCAGATACATCACATGATCACACTGACAGAACCACAGGCACATAGACACAGGCAACAGAGCATGCACAATGTCGGCACTAGTACAGTGTATATCCACCTTTCGCAGCAATTCAGGCTGCTATTCTCCCATGGAGACGATCGTAGAGATGCTGGATGTAGTCCTGTGGAACAGCTTGCCATGCCATTTCCACCTGGCGCCTCAGTTGGACCAGCGTTCGTGCTAGACGTGCAGACCGCGTGAGACGACGCTTCATCCAGTCCCAAGCATGCTCAATGGGGGACAGATCCGGAGATCTTGCTGGCCAGGGTAGTTGACTTACACCTTCTAGAGCACGTTGGGTGGCACGGGATACATGCGGACGTGCATTGTCCTGTTGGAACAGCAAGTTCCCTTGCCGGTCTAGGAATGGTAGAACGATGGGTTCGATGACGGTTTGGATGTACCGTGCACTATTCATTGTCCCCTCGACGATCACCAGTGGTGTACGGCCAGTGTAGGAGATCGCTCCCCACACCATGATGCCGGGTGTTGGCCCTGTGTGCCTCGGTCGTATGCAGTCCTGATTGTGGCGCTCACCTGCACGGCGCCAAACACGCATACGACCATCATTGGCACCAAGGCAGAAGCGACTCTCATCGCTGAAGACGACACGTCTCCATTCGTCCCTCCATTCACGCCTGTCGCGACACCACTGGAGGCGGGCTGCACGATGTTGGGGCGTGAGCGGAAGACGGCCTAACGGTGTCCGGGACCTTAGCCCAGCTTCATGGAGACGGTTGCGAATGGTCCTCGCCCATACCCCAGGAGCAACAGTGTCCCTAATTTGCTGGGAAGTGGCGGTGCGGTCCCCTACGGCACTGCGTAGGATCCTACGGTCTTGGCGTGCATCCGTGCGTCGCTGCGGTCCGGTCCCAGGTCGACGGGCACGTGCACCTTCCGCCGACCACTGGCGACAACATCGATGTACTGTGGAGACCGCACGCCCCACGTGTTGAGCAATTCGGCGGTACGTCCACCCGGCCTCCCGCATGCCCACTATACGCCCTCGCTCAAAGTCCGTCAACTGCACATACGGTTCACGTCCACGCTGTCGTGGCATGCTACCAGTGTTAAAGACTGCGATGGAGCTCCGTATGGTACGGCAAACTGGCTGACACTGACGGCGGCGGTGCACAAATGCTGCGCAGCTAGCGCCATTCGACGGCCAACACCGCGGTTCCTGGTGTGTCCGCTGTGCCGTGCGTGTGATCATTGCTTGTACAGCCCTCTCGCAGTGTCCGGAGCAAGTATGGTGGGTCTGACACACCGGTGTCAATGTGTTCTTTTTTCCATTTCCAGGAGTGTATTTCTTATTGATTTAAGTAATCGTGTAAACAAACAAATACATTAGTTTGACTTTTCATAAAGAGTTAATGATTCATTTCATATTCATCCTTGATGTGCTTGGAATAATTATGTTTTACCTAAATATATTACTGTATTAATCGAAAGATGGTTTATGTTCAACCTTCCATTAAGTAATTTCTCTCTGGAGACCTCCACTTTGGGATGTAGTGCACAGAATCATTCGTATTATCTATTAAAGTTGTGTACACTAATTTATAGTTTGGATCCTAAAGGCTTTTTTGGCTCTTAATTAGTTTTCTGGGTTAGGTTCAAATGGCTCTGAGCACTATGGGACTCAACTGCTGAGGTCATTAGTCCCCCAGAACTTAGAACTAGTTAAACCTAACTAACCTAAGGACATCACAAATATCCATGCCCGAGGCAGGATTCGAACCTGCGACCGTAGCGGTCTTGCGGTTCCAGACTGCAGCGCCTTTAACCGCACGGCCACTTCGGCCGGCTCTGGGTTAGGATAACACCTCACATACATGAAGTTTCACAGTCTGTTGACTAGTTCAGTAATCACTGGCAGTTTATGTGAACATAGCTAATTGTATTGTTCCCCTTCCAGTTCCATCCATCTATGCCAGTGGATTATCGTGTT
The DNA here is from genome assembly GCF_023864345.2 of Schistocerca serialis cubense. NCBI lineage: Eukaryota > Metazoa > Arthropoda > Insecta > Orthoptera > Acrididae > Schistocerca > Schistocerca serialis. The sequence continues at coordinate 234,507,375 of NC_064642.1, forward strand.
CCTTGGGGAATTCATTTGAACCTCGTGCGTTGTACTGGCATAATTATTTTTTTGCAATGATTATAATCAAGTTAATGCATCTTAGTAACAAAAAAGATTTTATTGGTGAACTTTGGTTTCATTTAGTAGTGCGATGAAACCCTTTACCGTTATATCTCTGTTAGACAAGGTGCCCATACTTCATATTTAATTGGCCCATCCCTGTACCCTCATAATATTTCACGTAATCTTATGGAGAGTGTCTGTTTACTGTATAAGTCACTGGGTTCAGATGTTGCTAGCAACTCAAGAGAGTGCTAAGTGCTTGACTGCTGTCTCGCAAAATGTCGTAAGAATGGGAATAAAACGCTTGTGAAATGTGAGAAAACGCAGGTAGAAAGAAGGTGCTCTGCCTGCTTGATCAAGCCGCGAAATTATAAAACCACAAAGTTATGTGATAGGTGCATTGACACGCCTTTCAGAACTACAGCATCATCAGTACCTGCAGGGCATCGTCATCTACTTATTTTCGTTCTTCTTATTGTATTTATGGCGTGGCCATATTTTTAGCTTACGCTGCTGAAGCTTTCTGTATATATGGCATACGTCTTGATTTCCAACGTTCGTTTTCAATTTACGATTCAGAGTCATTTTACATTGCTGCTCATTTATGTGTTACATAAAATATCCAGTCACATTAATGTGACCCAAGTCAAAAGCCTGAATAATAACCTTTTGCAAACAACTGCGAGACGTGTAAGAAGAGTGTAAGTGAGGCTCTGGAAGGTACCTACAGGGATGTGGAACCATTTCAGTTGCAGCGCCATGGCCAGCTGTGGCTAGGCTTCACGGTTCGCGAACCGTCCGACTGAAGCGGTCCCACAGATTCTTGATTGGGTTCAAACCCGGGGAGTTTAATGGACAGAGTAGCACAGTAAACTCATTCTGATGCTCTTCGAACCACACGTGTGCGCCGAGAGCTGCGTGCCATGTTGCATTATCCTGCTAGTAGATCTTGTAGTCCTGAGGAAAACAAACTGCATAGGATAGATTCACGCTTGCTTTTATCCATTGTGCCTTCCAGAATACACGAAATCACCCAGTGAATAGCCTCCTGCCTGGATTCTTGTTGCAGGGTGTTTGCTTTCAGATGTTTTACACCTTACACGCCAGCAGCCATCTGTGCAATGGAGAATAAAACGTGAGTCTCCGCCCAATGTACGTGCAGTTGCGCTATTGGCGTGCAAATTCTGGTCTTTGTCATGGACGAACAGCAGTCAGCATGTGTCCACGAACAAGACGCCTGCGCAGAGGCCCATAAGCATCAATGTTTGCTGAACAGTCGTTGAGGAGACACCATTAGTAACCCCTTGGTTCGTCTTGGCGGGTAGGTGCTCAACGGTTGCACGTCTATTCGCCAACGCACATATCATCCCTGTCATCTATGGGCTGTGGTGCATCACTGATGCCTCAGCATCAGTTCTGGGTAGCGCCATTCTCCCATCCACAGTATACGTCTGGCCTAATCATGATGGCATGTGAACTATTTTCAACTTAGCTATTTCAGAAATGCTTCCACCCTTGATCCAAAAGCCAATGATTATGCCCTTTTGGACGTCTGAAAAACTGTCCCATTTTCCCCCTGAGACAATTTATATAGCCTCCACTGCTAGTGCTGCCACCTGGTGACTGTATCAGTTCAGTTGGATTTACAATTGCAGGCGTTCCCCTGTCGATCAAGTCCTATTTCTGATGGAGGAATTTCCACATTCCACCTACATGTCCACAAATAGATTAGTGGATTAACATACCAACACTTCTACATAAAATGTAATCCTCGGTGAGTGTGATCCCCCATCCTGCCTGGATCGCTGCCAATCCTACCATCTACAAATCCCTTCAAATCCTGGAACGCCAAGCGCTCCGCCTCGCTTACTGCATCCGCCTCCCCTCCACCACGCAGATCCTCTACGACTTAATTCCTTTCCCACACCTCCTCCTTTTCCTTGAACAGATACGGATCCTTTACACCTCCTGCAAACTTGATCCCCCTCACCCACTTGTCTCTCCCATCCTTTCCCACCCTCATCCGCTGCCGCGCCTGTACTCCCACATCTCACCTGCTCTCCATCTCTCCACACTCCATACCTTTGCCCAAGGTGGCCTCCACCAACTCCCCCTCCCTGATGATACCTTCATCCCCTCCATCTACCTCTCCTACCAACTTTGATCCTCCCATTCCTCCCCCTGTGTTCTTCCTCCAGGGCCCTGTCTTTCCCTTGTCACTCTCCTTCCTTCTTCCCTCCCTCCCCTCCCCCCTCTCCCCATGCTTCCAGACACCCCGTCTACCCTCTCCCCTCCCCCTCCCTCCTTCTCTTCCACTGGCATCAACCCCCTCCCCCTCTCCATCCTACCCTCACCTCTTCCCTCTGGCGGGCCACCGGCTTTTTGGTGTGAACAGCTCATCTTCGTGCGCCGGAGATCGTCGCCAGTGCTCGTGTTTGTCTTCACGTCGGTGATTCAGTGTCTAGACACGTGAACGGAGGAGCACGAAAGGAGAAACTCTGTCTTCTCCGTTATGTACAGTGATGAACGTTTTTATTCAAACAGTGCACCCGTGAACAGCTTCATTTATTTTACTTTGTCTCCCGTTTTTATCCGCCATGTTTTTTTTCTGTCTTTCTGTTTACTGTATGTATTCTCTATGGCCGAAGAGCGGCGAAGATAGGCCGCTGCCGGCCTACCTTTATGTAAAGGTTTCAAAATAACAATGAAGAAAATAAAAGTGAGTATGGTTTGTTTGTGCCGGCAGGTGAAGGAGAGGGCGTCCGCCGGAGCTGGTGGCGCCGCCTGTGGAAGACGACCAGGGAGCGCAACATGGCGCTTTGCGGCGCGGCAGCGGCGCTGCTGCTGGTGGGGGGCATCATGAGCGTGGCCAGCGCGCTCATCAGGGACTTCAACAGGGCTTCGTACAAGCCCAGCGTGCCCGAGCTGCCCAAGCCCTGGGAGACAGCCGGTGTGTATCGCTACCTCTGCTTGCCTCACTTCAATTACTGCCGCTTCTTCTCCGATAACACCACTGACAGTGGCTTCGATGCACTGTAGGCTGATTAAAATTACTTTGCCAGGTGGCGCTGTGGGCAATGGACCTTTCAGTGCTTTCTAGAGTAGTTCGCTGCCATCAACAATATGCTAGACTGGTGCATAAGTTCACAGCGTTTTTGGTTTTCATGCTGGTATTCCGGTTGCTATGGGGTTTATTTATCGATTTCCATTTGTTATTTGTAGCTCACTGTTGCTATTTGAGTTTAAATATTGTGAGTTTGTCATTTGGATATAGTGAGGCGAGCTGTGGAAGCTAGGAAATTGAGTGCCAAGTGGGTAAATCGGAACATTTGTGACATATTCTTCTGTTTGAATTCAGCAGAATGGTGACAGCAGCGGAAGCAGCCAGGAGAATTTGCGCTATGTATGGGGATAATGGCATTGTACACAGAACGGCAAGAAAATGGTTTTCTCGCTTGAAGGAGGACCGTTTTGAGTGATTCTTCACGTTCATGAAGATCTTTTGGGTTTAATCCGTAATGGTCCACGTCAGTGTACTCGAGAACTGGCAAATGTGATCATTCCATCATCGTGCGACATTTACATCCAATGGGGAAGGTTCAAAAATAGTGTGTATGTCTACCGCATGCTCTAAGCCAAAATCAGAAAAATCAACAGGTGGCCATATGTTGATCTCTGCTTGTTCGTCATCAGTTGGCCCGTGAACAACACCAGCCATTCCTGTCCTGTATCGTGTCATTACTGGTAACAAGAAATAGTGCCTTGATGCTAACATAAAGAAAGGAAAGCAATGGTTGAGTCCAAACAAAGCGGCAACTCCCCGTACAAACACCTGTGTGCATCCAGCATCCACAAAAGATAATGTTACGCATCTCGTGGATCAGCGACGGTGCGGTGTACTACGAATGGCTTCCCTGAGGTGTGACCATCACTGCTGACGTTTACTGTCAACAGCTAAACGTCTTGCAGACGCAGTAGAAGAACAACGACCAGGAAGACTGCGTGAAGTGATGCTACTCCACGATAACGCTCGCCTGCATCCTGATAGATTATTCAGTTCGGAAGTCATTCCGCACCAACCATATTCACCTGATCTTGCTTCCTCACCTTTTCCACTCTCTGTCCAACAACCTTCAAACAACTTCCTTTCCGGATGAAAATGCGCTCCGAAGATGGCTCGACGAGTTCTTTTCCCGGAAACCACGTGATTTCTATAGTCGCGGAATCGAAAAGTTACCCCAACGTTGGCAGACTGTTGCAAATATTGAAATAGAATATATTACTGATGACTAAAGTCTCTGTTGTGTGTAACTGTTGTGTTTATTGATCGCTACGAAGCTATGCACCAACCCAACACCAACGGCAGATGAACTGGCCTTGTCTGCTCATACTGTGGTGCCACTTTCGTGTGTACAAAGTATGATGTCTGCATTCTTTTCCAGGCGTGAAGAATAGATAATGCCTGACATCGAAATAAGTGTCCAAGGAATAGAAAAGCAACTGGAATCACTCAATAGAGGAAAGTCCACTGGACCTGACGGGATTCCAATTCGATTCTACACAGAGTACGCGAAAGAACTCGCCCCCCTTCTAACAGCCGTGTACCGCAAGTCTCTAGAGGAACGGAGGGTTCCAAATGATTGGAAAAGAGCACAGATAGTCCCAGTCTTCAAGAAGGGTCGTCGAGCAGATGCGCAAAACTATAGACCTATATCTCTTACGTCGATCTCTTGTAGAATTTTAGAACATGTTTTTTTGCTCGCGTATCATGTCATTTCTGGAAACTCAGAATCTACTATGTAGGAATCAACATGGATTCCGGAAACAGCGATCGTGTGAGACCCAACTCGCCTTATTTGTTCATGAGACCCAGAAAATATTAGATACAGGCTCCCAGGTAGATGCTATTTTTCTTGACTTCCGGAAGGCGTTCGATACAGTTCCGCACTGTCGCCTGATAAACAAAGTAAGAGCCTACGGAATATCAGACCAGCTGTGTGGCTGGATTGAAGAGTTTTTAGCAAACAGAACACAGCATGTTGTTATCAATGGAGAGACGTCTACAGACGTTAAAGTAACCTCTGGCGTGCCACAGGGGAGTGTTATGGGACCATACCATTGCTTTTCACAATATATATAAATGACTTAGTAGATAGTGTCGGAAGTTCCATGCGGCTTTTCGCGGATGATGCTGTAGTATACAGAGAAGTTGCAGCATTAGAAAATTGTAGCGAAATGCAGGAAGATCTGCAGCGGATAGGCACTTGGTGCAGGGAGTGGCAACTGACCCTTAACATAGACAAATGTAATGTATTGCGAATACATAGAAAGAAGGATCCTTTATTGTATGATTATATGATAGCGGAACAAACACTGGTAGCAGTTACTTCTGTAAAATATCTGGGAGTATGCGTGCGGAATGATTTGAAGTGGAATGATCATATAAAATTAATTGTTGGTAAGGCGGGTACCAGGTTGAGATTCATTGGGAGAGTGCTTAGAAAATGTAGTCCATCAACAAAGGAGGTGGCTTACAAAACACTCGTTCGACCTATACTTGAGTATTGCTCATCAGTGTGGGATCCGTACCAGGTCGGGTTGACGGAAGAGATAGAGAAGATCCAAAGAAGAGCGGCGCGTTTCGTTACCGGGTTATTTGGTAACCGTGATAGCGTTACGGAGATGTTTAATAAACTCAAGTGGCAGACTCTGCAAGAGAGGCGCTCTGCATCGCGGTGTAACTTGCTCGCCAGGTTTCGAGAGGGTGCGTTTCTGGATGAGGTATCGAATATATTGCTTCCCCCTACTTATACCTCCCGAGGAGATCACGAATGTAAAATTAGAGAGATTAGAGCGCGCACGGAGGCTTTCAGACAGTCGTTCTTCCCGCGAACCATACGCGACTGGAACAGGAAAGGGAGGTAATGACAGTGGCACGTAAAGTGCCCTCCGCCACACACCGTTGGGTGGCTTGCGGAGTATCAATGTAGATGTAGATGTAGATGTAGACACACTTAGATTCACTACAGGGATCTGTTCAATACGTGGACCTCAATGTTTGTACGTGATTTCTGTACGAGACTGAGACCTTAAAGGAATTTTCTGCGCACCGGGGAGCGGAGCATAGAGGTGGTGGCCTACAGATACTCTTGTCGCGGCAACTTCGCAACTTCGCACGTTAAACGTCACGCGGCAACTAACTGAGATATGGCTATAGTTCCTCCAATTAGAGCTCGTAACGTCGCAATCGCACTCTCTGCCCTGGCCATTGTGTTACGACGTGGTGCCCCTCCCCACTGAACGATGTAGCGAAGTAATTTCGTAGACTTTCCCGGCGTAATGACTGATGACACATTTCTGGGGTGAGCAACCGGATAATGCATTCATCTCGAGACAAAATTTCAACCGACCAACTGGCCGCCATCTTCAGGCGAGTGTGCTGGGTTTCCAACGGAATTGGGGGCTCGTTTATAGACCGCGGCCGCCCCACAATCCGTGTGCAAGCAGCAGCGCTGGGAACTTGTAGCGCACCGGTGGAAGAATCAGACAATACGATGTACGAGGTGTGGCTAGAAAAAAAAACCGGACTAGTACTGGTGAAACAATAAAACGAATGCAATAAGGCTGAAAGTTGCGTGGCCTGTCACGTGACTCTCGCTCCGCCTACTGCTCGAGTTTCATCTGCCTCCTGCACTCAGTCCGCCCGTGGCGTCTGTTTTAAGTAGTTGACGTTTTGTCTGTGCGTCGGAAAATGTTGAGTGTACAGAAAGAACAGCGTGTTAACATCAAATTTTGTTTCAAACTAGGAAAATCTGCAAGTGAAACGTTTGTAATGTTACAACAAGTGTACGGCGATGATTGTTTATCGCGAACACAAGTTTTTGAGTGGTTTAAACGATTTAAAGATGGCCGCGAAGACACCAGTGATGACACTCGCACTGGCAGACCATTGTCAGCAAAAACTGATGCAAACATTGAAAAAATCGGTAAACTTGTTCGACAAGATCGCCATTTAACAATCAGAGCAGTGTCTGAGTTAACAGGAGTTGACAAGGAAAGTGTTAGGCAGATTCTTCATGAAAGTTTCAACATGAACAAAGTGTGTTCAAAAATGGTTCCAAAGTGTCTCACAATTGAGCAGAAGGAACGCCGAAGAATGATTTGTTCTGACATCCTGGAAAACATTGAAAGTGATCCCACCTTCTTACAAAATGTTATTACTTGCGATGAATCGTGGTTTTTTACTTACGATCCCGAAACTAAACGCCAATCGATGCATTGGAAAACTTCTGGTTCTCCACGACAAAAAAAAAGCACGAATGTCAAAATCTAAATTCAAGCCAATGATGATTGTTTTTTTTTTTTTTTTTTTTTTACATCAAAGGGATTGCGCACATTGTTTGGGTACCAGAGGGACAAACAGTGAATCAGCATTACTACATTAGCGTCCTGGCTACCCTACGTGAGCGAGTACGAAGAAAACGGAACGATTTATGGAGAAAAAAGTCATGGATCCTTCACCAAGACAATGCCCCAGCTCACAGTGCGTTGTCAGTGAAGACGTTTTTGGCAAAACACAACATTCCCATCTTAGATCATCCACCCTACTCACCTGATTTGGCCCCCTGTGACTTTTTTCTTTTCCCTAAAGTCAAGTCAGCTTTGAAAGGAACTAGATTTGAGACTGTTGAAGCAGTAAAAGAAAAAGCGACGGAAGTAATGTATGGACTTACCGAAAATGATCTGCAGCATTGCTATGAACAGTGGAAAATTCGTATGGAGCGGTGTAGAGACCGAGGAGGAGAGTACATTGAAGGAGATAACATGAAATTGTAAATAATTGTAAATAAATGTTTTTTTCCAGCATCAGTCCGGTTTTTTTCTAGCCGCACCTCGTATCTCTAGCGGAACACTGATTAAAAATATCCGCTAGTCAAATGAAAACTGTTGTCGTTCCATATCGGATAAAATCGGAATCCGAGTCTTACTGAAAGGGAAACCCTTTTCCCTATCAATAATATTATCAGATAAACGAATCTCAGTACATTCCTTTAGAACACATTCCCAGTAGCGGGAAGCAGGAGCGTAATTTGCGTCTCATCATACAACATCTCATGTCCCTCGTTAAGACAGTGTTCCACCACTGCGAATTACTATGGCTGGAGTAAACGAGTGTGATAATTTTCTACACATCGGTCCCGAATAGTACAGATAGTTCGGCCATTATATGTCATCCCACAATGACAAGGAATTTTATACAGCGTACTCCATGTCTCCTCAGTCCCAAATCATCCTTTATTGATCCAAGGATTGCTCTAACGTTAGCCGGTGGCATATCTAAACGCTTGAAATTTTCGAGGGAACACTTCATTCTCGAAACGTGTCTTTCCAAACATGAAAAAACGCATAAGTGGGCCAGTGTTTCGTTATTTAAAGGATGCATGGCGGTTGCAGGCTTTTCGAAACATCGGTTATGATGAATCAAATTGAAACAAACGTTTCTGCTTCCCACTTGCGAATGGCGCTTCTCGGAGAAGCAGTGGTACAAAATGTTAACTCAAGTAGTTCCTAATTATTCCTGACACCACTTTTCTCATAAACACCCTATTCTCTTTTACATATTTTGATCATATGCGTAATGTAACAAATTTGGTAAGCTTGTCTCATTGAGTTTGGTAACATAAATTTTGTATCTGATTGGCAGTACATTACATATAATTAATACAAATGTTAATAAACTGAAATGTAGTTAATGGCCAAACATTACAAACGCTGGAAATTATGTAAATTGAAGAAAAATTATCGCTGGTTTATTTGGTAGGAAGTGGCTGTACTGTGTTCGCTTGTTATGAATCTGGTAAACAGTTATATTTCACTAATATATAACAGCATAGCATGCTTATTTCTACCCATGCCACCTACGCCATAAAGTGAGCCAAGCTAATGGGTACATGTAATTTATAGCAATGAGTATAGCATGTGATCCCCAGTTATTTGATCTTGTGCTCGGATCCTTGTATGGAAGAGAGAAAATTGATTCATTTTGAAAGTGAAAAGTATAGTCAGGTCCTTTTGATTTAGTACCTCACGCTTCATATATCCAACTCATTTCTACAGAAAAATCCCTCAAGGGAGTAAAATTACACTAGGCTATATTAAGTTTTCACAAGGTTCGTATGTCATTTAGAAGGCTGGCAGGAACGTAGTACTTATTTTCTTCAACAAGAATGCTGCGAGACTGAACACAAAAAGCTATGCCCTCTCGCGCGCGCACTGAGTTCTTTGCAGCAGGACTACTAAACGGTTTGGAGCCAGTCAGAAGAATTTCCCCCGATCACTCTAAACTAGTTGCAGCCATTCGTTGGGGGCGGCGGCGAGACCCAACTAGGTAGCGCAGTGTTTCTCACGCTGAACTCGCATTAGGGAGGACGAGGGTTCATCTTCCCGTCCTACCATCCAGATTTAAGTTTTCGCTGGTTTCCCTAAACCGTCCCTGGCAAGTGCCCGGACAGTTCCTTTTAAACGTCACAGCTGATTTTCCTCTCCATCCTTGAAACAGTCCCAGCTTGCGTTGAGTCGCTAATGACCTCGACGTCAACGGGACGTTAAACCCTGCGTAACCTTCCTGCCTTCACCGCAGCTGAGCGAACGCTACGCAGACCGGGCATGCGTCTGCAATGCTCTTGTAGCGTGGCACTCCAACTTATTAGCTTGCCACGTCCTTTCTTAGCAAGAGAATTTTACTTTTCCACTCTTATTTGACTGCCTCCTAAGACTTTATCAATCTCTGCTCATGGCAAAAGCGAAAGAGTAGCTCTACCTACGTTTCCAGCGGAAACAGGCTTCAAAATACATTTTAAATAGAGATTATTTCTCTCTTGGTCGAGTCCATTCTCCTAAGACAGCTGTTACCCAACATATTATTCATGGTGCCTTCGTCCCTACAAAAGTATCCTTCCACAAGATGGTCCTAGATCCTGCCACACCATCGTTCCACATCACCTCACACCGCCTTGCTTTATGACTCGTGCTACGAACTAATGTGTCACATTTCCTCAGTACTTATAATAAGGTAAAGCTGTCATCAACTCGCAGGTTTGTTTGAATATCACGGTTCACTGCTAAGCATGATCCTATGAGAATTGGCCGGCCACGGTGACCGAGCGGTTCTAGGCGCTTCAGTCCGGAACCGCGCGACTTCTACGGTCGCAGGTTCGAATCCTGCCTCGGGCATGGATGTGTGTGATGTTATTAGGTTAGTTAGGTTTAAGTAGTTCTAAGTTCTAGGGGACTGATGACCTCAGATGTTAAGTCCCATAGTGCTCAGAGCCATTTGAACCATTTTTGAACTATGAAAATTGGTACGCCGTTGACTTCCTCATACGTTGAAACTGATCCACGCAGCCAGGTAGCTAAATCTACATGTATACTCTGCAAACAACAGTGAGGTGCTTGGCGGACGGTACGTCCCATTGTACCAGCTGTTAAGGTTTCTTCCTGTTCTATTCACTTATGGAGCGCGGGAAGAATGACCGTTTGAATGCCTCTGTGCCGCAGTTGTGCCTAATCTTATCCTCACGATCCCTATGTGAGCAAAATGTTGGGGGTTGTAGTATATTCCTAAGGTAATCATTTAAATCCGGTTCTTCAAACTGTGTTAATACGCTTTCTCTGGATAGTTTAGGTCTATCTTCAAGAGTCTTCCAGTTCAGATGCTTCAGTGTCTCTGTGACACTGTCCCATGGATAAAACAAATCTGTGACGACTCGTGCTGCCCTTCTTTGTATACGTTGAATATCCCCCGTCAGTTCTTTGGTACGGGAGCCACGCAGTTGAGCAGTGTTCTAGAACCAGTCGTATTCTACCAATAAACCGAAGTCTACCACTTTGCTTTACACACTACTGAACCTCTATCATCATTCTGTTTCATATCCTTACAAAGTGTTACACCCAAGTATTTGTATGAGCTAGCCGAATCCAACAGTGACTCATTGATGTTATAGTCATTTAGTTTTGTGAAGAGCAAAATGATAAATTTCCGAACATTTAGAGCAAGTTACCAATCTCTGCACCATTTTGAAATCTTATAAGATCTGACTGAATATTTATGCATTTTCTTTCAGATAGTATTTATTATAGATAACTGCGTCATCTGCAAAAAGCCGGATGTTACTACTAATTTTGCCTGTAAGGTCATTAATATACAACATGAACAGCAAGGGCCCCAATACACTTCCCTCGGGCACGCCCGAAGTTACTTCTGCATCTGACGATGACACTCTATCCAAAATAACATGCGTCTTCCCTACCAAAAAGTCCTCAATCCAGTCACAAATTTCACTTGATATACCATATGATCGTACTTTCGACAATAATCGTGAGTGTGGTACTGAGTCAAATGCTTTTCGGAAATCAAAAAATACTGCAGCAGCCTGTCTGCCTTGATCCAAAGCTTTCAGTATATCTTGTGCGATTTTAGTTTCATATTACCAATGTTTTCGGAATCCATTCCGGTTGGCATTGAGCAGGTCATTCTGTTGAAGATACCTCATTGTGCTTGAGCTCAGAATAACAAATCGGCCTCAGGGATACTGGACGGTAATTTTGTGTATCATTTGTACAACACTTACTGTAAAAGTCTGTGTCTTCTTGCAAGAACTGACCAAGGTTTTTGGTTTGAGGGATCTGAAAAAAGATTCTAATAAGAAGAGGGCCTAAGTCAGCCGAAAATTCAGTGTAGAATCTGACAGGGATTCCGTCGGGCCCTGGAGGTTTGTTCAATTTTAACTAGGCTATTTTAGTTGTTTCTCAACACCACTGACCCTAACAATTATTTCACTTATCTTTTCAAAGGTGCAAGGGTTAAGTTGGGACAATTTTCCTGCGTATTCCTTTGCAAAGAAACATTTGAAAACGGAGTTAAGCATTTCAGTGTTGGCTTTGCTACCCTTAATTTCAGTTCCTGACTCATTCGCTAGGGACTGGAATGACACTCTGATGCCAGAGACTTTACATGTGACCAGAATCTGTCTGGGTTCTGTGAAAGGTCACTTGATAATATTCTGCTACGGCAGTCAAGTCATCACGCATTACTCTGTTGACAGCCAAACGCATTTCGTTCGGCATCTCTCTATCTATAGCCCTACGCATTTTTACACCTATTATGCAGTAATCTATGTTTCTTTAGTTATTTCCTTACAGTGGCCTTATACCATGGAGGTTCCCTCCCCTTATGAACTGTTTTACTGGGTAAAGTGCTTAGTCAACTATTCTTCTAATCTTGACCCTGAGTTTCTCTATATGCTCCTGCCCTGTGCTGAAAGTTTCAAGTTTCTCATTGAGATACAACACTGCTGATTTTTTATCTAGTTTGCTGAAGATATACGTACATCTTTGTGCTTGTTTTAGTCGTCCTTTGTACTTTGATAATCATTGTTGCCACAACTGCTTCAAGGTCACTGATACTAATTTCTATGTGGACATCCTCAAAGAGGGTAAAATCTGTTTGTTGCCATTAGATCCTATATATTTTCATCATGAGTCGGGTTCCTAACTTTTTGTCCTAGGTAGTTTTCAGAGATGGCATTTATTAAAGTTTCACAGGATGTCTTATCACGCACACCACTAACAGAACTGTAATTTTCCCAATTAATTGTTGGATAATTTAAGTCACCACCGATAATTGCAGTATGACTGGGCAACTTACGTACATGTGAACTGAGATTTTCTCTAAAGTTTTCGGGTACATCAGGGGATGAGTCTGGTGGGCAATAGAAGGATCCAATTATCATTGTATGCTCACCCCTCATACAGAGTCTTGCCCATACAATATCACAAGCTGCTTCAATTTCTATCTCGATGGATTTGAATTTCATGTCTGCTGCGAGAAACACACCACCATCATTGGGCTATCCTTCTGATATACACTTAAATTTTCCGCGAAATCATAGAGGGACCTATAGTTTAACGAAGCCTCAGAGCTCCGGATTATCTTGGCATTTTTACATTAACGAACGGTCAAAGAAACGACTAAGGACAGATAGAAATCCTACCACTAACTGGGGATCGAAACCAAGACTGTTGGTTGCATAGCTTAACAGTCTTTAATTATATGAACGTGGACTGAAGGTCCTGACTTTTATTATCATCAGTACTCGACATGTAAGATTGAACGGAAACATTGTGACGTTGTCAATTGTACAAATCACTGCCTACAGAGGAGCGCTTTGGAAACGTGGGCACTGCTTACGTAGGTAGCTATGTTATTAACTGTAATGCCATGCAAAAAATGTCATATAATAAGCTTACCCAATCAGAGTAGTGTTTATTTATTACGACTCTGTTAGAAATTGTAAGTAGCGTGGGTGTAATAATATAGCTTTTAGGTGACATAAAAGTTCATGCTTTAAAGCTGTTGCCTGTATCACCTACCTGAAACTGGAGCGCAACCTTTTCTACCCCCGTACTGCTGTCCTTGTAAATGTATTGAAATATTTCAGCGCAACAAATATTTCGACACGGAGAGAATGAAAGAGTATTATGTACCAATCACGGTATCTCGGTTCTGGTAAAATTAAATCTAATCAGAAACGGTTTTTCCACATAAACTTGAGTCAACTTCACAGTCAGACCATTCAAGTCTACTGATCGCCTATTCGTGAGCATAACTACGATCTTGCTGGCTAAGTACACGCGGCGTGTATCAAGCACTATTCGGCTTAATTAGTGCACTAAACATATCGTCTGTACTGTTGCGCAGCATTTATGTTCACGCACTATTAGAAAGTGCCTTTTATCGCTTAAGTCATCTGTTCTAGCTTCATATATCTCGCAGCGAACCAGCGTCCATTTCTCTTCCTCGGGGTATCCCAACACACTGATTGTACGCGGCAACTACCAGCTCGATACATGTCGGGCCAAATCAGAAAATAGCATAATCATTACAAGGAGTTGATCCTCAAGCAGGACTAACTGCGAATGACAGTGGCAGTTTCTTTTAATTGCCGACAACTCTGAAGACAGGATTACACGTAGTTTTTAATGGAAAATCAGGAAGAGAGGTTCTAAAGAGTTAGCAAGATATTTATGTGGATGGAATCTGTGGTGTCACCGCCAGACACCACACTTGCTAGGTGGTACCCTTTAAATCGGCCGCGGTCCGTTAGTATACGTCGGACCCGCGTGTCGCCACTATCAGTGATTGCAGACCGAGCGCCGCCACACGGCAGGTCTAGAGAGACTTCCTAGAACTCGCCCCAGTTGTACAACCGACTTTGCTAGCGATGGTTCACTGACAAAATACGCTCTCATTTGCCAAGACGATAGTTTAGCATAGCCTTCAGCTACGTCATTTCCTACGACCTAGCAAGGCGCCATATTCAGTTACTATTGATATTGTGAATCACGTACCGTCAAGAGCGACGTTCACCATTAATGGATTGAATTTAAGTATTCCACCAGCTACGTCCGTTTTTCTAAATTCTAATGTCCTTGTCCTGTTCCAGACCTCACGCCAGCCTGCGTGAGCTAAAACGCTTGCCTTTCGGCCTCCTCTAGTAACACGGTGTTGGCTCTCCTGCCAACCACAACAAAATCTTCAAATGTTGTTGTATGTCCAAAGAATGGAACTACCCAAGCACGGCTCACGCCCCGTCCTCACAGCTTTACTTCTGCCAGTATCTCGTCTCCTACCTTCTGTAAAGTTTGGAAGGTAGGAGACGAGATACTGGCAGAAGTAAAGCTGTGAGGACGGGGCGTGAGTCGTGCTTGGATAGCTCAGTTGGTGGAGCACTTTCCCGCGAAAGGCAAAGGTCCCGAGTTAGAGTCTCGGTCCGGCACACAGTTTGGATCTTCCAGGAAGTTTCATATCAGCGCACACTCCGCTGCAGAGTGAAAATCTCATTCTGGCAGACCTTTTCTGTTAGCAAATTTCACTGGGCTCAGTTTACTGAATACGTAGTAGAGCTGCCAGCCACAGGACAACAGTCCATACGTATACAATGTAATTCCATAATATCAAAGTTTCAGTTTACAGTAAGAGTGACGAAAGCTGTCAACGCTGGCCCTTTATTTTTAGAGTTCCCATATTTTTTGGGCCCAACCCAAGACATAATAGACCATATATTTTTGGGTTCAGCTCAGGACATGTTCTTGAAATTACTTAGAAGTCTTAACGGGTTGTTGAAACATTAAACTCTATTTATTCATTTGTGTTTATCACTAGACAAGACTTTTCTTCAGAAATGGTTTGTTTGCTTGAATTACATGATAAAATTCGCAACAAGAGTGTTCTGAATTAATTTTAACATGTAAGGGATGTTTAACAGTAGATATTGACAGTCTACCCCTCTCTGCAGACCAGATGTTCCCCATAATTGAAAAAAAAGACACACTTGTCTGGAGCAAATTTCCCAGGCAAAGACGTTACAAGCTCAACCATTTTGGAAATATTGCAACATGAAATATCAGTCTTTTGAGCCTCCTTAAAAATTGTTTTTATCTTCTATTTAAAAGAATCTGGTATTTTTTTAGAACTTGAACTACAAGCTACCCTTTGGTTTTGAATTGCTTAGTCCACCAGTGTAGGTGTATCAATATTTAAGGAATCTTTTATAATATCGTTAACAACTTGTGCACTCTATTCTGAATCAGACCAATTAATTCAAGTTCTTCAATTGTCTTTAGAGCTTGCTCTAATGTCAGCTGAAAGAGGCATTGTCGTAAGAGAATGTTTAAAAACGTGATGACGAACATATAGGTATACAATTTTTAATAAATCGTTTCGAGTCATAATACATTTGTGCATATCTGGACATTATCCGAGAAAATAAAACTCCGCTCGAAGAGGCCTTGAAGGCCCAACGGCATCGACACCAGGACTATTCGGGCTAATCCCATACTTATGGTAAACCTACCCGTGGTTGTACAGCTATAACGTCCTCTTCTTTGCTTCATGTCGTGACATTTCAGGAACAAAATTATACCCTCGATTGTGCAGTTCACCCAACTCTTTGCAGTAAATTCTAGAAATCGAAGTTTCTTCGTCTCGTGCCCTCTTCTAGGTCTGATTCATAGTTTTATCTATGTTAGTAAGAGAACGTCCAGGGACATGGAATTCAGGTCAAGTTGCAGGTTGCCTATCTAAAGGTTTCCAGGGGTAACAAATTTGATTTTCAGTCTTTCATATAAAGCGACCGAATTCAAAAATTTGAAATGCTGAGATAATCTACTCATTAAGAGGCAAAGTCTCACGTTAATAGTTTAACACAGTAAGGCGCATATTATAGTTATAACCTGCGTAAATGTCTTGAATTAGCGTAACTCACGACACGTAAATACTCACTAGGAGAACACGGCAAATGCCATAACCCGATCTGCAGGACACTTCGTTCAGTGGGAGACGCTTCAAAATAAACGAACTCATGTTCCGGCTTATCTGTAGATATTCGACCGTTTCTGAGAAAACGATGGTCAAAATTTTCTAGGAAATTTAAGTGCCTTTAGCGAGTAGACAGACAGACGGAAGCTATGGCACAGTGGCTACCGTTACGATTTCACACTTTTTCACTACGTGTTCCAAACCCAATTATCATTTTTATTTTTATTTTTCATTTATCTACCTGTGTCAGCAGAATATTTCAACATGAATGTTTTCCAACGTATATTGAAATAACGCTGTCCTTATTCGTCTATTGATTGTATGTTTAGCGAATAAAGTTTTAAAAAATAAAAATAACAAATGAATGGAAAAAATATTTGAAATCGTTTTCTGTGAAATTCCTGTGCTGTATCTTGAGTCATAATCAATTGCAAGCGCCAATTTTCGGAAAAGTCGTCCGCTAGCATGGTTTTCCGCGAAATTATTGTCAACGCGTGAAATCTTCGGCAATGTTAGTAACTTCTTTGTCAAGCGAGATTCATACGAGGAATTATTCTGTGGCAAACATCCTTCGCACGATTCACGTGCTGTTTGGAATTTCCGTGTTTAGAATATTTCCACGATCGGTATCGTTCAAGAATAAATATAAGAATTTGTATAGGAATGAAATTTAACAAAGAAGAAATAAAAACTTTGAGGTTCACCGATGACATTGTAATTCTTTCAGAGACAGGTAAGGACTTGGAAGAGCAGTTGAACGGAATGGACAGTGTCTTGAAAGGAGGATATATGATGAACATCAACAAAAGCAAAACGAGGATATGGAATGTAGTCGAATTAAATCGGGTGATGCTGAGGGTATTAGATTAGGAAATGAGACAATTAAAGTAGTAAACGAGTTTTGCTATTTGGGGAGCAAAATAACTGATGATGGTCGAAGTAGAGAGGATATAAAATGTAGGCTGGCAATGGCAAGGAAAGCGTTTCTGAAGAAGAGAAATTTGTTAACATCGAGTATAGATTTAAGAGTCAGAAAGTCGTTTCTTAAAGTATTTGTATGGAATGTAGCCATGTATGGAAGTGAAACATGGACGACAAATAGTTTGGACAAGAACAGAATAGAAGCTTTCGAAATGTGGTGCTACAGAAGAATGCTGAAGATTAGATAGGTAGATCACATAACTAATGAGGAAGTATTGAATAGGATTTGGTAGGAGTTTGTGGCAGAACGTGACTAGAAGAAGGGATCGGTTGGTAGGACATGTTCTGAGGCATCAAGGGATCACCAATTTAGTACTGGAGGGCAGCGTGGAGGGTAAAAATCGTAGAGGGAGACCAAGAGATGAGTACATTAAGCAAATTCGGAAGGATGTAGTTTGCAGTAGGTACTGGGAGATGAAGAAGCTTGCACAGGATAGAGTAGCATGGAGAGCTGCATCAAACCAGTCTCAGAACTGAAGACCACAACAACAAGAATTTAAAAAGATTGTAATCCCAAAAGATACAATGCACACGTATGTTATATAATAAATGTATGGTAGTTATTGTGAAACCCTGCTATAATTTTACAATTTATACAACGCCTCTGCATCCGCTAACTTGATAAGAAACATTCGTGTAGTAACGTTCTACGAACATGTCTAGATAAATGAAGAAATAAAATAAAATAAATAGAAACAATATACTCAAAACTAAAAGGCCGCAAAGCTAGCCACTTCGCCACCAGACGGCCTGAGCTTATCGCCACCTAAAAGGCATCTAAGTTCCGTTGAACACTTTGATAGTTGTTTTCTGAGAAACGGTCGGATATCTACGGATAAGTCGAGACACGTGTTCGTTTCCTTTGGCTCCTCTTCCACCGAGCGAAGTTTCTGGGTAATCGAGTTATGGCACTTCCCGTGTTCTCCTCGTCAGACTATATTCATCCAGTACTTGAGAAAGAGAGCACTTTAGTAACTCGCACAAACTTTACACATAACTTCAAAGCTTTGAGAAACTTTTTCTCGCTGACACCTCCCACTGACGGTGAGTGGAAAACGCTTACTACATTTTTGCTGTTTATGAAGTAAAACTGCCGCATCAGACATGATGCTTCAGTTTGTTACTTCTTTACTAAAGACCGTATTACCGACGCATTTTGCCGACAATATCCACGTATACCACTAAATGTACTTGCAAAATTATGTCATTCTCGTAGAGATACGACGTTGAGAAACTAACGCAAGGTGATGGCTTTGTTCGTGTGCTACGACCTGTGATGAGTGGTACCTGTCAAATGTAGTCCAGGAAACTGACAAATTTCTAAGGTTGTGTGATGTTGCGAGGAGGCTTCAGTGGTGATAGTTATACTGAAAAACCAACTTTTACAGTTATAAACTGAGTATATGTCTTGAGGCAAATAGTCATTCTTCGGTATTTGATAATAAAAACATTTACAGACTTGCAACAAACTTTACACATAATTTCTAACATTTTCTAAACTTTTTCTCGCTTACAAGCTATACGTCAAATGTTTAACATAGTAATTACTTTGTAATGTAATCAGAAGTGTGTAATAGTATTATAAGTGGGAGTTCGCAAAGACACAACTCGACAACTTAAGTAAGGTAGCCAGAACGGTGGAACTGAGGATTGCCTATAACAAGACAAAGACATTAGATACAACTGCAGACTGGGAAACACCGGAAGGCACTGTGCAAATGGTGGACAAATTGGGAGACTTTATAACAGGGCGGAACAGGAGCAAGGAGGGAATAACGGAGAGGATAATGAAGATGAGGTCAGCCTTCTGCATGACGAGAGAGATATACAACAAAAAGAATATATCCACAGAGGCAAAGATAAGCCACTGCAAGGCAACTGTGAAGAATGCAGTATTATATGCTGCTGAGACGATGACGCTAGGAACAAATGGGGCAGAACAACTAGAGAAAGAGGAGAGAAAAATCCTGAGAAAAATACTAGGTCCCAAAAGAGGTGGAGAGAGGTGGATGCGAAGACCTAGGGAAGAATTGTACCGGAACATGAGAACAATATCAGGGGAGATCAGACTCAAAAGGGCAAGGTTTGCTGGGCATGTAGTTAGGATGAGTATGGACAGAATGACGAAGAGAGTGTGGGAAACAACAAGGAGGACAAGGAGAAAGACAGGAACCAAGTGGGTTGTTGAACTTCGGAAGGACTGGTTGGAATTGGGGATCAAGGCCGAAGGAAAGGATAATTGGAAGAACAAATATACACTGACCAATAGACCGGAGATCAATGACAGAGAAGAATACAGGAAAAGATTAGAGTGTCACCAGTGGAGCCGACAGGGGAAACGGAAACTGAAGACCTCGGAAGAAGAGCGGGAGAGAAGAAGAGAAAGAATGAAGAGATTCTGGGAGAAGAAGAGGAAAATGCAGTCCACGAAGGGGCTACCCGTAGTCCTACAGCAGCCGTAACGCAAGAAGAAGTGGGAGTT
Source organism: Schistocerca serialis cubense (assembly GCF_023864345.2). NCBI lineage: Eukaryota > Metazoa > Arthropoda > Insecta > Orthoptera > Acrididae > Schistocerca > Schistocerca serialis. The sequence continues at coordinate 234,527,261 of NC_064642.1, forward strand.
CGATCCTTTAAAGAATTGTGGTTCAACGGTGTACTTCTATGCGAGCGTCCTCCGGATGTCCACACTGATGCCCGTTTGAACTAAGCACCATGGTCTTAAACATCCCCCGACAGTACGTCCATATGCGTTATGAACAGCACCAAATCACTGTTCCATTTACTGCAATTTTATGACATACGAGTAACCTTCTTACCCGTCACATGGTTTGCCGCGAATGTTGGTTGACACTCCTAAATATACGGAAGGCGTCCTAAATACACACTGCGAAAGTTACAGTACTGTGCAACCTTTGATCCACTCGGATGGATGAGGACTTTCGGAGAGCAGCCAGTCCGTTTCCTAGTGAGCAGGAGCACTGAGTGCAAATTTCTCAGATTTCTGTATGAGCGCAAATTTCACTGTGACCAGTTTCCGTACACCCGCCCTGTTTGCCTTTCGCCACCCCGTGGGGCTCTGGAGAGGTTGGGAACCTGTGGTGCGTGTGGTGGCATCCCAGGGTCGCACGCTTCGCGGCTCTAGCCGACCGCACCGCGCAGCCACTCTGTTTATCGCTACCGCAGTCCGTCGAGTGCAGAGCAGACACATTGCGGCGGCAGGGCCTCTGCTGTGGTTGCCTGCAGCGCCCACCGACCGACGCCGCTTTATTGGTCGCTTCCTGCACTGTGCACCTAATAGTCAGGCCATAAATTAACAACTCAATTTTCCCCTCTGCAGCGTAAGCGATGCGTGCGGCGTACTGAAAATGTTACTGCTCGAAGCTGGCCGCCACAAAAGGCCGCTTTAACTGCCCACTAATTACGAGCTACTTAACCACTTACTGGGCGATTTATTTACTTCTGTGAAACGGAATTCACATCTGCACAAAAGATCATTGTGCTACAAAAAGGAGAGAGAAGGTTAGTGTTTCACGTCCCGTCACCGACTAGATCATTAGAGATGGAACATTAGCTCAGATACAGAAACTACGGGGAAGGAAGTTGCATATGTCCTTCTAAAGGGAAATATCTCCGCATTTCATCCATTAAATTTCGGGAGTTCAGCCGTATAAACAGTATTTCTTTCGATATTTAGGTCGCATACCTTCCGGCCATCTCCAGAGTGAGTCAACTACAATCATAGAACTACCATAAGCTTCCGTAAACTATCGTAAGTAAGCGTTGGCTACGGTAGTTTTCCTTGCAGCTTTCGTCAGATAAGATTGCATCCGCGTTACCTGTTCTTTAGGTGTGTTGCATACCTATCTTGCGTTATACTCACTTCGAATGCTTCGTTTGCATAGGCGATCAGAAACGTACTAGACTACACCACAAACCAGAAGCAGTGTACCACCTAGAAACTGAGTGTGGATGTACAGGATGCTTATTGTAACTGAAGACACTGAAATATCTCGAAAACTACACATCGGATCAAAAAAGGTTGTAATTACAATTTTTTTGTCTCAGAGAGAGACATCCAACGATACCACACTCGACCCACCACTCTATGCGTGGGGGCGGGGACAGCATGACATTTTCAATGGGAACGCTCGTTTTTTATTGCATCTACATCTACATCCATACTCTGCAAGCCACCTGACGGTGTGTGGTGGAGGGTACCTTGTGTACCTCTGTCGGTTCTCCCTTCTATTCCAGTCTCGTATTGTTCGTGGAAAGGACTGTCGGTATGCCTCTGTGTGGGCTCTAATCTCTCTGATTTTATCCTCATGGTCTCTTCGCGAGATATACGTAGCAGGGAGCAATATACTGCTTGAGTCCTCGGTGAAGGTGTGTTCTCGAAACTTCAACAAAAGCCCGTACCGAGCTACTGAGCATCTCTCTTGCAGAGTCTTCCACTGGAGTTTATCTATCATCTCCGCAACGCTTTTGCGATTACTAAATGATCCTGTAACGAAGCGCGCTGCTCTCCGTTGGATCTTCTATATCTCTTCTATCAACCCTGTCTGGTACGGATCCCACACCGGTGAGCAGTATTCAAGCAGTGGGCGAACAAGTGTACTGTCACCTACTTCCTTGTTTTCGGACTGCATTTCCTTAGGATTCTTCCAATGAATCTGTCTGGCATCTGCCTTACCGACGATTAATTTTATATGGTCATTACATTTTAAATCAGTCCTGATGCCTACTCCCAGATAATTTATGGAATTAACTGCTTCCAGTTGCTGACCTGCTATATTGTAGCTAAATGATAAAGGATCTTTCTTTCTATGTATTCGCAGCACATTGCACTTGTCTACTTTGAGATTCAATTGCCATTCCCTGCACCATGCGTCAATTCGTTGCAGATCCTCCTACATTTCGGTACAATTTTCCATTGTTACAACCTCTCCATATTCTACAACATCATCCTCAAAAGCCTCAGTGAACTTCCGATGTTATCCACAGATTACTATTTTACGACAAATTCTACATATGTTCTGTCGGAAGCATTTTCTTCGTTTCGTCGCAGATGGCGCTGTAATCGGAGGAATAGAAATGGGAACACAATCGCAATTTACTACATGCTACTCAATGGCCCTTGAATATCCAATGGCTCGTGGGACCCCAGCTCCATGCTGCGAGGGAAGGACAGGCCAGTATTTCACAACTTCTAATAGGAAACCCCATGCGCAACTTCGTATTCCTCTGGCAAATAGAACGGGGGACTACTCGACGCGCCACCGTGGCCGTGTAGCGAACTACGACGTATCGTAACAGACTGGATACTGCGATCTGAGCTCACGTGTCGTGCAGACGAAAATCAGATAGCGGCTCTAAACATTACAATACTCACGCAGTGTTTATTGTCTGCACTCCTACCTATCATTTAGAGAACAAACATGCAAGTAAGCGATGTATGTTGCAACCACAGAAGAAAAAATTGAAATGATCCTGATTTACGAAGAATGTAGGAGGAATGTTGAGGGTGCTGTTGCCTTGCAAGCCGAGCGTTTTCCAGAGAAAGCTCGCTCTCGTTCGCTCATTTACAATGTTATGAACGCCTTTATGTGTGAGAGTAGCGTACAGACCGGTAAAAGGAAACGAAGCAAATGTGTTACAGGAGAAGCTAATGAAACAGCTACACTAGCAGCAGTGCACCACAACCCACGGGTAAGCGCCTGGCAATTACAATGCGATTCCGGTATGTCCGTAGATAGTATTGTCACAGTACTGCATCGTTATAATTATCATCCATACCCCGTATCACTGCATCATGGCGCCGATTTCCATAAGCGAGTAGTGTTTTGTGAATGGGCACATCAACAAATGCAAACAAACCCCACGTTCTTTGCCGAGATACTACACTCCTGGAAATTGAAATAAGAACACCGTGAATTCATTGTCTCAGGAAGGGGAAACTTTATTGACACATTCCTGGGGTCAGATACATCACATGATCACACTGACAGAACCACAGGCACATAGACACAGGCAACAGAGCATGCACAATGTCGGCACTAGTACAGTGTATATCCACCTTTCGCAGCAATGCAGGCTGCTATTCTACCATGGAGACGATCGTAGAGATGCTGGATGTAGTCTTGTGGAACGGCTTGCCATGCCATTTCCACCTGGCGCCTCAGTTGGACCAGCGTTCGTGCTGGACGTGCAGACCACGTGAGACGACGCTTCATCCAGTCCCAAACATGCTCAATGGGGGACAGATCCGGAGATCTTGCTGGCCAGGGTAGTTGACTTACACCTTCTAGAGCACGTTGGGTGGCACGGGATACATGCGGACGTGCATTGTCCTGTTGGAACAGCAAGTTCCCTTGCCGGTCTAGGAATGGTAGAACGATGGGTTCGATGACGGTTTGGATGTACCGTACAGTATTCAGCGTCCCCTCGACGATCACCAGTGGTGTACGGCCAGTGTAGGAGATCGCTCCCCACACCATGATGCCGGGTGTTGGCCCTGTGTGCCTCGGTCGTATGCAGTCCTGATTGTGGCGCTCACCTGCACGGCGCCAAACACGCATACGACCATCATTGGCACCAAGGCAGAAGCGACTCTCATCGCTGAAGACGACACGTCTCCATTCGTCCCTCCATTCACGCCTGTCGCGACACCACTGGAGGCGGGCTGCACGATGTTGGGGCGTGAGCGGAAGACGGCCTAACGGTGTGCGGGACCGTAGCCCAGCTTCATGGAGACGGTTGCGAATGGTCCTCGCCGATACCCCAGGAGCAACAGTGTCCCTAATTTGCTGGGAAGTGGCGGTGCGGTCCCCTACGGCACTGCGTAGGATCCTACGGTCTTGGGGTGCATCCGTGCGTCGCTGCGGTCCGGTCCCAGGTCGACGGGCACGTGCACCTTCCGCCGACCACTGGCGACAACATCGGTGTACTGTGGAGACCTCACGCCCCACGTGTTGAGCAATTCGGCGGTACGTCCACCCGGCCTCCCGCATGCCCACTATACGCCCTCGCTCAAAGTCCGTCAACTGCACATACGGTTCACGTCCACGCTGTCGCGGCATGCTACCAGTGTTAAAGACTACGATGGAGCTCCGTATGCCACGGCAAACTGGCTGACACTGACGGCGGCGGTGCACAAATGCTGCGCAGCTAGCGCCATTCGACGGCCAACACCGCGGTTCCTGGTGTGTCCGCTGTGCCGTGCGTGTGATCATTGCTTGTTCAGCCCTCTCGCAGTGTCCGGAGCAAGTATGGTGGGTCTGACACACCGGTGTCAATGTGTTCTTTTTTCCATTTCCAGGAGTGTATTTTTCGATGAGTCTACGTTCACAAATTATGGTACCGTTCACCGGCTTAACGTGCGTTACTGGTGAGTAGACATGCGCACTGGTTACGGCAAGTTGACTATCAACGTCCTTTGTCGGTTAATGTGTGGTGTAGCATCATGGGGACAAAACCCATTGGTGCGTATTTTATCGACGCCACATTGAACGGACGCAAGTATCGAACGTTTTGGAACAGGAACTACCGGTACTACTGCAAGACGTTGCCCCGATAAGGTGTGTGGTTTCTGCATGATGGTTACCTAGCCATTACGCATTTGAAGCACGGGAGGTATTAGACCGTGGTCGGTGGATGGCCAGAGGTGGCCCTGTTAATTGGCCCGATAGGTCGCCGGATTTGATGTCGCCGGATTTCTTTCTGTGGGGATATTTAAAAGATAAGATGTACCACCAAGTGCCAATATTCCGTGAAGACATGGTCGACCATAGGAGACACGTCTGTGCTGATATCCCGGCAGATATGCTTCTGTACTGTGTGTGGTCATTTGTGTTTTGATGTTGACGCTACTACGTTTGAAAAAGCAAAGTAGCGTTCGTCTCGAGCCACGGTCACAGTGGCGCGTCGAGTAGTCCCCAGTTCGATATGATGGAGGTATACAACATTGCGTATGGGGGGTTTCCTGTTAGAAATTATAGAAATTATGAAATACTGGTCTGTCCTACCATATCAGCATGGAGCTGGGGTCCAACGTGCCATTGGATATTCAAGGGCCATTGAATAGCACGTTTTAAATTATGACTGTTTACCCATTTCTATTTCTCTGATTACAGCACCATCTGTGGAGAAACGAAAAAAAAAAAAATGCTTCAGACATAACGTATGTAGATTTTGCGGTAGAATCGCAAACTGCAATAAAAAACGGAGGTTCCCATTGAAGGTTTCAAAGTTGCCCCCGCCACCCACGCACGTAGTGATGTGTGTGTGTGGGGGGGGGGGGGGGGGGGTAGGAGGGAGGGGGCGAGTGTGGTATCATTGGATATCCTCCTCCGATACAAAACAAACTGTAATATTAACTTTTTCTGATCCGATGTATAGTTTCAATGTTTTCACTTAAAATATCCGCATAACCTATGGGACATTTTTGTCCTGCATGTTGCTTAATAATAAATAGTATTTAAAGCAAAGTTGAAACTGTCAATTTTTAATTCAGGTTGTATTCGAAATCTGTTGATGTGTAACGTGGAACAGAGGTATGTTGGAGTAAAATAAAAAAAGTGCAGATTTATCATATTGCGCTTGGGAAGACAGTTTTCTAAAAAAATTAAAATTTAGAAAGATTCTGAGTAGAAAGATATCAAACATGGCTTCAGTAATTCATCGATCTTACAGAAAACATCTTTCCGTTATTGCTAAACAGCTCTCGCAATCATCAGTGATAACAGGGAACTCGCCTTTGATCATGATGAACAACGGTTTATTGAGTACAAAATAACAATAACTGTATAGGTTTTGGGGTTTCCGCAAGTAAACTGTACTTGCATCATCAAAAATTGTTTTGGTTGCGTAAAAGCGCAGAAGCTAAGCGAGCAGCTAACGTTTTTTACTAATAAAAAGCAATTTGTATTTTATGATGATATAAAATGCACAATGGACAAACACCGAACGATTTGAGGTTATAAAAATATACAAAACGAACAAAAAAAAGTGAAATCGTCGTTTCCTAGTTCCTCTCTCAGAGATTCATGTATGTTTCCTTTCGTACCAACACTACCGGTAATGCTACCACTTACTACATCTTTTATGTACTGTAGCAAAACTACCGAACCGTAGAGCCGACTGAAGGTCGCTCTCAACGTGGCGGGAAGCTATACGGCCGAAATATTATAAGAAATAAAATTTAAGTGGCTGCACTCCCGAAGTTTATTACGCCGCGAAAATATCAAGATGCGCATCCTGGCATTTGACTTGCACAATTAGGGAAACTATCACATGGATGGCTCGACCTGGATTTGAATTGCCGACCTCCTATATACTGCATCACCTATAGCGGTTCGGATTCGAACGAACATTAGAACACCATAACAGGAAGTAGAGTCTCATTAGTTGCCCTCTTGGACGTGGCTGAAGGTTACGCTTCTGCGTACAGGAGTATATTTCTCACTGAACCGTCATAGCAAAATTTCAAGTAAATGCAGGAAGACTCTGAGAAATTTTCCAGTGTATACAATGAGACAAACAACCTAAGAATATCTGCATAATAGATTATGGGGAATATATGGAGGATACCACATCGTTTACATATTTACGGTTAATACTAACAAGTGTTTACGACCACATAAGATCTATATTAGGGAAGGCGAATCGAAAACTTAGATTTGTTATGATGGTTCACGGAGAACGCAGTGTAGATGTAAAGCAGCCAGCATACAGGACATTAGTGCGACCAATTCTTGAATACTGTTCCAGCGTTTAGAACTGTTGTCAAGTAGGCGTGGCAACAGACATCGAACGAATTGAGGGACGCCCTGTTAGGATCATAATAGATGGCTCTAGCCCGTACGAAAGCGTAATGGTGGTGCTAAGGACACTTAAATGCGTTGCCTGTCTCTGGAAGAAACGCAGAGTTGTCCTCGCGACACCCTGTTGGGTAAATTTAGAAACCCGAGAAGATTCAGAGAGACTGTACATCAGTTCTACTGCCCTCATCGTACAGCTTACCTACCAATAATGAGAAATAAGATGAGAGCGACCAGGGGGCGTACAGGCACAGACAGACAGTCACTTTTACGTCTCTCAGTACGCAAATGGAATATGAAAGAGAAATCGATAATATTGGAACGACGTTTCTGACGTCAAGCAGTATAAAGTGGATGGCGGAGCATACGTGTAGATGCAGATGTGAATGTAGATGTAGAATGTTGTGTAACACACGAATTATCTCAGTAACAGGTGTGTGGGGCCGGGGGGGGGGGGGGGGGGGGAGGGGAGGCATAACGTGATGATTGTATTCTTCTATCGCCCAACGGACTCATCTCCTGATGTAACCGAAAACTTTGGACAAGATCTCAGTTCACTTGTACGTAAGTTCCCCAATCACACCGCAATAATCGGTAGAAACTGTAACCATCCAACAATTAATTGGAAAAATTACACTTTCGTTGGTGGTGAGCGTTGTAAGACATCCTGTGAAATATTACTAAAAGCCTTCTCTGAAAACTATCGTGAACAGATAGTTACGAACCCGACTCATGATGAAGATACATGTGATCTAATGGCAACAAATAGACGTGACTTCTTTGACCATCTCCACATCGAAACTGGTATGAGTAACCATGACGCGATTGTGACAACAATGGTTACCAAAGTACAAACGACAAGTAAAACAAGGAAAACGATATATGTATATCTTCAGTAAAATAGATAAAAAATCAGTAGTGTCATATCCCAGTGAGGAACTTGAAACTTTCAGCACAGGGCTCGAGCATGCAGAGGAACTATATCTCTTGTTCAAGAATAGTTGACCACGCATTGGATAGATACGTACCCACCAGAACATTTCATAGTGGGAGGAAACCTCCATGGGTTACAGTCGCTGTAAAGAAACGACTAAAGAAACAGAGAGCACCGCATAATATGTGTAAAACAAAGCGTAGGACTACAGATAGAGCGATGCTAAATGAAACGCGTTTGGTTGCCAAGAGCGCAACATGTGATGCCTTCGATGATTACCGTAGCAGAATATTGACAAATGTTTCACAAAACCCAAAGAAATTTTGATCGATGTTAAGGCTCTTAGTGGCACCAAAGTTAATATCCAGTCCCTAGCGAATGAGTCAGGAACTGAAATTGAGGATGGCAAAGCAAAAGCTGAAATGCATAACTTCATTTTCAAATGTTTCTTTACAAAGGAAAACCCAGGATAAACAAAAAATTGGAAGTCAGAAACATTTGAGACTCCCAACTCCCTTAAAAAACCAATTTAGACCCTATATATTGTACATATGTATCCCCATTTCTTTTTCCCAAGGAATTTGCTCAGAGCGTGTTAGCATATTAGATTGTGACGCCCTCTTTTCGCAGATGTATGCGTGAATTTTAATCGTGGTTTTTGTGAACACTAATATTAAAAATTGCACTGCTCCTTAAACTGTTTTTAAAACTTCAACATGGTGAATGAACGACGAAAATGACATGAAACGTTCAGGTCAGTGAAAGAATGTTAACGATTAGCATCACAGATTGGTAGCTAGAATCTTTCATCGGCGTTCAATCTCGATTAAGCTATCAATACGAAATGTTCTGAGGTAATAATAGTGTTAGTAATGGGAGTGACCTTACTGTGAATGGCAATCGAAAATTATAATAAACTTACTTGACAAACTTTCTGTTTCAACATGTATAGTATGTTTGAGCATGAACATTCAATTTCATATAAAAAGCCATTTCCCTGCTGTTTCAGTCCCATCGGTTTTGTATTTTGAAGCAATGTGATGTAGATAACGCTGTAAATGCTTGGGAACTCGATGTTTGTTTTATGGCATCATTCAGATGAGCCTCACGGAATGTTATATTGACACTAAGAAGCAAGAAGAATTGCTGTTAATAAGTGAAGTACATATGTAACATAGCTTTTTGTCCCGAAAGATAATACACTCCTGGAAATGGAAAAAAGAACACATTGACACCGGTGTGTCAGACCCACTATACTTGCTCCGGACACTGCGAGAGGGCTGTACAAGCAATGATCACACGCACGGCACAGCCGACACACCAGGAACCGCGGTGTTGGCCGTCGAATGGCGCTAGCTGCGCAGCATTTGTGCACCACCGCCGTCAGTGTCAGCCAGTTTGCCGTGGCATACGGAGCTCCATCGCAGTCTTTAACACTGGTAGCATGCCGCGACAGCGTGGACGTGAACCGTATGTGCAGTTGACGGACTTTGAGCGAGGGCGTATAGTGGGCATGCGGGAGGCCGGGTGGACGTACCGCCGAATTGCTCAACACGTGGGGCGTGAGGTCTCCACAGTACACCGATGTTGTCGCCAGTGGTCGGCGGAAGGTGCACGTGCCCGTCGACCTGGGACCGGACCGCAGCGACGCACGGATGCACGCCAAGACCGTAGGATCCTACGCAGTGCCGTAGGGGACCGCACCGCCACTTCCCAGCAAATTAGGGACACTGTTGCTCCTGGGGTATCGGCGAGGACCATTCGCAACCGTCTCCATGAAGCTGGGCTACGGTCCCGCACACCGTTAGGCCGTCTTCCGCTCACGCCCCAACATCGTGCAGCCCGCCTCCAGTGGTGTCGCGACAGGCGTGAATGGAGGGACGAATGGAGACGTGTCGTCTTCAGCGATGAGAGTCGCTTCTGCCTTGGTGCCAATGATGGTCGTATGCGTGTTTGGCGCCGTGCAGGTGAGCGCCACAATCAGGACTGCATACGACCGAGGCACACAGGGCCAACACCCGGCATCATGGTGTGGGGAGCGATCTCCTACACTGGCCGTACACCACTGGTGATCGTCGAGGGGACACTGAATAGTGCACGGTACATCCAAACCGTCATCGAACCCATCGTTCTACCATTCCTAGACCGGCAAGGGAACTTGCTGTTCCAACAGGACAATGCACGTCCGCATGTATCCCGTGCCACCCAACGTGCTCTAGAAGGTGTAAGTCAACTACCCTGGCCAGCAAGATCTCCGGATCTGTCCCCCATTGAGCATGTTTGGGACTGGATGAAGCGTCGTCTCACGCGGTCTGCACGTCCAGCACGAACGCTGGTCCAACTGAGGCGCCAGGTGGAAATGGCATGGCAAGCCGTTCCACAGGACTACATCCAGCATCTCTACGATCGTCTCCATGGGAGAATAGCAGCCTGCATTGCTGCGAAAGGTGGATATACACTGTACTAGTGCCGACATTGTGCATGCTCTGTTGCCTGTGTCTATGTGCCTGTGGTTCTGTCAGTGTGATCATGTGATGTATCTGACCCCAGGAATGTGTCAATAAAGTTTCCCCTTCCTGGGACAATGAATTCACGGTGTTCTTATTTCAATTTCCAGGAGTGTATGTCGATGACCTTTTAGATCACTGTAACGGATCTGGCATTTAAACGTGCCTTTTGCACCATAGCCCCAGGATCACGGGGTCCCGGGCTCGATTTCCGGCCGGGTTGAGGATTTTCTCCGCCCGGGGACTGGGTGTTTGTGTTGTCCTCATCATTTCATCACATTCAGAAAATGACGAGACTGGAAGTGAAAAGATTGGGAATTTGTTCGGGCGCTGCTCACGACGCCGTTGAGTGCCCCACAAACCAAAATCATCATGAGCTTGCATCGTAGGTTCACCAAGTAAATTCCGCACTGTTATCCAGCGTAAAGCCATCCTAATTATAGTATGATCTGACCTCGCTAATTTTCGCATTAGTAGAAGAAACTAGCATGAAAATCGATCATCTGCGTGAAACGTATATTGAATCTGCGTGAAACGTATATTGAATCTGCTCTTCAGAAAAAGAACGAGAAATGTCCGGAATAGTTGATGGTTTCAAACAAAATACTGTTCGTGTTGCTGTCTGCTGCTATTCCGATACAATCCGTATTGCAGTACAAGCGCGGGATTCTTTCATCCACTGCGAATATAATAATGACTTCTCTTAAGTCATCACAATTTTGACTGATTTGCTGTGGCCTTCCGCCCTCATCCATCTTTTGCTAATCTTTTCATGTGCACGTCTATGACATTCTCTGTAATCTGTTTTGCATATTCTGATCTCTTTCTACCCGAGCTATTTTTTTCCTTCACTGCATCTTCTAGCGCCAATGCCTGGCTGTCCCACCAACCTCTTTCTAAATCTGACACTTCTTTTCTCGCCTTAGTACTTATCCACTTCGTTCAACGTTTCCAATGCTCAAAGTTTATTCTTTTCCGGGTTGTACAGATGTTTTTGTGATCTTCGGTCTGAGGACTGGTTTGCTGCAACTGTGCTACTGTATCCTGTGCGCTCTATCATAACTATTGGAACCCGCATCCATTAAACCTGCTTACTGTAATCGTCCCTTGGTTTCCCTCTGTTTTTATGCCCCCCTCCTTCCACCGCCACTACGTGATGATTCCTTGACGTCTCAAAATATGTCTTATCAACTGGTACCATCTTTTAGTCAAGTTGCGCCACAAATCTCTTTTCTCCCCAATTCTATTCAGCACCACCTCATTAGTTATACGATGTTCCCCTTCTAACCTACAGCAGTCTCCTGTAGCACCACGTTCCAAAAGCCTCTATTCTCTTCTTTTCTAAACTGTTTCACTTACATACATAGACACACTCCAAACAAATACCTTCAGAAAAGACTTACTTAAATTAATAATCGATGTTAACAAATTTTTCTTCTTTAGACACACGTTTCTTGTCATTGTCAGTCTACATCTTATATCCTGTTTAAATCGACCATTCTCTGTTATTTTACTGCGCAAATAACAAAAATAATCTAATACTTTTAATTTCTGATTTCCTAAAGGAATTCCCTCATTATTGTCAGATTTAATTCGACATTCCATTACCGTTGTTTTGCTTTTGTTATTGTTATCTTACATTCTCCTTTCAAGACACTGTCCATTACGTTCAATTGCACTTCCAAGTACTTTGCTGCCTCTGACAGAATTACAATGCCATTGGAATACCGCAAAGTTTTTCTTTTTTTTCTCTCTGAACTTTAATTCCCCTCCCAAATTTCTCCTTGCTTTCCTTCACAGCTTGCTCAATGTACAGATTGAATAATATTGGGGGTAGGCTACAACCCTGGCTCATTCCCTTCTCAACCAGTGCAACCTTTCATGCCCTACAGCCCTTTAAAACTCTCGTCTGGTCTATGTAAATTTTGTGAATAGGCTTTCGTTTCCTATAATTTGTCCATGATACCTTCAGAAATTTATAGTGATACTATTTGAAGCTAGCGAAGCCTTGCTGTGGCTCAGTTTAGTTAAATGGAAAAGAAAGCACTTCCCAATCTCCTTCTCCCCCCCCCCCCCCCCCCCCCGCCGGTCCTGTTCATCTGCACCTCCTTCTCCTCCTCTCTCTGTCCATCTACTCCTCCCCTATCTCTTCACCTCCTCATGACCGTGTGTCCATCTCGACCTTTCCGCTCTCTATGTCAGTTTCCTCCCACCTTCAGTCCTTCTCTTCTTCCCCCCTCCGACCTTGAGCCTCGTTTATTGTTATTGCAAATTACGCTTCTGTAGTCTGAATGTATGGACATTTATCGTAGTATCGTTTAAAACATGAAGTAAATCGGTCAAGAACTTTTCGAGATTTTTACTAACAACATTGCACTATTGTAAATATTCGTGCAAACGTTTGTTATAGTAACGTGTAAAATTTTGAAGTAAATCCTTGAAGTACTTGTTGGTAACAATCCTTCCCCTTTATAAACCTGTATTATACATGAATGCAACATTGTGTCAAAATTTCAAGTCAATCGACCCATTACTTTTCGAGGTTTGGGAGCACAAAAATACGCACGCTAAATTGTTATATAGGGTGGTCAGAAACGGCCTGAAAAGCTTGTATGGATGTTGCAGGGTAAACTGCATTGAGAATAAGCGTTAAGAAAATAATTTGATACGTTTCCGAGTTAATTAGCATTGAAGTTAGCCAATCTGGCCATCGCGCGCGCAAATTCAATCAGCCTGGCAGATTCACAATTATTGTCAGTTGTTCTCATAGCGTAGCTGACAGCGCACGGGACTGTTCAGCCTTTGGCTCGGGTTCGATCCTTACTGCCGTCCCACGTCCAATTTTTCTATCGCTTTCTTGTTCCTTTTTAGGAAACAAAAATAAAAACAAGTTTAGTTGACACCGTGTCAGGAGGGCCGCTTGAACTTTTGTGCGCAACGACCTGATTGGCTAACTTCTATGCTAATTAACTCTGAAATGGCGCAACGCATCGAATTTTTTCCTTAACACTTATTCTCAGCACAACCCATCCTGCAACAGCCTTACAAGCTTTTCAGACTATTTTTGACCGCCCTGTATATGAAGATACGACAGAGTCCGAAGTTTAGTTTCAAGTGATGTATGATATTTCTCTGTCCATTAGTTGTTTTACGCAATGTAGAAACGCTCGCATCGTATGAAGTCGAATAGCAGTTTTGATGCCTTGACAGGTGAGGTTAACTGTACGGTGGACGTTTCCTGTGGGCAAGTCTAATGTCGCGTGTAAGAGGGCCAGAGACATAAAGCGGAAGGTCGGAGACCGGCCGGATGAATTATTGATGTCCCCTGCTGGACTTAACGGCGGGGCAGAGCAGACCAGCTGCCGTACTCGTACGCTCTATACCACACAGTAGAATGGCCGCCCACCTATAGGAAAAAACGCCCCTGCAGCCGCAACGTAGCTCGATAGAACCGCGAGTTATGCTGGCATACCAGCAAACCACGTGAGCAGCGCACGCTCGGAACTAATGGCTAGTGCGCTTCTACTCCTTCGTGGTGCGTTATAGTCAGGACAGCAGTAATCTGGACAAGTAGTTCTGTATTCGTCTGATGTGAGATGTTAGCAGGTAATTATTAATTAATTCTTTGAGTTGGGGACCTTTCTTGAGTTTCTACAAACATTTTTGTTTTTGTTATGACCCATCATGTAATACTTTTACCACTTTTCCATCTCAAATAATATTTATTTTATCCATTTTGGTTAGAGAACACTCCAGCTGTTTTCGTAAATTACACTGTAGGAAGTATTGTATTCTACTGAACTGGGAACCTAGAAACGACGGAGAGGCTTCGTCCTCGCCGGAGCCCTCAGTGGTTCACAACCTCACAACACGGTACAGCAGTCCACTCACACCACCGCCACCCCACACCGAACCCAGGGTTATTGTGCGGTTCGGCTCCCAAAGTATTCCTCAAGAAAGCGAAACACATGTTCGGTCCGATGTGGTCAGGCTCCATCTTGCATAAACAATTCAGTACCTGGTCGATCCTCTAACGCTTGCTGTGTGGCGACAAATTGTTCAAATGGTTCAAATGGCTCTGAGCACTATGGGACTTAACTGCTGTGGTCATCAGTCCCCTAGAACTTAGAACTACTTAAACCTAACTAACCTAAGGACATCACACACATCCATGCCCAAGGCAGGATTCGAACCTGCGACCGTAGCAGTCCCGCGGTTCCGGACGACAAATTGTTCCAAAATTGCAACGTAACGTGCACCACTGACCGTTTCTCGAATAAAAAAAAGGGCCAATAATGCCTCTGCTGCATACTGCAGCCCACACAGTAACTTTAGGAGAATGCAGGAGTTTTGCTTCACACCAATATGGTTTTTCGGAACCCCAAAATCGCCAGTTCTGCTTATTCACGTATCCATTCAGGTGGAAGTGTGCTTCATCTGTAAAGCAGCTGCATCCAACATCAAATCCTTCACTATCAATCATTGTGAGCATCTGATTAGCAAAGGCAACCCTTTGTTGCACAGCTCGTACGGGTATGACCTGGTGCGTTTGAATTTTGAATGGAAACATGTGAAGTCTCTTTCTCAGTATTTTCTGCGTGCTGGAACGCTTCAAACCAGTCTCAGATGCAATTCTACGGACGGATGACATTGGATTTCGCTGAATAATTCCAGAGACTGTGGCGATATTTTCAGGCGTAACTGCGGTTTGCTTGCGGCCAACATGCCCCACTAGATCATCAGTTACGCTGCCTGTTCGTTGAAATTTTGCGAAGAGCGTACGAATGGTTTTCGCATCGGGTCCTTTTGGAACATTAAATCGTGCTTGAAAACTTCGCCTTGCCGTAGGACTCTCTTCTAACCTGTGGTACTCTAGCACCAGAAAAACGCATTGTTCAATGGAGTACATGGTTTTAATCTCTTCCTTCAGTACGCTAACCTCCTTTCACGTTTCAATAGTGGAACTGATCGCTCTGGGCTTCGGATCACTATTTATACTTGGCATTACGTATGGAGATTAGCAGCTTTTGTAACTATTACTTCAAACTGCTGTATAAACTTCTTGCAGCTTTCACAATAAACATACCGTTTACTGCATTCCTCTATCGATCTTTGTTTTCGAGATATTTAATTTTGAAATCAGGGAGTCCTTTTCTGGACACCCTGTAAGTTAAAATGAAAACAAGTTGAAATCGTTACATCAAAAAAACAGAAAATGCAAAACTATAATTTATGAAAATTAATGCAGTGTAATAAGAGATATGAATGACGTACAATTTAAGAAACACAATTTACGAAAACGGAGAATCATAAGTGGGCATACATGACGTAGGAACACATTTCGCCGAGAAAAGGGCTTTAATATGAACTTCCTTTATAACAGAAATTTCCATTTTTTTTTTCCTTGTGCGCTGCAACGCACGAAATTTCGCAATATTTACGACAGCTGTAATAGTCAGAACAGTGCCTATTTCTCCTGAAGGACATTGCAATGTAACGTACAGACTTTCTATAATAATAATTGTAATAATAAACGACATTAAAAATTACGTTCAACTCACATTATACACAAAAAGTTTCGCAATTCACAAAGTGCCGCTCTTCTTGAATGACCCATTCACACATGCCAGTAGCAGCGCTGAAGCGACATTGTTCTTACGATATTGCAGTGCCTGTGTTATTCCGAATTACGATGCAATGTTTCGTCGGATATGCATGCATGTCCGAAGAAACATTGCATCGAAATTTGGAATAGCACACGCACTGCAATATGATATTTACCGCCAACACCGGGCAAGCGACTTTCAAGTAAAATGTCTCCGCTGCACGGGAATATACATAATGAATGTACGAGTACACGTTGTAGACACGTCGGTGGCGATACGTGGAAGTTTGGGTGTGGCCGCGAGTCGTACACGGATAGTCAAATGGTAAGGCGACCGCTCGCTATAAGCGGTAAATCCGGTTTCGTGTCCCGGTCCGGCACGAATTTTCATAGTCGCTAATTCGTTATGAAGCTGATGGCTATCCACATTCGTATCTGCGAACACATTTCTTGACACTGTTCTTGCCGTTGCGAATCATGAAGTAGCTTACAACAAGACAGACAACTGTTATGAAGCGGACAAATTGCGAGATAGGAACGTGATACGTTTCTTGCACGTTGTGGCGCTTCACACATCTTTTTCAGTGACAAAAACTAAAAACTGCCGTTTATCGACTTGCGTCACTTTTCTTGCCAGGGCGCTATATGTGAAAGCATATTTTCAGTAATGAAATTATTTATTTATTACCTTATCGTATCATGATACAGAGCTGGGATCAAATACATAATTTTAAGAGTATACAGTGTAAGAAATGACAGCAAAATACATGTAAAGAATCAAATGTCCAAAGTATTATACTAAATTATGTGCACATTACACAGGTTCTTAGATTTCCAAGTCCAATCTGTCGGTCCAGTTGAGCTCTTCAGGTGTTGCATGGTGGATGCCGTTTACTGATCCCCCGAAGGCTCGTTTCGGGCATTCATCAACAGTGTGATTCATTGTTTGCAGGGCAGCTCCACAGTCACAATCTGGAGATGTTGCCCAGCCCCATTTGTGCTTTAGATATCCGCAGTTCCCTTGTCCTGTTCGGATGCGGTTGATGGTTCTCCACTGGCGTCGGTGGGGAATGTGAAACCTGAAACTCACATGGAAAGCTTTTCAACCAGATGACTGTTGAACACTGACGATTCTTCCCACTGACTTCTCCATACTTCGTTGATGTTAAAGTCGGAGGCTTCACGATGTTGTGCAGTTCGCCAAGGTGGTTTTCTTGACTTCAGACGCTGATGTTCTGCTATTAATATATCGCTGTGTACGGGTAGTTGGAGGTTCTTCTGAATGTTTCTCCAGATCTTCAGGAGAGCATCTGATCTTCGTGGAGCTGGAGGCTGGATGTTACTTAAAACTGGTAGCAATGCAGTTTGAGTCCTACGTATGCACCCTGTGATAAGTCGCATTGTCTGGTTGAGTTGCACATCTATCTTTTTACACTGAGCACTGTTCATCCAAGTTGGACGGCAGTATTCAGCGACAGAGTATGATAGTGCCAAAGCAGTTGATCTTAGGGTTTGAGCACTACAACCCCAGGAGGTACCAGCAAGCTTCTGAATGATGAAGCCGTAAGGGGCCTCCCGGCCAATGACGCCAAACGCTCATTTCCATTTTATGAAATTAATGATATCAAAGCTTACGAGTAGCCTCACTTATGAAACTTCCTGGCTAATTAAAACTATGTGCCGGACCGAGACTCGAACTCGGGACCTTGTCTTTCGCGGGCAAGCTGTGAGGAGGGGGTCGTGAGTCGTGCTTGGGTAGCTCAGATGGTGCCGGCACGGTAGCTCAGCGTGTTCGGTCAGAGGCGTAGCTGCCCTCTGTAACAAAAAAACTGAGTTAATGGATCAACAATCAACTTAAACAAGCGTCATGGGACGTCCGCCCCGAATAAATACAACGAACAATATCGAACAAAATGAGGTTGATAAAAAGGCGGTAGGGTACTTGCCCGCGAAAGGCAAAGGTCCCGAGTTCGAGTTTCGGTCCGGCACACAGTTTTAATCTGCCAAGAAGTTTCATATCAGCGCACACCCCGCTACAGAGTGAAAGTCTCATTCTCTTATGTTCAGCTGATTGGAACAACTCGTTTGGTGGTCAGTAATTTCACTTATAAACGTCGATATATTAAGATTAATTTAAAAAATGTTCAGTGGCTTGAAAAAAGTGATGCTTTGTTTTTCGTGTGCAGCTGGCTTGCTACGGACAGCCAGCACTCATGGGAAAGGCACCGCTCTACGGACTGGTCAGGGTCGACTATTTTCGGCACGCTCGACGTACTGGCATACTAGGCGCACTCGCACACTATAATGAGCCGGAAACCGACAGGGATAGCCCCCGTAGCGTCCACACAGCCCGGTCCTCAGGTAAACTGCCTGCCGTGTTGCAGCAGGGCTGACGTCACTGCCCCTGACGTATGCGCGCATCTGCCGAATGCACGGTCCGTGTTTAGCCCTCTATATACGGCTCCACGCCGTGGTTGTAACGTCAGCGGCAACTGCAGGGAAGGTCTCGGGAATTGCCGCTATCCAAGTAACGACGTTTACGTCCCGTATACATCGAAATGAATCTAGTTACATGTTTTTTCTTTCGTATGCTGACGTTCCCTTTTCCTGTGTATCAGCAGTAGCACACGTACACTGCTGTTGTTAACGCTCTTGGCAGAAGGGCCTACTTATGTATTACTTATTGCTAAAGTTTCGTAAAATGAAACTTTAAGATATTCAAAAGTCTTAACAGCCATGAAAGTTTTTCTTAATCTCGTTTCAGCTATGTAGCTTTTATTTCAGAAATCGTGTACAGTCACAGTCTCTGTACTGTTGTGCTCTGATTGTCTCGCTGGTAACACGCAGTATGGAAAATGGTTGAGACTGCTTCTTTCCTCGTAGTGAAACATGCATGTGGAACACGCTTAAAAAATGCCGAGAAACTGGTTGTTCTTTATGTTTTTCATAGATTTACAGAAAAAATGGGCTTCGAAGTTCTCCGAAGAAATGTATTTAATACAGTTGAGATACAAACACATTGTTGGATGTATGGGGGAATCGGTAGCGTAGTATCCGAAGAAATGTATTTAATACAGTTGAGATACAAACACATTGTTGGATGTATGGGGGAATCGGTAGCGTAGTAGATTGATAATCTCGTGTAATTCATGGATCGCTGGTTCAAAACTCGCCCTTTTAATCCTTCCATTCCTTTCAATTTGAAATACATCTCGTAATTGTAAAATTCACCAATATATTTATGAATAACGCACGTGTTCTTGTTTCTAATTACATACTGCACGCAAAATTCCAGTTTTAATTTCAAATATAAACTCTTAGTTATTGGTATTTTATGAAAGAATGTTAATGAAAGTTGCTTAAATTAAGGAAACATAACAGTTTAATTTCTTGGGACAAAAATGAAAAAGCAAATCTATTGTTTTATACCACAGATGTAGTCCCACATGAAAAAGAGTGATAAGTATCGTACAAAAACGAAAAACGATCATTTTCATGGCATCGAGCATATCATACAAAAGCTGCATTTTCACATTTGCCATTGCACCATTAGAATATGAACCCAACAGAACTGATCTGGTGCCTAATTATGGAATCTGTCGCGAGAATTAACAAGACTGTTAAGCTGCCAGGCGTATTGCAACTAACGCACGCAGCTTTTTTCACATGTCAGTGCCGAACGATGTCAGGATATAGAACGGCACGTCATGTAAGGAGAGGAGAATATGAGCCGCATGAGTGGCTTCATGTATTCTGTTGTTGATCGACTCACTATCAACGTAACAGATGGCAGTTCCAGAACTCAAATGTGTTTCTCGGATGTGGATAAGGAAGGAGCTAAGGCATTACCAGGTGACTGACTGTAATTAATATCTTTTCAATAATACAGTGAAATCCTTGCCGTAAGATTTTTTATCACGCGTAACTCGCTCAAAAAAAAAAAAAAAAAAAAAAAACTGTGTTTAAGTTAGGAATTTTCATCATTCTTTTTTGTAATTAGAATTCTATGTTAGGTGAGAACGAAAGAATTTTATACTTTACGTCTGGACACCTAAGAAGCGTGTGGTGGTGCTGGAATTTTGCCGAATATTGTTCCATTCTCTTTAAAAATTAAATGACGCTCGTCTCTTCTCACGTCGGAACTGCAACTGCTCACATCATTGTAGGTTAAAACTGCTCAAATGTGTGTGAATTTGTAAGGGACCTAACTGCTTAGGTCATCAGTCCCTATACTTACACACTACTCAGGCTAACTTAAACTGACATACGCTAAGAACAGTA
Source organism: Schistocerca serialis cubense (assembly GCF_023864345.2). NCBI lineage: Eukaryota > Metazoa > Arthropoda > Insecta > Orthoptera > Acrididae > Schistocerca > Schistocerca serialis. The sequence continues at coordinate 234,547,783 of NC_064642.1, forward strand.
TACACACCCATGTCCGAGGGAGGACTCGAACCTTCGGCGGGAGGGGCCGCGCAGTCCATGACATGACGCCTCAAACCGCGTGGTCACTCCGCGCGGCATTGTAGGTAGTTGGACCAACTGGCTGGCCGCGTTGTGGTTCAGATATGTGAGTGTAACACAGCATAAAACCTATCCTTATGGTCGTACTTGACTGTACTGGACACAACTTGGCTTCCGCTTCATGTGAAACGAAATCCAATAAGATCCAAATAAACACTGAAGAATACCTGGTGTAATGCTTACGTAAGGTTTATTCATATGTTGAACACAGTACAATGACACTAGAACACGGTCGAGTCAGATTTATGTGACCATCGTCTATTTCGACGTCAAAGTGCAATGATCATTCTCAGACGACAGAATGCAGCACTAGCAGTGGACGTTACATAAAGAATGTTTAAGGGACGCAGAAAACAGTGCAATCGTTGTCGTATTGCGGAAACGGAGCGATGTATCTGACTTCCAAAAGCCGGCCGGAGTGGCCGAGTAGTTCTAGGCGCTACAGTCTGGAACCGCGCGACCGCTACGGTCGCAGGTTCGAATCCTGCCTCGGGCATGGATGTGTGTGATGTCCTTAGGTTAGTTAGTTTTAAGTATTTCTAAGATCTAGGGGACTGATGACCTAAGATGTTAAGTCCCATAGTGCTCAGAGCCATTTTTTCATGTTTTCTGTCATTTTATTACAACGAATCATTCTTTGATTTAACGAAGGCTTTTGACTGTGTTGACCACAAAATATTACTGCAGAAGTTGGAACATTATGGAGTAAGGGGAGTAGCTTACAATTGGTTCGCCTCCTACTTTAAGAACAGAAAGCAGAAGGTAATCCTCCGCAATATTGAGAGTGGTAATGATGTTCAGTCCCAATGGGGCACTGTTAAATGGGGCGTTCCCCAAGGGTCGGTGCTGGGGTCACTGCTGTTCCTTATTTATGTAAATGATATGCCTTCTAGTATTACAGGTGATTCAAAAATATTTCTGTTTGCTGATGACACCACCTTGGTAGTGAAGGATCTTGTGTGTAATATTGAAACATTATCAAATAATGTAGTTCATGATATAAGTTCGTGGCTTGTGGAAAATAATTTGATGCTAAATCACAGTAAGACTCAGTTTTTACAGTTTCTAACCCACAATTCAACAAGAACTGACATTTTAATCAGAGAGAATGGGCATGTTATAAGCGAGACGGAACAGTTCAAGTTCCTAGGCGTACGGATAGATAGTAAGCTGTTGTGGAAAGCCCATGTTCAGGATCTTGTTCAGAAACTAAATGCCGCTTTATTTACCATTAGAATAGTATCTGAAATAAGTGACATTTCAACATGAAAAGTAGTATACTTCGCATATTTTCATACGCTTAGGTCATATGGTATTATTTTTTGGGGTAATTCTTCTGATTCAAAAAGGGTATTTTTGGCTCAAAAACGGGCTGTTCGTGCTATGTATGGTGTAAGTTCGAAAACCTCTTGTCGACCCCTATTCAATAGTCTGGGAATTTTGACATTGCCCTCACAGTATGTATTTTCTTTAATGTCGTTTGTTGTTAGCAATATTAGCTTATTCCCAAGAGTTAGCAGCTTTCACTTAGTTAATACTAGGCAGAAATCAAATCTGCATGTGGAATGCACTTCCTTGACTCTTGTGCAGAAAAGAGTGCAGTATTCTGCTGCATCCATTTTCAATAAGCTACCACAAGAACTCAAAAATCTTAGCAGTAGCCCAAACACTTTTAAGTCTAAACTGAAGAGTTTCCTCATGGCTCACTCCTTCTATTCTGTCGAGGAGCTCCTGGAAGAGATAAAAAATTAAGCAAATTCCAGTGTCACATTCTTGATTTTCTTTATTTAAACTAACGGCTTGTTTCATTTTATCTGTTTCTACAATCGTGTTATAATTTCATGTATTGACTCGTTCCATGACCATGGAGACTTCTCCTAAATGTGGTCCCACGGAACAATAAATAAAAAAATAAAAATAAAAAATTAATGGCGGGTTTTCGAGAGATCCTCAGTTCGCTGATACTTAAAAGCGGGATATATACATATGGGCTTTTACTGAAAGTCAATATGGCGTCTAGTGACTCTGTACTGAAGAGATATGCCGTGCATGTGACGTAGGCGGTGTTCTTCCATCTCACTGGTCAACATTCAGACGCACGTTCAGAGTATCTGCCATGCTAGATATTGCTCTGCACGTTCGGAAAGACTCCCCAACGTGCTTTTTTCACACCATGACGTTAGAAAATTGGCACACCCGACGCTCAGCGTTTGAATGCTTTGTCCGTGAGCTGGCGGTTTAAGGATCATAATTTTCATGAGCAGAGCCTACTGGTGTACTCTCGGCCAGCAGAGTGCCTCTGAAGGCTCAGTTTTATCGGCATTTCGAGTTTCCTGGTTCTAAAGAGAAGGAGTTGTTGGATGAAACACTTCATTTGTTTGGCAGTATTGTGCGTAGTTGATTTACAATTCCTTAGGGTATTTTTGTTCTGTCGCTACAACCACAAAATGTGTGATTTTTTTTCACCAGATGCGTTTCGCTTTATTGAAGTCGCTAGCAGAAAAATACCCACGATGTGCTATCACAAGGAATTTCCCGATGTAAGCGAGAAATCAAGCGAAAATCACCGTAAGTGCAAACGAACATATTCTTAACGAACTGTTTTTCGATCTTAAAGCAAATAAAAATGTAAATAAATTAGTTACACACCACTGACGATGCTTTACCTCGTAAAGCGAAACGCGTCTGGTGAAAAAAATACGCATTTTGTAGTTGCAACGACAGAACAAAAATACCATCAAGAATTGTTGGATGAGAATGCGGAACAAGGACTGTGCGAAACCCCACACCACTTTCAGGCGCCAGGTAGATCGCATAGGCATTGGCTTTTGGCCTGTCATCCTCATCAAATCAAGGCGTTGGGACCAGGGCACTCAGCCATGTGGAATCGCAGTTGGCTCTGATAACTTGTCGAGGTTGCTTCCATTTTGTTATTGTTATAAAGTAGCGTTTTAATAACAGTTGCACCGGCAGGTGTTACGGAGGTAGATGAGGATGTAGCAGTAGTCGTACGTGCAGCATTTTTTTACTGCAAAAAGCTGATCATCAGAAATAGGAGAATAAAAAGAAGGAGAAACGACGTTGGTGAACGACCTCTCTTTCAAAAACCAGGGAATACTGTGGTGGGGCAAAAATTGGCTGACTTTAAAGCTGCCTGACAAAAAACTGTCAAGCACCAAGAAGGGAGGAGGAAACGAGATGAAACTTCACGGGTTGACAGAGTGCGTGATGTTATTTTGATGACTACAACATCGGGTCAAATTTACAAATCATTTGGCTGTAGAATCCCACTTATCAGTACGTTAAAACTCCTCTGGCCTAGATGCATGCGTTGATCCGGTTGAGAAAGGCATCATAATGCCGTTAGTAGTGTCTCGCGCTCAATATTGGATGCCACTCTCCCTTATCCAACGCCAATAGTCTTTCAATGTGTATTGTGCTTCCGCCTCTGCAAGATGCTTCAAATTCTGCAACATCCAGAACAGAAGAATCCCTACTTTCTTGAATTATAACAAGTATTTGACAAGCAAAATATAAACTTTATTAATAAACGTAGTATGTAGTGCATGCCACACCATTTTGTTTCCAAAAAGATGTAACGGTCCAGCAACAATGACGTGCTACTAGCCAGTCCGCCTTCTGCTTTTACACCAACAAGTAGAGTCAACAAGTTCAAAGCAATTCTGTCAACAAGTTGTGACATTAGACATCAAGTCCTGTCTTGTCGACATAGGCATCACATTTTTTTCTACGTTTCAAGGAAGATGATCACTAAGGTATATGCTTTTAAAGATAAGCATTAACAACGAAACTGTACGGCAGTCTCAAATGCATATGTTGTACCTCCACATATCAACCAACAGGAAACAGATATGCTCTTTCAAGGAACTCAGATGCCAGTGTCTCTCTGTGCTGCATGGCACATATTTTTTCACCGCAACTTTCTGGTGAAAAAATATTAACTGCCGCTGTTTAACTCACACATGACAAGCTGTCGGTATGGTTGACGCGTGCGCGTTGTGTGCCAACTTTTCTGAGGTACCGAACGTTTCTAGAGGCTATTTCCCGAGGGTAAGTAGATATTTTTAACGTGTTGTGCCCTTCCGTCCAAATTTGTCCCAGTCTTGGGTTAGTTGACAAAAGGAAGACGTTGAACGAAATTCCGACTAGTTCCGATTTTTAGTTGTCTTTGTGAATGAAGTTCCGACCCATATCGATCTTTTCTGTTTTTTAACAGTCTCTGGAAATTAAGTTCCAACTCGTTCAGTTTTTTTAACGATCTGTGTGAATGATATTACAAACCGTTCAGTTTTTAATAGTATGTGGAAACGAAATTTCCACCAATTCTGTTTTTATCGTTCTGTGTGACTTAAAAGCCAATCCTTTCCCATTTGTTCCATTTTTAACGGTCTATGAAAGTGAATTTTAAACGTGTTCCGCTTTTTAACGATCTGTGTGGAAGAAATTCCAACTCATACCCATTTTTTAACGGTCTGTGTGAATAAAATTCCGACCTATTCCGTACCGTTCCATTTTTTAAATAGTCTGCGTGAATGAAATTCAATCCATTTTGTTTCGTTCCAATTTTTAACGATCTGTGTGATTAAAATTCAGCCCGCTTCTGTCCTGTTTCATGTTTTAATGGTTTGTATGAATGGAATTTCATTTCTTTCCATTCCGTTCATTTTTAATGGTTTCCAACGGTTTGCGTAAATTAAATTTTTAGCCGTTTCGTTCGTTTCATACAACTCAGTCTTTGTCACTTGTCGGAATGAAATTCCAACCTGATCCATTCTGGTTTCGTTTTTTCCAACGGTGTATGTGAGTGAAATTAGACTCGTTTCGTCTTGTTCTGTTCAGTTCCGTTTTAAATGTCTGTGTGAATGTCTCATTTCGCATTTTGATAGCTATATGTGTATTTGACACCATCCACTACATGTGAGCATTTGTTTATTGTAGTACAAATTGAGGCATTTCCTTCTAACCAGTTCAGATTCTGATTGAGCATTGTTGTTGTCGAGGTGCCTCTCAGTTTCTTTGTGCAAAGAATTAGTCTTGAAAGTGAGTGTAGGAATCTCGACAAAATAAGCCTAGTAAACTGGCGTTGATGCAAAAAAAGCCAAGCTGAAGTTAATGTCTGCACTAGAAAGAACATTTAGACCCAATTCTCAACTGCTAGAGAGATTGACTTAAGAAGGTCAGCGATTCAAAAAGAACACAGACCAAGATGAAGGAGATGAACCCGAAGAAAACAACTTATTTATAAAAGCAGAAAGTGGAGACATTGGTCAGCAATTCCGACAGAAGTTAGATCAGAAAGAAGCAGATGAACCCAAAGAAAATAATGTGTTCTTGAAAGCAGAAGAGAGAGACACAGGAGTAGAAGAAGAAAAAGAAGAAGAACAAGAAGAAGGTGAATTCGATGTGCGAGGTAGTGATGGAAATGACCAAGAGCCACGCAAGAAAACTATGGCAACTGACCCTTAACACAGACAAATGTAATGTATTGCGAATACATAGAAAGAAGGATCCTTTATAGTATGATTATATGATAGCGGAACAAACACTGGTAGCAGTTACTTCTGTAAAATATCTGGGAGTATGCGTGCGGAACGATTTGAAGTGGAATGATCATATAAAATTAATTGTTGGTAAGGCGAGTACCAGGTTGAGATTCATTGGGAGAGTCCTTAGAAAATGTAGTCCATCAACAAAGGAGGTGGCTTACAAAACACTCGTTCGACCTATACTTGAGTATTGCTCATCAGTGTGGGATCCGTACCAGGTCGGGTTGACGGAGGAGATGGAGAAGATCCAAAGAAGAGCGGAGCGTTTCGTCACAGGGTTATTTGGTAAGCGTGATAGCGTTACGGAGATGTTTAGCAAACTCAAGTGGCAGACTCTGCAAGAGAGGCGCTCTGCATCGCAGTGTAGCTTGCTCGCCAGGTTTCGAGAGGGTGCGTTTCTGGATGAGGTATCGAATATATTGCTTCCCCCTACTTATACCTCCCGAGGAGATCACGAATGTAAAATCAGAGAGATTAGAGCGCGCACGGAGGCTTTCAGACAGTCGTTCTTCCCGCGAACCAAACGCGAGTGGAATAGGAAAGGGAGGTAATGACAGTATCACGTAAAGTGCCCTCCGCCACACACCGTTCGGTGGCTTGCAGAGTATAAATGTAAATGTAGATGTAAATGTAGATCATTTTTTAGTGAATCAATATAAAAACCACATGATATTGTATACGGCATCAGATCTGAACCGACAGTAAAAGTTTGGACGACTGGTGATTCACACATAACAGTTGATGGACCTGATTTAATAACTCATAATGTGAGACAACTGGGAAGAAAGGATTATATAATCGATTAATTAAAATTAAATTTCGTAAACCGAATTACACAGCACGATATCTTCAAAACTACGGTAAAATTCTCAGGGCTGCCGATGCTCGTAAACAGATACATCTCTCCTACAGACAAGTAAATTCCAACAGAGGCTACAAAAATATTCATATTCTCAAGCCTGCATTACATAAAAGTAGTGGTCAGTCATTACCGAAAGATGATGACTTACACAGGGTGACCACCTAAAACTTGCACCGCAGATATCGCGATAATGGAAAGTGCTGTTGATGTGTGGTTTTAACAGAAATGTTTAGCAGTCAGTCGCTCGTATTATTAGCAAATAAGAAGATAGTAATAATAGTTATAAACTGTGTTTTTTGTGCAAACATACACTTTTTTAAATGGAACACTGCTTATTGACATTAACAAACTAAAAGTAGTGTAAATTAGAACGTCAGTAGTGTTTGTTACAGGATTTTAGTACGGGTCGTTTACTGGATATCGTATTCTGAAAAGTTCCCACACCGGTACTTGTTTGTGCCATTCAGCCTGCGTAATAGTTAGGTACTATGTTGTTACGTTTGCTTACAATGTTCTTGTGTGTTTCTTGAGTGCATTGCGACCTGCTAGACAGTTAGTGTGTGACAGTCGAAGCAGTGGGTCGCGAATGGACGATGGGATTTACCAATGTAGAAAAAGCCGACATGCTCATGATGTATCGAGAGTGTAGAAAGAATGCAGTTCCTTCTTTACGGTGTATGCGGCAAGGTACCTATCTCGGCAATTGTTTATCAACCTCTTCAACCAGTTACGTCAAGGTGGCAGTGTAACACTTAGACAACGTCATAGAAGGAAACAAGTGACGACAGAAGACGGAGAAATTAATATTCTTGCTGCTGTTGCAGTTGATCCGTACGTTAGCTTCCGCGCAATCGCACGACGATTTGCCATGAGTCAGGCAAGTGTCCTACGCATTGCATTTGGATAGTTTTGGGGGAGGCGACCAGACAGCGATGACATCGGTCCCATCGGATTAAGAAAGGAAGTCGGCCGGCATTTGCCTGGAGCGATTTAGGGAAATCACGGAAAACCTAAATCAGGATGGCCGGACGCGGGATTGAACCGTCGTCCTCCCGAATGCGAGTCCAGTATGCTAGCCACTGCGCCACCTCGCTCGGTCCTACGCATTCTCCATCGACTCAGGTTCCGTCCCTATCACGTCTCTCTCCATCAAGTGCTACATGGAAGCTACTATGAGAATCGTGTTAACTTCTGTATATGGGCGTTAAAACAGGATACTACAGATGTATCATGTACCTTGCTTAGTGATGAAGCCACATTAATCAGTTATGCCCAGGCAAACTGCCGAAACATGCACAGTTGGTATACTGACAGTGCCTGTTTGCTTCGTCAGGTGGAACGTCAAAGTCCATGGAGTGTAAACGTGTGGAGTGGGATTGTGAACCATCAGCCCATAGGCCCGTGTTTCATAGACGGAGACTGAACGCCCTAAAGTATCGCAGCCTCCTAACAGACCGTGTTCCACAGGTGCTAGAAGACTTTCCTGTGCAGATGAGTAGGAACCTCTGGTACCAACGTGATATCAATCCAGCCCATAGTGCACAAAGTACTACTGCATGTCTTCACGAATTGTTCCAAATCGTTGGGTTGGACGCAGAGGACCTATGCTTTGGCCGGCCCATTCCTCAGATTTGCGCCTATAGACTTTTTTCTGTGGGGAAAGCTGAAAGGTGCTGTCCACAAGGATATATTACTGCAGCCTACTGAGACATCTCCGCTGAAATGCTAACACGTGTGCAGCAGTCGTTCCATGCTAGACTGGAAGCCCGTATTGCCGCTGCCGGTGGTCCTTTTGAACACAATATGTGATAGTCAGTTGTCTCGTTACTGGTGAGAACCCACATGACTAGTGTAGCCGGCCGGGATGGACGAGCGGTTCTAGGCGCTACAGTCTGGAACCGCACGACCGCTACGGTCGCAGGTTCGAATCCTGCCTCGGGCATGGACGTGTGTGATGTCCTTAGGTTAGTTAGGTTTAAGTAGTTCTAAGTTCTAGGGAACTGATGACCTCAGAAGTCCCATAGTGCTCAGAGCCATTTGAACCATTTAACTAGTGTATGAACTTGTGTTGTTCTTTAGTGTATGCTACCTAGGCATTGTACAAGCGTCGGTGTGGGAACTTTTCATAGTGTGATATCTCACAAATTACTCGCACTAGAATCCTGCAACATACACTGCTGACATTCTGATTTACTATACTTTTAGTTTTTTAATGTCAAAAGGTATTGTTCCATTTAAGAAGTGCTTGTTAGGACAAAAAAAATGGTTCAAATGGCTCTGAGCACTATGGGACTCAACTGCTGAGGTCACAAGTCCCCTAGAACTTAGAACTACTTAAACCTAACTAACCTAAGGACAACACACACATCCATGCCCGAGGCAGGATTCGAACCTGCGACCGTAGCGGTCGCGCGGTTCCAGACTGTAGCGCCAGAACCGCTCGGCCACCAGCGGCCGGCAGTTTGGACAAAAAATATATTTTCTAAGTATTATTACAATCTGTTGATTGACTAACAATACGAGGCCATGACTACCGGTCAATTCAGTGAAATCCGCACATCAATAGTACTTTCCATTTCCGTAGTATTTGCGGTGCAAATTTGACGTGATTCACCCTGTATATTGCTATGGGAGGGAACGAAAATAAACCGGACGTTCTCGGTTGTATGAATGAATCGCCAGCACTTATCGATTTTGTTCAATGGAATAATCCGAAAGGTTCGGTGGAACAGTTAGTTTTCCTGCTAGCTTCGAAAGTGTCAGGCAGCAATTCACAAGATAATGAAATAATATCTACTGAAGACAACCTTTGGGAAGCATTGATTATTGCTTGAAGTTTATCTATGGAGAATAATAAAGTGAAAGACTCAATTGACGTCGTGTTGCCAAATATCTTTGAACACGACGCCAATTCAAGTGAAGATTATGTATTTCTTCTACATGAAAATGGCATTGGCAAATATATTGAACATGGTGTCATATTTACGAAATTCAAGTGAACTTTACGTATTTTTTCGACGTAGAAATACAGTAGTTTTGGCAAATATTTGAACATGGCACCTTTTTAACTCATTTCAAGGGAATGTTACTACATTTTAAATAGGGCAGTACTGTAGCGTTGGCAAATATACACCTGATCAGCCGGAACGTTATGACCACCGACCTACTATCGATATAAACTCTTACAGGCGATAGCAGCGTCACCTGGCGAGGAAGAATGACTGCAAGTCAGACACACGAACGGTGCATGTAGTATCGGTGAGCGTGCTGTCCGTGTGTAGAATGGGGAAGGCGCGACATCTATCTGGGTTTGACCGAGGGCAGATTTTGATGGCTCGGCGCTTCAGCACGAGCATTTCGGTCACTTCACGACATGTCGGGCGTTCGAGGAGTGCTGTGGTGATTGTTTTCAACACGTGGCGTAACCAGGGTGAAACCACATACAGACGTCGCAGGGTTGGACGGCCACTTTTCATTACAGATGTTGGACGTCATTGGCTGGGCAGACTGGTAAAATAAGACAGGTGGCGAACTGTAGTGGAATTATCAACAGACTTTAATGCTGGACAGAGCACAAGCGTGTCTGAACACACAGTGCACCGAACGCTCCTAACAATTGGCCTCTGCAGCCGACAACCAATGCATGTACCAGTGTTAACACCACGATATCGGCTACTACGACTGAAATGGGCACATGGCCATGAGCACTGGCTGTTGCTGCAGTGGTCTGATGAATCCCGATACCTTCTTCATCATGTCGATGGGAGGGCGCGAATCCTTCGTCTTCCAGGGGAACAGCTCCTCAATGCCTGTACTGGAGGATGGAAACAAGCTGGTGACGACTGCACTACGCTCTGGGAACCATTCACGTGGGCATCCGTGAATCCAGAGAAGCTCGTGCAAGGCACCATGACGGCCCAAGAGTATCGTACACTGGTTGCAGACCACGTACACTCCTTGACGACGATCACGTTTCCCAGTGGTAGTAGCATTTTTCAACAAGATAATGCACCATATCACACGGCCAGGAGTGTGATGGAGTGGTTCAATGAGCACAGTGGCGAATTCCAGTTGATGTGCTGGCCCCCCAACTCATCAGATCTGAACCCAATTGAACTCATCAGAGATGTGTTTGAACGTGGCGTTGGAAGTCATCGCCCCTGTCCCCAGAATCCACAGGAATTAGGTGACTCATGTGTGCAGATTTGGTGCCAACTCCCTCCGGCGACCTATCAAGACCTCGTTGCTTCCATGCCACAACGCGCTGCCGCTGTTATCCGTGTCCGAGTTGGACATTCTGCCTATTAGGTAGGTGGCCGTAGTGTTCTAGCTGATCAGTGTACTTGAACATGGCGCCATTTTTATGCAACTCAAGTGAAGCTTACGTAATTTGAGGTGTATATCTGGACCGAATGCTTCATTTTACTGCCTGCTAAAATACTACACTGTGAATAAATGGAGAGGGATGGGGAGTAAAGGGGAGAGAGATGGGGGCATGATGACATAATGTGTTCAAGGTCAGTGATCGCATTCAAGATAAGTTTTTATTCTGAACTGCCATCGAATTCCTATTGCCATTGTATCCTGGGCTGAGGGAAGCTGGCCTACAACTGTGGTAACTGGTTCTTGACATCCTGGATACTGGCGCTGGAATGGAATTGATGTCATACCTGGTCCCATAGATGTTGGGGGACAGATCTGGAGATCTTGCTGCTACGAGAGTTTCTCAGCATGATGCAGGCACGCGTGTCGTAGTGTCATGTGTGGACGAGCATTGTACAGTTGAATAATGGCAGAATGATATTGTCACATGGGAGATAACGCATGAGAATGTAGGATGTCCGTGACATACTACTGTGCCACCAGAGCTCTGTCGAACACAGCCAGCTGTAACCTCGAGTCATACCTTATGGCTGTCCACACCATGACGCCAGGAGTAACGCCGCTGTACCTCTTCAAAACATTGAAATAATGGGACCTCTACACAGGTCGTTGACTTATTCGCTACCGATAGTAGTTTGGAGTAGTGGAAAATCGCAATTCATCGATGAACACAATGCGATGACATCAACAATACATGCTTCTCAGTCAAGGCATCGCACCAAACTCAGCAGTTTATGTTGTAATGTTAACAGCAGCCTATGCTTGGGAGACACAGAATGTTGCAAGGAGTTTATTACTTGTTCTCAGATGGCACGAAAAGAGCTGACGCGGTTACAATGTCCCTGCTGCTCAATACGGCGCTCCTGCCTTGTCATTGTCAGAAGTAGTCGACCAGAACCTAGACGACAAGTAGCCCTACCTTCATATTCCAATGCAGTCCAACATTGGTCCACTGTCACATCCAAATGACCAGAAATCTGGGTATTGCATGATTCGAACTTCCGGGCAAATGGAGACCCACGATGGGGCCTCTTTGAAACTCCAGTAGATGGTAATAACGCTGTCTCACACGAATACCTGGCACCTCTGTGTTCTGCACAGTAATCACTTAACATATCTCGCCGTTCATCCTACCAGAGCAAATCTAGATATGAACAGCACTAATGCACTCCTGTGGCCATTCTACCTGTAATGGAGAAGTGCAACTCTAATCATTTAAATACCCGTGGGTGGTGTGTGCATCTGCACTGGTTCCAAGGCTGCTGTGCAAGTGGATGGAAAATTAACCACTTGGCTTAGCATCAGCAAGGGAATAAGGCAAGGGGACACCCATTCTAAAATAATATTCAACCTAACTGCAAAAGCTTATTCGGTAGCTCCGAATATCTGGCTATATATATATAAACAAAGTCTACTCGGATATTTGCACTTGATGGCTCACTAGAGAGAACAATGTGTGACCTGAAGGAAGCCACACGCCTCAAGGTCTTGTTATCAATGAAATAAAGACCAAGCATATGGTGTTCACCAGGAAAGAAAACAACAACCCCAATAAATTATCATCAACGGACTTCAATGTTGAACATGTGCAGAACTTTGTCCTACTGATATTGGGCCCCATGTATTCAAATTCCATGTCAAATAATATAAAATGGCGCACCTTAAGCAGTAATAGATGCTTCCACACGTTTAAGAACTGACCTGCATTATATAAAACAGACATATTAAAATGCAAATATAAGAGTTCCTGATCAGGCCAATTGTAGCCTACCGATGTGAAACATGCATGCTAATAAGCACTGATGAGTGAAGACTCAGAACATATGAATACAGGGTGCTCCGCAAGATCTGTGAGGCAGTTATTATATTTGGAAGAAATTCTGAGTTGGGCAAGCAATAGAAGTTCCCTGGGATTGGTGGCACACTTTAACCTTGAATAAAGCTATGAAGGTCGTCGTGAGCACATCATGTGAATACCTACGAATTCATAAGTCACACCCCAATTATCTATGACGTCATCATAATCACATGAGAAAGCAATCTCCCTTTCTATGATGTCATCATTCCTTCCCCCTCCTCCCCCCACAACTCTCCTCCAATGAGAGCGTAGTATTTTACTCGCCATTTAAACGATACAACCAATCACAGTCTCGTATTTTAATGGACGTTAAAATGAAACAGCCAATCACAATTTAGCCCTAGAGCAGCCATCATGGCCATGTTCACAACTATCTGAAACGTATGAATTTTATGTGCCATCTTCAAAAGCATTTATCCAAAAAATTACTTAAGATTAATGTTGTTGATGTTGTGGCCTTCAGTCCTGAGACTGGTTTGATGCAGCTCTCCACGCTACTCTATCCTGTGCAAGCTTCTTCATCTCCCAGTACGTACTGCAGCCTACATCCTTCTGAATCTGCTTAGTGTATTCATCTCTTGGTCTCCCTCTACGATTTTTAGCCTCCACGCTGCCCTCCAATACTAAATTAGTGATACCTTGATGCCTCAGAACATGTCCTACCAACCGATCCCTTCTTCTAGTCAAGTTATGCCACAAACTCCTCTTCTCCCCAATCCTATTCAATACCTCCTCATTAGTTATGTGATCTACCCATCTAATCTTCAGCATTCTTCTGTAGCACCACATTTCGAAAGCTTCTATTCTCTTCTTGTCCAAACTAATTATCGTCCGTGTTTCACTTCCATACTTGGCTACACTCCATACAAATACTTTCAGAAACGACTTCCTGACACTTAAATCTATACTCGATGTTAACAAATTTCTCTTCTTCAGAAATGCTTTCCTTGCCATTGCCAGTCTACTCCTCTCTACTTCGACCATCATCAGTTATTTTGCTCCCCAGATAGCAAAACTCCTTTACTACTTTAAGTGTCTCATTTCCTAATCTAATACCCTCAACATCACCCGACTTAATTCGACAGCATTCCGTTATCCTCGTTTTGCTTTTGTTGATGTTCATCTTATATCCTCCTTTCAAGACACTGTCCATTCGGTTCAACTGCTCTTTCAAGTCCTTTGCTGTCTCTGACAGAATTACAATGTCATCGGCGAATCTTAAAGTTTTTATTTCTTCTCCATGGGTTTTAATACCTACTCCGAATTTTTCTTTTGTTTCCTTTACTGCTTGCTCAATATACAGATTGAATAACATCGGGGATAGGCTACAACCCTGTCTCACTCCCTTCCCAACCACTGCTTCCCTTTCATACCCCTCGACTCTTATAACTGTCATCTGCTTTCTGTAAAAATTGTAAATAGCCTCTCGCTCCCTGTATTTTACTCCTGCCACCTTCAGAATTTGAACGAGAGTATTCCACTCAACATTGTCAAAAGCTTTCTTTAAGTCTACAAATGCTAGAAACGTAGGTTTGCCTTTCCTTAATCTAGCTTCTAAGGTAAGTCGTAGGCTCAGCATTGCCTCACGTGTTCCCATATTTCTACGGAATCCAAACTGATCTTCCCCAAGGTCTGCTTCTACCAGTTTTTCCATTAGTCTGTAAAGAATTCGCGTTAGTATTTTGCAGCTATGACTTATTAAACTGATAGTTTGGTAATTTTCATATCTGTCAACGCCTGCTTTCTTTGGGATTGGAATTATTATATTCTTTTTGAAGTCTGAGGGTATTTTGCCTGTCTCATACATTTTGCTCACCAGATGGTAGAGTTTTGTTAGGACTGGCTCTCCCAAGGCAGTCACTAGTTCTGATGGAATGTTGTCTACTCCCGGGGCCTTGTTTCGGCTCAGGTCTTTCAGTGCTCTGTGAAACACTTCACGCAGTATCGTATCTCCCATTTCATCTTCATCTACATCCTCTTCCATTTCCATAATATTATCCTCAAGTACATCGCCCTTGTATAGACCCTCTATATACTCCTTCCACCTTTCTGCTTTCCCTTCTTTGCTTAGAACTGGGTTTCCATCAAAGCTCTTGATATTCATGCAAGTGGTTCTCTTTTCTCCAAAGGTCTCTTTAATTTTCCTGTAGGCAGTATCTATCTTACCTCTAGTGAGATAAGCCTCTACATCCTTAGATTTGTCCTCTAGCCATGCCTGCTTAGCCGTTTTGCACTTCCTGTTGATCTCATTTTTGAGACGTTTGTATTCCTTTTTGCCTGCTTCATTTACTGCATTTTTATCTTCTCTCCTTTCATCAATTAAATTCAATATTTCTTCTGTCACCCAAGGATTTCTACTACCCTTGTCTTTTTACCTACTTGATCCTCTGCTGCCTTCACTACTTCATTCCTCAAAGCTACCCATTCTTCTTCTATGTATTTCTTTCCCCCATTCTTGTCAATTGTTCCCTTATGCTCTCCCTGAAACTCTGTACAACCTCTGGTTTAGTCAGTTCATCCAGGTTCCATCTCCTTAAATTCCCACCTTTTTGCAGTTTCTTCAGTTTGAATCTACTTAAGATGAATAACTTGCAGTATTTCTACGTCTAAAAAAAAAATGGTTCAAATGGCTCTGAGCACTATGGGACTCAACTGCTGAGGTCATTAGTCCCCTAGAACTGAGAACTAGTTAAACCTAACTAACCTAAGGACATCACAAACATCCATGCCCGAGGCAGGATTCGAACCTGCGACCGTAGCGGTCTTGCGGTTCCAGACTGCAGCGCCTTTAACCGCACGGCCACTTCGGCCGGCTCTACGTCTAAAATAAGTCAGCAAAACACACACACACACACACACACACACACACACACACACACACACACAAACACACACACACACAAACAAACACCCCCCCCCCCCCCACACACACACACACACACACACACACACACACAGACACCCTCTCCCCCCCCCCCCACACACACACACACAATTAATGTGCCATGAACTTAAAGGGTAAGGAGCACTTATAAACATCCACAATTCGATCTCTTTGCCATATTTAAAGTAAGACGCAACGAACCCTCAAATTATACGAGTATATTATGCATAACTGGGCTGTCCTGTTTTGCTTGTCATGTGTCTGAAATGCCCATAAAAATGCATCAGTAGCACAAAGTTTATGCCAATGTTATTTCTTCATTTTGTCGAACAGTACATCAGCAGCACACACAGTGTATATGCCAAGTGTTCCAGTGGTATCTCCACGAATAAAATACATAAATGGGTTGGCAATTCGATCTGAGGCTATGTTATTGGTGGTTCATCCATCCGATCGCCTTGTCATCCTCAGCTGAGGATGCGGATAGGAGGGGCGCATGGTCAGCACACCGCTCTCCCGGTCGTTATGATGGTTTTCTGTGACCGGAGCCGCTACTATTCGGTCGAGTAGCTCCTCAATTCGCATCACGAGGCTGAGTGCATCCCAAAAAATGGCAACAGCGCACGGCGGCCCAGTTGGTCACCCATCCAGGTGCTGGCCACTCCTGTTAGCGCTTAACTTCGGTGATCTGACGGGAACTGGTGTATCCACTGCGGCACCAATTTAGGGGGAAGAAAATAATGCATCTGTTTTACACTACAAAAATATAATCGGTGATAAAGGTTGGCAATTACTGCTTTGTTTACAACTGTGTTAGGCCTAATCGAGGTTCCGTACAAAAACAACTTTTGAGTAGTCGATGAGTGCAGTTTGATCTTTATACAAAGCATTAAATTCATCAAAATACGTAAAATCTGGTACTGCAACACTGCAGAACAAACATAGGCGCTAACTTGCAGCTTAAAGTGCTCTTGTCGAGCGAATTATACAATATTATTCCAACAACATTGGCACTGTGTCTACGTTATGCTGAGAAAAGCAGTTTCAGGTAGTTCACCACTCATGAGATGAATTCGCAGTTGCGAATACGAGTAACCTCCAGCTGTGTAAGGGAATAACGACGATAAAAATTTGCCTCAGACCAGGACTCAGACCTGGACTTACCGCTTTTCAGGAGCAGACGCCTTAACCGCTTTGGCCATCTGTGCACAAACCGTGCCCAGACTCAAACTTCCATATGTCGTTACTCCTGCGTCGCAACCTGTACTACATACATTATGTAATTCCTGTACAGGGGAGGACATTGTAATTGAAAGTCGCTGCCTGATATACGTGGATAAATACGATACTGCACCACCAGTATTGTTAAGTACAACATGTATGCATGTCCAAAGGAACATTTCATCGTTCTTCTTTACAACACAGATCACCCTTCATCCATACATCATCCCATGCTTGGAATGCATTTTTCGTAGCAATATGATTAGAATTCCTAACACGAGCAAAAGATTTTTTTTATAAGTCAAATGGCGTTTGTCCATACTACTAACAATAACCTCTGGGAAGGTGGAGCTGTTGAAACAAGTTTCACAAACTACATGCTGAACCTTGGATGTATGCAGTGTGTGACACTCCCAGGTGCTGATAGCCTCAGTGGCTGACACCAATCCTCTACACATGCTCACTGTCAGCTACTGGTGCTACAGTACAGTTTTAAGATCCAGTAGCTGATGCCCACTGTCAAGCTATGGCACATACACTCTCAGCTTCTTGTTGTCGAATACTATTTAATTTATGAATGCTATTTATTTATGTCAACTATTACTGCCTTGCCTGCTCAACAGCGCAGTTTTTACTGCGCAATAGCTTAGATTACATTAGATTCAGTTTTCGTTCCATAGACTCAAAAATCAGATGATTCTCATGGGTGTGGAACATGTCAGAAAGTATAACATAAAAATGTTAAACATTTGAATATAATACTTACTTTGCTGATCATTTGTCAGGAGATTGTCAAGATATGTGAGTGTATTACAGTAAACTGGAACTTCTAATATCTATAGAATTAATACACTATCGGAATAAAGCATAGGTAAGCACCTTTCATAAATTTATCATACAAAAATTCCTAACCTTGACTGTTGTTACCAAGCGCTGTGAAAACTGATAGCTAACGGACATTTTTACACTTAAACTGGCCTAACAGTCCCTATTAAGACATTCATCTATAGAGTAGAACGAGTTGCCTATCAGAAAGTCATTCAAACTCTGTTTAAACTGTGATTTATATGAAACCAAGTTTTTAATGGTTGTTCGCAATTTATTGAAAACGTGTGTTCCTGAGTACTGAACCCCTTTGGACCAAGGTACGGGATTCTAGGTCTTTATATAGATTGTTCTTACTCCTAGTATTGATACTGTGTATTGTTGGACATAGAGACGAATTATTTACAATGAATTTCATCAAGGAATAAATATACTGAGAAGCAATTTCTTCAAAAGGGCTTTACATGATGTTCTTGAACTTACACCGCAAATGAATCTTATTACATGCTTTCGCACTCTAAAACGTTTTGCTCTGTTTGATGAGTTACCTCAGAATATGATACCACATGACACAACAGGATGAAAGTAAGCAAAATATGCAGTTTTTTATATTTATATCTCCTACATCTGCCATCATTCACATTGCAAATACAGACTTGTTTAAGTGCTTCAGCAATCCTGTGGTATTCCCTCCCCAACTGAATTTATTATGGTGCTGTAATCCCAAAAATTTGTCAGTGTCAGCCTTAAGTTAATATCAGCAGAAGATGACAAATGTTTTTAATGCAAGATTATTACACTAGCATGAAGTCGTTTTATTGTTTGGGTGACTTTGAAAGTGGGTAGTTGAAAGTACAGCAAACCTCCTTTCTTATTCATACAAATATTTATTACAACTGCTCAGTATGCTATTTCATCAAAATGTCATGTAGTTTCCACTGCTTGACAGCGTACGTTAACGTTACCAGCAGGCTATGACAAATGTTTAGAACTACAGCATACAGTTAATGCCTTAGCATGAGGGTTACTCTTATGTTTCACATTATTAGCAGTAGATGACAAACGTTTTGTACTGCAAGATAAAGTTAATACTCTTATATAGACTCACCATAATCTTTGACTGACTTTGAAAGTGGGTAGTGTGAAAGCATAGCAACACTCGTTTCTTACCTGAGCAAATGTGTATTACTACTGTTCAGTACACTATTTGGGAAAACGTATCATATTGATATGCTAAATGCATTCCAAGTATGCAAAGATGTGCAAGCTAGCTGAAATTGCTTTTACGAGGATCAACAAGTGCTGCTTAACCTGTAAGTATTATCAGTAGTGGCAATATGCAAGTCATGTGCAGTTTCTTTAAATCTTATAGAACGATTAAGTTTCGTTAGTAGTAACATGTGTTTTGTTTTCAAAGTTTTACATATTTTGAGAAATTATTTTATTTTCGTGCAAATTTCGAATCTCCATTCACGATCAGGGATCTCTAATTACATGTTGGCATTGCGATAAGTAAGGTGTGTGTGTGTGTGTGTGTGTGTGTGTGTGTGTGTGTGTGTGTGTGTGTGTGTGAGTGAGTGAGTGAGTGAGAGAGAGAGAGAGAGATTGTACTTGAAATCGTTACTTATTCTCATAAAGAATTTTATTTCGGTCTAACGTTTGTATTTTCGAGTATATCGACCTTTCATGTCTGTCTGATTTTGCCACTGTCTTTGTCCAAGTTACATTTCTGTCTTTTTCCACCACTGTCTTTGGTCATGTTGTGATTTTTGTACTCATTTCGTATTATGATCGCAACTTCCCATTTTATAATGGTACTTGGTGAGTTCATTTGTTTGTGGCTATGTTGTGTGTTTTTTCATGTAATGTTTGCGAGCTTTACAAGATTTTTGGTATTATTTATTAGTTGGTTGGGGAAATAAAGTCCGCAAACATTTTAGAGTGTCTTCGCATCATAGTTCAGAGAGATAAATGTCGCAGCCTTTCTTAAAAGTTGTTTCTGTATATAACCCGGCCGCGTAAGTTATAGTGCAGAAGATGATGCTTTATCTTCTTCGCACCTAAACTGATTTTTGCTTATGTGAAAAATAACTGAATAATCTAGGAAAAACAAGAGGCGATGCCAGTTCGTTCTGTGGACCACCAGTAACATAGCTTCAGATCGCGCTGCCAACACTCTCCATGTATTTTAGACTTGAAGATACCATTGTGACACTTCAAACGCACATTGTGTGTATTTGTGTGTGTGTGTGTGTGTGTGTGTGTGTGTGTGTGTGTGTGTGTGTGTGTGTGTGTTTCTGACATATTTAGATGTGGAAGTACTGCAAGTTATGCCCTTTACATAATTTTCTTTGGATAAATAATTTTGAACATTGCACAAAAAATCTGATTGTTCATAAACTTTTGAGCATGGAAAGATGGCTTCTCTGGAGCGACATAGTGACTGGCCTTATCATTTTAATAGCCGCTAAGACAGTAGGCTGTGACTGACTGGTTCGTTTAAACGATGGGGAAAATACTAGGCTCTGATTGGAGGAAGGAAGAGGGGTAAGGGGAGGTGGAGAGGAGGGTCATGATGACGTCATAGATAAGAGGTCATGGCTAGTGACGTTATGACTGTCCACATGATGTGCATGTGTTGACCTACCTCTTCATGACCGAGTTCAACGTCAAAGTGCACCAATGTGTCAATATATGCACTATCACCGCCTTGTACATAAAGCTGACATCGTGAGATCAATAAAAAATAGGTGAACAGCGTGGCTTGGATGAGTGCGTAGTGTGGATGCTGGAAGAATTTCAAAAGAGGTTTATAAATTAAAGCTATCTGAAAGAAGACAGAGAGGAAGACCACGAAAGTGGTCGACTGACAGTCTGGAAGTGAGAAGAATGGAGGAAAATTTTTGAAGAGGCTGAGACCGTCACCCGTTTGTACTGGCACAAGAAGAAGAAGAAGAAGAAGAGGAAGAAGAAGACTTAAGAAGTGATATGAAACGGATGGCTCACTTGAAATCTGTATAGGGAAGCCGAATGGAAGATGTAGATTTGTTGGGAGGTTTGTGAGGAAGACCGGGGCTTCTGTATAGAAAATTGCGTACTAGACGCTAATGCGACCTACTTCAGCGTTTGGAATCATCAGGTAGGTACTGTACACTGGTCTCATGGCTATGTGAAAGATGAACACAGACGCTAGTGGAAGTGCATCGGGGGATCTCTGGAAGTGAAGCATCGTCGATCTCACGAAACCATACTGGGTACATTAAGGAATTGCTATTCGAGGCAGTCTGAACCACAATCCTCCTCCCCCTCCCGCGCCCCTCTCCCACTTCCTACCGTTCAACTCGCACATTCGTTAAATTGACTTAAGAGGCAGTAGTATCACATGTCGAAAATGACCTGGAAACATTTAGCTCCAGGCAGGAATATTTTAGAGGAACTGTTGCTGAATTTTTGAAGACTAGTTTATTAATCACTGGTTAGATATATACCTAGTACAACGGTTCGTGATGTGAGGGACTCTCCATGATACAAATGTTCTAATGAAACATTGACTACTGCACAGTAGGTGTAAAGCAAAGCATAGGGTCACAGATAGAGAGATGCTGAATGAAACGCGTTTGGCTCTCATGTGGGCAATACATCAAACCTTCGGCTATCATAGGTATATCTTATTGAAAAACTACTCACATAAACGAAAAAAATTCTGCTGCTGCCAGTGTCAAAAAAGTTAGTGTCCAGAAGCACAAGAGTGAGGCAGGAATTGAAACTGAGGGAAGCAAAGGGATAGTATTAATGTTGAACTCCGTTTTCAAATGTTCTTTCACGAAGACAAATCAAGGAACACCCCAGTTTAACTCTTGCATCACTGTAAAGATGAGTTACATAGATATTAGAGTCGGAGAGGTGGGAATGGGCTAAAATAACTAAACTTTAGCAAAACCCGACAGGCTGATGGAATCCCTGTCGATTCTACACAGAATTTTCAGCGGAGTAAGCTCCTCTTATAACCATAATATACTGCAGGTCTCTCTAACAAAAACTGTGCCAGTAATTGAAAGAAAGCACACTTAAGACCTGTCTACAAAAGAGGTAGCATGATCAATCCACGAAACAATCAGCAATTATTTTGGGCTCAAACGTAAAGAGGTACATCGGAAAGAATGACCTCCATACCATCGACAATGAAATCAGAAACCATCAGTCATCCGAATCCCTCTTGCGTTTTTCTCACCTGCCTTCCTGAAGGCATTCATGTTAAGCGGGTTAATGCATTATTTCTTGACTTCCGACAAGCGATTCTGCATTTTTTTCCCAGTGATACAAGGAGCTGACTGTACCGACTTGCCAATGTTTATTCCATGGTGTTGTAGAGCGTGTAGTTGAGGCTGATGATGATTTTCTGATGATTCACTCATTCAGGTTACTGCAACAGTACCATGATTATTTCAACACGCTGTGTGAGCAGGAGTTCTCCTTTTTTCTACATTTTCATGATGAGTACCCTGTGGACAATTCCATCTTCCAAGATGACAGATGTGATCACAATGTTGTCTGCATATGTTCCTGTTTGGGGTCCCTACTGCACGTCCACTGACCAGCTAAATCACCTGATCTTAGCTCTACAGGAAATATCTGGGACTATTTGGAGGAACAAGTGAAATGAAATACTCAACATCCCGAAAAGTTCATAGATCTGTTGGACTTAATCATCAGTGAGTGGCTTCATATTAAAGAACCTTTTGCCCTCTCTTCGAGGTCAAACTGAGGCCATTATCAAGGCTACAGGTATTAGCATGGGTCTTCTAGGTTTCGGTATTGTTTTGTCTTGTGTGCATATATCAAAGCATTTCACTGCTTACTACATACATGGTTCAGTCACATTAACGTGATTATTGTCTATGTTCGACTCAACGTGCAATAACTAATAACAGCGGCAAGTTGCACCACTAGCAATGGAGGGTATACAAAGCGTGTCAAGAGGACGCGGAAAAATGTGTAGCTCTCGCAATGTGGAAACGAAACGATTCATCTGATGTCCAAAACGGCATGATAACTGGCTTTCGGGCCAAGGGTGGAAGTATTTCCGAAACAACTAAGTTTTTAAACTCTTTGAATTCTACCGTGGTTGCAATATGCCGTGCATGGCAAAATGGGGCTACGCAGTACCGGCACCGAGGTAGTTGTGGTGCAGTTTGGGTTATAGCTCACAATGGTGAGCGACAGCTGTGGAGATGTATACAGGTGAATAGTCGTGCAACTGTGGGAGAATCTGCGGGACCACCTCTATTCGGCTGTTTGTGCCATGGATCCTGTCAAGAAAAGTGGTGCAGGTGGGCACGCCACTGTACTCGGAATGGCTCCACATCCCTTTACGTACCTTCCAGAATCTCATTGATCCTCTTCCTGCGCATCTCGCAGCAGTCCGCAAAAGGAGGTTATTCAGGCAGGTTGGTCACATTAATGTGACTGGACAGTTTAATCGACGATATTGATGCAGAATGTTAAGTATTTTATTTGATATACTATTATCTTAGTGGCTGTAGTAAATAATTTTATGATACCTGAAGATGATTAGATGATGATAACCGGTAGTTAATACGGGTTGGATGTTAATAAGTGTAGGTCGTTCAGAGCCTTTCATAGCTGCATGATGATGTTGATGATGATGGTGCGACAGAATACATGGGTTGATCCATGTTATTTCGTCGCGGATGGTCACATTGACATCTGAATGTTACTAATGTGTTGTTACAGACACGAACGTGACACTGAGCGGCAAGCTGCACGTCATCCCTCGTCGCGAGTGGTTGGCACAGCCACGGCTGGACTCAGCTGAGTTCCTGTCTCTGCCCGTTCCCTACGTGATCATCAGCCACTCGGCCACAGAGGGCTGCGACACGCAGGCTGCCTGCACACATCTGATCCGCTTCCTCCAGACATTCCACATCGAGAGCCGGGGCTGGTCCGACATCATCTACAACTTCCTGGTGGGCGGGGATGGCTACGTGTATGAAGGCCGTGGCTGGACTGTAGTCGGCGCACACACCTTCGGCTATAACAATCGCAGCATCGGCCTTAACATGGTCGGCACCTTCACCAAGGCGCTACCTTCGGAGGCGCAAATGCTCGCCCTGCGTCAGCTCATAGAGCTGGGCGTCCAGGAAGGCTTCATCGCCGAGAATTACAAGCTGCTGGGGCATCGGCAGCTCGCGAACACCGAGAGCCCAGGCACCAGGCTGTATGAGGAACTGATGACGTGGCCCCATTGGTCTCGAACCCCATGAGCCTTCCTTCATTACTCCAACCCTTACGCAATATTCGACTTCTCTGAGGTACAGCCCCATCCGTATCTGTTAGGGCCCCTCTTCCCTGAGACATGAATCAGATATGGGGCAAATGGGAAATCTCTGACCTCAGTACCAGAGTTCCCTGCGACAACCAATCAGCTCTAGTGCATACTGGATATCTCTGACGTTAGGGCGCGAATTCCTCAAAGCAGGAATCCGCTTCTGATCCATACTGGACACCATATCTGAATTATATCTGAGCCCATGGGGCAACATTATTTAAGCAGGCTAACTCAAAGCCAAAGGTGCAACGCACAAAGACAGTTACTAAATGTGTGTAAAATAGAGGCTGTGTACTTTCTTATGCAGGCTTACGCAGCCATTGTCAGCGAACGCAAAATCTTCTGGGCGATCAAGTGTGCCACTTTCCCCTTGTACTCCTTCCAAAAGCTTTAAATTTTATCTGATATCGAGCGAACTTCTTCATGAGCTTTTCGTTTTCATCAGGTTGTTTAGCACTGTCGGAAGCCTAGTAAGGATGCTCTCTCGTGTTCTTGCTGACGAAGTAGAACTATTGGACAAAATTCCATAGGCGTCGATTGGCAGACCATATTAATTAGTCATTGCGTGTCTAATAATAGCTCCCTACCCATGACTTAGGCTTTCTTGTGGAAGCCGTCGTTATTAATCAGGTACCCAATAACCTATTACATTGGCCTACCGAAGTTATCCTGAGTATTTGTACACAGAAACAACTGTGTTCACTCAGCTGGAGAAACCAGAAAGAACTCAGAAGAGGGATCGAAACGTCGAATCTGTAGAAAAAAAATAGAAGGAGGAAACGATGAAGCCCCATCGGCGACAAGATTCCACTGTCAATGGCCGCTTAGTCATCATATCTGTCACAATGAATTCGTCAACTACGTCCACATTGTCACAGTGTTTTAAATGAAGTTCCATCCTTCAATCTCAGAGAAATGTTAGTTTACAAATATACCTACAACGAAAACCATATGAATTGTTCGCTATTAATGCATAATCGAAAACCGCAAAAGCGGAAGTATGGCATGGAGTGAGAAGTCAGGTTTCATCAACTAACTACATATTCAACGCTCTCGTTTCATCCAAGCTAGTAAAGACTAATTCAAACCGAAAACAAATGATGATACTCTTTTATAGAAAATTCGAAATTGCAAAAGCAGGGTTGTTTCGGTTATCAACAACACGGATGATAACATCAAAAAAAGCTTTGTTGTTCACAGAGAGGAACAATATAAACCTACTTGATTAGAAGATTTACAGTTGGTAGCGGAAAGCCGAAAAGGTAACCTTCATAAACCTATTTCGCGGCAGCCGCAGACCATACTGCAGTAAACTGCAGATACTACAAATGACTGTCATTCGACAGCAGCTAAATGTGAATCAAAGGCCAAGAGTCTTCAGCGACGGGTGTACTGCATATGTGATATATAAATACCTCGGTTTGTGTTCGAGGTACAAAGAAATCACCACTACCTCAGAGGTGGGTTACGATTTCGCAGTAGGCGATTCCGATATAATTGGAGATTGTGTAAGAATCTCTTCCAGGAAACGGGTGCACGCAGTGTGCTTCAATAGCCGGGGTCTAGAGATGGTGCTTTATAATTTTTTCTGAGAAGTAATACAGTACCTAATTTACTTATTCAGTTTATATGTTTTCCCTTAATTAAAGATATTTAAAATAAGATGGGAAAAGAACAGAGTTTGAGTTCATGTAAATAAATGATGTACCAAAAGTGATTAGAAATAAAATTTCTGATCATATTTTAAGTATTGTTGTACATTGCTGTCTTTCAAAATAAAACATGATGCTCGATACAATTGCTCGTAACAGCTTGTTTTATTTTCACCTAAATTCGTGATGAAGAAAGCAGTCCTGTAATAATAACAAATATTCAAAAAGTCTCATAGCTCCTCGTGTCCCTTTTCCTGTTCCTTCCTCAACATAACTCTACTGTTGCAAGCGACATAAATACAGAATATATAGTTTCACGACTTCACTAGCTGCTGACAGCGCAACCAAAAATACTGCCAATGAATTCCAAATCGGGCAAAAGAAAATTATCAAATGCACATCCACATGTAACATTAATAAAATTGAACCGCCCCGCGAGGGGTCTCCCGGCCACCAATGCCATACGCTCATTACTACTGGAAGAATGTTCAGTAGTCTGAAGTACCTACTCAAAAGATTTTGAGGACTGCAAAAGGGGAGTGTTGGCTCTTTACTTAAAGGTCATCCACTTCTCAACTTTTATAGATGGATCTTACTACTGACTCGTCATTTTGTTACAAAGGAACACAAGGTGGGCGCTCCCGAGTCAGCACAATATTTTAGTACCTTGGTTGAAATATCGTCATACGCAGAAGAGTTTATTCTTTTCTGGGATCTATTGTCTGTCACATGTAGTGCATAGCTAAGTAAATCTAATGGATGAACTTTGGTAGGAAGGTGTTACTGAAATTAGTGGCCAGTGATTTAAATTTTGCAGGATCCTTGTCACTGCTATGATGTCATCAGGTAGTAGAATATCGTTTAACTTAACGAGTTTTTTTATTTTTTTATTTTTTTACATGGCTGCGTAGTTCGGTGACCGTTTACAAATTAAAGTAAAGAAAGCCCTCGGTCACAAAATTTAAGTCTTTTGACTAGGTTTCAACGCCTCTATGAGTGCCTTCATCAGAAATTAAAAGAAATTTAATATTCAAATTGTCCTATAACGTAAGTACAAAAAAAAATTACAGCTCTCGGTCATAAAATTTAAGTCTTTTGACCAGGTTTCAACATTTCTATGAGCGTCTTGATCAGAAACTAAATATTGAAATTGGCTTATAACTACAAATTTATGGGAAATTTTTTTTATATAAAAGTATAAGTACTGACTAACAGTACAAGAAAGAAACAGTACTTACATGTCACGTATAAGATAAATATCAACCGAGAAAGGCTTTAGCCGCAAAAACTTAAAAAGAATACACGGAAGGCGAGCCACTATGGGCTGCTCATACCTATAAAGCCACAGGTAGCAACAGACTGTCTTCTTCCTCACAACTACTTCTATTCCAACGACTTCACTTACTCCAAATACCATTACCGTTCACAACGATAAAAGTGCCAAACTTAAGCACTGGTTACTACTATTTGGACAGTGAATGTTGGGTCTTTAACCTGTCCCCACATTTGGATAACATATCACGTAATTTACATATTTATTTGTCATAGTCGTCATTTGCGATTGGGAATAACATTGCAGTTTCTTAATAGATATTCTTCTTCTTTTATTCAGATTCCTACCTGAAGATGTGGCTTTCCGCTACGAAACCGGTTTGGTTGTAAATAAAGATTCTATCGTATAGCTGTTTGTCGTTTTCATTCCACAACATGTAGCCTACTTTCACAGCTGCGGTTGCCCTCAACACAAAGTTGTTTGCAATGATTCGTAATGTTGTATGAATACTTTTAGGGAAGAATTAAATTGCTCATTTGTATGTCTTTGGTAAACCTTTCGCCATTCTTCATCCCGTGAATTCTCTCTGAACAGTGTAACTGAATTAGAATTTATGATTCTGCGAAGTTGTACGGTTCCTTTTGCAGCTAAATATGAATGATGGGATTGCTTTATTGTTGGCATTTGACCGTCTTCGGTGAGATAAGCCATTTACTGTGGAGTTCTCATCTATTTCATAAAATACAACTGGATTTAGAAATGAATCATCATCTGTTTCTCGATGTTCCAGTACCGTTGGGTCAGGTGCGGCGGGAAACAACAAAAAGCTGGTCTTCGGTAACTCTAGGTTCTCACTATCAGTAGCACCTGAAATGAAATCTGTACTGAAATATCTATATTCAAATATGACCCAATTGCTTATACTAGTTTTTACCAGTACCTTCCCTACTTTCTTAATGAATCAGAGAGAATTTGCTGTTGGGAGTGTGAACACTGTCAGAACAACTATCTTGTATGTATTCCGGAGTATTATTCTCAAAGAGCTATTCAGTGCACTACTCATTTATACCTGGGTCTTTATTCCATTTTTTGTGGACTCAGCCAATCCCATTACCTTTATATTTCGAAGACTGGCTTAATACGGGTCTCCTCACTAGGGCAAATAAAAGTTACCCGGGCGAGTTGATACAACTGGACGTGAATGCATGCATGCATGCATGCATGCAAGCAACCACACCCTGTGATGCGCACAGTACTTGTATTGTACGGCCGCCACGTGATTCTCACTGGTTGAGAGCGTGGTGTGAGCTGTCTGTGTGAGTGGGGCAGTGCAAATGGGACGATGGTACCCACAGGTGGAGCAACAGGTGATCGTTGCGGAAAGTCACGTGACAACAAAGTCGTGGAAACGATGTTTGCTGAGAAGTTTAATGGTGTCAAAGTGCCAGAAAAGAGTGCCATGCACGCTTAGTCCGAAAATGCCGTTAGATAGAATTCGTTTTTAACACATCAAAAATCATTCCTAAACGTTCCCGCACGCCAGAAAAAGTGTCTGCAATAGATCAGAAAACACTTCAGAATCCTATCAACCGACATCTGTCGCAAGAGACCAGCAACTCAATTCGATCATGCAGACAAATCACCACCTGGACCTGTTATATATAAACAGTGTGGGGCAAATAAAAGTGGCCCATATACACACCCTTGTTTTAATTATATTGACATCCATTCTGTAATGTCTTCTCAGGCACTATACTTTCAGTTCAACTCATCTTCAGTGATCCTCATCATCTTTGACACTATGTGTTAAGTTCCCCTAAGCCTTTAAGTTTATGTATGCCGGCTGTGATCTTTTATTCTTTGTTTCCAAATTTCCCCTCATTTCCTTTATGCATTTGCAGTATTTCACCAAGTAAGATTGATGCCTTGAGACTGGCTCCTACATATAAGTAGACTTCCTCACAAATTAATATTACAATTTGTATAGTACAGGAGAAATTTATAATGGTAATATGGTAATGAAACTATATATAACAATGAATGTATGGAATTCAAAAAACGTCAGTCTTATTGTGATCGTGTTAAGCGATTTCCTCATTACGTTCAGGTTGAATATGAGTAATATCATATAACAGAAGCGCGGGATGGTAGGAACCGAGGGGGGACAAGTAGTTGGCTAGTCAGAGAAAGAGCGTGAAATACGAGTGCGTGCTGAAAAGCAATTCCTCTGAATTTTTGTATGGAAATTTGTCAAGACTTTTTTAATAAAACAAAAGTTATTAACATTCTGCACCTTTATTCTGCATGTGTACATATTTCTCTGTCAATGTAGTCATCCCAGCGATGAACACATGCCGACCGTAATGGCCGAACGGTTCTAGGCGCTACAGTCTGGAACCGCACGACCGCTACGGTCGCAGGTTCGAATCCTGCCTCGGGCATGGATGTGTGTGCTGTCCTTAGGTTAGTTAGGTTTAAGTAGTTATAAGTTCTAGGGTACTGATGACCTCAGAAGTTTAGTCCCATAGTGCTCAGAGCCATTTGAACCATTTTTGATGAACACATTCCTCCCTACTAGAGACTAGTTTGTTGCTACTGTCGCTGTAGAATGTGACTTCACTGACGGAGCCACAGTCATCTGCACTTGCACTGGTTCATCACTATCAAAGTGAAGTCACCGAAGGTGCGCTTGTATGGTTGCGCGGGTTTGTTTTTGCTTCCTTATTCTTGAATTCAAAACAACTGTGTGAGGTGAAATGACAAGTTTAATGTCGCAATATCTCTCACCAAATTACAGCTTTTCACACAGTTTTCAACTCGCCAACATGAAAACAGCGCAATGGATAACGCATCTTGCCAACATTAATAAGTGAAATAAGTTTATACACAACAATGTTAAATATTAATTCTCTGAAAGAACATTAATCTTAAGCACAATATTATGAAAGTTTAATTGGAAGATTCTTTACATTAATCCTAAGCACGATAATATGAAAGTCTAATTGGACGTTTCTTTACAAAATTGCTCCTACACATACGTTATGATGTTGGTCAGTACTACGAAAATCGTCCGATTGTGGTTCAAAGTTCGCTACTATTTAGGATGACAATCAAGTCTATGGTGGATAGTTAGCCAAGTGACAAATTTGAGCGCAAGATTACCCAAGGCCACTCGAGTTCACAGTGGGCGCAAGCTGGTGAACCAACGAAGTTTACGCCTCTGTAGGCAGTATTTACCTTAAGCTGCAATGTGCTGCTGTCTACAAGGTCGCTCTCTCCCACTGAAATTCCTACGAAACTAATCTGGCCTTTACTGAACTTTCCAGCCGAAACTATCTCTGTGTTTCTCGTTATGTGAGAAAACATGTACTCAGCCCTAGTTGTATTATGCGGCTATATACACGCGCATGGTTGGAGCAGTGTGCATATTATAGCCCTCTCAGTTCTTGCAAGAACAATTAACTAATTTGGCTGGTTCGTTTGTCCACAGTTGGAGCTAAACGTTGCTGCAGCTAATTTTAGCTGGAGTGCAGCCGCTGTGAACGCAGTGTCCACACCAATTTCTTCTCTGCGTCGTACGGAGCGTTAAGTGCTCTGTTCTGCACTTGACGCCAGTTCAGAGAAGAGTCCCTCTCAAAATTTCTCTCTTGTCCTACTCGTGGCAGAACTGCCTCCCTCCACTTGGGTTCCTTTTTCACATCACAGCTTTTTTCGATCAATAGGAGCGTTCCTCTCATTTTGTAGAAACACCCCCTACCAATCGCAACGTCCCTTCTATCAAACTGCATCGAAACTTCAGTAGTTTTCTCCTTCCTAGTAAGTTTCCGCCAATTGGACGTTTTGTGCCCATTCTAGATGCCTAAAGTACGTTGACCTCTCTGTGTGTCACACTCGCTGGATGAAATTGCGTCACTTGCTTTTGTTCGTATCCTGTTGGAATTTTGAAACGCAGTTTTCTAAAGCTTCTTCTCTGCCCTTGTACCGATGCCCTCGCTCCAGGCGGTCCTCCAGCTTGACTCACCTGGCCTGGTGTCGCTGTCCCCTTTCCTGCCACCCCTTTAAGTGGGTGCCATCATAACTCCCGTAGCGCGGCTTTGCTACGCCATTGTGGAGCTGGCTTTTCATAACTAAAAGCTACTTGACTCACATTCCCTGTTCTACCTTTCGCTTAAAGACATGCATTGTATAGGAATGGTGTGTTAATTACTGTCGACTGACTGTCATCCCTTTTTGCATTACATGTTGATAGGCAAATGTTCTCATAACTGTCGATTTACGTTAGGTGTCATCTTCACCTTCTCATTGCGATTTGTAAAGGTCTCATGTAAGGTGCGAATTTGACCATTTATTCTGCCACCTTACATCCTTTCAGTTTGGAACAGATGAAAATCTGATGGGGCCAAGTGGGGACTGTATGGAGGATGACTGATGACAGTGAACCCAAGGTGTCAGATTGTTGCAGACGTCGCAGCGTCGTTTATGATCTGGAAATGTCTTGCTGAAGCGGACAGTACACCATGTGCGAACTCTTCGAATCCGAAAATCGATAACAGCGCACTGTTCCTCACACACGACATAGTTACTTTACACACCACCATTACGCGCTACGATTTGGAGTCCTTTAGCGACAAAGGGCTGCAGATATGTAGACATGAAGAATATAGATGTAGAATGTCAATAATGTTTATTTTATTTAAAAATATTTTAAGAGTTTTCACATTAAAAATTCGGTTGTATTACTTTTTAGCACGCCCTCATAACTGGGTAAGGATAACAGATAAGTTGAAAGCATGGAAACTGAAGCAGAAAAGGATGAGAAACGCAGAGTTAGTTTAGAATCGGATAGAGATCTGCGTTCCTTGTTGGGAAGAAGGAAAACAACTAAGTTATGTCGAGAAGGAAGCTACGTTGATGGTAATGGATGAAGCTATAATCGTTTGTTGAACGCAGACTGTTTTTGGATAAGTCTCAGGTAAAGGAGTGATTTGTTTGAGGGTCATAGAGCTGAAATGAAGAGGGAGGTGGAGGAAGATTAGTGTGATGCGAAGATACAGCCAAAATGTTTGATGTGTCCCATCTGGTATTGTGCTTATAAAATGGTTGCAAATTTCTTGCGTTTATTGGTTGTAACAGGTAGGTAGTTAGTGTTTAACGTCCCGTCGACAACGAGGTCATTAGAGACGGAGCGCAAGCTCGGGTTAGGGAAGGATTGGGAAGGAAATCGGCCGTGCCCTTTCAAAGGAACCATCCCGGCATTTGCCTGAAACGATTTAGGGAAATCACGGAAAACCTAAATCAGGATGGTTGGAGACGGGATTGAACCGTCGTCCTCCCGAATGCGAGTCCAGTGTGCTAACCACTGCGCCACCTCGCTCGGTTTGGTTGTAACAGTCTGAATCACAAAATTACCTATGAGGCAGATAGGAAGACCCAAGCTATATCAGTGTACGCAAACGCATTAATAACACACTAAAATTTTCAGGCTCTAGGTTGGCATTTTAAAGGGGGAGACTGCCTAATACTAAAATTAAAATTCTCCAGGTGTTATCAAAAGCAGTTGTGAAAAACCTTACGATTTCCTACTGATAGATTACAGCAAGTGCTTGGCTGAATATTAAACTGAAAGGATGCATGCATCTATCAATGCACTGATGGATGTAGAACATATAATTGCAATGATCAGACTGAATTACGATCTGGGATTTTCCTAATACGCCAGTGCTGCTATTCTACAGACCATAAGTTGTTAATAGAAGAGAGAGTGTTGGCTCCGTCTCTGGCTCTCTGAAGTGCTAGGATCATACTTCCGCAGACACGAACTTTGGACCTGCAAACGGGTGCAATGGAGACCACAGCTTGCAGAGATGCATTCAGCACCAAGACCCACGTTGAAGTCCCTTCTCTATCAGAAGTGAGTAGCCTGGTCTTTCCTTCCTGCCAAGACAACATGACCACCATCTGCCATCAGGGAACAACAAAGGGTAACTCTACCAGTCACAGCTTGTTTATATCGTTCAAGCCACTAAAAAGAAATTAAAAATCTGACAACGGCCACGTGAAAAACTACCATCACATAACCCGACCTTAATGCTGGTCTGGCTGATGAAGGTAAATCCTTGATAATCAATGGATGTACATAAAACAAACAGGAATTACGTTACCATTTATTCAAAAAAGATCGGTCACCTCTTTGCTAGGGCCAGAGTTGTAGTTAAATGACAATAACAATTTTTGTTACTCTGCCCTTCACAAAAATGTGGTTCCTTGCCCATTCATTACTTGATAGCATACAATGTTCAGTGACTGAAGGTTCATTCATACTAACTGTCTACCAATTAGCCACATATTTAAGTCAAAGAGTGTACGAAAAAGCACAAAACAAATCATTTATTATCCCGATGGGACTTTCCTTACGAAAGAACAGAGGTATCTCAAGGATGTATTCATTGAAACGTTCGGCAAGAGATACATCTGAAATTTTAGCAAGGTTGCACACAATTAACACTCACTCCATTACACCCTATGTACCTGACACGTGCACTACTGAGCGTGTTTCATGACAGGTTCGACAACGCGACGGCGACGTTGTCTTCCTCTCTCCTGTTCCTCCAGCACGTGTTCCTCAACGGGTTAGCCGCGCTTCCTGTGCACGAGAGGCGATTAATTTCTTTTTGCATCTGACAGATGTATTTCGTGTTTTTAAATGCTCCATTTTTGCTTTTACCCTTCAATTTCCTTTTTAGTATACGTTATGATACCTTGCAATTATAATTATTTATATGAAAACTGATTTGTGTACCTGATATGTATTCATGAAGCTCTCTGATACAACGCGTTTATTTATTTTAGTCTGACTATTCCAAACGTTCTGAGTAAATTTATTTTGTCCAAGCTACTCGTACGTAATTTGTTTTTCCAAAACCCAGTAGTTTTCATTAATAGATTCAAAATTGTAGCAAAAAACAGTGTAGTATAATATCGCTTACCCCACCAACATTTGAAAAAAATTCAGCAACTTCTATTTAATGGCTTTGACCACAGTGATGACAAAGAAAGTCTACCTTCATTAACTTCAGCACCCGAAGGAAAAGCAAACCTCACTCCAGAAGTTCCAGAAGGGGAAGTTGACACTGATGCAGAAGAACAGGTTCAAGAACGCGAAGATAATCAGACACTGAACAGAGTGATTAAGACACACCACCTGATTGTGAAGACGACGAGACTTCTTATGTTTGTCTCAAAAAGTAAGGAAGAAATATATTGGACTCAATTTCATGGAGAAAAACACCTCATCCACGTAATAGGAGAGGCAAACACAACATCATAAGACAACTCCCACGCCCTGTCGGGAAAGCAAGAGTCACAGATAATTCTGGTAAGCTTTGTCTGTTTATTTGAATGACAGCATGTTAGTAATGGATGTAATGTTCACTAATCAGTATATTATAGCATCCAAGATAGTTATTCACGTGACAGAGAGGCTAAAAAGACCGATAAAATCGAGATAACAGCACTTCTTGACCTTCTCTATATTGCTGTAACTTATAAAGCAGGGAAACCGAACCTTGCAGATTTATAGTCCGGTGATGGATTCGTGATTGAGATATTCCGTCTCACCATTGGCATGAATAGGTTTCGTTTTTTACTGCCAACTCTAAAATTCTATTACAGGCAAAGCAGAGAAGAGCGAAAAGTGCTCGATCGCCTTGCTCGTTTTTGAAAAATTCGTCAAGAACTGTAAAGACAGTTAGTGAGAGAAGACGGCATCATCGATGAAAAACTGGAGCCTTTTAGGGCTATGTGCGACTTTATTTAACACATACCTTCCAAGCCAGCTGAATATGGAGTTAAAATATATGCTGCCGTCGACTGAAGCGTGTATTATGCATGCAACATGGAAATTTACGTTTACAAGAAACCTGATGGCGTTTTCCAGGTTAGTGATACATATGTTGATGTCGTTCAACACCTGGTTGCCCCTCTTATATTACGACCAGATTTACTAACAGCTGGCAATTGGTTCAGTGATATTACTCTCCTTCCCACTTTGTCAACGACCTGTCGTATGTGGGGACATTGAAAAATAACAATTGACAAGTTCCAAAAGAAATGAAGGCTCTGAGCACTATGGGACTTAACATCTGTGGTCATCAGTCCCCTAGAACTTAGAACTACTTAAACCTAACTAACCTAAGGACATCACACACATCCATGCCCGAGGCAGGATTCGAACCTGCGACCGTAGTAGTTGCGCGGTTCCGGACTGAGCGCCTGAACCGCTAGACCACCGCGGCCCAAAAGAAATGAAAGATCTGAGGAATAGAGAAGCATTCTCAAGCGTTTTTGCGTTCAATAAAGAAAGCACTATTATTTCATATGTGCCAAACAACAAAAAGAATGTACTACTGATTTCCAGTATGCATCTGGACGGAGCAATTGACGAAGGAAGGGGAGAAAAGAAAACCAGAAATGATTACGTATTATAATGAATACAAACTTGGTGTGGACGTAGTTGACAAAATGTGTCCTGCTTTACACTGTCCACAGAGGCACGAAAATGTTTGCCAGTTGTCGTGTTTTAAATTCTAAACGTAGCTGGTATCAACAGCCAAGCCATTTGCCTGGTAACGGACAAAACGCGCCACCTCGCCGAGTTTTCCTACGTGAGCTGGGAAAACAGCTCATGAAGGATCACTGGATTAGGCGATCACAGCGCCCACGCTTCCGACGCACTATGGCCTTACCGTCTTCAAGAACTTCTTCCTCTAGATCAAATACCACAAACTTCAAGCAACTCTGCAATAACTGATACTGAAGCCCGTAAATGAAAGTGTTGCCAACCTTAATGGGACGATGAAAATAAAACTACAAGACTCACCAAATATGCATGCAAAGGATGCCGCCAATATTTATGCCTAGAACACTGCGACTATTTTTGTGTCGGTGGTTGTAAAATCTATCATGACAATGATGAAAGTCATTCAGAGGCACATTTTGTGAAAGTAGGGGTTGCTGGGAACATTCTTTTTCTTTCTTTCTTGCTAGTCCTAGTGGTACTAGTCAGATTTGACTCTTTTGACTGAATTTCTATGAACTAATTTATACAAAAAGTTTATACATAGTTTATTTAATAAATAACATTCTTAATTTGATGTTGTACGTGTACTTTTCCACCTGGGAAACCCGAAACATAGCTTTTTTCAGTTAACTAAATGTGTATCTCACAGATATTAGGCGTGTACTGATATCCAATCGGGTGACAGGTGTAAAGGAGCGTTAAACACAGAAGTGTGGAAAGTAGCATAAAAAAAGGACATAAAACACATGTACAGGATACCACAGAAATATTGCAACAAACATCGAGGGGTTGTAGAGGGTGTCTTCAGAAACAAATCGAGGATTGGAACCCACGTCCAGAAGTGTCATCCTACGGCGCTACAGAGGGTGAAGTTACAAGCGCCGTTGCCTGCCACTACGTCACTCCTTAGGCAGCAAACGTGACTCTGTACGCTGGTGTACCGGAGGCGGAACGTCTCCCAGTGTTGTTTGTTATTCAGTGACCATGTCTGATTGCCACAATCCCCAATGTGGAAGATGGTGCTAACTGCCGTATAGACAGAGGTTGTCTCCTATGTCTCTGTTGCCTTGGTGGATGACGGTTTAGGATACAGGTTTCCATCTGCAGTTTATTTTTCTCTTGTATACCGAAAAACAAATAAACTGCAGATGGAGATACGCGCCCAAAACCGTCGTCCACCGAGGAAAAAGGGCATCGCATTCATTCATAGGAGACAACCTCTGTCTATACATCAGTTAGCACCATCTTCCCCATTGGGGATTGTGGCAATCATTCACGATCAATTAATAACAGACAACATTTCGAGACGTTCCACCTACGATCCGTCAGTGCACAGAGTCACGTCTGCTGCGAAGTGGTGGTCCGGTGGCAGGCGCTACCGCCTATAGCTGTGACACTCTTTAGCGTTGTTAGAAGACGTTTCCAGGCATGGGTTCTTGTCCTGGATTTGTTCCTGAAGATACCCTCTATAAACCCTTGATGTCTGTTGCATTATTTGTGGGATACCCAGTATACAGAGTGTACATAGAATCCGGAAACACTTTCAATCATTTATTGCACAAGAACCAAACATTGTACATACATCATACATATGTCATTTTGAAGAGAAATCATGAAAGTTTTTTTTTTCATGTAGCCTATACCGCCACACCGTAGTTAGGTAATTTGCGGATAGTCATCGCTAGTCGTAAATATGGCGAGTTCAGGTGCGGAGCGAACTTACTGTATGTTAGAGTTCGACAAAAACAAGTGTGATACAGCTGTTCAACGGATGTTTAGAACCAAGTACGGTAAGAAGCCACTAACAAGGAAGGCCATTTACCACTGGCACAAGACATTCTTTACGACGGTTTGCTTTTGCCCGGCAAAGAAAAGCGGACGTCCCAGAGTGAGTGAAGTGAATGTGAAGCGCGTAGGAGAGACATTCATAAGGAGTCTAAAGAAACCGGTGCGTCGTGCATCCCATGAACTCGAAATGGCTCCAATGACAGTGTGGAAACTCCTGCGACAGAAGCTGTCTCTGAAACAATTCAAATTGGAACTAGTGCAGAAGCTCAATGACGACGACAAAGACAAGCGTTTTGAGTTTTGTTCGCAGTTGCAACAATTGAATGAGGAGGGGGATGGCGTTGTTGATCGCTTAATTTTTAGCGACGAAGCCACTTTTCACACTAACGGGAAAATGAACAAGCATAATTGTCGAATCTGGGGTACAAGGCATCCACACGAATGCAGTGAATTTGATCGTGATTCCCCAAAGGTAAATGTTATTTGTGCCTTGTCACGTCGAAAAGTGTACGGGCCATTCTTCTTCGCCGAGAGCACTGGCACTGGATATTCCTATTTGGACATGTTGCAGCAGTGGCTGATGCCTCAAATGCAATCGGACTCTCCATCTTTCAGCAGGATGGAGCTCCACCCCATTTTCATCATGAGGTTCGTGGGTACCTGGACACGGAGCTGCCGCATCGATGGATCGGCCGTGCTACAGAAGGGGACAGCTGTTTCATGAAATGGCCTCCCCCATCACCAGATCTCACTGCGTGTGACTTTTTTCTGTGGGGACACATCAAAGATCTGGTATATGTACCTCCTCTACCATGTGATGTAGCAGAGCTCCGGGAGGGAATACGGGAAGCGACCGCCACAGTCGATGATGCCATACTGGGACGGGTATGGCAAGAATTCGATTACCGTATTGACTTCTGCCGGGTCACTCATGGTTCGCATATCGAATGTTTGTAAAAAACTTCCAGAGCTTCTCTACAAAATGCAATATGTATGACATCTGTACAATGTTTAGTTCTTGTGCAATAAATAATTGAAGGTGTTCCGAGACTTTATGTACACCCTGTGTATTCAGTCCACAGTCTTCCTTAGAGCTATCCTTGTTATTTTGTGTGAGAGAATCGTTATGTCTATACTACTATATAAGAAATCCTAAAAATAATAAAAAAACAATGAGTGCTTCAACTAATGCAAATAATGTCTGTGAAAAAAAGTAGTGTGTATGTAATAATTCTAATGTGATAACGGCAACAATGAACCTAGGCGTTAAGTGTATCATCAAATGGCGTCGTGTGAAAATTATGACAAGTAAGAATTACATATTAATGCAACCAGAAAGAGAATACATCATAAACACAAAGAAAGAAAGACATCAACATCAAGTTGCATCGAAAGTAAACATATAACACTAAATGTGAACCCGATCTGTGACCAGGATCACTCTGTGCCGTCACACGAGAATTGTGGGACATTCATCTCATTTCAAGAGAGTGGTGGGGTGTTCATCGACGGACAGCTTTCAGTGCTGAGGGCCATGGATCATTTCGGTGCACTTCCACCTGGTCATAGCTCGCAGTGTGTGTGTGTGTGTGTGTGTGTGTGTGTGTGTGTGTGTGACACATCTGGCAAGTTCAGAATCGGCAGTACATAGGAGGTGGATCATTTCCAAGTCTCCTCAAACATAGTTTGCAGGGGTGTCCGTGATGCTAGGTGTTACATCACTTGAGCAATGCTGAAAAAACTGTTAATTCAAATTCCCATCATGTCGACTTTATGACAACACGTGCATTTGACCAGGAGCAAACGATCTGCATTGCCTTCTAAAGGTTAATGTGCTGTTGGCAGTGTTGCTCTTTCATACTGTCAACCCGACTGTACTTGATATCACACTTGTTAACTGCCTCATTGTGCTGAACAGTGTAACTGGCTGTGGAACGGTGTGAACAAGTAGCTCCTCGCTATCCAAGGGTTTGAACTGAATAGGTTATGTTGATCAATATCAAGTGTGACAGCAGATAGCATTTAGGGTATTCTCAATCGAATGTGGTATGGGACTGTATTGTATTACGGACTCGCTTACTCATAGATCTTCCACAAAGAGGAAAGGTGAGTTTTCGTGATCATAATGTAGGCCCTATAGGTGATAATTTCATCATTTTCTGTAAGTAAAAAAGTCCATTTCCTATGCTACAGCACCAACTTGACTAGTAATCAGAGCACTCATAGTGGGCTAGGTACCCCAGCAGACATCAACAGCTCTGTCGTCCAGGATTGTGGTACAACCATGTTGTGATGGGGAAGCTACACCTTTGTTGTCTTTTCCCACTTTTCCACTGCGAGCTTGCAGCTGATTTATTCGAAACCCCCCATTCCTTCATTCCTGCACACATTAAAAGTGAAAACGCCTAGCCCACTGTAGGTGGACAACCTTTTCTTTTTCAACCATCAGTTGGGGAGGCCGTTCGCTACCCTGGTCTGCCTCACAGTTGGAGCATAGTGTTGTTGCATACCTAGTCCTCGTTCGTGATTCTGCACAGTCCATGAAACCAGATTCAGTACAAAAACTTACTCAACTATACTGTTAAACACAGCATATAAATATATTTCAGTGATAGCAATATATAGACAAATTTGTGTATGGAATATTTTAATGACACAAAAATAAAATTTTTCCAAGTATAATAATGACAACGAATTCCCATGTCTGATTTCTTATTACTAATATTATCATATGTACATGTAATATTATACTTAATTCTAATTGACTTTCAGTGTCTCATTACGAAATGCAATCATTCCTTGCCAGGTGAGTGTTTATTCTGCAGGGAGTCTCAAACCTTTTGGGACAAATTGAAACATGTGTTGGTCTGTCCATAATCGATTGTACTGAGATAGGTAGCCAGTGGTCAGAAATGCATATTTATTATACTATGGAAATACACAGCCTCCACAGCTTAACAGCAACATAGCTCCTAGTTATTGCACAAAGTGACGACCGCCAGTCTCAATGCATGCATGCCAATGGTGTATGATGTTCTTCCACAGGATCACAAAGATCCTGGGTGTCTGTTTTACGAGGAGACAGGCAGTTTGGACTCTAGGAAGCAGGTCTTCATCCATTTCTACAGAACTTTCATACACTGTCTTCACATAACTATTGAAGAAAAAGTCTAGAGGCTGATCGCACTGGCCATGGGACAAGACCCACCTTCCAATCCAACAATGAGGGCACCTATTATTCAGGTGTCTGTAGACATTAACATCAAAGTGGGCTGTTGCGCCATCATGTTGACACCACATCATTTCGCACAGAACAAGAACTATGGCAGCACATCTCTCAGGAATGCCAGGTAACATAGACCAGCCAAATGGGAAGGCAGCAAATAAGGTTCCATTAGGTGATCTTGGCTAATGCACGTCCATACATTGACAGAGAATTTTTGCTGCTGGCTACCGATGTGGGTGGTATGAGAATTGTCTTCACTCCAGACATAGCGGTTGCAGGTGTGGAAAGCACCATCACAGATGAATGAGGCCTTATCCATGAGCAATACAAACTGTACAGAGTTCGGCGCTACAATTCTGTGGTGGATAATGGACTGACAGAAGTGAATGCAGGGCTCAAAATCCGTTGGTCCCAGTGCTTGATAAGGGGTGTAATACCTGTTTCACCAGTACTCTCCGAACTCCATCCTTTGAAGTGTACGTTTTTCTGACAATTTGACAGGTGCTTACTGCTGGGGTGTCAGCCACACGATCCAATACCATCTCCTCAAATTCTGGTGCCGGTACCTGTCTTCGGAAGGAACCTTAGCCGGCTCTCTATAGCATGAATGACCCTCTCCCTTTTCAGTTGGTATCCACGGAGATAAACTTCTTCCATTTAGGACGATTCCTGTGGGGAAAGTGTTCCCTGTATATTCGTGCTGCTTTATGGGCATTACATTGTGCTGCACCATACATTAAATGCATGCCTACCAATTCTTGTGGCGAGTAGTGTTCCATATTTGACTACGAGTCATGTCCCGTACGCAGTAAAACACCTCACCATGGACACATCACAAGATCTGCAATGGACAACTGGTACCAGGGATATTGGTGTGCATGCAGCACAGGTCAATACACTAATGTAATGCATGCAGCTGTCACATGACACACGTGCTGTGAACTAAGTTGTGCACAACATGTTTGTTTGGTGGTCAGAGGTGTACGCTGTTTATAAGTCGCTGCCTGCTCCATTATACAACTGACATCCGGGATCTTTTCGGGAGTGCAGCAGAACTGCAAGCACAGTTGCATTCACTGAGAATGGCGGCCATAGCTTTGAACAATTACTGTGAGCTACGACGTGCATGTCCATAACATAATAAATATGCATTTCTGACCACTGGGTCCTTATCTCGATATATTCGGTTGTAGACCCACTATCACATATTTGAATATGACCCAAAAGGGTTGAGTCACCCTGTATACACGTTAAGATTAACTAAGGTTAGTTAAGTTGTTATTTGTTTCTTGTTAATCTACGTCTTCTGTTTAAGCCGCGCCTTAATACCTACCAACCTTAATTAGTTTTAAGCTCACCAAATCCAGTTAGCTACGTACGCCATACAAGTAACAAGTAGACCGTAAATGATGTATGCTTAAGAAGGTCAGCATCTTTGATTACTGCATGTGAGCCGAGGTGTGCCGTTAGTGGTACTGTATTTGTATCTGAGCGACATCACTATCTATTCAGCTTCCCCACTCTGTTCCCATTTAGCAAGTGCTTTCCATGCCGTGTGCTTGATTTGTGAACAAAAATCTCACAACACAAAAAAATTTTACAGCACACATTAAACCCATTAAATAAACATCGCTCTGAAAATTGCAGGTGAAGTCGAGCAGAGCTGCTCACTGTCTTATTCTGTATACCACGTTGTGTACGTACCTTTGTACGAGTGTACTCGCAATTTCGAAAGCTTCTATTCTCTTCTTGTCTAAACTATTTATCGTCCACGTTTCACATCCATACATGGCTACACTCCATACAAATACTTTCAGAAACGACTTCCTTACACTTAAATCTATACTCGATGTTAACAAATTTCTCTTCTTCAGAAACGCGTTCCTTGCCATTGCCAGTCTACATTTTATATCCTCTCTACTTCGACCATCATCAGTTATTTTGCTCCCCAAATAGCAAACCTCCTTTACTACTTTAAGTGTCTCATTTCCTAATCTAATTCCCTCAGCGTCACCCGACTCAATTCGACTACATTCCATTATCCTCGTTTTGATTTTGTTGATGTTCATCTTGCACCCTCCTTTCAAAACACTGTCCATTCCGTTCAACTGCTCATCCAAGTCCTTTGCTGTCTCTGCCAGAATTACAATGTCATCGGCGAACCTCAAAGTTATTATTTCTTCTCCATGGATTTTAATTCCTACTCCGAATTTTTCTTTTGTTTCCTTTACTGCTTCCTCAATATACAGATTGAATAACATCGGGGAGAGGCTACAACCCTGTCTCACTCCCTTCCCAACCACTGCTTCCCTTTCATGCCCCTCAACTCATAACTACCATCTGGTTTCTGTACAAACTGTAAATAGCCTTTCGCTCCCTGTGTATTACCTCTGCCACCTTCAGAATTTGAAAGACAGTATTCCAGTCAACATTGTCAAAAGCTTTCTCTAAGTCTACAAATGCTAGAAACGTAGGTTTGCCTTTCCTTAATCTTTCTTCTAAGATAAGTCGTAGGGTCAGTATTGCATCACGTATACCAATATTTCTACGGAATCCAAACTGATCTTCCCCGAGATCAGCTTCTACCAGTTTTTCCATTCGTCTGTAAACAATTCGCGTTAGTATTTTGCAGCTGTGACTTATTAAACTGATAGTTCGGTAATTTTCACATCTGTCAACACCTGCTTTCTTTGGGATTGGAATTATTATATTCTTTTTGAAGTCTGA
Organism: Schistocerca serialis cubense; assembly: GCF_023864345.2. Classification (NCBI taxonomy): domain Eukaryota; kingdom Metazoa; phylum Arthropoda; class Insecta; order Orthoptera; family Acrididae; genus Schistocerca; species Schistocerca serialis. Next base: position 234,591,075 of record NC_064642.1, read on the forward strand.
GGGTATCTGTCAGTAGTTCTAATGGAATGTTGTCTACTCCCAGGGCCTTGTATCAATACTTGTATTAATACTCATCAAACATTGTGATTTGTTGTTCTCGTGTGCTTATGTTTGACCTGAAACCCATAGCAAATTACAATAGATAGGGTTTGATAGTGACCATTGTTTCCTTCAGCAGCTTGATGGAACTGCCCATGATCGTTTGAGTTACCACATAAATGTTTCATGTCTGCTAGGGCCCTCCAGTTTCAAAATGGTTCACATGGCTCTGAGCACTATGTGACTTAAACATCTGAAATCATCAGTCCCCTAGACTTATAACTACTTAAACCTAACTAACCTAAGGACATCACACACATCCTTGCCCGAGGCAGAATTCAAACCTGCGACCGTAGCAGCCGCGTAGTTCCGGACTGCAGCGCCTGAAACCGCTCGGCCACACCGGCCGGCCCCCTCCAGTTTAATAAATTGAAGTCGTTAAGTTATCCATTGAGACATCTGTAATGACATTCACGTATCGTAAGGGAAAAGTACTGATTATCGGTAAGGTCACCCAGCACAGTTCTGTGTAACATCCACAGAGATATGCCGATGGCTCACACCTCATCCACTGGCCAGCTAAATACCTGATCTTAATCTCATAGAAAATGCCTGGAACGGTTTGGAACAATGGAACAATCAAGATTCCCACAACTTCTTGGCTCTGTGAGATCTAGTCATCAGTGAGCGGCTTCAGCTGCATGTAGCATACCTCTACAGACGGTGTTACATGGTATTAACATGATGTCTGCTGGGCCTCAGTAAGTTTTGTCCGTGTACATATTTCAATATATTTAGTATTGACTATATATGGTGTCCCAGGAGAAGTGATCAGTATTCAAGGATATGACACGAACGCTCATTTCCGAGAGAGAAAAAAATTTAATATATATTTGTTTTTGGTCATTGATAGGTCCATCCAGTTTAAAAGAGCGAATGATGGGACAGAGTTACTTGCATTTTTGGGAAGATTCGTTTGTTGAACACACTGAAGATCTTTCTTTGGCCATGAGGACAACAAAATACTTCCATCATGACGCTGCCACTCCACATTTTACCAGACGTGTGAGGGAACATCTCAGCCACACATACAGTAATCGCTGAATTGGTTGTCATACTACAATTAATGGGCCATAAACATCATCAGGCAACATTATAGAAGGGGCGATCAGAGGCACTCACACAATCAACACATGTTCTCCCAAGAGTACACAAATGCGCTGAAGTTGACAGTGGGATACTTTAAAAGAGCTGTAATGTAACGTATACGATAATGCTTAGATGTGAATATGTTAAAAATACTTATTTTTCAATCCGTACTTTGTAAAGCACATGTTGTAACGTTTACTAACTGTTGAACATTTTTTCCATGTGTAAATCTGACAATGTATTTAATAATAACAGAAAATAAATAACAGTGTAAATTAAGTGTGTTCTTTGTCTGAAACCATTCGGAATAGGACACATTTCGATATGAAGCATTTTGCCTCAAATGATCGTTCCTGTCATATCCCTGAATTACTGACCACTCCTGCTGCAACACCTCGCACAATTCACGGCTTGGACAAGGTATGTTTTTTATTTCCTTTTATGCCGCAGTAAAGACATGGACGTGCTATTTGCTGTAATTATTTTACGATGCCTCAAGGCGGTCAGATGATCGAAACCGCTACTTGTTGATAAGAATAGTAAGACAGTGTAGAGTCTTCAGAGCTGCATGATGATGATGATGACAGAAATTTCTAAACGTCTATTTTATGTTTTTTTTTTTTTGAGGGTATGTTTGTTCTGTCGTTACAACTACAGAAAAATGCGTGTTTTTCTCATCAGTCGTGTTTCGCTTTATTGAAGTAAAGCGTCAGTGGTCTGCAATTGAAGCTACTTATAGTTTCATTTGTTTTATGGATCGAAAAACAATTCGTTGACAAATGTTTGGTTTTTACTTTCCATCATTTCTGCTTGGTTTTTCGCCTACATCTGAAATGCCGTCTACTAGGGCGTTTTTGGTTCCTTTCTTCGTTAGGCACTGACAATTGTGTTCTAGTTTTACCCTGCTTTGCAGAACTATGCAATCTTGACGTTTAACTCAACATAATTTCGTACAACACCGTTCAGTGGTTATTTGTATGCATCTAAGTGTGTACCGTGCTTTGTAGTGGTGCAAACATCGCCACTAATGTTTCTTTGATCTACATATTTTTTCTTTCGTTGTAGTTCACTATATGTCTGTTAGTCTATTTAATTATGTTACTGTGTATTTGTATATTGTGTAAGAGAAATGTGGTGATGGAGTATAAATTTTGTGCAGTGAGTCGGCGGTGGGGAGGAGGGGGGGGGGGGACAAGTAAAGATGAAGAGAGTACGTGCATGGAGAGTGAGTTGGAGGAGAAAGGTGAGAGGTAAATTGGAGGTGGGGGGGGGGGGGGGGGGCTGAGAGAGAGAAGTATGGAAAAGGCCCTTTTTCTTTTTTTAAGTGAATTCTTGAGCTGTTTTATTTGTTTGGCCATTGAGCAACTGTTTACCAGGTGATCAAAAAGTCAGTAAAATTTGAAAACTTAATAAACCACGGAATAATGTAGATAGAGAAGTAAAAATTGACACACATGCTTGGAATGACATGGAGTTTTATTAGAACAAAAAAAAGTATTGCTAGACGCGTGAAAGATCTCTTGGTGATGATCGTGTGCTCAGCCGCCACTTTCGTCATGCTTGGCCTTCCAGGTCCCCAGACGTCAGTCCGTGCGATTATTGGCTTTGGGGTTACCTGAAGTCGCAAGTATATCGTGATCGACCGACATCTCTAGGGATGCTGAAAGGCAATATCCGACGCCAATGCCTCACCATAGCTCCGGACATGCTTTACAGTGCTGTTCACAACAATATTCCTCGACTACAGCCATTGTTGGGGAATAATGGTGGACATATTGAGCATTTCCTGTAAAGAACATCATCTTTGCTTTGTCTTACTTTGTTATGCTAATTATTGCTATTCTGATCAGATGAAGCGCCATCTGTCGGGCATTTTTTGAACGTTTGTATTTTTTTGGTTCTAATAAAACCCCATGTCATTCCAAGCATGTGTGTCAATGCGTACCTCTCTATCTACATTATTCCGTGATTTATTCAGTTTTCAAATTTATACTGACTTGTTGATCACCCGGTACTTTGTGTTAATGCTTTTTGTGTATGAAATCTTTTTGGAAAGGGAGCAGGTGTCTGCCTTTACTGATTCTTATGGAGTTATCTTTTTCAGTAGTGCTTGGTCTATGGTATTCCTGTTTAAGATGCGTTGAAATGTTGAATGATCCGTATCGTATTTCCGTTCTCGTATGTATTCTTTATATCTTCATGTCGTGCCAGTCATGCCAACTGAGCTGATGGGTACCAGATCCACATTAGGGGTTGCTGGCTACGGCTTGCACTGATGGATCCACGTTATTCTGTTACAGATGGGCACATTGTCATATGAACGTTACTTTTGTGTTATTGCAGAGACGAACGTGACGCTGAGCGGCAAGCTGTACATCGTCCCTCGTCGCGACTGGCTGGCTATGCCGCGGCTGGACCCCCCGGACTACTTGCATCCGCCGGTGCCCTACGTCATCATCAGCCACTCGGCCACAGAGGGCTGCGACACGCAGGCCGCCTGCACGCAGATGGTGCGCTTCATCCAGACCTTCCACATGGAGAGCCGGCACTGGTCCGACGTCGGCTACAACTTCATGGTGGGCGGCGACGGATACGCGTACGAAGGCCGCGGCTGGACTGTAGTCGGGGCGCACACCTACGGCTACAACAACCGCAGCATCGGCCTCAACATGATCGGCACCTTCATCAAAGTGCTACCCTCGGAAGCGCAGTTGGTCGCCCTGCGCCAGCTCATAGAGTTGGGCGTCCAGGAAGGCTACGTCGCCGAGAACTACAAGCTGCTGGCGCACCGGCAACTGTCCGCCACCGAGAGCCCAGGCACCAGGTTGTATGAGGAGCTGAAGACGTGGCCCCACTGGTCCCAAACCCCGTGAGCCTTCCTTTCACCTTGTGAAACATTCGACTTTTCTGAAGTTCGGCCCCTTATCCTTGAGACCACGAAGCAGGTCTGGTGAACATTGGAAATCTTTGACGTCAGGGCCCAAGTCCTCTGAGGCGACAAATCAGCTCTGGTGCATATTGGATACGACCGACGCCAGTTTCCTGAAACTTAAGTCCTGATCCGTACTGGTCACCTTTTATGAGGCCACGGGGCAACAACATCTAAACAGGCTAACTCAAAGGTGCAAGAGTCAAATACAATAATATAGTAGAGACTATGCACGTTCTTATGCAGACTTACACAGCCATTGTAACCGAACGTAAAATCTTCTGGGCGATCAGGCGTGTTATTTTCGCCTTGTGCTGCTTCTACAAGCTTCAACTGTCGAAAGCCAGTGAGGACAATCTCCCGTGTTCTTTCTGAAGAAATGGCATTAAAAATTCCCACGGCTCCGCCTTACAGACCATGTTAACTGCTCGGTGTTTACCTATTAATAGTGCGCTACCTACAACTCAGATTTTCATGTGTAGTCATCGCTATTAATCAAGTGCACAAAAACCAATTAAGGGGGGTAGGACGTCAAACGGGCCGACTTCGAGCAGGAGAAGCACCACAGGACATTTTAATTTCTACTGACTATACTTTTACAAATAAATTCATAAAACTTTGTCAGCATGACCAGGAAAGATTGAGGACTCACACTCATAGCAGTGGAAGTTCAAAAACGCAGTAAAATACCTTTCTTTTACATGTGAAATTTCATCATTTTTTCACTTACTACTGGCTGCATTTGTTTGTGTACGTACACTTTTCTTCCTAAGTATGAGAGATTCTTCGATGAATTTTGCACAGCATACAAGCAGTACTTACAGGTGTATGAAACTCTAGAATTTTCCAAATCTATTAAAAACTGTGGTAAAAATGGAGATAATTAACTATAAAATTGGAGTTTTTTCTAAACATGAAGTTTAAAATGTAACAGTTCATTCATTTTTTCATAAATTAAATAAACTCTAGAGTTTCATACACATGTAACTATAGTTTGTATGCTGTGCAAAATTCACCGAAGAATCTCTTTTACTCAAGAAGAAAAGTGTACCTATAGCAACAAATGCAGCCAGTAGAAAGTGAAAAAAATGATGAAATTTCACATGTAAAACAATGTATTTTGCTACGTTTTTGAGCTTCCACTGCTATGAGTATGAATCCTGAATCCTTCCTGATCATGCTTTCAAAGTTTTATGAATTTATTTGTAAAAGTATAGACAGTGGAAATTGAAATGTCCTGTGGTGCCTCTTCTGCTCCAAGTCGGCCCGTTTGACGTCCTACCCCCCTTAAATTGGCTTACCAGCGGTATCCTGAGTATTTGTACCCAGTAACAACTGGTTCACTCTGCTAAAGAAATCAGAAGACCACTGAAGAAGATCCCAGTAGAGGGGTCGAAACATTGAGTAAAATGGATTAATGATGCAGCCTCATCAGCGACAAGATTTCACTTCCAATGGCCGCTTAATTATCACAACTATCACGACAACTACGTCCACACTGCGATAGTGTTTTGAGTGACAGTCGATCCTTCAAATTCAGAGAATCGTTAGATCACAAATGCATTGGACACTGTACCAAACGAAAACAATATCTGTTATTCACTGCTGGTGCAGAATCAAAAATCGCAAGAACCAAAGTTTGGCAACATACTTGGTAAATCGCATGAAGCATGGCATGGCATGGAATGAGAAGGTAACTTCCGCAACACAACTACGTATTCAACGCTCCACTTCATCAAAATTAGCAAAACTAATTCACAATTAAATCAAATGAAGATACTTTTGTTGAAAATTCGAACTTACAAGTGTAGGGCTATTCGCTTCATCAGCATTATGAGTAATGTACGTTAAAACAGATTTGTTGTTCACTAAAGGGGCCGAAACAAAACCACCATCATCCGAAGATTTATGTGTGATTGCTTTACCAACAAATTTCGCGGCAGCCGCAGTCTGTCTGCAGTACATTCCAAATACTGCAGCTAAACTGTAATTCGACAGCAACTAAACGTGAAACACAGAGAAAGGGCCTTGAACGTTTCTAAATGATGTCCCATATGTGATATATAAATATCTCGGTTTGTGTTTGAGGTACAAAAGAGTCATCGAAAACTTGTTCATCGTTTCCTCAGTGGTGGACGAATCGCAATTTTTCTGTGGGCGATTCCGATATAATTGGAGAATGTACATGAATCTCATCCAGAAGATGGCGCACATAGTGTGCTTTCATAGCCGAGGTCTACAAATATTCTTTTATAGATTTTTCTCAGAAAAATACAATACTTTATTCACTTATTCGATTTATACGTCTTCCCTAATTACAGATATGTAAAATAAGAAGGGAAAAGACGAGAGTGTAAGTTTATGTAAACAAATAATGTATGAAAGATGATTAGAAATATAATTTCTGATCATATTTTTAAATGCAATTGTACTTGCAGTGTTTCACAATAAAACATGATGCTTTATACAATTATTCTAAGTACAGTTTTGTTTTCAGCTAAATTCTTAATGTAAAAAGCCAACGACTGAAGAGATAAAGAAGTCCTATAAGCAAAATGAACATGTTATAAACGTCGTCGCTCCTCCTTCCACTTTTTCTGTTTCTTCCCCAGCATAACTCTACTCCTGTAGACAATATAAGTACATAAACTATTGATTTTGGATTTTAATAGCTCCTTACAGCGCAACCAAAAACTCTGTTAACGTATTTTGAATCGGACAAAGGCAATTTGTCAAATGCGCATCCTCCCAGAACTGACCAAAATAAACATATAAATAAAACATTAACTACAGGAAGATTGCTCAGAAGTCTGTTTTAAGTTACTGGTTCCGAAGATTTTGAGATCAGCAGAAGGAGAAAGTAGAGTCTGTAATTAAAGGTCACTTGCTTATCTCCACCTTCGTAAATAAACGTTACTGCTGCGTAATTCAGCATTTCTTGAGATTCACTTTGACTTAGCGTCTGGTTCCAAGGGAATTGAAGGGTGGCGCTACCAAGCAAGCACAAGATTTTAGTACATTGACTGAAATACCACCGTAGTCAGAAGAGTGTCTTCTTTCCTGCGATCTAATAAGTTTTGTGATCCCTTTTACAGAGGATTTGGCCTGACTTGCGTCTGTTGGTTTTGTTAACATCAAGTACAGACTTGTCAGGAAGTCTTTTCTGAAAGTATTTGTATGGACTGTAACCTTGTATGGAACTGAAACATGGACGATAAATAGTTTGGACAAGAAGAGAATAGAAGCTTTCGAAATGCGGTGCTACAGAAGAACGCTGAAGATTAGTTGGGTAGATCACGTAACTAATGAGGAGGTACTGAATAGAATTGGGGAGAAGAGGTATTTGTGGTAAAACTTGACTATAAGAAGGGATCGGTTCGTAGGACACGTTCTAAGGCATCAATTTAGAAATGGAGTGCCGCGTGAAGGGTAAAAATCGTAGAGGGAGACCAAGAGATGAATACACTAAGCAGATTCAGAAGGAAATAGGTTGCAGTAGCTACTTGCAGATAAAAAAAACTTGCACAGGATAGAGTAGCATGGAGAGCTGCATCAAACCAGTCTCTGGATTGAAGACCACAACAACAACAACGTGTGTTGGTAGAGTGTGAAGTTCATATTTAAATAAATCTGATGGATCTACTTTGAATGATCCCTTTTTATTCATGTGTTATTCACATTCTGTTAGGAAGAATTTATTGAATTTAGTGCCCAATGGTTTGAATTTAACATGACGTGTCTCACTTCTTTTGTCATAAGGGAGTTGGATATCAGCTGATATAACAAGCGTATTTATTTTATGTCTAATAATGCTCCAAATTAACACTGCTTTGCTTTTGGAACTTTGAATTTTTTGTGGAGAGGAGACTGGTTATGCCCTTTTCATGACGCAGTGAAGAATTGTGGAGTAGTGGTTGTACTGCGACTTTAAGACTCAATTAGAGCTACTCGTCTGTATCAAATAAAGCTCTGTTCCTGGGAGAAGATACTTGGATTATTAATATTTGCTACTCCTTCTCAGCTTCCGGTATTCTTGTACCTGACTCGGTGCGAAGGAAAACGGTTCACAGTGTGGTAACAATACTTTTAGACGAGAATTAAATTTTTCGTATGATGTGTTTTCTTCGTAAACCTTTTCCCATTCTTCATCCCATAAATGACAAAATTTAACTCTTTCCTAAAATTTTTTTTACAAGACAACTTTTACTTTTCACTTAGTAGCTAAACGTTATTGTTCAGAATGTTTTACTGTTACCAGTTGGCCATCATGGTCAGATAAACCAGTCACTATAGAGTTCTCATCTCTTTCATGAAATGTAATTGGATTTAGAAATGAATTATCATCATCTGTTGCTTCGTGTTCCAATACCGTTGGTTCTGTTACTGTGTCAAACAATGCAAACCCGGCCTTCAGTAACTGCAGGTGCCGAGCATCAGTACCATCTGAAATGAAATCAGTACTGGAATCGCCACATGCAATCACTAACCAGTTATTTCTACCAAGTCTTTTATTAGTGTCTTCTCTAATTTTTTAATGACTCTGAAAACATTTGCTATTGGGAGTGCTAACACTGTCAGAACATGTATGCTGTAGGTTCCAAGTCTATTTCGGAGTATAGCTTTCAAAGAGCTATTTCAGTGCACTTCTCATTTCGACCTAGGCCTTTGTTCCGCATTTTGTTGACACAACCAACCCCACATTATATTAATATTTCGAAAATTTGCTTGATGCGGCTCTTTCCACTTCTCTGCTCTCTGCAGGGCTTTTCGCCTCTTCGTAACTGCTGTTGTCTATTCCCGTTTGAACCTGATTACTGTATCAAGCTTCTATGATTTTACTCCCACAATTGCCTACATTATCTCATTAACTATTCCTTGGTGCCTCACAATGTGTACTGTAAATGTATTTATTAATATAGTTAAGATCAGTCTAATTGGATTCAGTTCCTCTTTAACTTCTACTCGATCTACCACTCAAATCTTCTGCGTTCTCCTGTAGCTCACATTTCTTCTTTTCAGTTCTGTGTATAATCCATATTTCAGTTCCTTGTAAACTTCCTCCTCGGACTATGCTGAGTGTTTTTGGATAAGACGCGGGTTACAGCGTAATTTGTTTCAAAGTCATATAGTTGTAATGGAGAAGGAGATGGAGAAAGATTTATTGTTATGCGTAAATACAGCCTAGATACAGGGCGTGTTCGATCTGATATCGCGGTTATGGGCCTATGATAGGTTTTCGAGGAGAAACACTGATGACATCAGTTACCAGAGCTTGCTCTATATGAAGATTCAGTAACATCAGGTCTCTCTTTTCGCCTACTGTCTTCCTTTTATGTCTGACGATTCTGTACTTGCTGCCCCATTTCTGTAGAAACAGTATGTAACGATCTAGCTACTTGCATAACCTCCCTGATAACTTCAGAATTTCAGAGTATATTATAGTGAACGTTGTCAAAAGCTTTACCTAAATCTAAAAATGCTATACATGTGTGTGTGTGCATTTCTTGAACCTATCTTTTAAGATCAGTGATAGGGTCAGTAATGCCTCACATGTTCCTACATTACTCTGAAACCCGAATTCGTCTTCCCTCAGTTTGGCTTACACGAGTTGTTCCATTACTCTGTAGCTAATTCTGTTAAGCTTTCTACAACCATGATTTACTCAAATGATAATTCGGCAATACACATACGTGACAGCAATTGTCTTCTCTGGTATTCGGATTATTAGATTATGCTTGCAGTCACAGATTATTTCGGCTGTCTCATCTATCTTACGTTGCAGATGGACCAGTTTAGTTCTGCCAAAGACCTTAATTGTCAGAGAATGTCATCAACTCCAGGTTTCGTTTGCAGGTTAGGCTTTTCAGTGCTTTGTCAAAATCCTCTCGCAATATTACATCTCTTATCTCACCTTCATCCACTCCTTATTCCCTTTGCATAATACTGTGTACTAGTTCTTTCTTTTTCATAACTCCGCCCTATGTTCCTTCACCTCTCAGCATTCCCTTCTTTAATCAGTATTGGTTTGACATCTGAACTCTTGATGTTCATACAGTTGTTTCTCCTTTCTCCAAGTTTCTTTTAATTTCCTATGTGCAGCAACTAGTTTTCTGTAACCATGTGTGCTTTTTCGCCTTGCATTTCTCCTCCATCCATTCCTACTTTAACCATTTGGAAACTTGCCAATGTTGTTTTTTTGTCGTCTGTACCTCCTTCGTCTGCTTCATATCTATATTTTCTCCTTTCGTTAGAATATTTTCTCCTTTCGTTAGAATATTTTCTCCTTTCGTTACTTAAATCTAATATGTCTCATGTGTTATTCAAAGACTTCTGCAACGTCCTATGTTTTATTAGCTACTGGCCACCGCTACCTTCTCTATTTCGAATCTCAAAGCTACAGATTCCTCTTGTGTTGTATTTCTTTCCCCTATTCAGTTAATCGTCGCCTAATACTTCCTTTGAAAATCTCAACAGCTCCCTGTTGTTTCAATAACATTCTTAGTTTCCTACCGACCTGCGATTTCTTAAGCTTTTCTTCCACAAATATAACCTTCTTGGATGATTCTTAAACCAAGTGTTTGCAATGATTCTTTCTGCCACCACACTTCACTAATTCCCACTCATTTAACTTCAACCTATCCTTTTCTCCTGTCAGCTTCTCTCCCTTTGGTACAAGTAACAACGAATTACATATGTACAGTTTCCATTGATTTTCTATAACAGTTCTCTTCCTTACTGTTCTTTGTCTTTAATGTACCTGTCATTCAGAACTCTGAAGGACAGAGAGGTCTATTCCACAACAGACCCGTTGTAGAGACCAAAAGTACCAGCCGAGCTAGTAGTGAGAGTAGGAACAATGGAAGCCTCCCGGAATGGTTGATAAGAATGAAGTGATGAGAACCATATTTAGTTTGTTTTGGAAACAATACATTCCAGACTAAAATACACTCCTGGGCATTAACACTGCAGGACCACGTTGGGTTGGTGCAATGGTTAGCACACTGGATTCACATTTGGGAGACAATGGTTCAGATCCCCATATGTCCATCTACATTTAGGTTTTCTGTGATTTCCATAAATCGCTCCAGGAAAAATGCCAGGATGCTTCCTTTGAAAAGAGCCGATTTCCTTCCCCATCCTTCCATAATCTAAGCTTCTACTCCATCTCTAATGACATTGCTGTTGAATTGATATTAAACTCTAATCTTCTCCTTCTCCTCCTCCTCTTCCTACTCGTCTTGGTTGGGATCCCACAACCATCGTGGGAATAGGGAATCTGTGTGTCCAGGAGAGTCATACCCAACACCATGCAAGCCCTCAACAACCCACATGACTAACGCCAGGACAAGTTGTTGGTTATGCAGTCATGTAGGTGTCAGGACATGGGCCTATTTGCAGCAAGACGAGAATCCACACAGATAGTGTGACGATGTCTGGAGCACCAGGGTCTGTCAGCACAATGGCCATTGTTGGACCTCCCCCTGACGCAGCAGCAGAGAGAGACGCTCTGACTGCCATTGACAACACTAGACACAAGAGAAGCAACTCGTCGACTTCTCAGAAAGGTCCTGGTTCTGCACACAACATCTCGATGGACTCTATCTTGTGCAAAGTCTTCAAGGAGCACAAACGTTGACGGACTGCATTCTTCATCATACTACGAGCCCAGCACCATGAGTCGTGGCGGTGATATTGGTGTCCACTATCCACACTCATGGTACTTCTCGTCCACGATTGGGTAAATTAAAATAATTAAAGGAATCACGAGCAAGTAAAAGCGTGACCAGTTGCATAGAGGATTTTATTAAATTCATGGAAGTGAAAACCGCAACATGATGCGAGTAATGGCTCACGAGAAATTAGCGCTTTAATTAAGTTTAAGTTTAATTAAGTTGTTCGATGGTACTTCAGGAGCGTGCGAGGCGAGCTGGCGCCGCTAGCGCCGCCGCGTGCGGTGTTGGCCGAGAAACACGAGTCATAGGTGCGCGTTTAAAGTTCGAAGGCTAGTGGATGGATACAAAATTTGTCCTAAACCAAAAATACTGCGCAGTTTACAGCAGTGGACAACCCTTCTTTCCGAAAGATTCCATGAGTCCACAGTAATATAAAAAGGGTCTGAGAATGTTAGTGATTCTAATGGTTAGGAGAGATGTAAAATTCTGACAGTTGTCATTGTGCGAGAGTCTCACTTGGAGGTAACGACAGAAGGCATTCTAATATCAAAATCATTCACAGTTATGAAAGGTGGTAGTGTGACGTCATTTTTTTTCGTGTGCGACGACAGACAGTAGAACGCGTCATTGTTCGAGGAGAATACGTCTGGAGTTTTAACTGGGCGGACGTTTCGCCAGGGCACTCCGCAGTTGTGGGCAAATAAGCTTTGTCCATACGCATCTTGCATAAATAATGTTCTACGTCTACTACATTGATACTCCGCAAGCCACCCAACGGTGTGTGGCGGAGGGCACTTTACGTCCCACTGTCATTACCTCCCTTTCCTGTTCCAGTCGCGTATGGTTCGCGGGAAGAACGACTGTCTGAAAGCCTCCGTGCGCGCTCTAATCTCTCTAATTTTACATTCGTGATCTCCTCAGGATGTATAAGAAGGGGGAAGCAATATATTCGATACCTCATCCAGAAACGCACCCTCTCGAAACCTGGCGAGCAAGCTACATCGCGATGCAGAGCGCCTCTCTTGCAGAGTCTGCCACTTGAGTTTATTAAACATCTCCGTAACGCTATCACGGTTACCAAATAACCCTGTGACGAAACGCGCCGCTCTTCTTTGGATCTTCTCTATCTCCTCCGTCAGACCGATCTGGTACGGATCCCACACTGATGAGCAATACTCAAGTATAGGTCGAACGAGTGTTTTGTAAGCCACCTCCTTTGTTGATGGACTACATTTTCCAAGCACTCTCCCAATGAACCTCAACCTGGTACCCGCCTTACCAACAATTAATTTTATATGATCATTCCACTTCAAATCGTTCCGCACGCATACTCCCAGATATTTTACAGAAGTAACTGCTACCAGTGTTTGTTCCGCTATCATATAATCATACAATAAAGGATCCTTCTTTCTATGTATTCGCAATACATTACATTTGTCTATGTTAAGGGTCAGTTGCCACTCCCTGCACCAAGTGCCTATCCGCTGCAGATCTTCCTGCATTTCGCTACAATTTTCTAATGCTGCAACTTCTCTGCATACTACAGCATCATCCGCGAAAAGCCGCATGGAACTTCCGACACTATCTACTAGGTCATTTACATATATTGTGAAAAGCAATGGTCCCATAACACTCCCCTGTGGCACGCCAGAGGTTACTTTAACGTCTGTAGACGTCTCTCCATTGATAACATGCTGTGTTCTCAATAGCCAAGCCGCGTAGGAAGTGCATTTCTTTACCGATTGCAAGTGTTTTTTGCTTCGTGACATATTCAGAGGCTTAGGCGATGTTAGACAGTGGCCAAAGCTTCTGGCAGTCGCGTCGTCGTTGCTATCAAGCAGGTAAGTAAGTTGGTTGTCTTTACTGTTCCGCTTTGTTCTGTCACACTGTTGTATAATTAGCGTCGCTGATGGCCATTTGGTTGCAACAGGGAACGATGTTCCCCATTTTGTTGGCAGGTACATTCTCAAGCAGAGTAGAATGGTGGGAGATTATTATTGTGCCTTCTGGTGCGAGTAACTGGTCTTACGTGTCGGTAGTTTCGGGCCGAGAGGCCAAGTTACGTTAGCGAATGCACTGTGAAACAGCTAATCGGAACAGTTGGTACTTTATACCAGTGTTGCAACCAACATACACATACGAAACTGGAGGACATTAAGCATCGACAGTACACCACGATTTTACCAGCTTTGTCTGTGTTTTATTTACCAGAGTAGCCACAATCCAAGTGTATTATTTTCGGTGTACTTTCGCACTCAGAATTCACAGGCTAGGTGCAATGTGCAGTTAGCTGTCCTGTGGGCAAGTTGCGGATGGTGCATTGCGATATCAACTTAGCAGAAATACAAAGATAGGTCTGCTAAGCACTTGATCCACGTACCACATTGCTAGTTATAGTTAGGACCATTGGTATTTCATCACTTAACTGATGTACTTTAATTTGGTAGAGACCAAAAGGATATCAAGACGAATTTACATATAATACGAGAGGGAAGACCGACTATGTTACAGTTTGGTGTGGAAGATATGGGTCAGCATTGGATCGACAACACTACAACAAATGGCCAGCATAACCGATGATTTGGACAGCAGTCGTTACATTTCTGACGTCTTAAAGCCGGTGGCTGTGTCCCGTCTTCGACGTCTCCGTGAAATTATTTTTTAACAAGATAACGCAAGACAGCATGTCTGTACTGTCGTGGTCTATCTCGAAGGTTCAACTGGGCTGTTCGTTCTCTAGATATCTCAGCCGACGAAAGCATTTGGCCATGGATTACCGAGAGTCTATAACGCCACCAATCGCCAGCCACTAGTACTGATGAACTCTTGCATAGAGCTGAAACTGCATGGAATGAGTACCCATAACTGTCATTCAAGCTCCGTTCTACTCGAGGCCCAGCTGAGTTAAAGCAGTTGTTGCTGCTCCAGGCGGCAGCTCTGCAAATTAAATTTTTCTCCTGCTGAACCCCACAACCACCTTCAAATTTAATGAAGTATTGTCTCCACTATACAGCATAAGCTCAAAGTGTAAAATTTCGTTATTCGCTATTCTTCCCTGTGTTGTAATTGATGTCCAGCTGTGTAAAAAAGCCTGGTACTAGGGCAGAGAGACTCCCAATCTACAGAATAGTCAGAAACTGTTTGAGAAGGTTGCACGGGGAAGCTCATATGAGAAATGACTGTTAAGACAAAAGTTCGGTACTTTGCACAGTTCCTAAGCTATTTAGCATTTAAGTTAGTCAATCAGGCGGCGCGCGCGCAAATCCAAGCAGCGTGCCTGAGGCAGTGTCGCCAAACGTGTTCTTCCTGCCGGCCGTTGTGGCCGAGCGGTTCTAGGCGCTTCAGTACGGAACCGCGCTGCTGCTACGGTCACAGGTTCGAATCCTGCCTCGGGCATGGATGTGTGTGATGTCCTTAGGTTAGTTAGGTTTAAGTAGTTCTAAGTCTAGGGGACTGATGACCTCAGATGTTAAGTCCTATAGTGCTTAGAACCATTTGAACCATTTCTTCTTCGTTTGGTTTCCTCAAACCGAACAAACGCAGCTTTCGCTCACCTAGCCGAAACTTATCACCTTCGAAAAAGGCACATTTTAACTGGTAATGAGCATTTGAACAAGTGTTGAACTCACGGACCCACAGATGACTATGCACCACAGCATTTCCGCGTGCGCGACCATCTGATTGGTTACCTCGAAGGCTAAACAATTCGAAACGGTGCACTACAGCCAATGTTTTTCTCAACAGTTATTTCTCAGCGCAGTCTCCCCTGCAATAACCTTACAATCTTTTAAGACTGCTTCTGAATACTTATACAGAGTGTTTCAGAAACATTGCGACAAACTTCTAATGGAGGTGGGGCACATCAGAAGGATTGGGAATTGCACAGCAACCCATGGCTGCAAGCGTCAGGGATAAGTGGTAGCAGAGGTCGAAGATAGGAAGAGAAACAAGAGAGTGATTCATTTGAAATATTTATTGGACATAATGAGTACACATGATATACGACATGAATACAGCTCTAATGTTACAACCGTTGCTCGAAGTTTGCACCCTCAGATGCCACTCACACCTGACACTGACAGATCATTGACTACCAGACACGTTTGAACACAGCGGCTGTTTCTTTGGTTCTAGCAGCTGCTCACACGAGATACATGCCCGTTCCAGACTCCCAAGGATCGCCATGCAGGAGGGATTTCATGGGTCCACACTGAAAGAAATCAAGTTTAAGTGAATCTGGTGAGTGGGGGGAGCCAGGTAACCGGTCCACTACACGCAGTTCATCTATGCGGGAATGACCTGTTCACATGCCTACAAACAGCCAGTTCGAAATGAGCAGACGCTCTGCCACTGCAAAGCCACTGTGTGAGGATGGCGGAGTGATTAGCTCATCTGCCTAGTGAGTAGGAAACCCGGGTTCGAATCCTGGCCTTGGTACAAATTTTCCCTTGTCGCTTCAGTCTGCATATACACCACTGACATTGCGCTCCTGGTCCTTGCAGATCATGCTTACCGTGGCCGAATGGTTTGGGCAAAATTTCCTGAACTGTTTGCGTAAGAGGGTGCACTCTGGCCATACCTTAAAATATTCCATCCAGGGCCTCCTTCTAAATCTGCGTGGCGGCAAGTCAGTGAGAGGATACGCTGGAAAATCTGTAAGAACTTTGTGTTTCAGAACCATGTTGCCCTGAGCACTCTTTTCACTAACCTGTGTACCGGTTGTTGACAGCCCACATCCCACTGTGAAGTTCCCCAATCGGATACCGTACTAAAAAGATCAAATAAAGAGACTCTCATAAGTTTACTTTAGGAATGTAGTGTCAAATAAATGAGCGTTTACATAGAATGTGTGTGACCTTCCTCCCCTCTTCTTGCCACCTCCTTTTGGCTAGATTTAAGTACTGGCAGGCGTGAATTGTTATATTCTTCTGTCCATCAAGACGAGTAAGCTAACACCGACATCGACACAAAAGAGAGGTAATATTGTAATTCTTTCAGCTTTTTACTGACGCGGCAACTGTCTTACAGGTATTCAAAGCTGACTAAAGATCAGGAAGTTAGCGATTACGTTGCAGGCTGAAAGCTATGTTACAAAACATAACAGAATATGTGGCTCGAGACTGAATATTACATGCAAATATATTACTATCACAAAAATTCTTTATCACAAGCCAGTAATACCTCAAGAAACATCAGAAATACTAATTTTAGGATTAATAACGGAAAATGAAGGAATCGGAAAAAATGAAAGACAGATTGTGAGGAAGACGCTAGCATATCTAACGACAGTAAAAACATCGAAATTAACAGGTAATACAGAAAAGCATGCAAACATTCAGAAAAAAACTACGGACGAAATTAGGGAAAGAAGACTAATGTTCTATAAACACATCCAAAGAATGCGTCCTACCAGGTTAACAATAAAAAACAAAAACATTTTCAAAAATTCAATGGTAAAGTCAATTAGCTTAAGACATGCATGGAGAATAAAACAAAGCAGCGTAATTAGGCAATAAATAGAAGACAAAACAAAATACCGGAATAAAGTTAAAAATGGTAAGATTTCCAAAACAATACAGTTCCAAGAACGCCGTGAAGGGAACGGACAGGAGTAAAGAGAATAGAAGAAACCAAATAATGGAAAGGCTATTTCATGAAGTTTCATCTGGCCTGTAATGAATGAACGAGGGTGAGGCTAAATCCATGGCAATCGTGCAAGCTGTTTGCATCGCCTTGGGTTTCGTTGGACAAGGCAAGAAATGAAACAGGTAATATCAGCCACAATTATTTGCTTCCGCTCTACTAAAAATGAAACGATAAGAGCTAATTAAGAATCTAATAAAGAAATATGTCTCTATAACTGTGTACGCCAGAAATTTTACCCGTAACCTCTGTAAAAAAAGTTACTTTGTACATTCAGTGACACCTGTCGTCTTTTACTAGCGCAAGGCACTGGTAGGGTCAGCTTCGCGAAATATCTCTTTTCCGATTTCCTAAATCCCAAGAATGACTATGCAAGTAGAGCCTACGTTCGTTTGCCTCGAACAACTACCAAACACAAAATTTCTTATTAGTGGGGCACATTTATTTAAATATTAATTAATTAAGCTGATAAAAAGGCGCCACCTCAGAGATCATTTTATGATTTAATAAAATATCAGTCCATATATTGGATACACAATAAATTTCATTGGAACATTGGTTAAGTGGAGGTGCATACTGACTAATTTTAAGGATGTAATAGCAACGAATTTAGTAATAATTAACATTTACTTCCTCATTAAAAGTAACACACTCACAGATTTTAAGTTAAAGCACAGTTACTTGGGATGCTGGCGCGTGAATCTCGGTATATAGTACATTATATATACGCAACTGAACCGACGCGTGGTCAGCTAAATCACTGGTTACGGTTTATTAGGATCACACACACCACGTTCACACTAATCACTCACAGAACAAAAGATAGAATTTAGAAGAAAATTTCCCTGTTCCACATGAAGCTCATTGGGTCAGAGCGCGACTGGCGTTAACGGTCAATTTCAGATAACAAAGCCCACTTTCGAAGTTCCGTACAACTGAGTAATTTTGTACATAAATTTACCAAACTGAGCACATCTACTTCGCAGTGATACTAAGGATCAAATTCGAACACGAGAGGTGTTGACGTCGAATTAGAGCTTCGTGTTTTACAAAGAAACGCCCGTGGTGCAGTAGAGTACGGGCTACTAAGTCATTCCACAAAGCACAAGACACATTCATATGTGATACATGAAACTAATCAAACTGTACATCACGTGGCGGTACCGCTCGTCGACGACGAGCTGCAGCTGCACAAAGGATCTCATCGAATAAACTGAACGCTAATGTTCCCTGACTGAAATAGTTGGTGCTGTATGATTGTCAATGCAACGCACTACGGTGACTACCGGAAACTCAAACAAAGCTAACTCTAACACATATCAGCTCGTAAGTAGGCTGTTTAGGTTTTTATGTTGGTAACGTCACTTAGCGCTCTGTATGAAAAGCACTGACTGTGCTGTGTGCAGTCTGTGGTGGTTGGACTCATTGTTGGAATATTCGCTATTGTAGTGTTGGGCAGTTGGAGGTGAACAGCGCGTAGCGTTGGGCAGTTGGAGGTGAGCCGCCAGCAGTGGTGGATGTGGAGAGAGAGATACCAGAGTTTTGAGAGGTTACTATAAGCGGACGATCTGGACGTGTCCGCCAGAAAAAGGAAATTTGTATAGATGGTTGTCATGAATTGATAGATATATGATGACTTTTCAACATTATTAAGGTAAACACATTGTTTGTTCTCTATCAAAATCTTTCATTTGCTAATTATGCCCATCAGTAATTAGTGCCTTCAGTAGCTAGAATCTTTTATTTAGCTGGCAGTATTGGCGCTCGCTGTATTGCAGTAGTTCGAGTGACGAAGACTTTTATGAGGTAAGTGATTCATGAAAGGTATAGGTTATTGTTAGTCAAGGCCATTCTTGTGTAAGGACTATTGAAAGTCAGATTGCGTTGCGCTAAAAATATTATGTGTCAGTTTAGTGATGATCAGAATAAGTAAAGAGAAAACTGTTTGAGTACGTTGAGTTTTGTTCAGCTGTTTGAAAATCGTATAACGTAGAAGTTTACCATCACAGTCATTCATAATTTTTCAAGGGGATGTTTCAAGCTTAGCAACTAGAGGAACTAGTCAGAGCGTCGTTGCTCACCAGCGTCCTAGGAAGAAGTAAAACTAACCTGTCCCGTCGCCGGGGTCTACACAGCAACCCGGAAGGAACCAGAGAGCGTAAGCGGTTTCAACCTGTACCAGCCTCACAGCTGATGCTGACCAGTGACCATTCATACCTCTCGGACCAAACGCAGGCGTACACAAAGCTCTACACATAAGTTGGCTAAACTGCTATTAACAATCAAGGAAACCTCCAGTCAACTAAGACGACCTGAAGTGCCATCTTCAGACAAACCACACATTCGTACTAGCAGACGACAGCGGAGTCAGGAAAGATATGGCATGAATACAAGAAAATGGATTACACAGATACGTACAGAACATACTTATGAATTTGAAATTGAAAATGATGTTCTCCTCTGACGCTGAAATGTCGCTGTAATATCACTCACTCACTTCCATCTTTCTCTAAAGGCATAGTGATACCGAACATTTGAGTCATTAAGGATTGTAGCAAAACCGAAGGTTGCTTTCCAAGATCAATGGAATGGTTCACATGGATACGTTTCAACATTTAGAAAAAAAGTCAAAATGCCTGGAGTCATGCTTATGCATGCATAAAGTGATTGTATAGCTGTTTAATCGTTGCTAATTTTTTTTTCAAGAAATTAACAATTCGTTTAGTTGTCATGCTAAGTGTGTACTTCACGGGAATTGGATGTTCATTGCGTGCTACAGTTTTTGTTATTTTTAGTGACTTGTTGTAGTTCTTACTATTTAATGCAACATCTCAGCACACAGCCGAACAGTGACGGATTTCATAATTCTGCTATCTTGTAAAATTCTCTAAACATTTAAGTATTCCTCCGAAGCCCAGAAATGTGCATCTGAATGTCAATTTCAATGGAAATTTGTGTTCTGAAACAATTACGCGCACACATCACAGTCACAATTAAATAATAATGTCTGCTGTGAAACAGCTAAAAGTTTTGTTTTGGAATTGTTCACATCTGATATAGCTTATAACGGAAGAGCAACTGTAGCTGAGTAAAAAGTTGTCAGGTTGTGCCATGTACTGTGAAGTAATGTGGAAGTGAGTACAAATGAGCAACGTACAGAAGTTTGCATGGGAAGCAACCCACCTTGCAGGATGCGAACATATATATTCTACCAACATTATTTGGCATAAATGATGAGAAGCTTTACCGAGGCAGTTCTTCATTGTGAACTTAGAAGCACTGTACTTTAAAGCCAGTATTTTCTAGTTGCAATAATCTTCGTGCCATCAGATAAATAGAGGCAGCGCAAGCGATTGTTCTGGAACTAAAAATTACATTTCTTGTCTCTTATTGTCCCCAATACTGCTCCGCGGATTTTAACGTAGTGAATCATTTTTGGGTCAATTTTTTATCTTTTTAAAGAAGTATTTTAAAAACATGGACAAGGTCTTTTGCGCCATCTCGTGTCTCGGGCTGCAAATATCGCAGAGAATCTTCAAAGATATCACATCACATTGGGGTTGCAGGTCAACGCAAGGTAGGAGCAAGAAGCATTAACATGCTTTACTATCGGAATGTCAATGACAGACGATTGCAAGGGGGTACCAGGCAGGTATTCCCTCTCCCCCCCCCCCCCCCCCCCACCACCACCCCACACAGTCCTCCCTTGGAAGTGGAGGTCTGGAGAAACAGCAGAATGGAGGTGGCTGTCCGGACACCGTGTGCGCAGTAACGCTCCAAGTCTACACCCTCAGCTGCCTCTCTCTTCTACTGGAGCGCGGCTGGGGAGTTTGTACAGGGTGTTTTTAAAACGAGTGTAAAAAATGAGAGGGAGGGTCGGTAGAGTGGGCTATGACAAGTAACGTCATTCAACAGTGCTGCACACCGCCGGGATGGTAGGCATCCAGCCTGCCATCCGCGTTGGTGTGGTAGCAGATATTCCAGACGGGACGACACCATGGAGTTTCTTCCGGTATTTTCTGGGACGGGAACGCATTGCGTCAGACAGTGCAAGTGGCTATTTGAAACAATGTCGCACAGAGGGCAGCACCTGCGCGCACTGCAGAGTTGGTTCGATCTGTGTCATGGTGTCAACAGATGGGAACTCTCTTGTGTTTGGTACTGTGAGGAGCGGACAGGGAATGGAGCACTTTTCGTTCGAGGAAAGGGCAGACATGCACTGTGCTTATTGGGCGGCGGATGGAAATGATCCCAACGCTGGACAATCCAACGCTGGACAATTGTACTTTCAGCCGTTTCCGAACGGTCAATGGCCAGATCCACGTTCGTTCACGGCCACCCACAGGTCCCTACGAGAAACAGATGAGCTTGAGGTGAGTTGTCAGCTGACAACGTGTCTTTGTGGTGCATCTGCATTTAATGCCTACATCAAAACCGATGGATTCATTTTGTGACGTAGGCGCGACGTAGTCCGTACACAAGAGTTCGAAGAGGAGGCATTAGCGTTGCTGCAAAACACGCCTTCAAATTCAGAAGAGGAGGTAAGCCGTTTCAGTGTCTGGCGTGTGTGAAATGAAGATGATCTGCACCCTTACCACCTTCGAAAAGTTCAATCCCTCAACCCAGAAGGTTTTCCATATCGCATTATCTTCTTTTACAGAAGTATGCCACTCAAACTGAATTCCCACACTTTGTACTTTTTACGGTTGAGTCATCCTTCACAAGGGAAGGCGTTTTCAACAACCATAATCAACGCATGTACATACGGGAAAATCCGCACGCCGGCTTTGTTCGTGATCACCAAGAGCACTTCGATGTCAATGTATGAGCTGGTTTCATAGGCGACAAATTAGTCCGTGGATGTTCCACTGACGACAGAACACAAACACTTAATCAGCATAAGGGAAACATTGGCAGAGTTACTGGAACATATCCCACTCAATGCGTGACAGTGCATGTGGTACCAACATGATGGTGGATCCGTGCACTTCACTCATGCGGTGCGAAATCATTTGAATGAAACCCTGGTCGGGACCTGGACAGGGCGCAGTGGGACGGTGGCGTGACCTGCATGTCCCCCCGACCTGACGGCCCTTGACTTTTTCCTCTGGGGACGCCTGAAATATGTTATTTACGAAACACCTACGGATGAAGAACTGATAGCGCAAACTATGGCAGCCTCTGAAGCAATCCCTACTTTCCCAGATCTGTTTTTAAAGCTGTGATAGTCACTTAAGTGTCGTTAAACGGAGTGTTTTCAAGCAGGAGAGCGTAGTTTCGAACGATTTTTGTAACTGTTTGTAAACAAAGGTCACGAAACGTCAACCCCACCTCTCTGTTTGCTTGCTGTCACAAGGAATTGGAAAACGTCGCCCTGCAGGCCTGCTACCATGTCGACTTGCATGCCGGGCTGTATGCCTATCTTCCCGGCAGCGCGCGAGGCTGTTAAATGACGCCCAGCGCCGAACGCTAAGGGATGTTTGAGTTGTTTGATATGACCCGCTCTACTAGCCCTCTCATTTTTTATATTCATTTTAGAAACATCTTGCATAGTCTTCTTAAAATTCCTTCCACACAGTATTTTCCTACATTTAATAACGTGTCCAAAAAGTGCTTCTAGTGGAACGGTTCTTTTTAAGCCTAATCATCACAAAAGCGGTATCTGGTGTTCCCCCAATGAAGCGTTACAGGCCATCTGCTGTTCCTAAGCTCTATAAACAATTAAGAAGACAATTTGAGTACCCCTCTTATGGTTAGATTGTTTGTAGATGATGCTCTCATTTAGCGTCTAATAAAGATATCAGAAGATCAAAACCAATTGCTCGAATGCTTTAGGCAAAATCTGTATCGTGTAAAAAGTGGCAGCTGACTCTACAATAAAAAGTGAGATCACATGAGTACTAAAAGAAATCCTTTAAATGTCGGTTATACGACAGACCACACAAATTTAAAGATTTTCAATTCAAGTAAGTACCCTGGAGTTACAGTTACAAACAGTTTTAATTGGAACGATCACACAGATGATATTGTCCGGGAGACGAAACAAACACTGCATTTTGTTGGTAGAAAACTTAGCAGATGCAACAAATCTACTAAACAGACGCTTCTGCTTCTTCTTCTGGGCGACTGCTACACAGCACGGTATTTTTTCCAGATAGGATTGACTGATGATATCCATAATTTCAGAGGCGGACAGCGCATTTTGTACTATTGCGAAAAAGAGAGGAGCGAGTTATGGATATAATACGCATGTTGGAGCAGCAGTCATTAAAGCAAAAGCGTTTCTCGTTGCAAGGACGTCATTTCAAGACATTTCAATCGCAAACTTCCTCCTGCGAATGCGAAAATATTGTGTTACACCCGCCTATACAGAAAGATATTACCATAGTAATAAAATAAGAGAAATCAGAACTCACACGGAAAGATTTAATTGTTCATTTTTCCTCGCACGCTGTTGGAGAGTGGAACGATAGAGAAATGAAAGTTCTTCAGTGAAACCTGTGCCTAATACTTAAGTGTGATATGGGGAGTAGTGACGTAGATGTAGACTGACGCGGGGCAGGGGTCTGGCAGCGAAACTACGCAGTATCTTTCTTTCCAGCTTGCATTCTTCTGCCTGGCACTAAAGAAAATGTTCTAGGGTGCTAAACTCGCCTTCAAATCGTCATCTTGAACCTTTATTCATTCGACCTGCCCTTCGCTATTGGACAATGAAAGTTTGACAATTAATATGCAGTCCTCACTGTGACAACTGAAAAATGTAAAAATTTACATTGAACCTCACGTTTCAAAAGTCTGATTCGAAATTCTGTGTTTACATACATATCTTTACACAGATGCATCTCCACTTATTTCACAATAAGCGATTACTTAATGACCAGACAAATACTGGAAACTGGACAGTACGTAAAATCAATGAAAAAAATCTCATAATAAAAAAAAATCTTTCCCACGCCTCACTTTATCTCCCCTTCCTTTCATTTCTCCTTTTCCTCCTCATCCCTTTTTCTCCCTCTCATTATCAACGCAGTTCCCCTACTTTGCATTCACTGTTCACGCCTCTTTGTCCCCTCTCCCACCCCACCCCCTCCCCTGTGCCACCACCACCCCTACTTACCATTATATCTTCAACTCCATCACTACTCCTTCACTTCATTTACACATTAGACAAATAGACAGCAACATGAGTGAACGACATATTACAAATATGACTTATCACAGATTTTAGATCAAGGGAAAACCAAACCTGGAGATTAAGTTGTCAACACTACTTCACAAAACACACAGAGACTTACTTCGCCAGAAGGATCCATACAAAGAATATTGATGCTACAATGAGCCGTGTTTGAAATCAAGAAATATATAGTTCTGAAAAGCAATGTGGGACCATGCCTTCACATTCGCACACGACCCCACTCTGTTACAGGTGTCTTGTCGCAACGGTACAATTTTCCAAATAGCAAGTCATGTACGTACAAATTTTGATTGGAATTACTACAGGATTTCAAGAGCTATACCCATATTTCACCTGCTCCACGTTCAGAATAGAAGTAAGTAAGCCTAATTAATAATCAAGCGTAAATAAACAACATGAAAAGATAAACGAATTTTTATTTTGTGCAGGGCAGTTGCAGCATTCAAAATATAAACAAGAAAAAGGTTTTACTGATGAAGATCTAAATACTTTACACAGTCTGAAGATGGGTGAAAGCCCGAAACACGTCCTTGCATAAATAAAACTATACTGTACGAAAAACTAGCTGGTCGCTCAACAGCATTTCTTCAAATAATCGACGGTAATTGTCTCCTGGTACTAATAAGGGGACCACATTGCGATCGGATTTTTGTAATTTTTTATCTTTATGGTACGTGAAGTTCAGAACTCAAATATTAATCGTCTAAAATGCAACTCTCAAAAATTGTCGAGAAAATCAACTTTCAAGGTTTTAGGGATCAGAGGCTGTTCCACTCTCGGTTCAAAAGGGAAAGCACAAGTGACGACTAGCGAAGGTAAGTAGAGATTCGTGAGTCTGTGAGAAGATCTACGCGGAGAAGCATACAACAGCTACCATCGTCACACTTTAGCTTAAGATCTGGCAGAGAACCCTAGAAAATTCTGGTCTGAAGTAAAATCACTAGGCGGGTGTAAGGCTTCCGTTGAGTTCCTTGTTGACCATTTTTAAGCGGCCGCTGAAGACAGCAAGACGAAAGCCGAAGTTTTAAATTCCACTTCAAGAAATCGTTCACATAGGAGAATCGTACAAACATACCGCCATTTGACCATCGGACAGACTCCCATAAGGACGACACAGTAATAAGCAGGCATAGCATAGAGAAACAGATGAAAGATTTGAAAGCAAATAAATCACCGGGTCCGGATGGAATACCAGTTCGATTTTACAAAGAGTACACTACGGCATTGGCCCTTGCATTTATCATGAAGCTCTCGCCCAGCACAAATGCCCAAGTGACTGGGAAAAGCGTAAGTGACTTCTGTATATAAGATGGGTAAGAGAACGGACGCGCAAAATTACAGACCAATACCCCCACTTCGGTTTACTGCAGAATCCTTGAACATATTCTCAGTTCGAATATAATAAACTTTCTTGAGACCGAGAAGCTTATGTCCGCGAATCAGCATGGCTTTAGAAAACATCGATCGTGTGAAACTCAGCTTGCCCGTATCTCACATGATATACTGAGAACTATGCATGAAGGGCAAGAGCCAGATTCCATATTTCTAGATTTCCAGAAAGCATTCGGCACGGTGCCCCATTGCAGGCTGTTAACGAGGGTACAAACACATGGAATAAGTTCACAGTTATGTGAGTGGCTTGCAGACTTCTTAGATAATAGAACACAGTATGTTTCCCTCGACGGCGAGTGTTCATCAAAGACAAGGGTATCGTCAACAGTGCCCCAGGGAAGTGAGATAGGACCGCTGCTGTTCTCTATATATATAAACGATTTGATGGACAGAGTGGTTGTTTGAAGATGATGCCACTGTGTACGGTAATGTGTCGAAGTTGAGTGACTGTAGGAAGTTGCAAGACGACTTAGACAAAATTTCCGATTCGTGTGATGAATGACAGCTAGTCCTAAATGTGGAAAAATGTAAGTTAATGTGGATCAAACCTGTAATTTTCGCATACAGTATTACTGGTGTCCTGCTTGACGTAGCCAAGGTTTTTAAATATCTGGGCGTAACGTTGGAAAGTGATATGAGTGGAAAGATGGCGAATTGTTGACTTCCGTTTATTGGGAGAATTTTAGGAAAAAGTGGTTCACCTGTAAAGGAGACTGCATATTGGATGCTGATGCGACCTGTTCTTGAGTACTACTCGAGTATTTGGGATCCGCACCACGTCGGTTTGAAGGAATACATCAAAGCAGTTCAGTAGCGGGCTGCTAGATTTGTTACCGATCGGTTTGAAGAACACGCAAGTGTTACGGAGATTCTTCGGGAAATCGAATGAGAATCCCTGGAGGGAAGGCGACGTTCTTTTCGAGAAACACTATTGAGAAAAGTTAGAGAACCGGCATTTGAAGCCGACTGCCACACGATTCTGTTGCCGCCAACATACAGTGCGTGTAAGGACCACGAAGATAGGATACGAGAAATTAGGGCCCATACGGAAGCATATAGACAGTCGTTTTTCCCTCGCTCTATTTGCGAGTGGAACAGCAGAGCAAATGACAAATAGTGGTGCAGGGTACAGTCCGCCAAGCACCGTACTGTGGCTTTCTGAGTATCTCTGTAGATCTAAATGTAGATGAAGTTTTCCGACCGTCTTTAATATGCTAAAGAAGCTCTGTTACTTCCGAAAGGCTGAGTGGCTGTGTAGTAGAATGGTCCTCTGTCACGTCGTGATTTAAGGTTCGATTCCAGATTGATGCAAATGCGTAAAGATGAAACAAAAGAAACAAAAGATACAGTAGCAGCCGAGGCTGGTAGTCGCAGGTTCGAGTCTCGTTTCGGTCGCTTTTTTCTTGTTTTTTCCATTCAGTTCGAATTCCTACGCCATTTAAATGTGAAATTCGTCAAATATGTGCTAATTAACAAATATCTAATAGCTGTTTTTATGAAAACATACGTCTCTTTATTTCTAATTACGTATCATACAGACAAATCTAGTTGTCGTTGCAAACATAAGCTCTTAATTAATGATCTTTTATAGTAGACTAGCTTAGCGCCCGCTGCCTCGCTCGCGTAGACTGTATCGCCTGCACAGGTTTTTTCTTGTTTTTCTTTAATCGAATTTTTATGTTGGTCACAAATTTCAACACCTTCTAAACTTTTACGCTAATTAAAGCCATTGAAACATAATCTTTTGTGAAAGTACTTCTGACCAAAAAGCGATTCTGGTAGATGGAGGGCCGGCCGAAGTGGCCGTGCGGTTCTGGCCGCTGCAGTCCGGAACCGCGAGACCGCTACGGTCGCAGGTTCGAATCCTGCCTCGGGCATGGATGTGTGTGATGTCCTTAGGTTAGTTAGGTTTAACTAGTTCTAAGTGCTAGGGGACTAATGACCTGAGCAGTTGAGTCCCATAGTGCGCAGAGCCATTTGAACCATTTTTTGGTAGATCATGGTATCATGCCTTTTGAGTTCTTATGATGATATTTCAATACAAACTTTCATCCTCTAACATATTTCTTCATATCTAACGAAGAAGTAAATCACCAGATCTTCTTAAAAACTTTCATACCCTATTTCACCTCCTTGCGGGTTGATCTCAAAAATGGTTCAAATGGCTCTGAGCACTATGAGACTTAGCAGCTGAGGTCATCAGTCCCCTAGAACTTAGAACTACTTAAACCTAACTAACCTAAGGACGTCACACACATCCATGCCCGAGGCAGGATTCGAACCTGCGACCATAGCGGTCGCGCGGTTCCAGATTGAAGCGCCTAGAACAGCTCGGCCACTCCGGCCGGCGGCCGGCTTACCACAGGCGTGGTGTGCTATCGAGTATGACTGGAAAACCACGGCTGCACGTGTCTATATATGTATAAGAACTTGCCAGATGTGACACACACACACACACACACACACACACACACACACACACACACACGTTACGTCACGGCAGCCCAGTGAAGGCAGCAGCGATTGATGGGGTCGTTGACGCGGTCTGAGTGTTATCTCAGTAGCGACTCGACCCGTAGCTTACGTAAGTGCCGCCAGCAGCTGGCTCGCATCACTTGCAATAGGACCGACAAAAAAGGAAAGAGACAGTCCGCATTGCTACACAACTACTTGGCATGCCGTGTCAGTGCGAGACTGTTTTGTCACCTGAGTCTGTGTCCCTGCGCCGTGACAAGTTTCACCAAAATCGACCATCCCACTGGCAGCGGACAAGCGGCTTACCACAGGCGTGGTGTGCTATCGAGTATGACTGTAAAACCACGGCTGCACGTGTCTATATATGTATAAGAAATGTGTCCGTTTATTTCCTTGTTTGTTTGTAATTAATACAAATCTATAGTTTTGTTCCGATCTTGAAGAAATTTTGCACACTTTACCATCAAGACAAGAAAAAGATCACTGTCTACTTAAGATATCGTAAGCTGACTTGAAATACATATGTATGCAATATACTGTATAAATAGAAAAGATTGTTATTAAAAATCTCTAAAAGTTCTTCAGTTCTTGGCAGATTTACTTCAGATTTCTCAGATTCCTGCATGATACCCTGATGAACATTTGGGCGGGCATGGGCTCTCTATATATGTAGGAGAAACATTGTTACCAAACATCTCGAAAAGTACTTGATCGATTTCCTTCAAAGTTCTTGGCCTATTTACTTCAAATTTCTTCATTCAAATGGAACAGTGAAGAAAATTATATGCCTAACAAACGAAATATATTGTGGTAAACTGACTGTAATTCCTATAGCAAGAAAAAATTACAACGACAATACCCAACTTGGAGACAGTACCACCAGACATCACTAGATCGTGGGATGAGTGAAAGTTCTTATTTATTGATTAGTTGCCGTTGTTACATATGATATATACCCTACAAGATATTTTAGCGTATGTTTCACAGTGTCATACAAACGCTAAGGCTGATCGTGGACGTAGTACCAACAAAATTCACTAAATCGCGAGCCGATCAAAAGATCTAACAGAACCCGAGATTTCCGGAACTGTGACGTAAACTCTTCAAACAGTTCGGGTCGTGCTCGAACACAGCCCTACTTGAAACCATGAAAACTGAACTGAAACAATGTAAGACGAATTTCCAAAAACACAATGAGATACTTATCGCAAAATGAACAACAGATGGCGCAACTAATCATCTTTTCGTACAGGGAAAATATTAAGTTTGCGAAAACTTGCATCAAGAAATGAATTAAAAGTAGTAATAGGCACAGGGTCAGTCACACTCTGGGGCAGACACTAAGCATACCGGGCAACGCAGGGCGCTGCAGCTAGTAAACAATATTATTTTGCCTTTAAGTCGTATTCGATTCCATACCTGTATGAATAATCGTTGTACTCTGTCACTTCTGTCACTCAACTTAAACATTCAGCACACAGTTAGGACAACCAAGCATGAGTTTTAGAAAGGTAATTGAAGTTCAGTGAGAATAAATAAAAATAACGCTATAATTCTGACAGAGGCAGCAAAACAATTGGAAAGGCAGTTGAACGGAATGGACAGTGTCTTCAAAAGATGCTGTAAGATGTACATCAACAAATGTAAAACGAGAGTAAAAGAGTGCAGTCGAACTGAATAAAATAATGCTGAGGGAATAAGATTAGGAAATGAGACACTGATAATGGTGGACGAGTTTTACTATTTCAGAAGTCATATAGCTGACAACGGAAGGAGTAAGGGGAATACGGAATGCAGACGTGCAACAGTGAAGATAGCTTTTTTCTGAAAAACAGAAATTTTTTAAAATACTACGGAAATTTAGGCGTAAGGAAGTCTTTTATGAAGGTTTTTGTTCGGACGATAGACTGATATAGAAGTGAAATATGGACGATAAACAAGACAGACAAAATCAAAATAGAAGCTTACAGACAATACAGATGAATACAGAAGATAACTTAACTAATAAGAGACACTGAATCCAATCGTGGAAGAAAAACTTTCACCAAGGATTCGTCTATTTGGTAATGGAGGAATGTCCGGGAGGTGAAAAGTGTCGGGGGACAACAAGGCATGACTACATTCTGTAGAATCAAGTGGATCTAGTGTACAGTTGTTATCCAGAGATGAAGAGGATTGCTCAGAAGAGATAACCGAGGAGAACTGCTTCCAACCAGTGTTCGGACTGTGGACCACAATAACAACAGTACGCATAAACAAGCCTCGAGCAGTCTGTAGTGCCATCTCGTGCCTGTTACTGTAAATATGTGAAACAGGTACATTCTACATCTGCATCCACCTCTACACAGACACTCCTCAAGCCACTGTATGCTGCGTGGCGAACGGTACTCTGTACCACTACTAGTCACTTGCTTTCCTGTCCTGAGCGAGGGAAAAATGACTCTATATGCCTCCGTACGAAAAGTAATCTCTCTAATCTGTCGAATTAAGTCGGGTGATGCTGAGGGAATTAGATTAGGAAATGAGACAAAGTAGTAAAGGAGATTTTCTATTTGGGGGGCAAAATAACTGATGGTGGTCGAAGTAGAGAAGATATAAAATGTAGATTGACAATGGCAAGGAAAGCGTTTCTGAAGAAGAAAAATTAGTTAACATCGAGTATAGATTTAATTGTCAGGAAGTCGTTTCTGAAAGTATTTGTATGGAGTGTAGCCATGTATGGAAGTGAAACATAAGCGATTAATAGTTTTGGACAAGAAGAGAATAGAAGCTTTCGAAAAGTGGTGCTACAGAAGAATGCGGAAGATTATATGGCTAGATCACATAACTAATGAGGAGGTATTGATTAGAATTGGGGATAAGAGGAGTTAGTGTCACAACTTGACAAGAAGAAGGGGCCGGTTGGTAGGACATATTCTGAGGGATCAAGGGATCACAAATTTAGCATTGGAGGGAAGCGTGGAGGGTAAAAATTGTAGAGGGAGACCAAGAAATGAATACACTAAGCAGATTCAGAAGGATGTAGGTTGCAGTAGGTACTGGGAGATGAAGCTTGCACAGGATAGAACAGCATGGAGAGCTGCATCAAACCAGTCTCAGGACTGAAGACCTCAACAACAACAACAATCTTATCTTCATGGTCCTTACACGAAATGCACGTTGGAGGCAGTACAAAAGTCGACCTCAATCGCGGGCTCTCTAAAGTTTCTCAATAGTGCTCCTCGAAAAGAATGTCGCCTTCCCTTTAGTGATTCTCATTTGAATTCCTAAAGTATATTCGTAATACTTACGTGTTGTTCGAAACTACCCGTAGTAAACCTAGCAGCTTCGATGTCTTTCTGTAATCCGACCTGATGCGATTCCAAACAGTCGAAAAGTACTCAACTTGGGTCTCATTTACAGATGAACCACACTTTCATTATAATTCACCCAGTAAAACGAAGTCGACCATTCGCTTTCCCTATTTCATAGTGCTTTGGCAACGTTGCGCCTAGATATTTAATCGACGTGACTAAGTCACTACTAACACTGCAACCTAACATTATGGGTTTGTTTTTCCCGCTCATCTGCATAATTTACAATTTCCTACATTTAGAGCTAGGTGCTATTCATCACAGCAACTAGAAACTTTGACTAAGTAATCTTGTATCCTCCTACAGTTTCTCAGCGACGACACCTTTCCATAGCCCACAGCATCATCAGCGAACAGCCGCATACTGTTGCTTACCCTGTCCGTCATATCATTTAAGTATATAGAAAATAACAGCGGTCCTATCCCACTTCCCTGGGGCACTCCTGAAGATACTCTTGTCTCTGCTGAACTTTCGCCGTTGAGCAAAACCTGCTGGGAGGACAGTATACGTAAGAAGTCTTCGAGCCACTCACTATATGGGAACCTAATCCGTTAACAGTCGTCAGTGTAGCACCGAGTCAAAACCTTTACAGAAATCAAGGATTATGAAATCCGGCTGTTGCCCTTCATCCATGGTTCGCAAGCTCTCATGTGAGAAAGAGGCAAGCTGAGTTTCTCACGAGCTATGCTTTCTAAAACTGAGCTGATTTGTAGGATCTAGTTAGTTTGTAAAGTTTGTTTTTTTCTTGGTAAATGAAAATATGCAAATGATAATGTTCAACGAAATAATTAACGCCAGCACCAAAATCTTTGTGGACAACACGCGGTTGGCAAAGCTACAGTATGCAAATGCATTGCGAAATAACAGAGGTAGTCACCGTTTTAACTACTTTTAACCGTTTTGTCACGTCCAACCCTCTTTGACAGCCGCACTATCACCGTGACTGAAACCTTAAGGAATGAACTTCGACTATGGGAAACAACTAGTCTAAGGATTTCCTTTCGAAACTTAAAAGTAGCATTTCATTCATTTGTTCTCGTAACGTTAGATAGGAGACGACTAGTCATATTTGAAAGATGTTGATTAATATTGGACGAAACTTTCTTTGCTGGACGATGAAACTTAAAATGCAGTAACATCACACGCTACGTACCAAAACAAAGGTTTATCAACAGTTGTTTCAAAATCAGCAAGATGTAGATGCCTTCAGAAGACGGTCATCATGATATCGCCATAGAAATTAATATTGCGAATTATTAGCATAATCAGCCATATGACATCTATTGATAGATACTTATGGATAAAGAGTCTGATGTGTCCTCCACAAGATACCGGACACAGCCTACATACAATAACGCTGAGATGCCTGGGATCGGGGCCGCAGACAATGAGACACTAAACTTCCACAGTTTTTCGGCAACTTCGGTACTTTAGCACCTCCAAGCGGCTGACATATATAAACATAGAGAAAAACGATTGTGTATTGCAGTGAAGAAGCACATTGAGAGTGCAGATGCGGTCGTATTTCGAAGTTTATTGTTGCGCTATAAATTGTAGCAGCTTCATCTGAATTTGACATACATGAAGGACTTATTATTTATCGTGGAAAGAAAATTAGCACAGTGCAATTAACCCATGATACAGCAGTGGCAGTCGAAAGTGAAGAGAAATTGCGTTTTCTGCTAAATGTAATGGAACATTATACTTCCTGTAGTTTAAGGCATGCACATCAATAAGAAGGAAAATTGTTCAAATGGCTCTGAGAA
Organism: Schistocerca serialis cubense; assembly: GCF_023864345.2. Classification (NCBI taxonomy): domain Eukaryota; kingdom Metazoa; phylum Arthropoda; class Insecta; order Orthoptera; family Acrididae; genus Schistocerca; species Schistocerca serialis. Next base: position 234,624,689 of record NC_064642.1, read on the forward strand.
CAATGGGACTTAACTTCAGAGGTGTCAGTCTTCTAGAACTTAGAACTACTTAAACCTAACTAACCTAAGAACATCACACACATCCATGCCCGAGGCAGGATTCTAACCTGCGACTGTAGCGGTCGCGCGGTTCTAGGCTCTACAGTCTGTAACCGCGCGACCGCTACAGTTGCGGTTCCAGACTGTAGCGCCTAGAACCGCTAGGCCACTCCGGCCGGCAATAAGAAGAAAACATTACAGGTGGACACGCTGGAGAAGTAAAGTTAAAACCGGGAAAGGGATTTTTCAAGACATATACACAACTTGATATCTGGGAAGATAAACATGGTACATACAGGGTTATTACAAATGATTGAAGCGATTTCACAGCTCTACAATAACTTTATTATTTGAGATATTTTCACAATGTTTTGCACACACATACAAAAACTCAAAAAGTTTTTTTAGGCATTCACAAATGTTCCATAAGTGCCCCTTTAGTGATTCGGCAGACATCAAGCCGATAAGTTCCTCCCACACTCGGCGCAGCATGTCCCCATCAATGAGTTCGAAAGTATCGTTGATGCGAGCTCGCAGTTCTGGCACGTTTCTTGGTAGAGGTTTAAACACTGAATCTTTCACATAACCCCACAGAAAGAAATCGCATGGGGTTAAGTCGGGAGAGCGTGGAGACCATGACATGAATTGCTGATCATGATCTTCACCACGACCGATCCATCGGTTTTCCAATCTCCTGTTTAAGAAATGCCGAACATCATGATGGAAGTGCGGTGGAGCACCATCCTGTTGAAAGATGAAGTCGGCGCTGTCGGTCTCCAGTTGTGGCACGAGCCAATTTTCCAGCATGTCCAGATACACGTGTCCAGTAACGTTTTTTTCGCAGAAGAAAAAGGGGCCGTAAACTTTAAACCGTGAGATTGCACAAAACACGTTAACTTTTGGTGAATTGCGAATTTGCTGCACGAATGCGTGAGGATTCTCTACCACCCAGATTCGCACATTGTGTCTGTTCACTTCACCATTAAGAAAAAATGTTGCTTCATCACTGAAAACAAGTTTCGCACTGAACGCATCCTGTTCCATGAGCTGTTGCAACCGCGCCGAAAATTCAAAGCGTTTGACTTTGTCATCGGGTGACAGGGCTTGTAGCAATTGTAAACGGTAAGGCTTCTGCTTTAGCCTTTTCCGTAACATTTTCTAAACCGTCGGCTGTGGTACGTTTAGCTCCCTGCTTGCTTTATTCGTCGACTTCCGCGGGCTACGCGTGAAACTTACCCGCACGCGTTCAACCGTTTCTTCGCTCACTGCAGGCCGACCCGTTGATTTCCCCTCACAGAGGCATCTAGAAGCTTTAAACTGCGCATACCATCGCCGAATGGAGTTAGCAGTTGGTGGATCTTTGTTGAACTTCGTCCTGAAGTATCGTTGCATTGTTATGACTGACTGATGTGAGTGCATTTCAAGCACGACATACGCTTTCTCGGCTCCTGTCGCCATTTTGTCTCACTGCGCTCCCGAGCGCTCTGGCGGCATTGAAGTGCGGCTTTAGCCGAACAAAACTTTATGAGTTTTTCTACGTATCTGTAGTGTTTCGTGACTATATGTCAATGAATGGAGCTACAGTGAATTTATGAAATCGCTTCAATCATTTGTAATAGCCATGTACATGCAAGGTACGGGAGCACGACCAAGGCCAAAAGGCCATTTATAAGAAGTAGCAGCTAATCTCCATGAATGTAAAAATCGTGCTTAATTTTGCATGCGTAAAATAAGTTTGAAATCCTCAGAGAAACTCGTGAAACGAGCTACAAACGGCGCAAAGCATCAGAAAGTACGTGTCAGTCACGCGGATATTCATTTCGTTTTTTGCTTAACCACATCGGGCTAAAATTCCTTTTTTGTCATTAAAAATAACAAGTTCTCAGTTTATCGCGACGTTCTCCTGTTACTACATGCTTATCGCTTGTAGCGCTAGCACCACTTCAGTTGTCAAAAGCCTACATTTTTTTACCCTATGAAATTTCGCGACTGTCTGTCATAGGCTCTGCTAAGACTCTGGTGCAACTTCGTAATCCCCAGAGGCCCACTCGACAAGAACTACGTTACGCTCCCACCTTACGTCACACAAATAGTTCCCAAGTGGACATCGATCTGCCAAACGTGAAATTAAGCAGACATACGGCTCCACTGAGCAGTTAGTTTTGTTGGATAGTTTCTCAGGAATCATCTGCAGTAGCCGCCAAGAAGAGACCAACTGGATATTAGAAAAGTGATGTTAGGGGTAGTTACCTTTCACTGGATCCAGGACTATTCCAATGCTTGAAGACGGGTTAGTGCAAGTGAATATTGACCCCTGAAGCGACATTGGTTAGTTGATTTGGGGGAGAGGGGATCAAACAGCGAGGTCAGCAGTCCGATCGAATTAGGGAAGGATGTGGAAGGAAGGCGGCCGTCCCCTTTCATAGGAACCATCCGGTATTTGCCTGGAGCGATTTAGGGAAAAGGCGGGAAACTTAAATCGGGATGGCCAGAAGTGGGTTTGAACCGTAGTACTCCCGAATGCGAGTCCAATGTGCTAACCAAAGCGCCACCTCGCTCGGACCGAAGCGACGCATATGACACTGAGACAAGTAATTTAATACAATACACGTGGGGCCTAAATGTCGAGAAATACTCCAAAAGTGAAAAGTAAATGAACACATGTGACGTACCTCGCCGTATGTGCAGCAACTGGGCTTCTAGATCCTACCTGGCCAGTAGGCTCTTCCTTATTCATGTGAATGACCTCTCACTTAACGTTCAGCAAGCAGAACTAGTACTTTTTGCAGATGACACGAGTGTTATAATAAATCCCACTCCAGAAAAAACAGCTGAAGATATTGTTAAGGATGTCTTTCAAAGAGTTATTAAGTAGTTCTCGGAAAATAGACTCTCCCTTAATTTTGAAAAAACTCACTACATCCAGTTCTGTACACCGAATAGAGTCATACCGACAACAGGGCTCAGTTAACAGGGTAGATTTCTCCAAATTTTTGGGTGTTCACATTTATGACAACTTGAACTGGAAGAAGCATATTACTGAGCTTCTCAAACAATTAAGTTCAGCTTCTTTCGCTCTTCGTACAATCGCCAGTCTTGGTAATAAACAGATCAGCCTCCTAAAATACTTTGCATATTTCCCCTCAATAATGTCTTATGGGATAGTTTTCTGGGGCAATCACCACTTAGACGCAAAGTACTGATTGCACAAAAGAGAGCAGTGAAAGTAATTAGTGGTGTTCACCAAAGGACGTCATGTAGGCACCTATTCAAGGAGTTAAGTATTTTAAGTGCACCATCAGAGTACATATATTCGCTAATGAAATTCGTTACAAATAATCCATCTCAGTTCGCGAAGAACAGTGATGTTCATACGTACAACACTAAAGAGAAAAATGAACTTTCCTATGCGTTATCGAAGCTGTCATTTGCCCAAAAAGGAGTACATTATTCAGCAACAAAAATCTTTGATCATTTGCCCAACAACATAAAGTGTCTGGCAGGTAGGAGATCAAGTTTTAATTCTAGCTTAAAATCATATCTTTTGGACAATTCCTTCTATTCCATGGACGAGTTTGTTTCAGAACTGGTAAAAAAAAAATGTACCTCTAAATGTAGTTGCATGTGTAAAGCTAAAGATTTTAGTAATATTCATGTTAGCACTATTCATGAGTGAATATACAGGGTGATCAAAAAGTCAGTATAAATTTGAAAACTGAATAAATCACGGAATAATGTAGATAGAGAGGTACAAATTGACACACATGCTTGGAATGACATGGGGTTTTATTAGAACCAAAAAAATACAAACGTTCAAAAAATGTCCGACAAATGGCGCTTCGTCTGATGAGAATAGCAATAATTAGCATAACAACGTAAGACAAAGCAAAGATGATGTTCTTTATAGGAAATGCTCAATATGTCCACCATCATTCCTCAACAATAGCTGTAGTCGAGGAATAATGTTGTGAACAGCACTGTAAAGCATGTCCGGAGTTATGGTGAGGCATTGGCGTCGGATGTTGTCAATCAGCATATCTAGAGATGTCGGTCGATCACGATACATTTGCGACTTCAGGTAACCCCAAAGCCAATAATCGCACGGACTGAGGTCTGGAGACCTGGGAGGCCAAGCATGACGAAAGTGGCGGCTGAGCACACGATCACACCAAACGACGCGCGTAAGAGATCTTTCACGCGTCTAGTAAATTTTTTTTTGTTCTAATAAAACCCCATGTCATTCCAAGCATGTCTGTCAATTTTTACCTCTCTATCTACACTATTCCGTGGTTTATTAAGTTTTCAAATTTATACTGACTTTTTGATCACCCAGTATATATCTTGTAATCTGACTTGTTCCACATCATATCGATAAATAATGGTGAAAATGATCTACGGAATATGACATAAACTAAACTAGGGAGCCTATACATCACTCCGCTCGGCTGCTCCGTATCGAACGTCTTTTGTAAATGTTATATGTTAGAAACGTAGAAGTTACAAAACTATTGTCCTCGCTGTAAGCAAGCAAAGGCTGTTCTTGTTTTGTGTTTCTTTCCTATTGTTCGTTCTTGTTTTGCCTGAAGGCTTCATGCAGTAAAGAACACGTGAGTCATTTACTAACAGCGATGCAATTCGGAATCTTAGACCTATTTACTTGTGACGCAATACGGTAGTTTTCGCTGTATAGCACTTCGCAGCTAACCAGCGGAGACCGCGAGACTGGCAACTAAAGTAATAAATCTTACCTCAATGCAAACACACAACTGTCTAGCGCAATGCAAAAATGCACTGTCTGCCAGACACAAGACTCGAGCCATGAGCCCCAAGCGCTAGGCCTCAAGCCACATCGAAGTGACTCGGACTGGTATGATCAGGTGCGACAGACCGACGGCCTCCACTCCAGCACGTGTGGCGAGGTACGTCATCTGGTGCCGTCACATGTTCGACATTTTTGTCATCCACTTTTCGGGTATTTCCCGATATTTACGGCCCCGCGTTTCTTATAATAAATTATTTTTCTCAGCTTGATCTCTGTCCCTTCGAGGGTTTTTAAACGATAATAAGAATCACCCTGTATATTCCAGCACACGATCTTCACAGTTCAGATAACTGTTATAAACTTCTTTCAATAAATCATTCAAATTATTGCTAATATTTATTGCTATCTGTTTGTGCCACAGCTGTTGCCTCTTTTTGGCTCTATGACATAGCCGCATAGCTGCTCTGTGCAAACAAGCCACCTCTTAACAGCATCTAGGTAGGGATTCTCTTCCTGCCACACTTATTTTTGACGCCAGATGCATTTGGTGAATACAGCAGATTCATGTACATCTTTCAGCGCATTACGATCTTCAGCTATACGCATGCATGTTGCTCCTTTATGATATCAACATCTCCCGCAGTCCAGCAAAGAACTTCATGCGTCCGTCTACCATCCATTCACACGACAAAACGGTGGTAATCTCGCCGCGGTGGCATCGTCGTGTTTACAGCGAGGGAAAGTAGAGGAGTGCGTGCTGGTAAACACTCCAGTGTTCTTACAAGTAGACCGGTTTCACATTCCGCCCGCATGTCACCACATTTATAAGCGGCACTATTTGCAGAAGAGGAAAATCTAATTTCGAAAACCGAATGCGATGTTCACTGTTGTGTTTATACACTCCTGGAAATGGAAAAAAGAACACGTTGACACCGGTGTGTGAGACCCACCATACTTGCTCCGGACACTGCGAGAGGGCTGTACAAGCAATGATCACACGCACGGCACAGCGGACACACCAGGAACCGCGGTGTTGGCCGTCGAATGGCGCTAGCTGCGCAGCATTTGTGCACCGCCGCCGTCAGTGTCAGCCAGTTTGCCGTGGCATACGGAGCTCCATCGCAGTCTTTAACACTGGTAGCATGCCGCGACAGCGTGGACGTGAACCGTATGTGCAGTTGACGGACTTTGAGCGAGGGCGTATAGTGGGCATGCGGGAGGCCGGGTGGACGTACCGCCGAATTGCTCAACACGTGGGGCGTGAGGTCTCCACAGTACATCGATGTTGTCGCCAGTGGTCGGCGGAAGGTGCACGTGCCCGTCGACCTGGGACCGGACCGCAGCGACGCACAGATGCACGCCAAGACCGTAGGATCCTACGCAGTGCCGTAGGGGACCGCACCGCCACTTCCCAGCAAATTAGGGACACTGTTGCTCCTGGGGTATCGGCGAGGACCATTCGCAAGCGTCACCATGAAGCTGGGCTACGGTCCCGCACACCGTTAGGCCGTCTTCCGCTCACGCCCCAACATCGTGCAGCCCGCCTCCAGTGGTGTCGCGACAGGCGTGAATGGAGGGACGAATGGAGACGTGTCGTCTTCAGCGATGAGAGTCGCTTCTGCCTTGGTGCCAATGATGGTCGTATGCGTGTTTGGCGCCGTGCAGGTGAGCGCCACAATCAGGACTGCATACGACCGAGGCACACAGGGCCAACACCCGGCATCATGGTGTGGGGAGCGATCTCCTACACTGGCCGTACACCACTGGTGATCGTCGAGGGGACACTGAATAGTGCACGGTACATCCAAACCGTCATCGAACCCATCGTTCTACCATTCCTAGACCGGCAAGGGAACTTGCTGTTCCAACAGGACAATGCACGTCCGCATGTATCCCGTGCCACCCAACGGGCTCTAGAAGGTGTAAGTCAACTACCCTGGCCAGCAAGATCTCCGGATCTGTCCCCCATTGAGCATGTTTGGGACTGGATGAAGCGTCGTCTCACGTGGTCTGCACGTCCAGCACGAACGCTGGTCCAACTGAGGCGCCAGGTGGAAATGGCATGGCAAGCCGTTCCACAGGACTACATCCAGCATCTCTACGATCGTCTCCATAGGAGAATAGCAGCCTGCATTGCTGCGAAAGGTGGATATACACTGTACTAGTGCCGACATTGTGCATGCTCTGTTGCCTGTGTCTATGTGCCTGTGGTTCTGTGAGTGTGATCATGTGATGTATCTGACCCCAGGAATGTGTCAATAAAGTTTCCCCTTCCTGGGACAATGAATTCACGGTGTTCTTATTTCAATTTCCAGGAGTGTATTCTACTAACCCAACTCGGTTTCCGAGTGTCACTTGTTTAACACGAATGGAGTGTGTAAATGTGCTGCTTCGACCTAGTTAATTCTGTGAAGTAAGGTTATCAGTGCCTCCGAAGGATAATTATTTAAAAGAGAGAGGAGTTCGTTCAAGAAGAGATGTTTAAAAATCTTATCCATGCTAGTGAAACATGGTAGTCAAGGGAAGGTAGGATTCGGCCACTATTGTGGAAGGGGCCGTAATCGGTTACTATTGGTTGCCTTTTACAGTTACACATAATTTATTTTAAACCAGTAATTCCAGGCTCAACAATAAATAAAAATACCACACGTTATTAATGAAGGAATAAACAACTGTGTAAATAACAGTGTTTTCAGTGAGATACAATTTAGAAAATCACCATTAAATACAGATACAGCAGGTAATGTTTTAAAAGCAAGCCACTGTGATCTGGGCAGAAGGTCTTACACGCCAGGAATGGCAGTAAATAAGGTTTTAAGACTTACTGCTAAAATACAAACACCAAATTAGAATTTTAAGGCAAATGACCAATTTCGCGGTTGAAAGCCTTACACGCCAGGAACGGCAATAATATAAAAAATTTAGAAACCTGCTGTAAAACAGCAAATAATAGCAAAGGTTAATTAAAAAATAAGCAACTGATCACCAAACAGGTGAAATATGATGACGGTAAACTTTGTAACCCAACCCTTAACATCCACTGAACACTAGACTGCTAGATTTATTCCAGAAGGCGGCCAGAACCATTAACTAGACATATATAACCTTTAATGTAGGCATTACAAGGTATTGCAATAAACAATACAATAATAAAAGACAAGGACCAGTACACAAGTTCCTTAAAGGGTACTGAGGCAGATTACACCCGCAGAAGGCGTGGCCTGAAGGAGTATTGCACTGAACTACTGGCCATCACACCACCTTTTAGACACACATATCTTACAAGAACCAAGGGGCCACAGACGGTGCTCCAGGAATCGACCTCTGAGAAGGTCCGACAACAAACACTTTCGTGAGCAATGAGATAAGCCGCCAAGGGCTGCATTCACTTGACAAGATGGTAACTCAGACTAGTGGCAGTCTAACGAATAACTAATAATAATCTTGCTGAAGCTACCTGACGTCCAATAAACCAAATGCAACGATGGAACAATACGCCAAAGTCGGAACCCGCACTACGTCCCGGAAGGAGAAAGGAATCACTACCAAAATGGTTCAAATGGCACTAAGCACTATGGGACTTAACATCTGAGGTCATCAGTTCCCTAGACTTACAACCACTTAAACCTAAACAACCTAAGGATATCACACACAGCCATGCCTGAGGCAGGATTCGAACCTGCGAGCGCAGCAGCAGCAGTGCGGTTCCGGACTGAAGCGCCTAGAACCGCTTTTTTTCTTTTTTTCCCCCTCTATCCATTTTTTAAATTTTTTTAGGACAACACAACACCCAATCCCCTTTTTTTTGTAGTGGACCGGTGGGGGCTCGGGGGGGCAAAGTGGGCAGGGGTCAAAACCCGAGGCCTGGCCACAGTGTCCTCCTCACCACCACCGAGCCTGTGGTGCTTAGGAAAATGGGAGACACAGGAATCAACAGTAGTGGAAGGCATTGTTATTTATTTATCTGCATGCGTTTTTGTAATATTCACTAATATCATGAAATTATGTGAACACATCGGCGAAAGAGAAAAGAAATATAAATTCTGGTTAAAGAAAAAGAAAGGAAAAAGGAAAAGCAAAAAGAAATAAAATCCGTGCAATCTGCGACGCGCTCTCCCATCCGCGGAGGTCAGAAGTAGAATAGATCGTATGCGGTTGAAACTCAGACACCGCCGGGGGAGGAGGGGTAGGTGCCCTCTGAGCCAGGCACCCCCCAACTCAGTGGAGGTCTAACAAAGACCGCTCGAAGATAGTTAGCAAATAATGTTCGGTAACGTGGCGTGTTTTCCAGAGCTGCATGGGCTGTTCGTAAATAGGTCCAGAAGTCGAGGCGGGATTTAGGTCCCTCATGAAAGAGATAAGCGACCGCCCACCCTTTGACCCACGTAATAGCATTACATTTGGCGGCGGGAAAATGTGGGTCCTCCGGGTATAGAAACATTCGAGGTTCGATTGTGTCTGGTGGCACCCGGAGATAGCAGGCAATGATTTGCTGCACGAAGCGCCATACATCTTGCGATGAGGCGCATGTCAGACGGCGTTCATCAGTGTCCAGTTGCTGGCAAAGGAGACAAAGAGGGGATTCTGACAAGCCAATATTGTGCAGTCGCTGCTTCGTGGCAAATTTCCTGTTGACTATGTGATACCACAGTGCCTGGACGTTCGTAGGGAGGAAGGGCTGGTGGACGGTAGTCCACACCATGGGCCACTGGATGGAGGAATGTTTGGTCTCCATCACATTCCGGGGAACACAGCGCAGCAACAGGCTGTAAAAATCCTTAGTCCTGGGTGGGTGTGTATCTGGGAGACTGGTATGTATGTAACTGTAGTCGACGAAAAAGGTCGAAATATGGGACAAATGAGGCATGATATGGCCGACAGACACCGGTGGTGAGGTGGAAGCAGGTAGGAGGACTTCAAGCAAGCTGCGTGTTAGAGATGTACCCTGGCCCATCCACTGTTTTCTCATGGTACTCATGTACAAGGCTGCAGCTCGCATACGGACATTGACGAGTCCAACGCCACCATACCGTGAGGGCAGGGTAAGTGTCTCGTAACGGACTTTAAACATTGAACCAGACATGAGATAATAGCCAAAAGCCGCCTGAAGGTTGCGCCCAATTGCAGTTGGCAGAGGGACAATTTTTTTTTTTTTAAAAAAAACTTTATTCTTCAAAACTCAATATCATACGTAACTAACCCACCACCTGAAATCATTAGTGGGTCGAACTTAGCTACAAATTACATTTCAGCAGCATTTACTGTATCTGTTATATTCTATTGTTAATATTAGCTACAGGAAGTTAGTTCGATCTACGGGTATCTATATTATCTATAGGTATCTATGTGGTTTACTGTTAGTCAATCATACTATCAACTCTAATCTACTTTACTACTGACAACTAAATCCTGCAGCGTTACAGGTGTGCCAGTATGTAATATAAACCTACTGTTTTATGGCCATGCCCACCGAGCCTACCCCAGTGGGCGTGCCCCTGGCACTGGGCTGGCCTTTCAACAATCGCTGCAGGTCTAAGAAAATTTTCTACAATCTACTTCTACAATAATAATAATAATAAATATTATAAGTCATAGTTGGTGTGCTGTAGTCTTAGCCGGTATGGTCGCACCCTCCCCCTGGTCCTGGATGCGTCGGATCCCGATCGTAGTTGACGGTCGGCCAGTACGCACCCTGGCGGAATGGGATGGTGCGTGATGTCAAAAAATTTTGGATCCTATCTACTCGATCTCCCTTCTATATTCCCTTAGGATCTTGGCGGATACCTAGCTAGCCAGTTTATCGATGATGGTGAAGGTGGTAGCGTCCCTAATGAGATGAAAGGTGTCTGTATTAGGCAATGAGTTTTGTAAGTCAGCTGCAACGTCGTCGAAAAGCGGACACTCGTAGACCACATGATCCGGTGTGCCCACTTCGGCACCACAGTCACACGACGGTGTCGCTCCTTTCCAGAACCGGCAAAGATATGCCGGGTACGGGCCATGCCCAGTGAGGAAGTGCAGCAGTCCCTTACTTGGCTGGAAATGTTTCATCTCTAATCTTTCCTGAACGTTTGGTAATAGTTGGTGCGTTCTTCTTCCTGTCTCTTCCCCATCCCAAATTTCCTGCCAAAGTTCCATTCCCCTTCTTTTAATTGTAATTTTATCCCCCACTCTGACCCCCATGATATCCCTAGTTTTTTCAATTTTCCCCTTTTTCACCCAGTACCATGCAGCCTGCTCCCTGATTTTACATCAAGGGGGCGTAGACCCATGAGTATCAGTAATGCTCCCCCTGGTGACGTTCTATATGCCCCCACTGATCGAAGTATCATGTTCCGCTGCACCCTCCTCACAGCCATGGCAGGAACGACCCTCGTGAGTCTGTGGGCCCAGACCCCGGACCCGTAGCCCACGATGGAGACGAGAATGGTATTATGATATAGCTTGATGAGATTTGGTGGAAGATGAAATCGTCTATGGCCGATGTTGATGAGATTGTTTAACACTTCTATTGCCCTATGTGTAGTCGCCTCAATATGCCTGGCAAAGCTCCATTTTTCATCTAGTATTACCCCTAGGTATCTAGCTTCTCGACGACGTATAACTGGCATGCCATCCATCCTAACTGTAGGGTTTCTGACCAATTGGCCCTTTAGGAGTAGATAAGTGGATTTGTTAGGTGCTATTTTTTGCTTAGTTCTATGGCACCACTGTGAGAGTAATGTCATGGTTCTCTATCTTTGGTTCCAGTTCCTCTCGGCTCTGACCGCCAACCAACACGGGGAGGTCATCAGCGTAAGCTATCACCTCTAGCACATCTGCACAGCTCTCCAAGGTCTCAAGGAGAGGCTCCATATTGATATCCCAAAAGAGTGGCCCCAGGACAGAGCCCTGTAAACACCCCTTTGTTATCTTCTTGCCCACTCTTCCGCTAGGGGATGATAGCCAAACCTCCCTGTCCACGCAATAGCTCCTGAGACAGCCATATAGCGGCCTTGGACACTCCTTCTCTCGCAAGCGAGAGAAAAGCGAAGGCCACCACAGGTTGTCAAAGGCGCCACTGATGTCCACCATGATGCCAACTATGTACTTATGTGTGGACGACCAGCAGACCTCAGCCGCCATGGCGATTGCGTCAGACGCAGAACGCCCCGGCCTAAAGCCGAACTGCCTGCTGCTCATTCCGCAAAGCACTCGGTGTGCCATCAGCCTGTCAGCCAGCAGCCTCTCCAGCAGTTTTCCCAGCAGATCCAACAGACAAATGGGTCTGTAGGACTTGACATCTTTTGGATCCTTATCCAGTCCCCTTTTTATTATTACAACGTTTGCTTGTTTCCAGATGCTAGGAAACTTTTTGAGGCTTAGGGCCTCGTTGTAGATTCTGGCTAGAGGTGCTACTAGTTGAGGAGCGAGGTGTTGCACCACCTCCGCTGTGATGCCGTCTGGTCCTGGGGCCTTTCCTCTCTTAAGTGCCTTAGTGTGCTCCGCCACCTCATTCTCCGAGAAAGGGTACACCAAGGTGTTGTTTTGGTACTCTTCTAGCTGAGCTTGTCTAATTAGGCCTTGTTCTTCCGTATCCTCATTTTCCGTGTCATCCGGAAGCAGGGACCGGAGAAGGGCTTCAGCAGTTTCCTGCCATGTCCCTGTCATCCGATTCCCATCCCGGATGGTTGATAGTACCATAGGTGACCTAATTTTTTCCCTGACTATTTTATATGGGATACCCCAGGGATCTGTAGCCAATTGACTTTGGACATACTTCTCCCAGCTTACCAGCCTAACCCTTTTGAGCTCTCTCTGGAACTCTTCCTTGGCATTCCTATAGATTTCCAACCATCTCTGTTTTTCTTCCCAGACGATACTTCGCTGGTGGTACCTCCTCGCCCTCCTGACCGACTGACGCATCTGCCCCAGTTCAGCTGACCATGGTGACGGGGAGGCCGCGACAGCCGTTCTCCTAGTTGGCACTGCTGCCTTTACCGCTTTTGTGATGGCACTAACCAGCTCTACAGCATGCCTGTCGACGTCTTCATCACCCTCCGGCCATGTCGGGGGAACAAACTCTCTTGCAAGGCGCTCCCAATCAGTTTTGTTATAATTTAATTGAAACTCCCGCCCTATGTCGCAGTGGCATTCCCTATCTGTAAGCTCAAATGTAATTAAGTTACGGTTACTTGTCGTTACTTGGTCTCTTACTCTCCAGTTATTCAAATGACCAGCAAAATTTGGTGAAAGTAATGTTATATCTATATTAGTTCCTTCTCCTCCTCCGCCTGTGTAGGTGGGGGGGTTCCCGGCTCTGTTGGCGACCAAGTACTGTAGTGACATTAATGTTTCCTCCATCTTCTCCCCTCTGCCGTCCTGGGTGCCACTGTACCACAGGGGGGACTTCGCATTGACATCTGCCGCCACCACCATCTTTCTGCCTCTTAGTGCTGTTGTGACTCTTGATAATTGATCTAAATATGCCTCAATGTCCTCACCATATTGGTAATACATATTAACTAAGTGAATGACCCCGACTGGAGTCTGGAGTTCGGTTAGGATACAATGTTCATTTGAGAAATGAGCAAGCACTGTGACTCGTATGGCTTTATTTATGACTATAGTGGTGGCTTTAGGGTCGTCTCCAAAGGATACTATTTGCCAGTTAACACTGGCGAAAGCTATGTTCCCCACAAGAGAGTATGGCTCCTGTAGACAGAGTACGTCGAGACTCATCTCCTCCACCACCCTTCGTAGCTCCTGCATGACTAATCGGCTATTATGTGCGTTAAGTTGTCCTATCTGTATTTTAATTGTCATGGGAAATACGTGTGTACGTATTGTTCTGGAAAGGTCTTCCTCCAGCCAAAAGCTATCCTTCCATTGGCTAGGACAGCCTGCTTGTAAATTTCGTCTAGATCGAATTTCTCGTTCCTTCTTTGTAAAACCATTTGAACAAGGTCACGCAGGGCGCCGAAGTCAGTGGGGAGATTCATGGTCTTTAACTGCATCCTATCGACAGCCTCCATGGCCGAGAAGGTGACTTTACGTCCATACTGGTGTCCCACCCGCACTATATGCCTTAAAGCTGTGGTCAGGACAGCCGGCTCCTCCAGACGCGAAAGTTGCAAAGCATGTTCTAGATTGGGGTAGATCCTGATGGGATCCACCTCTAGACGTTTAACTAACGGTTGGTCATAGGTAGGTGTAACTGTTGTACTACTAATTGTGTTAACTTGAACTGGTCCTTCGGATGTGCAGCTATTTTTTGTGGCTTTAATTTGGCCCGCTATTGCAGGACGCCTGACTTCAGGTGCCCGATCTTCTGGCGGTCTCGAGTTCCGGGGGGAGGGGAGAGCGGCTGCTTCCCGTTCACACAGGTCCGTCTGGACGGACACATCTACCATACCTGTTCTTTCTGTTTTACTTCCTTCAACGAAGGTTAAGAATTGCCTGAATTTAGCAGCCCTAGCCGCGTCCCTACGCCTCTTCCCCGGAGACTTCCTTTTTGGCATCCTGCATACAGCTGCAGCTTCAGCCATAATCAATTCTTGATATCAGCCTTTGCTCCAACATCCTATAGGTTGGGCAATTCCTACCTGAGGCATTGCAGGTCTTCTTGCCTCTCTTTGCACATGGAATGCAGATTCCAGATTTTGTGCAATTCTTCCTTACATGATCTTCCGCTCCGCATCTGGAGCAAGGCGGCTTCCTGTCACAGTACTTGTGGATATGATCTAGATCTCCACAACTGTGGCAGCGAGGCACCACCAAGTAGTCCCTAACGTTGATAGCACGAAATCCAACGTATATCCTTCCCATAGATGTAAGCTTTTTCCACATAGATCCTGTTACTTCTGCTACGTGATGTACTGTCTGCCTGTCTCTTGGTCCTGTTTTAAATTTTAATTTAAAGTCATTTTTAAATTGTTCATCAGTCATATTATCGAAATTTTGATTCCTAATCGTATTGCACAATTCATTATTGTCCATCGTAACCGGTACATCGAACATGATTACGAGTGGATTCCTCTTCTTTGGGGGTTCGCACCTGACCGCCTTACACAAATTTTGATTATTTAGAATCTTGTTTTTATCTTCTTCGGTTGCTACGTCCACAATTACTACATTTTTTGTTGCCTTAACTTTGTTCACCTTTATTTTATCCTTAACTGGATTTACTATGGTCGTGAAAATTTCCTGAACCTTTTTGGTGTCTTGGCCGGGCAGGGGTCTTAAGAAGACCGCCGTGTCCGGCTTTTGTGCCACTTTTGCTATTGTCTCTCTAGTTGTTTGGGATTTAGGGGCAGCCTGAGCCACTACACCTGCCCATGTCCTAGCCGGTTGTCTCCTAAGGGTAAAGTTTTCCCGTTGCAGTTCTACAACTCGCTCCTCAAGCCTAGCATGAGCAATCGCCCAGGAGGCAAGTTCGTTCTTTATCGCCAGAATAGCGGTTTGGCTGATCTTCCCGTTTTTGACGTTGGACTCCAACAGCTGTGTGATTCTGTTGTGTCTCTCGGTCACACTCTCATCAATCTCCTCCATTTGCCCCGATGGGTCGGGAGCAGAAAGCATCGAAGCTCTCGCGGAAGCACACGAGTCGCTTGTCTCTGGTTCGGCCATGATTGACAAGCGAGAAAAAAGGGGGTTGGGAGCCCGTCTCTAACCCCGGACCGGCTCCTCTGGCATGGGGGGGGGGGGGGGGGGGGACTAAGATGCAGCTCGCCCATCAACCTCGTCCCTAGGTCAAGGGCATCTCTGAGCCGCTGAGTTCAGCACACCATTGCCAGTGTCCTGGTCCCCTTCAGTGGCCCCGTCACCCCGACGATTTCTCCCAGTGTTCTTCGGCAAGTGCACCCCACACTCCAGAGAAGCGGATGCACTTCTCGCCCTTCGCCGCCTACTAGCCCGAGCTCCCACCTGCAGGCCAAGGACCCGCTCCTACTCAGGTGGCGGGCCGGTCACCCAGTCGTTCGACGGTCTGGACCCAGCTAACCTGGCCCAGGCGATGTCACCACCCCTGGGTTTGGCAGAACACGCCCCAGTTAACCACGGGAGCGGCGAAGTGCACTTGCCGACTCGCGCCGAGGTCCCGCGCCGACAAACGAGGTCGCCGGCATGCAGAGCACCAGCTGGTCTTGTGCCCTGCGAATTGAAGGACAGATTGTTAGTCCCTCAGACACAGCTCCCCCTGTGCCACGCACCCTTCGCTTTCGCCTTGGGTTGGGGGCGTTTAACGTCCTACCATGACGGGAGTTTAACGTCCTTCCTTGACAACGACAACCCTCACCATTCCACAGCCCGGAGGTGTTAGAGTGATGATGTGATAAAATAATGGTATGGCCCGGGTCTTATATTGTGGAGTTTGACATCATCGAGACGGTGCGGCACTCAAACCCGAGTTACGTTCCCCGGAGGACCTCCACACGTACTGGGGGATCATGGCCGACCATGTCTCACCCACCGCTTTTGATAATTCACGGTGGGCCAGTGCGGTTCAGTGAGGATTGCACCCAGTTAAGGGCTAGCCGTTTAACGTCATGCATGGACGGCCCTTCCCGTGTTAGCTTCATCCCATTTAAGGGGGTTACTGAGCGCCGGGGCCACGTCAAGGCCACGGGATAGGACATTACGGTCCCCGCTCCACTCAGGTTCCTCTGAGCCACAGAGCACTTCAGATAGTCTGAAGATTTCCGGGAATCAGAGGGTCTCCTGGCGGTTTTAACCCAGTTTCGGAAGGCAACACACCTTCCCCAGGTGGCGCCACGCAGACCGCTTTCCCGTGCGAGAGGGACAATTTTTTTTTTTTTTTTTTTTTTTAAAAAGCATCTTTATTCTATCCAATTATTTCTTACATCATAACCCACCACCTTATATATTAGTGGGTCTTCATTCTACATTACATTTGTTAGTATTAGCAGCATTTATACTTGCGTGATGTGAACCAATTTTGATACCACATAAAGATTAAGAAACTCAACCCGTTGAAGTGTGTCCTGGCGGCGCAAGAGGTTCTGGCGGACGTCGTTGCGGATGACGTGTAACAGGTGACGGAAATTCGTTGCCACTGTGCGTGTGACCGTGGGGGTAAAGGTAATGCCCAGGTACCAGAAAGTCCGCACAAGCGGCAGGGGTGCCACTTCAACCTCCCGGAGGCCTCGTCCAATGTACAATGCAGAAGATTTGGCGACATTCATGGCACTGCTAGCGGCAGCCCCATAACGGGTAATCAGTTCGAGGACTTCTGGAATCTCAGAGCCGGAGCGAATGAGGAGGAGGAGGTCATCAGCATATGCCCGACAGCGAAAAGTATGTTGGCGTAGGGTGAGGCCAGAGAGCTTGGTCGTCAAGCCCCCAATAAAGGGCTCAAGGGCAATGGCATGCAGGAGGATAGAGAGGGGGCACCCCTGCCGCATCGAACAGCAGATAGGTACCAGCCCTGCTAAACGTCCATTGACTTGGACACGTGAACTGGCACTGTCGTAAAGACGCCGGATGACGTCGAGAAACGGAGGGGGGATGCCCATTCGGGCTGCCACCGAAAATAGGAAACGATGATGCACTCTATCGAGGGCGCTGTCGAAGTCTATAGCGACGACCACTGCACGGATTCTGCAGGCCACCGCCATCGCAATTAAGTCGCGGCATTCCCCTGTGGCAGTCTGTATGTTAACCTGTCCTCCAGGCGTCGTTTGCTCTGGCGAGAGGATATGAGGGAGTATTGTTCGGAGCCGCATTGTCAGTAAGCGCTGGAAAATCTTGTAATCGGCATTGAGTAGGGTGAGCGGTCTGTAACTTGTGACCATCGAACCACGGGCTGGTTTGTGGACTGGTATGATGATGCCCTCAGCAAAGGCGGGTGGGATTGCTTGGTCAGATGTCATCAGTTCTTGATACACAGTTGTCCACCGTGGTGCCATGAGGTCCCGAAAAGTACGGTAAATCTCAATCGGTAAGCCGTCAATGCCGGGCGATCTGTTGACAGCACCCTTGGCGATTGCGTTGTTTACTTCGTCTAGCGTGACCGCCACTGTCAAAGCATCCGCCTCCGTGTGGGGGAGGGTGCGCGTGACGTAATGCAAACTGGAGTCGTCTGCTGCAGTTTCAGCGTCTTCTTCACTATAAGTACGACGGTAGTGCTCGACGAAAGCGTGGACAATGTGATTCTGAGTGGTCACCTGCGTGCCATGAGGCGTGGTCAGAGTGCTGATGATCTGCCGACGACGCCGTCGTTTGTCGGACACTATATGATGCATGGATGGAATTTCTAAATCCACGTGATCGTAGCGTCGCGTCCGTATCACGACCCCTTGCAGTTTCCGGCGTGCCAGCGCAATTATCTTCGCCTTAGTTCTTTGCCGTTCCAACTGGTTGTCCGGGGTTGGCGGTTGAGCGTCCAGATCTCGGAGAATCGCATAAAAGAAGTCAACAGTGGTGCGATGCCAGTCGGCCATGTCCTTCTCGTATCTCATCACTGTCCTCCGGATCGCCGGCTTGGCGCAGTCCAACCACCATGTCAATGTAAAATGGTAGCGGGGAAGGCGTCGTTCGCAGGCCGTCCACGTTTCAGTGACTTGTTGGCGACACGCCAGGTCATGCAAGTGTGAAGTATTTAGTTTCCATGGCACACGGCTGCGCCATATTGATTGCGGTGGAAGGAGAACCGTACAGATGTAGGCGCAATGGTCGGAAACGGCCAGCGGCCAGCGTTCGGCGCCCCGTATCGCAGATCTAAGAGTTTGTGAGACATATATCCTGTCTAGTCGGCTTGCGGAAAGACTGGTAATAAAGGTGTGGCCAGAACGGTCGCCGTGTTGAACTTCCCAGGTATCGTGAAGCAGGAGGTCTCGCACCACTATACGTAGTTCCTGGCATATAGTATAGTGGGGAATCTGATCTTTAGGATGCAGAACGCAGTTAAAATCACCTCCTAGTAGGCAATGGTCATAACGCCCTAAAAAAAGGGGAGCGATTTCCTCGGAATAAAACTGGGCTCTTGCATGCCGTCGGTCGGTGCCTGAGGGAGCGTAGACATTAATGATGCGTGTCCCCATGGCAGTGAGTGCCATGCCCCGAGCTGATGGAAGGAAGACGACATCGGTCACAGAAATTCCGTGGCGGACGTAGATGGCCACTCCGCGACCCATAGGATCAGTCGCGGAGGCATGGGCGGTATAGTCATTGATATCCGGGAGACTAGCCAAGTGAACTTCCTGCAGAAGGGCGAAATCAATATCCGAAGCCCAGAACATCTCCTGCACAAGGCGGATTTTCACCCTGGAACGGATGTTGTTGGTGTTGATGGTTGCTATCCGGTAGGCCTGGTATCGGACTGCTGGAGGCTGGTCCACTCCGCTGTCCGCGCAAGGGTGTGGGCGTCGCAGCGGAACGTTATCCCGGTGGCCCGTAGGGGAGTCTGGGGAGAGTATCATTAGTGGTGCGGCCGTGACGGCGCAGGGTCCCGTAACGGCTCCTGCTCCGTGACCTCCTCCTCGTGCCACGCCTTGGAAGCGGACACTGATGTATCTTCCATTTTGTCGGCAGAAGATGTTGTAATGGTGCGTGGTGTAGTGTCGCCTGTGATACGTTCATGATTTAGTTCAGCGTCAGCACGGGGCGCAGGCACACCGATAGATGTCTCCGCGCTCATAACGTCTTCGTCAGCAGTAGCGGGTTCTGAGGCCTCGTACCGATCGACGGTTACGCCCTCCTCGACTTGTAACGTCTACTCTTGGCCGGAAACTGTGCGACGTCTTCGCTTGCGACGTTTCGGAGAACGTTGTTACCTTGTGCGACCCTCCGTGTCCGACGACGGTAGGGAGTCGCGTCATTCTGGCAGAAAGGCCGCTGTAGAAACGATGAGCGAGTCCATATCCATCGTATTTCCGAGGTCAGAGTCAGCGACCGGTTGCGTCGGCATCGTCGCAACAGCGTCGATGACCGGCCGAGGCGGCGGGCCGTTCGAGGCGCTCTCCGTCGGTGTCTTGTCGGGCTCGTTGGTGGCGTCGTTTGTGGTGACCGGGCGACGTTGCAAAGCGGTAGGAGAAGCTACAGCAGCGGCACAGGTCACCGGTATCACTGTAGGTTGCGACGTGCGTGGCTCTTCGGCAGCTGGAAGTTGCGTAATACGCCGTTGTAGGCATTCGGATCTAAGGTGGTCTTTTTGCCGCACCCGGAACAGTTCCGAGGCTGGCCGTCGTATATAATTATTGCACGGCATCCGCCGATCTGTAAGTAGGACGGAACGTGGCTTCGGAGATCAATGGTGACCTGTCGGACCCCGTTTAGGACAGGATACGTCCGAAACTGTGTCCACTTCTCCGCAGTGTGGCCATGGACTGTGCCGTATGGGCGTAGTGCCGCGACGACTTCCTCAGCAGGAAGTTCGAATGGCAATTCGAAAATGCGTATCGTTCGCATACCTAAGCCTGCGTGGTCGACGGTTACCTGCCCCACATTGCCATCGGCGTGACAGAAGCGGAGCCCCTGTTTGGTCTCACGTAGTATGCGTTCGCACGCCGCGTCGTTAATGATTTTCACATAGACCGTGCTGCTCACGATTGACAAATGTATGCCGATAATATCGGTCGCCGGGATCTTCACTTCCTCTCGCAGAAAACGCTCCACCTCGAGTGCTTTGGGTCGGGCATAAGCGTTGCAGAAAGTAAATCGGAGTGTTGATTTACGGTAACGGTTCGCCATGGATCGTACAAGGTAAGCCGGCAGTTAAGCAACGGCCGTCAGAATGTAAACAAGGCGTGCTCGCGCTCCGCACGCAGTCAACACGTACGCGTCCGCTCTGTTGCCCTACCGAAGGCTGACTGTCGCTCGGCCACAGCGGCCAGCGAATCACTATCACCAGAGTAGAAGAATCACCAACTGGCCTCCAGGGCAGGTAACTGGGGCGTTAGCGGCCACCAGGTAAGAAAAATTATCGCAGGTTGAACTTGACAAATAGTAACAAGTGAAACGCAGTAAATAGTGTAATAAGTCGAGGAAAGCTAATCAGATCCGCCTTCCCCCAGCACTCCACTCTCTGCTCTTTGCCTTAGTGACACTACGAGCAACAACACGAACCCAAGTCACTGGAGAATCGCGAAATATCACAATGGTGGAGGTTTCTACTGGATCCGGTTTACGACGAGGTCGTACACCTTCGTGACCAGTCCTTTCATCCGGCAGTCCATGCGTGCCACCAGCGGTCCCGGCATGCTCTGGCACCGCGGACCTGGCTCCTCCTGAGTCCCCAACCAAACTCGCACACTCACACGACCCGGAAAAACAACGACGCCGCCCCAAAGATAGGGCAGCAGTTACTACATATCGATAACCGCCGCTGCTGCCACTAGCGGACAGGACACGCTCGCGAAACCGAGTGGCGCCAGTCAACACGAGAAGAAGAGAAACAACCGCAACCGTGCCAACTAAACGATACCGTCTGGCCTCCAAGAGAGGGCGGAAACCTACAAACAGCACCAGTACGAGCCGCAGCACGACTCAGCTAGACGGCTGTATTACTCCCCCTCCGATCACGTGCATTATGTAAAATAAATGCAAAGTGATCACTTGTTGAGCTTTACTGCAATCCAATATTGTGGTCTCTTACAATGGCTAGGAATATACCGAATTGATAAAGGCATTGCGAGTAATTAACAAAATGAATTTTCGTGATGCTCTAGACCCCAACAGCATTAAAACCAATAGTGTTCTCCTCAGTAGCGATTTAGCGTGGGGATATAGAACATATACCTGACAAGCAATCTCTTCAGATGCTTTGAAATTTTTATTTTTAAATCTTTATCAGAATGACTGCATCATTATTTTTAATCAATTTATTGTATTTACTTTTATTTTTTTCTGCCACGTGATTTTTGTTGTGTCGGCTACTGTGGAAGTCGGTACCGATACAGCCGGCCGAAGTGGCCTTAGGTTAGTTAGGTTTAACTAGTTCTAAGTTTTAGGGGACTAATGACCTCAGCAGTTGAGTCCCATAGTGCTCAGAGTCATTTTTTTTTTTCGGTACCGATACAAACAAAGAAGGAGAAAAGTTCCGATGGCCGCTGGTAGGAATCCAAAATGGTCTGTACATAACACTTTCTAATTAATAGAAAACTTAATTTATATTAAGGGAAGAAACATAACTTAATTGGATTCCTGTGCTTCCTGTGCCTCTTACATACAAGGACTTTACTCTCTATAACTACCCACAGAACGTAGGCCAAGTACTGTCTCCCTATTACTTATTACTGATGATCTCGAAGTATGCGTCCGAACTGGGATGATCAGCGATGGGCGGCTGGTTAAATCGGCATTGACATGGGGCCCTGAACTCTAGGTCTTCCTGGAGGTGTTACGCTGCCGCTGCCGGGCGGGTCAGCGCCTTCTTGATGCCGTTTCCAGACGCAGCGCTGGTCTATGTGCAGTCAATGTTTTAATTTTAATCATCGCATTAACTTTTTTTATTTCCCTATCATCTTGTAGATGATTTCAAAACGTCGGTGCACCCTTCTCCTTGTGAGTTACCGAATGTTTTGTCACCGGCATATGATTGCAGACGAGAGCTTTAGTCAGTAAAAGAAAGTGCATAAAAAATAATTTGCAAATTATCCTACTACATAGGATAATACTGTTGTCGCCAATTAATTTTGTTTTATTAATTTAGAAGATATCTGGGCAATTTGTATATCTTGTTTAGTCAAAGAAACAGATACAAACTGATTCTCCTCAAATAAATAAAATATCTTATGATCCAATTCCCACACTGAGTGATAGTCCGACATTTTGGTTTTTCTCTTGTGTATCGTATCTGGCAAGAACAGTGACACAGCTATACAATGTAATACTTGAAAAAACTCTCCTTAAAGAATTAACTTTAAAAAACTTATATCTAAATAGTGCAAGCTTTCTTTAAATTACAAGTAAGTACTGTTGGCAGTAAATTCCATTACATTTTTCGTGCACGCTAAGGCACTTCACACATATTTTTTAGTGACGTAAGCTAAAGACGCGTTTTCCGAATTGTGTCACTTTTCTTGCTGCGTGCGAGATGAGAAGTGAAAAAACAATGATCAACTGATGTTATCGTCTGCGCTGGCCGCAGTGGCCAGCGGTTCTAGGCGCTACAGTCTGGAACCGCGCGACCGCTACGGTCGCAGGTTCGAATCCTGCCTCGGGCATGGATGTGTGTGCTGTCCTTAGGTTAGTTAGGTTTAAGTAGATCTACGTTCTAGGGGACTGATGACCTCAGAAGTTAAGTCCCATAGTGCTCAGAGCCATTTGAACCATTTTTTTGTTACTGTCTGTATACACAATTACACTACTGGCCATTAAAATTGCAACACCAAGAAGAAATGCAGACGATAAACTGGTATACATTGGATGGATATATTTTACTAGAACTGACATGTGGTTAGATTTTCACGCAATTTGGGTGCATAGATCCTGAAAAATCGGTACCCAGAACAACCACCTCTGGCCGTAGTAACGGCCTTGATGCGCCTGGGCATTGAGTCAAACAGACCTTGGATGGCGTGTACAGGTACAGCTGCCCATGCAGCTTCAACACGATACCACAGTTCATCAAGAGTAGTGACTGGCGTATTGTGACGAGCCAGTTGCTCGGCCACCATTGACCAGACGTTTTCAGTTGCTGAGAGATCTGGAGAATGTGCTGGCCAGGGCAGCAGTCGAACAATTTCTGTATCCAGAAAGACCCGTACAGGACCTAAAACATGCGGTCTTGCATCATGCTGCTGAAATGTAGGGTTTCGCAGGGATCGAATGAAGGGTAGAGCCGCGGGTCGTAACTCATCTGAAATGTAACGTCCACTGTTCAAAGTGCCGTCAGTGCGAACAAGAGGTGACCGAGACGTGCAACCAGTGGCACCCCATACCATCACGCCGGGTGATACGCCAGTATGGCGATGACGAATACACGCTCCAAACGTGCGTTCACCGCGATGTCGCCAAACACGGATGCGACCATCATGATGTTGTAAACAGAACCAGGAGACATCCGAAAAAATGACGTTTTGCCATTCGTGCACCCAGGTTCGTCGTTGAGTACACCATCGCAGGCGCTCCTGTCTGTGATGCAGCGTCAGGGGTAACCGCAGCCATGGTCTCCGGGCTGATAGTCCATGCTGCTGCAAACGTCGTCCAACTGTTCGTGCAGATGTTTGTCTTGCAAACGTCGCCCATCTGTTCACTCAGGGATAGAGACGTGGCTGCACGATCCGTTACAGCCATGCGGGTAAGATGCCTGTCATCTCGACTGCTAGTGATACGAGTCCGTTGGGATCCAGCACGGCGTTCCGCATTCCCCTCCTGAACCCACCGATTCCATATTCTGCTGACAGTCATTGGATCTCGACTAACGCGAGCAGCAATGTCGCAATACGATAAACGGCAATCGCGATAGGCTACAATCCGACCTTTATCAAAGTCGGAAACGTGATGGTACGCATTTCTCCTCCTTACACGAGGCATCACAACAACGTTTCACCAGTCAACTGCTGTTTGTGTGTGAGAAATCGGTTGGAAACTTTCCTCGTGTCAGCACGTTGTAGATGTCCCCATCGGTGCCAACCTTGTGTGAATGCTCTGAAAAGCTAATGATTTGCATATCACAGCATCTTCTTCCTGTCGGTTAAATTTCGCGTCTGTAGCACGTCATCTTCGTGGTGTAGCAATTTTAATGGCCAGTAGTGTAAATGCTGACCAGCACTTTCATTCTAGAATACTTCTTGCGTACTGTCGCTTTGCAACGTTTATTTACATTGTAATGCGTATGAATCCAAGTTTCACCTAAGTATACCAGCGGCCGCTTTGATTCTGATGTTTCATTGTTCCACAAAAATCTAATGTGGTATGCCCTTTTTGCAACTATGTCCTCTAATTCACACATGTTTTTTGCCACCTTTTAAAACTAAATCACGTAGATATCCAAGAGTTTCCTTGCTAAACTTAAAGTTCAGCTCCGTTTTCCCAAAGTTGGTATTTGTTTATACTATTCGCAATAGCTTAGAAGTTGCTGCCTGATAATACATTTATCCATATCCACACTGGACTACTTAGTGTGAGGAACCTGCTTCGCCTTCTTTGGTGCAGAAACTTGAATTTTGCTCTGTTCGGCTTCGTATCCCTCCTTCCGTAATTGGAAACCCATTATCTTGCCCAACTTAAACACTTAGGCTCATCGTCAATAAACTTGATCACATATTTTTGGTTCCTTGGACGTCGCATTGCAAAATGCGTCTTACAGTGACGTGCGTACGATAATGCTGTACCAGTTATACTGCACTTTATATTAGTTTTATTGCGTAAATCATAATGAGGTCATTTCGGCATATTGTCATCGTCATCGTCAGGTGTTCCTGTGACTACATAAATGGATGCTAGTCTCGATATTATAACTGTAACTATGATCATAAAGGTATAATACATTCCACTGGTGTTTTTACGTTATGTGTAATATCGATGATGCCATATGCTGTCTTTGTTGGAATTTGTATTTAGACGTTACTTGAACGTATGTTGTAGAAGTACTGTTATATGTGAATTATAGATATAGACTAGTCAGTCTTTGTGCGTCATTTTTCCTCTTCACAGCTTGAATGACAATGGATCAGTTATCTTACATGTTTCTATCGTTACTACACTGAAGTGCCAGAGAAACTGGTACACCTGCCTAGTATCATATTGAGCCCCGTTTGAAGTACTGTTGGAGATAACTGACATCACGAATCCTGCAGGACTGTCCATAAATCCGTAAAAGTACGAGGGGGTGGTGATCTCTTCTGAACAGCATGTTGCAAGGCATCCCAATAATGTTCATGTCTGGGGAGTTTGGTGGCCAGCGGAATTGCTTAAACTCAGAAGAGTGTTCTCGAGCCCCTCTGTAGCAATTAGGAAGGTTTGGAGTGTCGTATTGTCCTGCTGGAATTGCCTAAGTCCGTCGGAATGCACAATGGACATGAAAGGATGCAGGTGATCAGACAGGATGCTTACGTGCGTGTCAGTTGTCAGAGTCGTATCTAGCCGTATCAGGGGCCCATATCACTCCGACTGCACACGCCCCACACCATTACAGAGTCTCCACCATCTTGAACAGCCCCTGGTGACATGCTGGGTCCATGAATTCATGAGGTTGTACGCGTCCATCCGCTCGAAAAATTTGAAACGAGACTCGTCCGATCAGGCAACATGTTTCCAGTCTTCAACGGTCCAATGTCTGTGTCGATGGACCCAGGCGAGGTGTAGAGCTTTGTGTCGTGCCGTCATCACACTAATATATCCACTATTTCATTAATTAAGTAGAGAATAATTAAAAATAAACATTATCATTTCGACGCCTGTGGCTGCTTTCTCACCGCTTGGAGCGCTAGTGTCGCTCCAGTTGTCAAACGGTAACAACTTTCGTACCAAAGATATAAAGCCAAGAAAACATCACAAATCATAAACATAACAAAATTATTACAAAAAGAAAATAAAAAATAAAACATAATAATCTCAACACAAAACAGACGAAATTTCAAGTAAAAAACATAATCTGAAGCAAATCTAAGAAAATAATGGAAACGTAAACGAATTTCCACACATCACCTACTTCTAGTGATAAATATGTAATATCGCTGGTCCACTGTCGTCCAAACTGTCGAGAGGGAAAATAACGCACAAAAACTGACTAACCTATATCTAAAAATCAGATATAACAGTACGCCTACAACGAACGTCCATCTAACGTCTAAATACAAATTCCAACAAAGACAGCTTATGGCAGCATCGATGTTACACGTAAGGTAAAAACAACAACTGAGTATACAATGAAGCCTATACCAGGCATGCCTATTCAAATACAGAGAGATGTAAACAGGCAGAATAAGGCGCTACGGTCGGCAACGCCTATATGAGACAACACGGATTACTGCTGCTACAGTGGCAGATTATCAAGATTCAGGTGACTTGTACGTGGTGTTATAGTCGGTGCACGAGCGATGAGACACAGCATCTCCGAGATAGCGATGAAGCGGGGATTTTCCCGTGCGACCATTTCAAGTGTACCGTGAATATCAGGAACCCAGTCAAACATAAAATCTCCGACATCGCTGCGGCCGCAAAAAGATCCTGCAAGAACGGGACCAACGACAACTATTCTGTACCCAACAGAACGTTCTTCATCATAATCAAAGACAAGAGTTTCTGTTATTGTTGATAAATGCGAAAGTTGTTTGCAAATGACAAAAAACATGTCTTATTTCCATGTTTTGGTTGTGAAAATTTCGTTTTCTAGCGCTATATGATAAATCTGTATTGTTTTTTTTATCTTTACTACTACATCCCCCTGTTTCACGTTACAAATCAACAATTTTCGATTGAACTTGAATGAAACATCCACAATTTCAATTTTGTTATCAATATTGTTTATTTTTAAGCAACAAACAGGAGGATAACTATGTAGAACGAAATACTCTCTTGGTTACACGGCCCTTAATAAACCCTCATGTGGGGCGGCGGGTGGAATAATTGTGGCGTGAGTAGGCTGCTTCCCTACACTCAATTTATAAACGGTTTACCTCTTCTGGTTTTTAGGTAAATCTAGTGAGACACTGACTGTATATGTAAAGAAAGCGGTCTTATGAGGTAGCACCCAACAGGTATGCGACACCTAAGATACTGGTACCGCGGGTACGACCTTAACTGGGCAAAGCTACTAGGAAAACTAGGATAGTCTTCGCTTAGTTTTGGTAGTCTACGGTAGTTTTACAACACTAGCTGGGACCATCATTTGGCCAGGCACCTCACGACACTTCGCCCAGCTACCAGGAGATGGCGTAGCGCCGGGTGAGGCCAGACACAAGCGGGCTGATGGAGGAATCAGGTCACACGCTATCTCGCTCTGTCGGCCGGCTGTTGTTAGCAGCTGCACTTCCTGCCCACACTGCTGCCCGCCCAGTGTTTTAGGCCAACCACGTCGGCTAAACGAAGCCGAACGAACTGATCCACTGGGAAATGATAGCTCTCTGACCACGATCTGCCAGGGCTATTCATATTGTAAGAAAGGATACGTCGCAAAATGGAAACCCCAGTGAAAATCAAAGCTGTGTTATTTGCGAAAGTTAGCTACATCTTCTAGCTACGTCTCTACATAGCCGCCGTTCCGACTTAGACATGTGTCGTAGCGTTATACCAACTTTCCTCAACTCTCGCCATGGAAGGTAGCCCCCTGTGCTTCCGAAAATTTTCTAAGCTGGACTGCAGCTAGCTCGCTGTCTGTGACGAAATGTTGTCTTTATAGCCAGCGGTTCATTTGAGCACACATGAAAATTAGAGTGTGCTAAGTCCGGGATGTATGGTGAGTGATCAAACACTCCCCATCGAAATCGCTGCAGGAGCTTCCTCATTACCCCTGTAGTGTGCATCCGTGAACTGTCATGAAGAAGGAAATGCATCAGGTATCCATACTTGAAAAACTGAACACACATCAATCGAGAAAACAAGAAGAAGTTGTGTGGAACTGTTAAAAAAATAAGCAAAATATACAAACTGAGTAGTCCATGCACAAGATAGGCAACATCAAGGATAGTCTGAGCTCAGGAGCCCCGTGGTCTCGTGGTTAGCCTGAGCAGCTGCGGGACGAGAGGTCCTTGGTTCAAGTCTTTCCTCGAGTGAAGAGTTTACTTTCTTTATTTTCGCAAAGTTATGATCTGTCCGTTCGTTCATTGACGTCTCTGTTCACTGTAATAACTTTAGTGTCTGTGTTTTGCGACCGCACCGCAAAACCGTGCGGTTAGTAGACGAAAGGACGTGCCTCTCTAATGGGAACCGAAAACATTTGATAGCAAGGTCATAGGTCAACAGATTCCTCCACAGGAAAACACGGCTGATACACTCCTGGAAATTGAAATAAGAACACCGTGAATTCATTGTCCCAGGAAGGGGAAACTTTATTGACACATTCCTGGGGTCAGATACATCACATGATCACACTGACAGAACCACAGGCACATAGACACAGGCAACAGAGCATGCACAATGTCGGCACTAGTACAGTGTATATCCACCTTTCGCAGCAATGCAGGCTGCTATTCTCCCATGGAGACGATCGTAGAGATGCTGGATGTAGTCCTGTGGAACGGCTTGCCATGCCATTTCCACCTGGCGCCTCAGTTGGACCAGCGTTCGTGCTGGACGTGCAGACCGCGTGAGACGACGCTTCATCCAGTCCCAAACATGCTCAATGGGGGACAGATCCGGAGATCTTGCTGGCCAGGGTAGTTGACTTACACCTTCTAAAGTACGTTGGGTGGCACGGGATACATGCGGACGTGCATTGTCCTGTTGGAACAGCAAGTTCCCTTGCCGGTCTAGGAATGGTAGAACGATGGGTTCGATGACGGTTTGGATGTACCGTGCACTATTCAGTGTCCCCTCGACGATCACCGGTGGTGTACGGCCAGTGTAGGAGATCGCTCCCCACACCATGATGCCGGGTGTTGGCCCTGTGTGCCTCGGTCGTATGCAGTCCTGATTGTGGCGCTCACCTGCACGGCGCCAAACACGCATACGACCATCATTGGCACCACGGCAGAAGCGACTCTCATCGATGAAGACGACACGTCTCCATTCGTCCCTCTATTCACGCCTGTCGCGACACCACTGGAGGCAGGCTGCACGATGTTGGGGCGTGAGCGGAAGACGGCCTAACGGTGTGCGGGACCGTAGCCCAGCTTCATGGAGACGGTTGCGAATGGTCCTCGCCGATACCCCAGGAGCAACAGTGTCCCTAATTTGCTGGGAAGTGGCGGTGCGGTCCCCTACGGCAATGCGTAGGATCCTACGGTCTTGGCGTGCATCCGTGCGTCGCTGCGCTCCGGTCCCAGGTCGACGGGCACGTGTACCTTCCGCCGACCACTGGCGACAACATCGATGTACTGTGGAGACCTCACGCCCCATGTGTTGAGCAATTCGGCGGTACGTCCACCCGGCCTCCCGCATGCCCACTATACGCCCTCGCTCAAAGTCCGTCAACTGCACATACGGTTCACGTCCACGCTGTCGCGGCATGCTACCAGTGTTAAAGACTGCGATGGAGCTCCGTATGCCACGGCAAACTGGCTGACACTGACGGCGGCGGTGCACAAATGCTGCGCAGCTAGCGCCATTCGACGGCCAACACCGCGGTTCCTGGTGTGTCCGCTGTGCCGTGCGTGTGATCATTGCTTGTACAGCCCTCTCGCAGTGTCCGGAGCAAGTATGGTGGGTCTGACACACCGGTGTCAATGTGCTCTTTTTTCCATTTCCAGGAGTGTATATTCTATACGACACTGGTGACGGCATGTGCGTCACATGACAGGAATATGTTGTCGACCCACCTAACTTGTACACTTGGCGAATGGGTAAAAAGATTCTTCTACCTTGCCCGATTTACGTTTTCTTGTGGATGTGATAATCACTCCCAAAAAAGTGATGAAAACATAAGAGTTTGTCATATAAACTGCAACAAATGAATGCAACAGTTTCACAGTCGCACAGTTTTCCCTGTGCTCTGTCAAAACATATGTTTGTAACGGTTTCAAATTTTTCCTTGTGTAGACCGTCAAATCCTGCATATGTCCAAGCAAATCTGAACATGTCCTGGTATTTTGGAGAGCGAAGTTGATTATGAGAGAGTGCCTGAACTTGGATAATTGTCTGAAAATAAAAAATTAAACTTTTCACTCGAGGGAAGACTTGAACGAAGGACCTCTCGTTTCGCAGCTGCTCACGCTAACCACGACACCACGGCGCTCCGTGGCTCAGACGATCCTTGATGTTGCTTATCTTGCGCATGGACTACTCAGTTTGTATATTTTGCTTATTTTTTTCATAGTTCCACACAACTTCTTCCTGTTTTCTCGATTGATCTGTGTTCAGTTTTTCAAGGCCTATCCACTGTGCCAACTTACAACTAAATCCGAGGGGGGTGCAATGGGGAGGTTCCCTTGTGAGAAGAGCGACGTGACGCTATCTACGGGCACACTACAGACACTGCCCATCACATCTGCGCCGAGCTTCATCGGATTTTCACTGTGGTTTCCATTTCGCTCGTACATTTCTAGTCTTAGATTATTTGCAGGTGATGCTATGATGAACCGTCTTCTAAAGTCATCAGATGATCAAACCGACTTGCAAAATGATTTAGATAAGATATCTGTATGGTGCGAAAAGTGGCAATTGACCTAGAATAAAGAAAAGTGTGAAATTATTCACATTGGTACTAAAAGAAATCAGCTAAATTTCGATTACGCGATAAGTCACACAAATCTGAAGGCTGTAAATTCAGCTAAATACTTAGGGATTACAATTACAAATAACCTATATTGGAACGATCACATAGATAATATTGTGGGTAGAGCAATCCAAAGACTGCGATTCTTTGGCAGAACACTTAGATGATGCAACAGTTCTACTAAAGAGACTGCTTACACCACCCTTGTCCGCCCTATTCTGGAGTACTGCTGTGCGGTATGGGATCCGCATCAGGTGGGACTGACGGATAACATCGAGAAAGTACAAAGAAGGGCAGCTCGCTTTGTATTATCGCGAAATAGGGGAGGTAGTGCCACAGACATGATACGTGAATTGGAGTGGCAATCATAAAAACAAAGGCGTTTTTCGTTGCGACGTGATCTTCTCATGAAATTTCAATCGCCAGTTTTTTCCTCCGATTGCGAAAACATTCTGTTGGCACCCACCTACATAGGGAGAAGTGATCATCACGATAACGTAAGAGAAATCAGCGCTCGCACAGAAAAATTTAAGTGCTCGTTTTTCCCGCGTGCCGTTCGAGAGTGGAAAGGCAGAGATACAGCTTGAAGGTGGTTCATTGAACCCTCTGCCAGGCACTTTATTGTAAATAGCAGAGTAATCGCGTGGATGTAGATGTGGTTCGTTAGCCACTTCACAGCAAGTACTCAGGATACTTCTCGTACCACTATTAGTTCCGCCCTTTCCTGTTGCATCTGTGAATAGTGCGTGGATAGAACGACCGTAGGTTATTGATGTAAATGTTTGCTGTGTTTTATCGCCAATCGGGTAACTGCACGACAATGAATCTTTCCCCCTGTTTATGTGCAACATGTATCTAAGTTAAGGACAACTCTCGATCCTTGCAGCAAGTGGCGAGTCTCTGTAGGTCTTCTTACATTTAGCCGCAGTTTTCTGGCGTGGGATCTTCCCAGTACGCTACAACGCCATCTGGATGCAATCCGACGAAGCTGCCGACGTTATGCAGCAAGTAGCCCACACAAGGTGTCTTTGGTGTGACGTCATAAGCGCGTGACGGCGTGTGAGATCGCTCTCTAAGTTTTCATCTATTTTTAGGTTGCAGATATATATTTTAACGGTTTTTGTGATAATATTTACTATATAAGTGACTTATTAGTGGTTTCTTCATTCACCTCTGCCTTTCTTGTGTTGTGACCTGATATTTGTGTTTCGTATCGAGCAACGTAACCTCTTACACGTGTTTACATTCCGCGCTGACCAGTTGCAGCTGTAGCGGCGCATCGAAAGCTAAGTACTAATTAATTGTTTGTGTATAGTAGTTTATTTAGGAACTTTAGTAGTCTTCAACCGGTGTTCTTGGTGTTTTCCGGTGAAATAACTTCAGAAGACGTTTTTGCGAACTGCTTTCAGTTCGTTACTGTCATTAGACGTTTGATTTTCTTTCTGTGTTAGTATTTTGTTATATTCTCATTTGTTGTTGATTAATACTGTCACTAATAGTAGTTACTTTCCTTGTAGAGCAAGTTTGTGATTATTGTAGTCAGTTTTTAACATCATCTTATTGTAGTAGCGGAACTTAGATAAAGTTGTTTTCTTGTTTCAATAACTGTAAATTTTACCATGAGTGAGAAGTGTGGGCTTTGCCGTAGGTTCGTGAGTAGTGGATTGCGGTGTGAGACTTGTTCGAAGTATTTTCACTGGGGGGAATGCAGTGGGGAAGCCAGTGGGCATTCTGGTGAGATCCTCTCCTGGAACTGTAGGCTATGTAGCAAGAGTAAGTTGATCAAGCAGGAGCGTAAGATCTGTGCCCTTCAGGTGCAGTTGAAAAGCGCACAGGAGGAGCTAGATAGGATGAGGAGAGAGGAGGAGGCTGGCTGTTGGCAAGAGATCTGCTAGGAGAAGAAGATTTTCAGATAGTTTTACTATTGGTGTTTGTAATAGATATGACCAGCTGCCAGAGTCTAGTGGAGATGAATCTCTAGTAGCTGTAGATGTAGGAAGTATGCAGCAGACCTCAGCAGTTACGGTGGCTAGGACAGTTGCAAAGTCTAAGAGAAAGAAGAAGGTTCTGCTATTAGGTAGTTCTCATGGTAGAGGTGTAGGCCAGCAGTTGCAGGAAGTTTTGGGGAGTGAGTACCAGGTCACCAGCATTTTGAAGCCTAATGCAGGACTGGCTCAGGTGACTTTTAACATAGGGGGGTTATGTAGGGATTTTATAAAAGAGGATCAGGTAGTGATTGTGGGTGGGACTGGTAATAGTATTGATAGAGATGGGGAGTATGACATAGATGGTGACCTGGAAAAGATAGCAACACGAATGAGCATTTCGTGGAACTGTTTCAGCGTCACGGTGGGCCTCATCTTAATACAGCCGTCAGGCGTAATAACATGAGACTTGGGGGTGCGCTGATGACAGAAGGCATGACTCACATCTCAGTGGTGTCGGTGGGGTCTATCAGCAGGACGGGTTTCGCTAGACATGGCCTGCACCTCAACAGGTATGGAAAGGGGAGGTTGGTAAAGCTTATAGGTGACAGCATAGGTGGGGGTGGTGGGATCACTCATGGGAAAATTCCGGTAGTTGTGGGTGTTAGAGCTGTACCTTTTGTAGATTGAAGTCAGCTGACAGGTATTCGTGCTTAAGGGAAGTCTCTCTAACAAAGAAACCACTTTCGACAAAGCTTAGGTATCCGATTAATGAGGGAATTAGTATATTTCATCAAAACATACAAGGCATTAGAGATAAAGTTAGTGAACTGCTTATAGATGTTGACTATGAAATTATTGGTATATCTGAACACTTCTTAAATAAGGAGATAATTCAGAGGCTTCCTTTACCTGGATACAGGTTGGCTGGCAGCTTTTCTAGGAGCTCTTGCGGTGTGGGGGAGTAGCCATGTATGTGAAAAACGGTATCCCATTTGAGTCAATTGATGTTTCAAAGTACTGCACTGAAAAGGTGTTTGAATGTTGTGCAGATGTGGTTAAATTTAGTGGAGCTAAACTTCTTACTATTGTTATTTATAGATCCCCAGACTCCGATTTCACAACATTTTTGCTAAAGCTAGAGGAGGTTCTTAGTTCACTTTATAGAACATGTTTTTTGCTCGCGTATCATGTCATTTCTGGAAACCCAGAATCTACTATGTAGGAATCAACATGGATTCCGGAAACAGCGATCGTGTGAGACCCAACTCGCCTTATTTGTTCATGAGACCCAGAAAATATTAGATACAGGCTCCCAGGTAGATGCTATTTTTCTTGACTTCCGGAAGGCGTTCGATACAGTTCCGCACTGTCGCCTGATAAACAAAGTAAGAGCCTACGGAATATCAGACCAGCTGTGTGGCTGGATTGAAGAGTTTTTAGCAAACAGAACACAGCATGTTGTTATCAATGGAGAGACGTCTACAGACGTTAAAGTAACCTCTGGCGTGCCACAGGGGAGTGTTATGGGACCATTGCTTTTCACAATATATATAAATGACTTAGTAGATAGTGTCGGAAGTTCCATGCGGCTTTTCGCGGATGATGCTGTAGTATACAGAGAAGTTGCTGCATTAGAAAATTGTAGCGAAATACAGGAAGATCTGCAGCGGATAGGCACTTTGTGCAGGGAGTGGCAATTGACCCTTAACATAGACAAATGTAATGTATTGCGAATACATAGAAAGAAGGATCCTTTATTGTATGATTATATGATAGCGGAACAAACACTGGTAGCAGTTACTTCTGTAAAATATCTGGGAGTATGCGTACGGAACGATTTGAAGTGGAATGATCATATAAAATTAATTGTTGGTAAGGCGGGTACCAGGTTGAGATTCATTGGGAGAGTGCTTAGAAAATGTAGTCCATCAACAAAGGAGGTGGCTTACAAAACACTCGTTCGACCTATACTTGAGTATTGCTCATCAGTGTGGGATCCGTACCAGGTCGGGATGACGGAGGAGATAGAGAAGATCCAAAGAAGAGCGGCGCGTTTCGTCACTGGGTTATTTGGTAACCGTGATAGCGTTACGGAGATGTTTAATAAACTCAAGTGGCAGACTCTGCAAGAGAGGCGCTCTGCATCGCGGTGTAGCTTGCTCGCCAGGTTTCGAGAGGGTGCGTTTCTGGATGAGGTATCGAATATATTGCTTCCCCCTACTTATACTTCCCGAGGAGATCACGAATGTAAAATTAGAGAGATTAGAGCGCGCACGGAGGCTTTCAGACAGTCGTTCTTCCCGCGAACCATACGCGACTGGAACAGGAAAGGGAGGTAATGACAGTGGCACGTAAAGTGCCCTCCGCCACACACCGTTGGGTGGCTTGCGGAGTATCAATGTAGATGTAGATGTAGATGTATAGGAAATACAAAAAGTTAGTTATATGTGGTGACTTCAATATAAACTGTATAAGTGATTGTGCAAGGAAAATGATGCTGGTAGACCTCCTTAATTCATATAATCTTATGCATACCGTATTCTTTCCAACGAGAGTGCAAGGGAACAGTAGAACAACCATAGACAATATTTTTGTTCATTCGTCATTACTAGAAGGGCATTCTGTTAGCAAAATGGTGAATGGCCTTTCAGATCATGATGCACAAATTTTAAGTCTAAAAGATTTTTGTGCTGCAACACATGTTAAATATAGTTACCAACTTTTTAGGAAAGCTGATCCAGCTGCTGTAGAGACTTTTGTAAACCTTATCAAGGAACAAGAGTGGCAAGATGCTTATAGCGCTGATACAGTAGACGATAAATATAATGCTTTCCTCAAGACTTTTCTCGTGCTCTTTGAAAGTTGCTTTCCGTTAGAACGTTCAAATCAGGGTACTAGCACAAACAGGCAGCCTGGGTGGCTGACTAAAGGTATAAGAATATCTTGTAGAACAAAGTGGCGATTATATCAAAACGTTAGAAACAGTCACAATCTAAATGCAGTAGTCCATTACAAACAGTATTGTAAGGTGCTTAAAAAAGTTATTAGGAAGGCAAAAAGTATGTGGTATGCAGATAGAATAGCTAAGTCTCAGGATAAAATTAAAACCATATCGTCAGTCGTAAAGGAAGTGGCTGGTCTGCAGAGACAGGTCGAGGATATAGAATCAGTGCGTAGTGGGAATGTCCGTGTTACTAATAAGTCGCATATACGTACAGTATGTAATAATCACTTTCTGAATATAGCAGGTGAACTAAATAGAAACCTAGTCCCAACAGGGAATCACATAATCACATAGCGCTCTTAGAAAAAAGTGTTCCGAGACTGTTACCTGAAATGCTCCTCCATGATACTGACAAGAGGGAGATTGAGTTAATAATTAAATCACTAAAGACCAAGAACTCTCATGGATATGACGGGGTGTCTAGCAGAATACTGAAGTATTGTTCCATGTATGTTAGCCCAGTACTTAGCCATATCTGTAACTTTTCCTTTAGGAGTGGTCGGTTTCCTGACCGATTAAAGTACTCTGTAGTGAAGCCACTTTATAAAAAGGGAGACAGGGATAATGTTGATAATTATAGACCTATTTCTATGCCATCGGTGTTTGCTAAAATTATCGAGAGGGTTGTATATACAAGGCTACTGCAGCATTTAAATTCATATAATTTGCTGTCAAATGTACAGTTTGGTTTTAGAAATGTCTTAACAACTGAAAATGCTATAGTCTCTTTTCTCTGTGAGGTTTTGGACGGATTAAATAAAAGGTTGCGAACGTTAGGTGTTTTCTTTGATTTAACGAAGGCTTTTGACTGTGTTGACCAGAAAATATTACTGCAGAAGTTGGAACATTATGGAGTAAGGGGAGTAGCTTACAACTGTTTCGCCTCTCACTTTAAGAACAGAAAGCAGAAGGTAATTCTCCGCAATATTGACAGTGGTAATGATGTTAAATGGGGCGTTCCCCAAGGATCGGTGCTGGGGCCACTGCTGTTTCTTATTTATATAAATGATATGCCTTCTAGTATTACAGGTGATTCAAAAATATTTCTGTTTGCTGATGACACCAGCTTGGTAGTGAAGGATCTTGTGTGTAATATTGAAACATTATCAAATAATGTAGTTCATGAAATACGTTCGTGGCTTGTGGAAAATAATTTGATGCTAAATCACAGTAAGACTCAGATTTACAGTTTCTAACTCACAATTCAACAAGAACTGATATTTTAATCAGACAGAATGGGCATGTTATAAGCGAGACGGAACAGTTCAAGTTCCTAGGCGTACAGATAGATAGTAAGCTGTTGTGGAAAGCCCATGTTCAGGATCTTGTTCCGAAACTAAATGCCGCTTTATTTACCATTAGAACAGTATCTGAAATAAGTGACATTTCAACACGAAAAGCAGTCTACTTCGCATATTTTCATACGCTTATGTCATATGGTATTATTTTTTGGGGTAATTCTTCTGATTCAAAAAGGGTATTTTTGGCTCAAAAATGGGCTGTTCGAGCTATGTGTGGTGTAAGTTCGAAAACCTCTTGTCGACCCCTATTCAATAGCCTGGGAATTTTGACATTGCCCTCACAGTATATATTTTCTTTAATGTCGTTTGTTGTTAGCAATATTAGCTTATTCTCAAGAGTTAGCAGCTTTCACTCAGTTAATACTAGGCAGAAATTAAATCTGCATGTGGAATGCACTTCCTTGACTCTTCTGCAGAAAGGAGTGCAGTATTCCTCTGCATCCATTTTCAATAAGCTACCACAAGAACTCAAAAATCTTAGCAGTTGCCCAAACGCTTTTAAGTCCAAACTGAAGAGTTTCCTCATGGCTCACTCCTTCTATTCTGTCGAGGAGCTCCTGGAAGAGCTAAGAAATTAAGCAAATTCCAGTGTTACATTCTTGATTTTCTTTATTTAAACTAACGACGTGTCAGCTGAATATATCTGTTTCTACAATCGTGTTATAATTTCATGTATTGACTCGTTCCATGACCATGGAGACTTCTCCTTAATGTGGTCCCACGGAACAATAAATAAATAAAGGTGGCATTAGTCATCGAAAGAAGAATAAAAATCCGAGAAACATGATTCCGAAAATTCATATTTTCTGAGATATGAATACCCGAGGGACTGAAAGACTTTCGGATGTGGATGTAACCACACGTTGCACTGGAGTTCTGTCAGCTGGGTCAGAAGTCTGTTGTGATGTCGTTCTTTATCACGGTACTCTGGGTACACATTAGTCTGAGCATCAGTTAATCTGCAGTCAGTTGTTTCATTCGAGTCGTGTTGTTTTGTATATTGATTCGTTCTTGTTTGTGTTATATTACAGTATATTACTCGCAGCTATGGGCAAGTACACCGCCTGATAAAAAACGTGAAGCATTTGGAAGAAATGTGCGAATGTCAACGAAATTTCGTACATTGCACATCGGCAGGTATATAAATGATTAAAGTTACATTCATCATGTAGACTTGTTACTCTTGTAATTGCCGTGTTTACAGTTAAAATTATTGGCTAGAAGGTCCATCTGTTATGCCAAAAACCGTTTTCTCATGTGACCCAGATATGTTTCAGCATCTCTGTGCCATCATCAGTGGGTTTTCCTTATTAAAATCTGAAGTGTGAATATATTTTGAGTGATACCGTATATTACGTACTATAAAACGCACTTTTTTCTTCGAAAAATTGGCTCCAAAATTCAGGTGTCTTTCATATTCCAAATTAATACAAAAATGACCGGTGTTTTATTTGAAATTCCCGCCAGTCTTAGAAATGGCTATGTATTCGATGCCGCGGAAACCTATCTCTACCTGGCAATATGGGATTCGACTGCCACCAACAGTGCACCGATGCGACGAACATGAGTTGCGGGGATTCACAAGCTTGCTAACACAGTCTTCCTCCCACCCTGCCATCACAAACCCAGAACACTGTCTAGGCTATGATACGTCATTGCAACCTACGGTGCCAGCTAACTTAAACTGAAAGTGACTTCTGCTATCGGTAACAGTACAATATTTTTGTTAGCAGTCAGTTTCGTAATGGAGAAAATAAAAGGTATTCATATGATGCAGGCTTTAAATTGAAAGTAAAAGCATATGCAGAAAAACGTGGAAACAGAGCAGCTGAGCGGCATTTCGGCCCTCTGCCAACAGAAAAAAAAACATTCGCGATTGGCAGGCTAATAAAGAGGAACTGAAAAAAAAATTATGAAGACTAAATGTGCTAATAGAGGACTGAATGCAAAATGCCAAAAACTGAAAGATGACTATTGAAATGGACACCGTCAAAATGGCACTGGAATCAATACAAAAGTGATTCAAATACACGCTCGTAAGCTAGCGCTACAGTGGAACTTAACGGAGTTTATGGGTGGAGTTGGTTGGTGCTACATGTGTATGAAGCGTCCTGAACTTAGCATGCGAAGCAAAACCTAAATATATCAAAAAATGCCACGAGAGTACGAAGAGAAAATATTATCTTTCCATCGCTTTATTATTCAATATTGACAGAAATCCAGTGTGGAACTAAGCCAAATAGCGAATGTGGACGAAAGTCCTCTGACATTTGATGTGTCGAGTGACAACTGTTACCATGAAATGTGCTAAAACTGTTACTACAAAAACAAGTGGACAAGAAAAAATGTTCCTTCATGTTGTGCTAATGGTACTAAGCTTAACCCAGTGATCATTTTGATGCTTAAAAGAATGACAAAATATTCTGAAATACCGCCAGGTGTTGTTTTTCACGTACGTGACAAGGGTTGGATGGACGAGGCTGATTTGAAATTATGGATTAGTAGAGAGTGAGAGAGAAGGAAAGATGCTTTATTGAAGAAGACTTCTTAAGACCTTACTCAGGACATACCTGTGTAGGGCATATTGCATGTTTCATCTGAATTTTTTCCAAACTTTTTCCACATCTTCGTCCTCATAACCGAATATTTGATGCTGATTGCTCAGATACACTGAAATTTATAACTGATCATTCTTGTTAAGCAAAAATATCTTCTTACCTTTCTTAACATTCTTTGTGAAACCCGTTGCCACAGATGCTATCACAGCCTTGTGATCACTGATAGCTTTCTCTCGTTTAAATGATTCGAAAAGTTCAGCTCTGTTTGTTGCCAGAAGGTCTAAGACGTTACCCTCATGAGACATCCAGAAAGGCTCACGAATTCCTGTCTCTGGCATCAGTTTTGATAGCACAACACTCCCAATCTATACCTGGAAATTTGAAGTCACCCCTTGTTACAACGGCATGACGAGGAAAAATATTAACGATATTCTGCAAGTTCTGTCTGAAGCTCCTGACCCAGACGGTCTATAAAAACATCCGATTACCATTTTTTACCGATCTTTGATAGTTAATTTCACCCATATTAATTCACAATCGGAATCTGTTATAACCTCGGTTGATTTTATCGCATTCCTTACAGCAATAAACACGCCGCCATTATTGCCGATTAACCTATCCTAACGATAAATATTCCAATCTGAACTTAGGATTGTTGTTATTAATGTCTGGTTTCAACAAACTTCCTGCTCCTAATACACTCTGTACATTATAACCTTCGGTAACAGATACTAATTCTGGGACCTTTCCTTGGATGATCCTGCTGTTTACTAAAACCATATTAACATTTTCTGTCTCTGATCTGCGACGACGAACGTTCTAAGAGAACATTGTGCCTAATTTATCAGGCAAATCATCTTTGATCCTAAGGTAGGGTTTCTCAAACCTAAATGAAAACCCCCAAGAGCACGCCATACGTTCTCCGCTACCCTCGTAGCCGCTTCCTGTGTGTAATACTCGCGTGACCTAATAAGGGGAACCCTACCATTCTCTGCCCTATAACAAATGTCGAGAAGTTCGCATCCGATACCATAGCAGAGTCGTCTGAATCTCTGGTTTAGACCTTCCACTCTGCTCCAAACGAGAGGCCTGCACCCCATGTGTGATGCTAATTGATTTCACCAAATCAGCCACCCCCGAAATGAGCCGAGGATCACCTCATAAACCAAGCGGCAGGCGTAATTCGTGCCGACACGTGCTACTATATGCAATCGGTTGCACCCAGTGCTCTCTATAGCCGCCGGCAGGGCCTCTTCCACATCACGGACGTGACCCCCCCCCCCCCCCTCACCCGACAAACATTCCGAGTGCACACTGGCATTCTTTCCCGCCTTATCTGCTATTTCCCTGAGGGGCTCCATCAACCGCCTAAGACTGGAGTTCCCAGCGACAAGCATACCCACCCTCTGCACTTGACCGGACTGGGCAGAAAAATCGGCAGCTGACTCAACAGCAGAGGCATTCTATGC
This sequence comes from Schistocerca serialis cubense, assembly GCF_023864345.2. Lineage (NCBI taxonomy): Eukaryota > Metazoa > Arthropoda > Insecta > Orthoptera > Acrididae > Schistocerca > Schistocerca serialis. The sequence continues at coordinate 234,666,004 of NC_064642.1, forward strand.
TGGCTCAGCTTTATCATCAGCACCTCGTATCTGATGCTAAGGCGTAGCGAGCAATCCGCGCCACCTGCTCCCTCTTTCGCCTTCCGCCTTGTGACACGTGCACCCACCGCCGTCTACCACCCACTCTCGTGTGAGGACGGACCGGTCAGTTGTTGAGAATCAGAAGATGCAGCGATATCCGGGTCATCAGGGGTCTGCAAGGGCACCAAAGGCGTCGCAGGTCTCGTCCCCAGCGCCCCGTTGCCGCCGCAACTTTAAACATTACCCAGAAGCATATTGACAGTAGCCAACGCTGCTTCCAGCTGTTTACGGACGGTAGCCAATTCTCCTTGTGTCCGCTCACTACGAGCACAGTTGCTAGCCATATGACAGTGTGCAAAAATAAGTATAAGATCTCAAATGGGGCTACTGATTTTGGAATGTACGCTTAATATAACGAGGAAAATAAAGAAACACTAAAAACTGCTCTGCAGATGTCTCTTTATGTCCCGAGCCGGCAAACTCTTCAACACAAATAAATGTGTCTAGTGAATTGGATGTATCTACAGTTGCCTGTTACAAGAAACTATGCTTACCCGAAAGCTACTGCACGAGGTAAAATGGTTCAAATGGCTCTGAGCACTATGGGACTTAACATCTGAGGTCATCAGTCCCCTAGAACTTAGAACTACTTAAAACTAACTAACCTAAGGACATCACACACATCCATGCCCGAGGCAGGATTCGAACCTGCGACCGTAGCAGTCTCGCGGTTCCGGACTGAAGCGCGTAGAATCGCACGGCCACCGCGGCCGGCCTGCACGAGGTAAGTATGCAAACTAGAATGCACTGATCTAAAGTACACTACTGGCCATTAAAATTGCTACACCACGAAGATGATGTGCTACAGACGCGAAATTTAACCGACAGGAAGAAGTTGCTGTGATATGCAAATGAATAGCTTTTCAGGGCATTCACACAAGCTTGGCGCCGGTGGCGACACCTACAACGTGCTGACATGAGGGAAGTGTCCAACCGATTTCTCATACACAAACAGCAGTTGACCGGCGTTACCTGCTGAAACGTTGTTGTGATGCCTCGTGTAAGGAGGAGAAATGCGTACCATCACGTTTCCGACTTTGATAAAGGTCGGATTGAGGCCTATCGCGATTGCGGTTTATCGTATCGCGACATTGCTGCTCGCGTTGGTCGAGATCCAATGACTGTTAGCAGAATATGGAATCGGTGGGTTCAGGAGGGTAATACGGAACGCAGCGCTGGATCCCAGCGGCCTCGTATCACTAGCAGTCGAGATGACAGGCATCTTATCCGCATGGCTGTAACGGATCGTGCAGCCACGTCTCGACCACCGAGTCAACAAATGGGGACGTTTGCAAGACGACAACCATCTGCACGAACAGTTCGACGACGTTTGCAGCAGCATAGACTATTAGCTCGGAGACCCTGGCTACGGTTACCCTTGACGCTGCATCACAGACAGGAGCGCCTGCGATGGTGTACTCAACGACGAACCTGGGTGCACGAATGGCAAAACGTCAGTTTTCGGATGAATCCAGGTTCGGTTTACAGCATCATGATGGTTGCTTCCGTGTTTGGTGACATCGCGGTGAACGCACATTGCAAGCGTGTATTCGTCATCGCCATACAGGCGTATCACCCGGCGTGATGGTATGGGGTGCCATTGGTTACACGTCTCGGTCACCTCTTGTTCGCATTGATGGCACTTTGAACAGTAGACGTTACATTTCAGATGTGTTACGACCCGTGGCTCTACCCTTCATTCGATCCCTGCGAAACCCTACATTTCAGCAGCATAATGCACGACCGCATGTTGCAGGTTCTGTACGGGCCTTTCTGGGTACAGAAAATGTTCGACTGCTGCCCTGGCCAGCAAATTCTCCAGATCTCTCACCAGTTGAAAACGTCTGGTCAATGGTGGCCGAGCAACTGGCTCGTCAAAATACGCCAGTCACTACTCTTGATGAACCGTGGTATCGTGTTGAAGCTGCATGGGCAGCTGTACCTGTACACGCGGTCCAAGCTCTGTTTGACTCAATGCCCAGGCGTATCAAGGCCGTTGTTACGGCCAGAGGTGGTTGTTCTGGGTACTGATTTCTCAGGATCTATGCATCCAAATTGGGTGAAAATGTAATCACATGTCAGTTCTAGTATAATATATTTGTCCAATCTGTACTCGTTTATCATCTACATTTCTTCTTGGTGTAGTCAATTTTAATCGCCTGTAGTGTATATGCTATGTACCAGCACGAGATTTAAATTTAGTGGCGTGATGTGGCGGTCTGACGGCGGGAATATTACACTCGGAAGCTGCCTTACACAAAGATATGCACCAAAATTTACGCAAAAATAAAAAGTTAGAGTAATTTGCTAACTACTAGTCTTACAATAAAATACACAGGTACCGCTCACTCTTTTGCAGAAGCACGAGAAAAAAATACAGAAAATAAACTAAATTTCTGAGAATCAGATAACTGCTGCTCTGGTGCCGCTGATGGTGCGTCTGCTCGGCTCGGCATCTGCCGGTACATTCCGTTAAGTTCATTTAATGTACTCTGTAAAGTTCCTTTAATGTGTTAAATAGTGTGCCTTTGCACACTGTAGTATATCATTCATAACATGTTTTCCTTTTGCTATAGACTTCTGTATACATAAGCTTTCCTCTATAGTTAGTTTATGGTAGTCCGCCTCCACAACTGAGTGATCAGTGTGGCAGAATGCCATGCTAGGGATCCGCTTTGATTCACGTATGGGCCGGAGATTCTCTCTGCTTGGGGGACTGTGAATTGTGTTGTCTTCGGAAGTCGCTGGAATGGTGTCAAGTACAAATACTTGTACCAAGCGATCAGTCTATAGTATGGCCTAGTCACATGCACATTTACGTTTTAGTTCACGGTTTATGCTGGGGCTGGATTTAAGTATTTTTAAATCAATTTCTGTTTTAGTGTTGTGATGGTTATGGGCTGCTAGGTGGTCAGCAAATGTTCTACGGGAGTTCTTACTTTTTGGAACTGTCAGGTGTTCTGAAGATCTTGTTTTAAACTTCCTCCGTGATTGTCATATTTACATTGACTGAGCATTGTTGCGTGTGAGTTCATATATGCCTTGTATCCTGTTTGAAGTTCCTTCATCTTTTGAGAGTCAACATGCCTTTTGCATGCGTTTTCTGGCCTGACCCCTCTCATTTTTGCCATCTTTATCATCATTTTTGTTATGGCTCTATGGGAGAAGGCCGAATAAGCTCATTCTGGGTAACGCAATGAGTAACGAGAACTCTAATCATCTTTGGTATGGGACTTTGCATGTTTCCTTTGCGGTACTCTTAGTCTTCATTTGGGTGGTCTACGGCATATCTCTACTGCTCATTTTTAAATTAAACAAACAGCCAATATAACTGTGGGCGCAAGTGAAGGTAGAGGCGGCTGACTCTTTGGCAGCCTTCCTGCGAATTCTTTACGGTCCGTGGACAATAGCGGCCGGCGCGTGCCTCTTCAAGAGCGACCAGAGTTGCATTCCAGCCTATTGTACACACTGTGAAGCGTCTGGCAAGGCAACAGCCCGGCGCTGGTGTAATCGCTTTACGACACTCTGGCGTCTCGGCCTAATTTGGCCGATGCCACCAGTGAGTAATGTATCCGATCTTCCCAGAAGCGGGCGCTAGACGATCTGCTGGGTGCAACTCTCTGGCGCCGGCAGTTCGATGAACTTTCCGTTTTATGTATGTAACAGCGGGCGGGACTTTTTTCCCGCGCCGCCATCGACGTAGGAAATCTATTGGGCAGTTCATGATGACACACTGTGTTGTCATTTAAACTCATCCTGAAATTTGTGGGATAAGACCCCATTGGATTGATTTATGACACTCGATACTTCAGTGGAATTTTTCGCTGCATCTTGAGCCTTACAATTGGCTCATGTTCCCGCAGCCGCAGTCGATTGGAAACTTTCGACAGTGGTGGGGGTCGCGTATTGCTCAACTTGGAAAGTATGAGCTCATTGCACTTTGGATCCAGCCCTGGTATCGTCAGAATGCAAGATATCGTGTTACGCGTTCTTCTCTGTGTCTCCTCCCGGAGACAGTTTATCGCAAGCTAGCAAGTGCACTGTCTCGTCACCTGGATAGAAGTAGTTCGTGTCGGACTTTTCCTCACGGGCGGAGCACATTAGAAGAGTTGGCGGCGCAGATCTCAGCGACTGCACCACCTGTTTGTTATTTGCCGATTTCGTACTGCTGAAGACGTTTCGGTTAAAGTGTTGTGGCTGCTTAGGGACTCTGTAAATTTTTTTGTACTGAAACCCTCAGCAGAACGCATTCTCAGTGGCGCCAATACAGTCCAAATTTTCTACTACTTCTCATCAGAGTTCCCGCTACCGAACGCCATACCGTTAGGTAGTCGGGTGTAGCATTTAATGTGCTGACTCAAGTGGTTGATCAGATCCCTCTTCTTATTATTTGTGAGTAGGAGTCTCTTCAAGCACATAGCCAGCTTCTGATTCAATATTCAAATCGTTGTGCCCTCACTATGAAGATGTATAATGTATTTTCCAAATCCTTAGCTTAATAAATCACTTTTTTTATACTTAAAATGTTTGTCATTCAGCAGTCAATTAATAGTAGACATTTCTTCCCATATTGAACAATGACTTCTAAGGAAAATAATTATTTAATTATTTAATTAAACTATCGTATCTGCGCTTCTCTTTATAACTTTCATTTAGTGAGTCACTTCACTAATCTTTTCCGTGAGTATTTATCCTTGCGCTTTAGTTATCGTAACAGAAAGGGATGGAGGTTGAGTGCATGGTCAACCCATATGCAGATTCTTCAAAATTAAAGTGTCAGCAAATCACTTTTTAACCCAATCACCGAGCACTTTAATATGGTGGTGGTGGTGGTTTGTGTTTAACGTCCCGTCGACAACGAGGTCATTAGAGACGGAGCGCAAGCTCGGGTTAGGGAAGGATTGGGAAGGAAATCGGCCGTGCCCTTTCAAAGGAACCACCCCGGCATTTGCCTGAAACGATTTAGGGAAATCACGGAAAACCTAAATCAGGATGGCTGGAGACGGGATTGAACCGTCGTCCTCCCGAATGCGAGTCCAGTGTGCTAACCACTGCGCCACCTCGCTCGGTGCACTTTAATATGCTGCATATTCTGTGAACAATCTCTACTATTGTACGTAAATACACTGTGTATCCGGACATCCCCAAAAACATACGTTTTTCATATTAGGTGCAGTGTGCTGCCACCTACTGTCAGGTACTCCATATCAGCGACCTCAGAAGTCATTAGACAACGTGAGACAGCAGAAAGGGGTGCTCCGCCGTACTCACGGACTTCGAACGTGGCCAGATGCCTGGGTGTCACTTGGGTCATACGTCTGTACGCGAGAATTCCACACTAAACATGCCTAGGTCTACTGTTTCCGATGTGATAGTGAAGTGAAAACGTGAAGGAACACGTAAAGCACAAAAGCGTACAGACTGACCTCGTTTGTTGACTGACAGAGGCCGCCGACCGTTGAAGAGGGTCGTAATTTGTAATAGGCAGACATCTATCAAGACCGTCACATAGTAATTCCAAACTGCATCAGGATCCACAGCAACTACTATGACAGTTAGGCGGGAGGTGAGAAAACTTGATTTCATGCTCCAGTGACTGCTCATAAGCCACACATCACGCTGGTAAATGCCAAACGACACCTCGCTTGGTGTAAGGAGTGTAAACATTGGACGATTGAACAGTGGAAAAACGTTTTGTGAAGTGACAAATCATGGTGCACAATGCGGCGATCCGATGGCAGGGTGTGGGCATGGGGAACGCCCAGTGAACGTCATCTGCCAGCGTTTGTAGTGCCAACAGTAAAATTTGGAGGCGGTGGTTTCACGGTGTGGTCGGTTTTCATGGAGGGGACTTGCACCCCTTGTTGTTTTGCGTGGCACTATTACAGCACAAGGCTGCATTGATGTTTTAAGCAACTTCTTGCTTCCCACTGCTGAAGAGCTATTCGGAGATGGCGATCGCATCTTTCAACACGATCGAGCACCTGTTGATAATGCAGGGCCTGTGGCGGAGTGGTTACACTACAGTAATATCCCTGTAATGGAATGGCCTGTACAGAGTCCTGATCGGAATCCTATTGAACACCTTTGGGATGTTTTGGAACGCCGACTTCGTGCTAGGCCCCACCGACAGACATCGATACCTTTCCTCAGTGCAGCACTCCGAGGAGAATGGGCTGCCATTCCCCAAGAAAACTTCCAGCCCCTGATTGAACGTGTGCCAACGAGAATGGAAGCTGTCATCAAGGCTAAGGGTGGGCATTACCGATGTAAGGCGCCACGAACATGTAAGTCATTTTCAGCTAGGTGCTTTTGATCACATAGTGTATGTGCTACTTTGTTTCGTGTGTGAGTTGTTGCTCCAGTGTGTGTGTGTGTGTGTGTGTGTGTGTGTGTGTGTGTGTGTGTGTGTATGTGTATGTATGTGTGTGTGTGTGTGTGTGTGTGTGTATGTGTGTGTGTGTGTGTGTGTGTGTGTCTGAAAAATCTTGGCACAACAAACTTACATTTGAACATAAAATGATGTTTTAACTCGACAGCCAGATTCACATTCATATCGTCTGGTTGCACATGCCATGTTACCAATACATGATAATGCGAAAATGGTCTTACAGGTAATAAAAAAAACTCTGTCCGGACAGGCCTCGGATGGCCCGACGGTACTGACCGACTACCATGTCATCCTCAGCGGATATGGAGGGTCATGTGGTCAGCACACAACTCTTCCGGCCGCTGTCAGTTTACGAGACGGAGCCGCTACTTCTCAGTCAAGTAGCTCCTCAATTTGCCTCACCTCGGCTGACTGCACCCCGCTTGCCGACAGCGCTCAGCAGACTGGACGGTCACCCATCGAAGTGCTAGCAAAGCCCGAGAGCGCTTAACTACGGTGATCTGACGGGAGCCAATGTTACCACTGCGGCAAGGCCGTTGATAAAATTAAGGTAATAAAAACAAAAACTGTCCTCATGCATAATTTTCGTAGATTAATTATCACTCAAAATCGTATTTCGGAGATTTTAATAAAGAAAACCCACTAACGATAGCACAGAGGTACTGAAACATGTCTGGGTCATATGAAAGAAACAGTGTTTTGCATCACAGGCTGGCATTATATTCAATGATCAGAGTTGTCATCTTCTGTGACAGCTAGAACGACCACAATAAGTGGGTTAGTGTTGTCCCTATTTAGTGTTGTTACCAGGCCTCGTAGGATATACAATGGACGAGAACAGCGCCAGTGCTCATTGTGAAAAACTGGGAGACGTGGCATACTCATGTGTGTCAGCGTTATCGGCACCTAACAGGATGTGAAAGGGGTTTCATTGTGGGTCTCCATTTCGCCGGCTTATCGAATCATGCGATATCCCGATATTGGACATCATCGGAATGTGTGGGCAGGCATACTCGTGAAGGATCTGGTCGAATACGTCTGACCACCAGATGGCAAGATCGCCGTATTGTCCAACAAGTACATCGTAAACACTTCACGTCGTCACTTGCTATCCTAGAACAAATATCTCCCTGCAACATAGGGTAACACCCCACACCATTGGTCAGCCGAATTCGGGAATTACTGTCGCGCCCATAGGCCACCGTTTTAATCACAACAAAGTGGCAGCGTTTGAGGTTATGCCGTGTCCGGGAAGCATGGACTGCTGATAAATGGCGTCGCAACGTCTTCAGCGGTGAATCACGGTTATACTGTTGTAATAGGAACTAATTTCATCTTGCTAGGATGGGACAGTCATGGAATCAAAACTGGTAGCAGAGACAGGGAGTCGTTCGACATTATTCTGGATGTTTTGCCCGGAAAGTACTTCAGGCAGATAGTTAGAGAACCAACTCGCCAGGGTGACGTCTTAGAACTCCTAGCAGCAAACAGACCTGAAATAATCGATTCATTTACGGTGGAGGATGGTGTCAGTGATCATAAGGCTTTGATCGCATACAGTATACGACTACGAGTGTTACAAAAATGTTAAGAAAGATAGTTAGGTGTTTTTGATTAGCGAGACTGACAGGATACAAATTGCAGAGTATCTCAGTAGTCAACATCAAATACTCAGGGCTGAGGAAAAACATATAGAGCACAAATGGAAAAAATTCAAAATCGTCGTTCAAAATGCCGTAGACAACTACGTTCCAAGCAAGGTCTTAAGGGAAGAGAAAGACCCATTGTGGTGTAACAACGGTATTAGAAAACTGCTACATAAAAAAAGAGAGCATCACAGTTTCAAAGGAAACCTAACTGACAAACAAAAGCTGAACGAAGCGAAAATCAGCGTAAGGAGGGCAATGTGAGAAGCACTCAATGACTTTGAAAGTAAAATTTTGTCAACAGGTCTGACTAGATACTGTAAGAAGTTTTAGTCTTACGTAAAATCAGTAAGCGTTTCGAAATCATCTATTCAGTCACTCAGTGATCATAACGGCTTCGAAAAGAACAGTGACAGAGAGAAGGCCGAAACACTCAATTCGGTCTTCAGAAACTGTTTCACTGCAGAAGATCGTAATATGGTCCGTCCTTTCAATCAAAGTAGTCTGAAATGGCAGATATTGAGATAGCCGATCGCGGAATAGAAAATCAATTACAATCGCTTTATAGTGGAAAGATAGACTCCACAGAGACCATACGAAAGAACTTTCTCTCCTTCTGGTAGAGGTTTATTGTAGGTCGTTGGAGCAACGAAGGGTATCTAGCGACTGGAAAAAAGCGCAGGTCATTCCCGTTTTCAAGAAGGGTCGTAGGTCAGATGCTTACAATTATAGACCTATATCGTTGACACCAGTGTGTTCTAGAATTAAGGAATGTGCTTTACGTTCATGTATTGTGACGAATTTGAAGAAGGAAAATCTCCTCCATAAAGATGTACCTGTTCGAAATTTACGGTAAGGTCTTATGGGACCAAACTGCTGAGGTCATCGGTCCCTAAGCTTACACTATTTAATCTAATGTAAACTAACTTACGCTACAGACAACACACACCCATTCCCGACGGAGGACTCGAACCTCCGACGAGCAAAGCCGCGCGGACAGTGACAGGTCGCCTGAAACCGCGCTGCTACCCCGCTCGGATGTACCTGTGATCGAAAAACTAGTTGGTTGGTTTCTTTGGAGAAAGGGACCAAACACCGATATCATCGGTTCCATCGGAGTAGGAAGGAAGGAAGGAAATAGGACGTGTCCTTTCAAAGGAACCCTCCCGGCATTTGCCTGCAGCGATTTCGGGAAATCACGAAAAACCTGAGTCAGGATGGCCGGATGCAGGTTTGAACCGTCGTCCTCCCGAACGTGAGTCCAGTGTGCTAACCACTGCGCATCTCGGGCCGTCGGAGAACTATCATAATGATCTCTCCACTGGCAAAAGATTCCGGATTAGTTCCTCATTCGAATCTCCGGCAGGAGAATGCCAGGGGGGAGCTGACCATGAGAAAGAAATTGGAATAATCGACAAGGGGATAAAACTGTACTACTCGGAGCACACAATGTCAAAAGTTTGAATGTAGTAGGAAAGCTAGAAAAAGTGAAGAGGGAAATGAAAAGGCTCAATCTAGATACAGCAGCAGGTCAGTGAAGTGAAATGGAAAGAAGATACGGATACGAATCAAGGGTAATATCAACAGCTGCAGAATATGGAATAATTTGGAAAGAAAACAGTTCTCAGAGACATACTTCGCATAATTTCTACAGTTAATTTCGATTACTTACATCCAAAAGGATGTAGAGTATAGAAATGAAAGATAATGTAGATGAAGATGAAATGGGAGATACGATACTGCGTGAAGAGTGACAGAGCACTGAAAGACCTGAGTCGAAACAAGGCCCCGGGAGTAGACAACATTCAATTAGAACTACTGACAGCATTGGGAGAGCCAGGCCTAACAAAACTCTACTATCTAGTGAGCAAGATGTATGAGACGGGCGAAATACCCTCAGACTTCAAGAAGAATATAATAATTCCAATCCCAAAGAAAGCAGGTGTTGACAGATGTCAAAATTACCGAACTATCAGTTTAATAAGCCATGGCTGCAAAATACTAACACGAATTCTTTACAGACGAATGGAAAAACTGGTAAAAGCCGACCTCGGGGAAGATCAATTTGGATTCTGTAGAAATGTTGAAACACGTGAGGCAACACTGACTCTACGACTTATCTTAGAAAATAGATTAAGGAAACGCAGGCCTACGTTTCTAGCACTTGTCGACTCAGAGAAAGCTTTTGACAATGTTGATTGGAATACTCTCTTTCATATTCTTAAGGTGGCAGGGGAAAGATACAGGGAGCGAAAGGCTACTTACAATTTGTACAGAGACCAGATGGCAGTTATAAGAGGGGCATGAAAGGGAAGCAGTGGTTGGGAAGGTAGTGAGACAGGGTTGTAGCGTATCCCCGATGTTATTCAATCTGTATATTGAGCAAGCAGCAAAGGTAACAAAAGAAAAATTCGGAGTAGGAATTAAAATCCATGGAGAACAAATAAAAACTTTGAGGTCCGGAGATGACATTGTAATTCTGTCAGACACAGCAAAGGACCTGGAGGAGCAGCTGAACGGAATGGACAATGTCTTGAAAGGAGGATATAAGATGAACATCAACAAAAGCAAAACGAGGATAATGGAATGTAGTCGAATTAAATCGAGTCAAGCTGAGGGTATCAGATTAGTAAATGAGACACCTAAAGTAGTAAATGAGTTTTGCTATTTGGGAAGCAAAGTAACTGATGATGGTCGAAGTAGAGAGGATATAAAATATAGACTGGCAATGGCAAGGAAATCGTTTCTAAAGAAGAGAAATTTGTTAACATCGAGTATAGATTTAAGTGTCAGGAAGTCGTTTCTGAAAGTATTTGTATGGAGTGTAGCCATGTATGGAAGCGAAACGTGGACGATAAATAGTTTAGACAAGAAGAGAATAGAAGCTTTCGAAATGTGGTGCTACAGAAGAATGCTGAAGATTGGATGGGTAGATCACATAAGTAATGAGGAGGTATTGAATTGAATTGGAGAGAAGAGAAATTTGTGGCACAACTTGACTAGAAGAAGGGAACGCTTGGTAGGGCATATTCTGAAGCATCAAGGGATCACCAATTTGGTAATGGAGGGCAGCGTGGAGGGTAATAATTGTAGAATGAGACATAGAGATGAATACACTAAACAGATTCAGAAGGATGTTGGTTGCAGTAGGTACTGGGAGAGGATGAACCTTACACAGGATAGAGTAGCATGGAGAGCTGCATCAAACCAATCTCTGGACTGAAGACCACAACATCAACATCCAAAACAACTCGTTTTACTTCCAAACTTAAAGAAAGTAACAAAGTCAGAGTTTGGCAACAAACACAAAAAGAATGTTGAACGTGTAAAACTCTTGAGCAAAATTAATAAATAATTATGGAAATGGCTATAATTTCGTTCATTTATTACCGACAGTGCTAAATAAATACGCCTTTGGTTACGAGAATGCCGTAGCATGACGTTTTACTGAATGCAAACACAGTTGTCATAGTTGATAGCTGTCAAAATCAAACTTCCCGCCGGTAGCGTGCCTTGCACCACTAACGAGCGAGCAGCTTTGCTATGATTGATCGGTACCGGAATTTAATGGCGGACGGCGCAAATTACACCGACTGGCACATACCACAACAAAAACTCGTAAACACGCCTGATAAAACAGTGTCCACACACATGAAAATACAACCCCCCCCCCCCCCCCCCCCATAACAATATTATGTACCATTAAGGGTGGGCTCAACAACGTCAGTACTGATTTACGAACACGCATTGCAGATTATACCTTTATTTTTAAGGAAAGAAAACACTGAAAAAAAATAATTCCAAAAGGAAAAGAAATTACAGTTGGAACAATTAAAATACTTTGAGTCTTTATATGGGGAGATCGCTTGGTGTTACAACTTACCTGTTTGTACACGATGCGTCGTGACGTCAGCGGCAGTTTGTTAGTGCCGGCGGCGTAATTAATGTAGCTTCATCAGTCAAGATGTTGACGTGGGTACATCCTCTTGCTTAGTCATTGAATATTATCCTTCTTTGGTCACAAATGGGTTAGACGTCCTCGTTTTGTGTGTATCCAAATTCGTACGTGCTCGTCAATGACGTCTCTTACACTCACGGCTCCATTGTCAACGTCCCGTACACAATTTCAAAAGAGTATAAAATTCACTTTGACTCGCGCATAACGAAATCACAGTCCGTCCACTTTTTGCACGAGTGCCACGCTCGCGAATTTACAGTTCCGGTGAAAACAATGCCACACGTCACAATCAGTTTGCGTGTATCCATTGCACAGTGAAATGCTTTAACGCGCACGGCGGCCTATTAAGTTGCAAACGGGATTGTAAATTCAGAGTACGTTAGTTCGTGCAGTACGGTTAGCTGCATACAGCTCAGTTATCACGACGATCGCAGTCCATTCTCGCAAGCATTTTCACCACTGTTTGTAGTACTCCACGAAACTCACAACAGTCACACAGTTTAATATCTTGTTACTCAACGTCTACGTTGAAGTTTAGTTTCATCAGTGACCGAAAAATAATAGCTAGGCGATGAATTTTCGTGTGATTCTGAGTCTAACACGATTACATAATATTAATGGGGCGCCCGCCACGACACTGTACACATTCTTACAGGCTTCACTGCCCGACTGCAACTATCGATATCGCTCTCGCATCAAAGTTCATACAACAGTGCTGCATATTACAATTTGTTTCACACAGCGAATTTCACAAAACCATTACAAAATGAAACATATAGTGCAACTTTTGCCTACTAAATTAAAAGAGACTCTTGAAGGAAATCAATAAACCATAATATAGTATTATTCATATTACAGGACAAAACAAAACAAAATATTCTAAACCATCAAAGATATACACATAAAGCAAATGAAATAGAAGAATCGAAAGAAGAAAAAGAAACAAATTTTTTCAAAGTTAGCAATATCGATTCGTTGTGGATAGGAAAGTAGGGCAGAAAGTGAGTTAATGTCAACAGCTCCGTGATAGGATTGTCCTCATCAGATTCGGAAGCGAATGAACGCCGACATTGACGGCTCAGATATACATGCCGATGTCACAAGCAAAAGAGGAAGAGATAGTGAACACATATAAGGGTACTGAACGAGTAATTCAGTACATGAAGGGAGATGAAAAGCTAATAATCACGGAGGATTGAAACGCAGTTTAGGGTAAGGAATAGAAGAAAGTGTTACGGGAGATCACGGGCAAGGCAATATGAATGAGAGAGGAGGAACACTGAGTTCTACAATAAAGTTCAGTTGGTAACAGCGAACAGCTGTTCAAGGATCATTGGAGAAAGAGGTATACTAGGGAAAGATCAGTTGGATTAAATCATGGTCAGAACGAGATTCCGAAATCAGATATTAGACTGAAAGGCGCACCCAGGAGCATGTATGGCTCCAGATCATAATTTAGTAATGATGAAGACTAGACTGAAATTCAAGAGCATCGTCTGGGAGAAACAGCGTGGGAGGAAGTGAGATACTGAAGTACTGAGGAATAATGAGATGCGTTTGAAGTTCGCTAAGAATGTGGATATTGCGATCATTAATATCACAACACACAGTTAAGTTGAAGAGGAATCTACATATCGATGATAGGCAATGAAGAGCCTCCGTAACTGCATCTGTCTGGGAAAACTCGTAATTTCAGTAATCAATAACTCCGTAGCAGAACAGAGATTTTGAAGTGCATGGAGTTCTCTAATCCGTCAATAACTAGGCTTCTAGTATTTAGTTACACATGTAACAGCTTTCTGTATCAGTTTATATTATTTTTTAAGACGCCGTTTTTGCTTCACGTGCAAAATTTAACAAAATGGAGTTAAGAGGCTTTCATTGCCTACCATCGATACGAAAAAGGACAATCACAAATGTTGGACACTCAGACAAAGGAACAAGGAAGGTAACTTCGAAAAAACTTTGGGTAACAGAAGAAATACTTCATATGATCGATGAAAGGAGGAAGTGCAAAAATATTCAGGGAGAAGTGGCAATACAGCTATATAAATCACTTAGGAACTGCAGGGCAGCTAAGGCGAAATGACTGCAGAAAAAATGTGAAAAAGTAGAAAAAGAAATGATCGTCCGGAGGACTGACTAAGAACGCAGAAAAGTCAAAACAAGCTTCGGAGAAATTAAAAGAATAACAATGAGAATGGAATGGGAATTCCCTCTGTTAAACGCAAAGGAGAGAACGAATAGATGGAAGCAGTACATTGGAGGTCTCTAAGAGGGGAGGACACGTGTGATGATATGACAGAAGAAGAAACTGGCATCGACAAGGAAGACAAAGGGAATACAATGTTAGAGTCATGTTCGGAAAAAACATCCACACAATTCCGAATATAACAATGGCCAATAAGTGCGAAAATCATAGCACAATCAGCTTAACATCTCATGCACACAAGCTGCTGACAAGAATAATATACAGAAAAATGGAAGAGAAAACTGAGGATTTGTTAGACGACGATCAGTTTGGCTTTAGGGAAGTTAAGAAACCGGAGAGGCAGTGCAGACTTTGCGCTTGACAATAGAAGCAATACTTAAGAGAAACCAAGATACGCTCAAAGAATTTGTCTATCTGGAAAAAGCGTTCGATAACGTGAGATGGTGCAAGATATTCAAAATTCTGAGAAAAATAGGAGTCAACTACAGGGAAAGATGGGTAACGTACAAGAACGGAGAGGAAACAATAAGATTGTAAGACCTAGGACGAAGTGCACGGATTAAAAAGCCTGTGAGACTGGGATGCAGTCTTTAGCCGGTAACATTCAATTTATACAGCGAAAAGCAATGACAGAAATAAAAGAAAGTTTCAAGAGTGGGATTAAAATTCCAGGTGAAAGGTTATCAATGATAAGATTCGCTACTTAGAGTGAAAATAAAGAAGAATTACAGGATCTGTTGAATGGAATGAACAGTCTAACGAGTACAAAATATAGATTGAGAGTAACCCAGAAGAAGACAGAAGTATTGAGAAATATCAGAAATGAGAATAGCGAGAAACTTAACATCTAAATTGGTGATCACGAAGTAGACGAAGTTAAGGGATTCTGCTGCCTTTCAAGCAAAGTAAACCCATGACAGAGGAAATAGGGACATAAAAACAGCTTATAGGTGATAGCATGGGTGGTGGTGGTGGGATCACTCATGGGAAAATTCCTACAGTAATGAGTGTTAGAGCTGCACCCTTTTATAGATTGAAGTCAGCTGATAGGTATCCCTGCTTAAAGGATGTCTCTCTAGCAAAGGAACCACTTTTGACAAAGCTTGGGTATCCGAGTAATGAGGGAATTAGTATATTTCATCAAAATATACAAGGTATTAAAGTTAGTGAACTGCTTATAGATGCTGACTCTTAAATTATTGGTATATCTGAACACTTCTCAAATAGGGAGACAATTCAGAGGCTTCCTTTACCAGGATACAGGTTGGCTGGCAGCTTTTCTAGGAGCTCTTTGCGGTGTGGGGGAGTAGCCATGTATGTGAAAAACGGCTTCCCATTTGACTCAATTGATGTTTCAAAGTACTGCACTGAAAACGTGTTTGAATGTTGTGCAGGTGCGGTTAAATTTAATGGAGCTAAACTTCTAAGTGTTGTTATTTATAGATCCCCAGGCGCCGATTTCACAACATTTTTGCTAAAGCTAGAGGAGGTTCTTGGTTCACTTTATAGGAAATACAAAAAGTTATATGTGGTGACTTCAATATTAATTGTGTAAGTAATTGTGCAAGGAAAAGGATGCTGGTAGACCTCCTTAATTCATATAATCTTATGCAAACCGTATTCTTTCCAACGAGAGTGCAAGGGAACAGTAGAACAACCATAGACAACATTTTTGTTCATTTCTCAATACTACAAGGGCATTCTGTTAGCAAAAAGGTGAATGGCCTTTCAGATCATGATGCACAAATTTTAACTCTAAAAGATTTTTGTGCTGCAACACATGTTAAATATAGTTATCAACTGTGTAGGAAAGCTGATCCAGTTGCTGTAGAGACATTTGTAAACTTTATCAAGGAACAAGAGTGGCAAGATGTTTACAGCGCTGATACAGTAGACGATAAATATAATAATTTTCTCAAGACTTTTCTCGTGCTCTTTGAAAGTTGCTTTCCGTTAGAACGTTCAAAACAGGGTACTAGCAGAACCAGGCAGCCTGGGTGGCTGACTAGAGGGATAAGAATATCTTGTAGAACAAAGTGGCAATTATATCAAAACGTTAGAAACAGTCAAAATCTAAATGCAGCAGCCCATTAGAAACAGTATTGTAATGTGCTTGAAAATGTTATTAGGAAGGCAAAAAGTAAGTGGTATGCAGATAGAATAGCTAAGTCTCAGGATAAAATTAAAACCACATGGCCAGTCGTAAAGGAAGTGGCTGGTCTGCAGAGACAGGTCGAGGACATAGAATCAGTGCGTAGTGGGAATGTTCGTGTTACTGACAAGTCGCATATATGTACAGTATTTAATAATCACTTTCTGAATATAGCAGGTGAACTAAATAGAAACCTAGTCCCAACAGGGAATCATATAGCGCTCTTAGAAAAAAGTGTTCCGAGACTGTTACCTGAAATGCTCCTCCATGATACTGACAAGAGGGAGATTGGCTTAATAATTAAATCACTAAATATCAAGAACTCTCGTGGATATGACGGGGTATCTAGCAGAATACAGAAATATTGCTCTGTGTATGTTAGCCCAGTTCTTAGCCATATCTGTAACTTTTCCTTTAGGAGTGGTCGGTTTCCTGACCGATTAAAGTACTCTGTAGTGAAGCCACTTTATAAAAAGGGAGACAGGGATAATGTTGACAACTTTGGACCTATTTCCATGCCATCGGTGTTTGCTAAAGTTATCGAGAAGGTTGTATACACAAGGTTACTGGAGCATTTAAATTCACATAATTTGCTGTCAAATGTACAGTTTGGTTTTAGAAATGGTTTAACAACTGAAAATGCTATATTATCTTTTCTCTGTGAAGTTTTGGACGGATTAAATAAAAGGTTGCGAATGCTAGGTGTTTTCTTTGATCTAACGAAGGCTTTTGACTGTGTTGACCACAAAATATTACTGCAGAAGTTGGACCAATATGGAGTAAGGGGAGCAGCTTACAATTGGTTCGCCTCTTACTTTAAGAACAGAAAGAAGAAGGTAATTCTCCGCAATATTGAGAGTGGTAGTGATGTTCAGTCGCAATGGGGCACTGTTAAGTGGGGCGTTCCCCAAGGGTCGGTGCTGGGGCCACTGCAGTTTCTTATTTATATAAATGATATGCCTTCTCGTATTACAGGGGATTCAAAAATATTTCTGTTTGCTGATGACACCGGCTTGGTAGTGAAGGATCTTGTGTGTAATATTGAAACAGTATCAAATAATGTAGTTCATGAAATATGTTCGTGGCTTGTGGAAAACAATTTGATGCTAAATCACAGTCAGACTCAGTTTTTACAGTTTCTAACTCACAATTCAACAAGAACCGATATTTTGATCAGACAGCATATTATAAGCGAGACGGAACAGTTCAAGTTCCTAGGCGTTCGGAAAGCCCATGTCCAGGATCTTGTTCAGAAACTAAATGCTGCTTTATTTACCATTAGAACAGTATCTGAAATAAGTGACAGTTCAACACGAAAAGTAGTCTACTTCGCATATTTTCATACGCTTATGTCGTATGGTATTATTTTTTGGGGTAATTCTTCTGATTCAAAAAGGGTATTTTTGGCTCAAAAACGGGCTGTTCGAGCTATATGTGGTGTAAGTTCGAGTACCTCTTGTCGACCCCTATTCAATACTCTGGGAATTCTGACATTGCCCTCACAGTATATATTTTCTTTAATGTCGTTTGTTGTTAGCAATATTAGCCTATTCCCAACAGTTAGCAGCTTTCACTCAGTTAATACTAGAAAGAAATCAAATCTGTATGTGGAATGCACTTCCTTGACTCTTGTGCGGAAAGGAGTGCAGTATTCTGCTGCATCCATTTTCAATAAGCTACCACAAGAACTCAAAAATCTTAGCAGTAGCCCAAAGTCTTTTAAGTCTAAACTGAAGAGTTTCCTTATGGCTCACTCCTTCTATTCTGTCGAGGAGCTCCTGGAAGAGCTAAAAAATTTAGCAAATTCCAGTGTTACATTGTTGATTTTCTTTATTTAAACTTACGACTTGTCGCCTGAATATGTTTTTTATATTTAATTTTATGTGTTTCTACTATCGTGTTATAATTTAGTGTATTGACTCGTTCCATGAACATGGATATTTCTCCTTAATTTGGTCGCACGGAACAATAAATAAATAAATAAAATAAAACTAGCACTGACAAAGAGGGCATTTCTGGGCAAGAGGGGTCTACTTTTGTAAAACAAAGTCCTTAATTTTAGTAATAAATTTCTAAGAATCTACGTTTGAAGCACAGCATTGTATGGTAGTGAAACGTGTAGTGTGGGGAAACCGAAAAAGAAGAGAATCGAAGGATTTGAGATGTGGTGCTACCGAAGAACGTTGAAAATTAGGTGGACATAAAAGATAAAGGACGAGGAGATTCTTCGTAGAAGAAGGGACAGAATGATGGGACATGTGTCAAGGCATCAGGGATTAACCTCCATGGTACTATAGGGGAATTTAGAAGGTAAAAACAGTAAGGGAGGACAGACATTGAAATACATCCATCAACTAATTGAGGACGTAGGGTACCAGTGCTTCTCTAAAATGAAGAGGTTGCCGCAGCGGAGGAATTCGTAGCGGGTCGCAACAAACCAGAAAAAAAGGGGGGGGGCGGAGGGCCGTTCCACGATGAATGTATTCATTACGAAGGAGGGACATAAAGGTAGGACATGTGTTTAAG
Source organism: Schistocerca serialis cubense (assembly GCF_023864345.2). Classification (NCBI taxonomy): domain Eukaryota; kingdom Metazoa; phylum Arthropoda; class Insecta; order Orthoptera; family Acrididae; genus Schistocerca; species Schistocerca serialis. Next base: position 234,684,970 of record NC_064642.1, read on the forward strand.
GCATCAGGGATTGACTTCCATGGTACTAGAGGGAAATTTAGAAGGTAAAAACAGTAAGGGAGGACAGAGATTGAAATACATCCATCAACTAATTGAGAACGTAGGTACCAGTGACGGGCTGCATCAAACTAGAAAAAAAAGGGGGAGGGTCATTCCACTATGAATGTGGTCATTATGAAGGGTTCACTTATCAAGAAAATCAAGAAACGCTGGTCTAGGGTTTACTACTCAGAGCGTCTCTTAAGCGTTAAAAAAGAAGTTAGTTGGACTGGTAGAATTCCTTAGCTGTCTCCGAAATATTTTTCTGAGGGCGTCTTTTTATTATTTCTTACGACAGTGCATTACTGAAAGAAAAAAAAACTTGATGCAGTGTCTTTTTAAACCATTTAAAAAGGCATTACGGTACACTGCTTCTGTGTTTGTTTACAGGAGCGTGTCCTGATGAACACTAGGAAAAGAAAAAGCACATATTGCTCACAAAAAGAAAATATTTTGTTTAGAGAAGGTTCATTGTTTCACGACTCGCTCATGCACGTACCAAGTCTTTCGTATTTTAACTACGCAGCTGTGTCTGAACGAAGATATAAAAGAACGCAGGGCGCCCTTTTAGTGGCTGTCACAGCAGCGTTTCCTTTGCGAATGGAAGGTCGTGGGGGCACTGTACGGCAGCCGGTGGTCCCGCACTGTTTGGATGGCAAATGAGTTTTATTCTCGCTGTCCGCTTGCTGAATACGAGTTTTTAATTTAGGAAGACAATTCATTCTCTCCAAATGATTCACTACCGGATGCTTCCGTGGCTGAATACAGTGCTACAAATCGAATAAACTCCACATACAGATAATTAAAATAGGTATAACGTCACAATCACAGCGAATATCCTCAGTATTCTCAACCTGTATCTACACTCCTGGAAATTGAAATAAGAACACCGTGAATTCATTGTCCCAGGAAGGGGAAACTTTATTGACACATTCCTGGGGTCAGATACATCACATGATCACACTCACAGAACCACAGGCACATAGACACAGGCAACAGAGCATGCACAATGTCGGCACTAGTACAGTGTATATCCACCTTTCGCAGCAATGCAGGCTGCTATTCTCCCATGGAGACGATCGTAGAGATGCTGGATGTAGTCCTGTGGAACGGCTTGCCATGCCATTTCCACCTGGCGCCTCAGTTGGACCAGCGTTCGTGCTGGACGTGCAGACCGCGTGAGACGACGCTTCATCCAGTCCCAAACATGCTCAATGGGGGACAGATCCGGAGATCTTGCTGGCCAGGGTAGTTGACTTACACCTTCTAGAGCACGCTGGGTGGCACGGGATACATGCGGACGTGCATTGTCCTGTTGGAACAGCAAGTTCCCTAGCCGGTCTAGGAATGGTAGAATGATGGGTTCGATGACGGTTTGGATGTACAGTGCACTATTCAGTGTCCCCTCGACGATCACCAGTGGTGTACGGCCAGTGTAGGAGATCGCTCCCCACACCATGATGCCGCGTTTTGGCCCTGTGTGCCTCGGTCGTATGCAGTCCTGATTGTGGCGCTCACCTGCACGGCGCCAAACACGCATACGACCATCATTGGCACCAAGGCAGAAGCGACTCTCATCGCTGAAGACGACACGTCTCCATTCGTCCCTCCATTCACGCCTGTCGCGACACCACTGGAGGCGGGCTGCACGATGTTGGGGCGTGAGCGGAAGACGGCCTAACGGTGTGCGGGACCGTAGCCCAGCTTCATGGAGACGGTTGCGAATGGTCCTCGCCGATACCCCAGGAGCAACAGTGTCCCTAATTTGCTGGGAAGTGGCGGTGCGGTCCCCTACGGCACTGCGTAGGATCCTACGGTCTTGGCGTGCATCCGTGCGTCGCTGCGGTCCGGTCCCAGGTCGACGGGCACGTGCACCTTCCGCCGACCACTGGCGACAACATCGATGTACTGTGGAGACCTCACGCCCCACGTGTTGAGCAATTCGGCGGTACGTCCACCCGGCCTCCCGCATGCCCACTATACGCCCTCGCTCAAAGTCCGTCAACTGCACATACGGTTCACGTCCACGCTGTCGCGGCATGCTACCAGTGTTAAAGACTGCGATGGAGCTCCGTATGCCACGGCAAACTGGCTGACACTGACGGCGGCGGTGCACAAATGCTGCGCAGCTAGCGCCATTCGACGGCCAACACCGCGGTTCCTGGTGTGTCCGCTGTGCCGTGCGTGTGATCATTGCTTGTACAGCCCTCTCGCAGTGTCCGGAGCAAGTATGGTGGGTCTGACACGCCGGTGTCAATGTGTTCTTTTTTCCATTTCCAGGAGTGTATATACATGTCACGTATTCTACAGGGTGGGCAAGGAGTCACGATCGGAAAGTATTCGTGTTAACTTATACACTGAACTGCCAAAGATACTGGTACACCTGCCTAACATCGTGCAGGGCCCCTGCGAGCACGCAAAGCACGCAACACGACGTCGTATGGACTCGACTAATGTCTAAAGTAGTGCTGGAGGGAATTGACGCCATGAATCCTGCAGGGATGTACATAAATCAGTGAGAGTACGAGAAGGTGCAGATCACTTCTGAATAGCACGTCGCATGGCATCTCAGATATGGTCAGTAATGTTCATGTCTGGGGTGTTTGGTGGCCAGCGGAAGTGTTTTAACTCAGAAGAATTTTCCTGCAGCCACTCTGGAGAAATTCTGGACGTGTGGGGTGTCGCATTGTCCTACTGGAATTGCCCAAGCCCTTCGGAATGCACAATGAACATGAATGGATGTAGGCGATCAGGCAGGATGCTTACTTATGTGTCACCTGTCAGAGTCGTATCTATATGTATCAGGGGTCCCATATCCCTCCAACTGCACACGCGTCACACTGTTACAGAGCCTCTACCAGGCTGAACAGTTCCCTGCTGCCATGCAGAGTCCATGGATTCATGAGGTTGTTTCCGTACCCGTATACGTCCAACCGCTCGACACAATTTGAAACGAGATTCGTCAGACCAGGCAACAAGTTTCCATTCATCAACAGTCCAATGTCGTGCAGTCATCAAAAGGGTACACGAGTGGGCTTTCGGCTCCGAAAGCCCATATTGATGATGTTTCGTTGAATGGTTCGCACGCTGACAGCTGTTAATGGCCCAGCATGGAAAACTGCAGCAATTTGCGGAAGGGTTGCACTTCGGTCATGTTGAAAGATTCTCTTCAGTCGTCGTTGGTCCCGTTCTTGCAGGATATTTTTCCGGCCGCAGCGATATCGGAGATTTGATGTTTTAGCAGATTCCTGATATCCACGTTATACTCGTGAAATGGTCGTACGGTAAAATCTCCACTTCATCGTTACCTCGGAGATGCTGTGTCCCATCGCTCGTACACCGACTATAACACAACGTTCAAACTCACATACATCTTGATAACCCGCCATTGTAGCAGCAGTAACCGATCTGACAACTGCGCAAGACACTGGTATGGTTGCTGGCCGCAGCGCTATATTCTGTCAGTTTACATATCTCTGTATTTAAATACGCGTTTTTAAATACACTTTAGAGTAGTTTCGCATTTCCTTGTCCGTAGTATGTTACCTTTTAGTATAGGACACTCAGATTACAACAAATCAAGCGATAATCGCCAGGCGTCAAATTACAACGATGCAGGCGTCACTCCATAAAAATACAGCATGTGATCATGGTTGCCAACTCGTCGCACATATTTGGGCTAACTACCTTTCAAAATCTGCTAGAAAACGGACAGAAAAAAATATTCGTTTCAGGAAGTTTAACACGTGAACTTTAAACGGGACAATTCACTCCTTATAAAAACCGATATTTCAGTGTCATCTATTCTTCTTCCGCGGAATGTGTTAATGTTGAGGGTTCTGGGGTGTTACTGCTAACGCCATTATCCTTGCCGTAGGCTTGGATGCTCCTGTGAAACAAACAATATTTATTTTTTAAAGCATGGTAGTGTAGAAAACTCGAACCAGTTATAAATTTATGCAGTTGCTTAATCATTTCGAATCTTATCTATTATTTTCCAGAACTGTATCTTGAAATCGAAAGTTGAGACAGCAAGTTCCGAGACGCTGAAGGCCACCACGAATTGTCATTATATAATTGAGCGTGGTGTTCCCCATCAGATTCGTATACGAACTTTGACCAAGGCACTACTAGAAGTATCTCAGCCAAATTTCAGAGCTCACTAAAAGGCTTCTGCTTACCGGCATCCTTATATTTTGAGATTCCAGATCAGAATCTAACCTCGTCTCTTACATTCTCCCTTTCCAAAAAGTTGATTTTCTGCCACTGGAATTCTGGAGACAGGATGATCAGTCTGATACCAGTTTCCTCAGCTAAAGATGTGGTATTGTCCTTTGCTCTTCCTAAACACTTCTCCGGTGCTATAAATGATACTTTGTGTAGCACTTCGACATTATTCGGGAGATGAGATTGGAGCTCACTGACAAGGTGTACAATAAAGTTTACAAAAATTTTACGACTTCCCATTTTAGTACCCACAGTCATTCTACATCTGGTACATACAGGGTGTTTCAAAAATGACCGGTATATTTGAAACGGCAATAAAAAATAAACGAGCAGCGATAGAAATACACCGTTTGTTGCAATATGCTTGGGACAACAGTACATTTTCAGGCAGACAAACTTTCGAAATTACAGTAGTTACAATTTTCAACAACAGATGGCGCTGCGGTCTGGGAAACTCTATAGTACGATATTTTCCACATATACACCATGCGTAGCAATAATATGGCGTAGTCTCTGAATGAAATTACCCGAAACCTTTGACAACGTGTCTGGCGGAATGGCTTCACATGCAGATGAGATGTTCTGCTTCAGCTGTTCAATTGTTTCTGGATTCTGGCGGTACACCTGGTCTTTCAAGTGTCCCCACAGAAAGAAGTCACAGGGGTTCATGTCTGGCGAATAGGGAGGCCAATCCACGCCGCCTCCTGTATGTTTCGGATAGCCCAAAGCAATCACACGATCATCGAAATATTCATTCAGGAAATTAAAGACGTCGGCTGTGCGATGTGGTCGGGCACCATCTTGCATAAACCACGAGGTGTTCGCAGTGTCGTCTAAGGCAGTTTGTACCGCCACAAATTCACGAAGAATGTCCAGATAGCGTGATACAGTAATCGTTTCGGATCTGAAAAATGGGCCAATGATTCCTTTGGAAGAAATGGCGGCCCAGACCAGTACTTTTTGAGGATGCAGGGACGATGGGACTGCAACATGGGGCTTTTCGGTTCCCCATATGCGCCAGTTCTGTTTATTGACGAAGCCGTCCAGATAAAAATAAGCTTCGTCAGTAAACCAAATGCTGCCCACATGCATATCGCCGTCATCAATCCTGTGCACTATATCGTTAGCGAATGTCTCTCGTGCAGCAATGGTAGCGGCGCTGAGGGGTTGCCGCGTTTGAATTTTGTATGGATAGAGGTGTAAACTCTGGCGCATGAGACGATACGTGGACGTTGGCGTCATTTGGACCGCAGCTGCAACACGGCGAACGGAAACCCGAGGCCACTGTTGGATCACCTCCTGCACTAGCTGCGCGTTGCCCTCTGTGGTTGCCGTACGCGGTCGCCCTACCTTTCCAGCACGTTCATCCGTCACGTTCCCACTCCGTTGAAATTTTTCAAACAGATCCTTTATTGTATCGCTTTTCGGTCCTTTGGTTACATTAAATCTCCGTTGAAAACTTCGTCTTGTTGCAACAACACTGTGTTCTAGGCGGTGGAATTCCAACACCAGAAAAATCCTCTGTTCTAAGGAATAAACCATGTTGTCTACAGCACACTTGCACGTTGTGAACAGCACACGCTTACAGCAGAAAGACGACGTACAGAATGGCGCACCCACAGACTGCGTTGTCTTCTATATCTTTCACATCACTTGCAGCGCCATCTGTTGTTGAAAATTGTAACTACTGTAATTTCGAAAGTTTTTCTGCTTGAAAATGTACTGTTGTCCCAAGCATATTGCAACAAACGGTGTATTTCTATCGCTGCTCGTTTAGTTTTTATTGCCGTTTCAAATATACCGGTCATTTTTGAAACACCCTGTAAAATTCCTACTTTATTTTCAAAACCGATACACAAATGTGCTCACAGCCTGGAATGAAGAAAATTCTTAATATTTACAAAAAAGCAGATCGCCTAGACACCCTTTCACGATTACCATTTGTGCAAGCGTTCTGATTAAAAATGAGAGAAGTTCCAGCAGCTTGGTGGGGTCAGAAGATCTAGACTGGAACGCCTTATTAACTACGTTGCACTCTCACAGAACTGATCGTAGAAATATGAAAAACAAATATTGTTATTGTCTCTATACGTTTTATTTAGTACGTCAAATTAAACACCTTTCAGCCGTCTAAACGTATTTCATTTGGCTACAAGTTTCAGCGTTTTACTACGCCATCTTCAGGCCCCTGACTACCGTGTAGGAAGATTCCACCTCGGTTCTGCTTAAAACAGGGGGCAGAAACACTGGTATTTGTAGACTTCTGCTTGCTATAGCGATTATAGCGATCACTTCAACTATCATCTGCCTACTCAGTGACCGCAACTGGAAGAGAGAGAGAGAGAGAGAGAGAGAGAGAGAGAGAGAGAGAGAGAGAGAGAGAGAGAGCGATGTAGATGGTGAGAGGGATTTACGTTTGTGTGATAAATCACTTCCCTCGAAAATTTCCCTCCTTCATACCTCCTCTGTTTTACCACAGATGACGTGTCACTGAACTCATTCGTACAAAGACTGTAGAAGACACGAGGTGCCTCGTTGCTTCCATAGTCCTGAGTAGTACGTTCTGAATAACATTCAACAACCTGCAGTCTTCTACAGTGGTTGTCGCCTGCGCAGAAAACAGTCCGTAGGTCCTGAGTCCGTTATCCTGAAGCCGTAATAAACTCTTAGCGAGGAACTGGTATTCTATAAATAATAAAATTTTCAGTAAGTTTGTTTCTACGAGATACCAATCGCATCTTATTAGCAGAAAACGAGAGACTGCGCAATTATATTCCACTTAATGAATCAAAAATAATTCCCATTCTACATACTCTCATAGAAAATAAACAAATTAATGTACTGCGTATTAGCGTAATTACTATCAAACTGTTCTCAATTACATGTCCAATTAATCAGAGACTGCTAATTAAGTTCTTAACCGGTACCGACCAAGGCAGACATCATGCTTGTCCTCCATCATCCATAATGCGCGATCCGGAGATCTCCGAAGTGTTTCGTCTGCTTTTTCATTTAGCAGTGGTTTATTAGTGTGCTGGTAAATAACACTTTTGAAATAATGGAATGACAGCCTGCTATTGAGAGATGCTTTTATATGAAACGCAATTCAATTCACTGTTTAGTTTTTCTAATATTAATAATAGAAGTTTATCATTTTGGAGCGCTAGTTCCGCACACAGCAGCCAATAGCAGAGAAGGACCACAATTTAGGTGGCTTTTGTCACGATACCCGTACCTCACACCACATTACGTCATCTTCCCACTGCCGCTTTCTCAACTGCTCTAAGAAGACCTTGGCATAGCTGAATATGATGGCCGTAAAGCCAGAAATGTTACAAGGTTACCGTTTATTAAGACCCGGTAGCGTCAATGAATTAAATGATCATGATATGATTATGCACATGACAGAGAATCCAACTCTGCGCCGAGAACGACAGCCAGCATACGGAGACATTTCGAAATATGTAAGGAGTATGTAAGAACATTCGTTTCTCTGTTATTCCATTCTATCATGCACCTTTCTCCTGTTAAATACAATTTCTGCTAGAGCTACGGAGTCATTTTATGTTCCTATTTGCCTCTCTCGTTGCTTTTTGTCGCAGTACAAAAACAGTAAATATTCGCGATGTTGATTTCTGGTCTACCTTGTACATGGGGAAAATCAGTATTTGTACATATCTGTGCTCACCTTGTCTAATTCTTTCGGAACCAACGCGAACTACACGATAGTAACATTAGAAATGTCGCACGACTTTCCTCTAATACCAAATATCTAAATGTATCCAATACGGTTTCGCAAGAACGCTACATTTTATTATGGGTTATACCGGCCAGTTTCTTCCCTAACGCGTCTTTCTATGTCTGCTGTCATGTGTTCTTCATAACGATTCCAAACGGTGGAGTAATAGTCGAGAATTGGGATCAATAACGTCCGTAAGCGGCCCGGGGGGTTTAAGCGAACGAAAGCTCATTACTGTTACGTAATACGCAGGCACGAAGATCAGATGTTTTACGACCGTGCGCCTAGCTCACACGTACCTGGTTCATCTTGGCACTTGTTCTCCTGCTGTTGCTGCTGCCATCGCCAAATAAAATTAATCTTATAATGTTCATTAATTATCTCCAGGTTGGGGAAGCAGTCACATATTGAGTACTACCCATATCTGATAAGGAGCCAAGTGCCTTCTACATGTACATCTACAAAGATACTCCGCAAGCCACCGTACGGTGCGTGGCGGAGGGTACCCTGTAGAACTACATGTCAATGATACACGTCAGTGTACTCGAGAAATGGCAGATGTTATGAACTGTGATCATTTCACCATTACGCGACGTTTGCATGTAATGGGCAAGGTTCAAAAATCTGCTGTATGGGTACGGCATGCTCTAAGCCAAAATCACAAAAATCAGCGGGTGGACATATGCATAACTCTGCTTGCTCAACATTAATTGGCTCGCGAACAACACAGACTATTCCTATTTTGTGTCGTGCATTCTACTAGTAAGATAATGTGTGCTGCACTGTTCGGAACTGCTCTGATCACAGAATCGACATAAACATTAATTGATTGCAGTCACGTGCTGTGTTTAGAGTACATTGAAATCCATTGTTGTGCCGTTTAGTCGCTCAGTTCTAATAGTGGCGGCAAAGTCAGACAAAATCACTGTTAGTTTCGACAGGTGGCACAGTTCTCGTAATTGACATTAGTTCTTCCTAGCGGTGCTACCGGTGAGTTTCACGAGTCCACGTGTCATCATTTTCGACGCGGCTCACTGTTGATCTAGCGAGGCGATGAGCGAACGAAAGTGTCTCCACTCGCGAATTTTAATCAGATATATTGTACGTCTCTCTTAATTAGAATTATCATTGAATAACGATCAAATTCACGTTTGCGGGTCTCATAACCTACACGACACTGCTGATTTAACTTCTCGCTCACCTTTCACTTACTGCTGCTGAAACTGCTGCAGCTGATGTAAGAAGTATAAACTTCCTGTGAAGATTTTAAACATTTTCATCATGTGTGCTATCTTGGAGGCCACGACTCCGACACTGCATGTTGCGTCTACACGAAAGCTAACGCGCGACTCCCTAAAGGCGAGTGTCCACTGGTAAGTAACATCCGCAAGTAATTTCTGCAAGCGCTTGCTAAGATCTTTGCATTAGAAAAAAAACCTGGCACAATTTTACTTCTGCAGGACGTTTCGGCAAATTAATGTCAGCAGCGTGTTGCAAGTGTTAGGTTGATACATAAGATCTTTTTTGGTGTTCCGGCTTCTAAGGGTTTATTTACCAATTGTCATTTTTATTTGTATTTCACTGTTGCAATTTGACTTTACAAATTGCCGTTTTGTCATTTGAAGATAGCGATTGCAGCCGTGGACGACAGAAAATGTAGTGCCAAGTGCAGAAATCGGAACATTTTCGACTGATTCTTCTGTTTCAGTTCAGAAGAGAAGTGACAGCAGTGTTTAACGTCACCACCCGTTAACTGGCATTTATTTATTTACTTGCAATTAATATGAAAAGTAATTTTGGGTTGTGAACTGTTTTTACATTAAAATGAAAAGCTATGGCGGCAAGGTTAAAAGAAACTGGGGCCTCTTTCATTAAATGACTGGCTTAATTCAGAAGTTTTCCGGAAGTTAACGCAATTTCTTCTGAAAATAGCAAAGGCTCACAGCTTTGGCTTGGAGAGCGAACTATCGGTAAAAGTTGTTTCTGAGTGTGAATTTAAATATGTTTCCTTGCGGAAATTAATATTAAACTGATTATCGGACTTCGTAATATTAAAATGATTGCAGGTTCTATCGTATTTCACTAATAAAAGACTGCGGCTCATGAAATGACGCACGCAAACCATAATAACCAAAGAAATGCTTCCGTATTTAAGGAAACACACAAAATTATGAATCTGTAATGGAAGGATAGGTTTATAAATGAAATATGGTTAAACTTTAACAGTATATTTAAAAAAAATAAAAGTTAACTTACATACTCCACACTGCCTAATACAGCAAACAGAAGATCGTCTACACGAAACGCGCGATATTCAAATGAACGCACTTGATATTCTGATTTCTAATAAAAGTTCCAGTTGTAATAATTAAGCAACAGACCATTTCACTGAATCCGCGGAATTAATTGCGTAACATGAATCAAGCTAACCTAGAGAGACAAGAACAATGGCAAAAAGAGAAGAGCGAAGCATAAATGATAAGAGAGGGGTGCCCTTGTTTCACGACTATTTATACTAATTACTGATTATGATCTTTGTATGATTATCGATATATTATCGAGAGGTGTCTGGCGTAGTTATATTATTCTGGGTAAATTTCGTGGAAAAGTTGGAGACGTTATAAGTGGAGGCAGAGAAACATATGCGCCGTGTGTGAGGATAATGCCATTGGAGAGAGCACGGCAAGAAAATAACTTTCTCTTTTTAATGAGGATTGTTGTGACATTAACGACTCTCCAAGTCCAGGAAGACTTTCAGGATTTGGTGAAGATCTTTTAATGGCATTAATGCAAAATGATCCACGTCAGTGTACTAGAGAAATGGCAAATGTGGTGGTCAAAATCACAAAAATCAGCGGGTGGGCCATATGTGCATCTCTGCTTTCTCGACATCAATTGGCTCGTGAACAACACCGACTATTACTATCTTGTATTGTTACTGGTGACGGGAAATGATATCTTTATGCTAACTTAGAGAAAAGAAAAGAATGATTGACCCCAAACGAAGCTGCAATTTCCCGTATGAAGCTCTTTGCGAATCCACAAAAGATAATGTTATGCATCTGGTGGAACAGCGACAATGTGGTGTACTTCCAATTGCTTCCCTGATCTATAACCATCACTACTAACATTGTAAGTGGGTTTCTTCTCTGTTGGCAGCGCTGTGTAGCGCTTTGCATTGGATCTCTGATTGCACATTGTAAGACTCTCTGGCTGGTTGGACTCGTTGGAAGTTAATCGCCAGTAGTGTTGGGCAGTTGGAAGTTAGTCGCCAGCAGTGATGGAAGTACTGTTGGGCAGTTGGAGGTGAATGGCCAGCAGTGATGGGTATTGGATGTGAGAAGTTAGCATTGATGGAGGGTAGAGGTCTGAAGTGTTAGCGTAGGCTAACGATCTGTACATGTTCGACTTGGAGATTGAATATTATTCATGATTATACACCTTTGTACTAGATGTCAATGACGATTTATGTTTGTGTCTGAACTGGATGTCATATTATTATGGTAAAAAATAGATTATTTGGTTTGCAACAAAATATTTCCTTTTCAAACCACGTACCTACTAATAGTTAGTGGCTTTAGTAGTTAGAATCTTTTATTTAGCTGGCAGAACTGACGCACGGGCTGTATTGCAGTAGTTAGCGTAATGAAGATTTTTGTGAGGTAAGTGCTTAATGAAATGTATAGGTTATTGTTAATATTGTTAAGAATTCTTTTTAGTCAGGGCCATTCTTTTGAATTAATTATTTGAAGTCAGGTTATCCATTTTTTAATTTATTATTACAGGGTGATTCAAAAAGAATACCACAACTTTAAAAATGTGTATTTAATGAAAGAAACATAATATAACCTTCTGTTATACATCATTACAAAGAGTATTTAAAAAGGTTTTGTTTCACTCAAAAACAAGTTCAGAGATGTTCAATATGGCCCCCTCCAGACACTCGAGCAATATCAACCTGATACTCCAACTCGTTCCACACTCTCTGTAGCATATCAGGTGTAACAGTTTGGATAGCTGCTGTTATTTCTCGTTTCAAATCATCAATGGTGGCTGGGAGAGGTGGCCGAAACACCATATCCTTAACATACCCCCATAAGAAAAAATCGCAGGGGGTAAGATCAGAGCTTCTTGGAGGCCAGTGATGAAGTGCTCTGTCACGGGCTGCCTGGCGGCCGATCCATCGCCTCGGGTAGTTGACGTTCAGGTAGTTACGGACAGATAAGTGCCAATGTGGCCACCTATCAGGAGGTTTAACACCATACTTCGTTCGAAATGCACGCTGAACAACTGTCGTCGATTCACTTCTGCCGTACTCAATAACACAAAAAGCTTTCTGTTGAGCGGTCGCCATCTTAGCATCAACTGACGCTGACGCCTAGTCAACAGCCTCTCAAGCGAACAAATGTACAACTAAATGAAACTTTATAGCTCCCTTAATTCGCCGACAGTTAGTGCTTAGCTCTGCCTTTTGTCGTTGCAGAGTTTTAAATTCCTAAAGTTGTGGTATTCTTTTTGAATCACCCTGTATTTTTTTTAGATCAGTCAGATTGCGTTGCGCTAGAACATTGTGTGTCAGTGCTGACACAATAAGAATAAGTAAAGAAAAAGTAGATTCACTTGCATTCAATTTCACTCAGCAGTTTAAGTAAAATATTTAATAAAGAAGTTTCGACATTTATTGTCAGTAACTGGCACATCTTGCAGATGCAGTCCAAGAACGACGACAAGGAAGACTGCCTGAAGTGATGCTGCCCCACGATATCGTAACGCCCGCCGCATTCTGCTAGACTGACAAAAAACTCAATACGAGAGTTGAGTTGGGAACTCGTTGCACACCTACCCTACTCATCTGATCTTGCGCCCTCATATTTTTATCTTTCCCGCTCTCTATCGAACAACCTTCAACGAACTTCCTTTGCGGGTGAAAATGCGCTCCAAACATGGCTTGACGATTTCTTCGCCTCAAAACCACGAGATTTCTTTATGTAGTTCCGTAAGCGAAAAGTTACCTCAGTGTTGGCGCACTGTTGTAAATAGTGAAGGAGAATGTATTATTGGTGGCCAAAGTCTCTGTTATATTTACTAAGACTTGCGGAGAAACGCAACGAACTTATGCACCTACCTAATACTTGCGAAGTGTTTCCATTTGAATTGCGTTGTGAGATAGACAAGAGGAAATTTACGGTGTCGTGGTTAAGAACAGAGCAGCTGCTACTGTTATTGCATTGTTGTTATGGTCAGGTCTCATAAATTTTACCACTTTCAGCATTTTTCTGGTTTTTCTAAAATACTGTATATTATCTAAATCTAATACTAATAATGCCCATTCTCTCAGACACACACAGCAAAAGTTTCGAAAGTAAATTTTCTACAGTTCAAAGAACAAATACGGTAGTTGAAGATGTGCAGTCACCTGAATACAAACGACAGCTCCGCCAATGTGCTGCCCTTCCATACCTTGTGTACGCGATACTACCGCTATGTACATACATATATGCATATCGCTATCCCATCACTTATGTCACGTCAGTGTAGTACAGTCGTTCAAATTATTATTATTACTACTACTACTATTATTATTATTATTATTATTGAAGTAATAATAGTAAGAGTCAAAATAATTTATTTTATTGTCCCTTTTGTACATATCACACTTTCCTCACAATGCCTAAGTTAACCCGTGTTAACAGTTACGCTTGTTTCACAGTCACGCTGAAGTAATCATTACTACGTTGCGTTTTCACAGAAATTAAATAGGTAGCCACTGATCACGGGATCACGGAAGCCTTTTCATATAATTTTTACTATTCGTATGTTTCTCTACGACAATTATTGTTTCACTAACAAGACGCTGTTTCAACTATAAATCTCATAATTAATCCCGCACACTTCTCTGCAAATAACCGAATTACTACAAAACTTTATTTCTACTATGCATCATAAGACTTTCAAGTTTTAATCATTTTTCTATCGATTCTTGATACCAATTATCTGCGACGCAGCTGTGAGCGAACGCTCCGTGCGAGAGCTTAACATCGACTCTTCTTCACATACCAAGACGGAGCGTGACCACTAGCTTTGGTGCATTGTTGTCATTATACAGCAAGGCAGTTTCCAATCAAATAAAAGGCGCACTCGGCTTCGCAAGTTTCAGAAGCCAGCGATAAATAAGGAGTACAATATCGTTACGTTACAACATGAAAGACAGCAGCACTCCTTATTCCCTCCCCCCCCCCCCCCCCCCCCCCCCCCCCGCAAGCTCCACAATATAATTTTCCAAAAACGCGAGAAAAAGTTTTGATTCCACCACCCATACCACCAAAAAAAGAAAACGGGAATTCCACAGAAATTTTACCCGCAGCAAGATTCTCACAAAAAATCAAATAACCGATGAAAAACCCAGCAATTGTTCCCTCTTGAGTTGTCATGCTGTAACGCAATAGAACCATCATGTACACTTCACACTCTCACGTCACTGCACTGAAAACTACAATCTTTACATTTTTGTTTGTATCTGTGATAAGCAGGCAATGAACATACATAGAAAAGAATTTTTTCTGTAAATTAAATAGCCTTAAAAATATCAAAATTCCAATGTACAGACATCCATGAAAATTATGCCAGAAATGTACTTAATGCAGTCCATTCAAATGTCTGCAGCAACACAAACTAAACATTAGCTTTTCCTATGAGAAGCATCATGTTTTATTACTTTAAAATCATACATGAATCAGCAAACGTTATGTGTACAGGCTGGACAGACAAAAGCTGTTCTTATAAAATCATTACCTCCTACACTACTCAGAAACACTGCATATCTCTCCTTTTTCATCATTGCAAATATTGTCTGGTAACGTGATGATGTAATTTTTTTTACTCCTTCAAGCATATCCCATTAGCTCAGCAATTGTGACACTTCAAACATCCTGTGTATGTAAATATAGGTCACGCCTAGCAAAATGAATCTTATAACGTATCTTATTATAATTGTAGATCAGTATTTAAAGCAATTACAAAATGTAAATATTCATGGAATAGCAAATTAATTAGTTACCAATCAGTTGGCTGACTTGGTAAAGCATCTTAATACTGATTAAAAAGCTGTTCGTCGTTATTCAAGTGATAATCAAATTAATTTGCTCTGGCTGTTTCAGCAGGAGAAAAAGAAGATAAATACAAAGAAAGCACAAGAATAGTTACTTCCTACTTCAATACTTCCAAAGAAAGAGTTTTGCTGTATATTGCCACATCTTTAGGCACAAAGACAAAAATTAAAAATGTTTATCTCTCAAGAGTAAATAACATGCCATCAACATCTAAGAATAACAGTTCAAGAATATTAGTTAGCATATATAAAGAAATAGATAAAGTTTTAGTTTCGTGTAAGTAATATATAAAGGCAAGAAATGTGGCTTTTCTAGTTGAAAAACGTCAACATGCACCATTAATACACATTGGTGGCCATTTTCCTGACCAAGACACTCACAAAGACGTGCGTAAATGGCGTTTAACTTTTTGGCACACACACACATTGACAGGTTGGCATAGCAGATGACTGAAGACGCCAGGTGGGAGCAGCGAGTGTCGATTCTTGCGCAGCAGTCGGCGGAGTATAGGCGGCAGTTTTGTGAAAGAAAGTCTATGGACTCTGGCGGCTCAGTCGATATGTAAACAGAGCGACTGTACAGCCCCTTCGTGCGGCATCGGCTCCAAGGAACCAGCAGGTTATATGGAGTACCAGAGCGAACATACACAGGGACTAGCGCAGCCTCCACCTTCTAGGCTGCGAACGACGTGAAGCACTGTGGTACGAAGACTGCGTCACTGGAATCCCAATTCCATGATGTGAGTCATGCAACGCACATGGAAACAATGACGTGGCTAAGCATCTGCACACCCGACAAGAAATCGAAGCAATGTACGCGAACACTCCTACTCCTCCACTGGTCTAGTCATCAGTGTTGCAATTACGAAATGCCAAAGAGAAACAAAACCTCATTGTTCATTTCAACGACTATCAACATTGCTGCTAGTCTAACATATTTACCGTTTTTTAACACAAACAATACGGAATCACTAACAAATCACTATTCATAAGCACTTGATAGTTCTTTCATTTGCTGGCTTCTTGCACCTGTACAGCATGCACAATGCATAGCTACCGATCTCTTCTCTCTCTTGTCTTTCTTCTTCTATTCCAATGCTTAATATTTACTGTCGTGTAAGGGAAAAAACGACAATACGTCACTTCAGCTCTGCCTCTTATGTTTCGCATCAGTTCGCGCATACTTCTTTGGCCTTGATCGATCGCTCCTCTCACATTCCTCGTATTTCTGGGTTTCTGTTCGTGAGACAGCGAGTTGTAATAATCTCGCGCGTCATCGCAGTAGTAATGGTGGCTTCTCTTGTTTCTTTAACTTGCGAGCCGGCCGGAGTGGCCGAACGGTTCTCGGCGCTAAAGTCTGGAACCGCGCGACTGCTACGGTCGCAGTTTCGAATCCTGCCTCGGGCATGGATGTGTGTGATGTCCTTAGATTAGTTAGGTTTAAGTAGTTCTAAGTTCTAGGGGACTGACGACCACAGCAGTTAAGTACCATAGCGCTCAGAGCCATTTGAACCATTTTAACTTGCGTTACATCCTGACTCCCACCGCTTCTTATGTGTCCTGCTTCGTGCAGATCTTCATCGCGCCTGGTCAACAGGTTTCGTCATTGGGCCCGTTAACTGACCACAAACTTCATGCAATAACCATTACGCGTAGAATGTTACTTTCCTTACACCATACTTCAAAATACTGATTTCTTCCTGTTTCCGTTTGCAATAGTTCTGTGTAATCTTCCTCATATCTCTGGCAGTATAGATCATTACAAATAAAGTCTAAACTCTCTTCTTTCGTGCTTTCAGATCAGAATTAATCCAAGAACATCTTTTCAGCCCCTCTATGTGACAAACTTACTTCTTCTTGCTTCCCCAAATATATATACAGGGTGGTCCATTGATAGTGACCGGGCCAAATATACCACGAAATAAGCATCAAACGAAAAAACTGCAAAGAACGAAACTCGTCTAACTTAAAGGGGGAAACCAGATGGTGCTATGGTTGGCCCGCTAGATGGCACTGCCATATGTCAAACGGATATCAACTGCGTTTTTTTAAATAGGAACCTCCATTTTTTATTACATATTCGTGTAGTCCATAAAGAAATATGAATGTTTTAGTTGGACCACTTTTTTCGCTTTGTGATAGATGGCGCTGTAATAGTCACAAACGTATAAGTACGTGGTATCACGTAGCATTCCGCCAGTGCGGGCGGTATTTGCTTCGTGATACATTACCCGTGTTAAAATGGACCGTTCACCAATTGCGGAAAAGGCCGATGTCGTGTTGATGTATGGCTATTGTGATCAAAATGGCCAACGGGCGTGTGCTATGTATGCTGCTCGGTAACCTGGACGACATCATCCAAGTGTCCGGACCGTTCGCCGGATAGTTGCGTTATTTAAGGAAACAGGAAGTGTTCAGCCACATGTGAAACGTCAACCACGACCTGCAACAAATGATGATGCCCAAGTAGGTGTTTTAGCTGCTGTCGCGGCTAATCCGCACATCAGCAGCAGACAAATTGCGCGAGAATCGAGAATCTTAAAAACGTGCGTGTTGAGAATGCTACTTCAACATCGATTGCACCCGTACCATATTTCTATGCACCAGGAATTGCATGGCGACGACTTTGAACGTCGTGTACAGTTCTGCCCCTGGGCACAAGAGAAATTACGGGACGATGACAGCTTTTTTTGCACGCATTCTATTTAGTGACGAAGCGCCATTCACCAACAGCGGTTACGTAAACCGGCACAATATGCACTATTGGGCAACGGAAAATCCACGATGGGTGCGACAAGTGGAACATCAGCGACCTTGACGGGTTAATGTATGGTGCGGCATTATGGGAGGAAGGATAATTGGCCCCCATTTTATCGATGGTAATCTAAATGGTGCAATGTATGCTGATTTCCTACGTAATGTTCTGCCGATGTTACTACAAGATGTTTCACTGCATGACAGAATGTCGATGTACTTCCAACATGATGGATGTCCGGCACATAGCTCGCGCGCGGTTGAAGTGGTATTGAATAGCATATTTCATGACGGTTGGATAGGTCGTCGAAGCACCATACCATGGCCCGCACGTTCACCGGATCTGACGTCCCTGGATTTCTTTCTGTGGGGAAAGTTGAAGGATATTTGCTATCGTGATCCACCGACAACGCCTGACAACATCCGTCAGCGCATTGTCAATGCATGTGCGAACATTACGGAAGGCGAACTACTCGGTGCTGAGAGGAATGTCGTTACACGTATTGCCGTATGTATTGAGGTAGACGGACATCATTTTGTGCATTTATTGCATTAATGTTGTATTTACAGATAATCACGCTGTAATAGCATGCGTTCCAAAAAAAAAAAAAAAAAAAGAAAAAGAAAAAAAAAACGTTTAAATGGCTCTGAGCACTATGGGACTTAACCGCGGAGGTCATCAGTCTCCTAGAACTTAGAACTATTTAAACCTAACTAACCTAAGGACATCACACACATCCATGCCCGAGGCAGGATTGCGGTCGCACGGTTCCAGACTGTAGCGCCTAGAATCGCTCTGCCACTCCGGCAGTTACCAACTGTTCGTCTAAAATTGTGAGCCATATGTTTGTGACTATTACAGCGCTATCTATCAGAAAACGAAAATGTGGTCCAACTAAAACATTCATATTTCTTTACGTACTACACGAATATGTAATAAAAATGGGGGTTGCTATTTTTTTAAAAAAGCAGTTGATATCCGTTTGACCTATGTCAGCGCCAACTAGCGGGCCAACCATAGCGCCATCTGGTTTCCCCCTTCAAGCTAGACAACTTTCGTTCTTTGTAGTTTTTTCGTTTGACGCTTATTTCGTGAGATAATTGTCCCGGTCACTATGAATGGACCACCCTGTATGTACACTCTTTAACATAAAACTCGACCGGCGGCCGGCCGCTTCAGAGGCTAAGTCCGCGCCGATCGCGACATGGGACAATAAAACTGGCCAACTCGCTAATTCTCTAAGTCCGGTTATCTGCACAATCTGGCAACACTGCAGACTGCGGCACTTCCTGGAGGAAAACTTGTCCCATGATACAGAAACACTAGGCCGATTACGCCTGTGGTCTAGCGGTAGCGTGCGTTGTTTCTGTTCGTAATGTCAGTGGATCGAGAACAGCTGGCATAAAATATTTTTATAGCCTCTTCTGTCTGAATGCTGAAGACGTGAATGTAATGGTAGCGCAGATTCAATCTATTTCGCTTTCTGACACACCGATATCAAATTTTTATCCAGTAACGATTTTGCGGCAGATTTCCTGCAGACTGTCCTCCTCTGGACGCCGTATGCGGCAAAGCTCCGGGATCCATTTGCTGGCTACCGGCAGCGGCCGTGGCGACAGCAGCGGCGCTGCACTCCCCCGTTCTTTATCGAAAGCGCCTGCTCCCGCTCATCGCTTTTGATGATTTAAAACGCTTTATTATTAAATGTTGCTCCACAGAAAATTTCTACGATTTCCATTCACGCTCAAAAGCAACGGAGACAGACGCCCTGATTAGTAGGCGGGTATTATATTACATTAATCGGCAAGAGCTGAGTATGGCCCGAAATTAATTTTATAGACTGGGACGAAATTAAACCACCTCGCTACATTCGATGAATTTATAAATGCTTCATACCTCGTTTCTTTTCCTTTCAAACTCAATTATTTGTGCAACTTTTGGTCAACGTTCGGATGTTTTCGTCAAGCGGGGGTGAGCGTCTGTGGTGTAAAGTGTATTACAGTTCTTGTTTCATTCCTTATGGTAACTCTATGCGATAAACTGTGTGAATACCTTGCAATACGTGCTCTGTAGCAGTGCAGGAACACTGCACATTTGGAGTTCCATGTATGGGTTCATGAAGTATTTAATGTTGATCGGAAGTGATAGCTAAGGTCATCAGGTTTAGACCAGAAAAATTTGTCGTTTTGGAGGTTTCAGAGAACGGAAAGGAATTGCTAACGCCGGTGTTAGAAAACGTCTACAGTTAAATGCTATTGCAAAAATTTAGAAGAGGGGAACTATATTATTCAACATGTGCACTTCATAAACAACCTTCTGACATGTTAGACCTATATGACGAACAAAACTCAAATTTATATCGTTGACAGTCGCTTTGAATCTTTTCAGGATCTATTTTACAGTGAAGCACCTTGGCATTAGCAAAGCACACATCCATGATATTAACTTAATTTACTAAGTCGAATTGGATGAAGATTGATGTTTAAAGGCATTCTTCAGATTTCGTATAAAGAATTTTTACTAGCCGTTTGCAACTCCATTAATTAAAATGGAAAATAAAAGGTTGTAGTCAGCGGCTTCCACCGAGATTGGAACTGCTTTGTCATACAGTA
The DNA here is from genome assembly GCF_023864345.2 of Schistocerca serialis cubense. Lineage (NCBI taxonomy): Eukaryota > Metazoa > Arthropoda > Insecta > Orthoptera > Acrididae > Schistocerca > Schistocerca serialis. The sequence continues at coordinate 234,705,450 of NC_064642.1, forward strand.
CGACCACCGCAACGCACAAGGGAACCTCTTTTTTTTAATTTTGCTTTTTTTCTTTTGCTTTTTTTGACGATTACGCCTTTTTTCTCTCTTATTTTAAAGCCCCTTAGGAAAATGACAATAAAAAAAGAAACTAAGTTCCACCGCCACTTTTCATCCTATAACAAAAAAAAAAAAAAATCTGGTCCACTTCAGGCGTTGGCTCCTGACTAAACCTACCCCAAGAGCTGCCTATATACCAGGGGAAATATGGGAATTCAAGGTTAGGGCTATCATTACAAACAAAACAAAATCTTCCTTTTTCTGAATTTTATTTTTATTTTGATTTTTGTTTTGTTTATTTTTGTTGTGTAATTGATCAGACTCCTTCTGCGCCCCGCTGGTAATATGTTGAGTCACGTCTTCTCGAAATTGGTGTGTTCCGTTCAGTAGTTCAGAAATGTTCATTGGTTCAAACTAGAAACCTTCTTCACTCTTGGCTTAACACATTCCAGCTGCGAGGCGGGTCGTGGAAAGCACTCCCAAGGAAGTTCGAGAAAAATTGTCTGTATTTTGGGTGGCGGACAACGACATAATGACGGTCGTTGAGGTATGTCCAAAAATCGAGTACAGAGTCTACAGTTTGTCCAACTAGGCAGTGAATGGCATGTCCGCGAATCCAATTCACAGCATTGGTCTTTGTCCGAGGAAAATAGTCACGTCCCGGAACTAATAATGAAAGGGGAGTATTCCGATTCAGAATGTCCCGCGTTAGAAAAGCCACAATATGACGAATAACCTCTGAGCTAACGACACACTGGCGACCACAGACGGACTATAGTCACTGCGATGTTGCCTGAGCCTCAAAACGCAACCTTAAAACACACAAACAGGTTTTACTTATGTGAAGAACGCCGTTCTTGGAGTCCAGAAATTAATTATACTTTCTAAGTGTCTCATCTTACAGTGGATTCTATCGTACGAGTCTTCGATGTGGAAAACGAATGTCAAGTGAATTTAGCGAGCTAACGCCGGCCTATACGCGGAAGTAAATGCACTATCAGAGCTGTTCGAACCCTTCCTGGGTTGCTTTTTGTGTTTTATTGCTTGGAATTCCTGAAGCAGACCACTGTGCCTTCTCCCCTTGTGGGTTAGGTCTCAAAACTAAACCGCTTTTTATCCAATGGCATAATTTATTCAGACAGCATCAGCACAAGACTTTCAAACAAAGCCTTCCATTTACAGTTGCAACACTCTATCCAGCACTGACCGAAGTGTAATCCACGGTCATGGTCCGAAATTAGCAGCTGTCTGCTACTGTGGCAAAGTCTGTACTACACTTTCGATTCCGCAGCACCATTTTATCTGGTAACATTGTGTACTTGCAGAGTTGTGCCAACATGTCTGTCCTCACACTGTCAACTTTATGTATCTCACTTCTCCTGTAGCGTTGATCACAAGGAGCAGAAGTATATGAGTGTATTCTGCATGACGTAACATTCAGTATTCCCTTCTTTCATAGCCACTCTTCATGTGCATCGATACCAAATAGGAATGTGAAAACTCTTGCGAGTGAGAGAATGACAACAACAGTCGTAACAAGAACAATGAAATAATGAATAATGTTTATTCCAACGCAGAACGAGAATGGCTCTAAATATAAAAATCTATATCTATATCCATATCTATTGATCTTTGAGTTGGCACAATGCAAATATATTCTTAGCATTTAGTTACTGAATTTAGTTCGGGATGTTTGCAGAGAAAAGGAAAAGTCGGTACTTCTCGCTAGTGTAATATAATGTGAACCAGCAACTACCCTTTCCTTAGAACACGACTCAAGCAGGTCCCCAAGTAGGTACCAAGGCACTGCTGCATTCTATTCCCTGACATTGCTCTGATGACGGTTAATGCAGATAGTTCCGATTATGAAATACAAAACGTATTGCAGGTTAGTTCCTAGGATAGTAACATTAAATTTGCGTTGTAGACGGCACATGAACGTGACGACTATCCATATTACTCATCAATATAAAAAGACAATATTATGGGAATTTAGCAGGATTACTCAACATGAATTCTGAAATTGGTTGACTGACCGCACAGGTGCTAAACGTCGTCAAGAGTATACGATGTCCTAATCGCATTAGGAATATGAAGATCGTCTTCGACAGCTCGCAACTTTCACATTGCTATCTCCACCCTACTCCAGACAGCCCTCGGTGGAGTTGCACTAAGTTGCCGATGCAATGTAAGGCCTTCAAACCGACAACAGACCACATATTGAAAAATACAAGCAAGTTCTCTTGCAGCGTAAGCTTATTGTAACTAATCTAAAAATTATTGGACAGGAACATTGTCCTATTCAAAAAAAGCTGTCCAGCAGGCCCTCTAATCGCTCCTTGGTACAGTCGTTTGACTATTGAAAATGGTTCCAACAAGTCACCACTAGAAAACACTGCTCTGTACCGCAATATCTCAAGATGTAAAGTAATACCACGATACTACAAATATCAGGGAACACCTTATCACAGATAAGACTGTCCTTAAGGCTTGTAAGCTCACATTTATTACAATAAATGACATACCTGAAATGTTACCACTCTCATTATTACGTCAGATTGGTAATGCACGTAGTAAGTTCGTCGTATTCATGATTTCCTCTTCAAAGTAACATACCGTACTTATTATATAACACAAAATGACATTAAAAATTTAAGTTATTCACGAGCAGCTAGTTGAGAATATGTATGAACTTCAAATGACACGACGAACCGTCTTGTTCCGCATATGGATTCAAACCCAGCTCATGCAGACTAAGCAAAGATTTCGTTACTGACGGAAACTAACAGTCATTCCTGATTAAGCATACAGAGAGTGATATACCCCGATTTTAGACAGTATCAGTTATCAAATATCAACTTTAAATTGCATAACGCAAACATGTTTAACAGACGCGAATTCCTACCCATCATCTATTGTCCCTATTAACGAACTACGAGAGATGTTAAATATTGCTTCTTCACAAGTAACTTACTTGAAATGCCGTGAGGTAAAGCTTTGTGTTGGACATGGATTCGAACCCAGAACCTAATCGGATTGCTATCGAAGCACAGTCAAATGTGACATATCGGATTTTCGCGGCAGTAGCTAGATGTTTTAACTGAAATGACGAGACGAAACATTAATTTTTTCCTTCCCAGGACTCCTACCCGGCACCTATCGCTGTCATATTCTAGAGAAAACGAACGTTAAATATGGGTTTGTTGCGCCAGCAGTGATATGTGAGCATGTTTGAACTAGAAATAATATGACGAAGAGTTCAGCGCTCACTGGGAATAGAGCCCCACATATATCGTTGTTGACTACACACAAAGAGTCGTCAGCTACCGAATTTTTCTCCACCAGCTGCTCAGAATAACATCTTGAACTTACAGTGATCTCGCAAATAGTTCTGTGTCGCACTGGGAGTTAAAAACGTCAGATATCGTTAGTGTTGACAACGAATGAAAATAGATTAAAAATCAAAATTCTTATACACCACCAGATAGGTGTTCTCATGCTAGAGCTTGATAATACATAATTAAATCTTTAGTGCCGGGCCAGGATTCGATCCCATTCACGCGTAATATGTGGAGATGTTGAGGAATCTGCAGTTTTGAACAAACAACAAATTGTAGCCGAGCTGTATTGTCACGAAGGGATCAAATTCCGCGTTAAGGGCGGTCTGAGTTGCATTCCCATTCAGAGCCAATCTTATCGACATACAGAAGCTCAGATAAAAGATGGAATAAGTGTCATGTGACCATACATAGCGTTTGTTTCATCACTTGAAATAAATAACTAGTATAAGAAAGGTTACTGGTGATAGAGTTTCTACATGTCGCCACTCCAGACTTTATTGTGGTTCAACCTACCGTCTACTTGGTAGAGAAGGAAAATCATCTTTAATGTGAATTTTCAGATCACACTGCCATTACACCTTCTTCACTTGGTGTAGCCAGGAGAGAATGGACTCTGTCTCTCCCTATCTAAAATCATTGACAGAAGTGGGAATCCAACCCAGACCATAGGTATAACAACCTACCATCCGCCAACAGACCACGAAATCCTCTTCTCTCATTTTTCTATCGTAACGCCGTTGCGCCACACTGGATGATAATTCTGACACACAGGCGTCCTGTAGTAATTTGCACCATGTTCAGTAAATTCATTTACTTGGTTGACCGAATCACCAAGAACTAGCTGCCTCGGCTACCCAGTGCATACATTCCACTCTATATTTTGTAATCACCGAAATAAAATCACGTATCTGCCACCTACACAGAACTGCCAACAGTGTAGGATGCAGAAGTTTAAATAGGAAGTGTTCCTTTCCACTTGAGCTTTTCTATTGCGCTATCTGTTTGTAGAAAACGTCGTTCAGTAAAAAAAAAGAAAAGAAAAGCTGTAACTGTTTGCCTCTCAGAAGTCAAGACCTGGCCATATGCATAATCTCACAGTGCTGTGGAATCAAAAAGTTCTGGAGGAATAGTTGTCGAGCTCTGGAGCTGTTGTAGCTACGTGTCAGCTAGTAGCGTAGATAAGATGTCGCGAGTTCGAATACATTCAGTGCTACATTTTTTAAAACGCAATTCTGCTGTCTGCTGAAGTTGTCAATCTAATGGAACTTTGAACATACTTCCCTTCACTTCTCAACCCAAAGTAGTCGCATGTGGAAAAAGGGCTAACTACTGTGACATTTTGTTCTCTTCAGGTTTAATAGACAGCAGGCAGCAGATGCATCTCGAAGATGTGTAGGGAGAGCGCATCATGCCATAATATGTCAGAAAAGTATTTTCTACATTAGCTGTCGTGTGGTAGTGAGATTTTATTGGCAGCTTTAACTCAGAACAAGTTTTCTACATGCATGTAATCAATAAACTGCACGTGCATTGTCATACTGTCATAGATAACATCAGAGAATTCACATATATCGTTGATGATTAATTTCTCTCTCATGTTTACTATTGTTTTAACAACACTAAAGGAAACCTTACGAAAATTGTGCACTGTATTATAAGAAATGAAATAAAACTAACCACGATAACCTTACGACGAAAGTATGTTTTAACAAAACCGAGTATCTGTACACAAATGTGCCTCTATCGACACGAATTAGTAAAATACTACTCACTTAGATTTTGATTGGGTCTGTGTTTCATTGGTATGCTGTGTCGTACTCAAGAGGTATGCAAATGAGGCATTTCATAAATATGGTTACGTATTCCTAGAAACCCAAAATTCGCTTGTCAGCAGCGGAAAGAGGCGTTGCCTGTTGTGCAGCATTGTAAGTTTTTCAACATTGCACTATGAGCCGAAAGTATTTTCTTGCGATTTCCTTATTGATGTTTGATCCGACTCCTTGTAGCTCTTTCACAGAAGGGATAAAAACGTTGCAGTCAGTGAGACTGGAACTGCAAACCATAACAGACGCTTTTCCACCGGTCAGCACGTTACCACAGAGCTGGCGAAGAGGTATGGTCTGAGCGTCCTCTTACGACGGCAATAGTGCCTAGAACTCGTAAACCGCTATTTAAAGGTCGAGATTAGTTGCGATTTCCACCTGCAACGACTTTCCTGGGCTGAAAACCGTAAATTTACAATCTTTTGTTACCCTTCCAGCGATAATAACTCAGATTATTCAATGGAAATGACAGGTAAAATCAAGTGAACTTTGAGGCTTAATTCCGTGCACACCAGGAAGTAACTCGTCGATCACAGAGTTGCCAAACATACGTTGCCTTGTTGCCAAATCTCAAATGGTTCAAATGGCTCTGAGCACTATGGGACTCAACTGCTGTGGTCATAAGTCCCCTAGAACTTAGAACTACTTAAACCTAACTAACCTAAGGACAGCACACAACACCCAGCCATCACGAGGCAGAGAAAATCCCGACCCCGCCGGGAATCGAACCCGGGAACCCGGGCGTGGGAAGCGAGAACGCTACCGCACGACCACGAGATGCGGGCGCCAAATCTCAGTTACAGTACCAGCAGGAAGAAGACGAACCGATGTGATCCTACAGCGGGCTGGGAAGTGACCATAGCTGGTGTCTCCAAGTCGCGGCTGCTACGGCCTGGAATACGTAATGCGTCTGACTCGCTTACTGTAACTAGGTTTAGGGACTGGAGCGTAGTTACTAATAATACTCAGAACTGACTGCAAACTAAGCATCGTAAATCAGTAACTCTCATTGTTGTTTTTATATTTCTTTAGTAAGTGTGCTCAAAACTAAGAAACTCATTCACAGGCGTTTTCGTGCCTCGCCGATAGTCGAGCACAACAAACAAATAAAAATAAAAAATAATGTTTATATGTGTGTGTGTGTGTGAGTGTGTGTGAGAGAGAGAGAGATAAAAAAGAATGAGAGTGTAAAAAATTGTTGTAAAGAAATTGAATCATGGTATTTAAAGAAATCTTTCATTGTAATGACACATTCCACATCATTACGAAATGTCGTATTCATGATCTATGGAACAAGAAGTAATCTAATGTAATGTAATCTAATCTAATCACATCATATTGATGACTAACCATACAGAGTCATGAATTACCAAAATTTTTGCCAATACCATTAACCAAATCTAAACTTGAAAATAAAAGACGACAAGTTTTGTAATAAACCGTGACTCCTATCAAGACCCTTTCGTCCCTGTTATCTAACCACGAAAGATGTCTGATATACCTCCATTCTGAAGTAACAAAGTGTGCATGCATTTAAAGATGAAGTGCATGATGTGAAGTTCTGTGACGGAGATACAAACCCAACACGTAATCGGATTGTTAACTAAGAAAAATCAAATGTTACGTATCGGTTTTTCTTACGAGCCGCTAGGTGTCTGAATCTAAAATAAGGATACAAACTTTTGTGCCTAAGAGACAATCGAACTGCACACCTACCGAATGTAGCCTAAGTATCAGTTTCTTACTCACGAACAGTAAGATGTGTGCGTGTTTGACTAGAAATAACGACACCTGTTGCGATTGTTGGCAACACATGAACAGACATTAAAAATGCGCGTTAATTTTCACTAGCAGGTGAGTGTGCATTTGATAGAGCTGGAAATGAAATTATGAATATTTTTGTACTGGATCAGGATTCGGACCCACATATTTACCTTTGGAGGAGACCTAGAGAAGACTGCAGTCTTGGGAAAAGGAACGAAATGATTGAACTGTACTGTTCGAGAGATTCAGATCCTCGAAAGAGGAGATACGAATGCGAATCACAGTCCAGCACCAAATTTTTCAACGTCTCTAGTTCAATCAAGTACAAGTAAACTAAGAGCCCCGTCCCTTTAAATGGCTATCGGTTCATCAAATAAAATAAAATTTGCTAATGTAAGTAAGCTTACTGGCGACTGTATTTCTGTTTACAATGACTTCCGCTATGTCATTTCCCAACGTAAACTGGCTCTGCCCAGTTTGTAATGAAGGAACGTGATGCTTAATGCTGATTCTGGATTATAACGTCTTTCTCTTGAGGTTACCAGAGGTAAAATAAATACGTTTGTGCCTCTTAAAAGCAAATGCCTGAACCCACGAATTGCACCTGTGATAGTTCGTTCCACCAGACCATTGTGGCCACATTTCCCAGCCCCTGGAGTGTGCTGTAACGGATGATGTGCTTAGCTTACAAAATTAATCACGGTGGAAAAAAATGCGAGTCTATTAAATGGTTAAGTAGAAGCATGCTTCTGACGCAGAGATTATGCTATTCTCATGTCAGCAGGATGTAAAGACTCTTCTAGGCATCATAGGCTGGATGTGAAGCCATTTTGATTTTTTACAAATTCAGCAAATTTCTTAGTTCGAGAAAATCGACTGTGAAGTGTGAAGTTGCCGGATAATTCGATTATTACTGTTATTATTACTATCATTTTATTCATACCGCTGCTGGAACACAAGTGCTTGAAGATCATTTAATGCCTTTTGGTTGCTATAGAAGTAGTTTCCCAAGAACAGGTTCTTTCCCTGTCTACGGAACCCTTTTCATGTTAATATCAAACATCAGCAATTACTCTTAGATTACATTAAAACAAAGTAATTGACGAAGACGTTACTTGATGACAAAAACGCGCTCCCTTTCGTCATTTACTTGCACCTAGAAATGGCTATCGAGTGCTGACAAACCAAAAGGCAAGAGATCTTACTGCCTTCCTATATACGTCGCTGTCAGTTCTTCCACATGATTTGGTCGACATGACCTGTTTCAAGTTGTGTATGACAGACAATGTTTTAGAAAATCTATTGTTTCCCTTTGAAATAAACAGAAGTATTTTCATTCTAAGCTGTCCAAGTACAAAATTTTCGCAATATTACTTCAAATATAATATTCGCTTCTATAATGTAGGAAAGTATTTCACAGTTGCAAAACTCGCATCCGAAACATTGACCTGACCATAAATTCTACCTCAGAGTGACACCAGTTTAAATAACCTCATGTAGCGAAGACTGTTTGCCAGTGCTCTTTCTCACCGGAAAATACGCAATCCACTCATTTGGCTCCATAAGTACACTGTAACAGTAATTTCTGTCTGAAATTTGTCAGTAAGCTTTTGCCTTCCAACCGGCGAAATACGGCAGAGTGCGGCCGGTAAACAATTCACAAATCACGAGTTAGTGCCGATAAGATGATTTCTTTAAACATTATCGAAGCTGAGGGAATTTAGTTTCTGCTTAAGTCGTCTTAAGCAGCAACGTTCACAGATATCTCAAATAGGAAAAAGCTCATTATCCAGGTACGAAGGTTGTGAAACAAACTTCCCACAGTTTCTGTCAGGTTGATCTTTTCGTCTGATAACACTGCTTAAGTATTTTGTCTAAGAGGTATCACAAGTAGTGTTCCTGTAGCTATGGGAATCACTGGTTGAAAACGAGCAGTGCTGCTAAATATTCAAAATTATTATCAACCTAAGTCTGAGTTCATCCACAAACTGAGGCGTATTTATAATATTGAAGCTAGACTGTGTATCCTTGTCTTCCTTGAGTGGTCATTGGAAGGCGTTGACACACACGTATACAATACAATGAATACTTCGAACGCTATGGTTAACGTTGCTCTCATAAACTACTTTTGTTTTTTTAATTCTTCTGGGTCTTCAGCGTGCAACATGTGTTGTAGATACAGTCTTAGACCAAAAAATTGACCGCCGAGTCGTTCACGTAAGGTGGACAATACAGTCGTGCTCCTCTCAGAATTCTATGTCTGGCAACATGCTCGATCTGGCAACATGTAGACTGCGGCACTTCCCAGAGGAAGTCTTGACTCCAGTCTTAGTACATTACTCTTCACTACGACCGTAGTCTTGAGGTAAAACGCGAGACCAGATAATATTATATAGTAGATTCGCTTGAATTACACTCGTAGCTTCAGCACCGAGAGTAAAGGGCCGATAAAAATTTTGTCGATATGTGCTTTCGGTCGCCAGACGTCATATTAGCTGGTCTCGCGTTTTACCTCAAGACTACGGTCTTGTTCCAGCAGCGGTATGAATTAAATGATAGTAATAATAACAGTAATAATCGAATTATCCGGCAACTTCACACTTCACAGTGGATTTTCTCGAACTATGAAATTTGCTGAATTTGTGAAAAATCAAAAAGGGCTTCACATCCAGCCTATGATGCCTAGAAGAGTCTTTACATTCTGCTGACATGAGAATAGCATAATCTCTGCGTCAGAAGCACGCTTCTACTTAACCATTTAATAGACTCGCATTTTTTCCACCGTGATTAATTTTGTAAGCTAAGCACATCATCCGTTACAGCACACTCCAGGGGCTGGGAAATGTGGCCACAATGGTCTGGTGGAACGAACTATCACAGGTGCAATTCGTGGGTTCAGGCATTTGCTTTTAAGAGGCACAAACGTATTTATTTTACCTCTGGTAACCTCAAGAGAAAGACGTTATAATCCAGAATCAGCATTAAGCATCACGTTCCTTCATTACGAACTGGGCAGAGCCAGTTTACGTTGGGAAATGATATAGCGGAAGTCATTGTAAACAGAAATACAGTCGCCAGTAAGCATACTTACATTAGCAAATTTTATTTTATTTGATGAACCGATAGCCATTTAAAGGGACAAGGCTTTTAGTTTACTTCTACTTGATTGAACTAGAGACGTTGAAAAATTTGGTGCTGGACTGTGATTCGCATTCGTATCTCCTCTTTCGAGGATCTGAATCTCTCCGAACAGTATAGTTCAATTATTTTGTTCCTTTTCCCAAGACTGCAGTCTTCTCTAGGTCTCCTCCAAAAGTAAATATGTGGGTCCGAATCCTGATCCAGTACAAAAATATTCATAATTTCATTTCCAGCTCTATCAAGTGCACACCCACCTGCTAGTGAAAATTAACGCGCATTTTTAATGTCTGTTCATGTGTTGCCAACAATCGCAACAGGTGTCGTTATTTCTAGTCAAACACGCACACATCTTACTGTTCGTGAGTAAGAAACTGATACTTAGGCTACATTCGGTAGGTGTGCAGTTCGATTGTCTCTTAGGCACAAAAGTTTGTATCCTTATTTTAGATTCAGACACCTAGCGGCTCGTAAGAAAAACCGATACGTAACATTTGATTTTTCTTAGTTAACAATCCGATTACGTGTTGGGTTTGTATCTCCGTCACAGAACTTCACATCATGCACTTCATCTTTAAATGCATGCACACTTTGTTACTTCAGAATGGAGGTATATCAGACATCTTTCGTGGTTAGATAACAGGGACGAAAGGGTCTTGATAGGAGTCACGGTTTATTACAAAACTTGTCGTCTTTTATTTTCAAGTTTAGATTTGGTTAATGGTATTGGCAAAAATTTTGGTAATTCATGACTCTGTATGGCTAGTCATCAATATGATGTGATTAGATTAGATTACATTACATTAGATTACTTCTTGTTCCATAGATCATGAATACGACATTTCGTAATGATGTGGAATGTGTCATTACAATGAAAGATTTCTTTAAATACCATGATTCAATTTCTTTACAACAATTTTTTACACTCTCATTCTTTTTTATCTCTCTCTCTCTCACACACACTCACACACACACACACATATAAACATTATTTTTTATTTTTATTTGTTTGTTGTGCTCGACTATCGGCGAGGCACGAAAACGCCTGTGAATGAGTTTCTTAGTTTTGAGCACACTTACTAAAGAAATATAAAAACAACAATGAGAGTTACTGATTTATGATGCTTAGTTTGCAGTCAGTTCTGAGTATTATTAGTAACTACGCTCCAGTCCCTAAACCTAGTTACAGTAAGCGAGTCAGACGCATTACGTATTCCAGGCCGTAGCAGCCGCGACTTGGAGACACCAGCTATGGTCACTTCCCAGCCCGCTGTAGGATCACATCGGTTCGTCTTCTTCCTGCTGGTACTGTAACTGAGATTTGGCAACAAGGCAACGTATGTTTGGCAACTCTGTGATCGACGAGTTACTTCCTGGTGTGCACGGAATTAAGCCTCAAAGTTCACTTGATTTTACCTGTCATTTCCATTGAATAATCTGAGTTATTATCGCTTGAAGGGTAACAAAAGATTGTAAATTTACGGTTTTCAGCCCAGGAAAGTCGTTGCAGGTGGAAATCGCAACTAATCTCGACCTTTAAATAGCGGTTTACGAGTTCTAGGCACTATTGCCGTCGTAAGAGGACGCTCAGACCATACCTCTTCGCCAGCTCTGTGGTAACGTGCTGACCGGTGGAAAAGCGTCTGTTATGGTTTGCAGTTCCAGTCTCACTGACTGCAACGTTTTTATCCCTTCTGTGAAAGAGCTACAAGGAGTCGGATCAAACATCAATAAGGAAATCGCAAGAAAATACTTTCGGCTCATAGTGCAATGTTGAAAAACTTACAATGCTGCACAACAGGCAACGCCTCTTTCCGCTGCTGACAAGCGAATTTTGGGTTTCTAGAAATACGTAACCATATTTATGAAATGCCGCATTTGCATACCTCTTGAGTACGACACAGCATACCAATGACACACAGACCCAATCAAAATCTAAGTGAGTAGTATTTTACTAATTCGTGTCGATAGAGGCACATTTGTGTACAGATACTCGGTTTTATTAAAACATACTTTCGTCGTAAGGTTATCGTGGTTAGTTTTATTTCATTTCTTATAATACAGTGCACAATTTTCGTAAGGTTTCCTTTAGTGTTGTTAAAACAATAGTAAACATGAGAGAGAAATTAATCATCAACGATATATGTGAATTCTCTGATGTTATCTATGACAGTATGACAATGCACGTGCAGTTTATTGATTACATGCATGTAGAAAACTTGTTCTGAGTTAAAGCTGTCAATAAAATCTCACTACCACACGACAGCTAATGTAGAAAATACTTTTCTGACATATTATGGCTTGATGCGCTCTCTCTACACATCTTCGAGATGCATCTGCTGCCTGCTGTCTATTAAACCTGAAGAGAACAAAATGTCACAGTAGTTAGCCCTTTTTCCACATGCGACTACTTTGGGTTGAGAAGTGAAGGGAAGTATGTTCAAAGTTCCATTAGATTGACAACTTCAGCAGACAGCAGAATTGCGTTTTAAAAAATGTAGCACTGAATGTATTCGAACTCGCGACATCTTATCTACGCTACTAGCTGACACGTAGCTACAACAGCTCCAGAGCTCGACAACTATTCCTCCAGAACTTTTTGATTCCACAGCACTGTGAGATTATGCATATGGCCAGGTCTTGACTTCTGAGAGACAAACAGTTACAGCTTTTCTTTTTTTTTTTTACTGAACGACGTTTTCTACAAACAGATAGCGCAATAGAAAAGCTCAAGTGGAAAGGAACACTTCCTATTTAAACTTCTGCATCCTACACTGTTGGCAGTTCTGTGTAGCTGGCAGATACGTGATTTTATTTCGGTGATTACAAAATATAGAGTGGAATGTATGCACTGGGTAGCCGAGGCAGCTAGTTCTTGGTGATTCGGTCAACCAAGTAAATGAGAGAAGAGGATTTCGTGGTCTGTTGGACGGATGGTAGGTTGTTATACCTATGGTCTGGGTTGGATTCCCACTTCTGTCAATGATTTTAGATAGGGAGAGACAGAGTCCATTCTCTCCTGGCTACACCAAGTGAAGAAGGTGTAATGGCAGTGTGATCTGAAAATTCACATTAAAGATGATTTTCCTTCTCTACCAAGTAGACGGTAGGTTGAACCACAATAAAGTCTGGAGTGGCGACATGTAGAAACTCTATCACCAGTAACCTTTCTTATACTAGTTATTTATTTCAAGTGATGAAACAAACGCTATGTATGGTCACAGGACACTTATTCCATCTTTTATCTGAGCTTCTGTATGTCGATAAGATTGGCTCTGAATGGGAATGCAACTCAGACCGCCCTTAACGCGGAATTTGATCCCTTCGTGACAATACAGCTCGGCTACAATTTGTTGTTTGTTCAAAACTGCAGATTCCTCAACATCTCCACATATTACGCGTGAATGGGATCGAATCCTGGCCCGGCACTAAAGATTTAATTATGTATTATCAAGCTCTAGCATGAGAACACCTATCTGGTGGTGTATAAGAATTTTGATTTTTAATCTATTTTCATTCGTTGTCAACACTAACGATATCTGACGTTTTTAACTCCCAGTGCGACACAGAACTATTTGCGAGATCACTGTAAGTTCAAGATGTTATTCTGAGCAGCTGGTGGAGAAAAATTCGGTAGCTGACGACTCTTTGTGTGTAGTCAACAACGATATATGTGGGGCTCTATTCCCAGTGAGCGCTGAACTCTTCGTCATATTATTTCTAGTTCAAACATGCTCACATATCACTGCTGGCGCAACAAACCCATATTTAACGTTCGTTTTCTCTAGAATATGACAGCGATAGGTGCCGGGTAGGAGTCCTGGGAAGGAAAAAATTAATGTTTCGTCTCGTCATTTCAGTTAAAACATCTAGCTACTGCCGCGAAAATCCGATATGTCACATTTGACTGTGCTTCGATAGCAATCCGATTAGGTTCTGGGTTCGAATCCATGTCCAACACAAAGCTTTACCTCACGGCATTTCAAGTAAGTTACTTGTGAAGAAGCAATATTTAACATCTCTCGTAGTTCGTTAATAGGGACAATAGATGATGGGTAGGAATTCGCGTCTGTTAAACATGTTTGCGTTATGCAATTTAAAGTTGATATTTGATAACTGATACTGTCTAAAATCGGGGTATATCACTCTCTGTATGCTTAATCAGGAATGACTGTTAGTTTCCGTCAGTAACGAAATCTTTGCTTAGTCTGCATGAGCTGGGTTTGAATCCATATGCGGAACAAGACGGTTCGTCGTGTCATTTGAAGTTCATACATATTCTCAACTAGCTGCTCGTGAATAACTTAAATTTTTAATGTCATTTTGTGTTATATAATAAGTACGGTATGTTACTTTGAAGAGGAAATCATGAATACGACGAACTTACTACGTGCATTACCAATCTGACGTAATAATGAGAGTGGTAACATTTCAGGTATGTCATTTATTGTAATAAATGTGAGCTTACAAGCCTTAAGGACAGTCTTATCTGTGATAAGGTGTTCCCTGATATTTGTAGTATCGTGGTATTACTTTACATCTTGAGATATTGCGGTACAGAGCAGTGTTTTCTAGTGGTGACTTGTTGGAACCATTTTCAATGGTCAAACGACTGTACCAAGGAGCGATTAGAGGACCTGCTGGACAGCTTTTTTTGAATAGGACAATGTTCCTGTCCAATAATTTTTAGATTAGTTACAATAAGCTTACGCTGCAAGAGAACTTGCTTGTATTTTTCAATATGTGGTCTGTTGTCGGTTTGAAGGCCTTACATTGCATCGGCAACTTAGTGCAACTCCACCGAGGGCTGTCTGGAGTAGGGTGGAGATAGCAATGTGAAAGTTGCGAGCTGTCGAAGACGATCTTCATATTCCTAATGCGATTAGGACATCGTATACTCTTGACGACGTTTAGCACCTGTGCGGTCAGTCAACCAATTTCAGAATTCATGTTGAGTAATCCTGCTAAATTCCCATAATATTGTCTTTTTATATTGATGAGTAATATGGATAGTCGTCACGTTCATGTGCCGTCTACAACGCAAATTTAATGTTACTATCCTAGGAACTAACCTGCAATACGTTTTGTATTTCATAATCGGAACTATCTGCATTAACCGTCATCAGAGCAATGTCAGGGAATAGAATGCAGCAGTGCCTTGGTACCTACTTGGGGACCTGCTTGAGTCGTGTTCTAAGGAAAGGGTAGTTGCTGGTTCACATTATATTACACTAGCGAGAAGTACCGACTTTTCCTTTTCTCCGCAAACATCCCGAACTAAATTCAGTAACTAAATGCTAAGAATATATTTGCATTGTGCCAACTCAAAGATCAATAGATATGGATATAGATATAGATTTTTATATTTAGAGCCATTCTCGTTCTGCGTTGGAATAAACATTATTCATTATTTCATTGTTCTTGTTACGACTGTTGTTGTCATTCTCTCACTCGCAAGAGTTTTCACATTCCTATTTGGTATCGATGCACATGAAGAGTGGCTATGAAAGAAGGGAATACTGAATGTTACGTCATGCAGAATACACTCATATACTTCTGCTCCTTGTGATCAACGCTACAGGAGAAGTGAGATACATAAAGTTGACAGTGTGAGGACAGACATGTTGGCACAACTCTGCAAGTACACAATGTTACCAGATAAAATGGTGCTGCGGAATCGAAAGTGTAGTACGGACTTTGCCACAGTAGCAGACAGCTGCTAATTTCGGACCATGACCGTGGATTACACTTCGGTCAGTGCTGGTTAGAGTGTTGCAACTGTAAATGGAAGGCTTTGTTTGACAGTCTTGTGCTGATGCTGTCTGAATAAATTATGCCATTGGATAAAAAGCGGTTTAGTTTTGAGACCTAACCCACAAGGGGAGAAGGCACAGTGGTCTGCTTCAGGAATTCCAAGCAATAAAACACAAAAAGCAACCCAGGAAGGGTTCGAATAGCTACTTTCATGCAGAGACATGCATTTGGAATCTTTTCATCGTTACGGAGTCAAACAAGAGGGCAACATTACTGAAAAAATGATCAGGCTACTTAGTATATAAGAGAGCATACAGATTTCAAGGAGGAAACGTATAAAGACGCAGACTCCCTCGTTAGCAATATGTGCGGCATATCTTTCGTGTTAACGAAAGTAATATCCCGCTTTAACTCTTCTTACGTCTCAAATGAAATGAATGCCATGAGGAATCGAATATTTGTTGACTGCGTCTCTCCTTCCTTCCATCCGTACCAACATATTTCTTCATTCTCGTGGTAATCATGACATTCTTTTTGTATGCTGCAAAAGATTGCACGTGGACAAATTCGACATCGAGGTGCAAAGCGTTTGGTATCTTACATTATATTCAATTCGAATAAGCTTCAGATGTATTTTTACTTCGTTTGTATTTTTAGATGATTATGAACGTTACGGAAAATTATCTCACATGCTTTATGTTGAATGAGAAACATTGAATGACCCGTTTTGCTTTCCCTACGTTGATATGATATAATGTCGGCGTCAACAGCCTTCTTCCACGCCGGAAGCTGAAACTTGTATCATTCTGGATTAATGATAATTGAACGTCTTAAATGTAGACATAGCCCACAAGGCGACGTCAGAAACCATCAGGGGAGAACACCGCATAAAAACCAAACGTGCGCGCGCGTCTCCACTCTGAAGGACCGTATCGGAGAATCACGGCAAGCATTTCGCTGAAGAGCTGCCTCGTAAGAGAACCGAGAAATGGCAGCGTCTTAGCAAGTATTTGTCAACACTCTGATAGTGCATTTACTTCCGCGTGTAGGCCGGCGTTAGCTCGCTAAATTCACTTGACATTCGTTTTCCACATCGAAGACTCGTACGATAGAATCCACTGTAAGATGAGACACTTAGAAAGTATAATTAATTTCTGGACTCCAAGAACGGCGTTCTTCACATAAGTAAAACCTGTTTGTGTGTTTTAAGGTTGCGTTTTGAGGCTCAGGCAACATCGCAGTGACTATAGTCCGTCTGTGGTCGCCAGTGTGTCGTTAGCTCAGAGGTTATTCGTCATATTGTGGCTTTTCTAACGCGGGACATTCTGAATCGGAATACTCCCCTTTCATTATTAGTTCCGGGACGTGACTATTTTCCTCGGACAAAGACCAATGCTGTGAATTGGATTCGCGGACATGCCATTCACTACCTAGTTGGACAAACTGTAGACTGTACTCGAATTTTGGACATACCTCAACGACCGTCATTATGTCGTTGTCCGCCACCCAAAATACAGACAATTTTTCTCGAACTTCCTTGGGAGTGCTTTCCACGACGCGCCTCGCAGCTGGAATGTGTTAAGCCAAGAGTGAAGAAGGTTTCCAGTTTGAACCAATGAACATTTCTGAATTACTGAACGGAACACACCAATTTCGAGAAGACGTGACTCAACATATTACCAGCGGGGTGCAGAAGGAGTCTGATCAATTACACAACAAAAATAAACAAAACAAAAATCAAAATAAAAATAAAATTCAGAAAAAGGAAGATTTTGTTTTGTTTGTAATGATAGCCCTAACCTTGAATTCCCATATTTCCCCTGGTATATAGGCAGCTCTTGGGGTAGGTTTAGTCAGGAGCCAACGCCTGAAGTGGACCAGATTTTTTTTTTTTTTTGTTATAGGATGAAAAGTGGCGGTGGAACTTAGTTTCTTTTTTTATTGCCATTTTCCTAAGGGGCTTTAAAATAAGAGAGAAAAAAGGCGTAATCGTCAAAAAAAGCAAAAGAAAAAAAGCAAAATTAAAAAAAAGAGGTTCCCTTGTGCGTTGCAGTGGTCGTACTGTATGACATAGCAGTTCCAATCTCGGTGGAAGCCGCTGACTACAACTTTTTATTTTCCATTTTAATTAATGGAGTTGCAAACGGCTAGTAAAAATTCTTTATACGAAATCTGAAGAATGCCTTTAAACATCAATCTTCGTCCGATTCGACTTAGTAAATTAAGTTAATATCATGGATGTGTGCTTTGCGAATGCCAAGGTGCTTCACTGTACAATAGATCCTGAAAACATTCAAAGCGACCGTCAACGATATAAATTTGAGTTTTGTTCGTCATATAGGTCTAACATGTCAGAAGGTTGTTTATGAAGTGCACATGTTGATTAATATAGTTCCCCTCTTCTAAAGTTTTGCAATAGCATTTAACTGTAGACGTTTTCTAACACCGGCGTTAGCAATTCCTTTCCGTTCTCTGAAACCTCCAAAACGACAAATTTTTCTGGTCTAAACCTGATGACCTTAGCTATCACTTCCGATCAACACTAAATACTTCATGAACCCATACATGGAACTCCAAATGTGCAGTGTTCCTGCACTGCTACAGAGCATGTATTGCAAGGTATTCACACAGTTTATCGCATAGAGTTACCATAAGGAATGAAACAAGAACTGTAATACACTTTACACCACAGACGCTCACCCCTGCTTGACGAAAACATCCGAACATTGACCAAAAGTTGCACAAATAATTGAGTTTGAAAGGAAAAGAAACGAGGTATGAAGCATTTATAAATTCATCGAATGTAGCGAGGTGGTTTAATTTCGTCCCAGTCTATGAAATTAATTTCAGGCCATACTCAGCTCTTGCCGATTAATGTAATATAATACCCGCCTACTAATCAGGGCGTCTGTCTCCGTTGCTTTTGAGCGTGAATGGAAATCGTAGAAATTTTCTGTGGAGCAACATTTAATAATAAAGCGTTTTAAATCATCAAAAGCGATGAGCGGGAGCAGGCGCTTTCGATAAAGAACGGGGGAGTGCAGCGCCGCTGCTGTCGCCACGGCCGCTGCCGGTAGCCAGCAAATGGATCCCGGAGCTTTGCCGCATACGGCGTCCAGAGGAGGACAGTCTGCAGGAAATCCGCCGCAAAATCGTTACTGGATAAAAATTTGATATCGATGTGTCAGAAAGCGAAATAGATTGAATCTGCGCTACCATTATATTCACGTCTTCAGCATTCAGACAGAAGAGGCTATAAAAATATTTTATGCCAGCTGTTCTCGATCCACTGACATTACGAACAGAAAACAACGCACGCTACCGCTAGACCTCAGGCGTAATCAGCCTAGTGTTTCTCTATCATGGGACAAGTTTTCCTCCAGGAAGTGCCGCAGTCTGCAGTGTTGCCAGATTGTGCAGATAACCGGACTTAGAGAATTAGCGAGTTGGCCAGTTTTATTGTCCCATGTCGCGATCGGCGCGGACTTAGCCTCTGAAGCGGCCGGCCGCCGGTCGAGTTTTATGTCAAAGAGTGTACCTTCTCATGATCTAACGACCTCTAACATTTCTCTTTTAAATCTTAATTTTGTTCATGAAGATTGTGCTCCAGCTTACGTGATACAATTATCTTCATATTCTCTGCCTGGATATTCCATTTCGAAGTACATTCAATATGAACTGACGATACATCTGTTTCGTATAGTAAAAATGTTAGCATGCGACTAAGTACTATCACCATCTGTGCATATACTAGTCGTTTTATTATCTACGACGGTGTGCTAAATGGTAATGCCTCTTAAAGCTTTCTAAATACAGCAAACGTTATTAACATTCTTCATCTTCATTTTCATATTTACATATTTATTTCTCAACATAGTCACCAAGGTGATGAAAACATTTCTCCCAACACGAAACCAATGTGTTGATACCATCACTGTAGAATATTTGCCTTTGTTGACATAGTCACAACCGCACATCTGATTCCACCACTTCATCACTATCAAAGTGAAGTCCTCGAAGGCGTTCTTTAAGTTTTGGAAACACCTGAAAATAGTATAGGGACAAGTCGGGACTCCCGTGGAATTGTTGCAGATGTCACAGCGCTGATGTGCGGGCTAGCATTGTCATACTGCAGGGAAGGGTGCTCCATGTGTCAACGAGCTCTTCCAGTGCGAAACTGCAGATGTCAATGAGAGACGTGCGACAGACATATCAGTTGGCAGTGCGGCGAAATTTAGCGCTAATTGGCTACGGCAGCAAACGACAGACGCGAGTGCCTTTTGCTATCAGCACGATATGGTCTGCAGCGTCTCTCCAGGGCTCGTGACCATATCGGTTGGAACCTAGACACCTGGAAATCTGTGGCCTGCTCAGATGAGTCACGATTTCAGATAATAAGGACTGATGGTAGGGTTCGAGTGTGGCGCAGAAACCACGAAGCCATGGGCCCAAGCTGGAGGTGGTTGCATAATGGTGTTGGCTGTGTTTTCATGGAATAGACTGGGTCCTCTGTTCCAACTGAACTGGTCATTGACTAGAAATGGCTGTGTTTGGCTACTTGGGGATCATTTGTATCCCAAACAACGATGAAATTTTTTATACATGACAATGCAGAATGTCACTGGGCCACAGTTGTTTGCGATTGTTTTGAAGAACATTGTCGACAGTTAATTTTTTTTTTTCCTTCGTGGTTTCCCTTTTACTTTATTCTATTTTTTTTAACTTCCTTCGCGGTTTCCATAGCGATATTCGCTTGACTGTCAAATCTCTTGCCTATTTTTTTCTAATTTACAGAGTAGTGCCGTTATATCCCACTGACTGCTACTTGGATGTGATTGCCGCTTGGTTTTACTGCTGAGGAGGGTCTCGTTTGCTTCCTCCCGTCTTTTTATCAATGGCATTGTGGTTTTACTTGCGCTTAATTCCGTCGTTATTTCCATGATTACCGATTCTCTTTTTGACGTGTCTTTGAAACCGGAATTTTTATCCTTGCGCAATCGCATTCCCGCTCTTTATCGAGCTGGTTTCACACACCACTATCGACTGGTATTTGCTTCTTTACTGACGACAATTTTACATTAGAGACTCAAAAGATACAAAATACATGCCTAACTAATGTCCTCCAACCAAAATTCGTCACACACAAAAGAACTGAAAAGTTAAGCCTGCAGCAGCACTTTCAAACTATGCGCACTTGGGATTATTGCAACACTTACGTTTGTCTCTGCAACTGTTGGTTGCTGTGTCGTGGCGTGATGCCGCAAACTGAACTTTTTGTGCTCCTGAAATGTTCGTCTCGAACCACTACAATTCACGGTGAAGAATTCCACTTCTTGTCTCGAACCACTGCAATCCAATATGCCTCAGATTTCCGCCCCCCACGGTATTTGTCGGCGATGGCGCAGTGTTATTACTTTCTCCGTATATACACTCGTAGCTCTACTGTTCATAATTATTTCTGATTATCGTTTCATTCACTAATCCTCACCAAAAAGCAGTCGTCCTTTTACGCATTGCCAGATGTAAAGCTCCGTTCTCGTTGTTAATTACTGTCTTTTCTGTTTACTTTTTCATTAATTTTACGGCTATCAGGCTCAAGTATGGGAGCTTTACAGAGAGACTACTCTTCGTTAGGAAGTAAACCTGACCACGTGCCTGATACGAATATGAGTCTCTTAAACTTTGCAAACATTACATTTATTCAGTTGAAAAATGAAAAACGTTACTCTGAAATAGTAACAGTAGAGGTCAAGTTACTTTGTTTTATTGTCCGTTTAGCAAGTAATACAATTTCCTAACAATGCCCACGTTTATCCAGACTCGTGTTGACAGTTACGCTTGTTTCATAGTGACACTGAAGTAGCCTTTACTACGTTGCGTTTCCACACAAATTAAACAAGTAATCACTGATCACGGAAAACTTTTCATTTACTTTCTACTATGTACATGATATATATATGCAGACCGAAACAATGAATGGAAGTTTGTACTAATACCGGTACTCGAACCAGGGTCAACTGCTCACTACGCAAATGCGCTAACCACTATGCCACCCTGGCACGGTGGCTTTGCACACACGCACGGACTATCCGAGACCCTGGTTGGAATTCCAGTCTTGGTACAAATTTTCAGTCGTCGCTACCGTCTACATATACAGGGTGGTCCATGGATAGTGACCGGGCCAAATATCTCACGAAATCAGCACCAAACGAAAAAACTACAAAGAACGATACTCGTCTACTTTGAAGGGGGAATCCAAATGGTACTATGGTTGGCCCGCAAGATGGCTTTGTGATAGATGGCGCTGTAATAGTCACAAACGTATAAGTACGTGGTATCACGTAACATTCCGCCAGTGCGGGAGGTATTTCCTTCGTGATACATTACCCGTGTTAGAATGGACCGTTTACCAATTGCGGAAAAGATCGATATCGTGTTGATGTATGGCTATTGTGATCAAAATGCCCAACGAGCGTGTGCTATGTATGCTGCTCGGTATCCTGGACGACATCATCCAAGTGTCCGGACCGTTCGCCGGATAGTTACGTTATTTAAGGAAACAGGAAGTGTTCAGTCACATGTGAAACGTCAACCTCGACCTGCAACAAATGATGATGCCCAAGTAGGTGTTTTAGCTGCTGTCGCGGCTAATCCACACATCAGTAGCAGACAAATTGCGCGAGAATCGGGAATCTCAAAAACGTCGGTCTTGAGAATGCTACTTCAACATCGATTGCACCCGTACCATATTTCTATGCACAAGGAATTGCATGGCGACGACTTTGAACGTCGTGTACAGTTCTGCCACTGGGCACAAGAGCAATTACGGGACGATGACAGATTTTTTGCACATGTTCTATTTAGCGACGAAGCATCATTCACCAACAGCGGTAACGTAAACCGGCATAATATGCACTATTGGGCAACGGAAAATCCACGATGGCTGCGGCAAGTGGAACATCAGCGACCTTGGCGGGTTAATGTATGGTGCTACATTATGGGAGGAAGGATAGTTGGCCTCCATTTTGTTGTTGTTGTGGTCTTCATTCCTGAGACTGGTTTGATGCAGCTCTCCATGCTACTCCATCCTGTGCAAGCTTCATCTCCCAGTACCTACTGCAACCTACATCCTTCTGAATCTGCTTGGTGTATTCATCTCTTCGTCTCCCTCTACGATTTTTACCCTCCACGCTGCCCTCCAATACTAAATTGGTGATCCCTTGATGCCTCAGAACATGTCCTACCAACCGATCCCTTCTTCTAGTCAAGTTGTGCCACAAACTTCTCTTCTCCCCAATCCTATTCAACACCTCCTCATAAAGCTTCTATTCTCTTCTTGTCCAAACTATTTATCGTCCATGTTTCACTTACATACATGGCTACACTCCATATAAATACTTTCAGAAACGACTTCCTGACACTTAAATCTATACTCGAAGTTAACAAATTTCTATTCTTCAGAAACGCTTTCCTTCCCATTGCCAGTCTACATTTGATATCCTCTCTACTTCGACCATCATCAGTTATTTTGCTCCCCAAGTAGCAAAACTCCTTTACTACTTTAAGTGTCTTATTTCCTAATCTAATTCCCTCAACATCACCCGACTTAATTCGACTACATTCCATTATCCTCGTTTTGATTTTGTTGATGTTCATCTTATATCCTCCCTTCAAGACACTATCCATTCCGCTCAACTGCTCTTCCAAGTCCTTTGCTGTCTCTGACAGAATTACAATGTCATCAACGAACCTCAAAGTTTTTATTTCTTCTCCATGGATTTTAATACCTACTCCGAATTTTTCTTTTATTTCCTTCACTGCTTGCTCAATATACAGATTGAATAACATCGGGGAGAGGCTACAAACCTGTCTCACTCCCTTCCCAACCACTGCTTCCCTTTCATACCCCTCGACTCTTATAACTGCCACCTGCTTTCTGTACATTTTGTAAATAGCCTTTCGCTCCCTATATTTTACCCCTGCCACATTCAGAATTTGAAAGAGAGTACTCCAGTCAACATTGTTAAAAGCTTTCTCTAAGTCTACAAATGCTAGAAACGTAGGTCTGCCTTTCCTTAATATAGGTTCTAAGATAAGCTGTAGGGTCAGTATTGCCTCACGTGTTCCAATATTTCTACGGAATCCAAACTGATCTTCCCCAAGGTCGGCTTCTACTAGTTTTTCCATTCGGCTGTAAAGAATTCGCGTTAGTATTTTGCAGCCGTGACTTATTAAACTGATAGTTCGGTAATTTTCACATTTGTCAACACCTGCTTTCTTTGGGATGGGAATTATTATATTCTTCTTGAAGTCTGAGGGTATTTCGCCTGTCTCATACATCTTGCTCACCAGATGGCAGAGTTTAGTCAGGACTGGCTCTCCCAAGGCCGTCAGTAGTCCTAATGGAATGTTGTCTACTCCTGGGGCCTTGTTTCGACTCAGGTCTTTCAGTGCTCTGTCAAACTCTTCACGCAGTATCCTATCTCCCATTTCACCTTCATCTACATCCTCTTCCATTTCCATAGTATTGTCCTCAAGTACATCGCCCTTGTATAGACCCTCTATATACTCCTTCCACCTTTCTGCTTTCCCTTCTTTGCTTAGGACTGGGTTTCCATCTGAGCTCTTGATATTCATACAAGTGGTTCTCTTTTCTCCAAAGGTCTCTTTAATTTTCCTGTAGGCAGTATCTATCTTACCCCTAGTGAGATAAGCCTCTACATCCTTACATTTATCCTCTAGCCAACCCTGCTTAGCCATTTTGCACTTCCTGTTGATCTCATTTTTGAGACTTTTGTATTCCTTTTTGCCTGCTTCATTTACTGCATTTTTATATTTTCTCCTTTCATCAATTAAATTCAATATTTCTTCTGTTACCCAAGGATTTCTACTAGCCCTCGTCTTTTTACCTACTTGATCCTCTGCTGCCTTCACTACTTCATCTCTCAAAGCTACCCATTCTTCTTCTACTGTATTTCTTTCCCCCATTCCTGCCATTTGTTCCCTTACGCTCTCCCTGAAACTCTGCACAACTTCTGGTTTAGTCAGTTTATCCAGGTCCCATCTCCTTAAATTCCCACCTTTTTGCAGTTTCTTCAGTTTTAATCTACAGTTCATAACCAATAGATTGTGATCAGAGTCCACATCTGCCCCTGGAAATGTATTACAATTTAAAACCTGGTTCCCAAATCTCTGTCTTACCATTATATAATCTATCTGAAACCTTCTAGTATCTCCAGGGTTCTTCCACATATACAACCTTCTTTCATGATTCTTGAACCAAGTGTTAGCTATGATTAAGTTATGCCACGTGAAAAATTCTACCAGGCGGCTTCCTCTTTCATTTCTTACCCCCATTCCGTATTCACTTACTACGTTTCCTTCTCTTCCTTTTCCTACTACCGAATTCCAGTCATCCATGACTATTAAATTTTCATCTCCCTTCACTATCTGAATAATTTCTTTTATTTCATCATACATTTCTTCAATTTCTTCGTCATCTGCAGAGC
Organism: Schistocerca serialis cubense; assembly: GCF_023864345.2. Taxonomy (NCBI): domain Eukaryota; kingdom Metazoa; phylum Arthropoda; class Insecta; order Orthoptera; family Acrididae; genus Schistocerca; species Schistocerca serialis. Next base: position 234,730,818 of record NC_064642.1, read on the forward strand.
TAGTTGGCATATAAACTTGTACTACTGTAGTAGGTGTGGGCTTCGTGTCTATCTTGGCCACAATAATGCGTTCACCATGCTGTTTGTAGTAGCTTACCCGCATTCCTATTTTTTTATTCATTTTTAAACCTACTCCTGCATTACCCCTATTTGACTTTGTATTTATAACCCTGTATTCATCTGACCAAAAGTCTTGTTCCTCCTGCCACCGAACTTCACTAATTCCCACTATATCTAACTTTAACCTATCCATTTCCGTTTTTAAATTTTCTAACCTACCTGCCCGATTAAGGGATCTGAAATTCCACGCTCCGATCCGTAGAACGCTAGTTTTATTTCTCCTGATATCGACGTCCTCTTGAGTAGTCCCCGCCCGGAGATCCGAATGGGGGACTATTTTTCCTCCGGAATATTTTACCCAAGAGGACGCCATCATCATTAACCATACAGTAAAGCTGCATGCCCTCGGGAAAAATTACGGCTTTAGTTTCCCCTTGCTTTCAACCGTTCGCAGTACCAGCACAGCAAAGCCGTTTTGGTTAGTGTTACAAGGTCAGATCAGTCAATCATCCAGACTGTTTCCCCTGCAACTACGAAGTGCATTCAAGTTCTAAGGCCTCCGATTTTTTTTTTAATTAACTACTCACCCGAAATCGATGAATCTGGCGTTACTTCTCGACATAACCGCCCTGCAGACGTACACATTTTTCACAACGCTGACGCCATGATTCCATGGCAGCGGCGAAGGCTTCTTTAGGAGTCTGTTTTGACCACTGGAAAATCTCTGAGGCAATAGCAGCACGGCTGGTGAATGTGCGGCCACGGAGAGTGTCTTTCATTGTTGGAAAAAGCCAAAAGTCACTAGGAGCCAGGTCGGGTGAGTAGGGAGCATGAGGAATCACTTCAAAGTTGTTATCACAAAGAAACTTGCGTAACGTTAGCTCGATGTGCGGGTGCGTTGGTTTGGTGAAACAGCACACGCGCAGCCTTTCCCGGACGTTTTTATTGAAGTGCAGGAAGGAATTTGTTCTTCAAAACATTTTCGTAGGATGCACCTGTTACCGTAGTGCCCTTTGGAACGCAATGGGTAAGGATTACACCCTCGCTGTCCCAGAACATGGACACCATCATTTTTTCAGCACTGGCGGTTACCCGAAATTTTTTTGGTGGCGGTGAATCTGTGTGCTTCCATTGAGCTGACTGGCGCTTTGTTTCTGGGTTGAAAAATGGCATCCACGTCTCATCCATTGTCACAACCAACGAAAAGAAAGTCCCATTCTTGCTGTCATTGCGCGTCAACATTGCTTGGCAACATGCCACACGGGCAGCCATGTGGTCGTCCGTCAGCATTCGTGGCACCCACCTGGTTGACACTTTTCGCGTTTTCAGGTCGTCATGCAGGATTGTGTGCACAGAACCCACAGAAATGCCAACTCTGGAGGCGATCTGTTCAACAGTCATTCGGCGATCCCCCAAAACAATTCTCTCCACTTTCTCGATCATGTCGTCAGACCGGCTTGTGCGAGCCCGAGGTTGTTTCGGTTTGTTGTCACTCAATGTTCTGCCTTCATTAAACTGTCGCACCCAGGAACGCACTTTCGACACATCCATAACTCCATCACCACATGTCTCCTTCAACTGTCGATGAATTTCAATTGGTTTCACACCACGCAAATTCAGAAAACGAATGATTGCATGCTGTTCAAGTAAGGAAAACGTCAACATTTTAAGTATCTAAAACAGTTCTCATTCTCGCCGCTGGCGGTAAAATTCCATCTGCCATACGGTGCTGCCATCTCTGGGACGTATTGACAATGAACGTGGCCTCATTTTAAAACAGTGCGCATGTTTTATCTCTTTCCAGTCCGGAGAAAAAAAATCGGAGGCCTTAGAACTTGAATGCACCTCGTACTGAAGAGGCTGCTGCCCCTCTTCAGGAACCACGCATTTGTCTGGCCTCTCAACAGATACCCCTCCATTGTGGTTGCACCTACAGTATGGCTATCTGTATCGCCGAGGCACGCAAGCCTCCCCACCAATGGCAAGGTCCATGGTTCATGGGGGGAATCCATTTTATCGATGGCAATCTAAATGGTGCAATGTATGCTAATTTCCTGCGTAATGTTCTACCGATGTTACTACAGGATGTTTCACTGCATGGCAGAATGGCGATGTACTTCCATCATGATGGATGTCCGCGTGCCGACGGATAGATTGGTCGTCGAAGCACCAATGGCCCGCACATTCACCGGATCTGACGTCCCCGGATTTCTTTCTGTGGGGAAAGTTGAAGGATAGTTGCTATCGTGATCCACCAATAACGCCTGACAACATGTGTCAGCGCATTGTCAATGCATGTGCGAACATTAGGGAAGGCGAACTACTCGCTGTTGAGGGGAATATCGTAACACGTATTGCCAAATGCATTGAGGTTGACTGACATTATTTTAAGCATTTATTGCATTAATGTGGTATTTACACGCTGTAACAGCATGCGTTCTCAGAAATGATAAATTCACAAAGGTACATGTATCACATTGGAACAACCGAAATAAAATGTTCAAACGTTCTGTATTTTAATTTAAAAAACCATCCTGTTACCAATTGTTCATCTAAAATTGTAAGCCAAATGTTTGTAACTATTACAGCACCATCTATCACAAAGTGAAAAAAGTGGTCCAACTAAAACATTCATATTTCTTTACGTACTACACGAATATGTAATAAAAAACGGGGCTTCCTATTTAAAAAAACGCAGTTGATATCCGTTTGACCTATGGCAGCGCCATCTAGCGGGCCAACCATAGCGCCATCTGGTTTCCCCCTTCAAGCTAGGCAAGTTTCGTTTTTTGTAGTTTCTTTGTTTGACGCTTATTTCGTGAGATATTTGTCCCGGTCACGATCAATTGACCACCCTGTATACAATGCCCGAAAAAAATCAGTACACCTGGAAAAACGACGTTGATTTTGATCAGATGATGGCATTTGGCACATGATAATTGTTCGAAGCTGTCTGCCAACAGCTAGCGTAGCGGCATAGCTACCAGAACGCCGTCTGTGTATACCCTTCAATAAGGTATGCTCACAGCCAGAGGTCTCAGTGTGATCCAGATCTCTGAAACAAGCAGGCAACTGTGCTACGGAGACGCACTCGTGCTTCCTGCAGCCAACTGAGCGGGTTAGGAAGGGATCAAATTGTGGCCTTCCGAGTGGCGGGATGGTCCTTTCGGAGAATTGGAACAGAAGTTGGACGAGCTGCGTCAGAGGTGCAGTGTTGCTGGTATCAGTGGCCACGTGAATACACCGGTATACGGTATTCTGGATGTCCATGTAGCACAGATTCCCACCAGGATCACAGTACTGAAAGGACTGCATCATTGGCAGATCGAACAGGTACCACAGCAAAGGTAACAGGGCTCGTGAGCCCACGCGTGTCTACCTGAACTGTTGAGATCCGGTTATTAGCAGTGGGATTAGGAGTATGCATACGTGTAGCAGGAGTATGCATATGTGTAGCCCGTCTTCGACTCATGCTACAGCATCGTCGTACACGGCTCGACTGGTGCTGTCAGAGGATCGCTAGAAACACGGAATGGCGCGTCATGGTCTTCAGTGACGAAACCAGATTCTGCCTGCACACAAGTGATAGTCGTACATGATGAGCACTTTCTCGTAGGGTGCCTTCGTACGAGACACTCTGGCCACACCCCAGCCCTTATGGTCTGGGGTGCGATAAGCTATACCTCTCGTTCACCTTTAGTGTTTCAGGAGAGGACAGTGCTCGGTACGTGCATAATGTTGTTAAAACCGTTCCTTTGTCGTTCTTGCAAGAGGAATCTGACGTGTTGTTCCAACAGGATAATGCCCTGCAGTGTGTGCAGCAACTTCCTGGCCAGCACGATCTCTGGACTTGCCTCCAATCGAGCACGTGTGGTATATCATGGGACGAGAAGTGACTCGTGCGACTCGTCAACCAATAATTCTTACAGAACTACGTGGACAGATTGAGCAGGTGTGGCACAACCTATCCCAGGACAGTATGGGCCATCTGCACCGTCGACTAGATTCCAGAGTCAGCCCCTGCATTGATTGCCATCTATGGAGACTGCACCATGTACTAACATGGCTGTTTCAGCATGGGTCAATACCTGAAGCGCTTGTGCTATTGATCTGTTAATGTAATCATTTCATGTACTTCATATGCGCTGTTATAACAACAAATCTTGAATGAATTGGAAACCTCTAAAAGGGTGTACTAACTTCCTTCCGGCACTGTGAATCATAGATGTTTGAGACTTCATCGGGTCTCTGGAACAATATAGTTTCATTTGATTAGAGCATCTATGCCTGGGCTTCGGGCAGGATCGCCCCGTTTCATTCGATGTTGAGATATTATTCCAGTGCAGTTGAAGAGCTTCTGCAATGCTGTTCGAGATTAGGTTAGGGAGAATACCACGTACTGAGACTTGAATGGGAATTTGGATTGTGGACGAAAGAGTGCTAGGATAGTTTGCGCAGTTGTGTAAAGCCACTATGCCAGGGTGGCACAGTGGTTAGAGCATCTGTCTAGTGAGCAGGAGAGCCCGGTTCGAATCCTGGTCTCAATACAAATTTTCATTCGACGTTTCGCTGTGCACATGTACATCATAGATGTTTCAGAATTGAACATGTTTCTGGATCAATAAAGTTTCATTTGGTACTGGAAATATGTTTCCCCAGGACCATTAAGATTTCACTAACACGACACTGTTTCAACCATAAACCTAGTAAGATGGTCCTGTCATTTTGAGTTTTGTATGTTACCGATGTGCTCGTCAGAGTAAGACCAAGTTACATTATTCTTAAACAATGTTTGGTCTTGTCATGACACAGTCTTTTCCTGTGCACAGTCTGATGCATTCTTAGTTAAAGTGTGGTAGCTGATAGACGTATTCTGTAGTGCTCTGTTGACTTTTGATTGTATCTGTTAGATGAAGAAAGATTTATTGTAAAGACAGCAACGATGTACATTATGTATATATTGGAAGGCGAAAGGAATATAAATAGTGAGAGAAAGACCAACCCGTTTCCCTGAATCATGCATTAACATATTAACTGATTAAGCTGCTTGGTTTTTATAGGAATACTCTTTTAACATTGTACCATTTTTAAATCATTGCTGTCTTTGTTAAGCACAGTACTGTTCACACTAATGTGTGCTCACGCGAAGTTTTACTCTGTATTTTTGACTCATTCTAAAATCGTTGTCTTGGAATATCATTTCGTAGGAGTAGTTACTCTCTCCATCCGACTGTTTATCGTTACGCGATACTACAATTCACCATGTGGTATGGAACAGTTGGAAAATGGTTTGGAAATTTTATTTAGACACAGAAATTTAGCTCAGCCGCTGCTTACTCGCTGTTTGCCGTTGTGCTTTCGAGAAATCTGCAACAATGTTGTCAAGACGCGAGGTAAGTGAAAATTTTGATTGGGGCCAAATAATTGTTTCACTTTAGTTGTGCATTTAATATAAAGATAAGTTGTACTCAGACCAGTTACAATTCAATTCAAATTAGGCTCTTTTTAGTCAGAGGTTAGCATACGACTTTAAGTTGGATAACAGTTTGTGAGTAGATAGTTTTGATAGTACGTACAATTTTGTAGAGTGATCGGTATACTTGGGCTAAATTTCATACGGAAACAAATATAGTGGGGAGGTTACAACAATCTCATGATCAATCCAACTCACCTTTCTACAAATAACTGAACTATTAGAACACTTTCATCTACTATGCGACATAATACTTTCAACTGTTGATTATCTTTCAACCAGTTCTTGATACTTATCATCCGCTGAGTGCGGTAGCTCAACACCGACTCTTCTTCACGTGCCAGCACTGTTCCTGACCACTAGCGCAGGGGCATTGCTGTTGTACGGCAAGACAAGACAGAGAAAAGGCGCGTTCGGCTTCGAAAGTTCCGGAAGCCAGCGATAAAAGTAAGAACACTGTCGCTACGTCACAACATCAAAGATAGCAGTACTTCTTACAACCTCACACATAACTTCTTTTACTGATGCACAAATTGCCATTAAGTTTTTTTCTGTCAATTTCCTGCTGTTTCCTTTGAAGTAAGAGTGTAGTGGTCTTTGCTCTCGCAACAGTCTCCGAACGATGCCGTTAAGGGAGGACGTTTATGAAATTTTTATTAGTAGGTCTCATGGGCAGTAAGTACGCAAAGTTTCAATGACGCAATTACATCCGAAGTACCTGAAAAATAATTAAATATGGACCGCGACCTTCATTCCATTCCTTCTTTTTGAAGCAACATCTTGGTACTAGCTGAGTTAACATCGATTCCATCGATTACTTTAAAGAAAATTTGCATAGAACACATCTAGAAGGCTGTGTACATATTCCGTGGTTTTCATAATGAGTACTGTTGAGCAGAAGAGACTAAATGCTATAAACAAGCCGTTATACCATTTATATCGAGTATTGGTCTTAAATTAAATTTTGCTGTAGTACTGTTAATCAGTAAGACTTCATAATAGCAGATTCCAGTGGAAGACGCAATTCTCGTTAGTACTTACACGCCCAGCTGCGAGTTAACAGGTTTAGAAACGCATTTTGTCAACTGAGCTGAGCGAGCGAGCGAGTTCAGGACTACCTTCGTGACTATGCGCTGCGGCCTGTCTTTCTCGTGGGCCTCGATTACAGCAATGTGAGGAAAGCTATCTATCAACACGCCCAAACAATATTAGAAAATACTATTATAATAGATACAGTACATTCATGATAAGATAAGGCATAAACAAGGTTGACTTTCTTTCAAAAAATGGTTCAAATGGCTCTGAGCACTATGGGACTTAACATCTGTGGTCATTAGTCCCCTAGAACTACTTAAACCTAACTAACATAAGGACATCACACACACATCCATGCCCGAGGCAGGATTCGAACCTGCGACCGTAGCGGTCACGCGGCTCCAGACTGAAGCGTCTAGAACCGCACGGCCACACCGGCCGGTCTGACTTTCTTTGTTCACTGCTTGATCCATCTGTGTCACTCTCGTTCCCGTAAGTGGCAGGCATTTAATACATCGGTTCTTTCACGTAATAAATGTGAAGGAAATCTAACCGCCGGCCGGAGTGGCCGTGCAGTTCTGGGCGCTACAGTCTGGAGCCGAGCGACCTCTACGGTCGCAGGTTCGAATCCTGCCTCGGGTATGGATGTGTGTGATGTCCGTAGGTTAGTTAGGTTTAATTAGTTCTAAGTTCTAGGGGACTGATGACCTCAGAAGTTAAGTCGCATAGTGCTCAGAGCCATTTGAACCATTTGAATCTAACCTGCAACAGAATATAAATAACAGCCAGTAATCATTATCCTTAACATCAAGGCAATTCAACACCTTTTCCTTTCACTACAACTGCTGGGCAGTGAAAATGTCAGTACACATCCCAGTAACTGATAGATAATCGCGTGAGTACAACTCGGGTTCAGAAAATAGCAAGCAGAAATGTCAGCGCCCAAAGAAACACTGTGTGTGCTTTAATACGGGAACACAGTCTATCGGTGTACTCAATACAGCTCGCTGCCATTCAAGACGGAACTCGGCAAGTACGATCGTTTTAGCACGAGAAGCAAGCGCAGTCCAGGCTCGCTACACAAGCTACAAATGCACACTCTTCTATCGCACAGGCCCAGCAGGAGACAGAGTCCGATACACAGTCTTTCAGAGAATAAACTTTAAGGGCACACGTCAGACCAGCTTCGGACGTCTGTTTACGAGGAAAGCCGTCACAACTGTCCGCTTCCTCCTCGCGCTCCGTACTGTCACCCTCCACTTCCTCCTTGCTGGCCAACAGATAAACACCGCTTCTGGCAGCTACCTTGTAAATCGCAGACGGTGGAAGTATTGCCAGCTTACGTATTACGGTGGAACAGTGCCAACCTCGGCTCAATATTTTGCGCTTATGTTTCCAGTGAATAATGGCCAACCCAGTAACAGAGCACTGATAGGTTTATCGCCTGTGTATACGCAATACATTGAGGTTCAAGAAGAAGAGTTGCCAGCTCTGCTCTAATGCTTCAAGCGTGCAACTAAACACAGGAACCGTACCTGAGTTATCTGTTTGCTTTCCGGTACATATGGCCCAGTTGAGGAGACGTCAGGCGGCGGAAGAGTGATTTGCCTCACTCTTACCTCGTTGCTATAAGATAAAGTTTCACACATCCTATGACGCTGAAATCCTCTTCGTAGGCTCTTCGCAGTGACACAGAACAAACTGCATAGTTCCGTTAAAATTCAGTATCTTGAGTCGGCAGCTATAAAGGTTAAAAATTATTTTCTTACGTCGTAGAACTCACCACATTGTCCGCTGTAACTCAGAGAAATCCGCACCGTCATACATCTACTCGTTGTGAACGTGTTTGGGGCGCCCTGCCTTAGCTGCCTTGCCCTATATGTATATTCACTCTATCAGCTGTCATCATATCACACCCCGAAAAGAACAACGACACAACTAAAAAATGCACTGTTTGAGAAACATCGATTAAAGAATTCTATAAAACTTATACTGAAATCCTCTCCTTTACATTTCAAATACGCAATCTTGGCAGTAAATTCCATAATAGTCTTTATAACAATAATACCGAAGTTTAATTCTGTTTTTGTCGAATGTGAGTTGGTATCAGGTAACTACACTGAAGCGCTAAAGAAACTGGTACAGGCACGCGTATTCAGATACAGAGATATGTAAGCAGGCAGAACACGGCGCGGCGATCGGCACGCCTATGCAGGGTAGGTCACTAACTATTGCCACCTAGAATAACTCCGAAAGTATGTTCTAAAATGTTCAAATGTGTGTGAAATCTTATGGGACTTAACTGCTAAGGTCATCAGTCCCTAAGCCTACACTCAACTTAACCTAAATTATCCTAAGGACAAACACACACACCCATGCCCGAGGGAGGACTCGAACCTCCGCCGGGACCAGCCGCACAGCCGAAAGTATGACAGTAGCTGAATAGTTTGAGGGACAAATGTTGCATGGGACAACGGGGACCATAATATGACGTTGGTTTTTTTTGCTAGGTGGGGTCGCGTCAGAGATATGAAGGTCAACCTTGTTTTTTAATGGGATGCTATAGTTTGGTACTTATTATCTGGTAGCGGCTATCGAGACGAATCCAATGATGTGTAACTGTAAGGTCTTTGAAGTTCAACGAAGGTCAAAAAGGTGGCATGAACGTCAATTTACAAAAGCTGTTCGAAGTGATGACCATTCGTATCAATGCAGAGCTACAATCTTCTTATCGTGACTGAGTGGTATTCTTTATCACTTCGGCTCTTAAAGAAGCACATGCTCTGATAATTCTCTCTTGTATACCGTGCAAATAGTAAATATTCGCTGAATACGGCGTTCCCTTCGAACGTGCCATTGACATGTAAACATCATTCGACGATTTCGCAATACAGAAGTAATAGGAACGGTAAGACTAGTATCGTCGAATCAAGCGAATGTGAATAATGTATTCCTTCGAAGAACAAGTCGATATGCTTCTCATTTACGGAGAAAGCCAACGAAACTCAATGAGAGCTAGAGACTTATACGCTGAAAGATATCCTCAGCGTACTCACCATACACGTCGTACATTTAAATATGTGGATGATAAATTGAGAACAAATGGATTTTTAACGCATCGGAAACATATCCGGCAAAGGAAAGTTTCTAACGAGGAAACGGAAATTGGTACTCTTGCCACTGTGGCTCGGCGTCCTTGGGTTAATTCGCGTCAAATCGCAAGGGAATCCGGCATGACCCAGAATAGTGTTGTTCGTGTTCTGCATCGCCATAGATATCATCCTTACCACATCAGTCTCCACCAAGAATTAACTGGTACGGATTGAATGCGTCACGAATACATAGAAAGAAGGATCCTTTATTGTATGATTATATTATAGCGGAACGAACACTGGTAGCAGTTACTTCTGTAAAATATCTGGGAGTATGCTTGCGTAGCGATTTGAAGGGGAATGATCATATAAAATTAATTGTTGGTAAGGCGGGTACCAGGTTGAGATTCATTGGGAGAGTCCTTAGAAAATGTAGTCCATCAACAAAGGAGGTGGCATACAAAACACTCGTTCGACCTATACTTGAGTGTTGCTCATCAGTGTGGGATCCCTATCAGGTCGGGTTGACAGAGGTGATAGAGAAGATCCAAAGAAGAGCGGCGCGTTTCATCACAGGGTTATTTGTTGTTACGGAGATGTTTAGCAAACTCAAGTGGCAGACACTGCAAGAGAGACGCTCCGCATCGCGGTGTAGCTTGCTGTCCAGGTTTCGAGAGGGTGCGTTTCTGGATGAGGTATCGAATATATTGCTTCCCCCTACTTATACCTCCCGAGGTGATCACGAATGTAAAATCACAGAGATTCGAGCGCGCACGGAGGCTTTCCGGCAGTTGTTCTTCCCGCGAACCATACGCGACTGGAACTAGAAAGGGAGGTAATGACAGTGGCACGTAAAGTGCCCTCCGCCACACACCGTTGGGTGGCTTGCGGAGTATAAATATAGATGTAGATGTAGGCTGAATTCTGCAGATGGCCTCAACTTCAGATTCAGAAGGATGACACATTTGTTAATTTTATTTTATTTAGTGACGAGGCTACATTCGCGAAACATGGAAACGTTAATTTGCATAACATGTATTACTCGGCAACTGGAAATACATGTTGGGTGCGGTAAGTTGCACACCCAAAAACCCTGGTCGGTGGATGTATGGTATGCGAACCTGGAGGACAGGATTATAGGCCCCTATTTCATCGAAGGAAATGTTAATGGCAGGAAGTACACCACATTCCCACAAGAAAATTTAGGTCGGTTATTGGAAGAAATACATTTAGGAAAAAGGAACAGAATGTGGTATCAGCACGATGGGTGTCTGGCGCATTTTTTGCTGATGGCTAGAAATGAGTTGCAGAGTAAATTCCCAAATCGTTGGATTGGACGCGGAGGAGATGAGTCGTGGCCGGATCGTTCACCATACTTGACGCCTCTGGATTTTTTCTTGTAGGGATTTGTAAAAGATATTGCTTATAAAGACGTTCGAACTACACCTGAAGATATGCGAGAGAGAATTGTCAGAGCATGTGTTTCGATAAGTGCCGATGTGATAAGGAACACCACTCAATCCATGATAAGAAGATTGCAGCACTGCATTGATACCGATGGTTATCACTTCGAACACCTTCTGCAAATGGACATTGATGCCACCTTTGTAACCTCCGTTTACCTTCAGAGATCTTACTGTTACACATCATTGGATTCGTCTCGACAGCTGCTATCAGAAAATAAGTAGCAAACTACAGTACTCCATTTAAAAAAACAAAGTTGACCTACATATCTCTGACGCGACCCACCTAGCAACAAAAAACCAACGTCATATTATGGCCCCTGTTGTCCCATGCAACTTTTGTCCCACAAACTTTTGAGCTCCTGTCATTGTTTCGGAGTTATTCTTGGCGGCAATAGTTAGTGACTTTCCCTGTATAAGACAACATCTGTCTGGCGCTATTATTAGATCGGTTACCGCTGCTACAATGACATATCATCAAGATTTAAGTGAGTTTGGATGTGGTGTTAAGGTCGACGCACGAACGATAGGACACAGCATCTCCGAGGTAGTGACAAAGTGGGGATTTTCCCACACGACCATTTCACGAGTGTGCCGTGAATATCAGAAATCCGGTAAAACATCAAATCTCTGACATTGCTGCGGCTAGAAAAAGATCCTGCAAGAAGGGGGACGACGATGACTGAAGAGAACCGTTCAACGTGATAGAAGTGCAACCCTTCCGCAAATTGCTACATATTTCAATGTGGGCCAGCAGCAAGTGTCAACGTGCTACCCATTTAACGAAACATCATCGATATGAGCTTTCGGAGCCGAAGGGACATTCGTGTATCCGTGATGACTGCACGACACAAACCTCTACGCCTCGCTGGGCCCGTCAACACCGGCATTAGACTGTTGATGACTGGAAACTTGTTGCCCGGTCGACCGAGTCTCATTTCAAACTGTATCGAGCGGATGGACGTGTACGGGTATGGAGACAACCTCATGAGTAGATGAACCCTGCATGTCAGAAGCGGACTGTTCAAGCTGGCGGAGGCCCTGTAGTGGTGTGGGGCGTGTACAATATGGGATCCCTGATACGTCTAGATACGACTCTGACAGGTGACCCGTACGTAAGCATCCTGTCTGATCAACTGCATCCATTCATGCCCATCGTGCATTCCGACGGACTCGGGCAATTCCAGCAGGACAATGCGATACCACAGACGTCCAGAATTGCTACAGAGTGGCTCCAGTAACACTCTTATGAGTTTAAACACTTCCGATGTCCACCAAACTCCCTAGACATGAACATTATTGAGCATATCTCGGGTGTTTTGCAACGTGCTATTCAGAAGAGATCTCCACCCCCTCGTACTCTTATGAATTTATGGACAGCCCTGCAGGATTCACCGTGTCAATTCCCTCCAGCGCTACTTCAGTCGAGTCCATGCCACGTCGTGTTGCAGCACTTCTGCGTGCTCGCGGGGGCCCTACTCGATATTAGGCAGATGTACCAGTTTCTTTGGCTGTTCAGAGTATTAATTAATGCATAAGTGGCGTCGGTTTTCTTGATTTTCTGATTTTTTATTTTTTGTTATGACCCTTCATGTAATACTTTTGCCACTAGTCCTTCATAAATTATATATTTTTTTACTTACTGTAATGTAATACAACATTCGGACCTCCATCAGGCAAAATCAACACTTAGGTTCAAATAAAATTGAAAAAGTTTGAAATTGTTGTACTAGTAAAATACAAAATTGTCATTCAGGAAAATTAATGCAATTTAATAAGGAACATCAGCTAAATACAATTGAACTGAGAATCATAAACGGGTTTCGGAAGACATTTCACCAAGAAAACGGATTCAGTATGAACTTTCTTCACAGCAGAAAATTCTATTTTGTCTCCTTGTGCGTTGCAACGCACAAAATTCCGCAATACTTATAACAGCTGTAATTGTCAAAACAGTGTCTGTTCCTTCACACATGCATGGGTGCCTGAAAGACATCGTAACGTAAGATACAGACATTGTATAAACACAGATATTGTAATAATCAATTATATTAAAATTACATACAACTTACCTTACATATGAAGAGTTTCACAACTCAGAATGTGCCGCTTCTCTTTTTCAATGATCCAAGCACACCTGCCGGTAGCAACTCTGAATAAACTCTGTTCTTCTCGTGGCGAATCATGAATTAGTCTACGACAAAAGTGACACTACTGCCCCGAAGTGAACAAATTGGGAGACAGAGCTGTGATGTTCTTCGCGCACGCTGAGGCACCTCACATTTATTTTTCAGTTACAAGAACTAAAAACTGCCTTGTTTGATTTGTGTCGCTTTTCTTGTCGAGCTGCGATATGGTTCAATCTTCGCTTTTATTATCATTTTGGAACTGCTGTACTTATTGGCAGTCAGAACCACTCGTTCACAGTTACGATGGTTATTAATTAAGGGTGACTAGAGAAACTAGTATTAGTCTTCACAGCCATTGTCTAAAAAAAATATGATTCCAGATTCATATTATGATGCCGTGCTGAAAAGTAAGCCTTCCGAATTTTTTATATGAAAACTTTTGAAGCTTTCTAAATCACACAAACGTTATTCACGGTCTGCATCTTTATTCTCTTGTCTGCGTATTTCTGCTGTCTGCTGCTAGAAGGCTCCGAATAGTAGCCCGTAACATGGCGGTGTGTAGCGTAACAATATCGGTACTTGAGAAACAGTGAGCTGCAATCGAGTTTCGAATTCGAAGAGATCGTCCACACTTGGAGCACCGTCTCCTTCAGCGTGATAATGTCAGATCACACACCAGCGCTGCGACATCTGCACCAATTCGACACTTTGGATTCAATGTAATCGATCATTGTCGACACAGTCCCAACTTGGCCACATCCGATTTTCGTCTGCTTCCAAAACTTAAAGAACACCTTCGAGGATATCCCTTTCCTAGTGACGAAGCGGTGCAAGCAGATGTGAGGTTGCGCCTCCGTTACCAAAGTCAAACATTGTTCAGTGACGGCATCCACAAACTGGTCTCTCGCTGGGAGAAATGTGTTCATCGCCAGGGTGACTAGGTGAGACATAAATGTGTAAATATGAAGAATAAAGATGTAGAAAGTTAATAAAGTTTGCTTTATTTAAAAATCGTTAAGAATGTTCACATAAATAATTCGAAGACACTACTTTTTCAGCAGGCCCTCATGTGTAGATTATATGTTACCTTTTACTATGCGTAGCTGTAACATTCCAGAACTTTTGGTAATTGTAAAATAATAGCAAAATAATTTTTTATGTTTTACAATTTATATCCTGCTGTGTATCCGTTCCGATGAATCACTTTATAGCCATGATATGTATGCATACGCAACTGGTAGTATGTGAGGATTCCCTTTCATATTATGAATTTCTAAATCGTAGTCAAAGAACATGAAAGGCAGGAAGTAGTTGAGAAAAGGAGTGATACACGGTCGTAGTGTATCATCCATGTTGTTCAATTTGTACACTGGTGGAGAAGTAAAGGAAACCAAGGAGAAATTTGGGATTGGAACAAAAGTTCAGGGGGCGATACAGTTTAAGGTCCGCCCATGACATTGACATTCTGTCAGAGACGGCGAAGTACTTGAAAAATGGACGGTGTATTGAAAAGACGGTGTAAGAGGAACATCAACAAAACAAGGTTACTGGAGTGTAGCCGGATTAAATCAGCTGATGCGGAGGAAATTAAATCAGGGAAAATGACCCTAATTACACACGTTTTGCTATTCGGGCAGAGGGAGAGGGAGAGGGAATAAAATGGAGACTGGTTATAAGAAGGAAACCATGTCTGAAAGGGAGGAATTTATTAACAATGAACAAAAATGTGAGTGGTAGGAAGCTTTTTCTGCAGGCGTGTAACCTGGAACAGACATGAAACATAATACAAGTTTTTAGAATGTGGTGGTACGGAAGGCTGCTGAAGATTACATGAGTAGATCGAGCTAATGAGGACGTACTGAATACAAATAGGGGGAAAATTATAGCACAACTTTATTAAAAGAAAGAGTCGGGTGATTAGATACATCTTGAGGCAGCGATGAATCGCCAATTTGATTTATTAAATGAAATGGTCGTATGGCATTATTGACCGGGAGAACCCATCTGTGGTTGTTCGATCACTTAGCACAACTCTTTCTATTTGATGCCACTTCAGCGACTTGTGCGTCAAAGAAAGCGAGACGAAATGTTTAGGACAAGTCGCCGAGCGAAGAAAACCTTCGACCCGGCCAGGAATCGAACACAGGACCCAGAGATCTTGAGGTAGCAGCACTAAGCACGAGAGCACAAACTGCGGACAGTGTGCGGGTGAAAACTGTAGACAGAAGTCAAATCTTGATTACAACCAAGCAGGTTCAAATGGTTGTTTGTTGCGGTAGGTATCTACATCTATGTGATTACTCTACAAGTCACGTCCAAGTGCTTGGCAGAGAGTTCACAGAGGCAGGTAAGACAATTTCTCGGTCGCTCCACTCTCGAATAGCCTCTGAAGAAAATGAACACCTAAGAGGGATCATTTCAGAAGTCCTGCAGACTGCGCATGCGGGCGTTACCGTTGCGTGATCAAGTTGAAATTTCTGTCAATTGTGAGCGAGACTTCATGCATGACGGTCATGTATGTGTTTGCTAGTTCATGTGGCTGTGCAGTGAGTAATTCCGTTTCACCATGGAAGCTGAAACCGAGTCAGTTTGGACTGCACGCAGTGAACAGCGTTTCTACACCAAAATCGAAACCCTACATAGAAATAAACCAATGGAAATTTACAACGCTTTGAGAGAGGTGCGTGGGAATAATGTAGTTGATCATAGCACAGTATCACGGTGGTCTGCTCGTTTCCGCGAAGGTCGGGTAAGCACTGACGGAGATCCAAGGAGAGGAAGACCATCAACTGAAAACAGTCTAAAAAAATGGTTCAAATGGCTCTGAGCACTATGGGACTTAACTACTCAGGTCATCAGTCCCCTAGAACTTAGAACTACTTAAACCTAACTAACCTAAGGACATCACACACATCCATGCCCGAGGCAGGATTCGAACCTGCGACCGTAGCGGTCACGCGGTTCCAAACTGAAGCGCTTAGAACCGCACGACCACACCGGCCGGCGAAAACAGTCTAAACCTATCAAGTTATTGTTAATGACATTCTGATAGAGAACTGATTAAAACCATGCGAGGAAATTGCATATGAAGCCAGATGTCTCTAATTTCAGTTTACAGAACCATAGCTGAAAAGTTAAAAATGAGAAAAGTTGCTGCCAGATAGGTTCCGCAAGATCCGAGTGAAGAGCAGAAATTAGGTCGGAAAAGAGTCGCTGAAGTGTGCTTCCACGTCATTGCAGAGAAGGACAACAGTTTCTGCAAAAGACCGTTGCACTTGATGAAACCCGGATGCGAGATTTTAAGCCAGAATTGAAGCCGCTGTTATCGCAGAGGAAGAGTTCCGACCCTCCACACCCAAAAAATTTCCGCCGTAACAAGCAAAGATGAAACGGATGATCCACATTTACATCTGCATGATTACACTGCAATTCACAATTAAGTGCCTGGCAGAGGGTGCATCGAATCACCTTCAGCCTATTTCTCTAACGTACCACTCTCGAACAGTGCGCGGAAAAAACGAAAACTTAAATATTTCCGTACTAGTTCTGTTTCTCTTAGTTTATTATGATATAATTCCTCGCTATGTAGGTAGGCGCCAACAAAATATTATTACACTCTGAGGAGAAAGTTGGTGATTGAAAGTTTATGAGACTGTCCTGCCACAGCGAAAATCGTCTTTGTTTTAATGACTATCACTCTCTTACACCTTTCGCGTGCGCGGGATTAGCCGAGCGGTCTTGGGCGCTACAGTCATGGACTGTGTGGTTGATCCCGCCGGAGGTTCGAGTCCTCCCTCGGGCATGGGTGTGTGTGTGTTTGTCCTTAGGATAATTTAGGTTAAGTAGTGTGTAAGCTTAGGGACTGATGACCTTAGCAATTAAGTCCCATAAGATTTCACACACTTTTGAACATATTTCGCCTTAGTACAAAACAAGCTGCCCTTCTTTGAATTTTTTCGATGTCCTCCGTCAATCCTATCTGATGTATATCAGACACCGCACAGCAATACTAGAGAAGAGGACGGACAAGCGTAGTGTAAACAGTTTCTCCAGTAAACCTGTTACATTTTATAAGTGTTCTGCCAATAAATCCCAGTTTACGGTTTGCTTTCACCACAACATTATCTATGTGATCGTTTCAATCCAAGTTATTCGTAGTTGTAATTCCTGAGTATTTAGTTGAGTTTACAGCCTTTAGATTTGTGCTAACTGAAAGTTAGCGGAATCTTTTTAGTCCTCATTGGATGACTTACAATTTTCTTGATTTAGAGTCAGATGCTCCTTTTTTCACCATACAGATACCTTGGTTGGTTGGTTGATATGGGGGAGAGTACGAAACAGCGCGGTCATCAGTCCCATCGGACTAGGGAAGGATGGGAAGTCGGCCGTTCCCTTTCAAAGGAAACATTCTGGCATTTGCCTGAAGCGATTTAGGAAAATCACGGAAAACCTAAATCAGGATGTCGGACGTTGGTTTGAACCGTCGTCCTCCCAAATACGCAGATATCTTGTCTAAATCATTTTGCAATTAGTTTTGATCATCTATCGACATGATGTTAATGGAGTCATAGATACAAATAGAGCGCCCAGAGGACGTCTGTAACAGGTGCGCACTACCAGCTGCTTCTGCAAATTGTTTTGCACCCGGAAATCCGTCAAGGAACCACTGACATGTTAGCAGCTGGTGCCCTCATTTTGCACGATAGTGCAAGACTGCATACTGCCCTTCCAATTGGGGAAATGTTCGACAAATACGGATGGTAAATGATTCCCTATTCGCCATACAGTCCTGATATGAGCTCACCGGGCTTTGATTTGTCTCCTAAATTGAAAGAAAATCTCCGTGGAAAGTTTTGATACAGCTGATGAAGCTTCCAGTGAGGTGACTCAAGTAATCACACAGCTCAACAAAGAAAGTAGTACATGGAACACGTAAGTTGCCAAAACGTTGGGAACCTGTCAAATCAAGAATGGAGATTATTTGAAGGTATGTAAATTATTTTCTTCGAGTGTATCTTATAGTGTGCATAACTTTTAAAGAGATACTCGTAAATCTTTCCGTACGAACTCTTATTTTATTACGATGGTCGTTTCTTCCTGTGTAGGTGGGAGTCAGCAAAATATTTTCGCATTCAAGGTAGAAAGATGGTGATTCAAATTTGCTGAAAAGAGCTGATCGCAACGAAAAACACATGTGTTTTAATTACAGCCACCTCAACCCACGTGTCGTGTCGGTGACACACTCTCCCCTATTTCGTGATAATACAAAAGCAGCTGCGTTTCTTGGAACTTTTTCGGTGCTCTTCGTCAGTCCTGTGTGGTAATGGTCCTGTTCAAAAAAATGTTTCAAATGGCTCTGAGCACTATGGGACTTAACATCTGAGGTCATCAGTCCCCTAGAACTTAGAACTACTTAAACCTAACTAACCTAAGGACATCACACACATCCATGCCCGAGGCAGGATTCAAACCTGCGACTGTAGCGGTCAAGTGGTTCCAGACTGAAGCGCTTAGAACCGCTCGGCCACAACGGCCGGTTAATGGTCCTGTACCTCATAGCAATACTCCAGTAGATGATGAACAAATGTAGTCTAGAATCTCTTTAGTATATTTTTTCGTCCTCTAATGGTTGTACCAATAAAACGCAGTCTTTGGTTCGCTTTCCCCACAACATTTTATACGTGACGCTTCCAATTTAAGCTGTTCATAATCGTATTCCTTGGGTATTTACTTGAATCGACAACCTTCAGATTTGTCTAATTTACTGCGCAACCGAAATTCAACGTATTTTTTAGTACTCATGTGGACAAACTCACACTTTTTATTATTTAGGTTCAACTACCACTTTCTGCACAATACAGATTTCTTGTACCAATCATTTTCCAATTCATATTGATTCTTATGGCTTTAGTAGGCGATAAACGGCAGCACCAACTGCAAGCAATCCTAGAGGGTTGCTGAGATCTATATTAATAAACCGCCAATCAGAGCTCGGTACCGATTGCTATTGCCTATCTAACGCCTTTCAGGTGCTTCAAATATTTGATTTTCAATACTTCACGTAATTACTGACCGAATTAAAAAAATTAAAATGTTGTCATAATCTATTCATTGAAAATGTAGTAGCGCTACTCAGTCTTTTAGCAAAAGTGATAACAGATGGCGAGAAAGCTGCAGTGAAGCATTTTATTAGCAGCTGGAGGCTATTATATGCAGTGTAGCAACATGTGGGTGAGAATAAGACGCACGTAAGGGGACTGTGAGAAGTGGGTAATCACACTCGGTACGGTAGAAAACTTTAATCTAAGTATGTCACTTCCGAAGCAAAAAAAAAAAAAAAAAAAAAAAAAAAAAAAAAAAAAAAAAAAAAAAGATTCTGCCAGTGCCAGTGGAGGGTAGTGAACGGTGGCGACACTTTGGGCACACCCTCTTTCGGCCCTTGTTAATTACGTATTCCCTGCTGGGCACGCCATCTTTCGCCTCTTGTTAATTACATAGTCCCTGCTGAGGCACTGCAGCCATCTCAGATACTTAGCGAACCTTGAGGACGAGCAATTATAAGTATGACAGGGAATAACAGAGTTTGTTTGCCGCTAGCAAAATAGTTGTGGCACTAGATTTTCCCTGTGTTGGTGAGCACGGCAGGGAGACGTGGCTAGCGCGGCAGAAGTGAAAGAAACAGCTGTGTGCTCTTCCAGGAAAGCATCCGGGCTCCCACAAAAGCGTGACCCCTCTGCTTTTGAGCGCAGACCGTGGCATTTCGTCATAAAGTCGGCCGACGATGGCGGCCCGGCCTTCAGAAGTACAATGGTCAGTGGCCTGAATCCCGGAGGCGCATTTTCCATCTCGGGTGTGCGACAGACAGAGCTTTATGATACGCTCTGGGGAGGAGAGCACCAAGCGCCTCAGGTGTGGAATGGAAGCACGTTTCTCTGGCGTCAGGTTTAGCAGGGAAGAGCATAGATTTTGGCGGCAAACTTTCCCGCTGGAGTAATACTGTTGTGTCGTGTCTAGGCGGGAGTTCTAGCACGATGTCATAAGTACACCATTAACCCCCTTCCCCCTTCATTAACTTAGCCAGTCGTCGACATCGTCTGTCACCGTGTGTTTTCTTTCGTACTTTTTTTTTTTTAACTTGATCTGTATGCAAATTGCGGAAATGCATGTGCGGGATTTGTAATAAACTAAGTCTGAGAAGAGCAATATTTCATTTCAGTAGACAATTCATCCTGATCATTTGAATTATAATAAATTTTTGTGTGCTAAGGGTACATAATAAAGATGGTAAAACTTACAACTGCACCACACAGCGGTAAGCCGGCCGGTGTGGCAGAGCGGTTCTAGGCGCTTCAGTCTGGAACCGCGCGACCGCTACGACCGCAGGTTCGAATCCTGCCTCGGGCATGGCTGTGTGTGCTGTCCTTAGGTTAGTTAGGTTTAAGTAGTTCTAAGTTCTAGGGGACTGATGACCTCAGATGTTAAGTCCCATAGTGCTCAGAGCCATTTGAACCACACAGCGGTAATGACTGTAGCAGGTGGATCAATGTCAGAACGCCAGGGACAATCTTTAGTTGTGGATGATGTGACTAGCTTCTAGGTTTTATTGAAGCAGATGCGCCATGGAGCGACGTAAATATAATACTGGCCATTAAAATTGCAACACCAAGAAGAAATGCAGATGATAAACGGGTATTCATTGGACAAATATATTATACTAGAACTAACATGTGATTACATTTTCACGCAATTTGGTTGCATAGATTCCGAGAAATCAGCACCCAGAAAAACTACGTCTAGCCGTAATAACGTCCTTGATACGCCTGGGCGTTGAGTCAAACAGAGCTTGAATGGGGTGTACAGGTACAGCTGCCCTTGCAGCTTCAACACGATACCACAGTTCATCAAAAATAGTGACTGACATATTATTGTGATGAGCCAGTTGCTCAGCCTCCATTGACCAGACGTTTTCAGTTGGTGAGAGATCTGGAGAGTGTGCTGGCCAGGGCAGCAGTCGAACATTTTCTGTATCCAGAAAGGCCCGTACAGGGCCTGCAACATGCGGTCGTGCATTATCCTGCTGAAATATAGGGTTTCGCAGGGATCGAATGAAGGGTACAGCCACGGGTCGTAACACATCTGAAGTGTAATGTCCACTCTTCAAAGTGCCGTCAATGCGAACAAGAGGTGACACAGACGTGTAACAAATGGCACTCCATACCATGGCGCCGGGTGATACGCCAGTATGGCGATGACGAATACACGCTTCCAGTGTGCGTTCACCGCGATGTCGCCAAACACGGATGCGACGATCATGATGCTGTAAAAAGAACCTGGATTCATTCGAAAAAATGACCTTTTGCCATTATTGCACCCAGGTTCGTCGTTGAGTACACCATCGCAGGCGCTCCTGTCTGTGTTGCAGTGTCAAGGGTAACCGCAGCCGTGGTCTCCGAGCTGATAGTCCACGCTGGTGCAAACGTCGACGAACTGTTCGTGCAGATGGTTATTGTCTTGCAAACGTCCCCATCTGTTGACTCAGGGATCGAGACGTGGCTGCACGATCCGTTAGAGCCATGCGGATACGACGCCTGTCATCTCAACCGCTAGTGATACGAGGCCGTTGGGATGCAGCGCGGCTTTCCGTATTACCCTCCTGAACCCACCGATTCGATATTCTGCTAACAGTCATTGGATCTCGACCAACGCGAGCAGCAATGTCGCGATAAAATAAATCGCAATCGCAATAGGCTACAATTTGACCTTTATCAAAGTCGGAAACGTGATGGTACGCATATCTCCTCCTTACACGAGGCATCACAACAACGTTTCAGCAGGCATCGCCGGTTCAAATGGCTCTGAGCACTATGGGCCTTAACTTCCAAGGTCATCAGTCCCCTAGAACTTAGAACTACTTAAACCTAACTAACCTACGGACAGCACACACATCCATGCCCGAGGCAGGATTCGAACCTACGACCGTAGCGGGCGCGCGGTAGGCAACGCCGGTCAACTGCTGTTTGTGTATAAGAAATCAGCTGGAAATTTTCCTCATGTCAGCACGTTGTAGGTGTCGCCACCGGCGCCAACCTTGTGTGAATGCTCTGAGAAGCTAATCATTCGCATATCACAGCATTTTCTTCCTGTCGTTTAAATTTCGCGTCTGTAGCACGTCATCTTCGTGGTGTGGCAATTCTAATGGTCAGTAGTGTATGTATGGATTTTGAGCTACATGCATTCCGTTTGCTGGAGTCCAACAGCACCACCACGATGCCACAGCCACGTCAGACAGCGAAACAACTGGGCATCACCACCATCGGCCATGGGTTCAAGACCACACAGGACTTTGTGCCACAGCACCGCCAACTGCTATTCGCGACTGCTGCCACCTGCACTGAGTTCCTCATGGGACTTAGTAGTGCCTGAGAGCCAGCTGCCGTCCGTCTCCTGGGAGAGGGCAGCGGGTCCGACCCCGCGCGCAGCAGTCTCCACTTGCCGCAGTGGTGAACGAGTGCTGGGCCGAGGGGCCGCTCCTGCCGCCATCGCCGACAGAGAAGTAGTGCGCTGCTGACATCATAGCCGTAGCCTGCAGAGGCCAAACAAAGGCCGTCCACAGGCCTGCCGTCAGAAACGCGGGCCGCTCACACAGCAGCCTCTCACCAGAGTAGAAGGCGCCGGCCAGAGTTGACAGAGCGAGGCGCGTTCTGCGTCGCTGAGCCGCGACAAAGCATGCACCAAAGATGAATAAAGCATTCTTTATTGTCAACGGTTCTTCCACTGGCCCCTGCAGCCTGTCACCACTACCACTCACCCCACTGAGAGCAAATGCATCTTCAAGAGATGCACTCTTGTGTTAAAAGTTTAATGCAGCGAGGTAAGCATTACAGTTAGAAACTGACAACGGCTCTCCTCTCGAACAGCAATTTGCTGTTCCAGTTCTATTTGAAGCTTTATGTACCACTGTGATTAGGATGATGAAAGCATTCGAATGTGTTACTCTTAGTTTGCCCACGACTGGACTTTAAAAAAAAATGTCCATGAGGTTCCTCAACAAAATGCATAAACAAGATGCAGAACCGCAAGAGGCACATTTGACGAAATCAGTATATGTACAAATCTTAGTATCGCCTTCTTGAGCTGCAAAATCAAATGCCACTAGAATCCCATTTTGAATTCAGCAGCATGAGCGAGAGTATTTACCGAACCACTTGCCAGAAATATTGAAGCATAGACTAATACACTGGAGCAGACACCTGCTTATGAATAACAAAATGCTTTTTCATTACGAAATTCCTAGTTTAGTGTCGAACTCACTGTACATAGAGACGTTTTCTTTATTTTATATTGCGTGAAGAAATATAGATCCAAAGGCTGTGCGGATTTTGTTATTTTTTGTGGAATTATCACGTATTCAGTGTCTTTTCTCTCAAAAGAATCATTTACTATTGTTGTGTCCTTGTCAGCACTCCAAGAATCGCAAAGTAGTATAGGCCTTTGATTATTTGCGACACTGTCATCGACAACGTTCACGAAACAGGATTTTAAATGGTCTTTAAACATTTTCCCACTCGTGTTAGCCTCCAAATGTAAGTTGAAATATTGTCTTCACAGCCTTTTTAA
Source organism: Schistocerca serialis cubense (assembly GCF_023864345.2). Taxonomy (NCBI): domain Eukaryota; kingdom Metazoa; phylum Arthropoda; class Insecta; order Orthoptera; family Acrididae; genus Schistocerca; species Schistocerca serialis. The sequence continues at coordinate 234,754,687 of NC_064642.1, forward strand.
CTTTCGGCCTGAAAGTTTTTTTCTGAACACAAACATAGTGTTTTTTTGTTAGGTGTCCACTCGTTGGAAGTCCAACATGTATAACCATCATTTGTGTGGTGAGAAGATTGGACCAAGGTAACAATTGATGTTTCCCCTTTTTTTGATAATGCCGCACCAGAAGTTAATTCATAATTAAATCTTCTTTGATCATTGTTCAAAATGGTTCAGATGGCTCTGAGCACTATGGGACTTAACCTCTATGGTCATCAGTCCCCTAGAACTTAGAACTACTTAAACCTAACTAAACTCGTCACGAGGCAGAGAAAATCCCTGACCCCGCCGGGAATCGAACCCGGGCACCCGGGCGCGGGAAGCGAGAACGCTACCGCACGACCACGAGCTGCTGACGATCATTGTTCCAAATGCGGTGTGGTTGTATATGGAAACTTGCAGTTTTCTGGTTTGCTTCTTCGACAACACGAGCTCCAACGTAAAAACATACTGGCGAATATCTTGGTCATTCTAGATTTCTTTTGTGATGCAGGTTCATAGTCACCAGAACTGTTAGCTTGTCCTAGAGGAATACTGTTTCCGACACGGCAACTGGTACTACAATTTTGAACGCTATTAATCACCTTATCGTCAATAAAGTCGTTTTCTTCACCATCCTAGCTGGCCGGAGTGACCGAGCGGTTCTAGGCGCTACAGTCTGGAACCGCGCGACCACTACGGTAGCAGGTTCGAATCCTGCCTCGGGGATGGACGTGTGTGATGTCCTTAGGTTAATTAGGTTTAAGTAGTTCTAAGTCTAGGGGACTGATGACCTCATATGTTAAGTCCCATAGTGCCCAGAGCCATTTGAACCATTTTTTCACCATCCTATCTACTGTAACTTCGGGTGAGCAGTCAAATGAATATTTACGTTTCTGAATAATCATATCCACTAAAAAACATTGCGAAAGTGTCATCATCCTGTCCCATACCTTCCTCCGTTGGGTAACGTCTTGTTAACTTGGGCGTCACAGTATTTAAAATGTTCGAAACATTAACGAGCTTCGTTCATTTTTGCTGTATATGTATGACAATACTGACACACATATGCTAAAAACGTCAAGTACTTGCTGAGGTAACTGACCGACTGGCGTGTTAGCCCCCCTCCTCTCCCTCCTGCAAGACTGCAAGCGATGTTGTTTTCAAACCAAGAGCAACATGATCACATGCTATCGCAGTCGCACGTTAGAAATGGGAGATGGATGTGTGTACAAACGTTTAAACACAAATTCCTCTTCCTGCCGACAGACGTCCCGTATGAGTACTTGTCTTCAGGTGGTGTAGCTGACGACGCACAAATACCAGAGTTTTATTCATCCAGTATTTGAGAATGAGAGCACTTAGCGACTTTCAACAAACTTTAAGTATATTTTTCAAACGCTTCTTAAAGTTTTTCACGCTTGCGTGCTTATAGTAAAATATTTAATGCGTTAACTCATTTGTAATGTATGAGACATCTGAAGCTGTATTATACATGCCAGTTCCTTTTCGTTTACGCGACCCCTTTCGAAGTAAAAAAAAAATCTGGCAACCCTCACAGGACCGTAATAAAACTGAGTCAGTGATTTCAAAGGCAACATATTTAATTTTCTTTCAGTTGATACTATACCGCTCGACAAATCAAGTGCAGTAGTCGCAGCGCTATACGAGCTGTGATATGTTCTTTGCCGCAGTGGAGGCATGGGGCGGAGAAAGGGTCAGCGGTTACATAGGAGCGTGTTTTCGCTGGCTGCTGTTGTCCGGGCACGACAACAAGTACGGAATACAGTAATTATTGTCTTTCGCTTCGCTCCAAGCTAGCGTAAAATGAAGGAGGTTTTCAATACGCCTGCGCAACCGCCCACGTCTGGTACCTGTGGCAATGGCGGAAATGAACCAAAATCGAAAAAAATGGACTTTTTTTTAAATGGCTCTGAGCTCTATGGGGCTTAACGTCTAAGGTCATCAGTCCCTAGAACTTAGAACTACTTAAACCTAACTAACCTAAGGACATCACACAACACCCAGTCATCACGAGGCAGAGAAAATCCCTGACCAAAAAAATGGACTTAATGACAACGATTATGTGAAGAATATTTTTACTGTCATGTATAATAAACCTCATTGTGTGATTTACGGCAAAGCATTGTTACGTGAGAGTATGAAATCATCAAAGCTTATGCTCAAATAAACAGTTTGAAGAAGCGGATAAACGGTTGCGTTTCCTTGAAAGGAAAATGAAAACCTTAAACAGCAGCAAACTGCTATTATTCAGGTAAGAAAATAGCACTGTTATTTTTTGATTAAAAATAATATTATGTTACTATTTATTTGTTTTCTGATTTAACAACATTTTATGTGATTTTAGGTAACCAGTGTCAATGAGAAAGCATTATTAGCTAGCTACCGAGTCGCATATTGAGTCACTAAAGCGGGGAAGCTGCATACAGATTCTAAGAAGCTTCTTTTTGCCAGCAGCCCTGGGTACGATTGAAATTATGTTAGGTAATCAGGGGACAAACAAGCTGAAAAGCATACCAGTTTCTGACACCATCATTAATTGCAAATAAACGATATGGCCGGTGACATTCGAGCACAATTAGTTGAAAAATTAAAGAAGAGCCCGCATTTCGCTTTGCGGTCTGATGAATCTAGTATTGTTTCAGATTGTGTGCAATTTATGATATTTGCACGCTTTGATGCAGATAAAATTATCATGGAAGACATTTTATTTTGCAAAGCACTCCTTGTAAACACTGCTGGCCAGTGTTTATACAACATGTTTTTAGAAAGCCCTCGCCACTACGAGATTGATTGTCCGCATCTAGTGGCTCGAGTTGCTGCCTCTGGATCACGGGGTCAAGGGTTCGATTCCCGGCTGAGTCGACGAGTTTTTCCTCCCGGGTACTGGGTGTTTCCGTTGTCCTCATCATTTCATCATCACTCGAGGAATTGGCGAGATTGGACTGTGAAAAGATTAGGAATTCGTACCGGTGCCGATAGGCACGTCGTTGGGCGCCCCACAAACCAACCATCATACGAGATTGACTGAATACAATATATCTCCGATCAAATTATTGTATGGTCATCACCCGGATAAACCTGCCATCTGCACACAATATTTCCGAGGTCCACCCAGCCGCCATCAACAGGTGAGAAAAGCTAAGCCTCTTTCGCCGGTAGCTGAGTCAAACCGTGAACGACGGACCTTTATAAGCAGCGAAAATACAAAAGCACATGCGCTGAGGCAATGCGAAAGCGCTCAAACATGGTTGCTGCCCCCTGGCGCTAGAAGCGTTTCGGCGCTTCCAGTGGTGAATACTGTCGAAAAACGATGTATTCTAAGGTGGCGTCATTTTACAACTTACAAACCGCGCTTACATCCAATACAACGTAAGTAAGCCCCTTCAATGATATAAAAACAGGTTTGTGCTCGTTCAGTAAAAATATGTATGTGATTAACATCGTCTAGTACACTTAATTTATTGTATAATGCCTGCATGTTGGGTAACAAGCAGAGCTGTGAAACTCGTGGTAGAACGGAAGGACACAGGAAGCTCACACATTCCTTCGGACAATAGGACGGCACAGCCGCTTCCGGTGCTAATCCCGGGACCCGCCCGTGAGCTGGACCACCTGCAAAACAGGAACGCGTGTGCGGCGGGCAGACTTGAGAAGGCGGCCTGGTCGGCCAAAGCACATGGCAGGAGGTATTCGCGTACTTTCCCACGGACATAGAAAGAACTTCCAGAAACTTCGTCTGGATTCTAAACTGCGATTGGTCGGCGTTCAGAAACGAGCGCCTTCCGGAAAGATGACTCGCCACCCAAATTTATGGGGGAAAAAAGACTTTGAGCAGCGAAAGGAGGAGAGGAGAGAGGGGAGTCGCTGCTGGGTCGTGAAACAAGAGAGTCGTCTTGGAGATCCATGGCAGTCGACGGACGTCTTCGGCTGTAATTTTGGTGAAGTACAATTTTGCTATTATCTCGTTGAGACGAGAAGTTTTGCGGTTACAGCTTCTGATCATTACGGTGATCTTGCTTATGCACAGGCGTGTAGGAAAGTGAATCTACGTTGGTGAATCACGTGTTCTACTCCGTTCTGCACTGAGGTTTCACGATGCTCATTGGGATAGTAGTTCCTTCTTGCTGTTTAGTACAGCGGAGGATGTCAGTTACTCCGCGCCTAATCACAGATCGGGAGTACATTATAGGGCAGATCCAGACAGTTTCAGGGCCAGTATTAATACAGGGCCGGCCGGGGTGGCCGAGCGGTTCCAGGCGCTACAGTCTAGAACCGCGCGAGCGCTACGGTCGCAGGTTCGAATCCTGCCTCGGGCATGGATGTGTGTGATGTCCTTAAGTTAGTTGGGTTAAGTAGTTCTAAGTTCTAGGGGAGTGATGACCTCAGAAGTTAAGTCCCATAGTGCTCAGAGCCAACCATTAATACAGGGAGAACCTGAGGTTTGTAATTACTGTTTAACGTCTTAAATTATTTTTATCATGATTAAATGTGTCAGAATCACGGCATTTATCCTGAAGTAGATAGTATTTTCCTGGACCAATTAATCTTGTCTCTTGTGTACATTTTATAACTTATTCGTTAAAAGGGGGACTGGGATTTGATTTTGTCAGCTTATCCTGACATTTTATCGTATTCACAGGATAAGATTAGGAAACGGGCAGGTTATCACATGACAATTTATATAATTAATGAGAATAACGTACTCCTACTGGGGGACGTATAAGTGTCAGGGCGACTTCAGTAACGTTAAAATATCCATTGCGCAAATTATCACTTGTATGTACTCATGGCAAGTCTCCGCCATCAATGCCAGTAGGAGAAGTGGAGATACGTTAGAATATCGAAAGAATTCCAGATTTTGCTTAGCGGGTATCCATTATCACGGGTAATGATATTATCTGTTAACGTGATTTCCACAGATTCTTTCAAAACACAATCCCATTAACACGAGGCATTTGCAACCAATTGTGTCTCATTGTATAGATCCTAAGTCCCTCTGTAAGACAGTGCTCAGCCACTGCAGGTTTGTCAGGTCGCAATAATCGCATATGTTTAACACATCTCTCATTGACGATACGAACAGTTCGGCGAAAGTATATTTTATCGCACTCACATTGTATTTTGTAAACGCTAGGCTTCCTCAAAACCTTGACCGTCCTTAACAGAGCCACGAAGTGATCTAATCTTAGCTAGTGGACGGAATACACATCTGGTTTCATGTTTCTTCAAAACCCCACCTATCTTCGCAGACACGTTCCCAGCATATGGAAGGAAAGAACTAAAAATGTCCTCAACTGGTTTAGATAATGGTCCAAACTCAAATGCACGTCGAATCTGTCTATCCGCATAGCCGTCAGCATTAAACGCGTCCTTAAGATGTTGTAGCTCATGTGGTAAATTCTCAGCAACCGAGATAGCAAATGCTGTTTTGACCAACGTCCGTAGGACTCCTGTAATTTGAAACGGTGGATGACAGCTGCTAGCATGTAAATACCTATCAGTATGTGTCGGTTTCTTATAAGCTTATTGCACAAGAGTTCTGTCACCTTTTCTGTAAACCAGTACATACAAAAAGGGTAACTTTCCCTTCTTTTCAGTCTCCATCGTTAATTTGATGTTAGGATAAAGACAATTAAAGCGGTCCAATAACCGGTACAAACAATTTATTCCATATGACCAAACGAGATTCAAATGGCTCCAAGCACTATGGGACTTAACATCTGATGTCATCAGTCCCCTAGACTTAGAACTAACCTAAGGACCTCACACACATACAACCAAACGAGAAACACATCGTCAACACACCTAAAAGAAACGTAGGCTTCAAAAAATATGTTTTCATCATATCCTCAAAGTCCTCCATAAAAAGATTAGCGACTATGGGGTATAAAGGACTTCCCATTGCCTCACCGTCAGTCTGATCAAAATATTTGTCGTCTTGAGAACGTGTTTAATCGTAACATTTATAAGGACAGGCAGATTCGACGTACATTTGAGTCTGGACCATTAACGTAACCAGCTGAAGACACTTTTAGTTCTGTGGCTTTCCTCCCATATGCTGGAAACGTGTCTGCCAAGATATGTAGAGTTTTGAATAAATATGATACCAGATGTATATTCCGCCTGCCAGCGAAAAATAGAGCACTTTTTGGCTCTGTTAAGGACGATTTAGGTTTGAGGAAGCCTGGCATTTACAAAATACCAAGTGAGTACGGTAAACACAGTATATTGGCCAAATTACACGTACAGTTAATGACAGATATGTTGAACATAATCGCCATACGCGATTATTACAACCTGACAAACTGCGGAGGCTGACCACTGTCTTACAGTGGGACATAGGATGTTGTGGTCGCAACGCCTCGCGTTACTGGGATTGGTTTTAAAAGAATCTATCGAAATCACATTAAGAGATAATGTCATTACCCTTGATAACGTATAACCGCTAAGTAAAACTTGGAATCCTGTTTTACCACATATGAAGAAGAAAAGACATCTCAATCATCCGGCTATGAGTAATAATCTTTAACGATATATCGTTTTTCGACAGTACTCATTGGAGGCGCTGCTACTCTTCTTGCCTATGGGTTAGCACCAAAGTTTGAGCGCTTGCCTAGTACCTCAGCGCATGTGCTTTTAAATATTCCGTCGTTCACTATTTGAATTAGCTATCGGCGATAGCGGCTCAGCTTTTCTCACGTGACGATGGCGGCTAGGTGAACAGCGGAAATATTGTGTGCAGATGGCAGTTTGATCCGGCTGAAGATTTTGAAGTGTTAATATGCCGGGAAAGTCTTCACAGGCGCAAAATGTATCTCCGTTTGTGCTGATGGTGCTAAAGCTATGACTACCAATAAAAGTGGTCTCGTTACGAGATTAAAATCAGTAATGCAAAATGTTTCATGGACATACTGTTCTCGTCATCGACAAGCTCTGACCCCCACGTTTTCACCTTTTGATTTAAATGATGTGCGGAAAGCAATGATCATAGTTGTGAACTGTGTAACACCACACCAGTCACTTATATGGTTTTGGCATGTGTTCACCCCAGCTAATTGACTAACAGATCAACAGAGAGTGCAAAACTGCCGCAATATTGGATAACGCAAAAAAAAGGTAATAAGGCCCTGTGACTCCTGATTGAACTGCGGTGGCAGTGTTGACATTTATTGATTCAGAATTGATCACTTTTAATTAAAAAGGGGTGCACATTGACGCTATGTTCAGCTATGGAACACCAGATGCAAATGTTGAACATAAAATTAATTAAGAAAGTGACTTGGGATTTCAACTACTTGATTGAAAACAGATGCAGTCGATTAGCACAAATTTATTTTAACTCCTGACCTTCAATCATCACATTACAAGACTCTCCTATCAGGCAGTGGTAATAAATTGCGTTTATGTGGAGTAAAGCGCGATAAATCAAAATTAATTCCAATTGACTGACCCAGGCGTAATGCAAAGTGCGAGAAGAATTCCCCAATACATGGCCCATGAAACCCTTGTGGAAACTTTGCCGACATGATCCAACAAATTTATCAGCCGGAGCGGGCGCAATATCACCGAATTTAGCGTGGCGGGGCGGCGTCGTCGTTGTGAAGACGTCGGCCGGCCTTGTGGAGCTGCAAGGCTGCACTCGTCTATTCACTCCTAGCTATCTTGCTCAGTACATAGCTGTACCAAAACTCTCTATCTCCGAGCTCAATCCTTCCATTTGCTAAGTCCCAAACTGCAGAGATGCTCACTCTTTCTCAGGCAAGCTACGTAAAGAACGCCACGTCTCCACTCTAGGCAAGCTGGGTACGGAAAACCACTACGGAGACTTCTCTCAGTCCGTTCTTCACCTCGGTTTCCCCTCCAGCAAAATCACTTACGCCAATTGCAGTGCCAGTCACGTTAATTATGCATCGCTTTCCAGCGCCGACCAATGCCTGCTCTGGGAAGTGAACAGATTCCCACAAAATTTCCCTGCCTCTCAACTTCTGCTATTTAGCTCCTCCCAGGCCATCCATCAAGGTTAGCGTCTGCACAAAACACCAATTTTTCCAGAATTCTGACTCCCAGGAGAGTACTTCAAATTCCTTGGTCCTACGTTCCCATTGGAGGCCGGCGTATTTCATTCTGTCGCTTTTCACCTGATTTACTTCACACTCTGCGGACCGTGAATTCAGTGTGAAGTTACTATAGTCACGAATACTCATATTTTGGCCTCTGTTGATCACTCCACCATAGCTTTGCGCAGCTTTCTCGCATGTTTCATTGAAAACGGGACGACGGACATTTATCAACAGGCATACAAGTTCTCCATCTACTTCCCGGTACACCAGCATGGGGTCAACCATCCACTCACTGTCACTCATCTTAAGCTGGAGGCCGCACCCCGTTACTGCTTTCTCAGAGCTTGAGCTGCCCTAAGCTGCCTATTGTCGCTTCCCTTCGCCGTTCCCCAGCTGGCCATGTTCAACTCTGAATACTTCCCTGGGATAAACTAGCCTCCAGTAAATCAACGTGTTTCCACAAAGTTTTCATGTCGTGTGAATTACTTTACATCACCCGACATTAATTATTCCAATACATCCATACTATACCCTCTACAAGATGCATTGTGCCTTGTCAGTCATTTTTGTTCAGCCCTACTGTTCGCTCAATGTGAGTTAGGTGACCTTTAATGACTTCATGTAAGGGGCATTGTTCTTGCCATCTTACAACTGTATTAAAGGTAAAGCATCACAAAACATCCGTCATCGTTGTAATAACACATATGTATGTTGCCAATGAGAAGTGCAGCTGTCATTAAATATTATTATGTCAGTTTTACTAAATATTTCTTGTAAGAATAGCAGATAATGGAATTAAGCACTGAGCGCAAGGACAGAAAAAATGGTTCAGATGGCACTAAGCACTATGGGACTTAACATCTTAGGTCATCAGTCCCCTAGACTTAGAACTACTTAAACCTAAATAACCTAAGGACATTACACACATCCATGCTCGGGCAGGATTCGAACCTGCGAGCATAGTAGTAGCACGGTTCCGGACTGAAATGCCTAGAACAGCTCAGCCACAGTGGCCAGTGCACGGACAGAGATCACGGTATTAGCGTAACTGTCAGAGAAACATTATCACCGGTGAGACAAGCTCTCTGCAGTATGGAGTATTCTGAGATGTTATTGGGATGAGGAGGATATGTGTAACGGAGATTGTAACTTTTGTCTTCAGCTGATGGTGAGAATAGACGTCGAGGAGTATGCAGAATGTTTCCTATTGTTGGAGAGCCGTCATTGTCATATTTTTTAAAGGCAGAAGTTTGTTTAAGCGCTAAGGCGTATAAAAGCTTAAATGTAATTAAATAGTAGTAAAGGCTACAAAAAGATTAAGTAAGTAAAAGTTTGTGAAAAGGTGAGCTGTTTTCATTCGCAACCTTAGTGGAATGTGGAAGTGTTCATATGTACACGCATGGACAGTTGTTTCGCTTGATGAATTAAGTCAGTTCGAGCCTGCGTATGGTCCCGCTCCATGAGAATAGGTCTCCTTTCTCTCCATCTGACACCAGCATTCAAGAATGGCTGGAGAGTATCACTGCATCTACCACATTGTCACATTTATCTACAGCGAATCTGTTTAAATATGGAACGTTTGAGAGAACGACGGAGTCTGGCAGCATTAGCGGCACGGAGCAGAAGACAACAGCGACGTTTCAGCACAATTCTCTTTCAGATTACGGCGACTGTGAAAACCAAGATAATCTAGAAATACTTTCAAAACTTGTTATGTGGACTCTGTCCTGGTGAAGGAAACTTAGACATTCAAAAGGCTACACAGACTTTGTAGTATTACACATTCCACATAGCAGAAATATTTAAAACTTTATTAATTTATGAGTAGTAAGTAAACATACAGCGATTTTACCTTCTGATTTAAATGATGTGCTTAAAGCGGTGGTCAAAGTTGTGAACTCTATTAAAGATAAAGCGTTACAAAGCATACACTGAGGAGCCAAAACATTATCACCATCTACTTAATACAGTAATTTGTCTGTGGAAAGAATCACATAATTGATTTGACGTATCCGGTATCTGAGAGTTTGTTGGTAGGTTTGTGGAGGTATGTGGCGTTAGATGTCTACGAACAGGTGACGCAATTCGTGTAAATAATGGGCTGCTGGTTTCCGTACTTGGTGATGACACCCAACAGCGACTCAGATGGGTTCCATAGGACTTGCATCAGGCGAATTTGGTCGCCGAAATATCAGCTTGAATGCACTATAATGCTCCTCAAACCACTGTAGAACGATTCTGACTCAGAGACACCGATGATTATACAGCTAAAAGATGACATCGCCTTCGGGGAAGACTTAAAGCATGAACGGATGCAGGTGGTTCGCAGCAATCAGCGTGTCTTCGATTACTACCGCAGGTCCCACGCAGGTGCAAGAAAATGTCTCCCATACCATTATATTGCTTTCACAACCTTCGTCCGTGACGTGCTCCGTGTTTCGTGGCGCCGTTCACGTCGATTATGGCATTTGCGGAGACGACCAGCGACCTAGAGTAGCAAAAATATGATTCGACCGAAGAGCCGACACGTTTCCATTGATCGACGGTCGAATCCCGATGGTTCCGTGGCCATATCAGTCGTAATTGACGATGTCATCTGGTCAACATGTGAACACGTATGGATGGTCTGCTCCGGAGCTGCATGTTCAACAACGTACGACGAACGGTATGCTCCGAAATAGTTTGCGCGAACCAGCATTATGGATCTTTCGGCAGAGATGCGGCGGATCACTATCCGCTCTAATTTACAGAGCAGACAAACTGCTGAAGAAGAATTTCTGTGGGGAGTCATGGACGTCCAACCATTTAGCGTCTAGTAGTAGTTTCAGTGCCCTTCTTCCGCTTTCTATAGACGCTCACGGCAGTAGCACGTGAACATTGACCAGTTTCGCCCTTTTCGAGATACTCTTTTACAGGCCGTGCGTAGTAGTAATCTGCCCTTTGTCAAAGTCGGTTATTTCAATGTATTTCCCCATTTGCAGCCCCTTATCTTCGATAGGGTGATCCCCCGTTCGTGTCTGCTCCACCTACATACTTTTATTACCGCGTCGCGTGCCACCAGGCGGCATCCGGTGTCTCGGTGGACAGTGGTCATAATGTTTTTTTATTAAAAAATCTTTATTTGCAATACATAATAATTATAAAATATATAACCCACCACCTTAATGATTAGTGGGCCCTAAGTGATACAGTGTTGTACGTTATTTGCAGCTATTACAGTTAATTTGAAAATTTGAAAACTACAGACAGTATAAACAGTACAGGTTAATGGGCAAACTTACGATTTTTGTTAAACTATACACTACTATCTACTTATTAGTAATCCTAACCGCCTGCAGCGTTGCAGGTGTGTCAGCGTAGATATAAACCTACTACTTTAGGCCCTGCTCATCGAGCTAATCCCGATGAGCGTGCCCCTGACACTGGGCAGGCCAAAATTACTAGTCGCTGCAGGTTCCTATTTCGGTATCTAGTTCTAATCCCACTAACTACTAACTAATCAACGTCAAGTCCGGTACTGTCATAATCATTAAGTTAATGTACCCAGTACCCCCAGCCCTGCACGTGGCGGATTCCAACTAGCGAGTCGACCTGTCCACGCACAGGCGGTACAGGATTAGAGTACTAGGATACGTTCAGTAGTTGGTTTTAATCGCGAATGTCACTCAGGTATGCAGACAGAACTTTACGTGATATCTCGTTTGCCAGGTTATTCAAAGTTTCGAAAGTCTCTTCGTGTCTCATTAGGTCGTATGTATCATTGTTTGGTAGTTTTTGGCGTAATGTAACTGCTACATCATCGAAAAGGGGGCACTCGTAAACCACATGGTCGGGAGTGCCCTCAGATGCGCCACAGTCACACTCAGGTGTAGCCCTCTTCCCAAACCGGCATAGATGTGGCGGGTAGGGCCATGACCATTGAGACAATGAATTAGATCCCGGATTGGCTCGAAATACCTTTCTTTAACATTTGGCAAGAGTCTGAAGATTCTTCTTCCAGATTCATCTAATTCCCATAATTCCTGCCAAAAATCCTCGCCCCTTTTCCTTATCTCACCCTTGTCCCTAGCCCGAACTCCCAGAGTATTTTGTATTTTCGTATCATTGCCTTTCTTAGCCCAGTACTATGCTGCTTGGTCTCTAATTTTGATGTCCAGAGGACAGAGCCCCATTATCACTAATAGGGCACCCCCTGGAGACGTCCTATAAGCCCCCACAGATCTTAACAGCATGTTCCTCTCTACTCTTCCCACTGTCATGGCGGGCACCACCCATGTGAATGTGTGTGCCCAGATTCCAGAGCCGTAACCCACTATTGAAGTTAGAATACTGTTATGGTACAATTTTATCAGGTGGGGGGAAGGTGTTTTGGCTTATCAGTGCATCTTATGGGCCCATGCTGCAAATTCTGGTTGCACCATTTACGGGGATTAAACTGAAGTCACTCCTACGACCGCGACTCCCGAAGCAAGATTTTGCGACCAACAGCAGGTCGCTACCCACATGCTGAAAAACACTGCTTTAAAGGATCGGGAGTTTCCTGGTTGTCTCCCATATCGTTTGCATGGAGGCTTGCTCAGGAGAGAATATCATGGAGAGCTGCATCAAACAAATCTTCGGACTGAAGATCACAACGTTCATAACAAAAGAGCTCAAGTGCTGCTGACGCGGGCTGCGTAACTGGACGGTCGACGGCCGCCGCGGTGGCGGCGACAGGACGCAGCCTGCGGCGAACCTCTGCTGCTAACCGCGGCTGCTCCCGCCTGCCTGCCGGCATGTCCTGATGCCGCGGCTATCCAATTAGCAGCTGGTGGCAGGCAGCGAGCGGCGCCGTCTGCGGTCTGGTCGATACACCCGGCTGTCGGCTGCACCGGCAGCCCACCACGCTTCATCGCGCGGGCCGTGTTCCGACATCGCCCACACTTCCGCGACACGAATAATTAACCACTTCATACAGACCGCACAAGTGTAAACGATTGACCAACATCACCCTTCAGCCCGCGGGACTAACACGTGTGGTTCTCAGCTGAAAAGTAACGCGATGGCTCAGGTTTTTTCGGTGTGACTAATAACGACGGTCGTCCGCTCCATGTTGTTTTCATTTCAGGCATGGAATGGAAACAACAACTAGGCTCAGTATCCAGAAGATCACCAAGGATATCGATGGTTCCTAAATCATATTGTAGACTCTGATGGCAGAATGTTCTTTTTACCTGTAGCTGCGTTCCATTCACTCATTCACAACACAATGTGTTGCGTAAGTCCAATCATGACGGAGAGCCTTAGAGATTTGGACAGAGTCAAGTTTTACACTGAGCTGGCAAAAGTCATGGGATAGCGATATACAGGGTGGTCCATTGATCGTGACCGGACCAAATATCTCACGAAATAAGCGTCAAACGAAGAAACTACAAAGAACGAAACTCGCCTAACTTGAAGGGAGAAACCAGATGGCGCTATGGTTTGCCCGCTAGATGGCGCTGCCCTAGGTCAAACGGATATCAACTACGTTTCTTTAAATAGGAACCCCCATTTTTTTCATATTCGTGTAGTACGTAAAGAAATATGAATGTTTTAGTTGGACCACTTTTCTCGCCTTGTGATAGATGGCGCTATAATAGTCACAACGTATAAGTACGTGGTATCACGCAACATTCCGCCAGTGCGGGCGGTATTTGGCCCGTGATACATTACCCCTGTCAAAATGGACCGTTTACCAATTGCGGAAAAGGTCGATATCATGTTGATGTATGGTTATTGTGATCAAAATGCCCAACGGGCATGTGCTGTGTATGCTGCTCGGTATCCTGGACGACATCATCCAAGTGTCCGGACCGTTCGCCGGATAGCTACGTTATTTAAGGACACAGGAACTGTTCAGCCACATGTGAAACGTCAACCACGACCTGCAACAAATGATGATGCCCAAGTAGGTGTTTTAGCTGCTGTCGCGGCTAATCCGCACATCAGTAGCAGGCAAATTGCGCGAGAATCGGGAATCTCAAAAACGTCGGTGTTGACAATGCTACATCAACATCGCCTGCACCAGTACCATATTTCTATGCACCAGGAATTGCATGGCGACGACTTTGAACGTCTCGTACAGTTATGCCACTGGGCACAAGAGAAATTACGGGACGATGACAGATTTTTTGCACGCGTTCTATTTAGCGACGAAGCGTCATTCACTAACAGCGGTTACGTAATCCGGCATAATATGCACTATTGGGCAACGGAAAATCCACGATGGCTGCTACAAGTGGAACATCAGCGACCTTGGTGGGTTAATGTATGGTGCGGTATTATGGGAGGAAGGATAATTGGCCCCCATTTTATCGATGGCAATCTACATGGTGCAATGTATGCTGATTTCCTACGTAATGTTCTACCGATGTTACTACAAGATGTTTCACTGCATGAAAGAATGCCGATGTACAACATGATGGATGTCCGGCACATAGCACGCGTGCGGTCGAAGCGCTATTGAATAGCATATTTCATGACAGATGGATTGGTCGTTGAAGCACCATACCATGGCCCGCACGTTCACCGGATCTGACGTCCACGGATTTATTTCTGTGGGGAAAGTTGAAGGATATTTCCTATTGTGATCCACCGACAACGCTTGACAACATGCGTCAGCGCATTGTCAATGCATGTGCGAACATTGCAGAAGGCGAACTACTCACTGTTGAGAGGAATGTCGTTACACGTATTGCCAAATGCACTCAGGTTCACGGACATCATTTTGAGCATTTATTGCATTAATGTGGTATTTACAGGTAATCACACTGTAACAGCATGCGTTCTCAGAAATGATAAGTTCACAGAGTTACGTGTATCACATTGGAACAAACGAAATAAAATGTTCAAACGTACCTACGTTCTGCATTTTGATTTAAAAAAGGTACTTGTTACCAACTGTTCGTCTAAAATTGTGAGCCATATATTTGTGACTATTACAGCGCCATCTATCACAAAGCGAAAAAAGTGGTCAAACTAAAACATACATATTTCTTTACGTACTACACGAATATGTAGTACAAAATGGGGTTCCCATTTTAAAAAACGCAGTGATGTCCGTTTGACCTAATGCAGCGCCATCTAGCGGGCCAACCATAGCGCCATCTGGTTTCCCCCTTCAAGCTAGAAGAGTTTCGTTCTTTTTAGTTTTTTTCGTTTGACGCTTATTTCGTGAGATATTTGGCTCGGTCACGATCAATGGACCAGCCTGTATATATATACACATGGCGGTAGTATAGCGTACACTAGGTATAAAAGGGCAAAAAGGTTTTCGACGTTACTGTAGCCGCACGACGGAAATTAATAGATTTTGAATGAGGATTGGTAGTTGATGCTAGACGCACGGGACATTCCATTCCGGAAATAGGCAGGGCATTCAATGTTCCGAGATTCACAGTGTTAAGAGTGTGCCGAGAATACCATACTCAGGCGTTACCTCCCACCACGGACAATGCAGTGGTCTCCACTTAACGAACGAAACCAGCGGCGTTTGCGTAGATATGTGAGTGCTAACAGACGAGCAACACTGCGTGAAGCCACGGCGGAAATCAACGTGGGAGTACGATGAACGAATCCATTAGAAGTTCGCAGAGCAATTTGGCGTTAATGGGCTATGACAGCAGAGGACTGAACGCGAATGCTTTTGCTAACAGCATCACATCGCCTGCAGCACCTCTCCTGGGCTCTAGACCATAGTGTTTCAACCCTAGACAACTAGAGAACAGTGGCCTGATCTCACGAGTCCAGATTTCAGTTGGTAAGAGCTAATGGTAAGGTTCGAGAGTGTCTTATATTCCACGAATCCGTTGTCAACAAGGCACTGTGCTGGCTGGTGGTGGCTTCATAATGGTGTGGGCTGCGTTTACATGGAATGGACTGGGTCGTTGACTGGAAATGATTGTTTGGCTACTTGGAGAACATTTTCAGCCATTCATTGACTTCATGTTCCCACACAACAATGGAATTTTTATGGATGATAATGCGCCAAGACACCGGGCCACAGTTTTTCGCTATTGCTTTGAAGAACATTCTGGACAGTTCGAGCGAATGGTTTGGCCATCCAGACCGCCCAACATGAATCCCATCGAACATATATGGGACGTAATCGAGATATCAGTTCGTGAACAAAATTTTGCACCAGCAACATTTTCGGAAGTTATGGACGCCTATGTAGCAGCATGGCTCAATATTTCCACAGGGGACTTTCAACAGCTTGTTGAGTTCACGCCATTTCGAGTTGCTGCACTATGCCAAAAGCAGATCCGACAAGATATGACTTTTGCCACCTCAATGTGCATTAACAGGCAGATGCAGCCACTGCGGACTACTGCTGTAATAACAACGATTAACTAGCAACAAATTATGACTAATGCTGTTCCACTCACACTGACACTCATAAGAATTAATTTCTGCACTACTTGCTCAAAAATATCAGGTCAGTTATTAGTGGACAGTAATATAGTGTGCGTCCACCCTTCGCCTTTATGACGCCTTGAAGTCTGCTGGGGACACTTTCACTGAGATGTCTGAATGCTGTGGAAGAGTGGCTGTCCGGCCGGAGTGGCCGAGCGGTTCTAGGCGCTTCAGTCTGGAACCGCGCGACCGCTACGGTCGCAGGTTCGAATCCTGCCTCGGGCATGGATGTGTGTGATGTCCTTGGGTTAGTTAGGTTCAAGTAGTTCTAAGCTCTAGGGGACTGATGACCTCAGATGTTAAGTCCCATAGTGCTCAGAGCCAAGAGTGGCTGCCCGTTCGTCAAGAGCCGAAACCAAAGAAGGTAATAATGCTGGACGCCGGGGTCTGGAACGAAAAGGGCATTCTAACTCACACCTAAGGTCTTCCATTGGTTTGACGTAGGACTCTAGCAGGCGAGTCCATTTCAGGAATGTTTTTGTCAACTAACCGTTTCCCACAGATGCTGCGTATGACAGGGTACATCGTCATGCTGAAACAAATCATCGTCGCTGAACTGTTCCATTACTGTACGCAGCACACTATGCTGTAAAATGTGTTCATATCCTTCCACATTCAGCGCTTGTTAAGCGCAATATTGTGACGATACCGTAACCACGAAAAACACCCCCGTCTCCTCCGTACTCACTGTTGACACTACACATTATGGCAGACAACGGTCTCCAGGCATTCGCAAAACCCATACACTTCCATTGGAAGGTCATAGAGTATAGCGTGATTCATCACTCCAAATCATTCATTTCCAGTCATCCACTGTCCAGTGGTGTCATTCTTCACACTAGCTCAAGCACCATTAGCACTGAGTACAGAAATGTGTGACGTATAAGGAACTGTTCGACCCTTCTACCCTGTCCTTTTTAACTCTCTACGCACACTGTACTAGCTCGGCTGCTGGAAGGTCATTGGAACTCACGAGTGATTTCGATCCGCTGATTTCAAGTGATTTTTTACAAACACCCTACCCGGTTTTCGTTTTTCCGTGGCTGTTCCTTCGCGTTTCCACTTGACATTCGCATCACTAACAGTCGACGTGGGCAGTTTTAGAGGCGTTGAAGTGCCCCTTGAAGGACCTGTTTACTCAGGTGACACTCAGTGACTATTCCAAGTTCGAAGTCAGTGAGTTCTGCTCGCCGACTCACTCTGCTGTTACTGCTTCTCTGTTGAAAGCTCCTTTTACACCTGCGGGCTTACCTCTCGTGACACCTACTAATCAATTCCGCATTACATGAAAATATCCGGATATTTTTGATCAAATAGCGTATATGTATATTACGAGAAATAATAGCTACAACGGAAACCCTCAGTGCTCCCTCCTGTACCGTTACGCTGATGTTTTTGTCTAATATTTCAGAAAAGAAGCAGTTACTTTATACAGACTTCGTTCAGAATAATACCTTAAACGCCTCTGTGCAGGCTATAATTAGTGTGACCTTTCCTGCTCGGACCCTATGGGGAGATTACCTAGGCCAGGTGTAGTATATTCCTAGATCACTAAATGCTGACCGAGCTAGGGGGCGCAGCAGTTAGCACACTGGTCGCGCATTCGGGAGGACGACGGTTCAAACCCGTATCCGTCCATCCTGATTTAGGTTTCCCGTGATTTTCCTAAGTCGCTTCAGGCAAATGTCGGGATGTTTCCTTTGAAAGGGCACAGCCGATTTCCTTCCCTATCCTTCCTTCATACGATGAGACCAATGACCTCGTTGTTTGGTCCCCTACCCAAAATCAACCAACCAACTAACTGCTGGATCTTGAAACGTTTAAATCTCCTAGCATCAGCCAACTGAAGTTTTTCAGCGTCTTTGTGATGTTCTCCCGTAGCTCAAACAAACCTGACTCTTGGTGATACCCTTCTTCCTACACAATGGACATTCCTTGTCAGTCCTGTTTGCTATGGGTCCCACACTCTTGAGCCATTTTCTGCGGTAGGCTGCACTCGTGTTTTTAAAGCTATCTCGTTTGCTGACTGATCTGTCAAATGGCTCTGAGCACTATGGGACTTAATATCTGAGGTCATCAGTCCCCTAGAATTTAGAACTACTTAAATCTAACTAACCTAAGGACATCACACACATCCATGCCCGAAGCAGGATTCGAACCTGCGACCGTAGCAGCCGCTTGACTAGCAAGTCGCAGTGCACTCATGGAACACACAAGCACACTGTAAGCAAACACAACAACATCGTGCCTGGCAACTACGCAGGCTGAATGGCAGAAACTAGTGCCGGTGTGGAACCTTTTCAAAATACGATATCTCGTAAACGACTCGCACTAGATTCCTGCAACAAACTCTACTGACATTCTAATTTACCCTGCTTGTAGTTTCTGAATGTCAATAGACATTATTGTTTTAAGAAAGTATATGTTTGTACAAAAATACACTTTCTAAATATTATGACACTCTGTTTGTTGGTTAAAAATGCGGGACCCTGACTACCAATCCATTCTGTGAAAACCGCGCATCAATTGCACTTTCTACTTCCACAGTGTGGTGTCACCGCCAGACACCACACTTGCTAGGTGGTAGCATTTAAATCGGCCGCGGTCCGGTAGTATACGTCGGACCCGCGTGTCGTCACTGTCAGTAATTGCAGACCGAGCGCCACCACACGGCAGGTCTAGAGAGACGGACTGGCCCTCGGCCCAGTTGTACAGCCGACTTTGCAAGGAACGGTTCACTGACAAATACGCTCTCATTTGCCGAGACGATAGTTAGCATAGCCTTCAGCTACATTTGCTACGACCTAGCAAGGCGCCGTATTCAATTGATATTGAGATTCTAAATGTATCAAGAGCGATGTTCTACAAATGTGGATTAAAGTTAAGTATTCCAGAAGCTACGTACTTTTCTTTATAGCATTCATTACGTATCCTGTTTCAGACCTCACGCCAGCCTGCGTGAGTTTAAGCGCGTGCTGTAGTGGGACGAAATTAAGCGTCACCCATCCACCAATGTCAGCCCAGTTTGCAGGTGACTATAAGTTTAATTTAGTTTTGTTTATGTGTTTTCTTATTATTTGTAATAGATGTGAATTATCTAAAAGTTTTGTATTTTTTTTTTAATGTGTTTCATGTACGGAGAGGGCGGCGCAACGAACGGGGACAGCATCTTCGGTGCCGCGACCAGAGAGGAAATTGCTGGCCGCTATACGTCGCGGGTCGACAGCCAAGGAGCAACAGAAGATCCTGGAACCAAGTTGTTGCGTCGTGCTTCTAAAAATTAAAAATGAAATTTTATACTCTTTTTGTACAACAATGACGTCATATAGAGCTTAATCTTATTGAAATGTCAGTCACTGTCTGTCAACGCTCAAGTTCACATCTGTATGTGTAGGAAGCTAATAAAATAGTGTATGCTACTAAAGTTGAAACACGTGTCTTGAAGATTTATTTATGAAGAGTTATGTGAACGGATTAATAATATATTTGACAAGATTATTGATTCAGACAGCGTTGGCCGAAAATTTGAATCTAAAAAGTTTATTTAATGTGTGATTCAGATATCGATTAGATCAAGATAACGTGTGTCAATATAATTTCTGAGGAGAAACAAACGAAATTTAAATTCGGAAAAGTTACAAAAACCAATTGGCCCAAGTGATGTAATTCTTTGCATACGACTCAACGGATGTTTTACAGTTTCGTTCAAGAACCATCCTATGACAATTTAAAAGAATATGAATCATTTTTAAAGTGGGTTGTAACTGACGTAGGTGACGAAGTCTGCACATGGTCATACATATATAAAACGAAAAACTAATACGTCGTTACACCACACCGTGGCGACCTTAGAAACAGGACCTGTGTGCAACTAAGGCACACAGGTACGAAACAAAACATCAAGAGTCCTTCGGAAGTGAACGCGAGTTTTCGTGGAGCCTTCACCAGCCAGCGGCGACTTCGTGGGTGTGGGCATCTGACGGAGCCGCAGCCAAGCAGTACGGTCACGCAGTTGTTCCACGAGAAGGCGCATCTGTTGGGCAGCAGCTGAACGCTGCAAACCCCGACAACCTTTTTTCTCCCTAAACTAATAGGCCCAGTACGTCAGCTGCGGGGCGTTCCTCCGGCTGGTATTAGAGGTGTTGCTGAGGGCTTCGCCTGTCTACGGCGGTGCCGGGCGTGGTTGCAGCCAGCGACGTTTCCGGTGTTCGACTCAGCGTCCTGCCGGTTGCGGAAGCGGGGTCGCAGCATCTCAGCGGCTGCATCGACGGCTGTTACATCTGCAGCCCATAGCAGCACACTGATCATCGAGAACTACAAATTACAATATTAGTGTCCGGTGAGTTTGTTTCAAGTTGGAAGTGGAGTGTTGTACATAGGGAGTGTGCTTTTACAGGATTGTTGATTACAAGTCTGCGTGTGTAAATAGTTAATATCTTACAATAATGTCGGGAAGTGAAATGTCAGACGAAGAGCAATCTATGTCCGATAGGAGCATGAGAGCCCTTTTTAGGGCGATCGCTAAATTAAAACAATCTAACGGGGATTTTCTAGCTGAATTAAAACAGTCTAACGAAGAATCTATGGCTAAATTAAGACAGTCTAACGAAGAATCTGCTGCTAGATTAAAAGAGGAACTAAAACAGGAATTAAAACAGTCTAACGAAGAATCTATGGCTAGATTAAAACAGTCTAACGAAGAATCTGCTGCTAGATTAAAAGAGGAACTAAAACAGGAATTAAAACAGTCTAACGAAGAATCTATGGCTAGATTAAAACAGTCTAACGAAGAATCTACTGCTAGACTTAAAGGGGAGCTAACAAAATCTACAGACAGGTTGCAGGAATATCTTAATGAAACCAGTCGAGAATTAAGCGATAAAATAGAGTCTTCTAAAGTTGAAATGCAGGAAAAATTAGTAGGACTTAGTAATAAGATTGCTGATAATTGTAAAAGGTTAGAAGAACATATCCAGGAATCGCGCGAGGAAAAAGCTCGCATGCGAAACGATATCACTGACTTAACCGAGAGACTAGATAGTGTCCATATCTTAGTTGTAAATGAAATACAGAAAAATAACGATATGTTACGAGATGAATTTTCTATGCAAACAGAAACTGTTCGCAGAGAATTATTGAAATCTATTAAAGAGGTCTCTACCAAACCTGTAGAGATTTCTTCAATAGATAATGTAGAATTAGAGACATTAACCCATCAAGTAGAAAAGGACCATACCGAAATCGAAAACATGAAATTTTTAATTATTGAAATATGCAGTAACCTTGAGACTGCCAAAGATAATAACATTGATGAAGGTACAGAGCGTTCACATCGTGAGCACAGTGAAGAATCGATATTAGCTAATCGCGTATCCAATACAGAAATGCGGATACAGGAAATTACTAAACGGTTATCGGAATTAGATAATAACGAGAACATTTCAGGTAGCAGAGGTAATAACGTAATCAGAGACAACAGTCGCATCGAATTTGCTAGCACGGACGACAACAATATGAATAAAGCAATCACGGCAAGCATCCTTCAGCACATGTTGGTCTATCGACTGTTCATATGAGTTTGAAACGTCCCAGTTGGTGTTCATGAGATTGGATCTTAAATTTCTTTGTTACCTCAACCATTCGTCCCAAACTAGGTCTCTTCCTGATAGATTCTATGTTGATTTCTGAACGAATCATAAGCTGATTTTTGAATGCTGGCAGTGGAATCTCAGTCGCATCTAGAAATTAAAAGCTTTTCCGCAGACAAAAGCGGACGAGGCTATACGTACTAAGCCGAGTAAACCCGTGCGGGTGAATGCCAATCACTGTTTGTTTATGTGGTTGATTGGGTGTACGAATGATCAGCGTTATTACAATTATTAGTGAAATCCATAGATTCATACTACCAGAGTGGAAATAAACGACTAACAGAAATAGTAGGTAAGAAAGATTACTTATTAAGTTCTCGTTGTATCCAAGAAAACGAAATTTTGACAAAATTTTTGCTGCATCGCTAGACTGCTAAGGAAAATTTTTGCTGGACCGCTA
The DNA here is from genome assembly GCF_023864345.2 of Schistocerca serialis cubense. Taxonomy (NCBI): domain Eukaryota; kingdom Metazoa; phylum Arthropoda; class Insecta; order Orthoptera; family Acrididae; genus Schistocerca; species Schistocerca serialis. The sequence continues at coordinate 234,777,267 of NC_064642.1, forward strand.
AAAAAAAAAAAAAAAAAAGGGCCAGTTGTATAGTCCCTGGTTAGCAGCCGCTTTAAGTTCTACTCTCGGAATAGTGCGGAAAACGCGCCTAATAACGCCGAACCGGAGAATAAACGCGGGATAATCAAACCAGCGATTCTGGCAGGGTTAATTAAATTAACTGGAGAATAAGTTGTGACAATGGCAGGAATAGTTACAGAATTAGTGATGCCAAGGTTGTTCGTTAGAACGAGGAAGGAGAAGAATTCGGGACGTATCACAAATTATACGGAAGAATATGACGAGTCCAAATTTATATAAAAATTTCGTACTGCTACTTTTCGGTCTCGTGCTTCAGAAACTGGAGCATATGTATGAAACGTCTGACGTACTTGGATGAGGTAATGGATCCTTTCGCAGAGAGGAAAGCACGCTGTGGAAAATTGTAGCAAGATTAGAGATAATAAATTCTGGGAACTAAGGACTGAAGAAATGTGTACTGTCTTGCTTGTCTCTTGTCTTTACTGGTTTTATGTTTCCTATATTTAATTTTATGTCACACAAAAGAGAAAGTTCTTAGCTACTACGCAATAAAGAGCGCAAATTTTCTGAAGAGATTTTTTTCTCCTGGTCACAAATAATCCCACCCAGTATTAATTGTGAGTTTTTAGGGCATTTTAATTTCCACGGTCCTGAATATAGGTTTGATGTTCTCCATTACAAAATATACACGTTTGAATTCCACAGAGCGAAGTACAGTGACGAGCGATGGAAGAATGCCATGTGAAGAGATATGGCACTGCACTTTAACAAAAAAAAAAAAAAAAAAAAGTTCAAATGTTTGTGAAATCTTATGGGACTTAACTGCTAAGGTCATCAGTCCCTAAGCTTACACACAACTTAACCTAAATTATCCTAAGGACAAATACACACACACCCATGTCCGAGGGAGGACTCGAACCTCCGCCGGGACCAGCCGCACAGTTCATGACTGCAGCGTCCTAGACCGCTCGGCTAATCCGCACTTTATCACACTTAGAGCAAATAATATGTCTTAAAATTCCTCGAACATATATGTTTGATATATAAAGTTCGTCAGAAAGATGTGCGCTACAAAATGAAAACATATATGAAAAATCGATTTTCTTAAATTTTTGATGTCCTATCTCAAACGTTCGAGCGGTGGTGTTGGCGCCACTATCAAGTTTTTGCCCCGGTTCGAAAATATCGTAGATCTGGGGCTGCAAAGACTTTGTCTCTTGTGTACCCCCTCAGAAAAAAAATCGGAAATTGTAAGGTCTAGGGAGATGGGAGGCCAAAGCGATCAACAAGATCTTTTTGTCCATCTCTTCCAAAACACAAAATGATTTCCCTTGTGATGTAGCCGCCATGTTGCTGCAAACAACAACGTAGTTGTGTCAAAGCTTTAAAGCTTCCTTTATCCAACAATATGCGCAGTGTGTTTCTATCTTTTATAGTTAGTCTGTAACAAACGACTGAAATCTTTTACTTCTTATTGTAAAACCTGGTATTATCCTGACCACAAGGTGTATATTGGTAGCGTTTCTTCATTGTTTTGAACTTTTTGGAAGGTGACTGTCAAAAGCCGTCAAGTAATGAGTAAAATGCCTGTTTGACTATCAGCTGCTTTTGGTTCAAATGGCTCTGAGCACTATGGGACTTAACATCTGAGGTCATCAGTCCCCTAGAACTTAGAACTACTTAAACCTAACTAACCCAAGGACATCACACACATCCATGCCCAAGGCAGAATTCGAACCTGCGACCGTAGCAGTCGCGCGGTTCCGGACTGAAGCGCCTAGAACCGCTCGGCCACCACGGCCGGCTCAGCCGCTGTTATTTTAAACCCAGATATCGACTGGTTTCAGTCATAGACCATCTGCACGGGATAAGGGCTTAAAACATTTTAACCCTGAAAATTTTTATACATTTCTTCATTGTTAATATTACACTGACATTCTCCCTTTTTCTCGTGTAAGCTTGATATATAATGCGTTTCTGCATTTCTACTGTTATAGAGCAGAAAGCGTTTTTGCTTATGACTGTGGTGTGCAGTTTTCATATTTAGTGCTTTTATTTCTTCACAGGAGCGACCATAGTAAAATATAAATAACGAAAGCTTGTATCACGTTTTATGAAAATGAAGTAAAATGCAAACAACACAAACGCAGCAAAAAAAGAGGGGTTGCTAAAAGTCGAAAAATCGGGAAGGGCGAAAGTGTAAGCAAGTTTTTTCCACTACATAATCTGCCAATAAAGGAAGAAAATACTGTCGACTTCAAAACTTTTGGATAGCGGTAGCAACGACGTAAATAAAGTGTACACCTTTTTCATCAACAAAAATTGTTTTCAATCCATAACAATTGAAAAGTAAAATCGTATTATATTATCCTTACAGAATCACCAATATGCTTAAGAAAGAAAATAGAAAATAATAATCGATAATTTTTTATTTTTTTATATTCTGAATATAAGTAGACTAAGTCTGTAGTTAACTATAGATTCTCGTAAGAATCAATTTGGTTTTGCATTTAATTAAAACGTACCTTTGATAGTGTGCGATATTTGTATTTGGAATGATGTCTGGACAAACAGCTATTTCGTATACTCATATATACATATATATACAGGATTTTTTTTACGACTGTGTCTCACTTTACAAGAGTATTAAAAACTAGATGCTGTTTTTTTTTCAGTTTTTCTTAATTATTTATTATGCGAGCGAAGCTGCGGACAAAAAGCTAGTTTATGTGAAGGAAGTACCGAAGAACTGGAGGCAGTATCAAATAATTGGTTAGCATCGTTAATTGCCTCTTCGTTACCGCTACTGTACTTGTCCGTGACAGCGTGTCACTTTGCACTTGAACACGGCTGTACCTTTCGCGTGAGCCGGCTTAGTTCACGGGACTTTATCGAACAATATCGTCTGGGTACGTAAACAAGGCCGCTTTGATGGTGCTGCTTCGTGGTTACACCGACGTCAAGCTGACGTCAGCTTGCTTTCATTAACAAAGTCAGATCCAGTGAGCGTGCTTCTCATTTGGGCTTGCATCAGACAAACAATCTGCGCGCAGCGCTCAGGACGAGAGCAGGAAAGCTGCTATGGAACGCATTTAGCCTGCACTGACCTGGAAAAAGACCTCCGCCTATATGGTAGCGACATAAAGGTCTGGTGCTCAAGCACATCGATCACTACACTGTTTTTTCCCTTGTTTTTGTTTAAGAAATTACTTCTTGAAGAGCAAATAAAAGCAAAGTCGTAAGAGGCGAAAAATTAGCTCTTAAGTGCAGTTGAGGTTTAGGGATCGGGCAGGAACGACACAGACAAGCACCCGAAGAAATTAAATCCCCCTAGAAAAGACTTCCGTCTTCGGCCTACATTTGGTTCTGCATCCTGCATTGTAACACACTCCCAGTTTTTGCCTTGGCAATAGCTGTCCATTCAAAGAGAAAGAATTCGCAATGCTGGCCTTAGCAAACTTTTAGGAAAATACTTTTCACATTTAATTCCGAATGGCTCAATGAATTTATGACTGATAGAATCTAGTACACTGCACGTCGAAAGTTCAACAGAAAAATCGACACATGTAAAGAACTAATCAGATAGGTTAACAATGGGAAGAAATTGCTAATTATGAGGGACAATTTTTTCCTTTTTCGTGTTTCTTTTCTTCTGTTGCATTTTACTCCGTACGTTTGTCTTTGATAGTCTAGAATATTTATTTGTTTTTGTCTGTAATATGCAATGTTATTACGTTTTGCTTTATTGATATTGCTATGAGAATCTCTTTCAACTGAGTAATCAAAAGTGTCAACGTATGTTTGATTTTCTTTGTAATGCTTTTGTGAAATGCGCTGTGTAAAGCCAAATGTTGTGTGCCACACTGTTGTATGAACTTTGGTGCTACAGCGATATCGATAGTGAAGACAGTCACAAGATAGGCAGTGTCGTGGCGTACGCACAGTTTAAGTTGTGCAGCTATGGTACACGGGGTCACACGAAAAATCATGGCCGCGTTCTTATTTTTCGGTCACGGCTGAAGCTAAACTAAACAAAATGCTAGACTGTGTGAGTGCTGAGAGTTTTACTGAGACTATAAACAGCATTGACAATGCTTGCGCGAATGGGCCGTGATTTGTCATTGTGAGAACTGAACTGTTTGCGGCAAACCGAACTGCTAGAACTAAATACTCTGAATTTACAGTCTCGTTTGCAACTTAATGAGGTGTAGCGTGCACTAAAACATTAACTGTCGCCGTGGAGACTTGCAAACTGACTGTGACGTCTGGCAATGTTTTCGCCAGAACTGTAGATTCGCGATCGCGATTGCTAAAAGTGAACAGACTGTAATATGGCGATTATAAGTTGGAATTGAGAACTATACTGTTTTAAAACTGTATACGGGAACATTAGAAACAGAAAGGTGTGTGTACGGAACTTCGTTATCGCACACATGCGAAACTGAATACACACATCAACAATTACGTCTGACTAGCTTGTTACCACAGAAACGCAAAGGAGAATAATAATACTGCATCGTGGAGCCTATATCAATCAAGAGGGGTCTATCCATAGCAGCTTCGTGAGAAATTGAGTCAAAGTAATTACTCCGCCAGTACTAACGAACTGCTGCTGACAGATGCATCGTCTACAAACAGATAAGTTGCAATGCACAGCTCTCTCTCCCTATAAAAACTCAAAGCATTTCAAACCGTTTCAAATGTAATTGCTTTTTGCTTTAAAAAAAGCTTTTTGTTTCCTTAAATAAATGTAATTATGGAACGTGTATTTTCAATCAATTCAATTTCATCATAAAGAGTAGTTATTGCCATTTGCTACCTATCCCATTCTCATTTATTTTATTGTATCTGTTATTGCTTGTATTTTTACGTATTCTTTTGGAAGGTGTGTTTTCATACACGTGTGTAGGGTTTTTACTGGCGCATTAGCCGGCCGGAGTGGCCGTGCGGTTCTAGGCGCTACAGTCTGGAACCGAGCGACCGCTACGATCGCAGGTTCGAATCCTGCCTCGGGCATGGATGTGTGTGATGTCCTTAGTTTGGTTAGGTTTCAGTAGTTCTAAGTTCTAGGGGACTGATGACCTCAGCAGTTAAGTCCCATAGTGCTCAGTCATTTGAGTCGTCCGCCGCCATTAAATTCTGAGCGCCGACCAATCATAGCAAAGCTGCTCGTCCGCTAATGGTAAAAAGGGCCGCTCTAGGAGGGAACTTTGAATCTGACCGCTGTCAACTACGTAAGCTGTGTTTACATTCAAAGAGACGCCATATAATGGCATTTTCTTTACCAAACGCGATTTTATTTAGCTCTTTCAATTATGAACTAAATCATAGTCGTTTCCTTAATAATTCAAGAATTTATTTGGTGGGTTTTTCTTGTTGTATGTTTTTCGATGTTTGTTTTCAAACTCTGACATTGTTATTTTCGTTACGTTTGGGAAGTAAAAAGGGTTTCTTTTGAGTTTAAATAATCGAAATTTACGTCAAAACTACGCAATGTAGATCTATAGAACTGTTTTCTTCACGAAACGCTTTGTCATTGACACTGTTGTTGCCGGCAAAAAGGTACCGCCACTTTCTACTTGGCGTAATACATGGCATCTCTCGTTACATGTGGTACGTGCAAATAACATCTATAAGAAAGAGAAAGGTACTGATTGTATCTGACTACAGAATTAGTGATGAACATCCAGAATATTTACCATTGTGTGTTTTAGGGTAATACTAAGAAGCGATATGAAATACGATGAACGCACAAAAATTTCTTGCAGGAAAGACAAACGTAAGACGATTGTTGGGATGTTTCTGGCGAAGGGCAATGCATAACTTGAAGGTCGTTCATTGTAAAACGCCTTTCAAATCATTTATCTTTACGCTAACGAGGTGCAAAGACATACTACGCACGTACCTCGTCTCTGATGACGGCCACGGTTTTTGACTGCAAAGCGAAGGTTATGCATACGCTGTACTTTGGGAGAGTAGTTATTTAATCAATCCGGTGTTAGCACGACAGACGGTGGGCAGCGTGCTCAAGTTGATGGCAGACAAGGATTTGTATTTCCGGGCGCATTGGGCCTGCATGCATTTCGAGGATGCTGCCTGCACTATTTTGACGATTGTGGCTGATGTTTCATTTCGACTTTCTACGCTGCAACTTACAGGAGTTTATAGTGGGATCATGGGTTGCACGCACTTATCGGCATAATACAGGCTGTATCAAAGAGAATAATCCTGTTTGGCACGTCTATATTTCTTAAACTAATAAACATATACAATGAATTTTGTGTTTTGATGGACGGGAAACTCAAAATGGTTTTTCTTTCATAAGTGTTCAATATTCCTCCCTTGAGATGCGCGGCCGGCCGGGGTGGCCGAGCGGCTCTAGGCGCTTCAGTCTGGAACCGCGAGACCGCTACGGTCGCAGGTTCGAATCCTGCCTCGGGCATGGATGTGTGTGATGTCCTTAGGTTGGTTAGGTTTAAGTAGTTTGAAACACGTATGTTGTGTGGCGGCGATGGCGAGGCATTGCAGAGTCTCTGACCAGAGAGCTTTTTATCGTGGCTAGTCTGCGCTTGACCGCGCGAGAGTTGCGAGCGGTACTCTGTCAGTAGTAGTCGTGCAGTACAGTTGCGAGCAGTAGTCAGTGGGCAGTCTGTGAGCAATGTAGTCTGTCAGTAGCAGTAGGCCAGAGCAGTCTGTGTGTGAGGAGTCGGCGGGCGTCGACATGGCACTCTGGTCAAGATTCAGGATGAGGTATATTATTTTTAAATGCGCTCAGCTAATAATGTAAATTAACTGTAACTAATTTGTGCAATAATCGCCCCAATAATAATTTTGGTTTTCAAAGCAATATTTTTAACAAAAGAATTATTTAATTGAACGAACGATTTCCTTCCATTTCCTTTAAAGAAAAGTTTCAATTAAATTTCAAAAAAAAAATATTAAAAAAAAATAATACTTGCAATGCATTTCCTCCAAGCCGTGGCCAACAATAAGAGCAGAACTTTGACATGCAGTTTCGAATGAGGTAAGAAATTAATTATGATTTTTTGCACAGGGCCAAGGACCGATATTTCGGTTTAATTGAGTTTACATTGTCACTGAAGTCTCATTAGCATTGAATTGTTTTTCATTATTTTCGTGACAGCTTACACCTTGAGTCAGATTGCGATTCTCATTTTTATTGTCATTAAATTTATTTGCTGGGAGCTTACGTTAGGTTGTATTCTTGTTAACATTCAACTATTGTCTTTCAAAAATTTCTCTGGGAGGTTACACTTAGCTCAATGTGCATTAGCATTTAAAATAATAATATCATTTAAATATTTGCGGGGAGGTTACACTTGGCGACACCCAGTCCAGGATCGTATTTCGTTGAGAATCTTTTGAAAAACAGTCAGATATCTGCTCTTATTTGCTTAAATATAATTAGGATTTGGCGCAACGCTTTTACTAACATTGTGACTTTCTTTCTACAGGTCAACGGCAATTCGTTGCTCTGTTGTATTTGTGTGTTGCTTTTGCATTGTGCATATTTATTTTGTGAATAATTTTGACTATTTTAAAAATGCCGCGAAAGACTGTGAATAGTGTATCGCGAGGTATTATGAACGAAATTACCGACTTAAACAACGTGACCGATAGGACATGTGACACGCAGTGTAATGATATCAATCCTGCGTTCACTAACAATCAGTGCATTCCAACCACTAATGATGACTTTTACTCACGTGGCGAACACACAAATTTGTCTAACGAAAATGGACAGTGTACTGAAAATACGACGGATTCATTTAATTCCGAAATAGTGACTGACAATGTACACTCGAGTGACAAACGTTTTTGTAAATTACAGAATGACCAAATGGTCGCACAAAACGTGACAACTGTAGGTACGCAGTCAAACAGCACAGATAATAGAGTAGAGAATGTTACATTGGATCAAATTTTGGGAGTATTACAACTAATGAATGAAAAACTGGAAAACGATCTCAAACAAAGTAAAATAATTAATGAAAGGTATAAACAATCGAATGAAGAACAAGACAACATTAATAAAAAAATCAAACAACTTAGTGAACGGAATGAACAGCTTGATGAACAGATTAAAGCCATTGCCGCGCAATATTATGATAATAGAGGACAATTACGTGCGGATACTAAGACTTGTGCTAATAACAGTAATGAAGAAGTTGGCACTGTTGCACAAGAATTAAGTAGCACACGTGTAGGCACAACAGAATCACATAAAGATGACATTAATGCAGTCACTGAACAATGTTCAGCAAACGCAACACTGATACACGAAATTAATGCAGTCACTGAACAATGCCCTAAAAACGCAGTACAGATACACGACGAGTTTAATTTCGAGTCACAGGAAGTTTCACACACTCTGAATCCGGAAGTCAATAATAAAAGTGAACGTCAGAACAACCAAATTGACGAAAGTATTAAAGTAACAGAATTAACAATTATTTCAGTCACCAACACGTCACAGAACCCGCCACGTTGCGAGCATTTGTCAGAGTCACGCAGCGTGTATAATGTGAACAATTTACAGAGACTACGCGAATTAAAATCCGAAAAGCTACACGACTTAAAATCTGAAAAGCTACGCAACTTGAAGTACGAAATGACACAGTCAAACAGATTCACACACAAACCCGAACGTGTTTTCAAATTCAATGACGAGAACGTAGATTACGAGCAATTTTTATCCGCAAGAAAATGTAAAGAATTTAATAATGACAGAACACAGGTACACGCTTTGAGCTGTATACGACAATTTATTTTTGTACCTTCACCGCTATTGCCTGTAATGCGGAAGCTAGCTTTGAACCTGATGCGACAATTTGCTATTGTATTTTCATCAGCATTGCCTGTAATGAGGAAACTTGAATTAACATGGTTCCAACAATTTGGTTTTGGAATTTTACCGCCATTTCCTGCAACGCAAAAGCTAAAATTGATTTGCAGTGTGTAATTGACCTCAGGGGATTCATTACGCTTTAATGAATATGTGCCGTAGCGTGCATAGGGCCCCGAGCTGTAGTAGTGCTGTTTCATCTTTAGTTTTCTGCACTGCTGCCTTCTCTTCTACTATCCTTTATATCTATCAAAACAGCTCTTTAACTATTGCTCTATGTAGAATTAAGAAACGTTGTAATGAAAACCCGATATGACACATCTTTTACCGAATGTGACAATTTTCAGTAGGAACTCCCGTAATGACAACTACCGCCGTAACTTTAATAACAGATAAAATCGTAATAATCAGTAGGTATAAAATTTTGAGCAATCAGAACCACATTTTTGTAATAATAGATGTTTTTCACTACAATAGCATGAAAGTCAGCCGCTTAGCATACCTAACCAACAATGCAGTCTACAAGGTCAACCAAACTTTAATGTTTCGCCGCGTGCACGTATAGTCTCAGATCCAACAAATAGTAACGCACAGCAGCAAAGGAATAACTACGTATAGAAACACACTATTTCAATTCCTATCGCACTACACTGTATAGAAGTGACTATCATGACAGACGTAAAATTAATGAGCACAATTTTTCAGCGTACATTTAATTACAGTCGATCTTTTCAGCAACAAGAACATTAGCAACAACAAATAATCATGAATGAACCAGACAATAGGTAACATCTATAGCGTAACACGTCAGTAAGAAATAACAGAGCAGTTCAAATAGTCGAAATGCCACAGCATCCTCCCGTAAATAATAGCACGTACGACAGAGTTTGACCAGACACAGTACAGGTTGTATATTCCAGTAACGTAAGCAATAATTTAGACACGCAGAATCTTGTTCACGAAAATGTTATTAATTTTGACGCCACCCGACATACGTTTGCATTAAAGACAGAATCACGACGTACGTAGACGACATTCTCATTGCAAAAACTAACTGGTCTGAACACAATCTGATTCTTGAACAACTGTTACAAACTTTTCGTGCACAAGGACTTACAGTTAACCTCAGTAAATCGCACTTTGGCAAAACTTCTATAAAATTTCTTGGACACGTAATTTCAGCAGAAGGCATTGCGCCTGATCCGGAAAAACTTCAAGCTCTACGTGACATTACTATTCCTACAACGAAAAAGCAATTACGCAGTTTTTTAGGTTTAATTAATTTTTTTTCGTAAATTTATTCATCACTCTGCTTTAGACACACCCAGATTATGCCAATTAACAGGTAAAAACACTATTTGGTCTTGGGATAAGCAAGCACATTCTGAATTCATGAACCTGAAACATGCTTTGTTGAATGCACCACTTTTATCGCACCCAGACCTTACCAGAAATTTTTCCATTGCCACCGACAGTTCCAACACCGCTTTAGGCGTACATATTTTCCAGGAAATTGAAGAAGATGGTTCAACAGTAATTAAAAACATCGCATTTGCAAGTCGCATTCTGTCACCTGCTGAACGAAATTATTCCGTTACAGAACTGGAAACATTATGTGTTGTGTGGGCTTTCACGAGATTTAGGCACTTTCTTTATGGCAGACACACCACCGTTTACACAGACCACAGAGCGATACAATTTTTACTTTCGGCTAAATTCACTCACGACAGATTAAGCAGATGGAAACTTTATTTACAGGAATTTAATTTTACAATAGTTCACATTCCCGGCACACAAAATGTTATAGCAGACGCACTTTCGCGTTCTCTGAACAACAATCAGCAAGACGTAGCATCCAACTTCTGCAAAGCAAATTTCAGTGTCATGTACATTCAACAAGTTGCATTTGAAAATTTTATTTCGTCGTCATTACAGGACATAGCACAAGAACAAAATAAAGACAACGTGTGGAAAGAAATTAAACACCTTTGGCAAGATAGGAATAATGTTACGATTATAAACCATTACACTGTACGCAATGACATTCTGTTTCGCCGCTCTCATCCTGACAGCAACAATTGGTTATTATGCATTCCTGACGAACTGGTTAACAAATTAATCTGGTACACTCATTTAAGTTACGCACATTACGGACCCAGAAAATGTTTTCTTATACTGAGACAGAACTGTTATTTTACCAACATGGAGAAACGTGTACGACGAGTTTTAGCATCTTGTAAAATTTGCCAGAAAGCTAAGTCAGACACCACTTTACATATTCCTCCTTTATATCTCATTGTACCTGTTAAATTAAGACATATGGCCGCAGTAGACATTTTTGGTCCTATTCCGAGAACTAACAGAGGTTTTTGCTACATCTTTGTCGCTGTTGAACTCACTTCAAAATTTGTTACTTTCACTCCGTTACGCAAAGCTACTGCTAAAACTGTTTCGAAAGCATTTGTAAAACATTTTCTATTTCATGTAGGGCATGTGATAAAAGTAATTTCTGACAATGGATCACAATTTCGTTCTGCTATATGGACACGTATGTTACGAGCTAGAAACATTTCTCCGATTTATATATCCAAGTACCATGCTTCTTCGAACCCCTGTGAAAGATTAATGAAAGAAATTGGTAAACTGTGTAGAATATACTGCCACAAAAGACATATTGATTGGGACACACACATATTCTCATTCCAAGATATAATTAATTCCATTCCAGATGAATCCACTATGCTATCTCCGTCTGTTATACTGAAAAACGTTGAACCACCAAACAAAATTAAAGAATTAGTAAACTTCCCTACCTGTCGTCGACTAAGACACCACGAAATAATTGACATTGCGCTGAACAACATCAAACGTGCCGCAGAGCGCCGGAGAAGACAGCAAAAACAGGTTTGTAGACGCCGAGACTTTCACATTGGACAGAAAATATTAGTACGTACACACTATTTATCCAGCAGAATAAAAGGTAACTGCAGTAAATTTGAACTTCTATACGCAGGACCATATCGGATTCGCAGCATTTCTCATCCCAGTGTGGTACACGTCGAAACTTTGAGAACCAGAAAATCGAAAGGCAACCACCATTGGTCAAATATTAAACCCTTTATTGAATGAAGACACTTTATGATTCAACACACTATGATGCCATTTACTAATCTTTATGACCACTTATGCAATTATATTCACATGACTAATTACTGATGATTATCGTATTTTTTCTTGGCAAGTGCCCGGCAAGGTAAGGTTAGCAGGTCGCTCTTCTTGTCGTTACACGTCAGACTGTGCACATTTTCCATTTTTTGTGTGTATGATTGTATTCCAGATTTGTTTATATGCACTGTGAAATAGCTAAGGTATAACACACCAGTTGATTTTGACATTCTTTTTGCCCTATGACATCTCAAGATCGTGACTGTTTTACATTTTTTTTTTTTTTTGCTGCATTGTGATATTCTCTGTACATTTTGCCTTTGAACACTGTCTATGCTTTTGACATATTACGTTTTCTGTCATGTTATGCTGTATACTTAATTATGTTACTATAAATCAGTCATTATTTAGTGGGTATATGATTTAAATGCAAGGCATTAATCTCTGTTCATCAATTTCAGAAAGAATGATGCGTGTAAGAAATAAATTCAACAGAAATGGGAATTTCACCTACGGAATAAACGAAAGAAGATGCAATAACTTTATGAGGAAGAGTAAATGGATCAGGATTAACAAGCATTAACAAGAATATACTATACTCATCGTAGAATAGCAGTCTTAACAAATTTTTTCTTTCAGAATACAAGGTGATTGATGCAGGCTGTCAGACAGAACTACACATCTTAGTTTTAGTGATGAAATATGCTAGAGATAAGGAATAGTTGTGTAATGAGTAATGAAGTGGTTTTTTGCAGATGATAATGAATACTGATGAATAATGATGAAGAATATGCTGCTATGAATAATGAAGTTTTTCTTTACAGGTGATGATGATAATGGAGTTTTTGATGATATGGATAATGAAGTTTTCTTTGCAGATGAGGATAATGTTGAAGTTATATTTAGGCTATGTAGTTATTTAAGTATTTGTTGCAGTTCGTTTTGACAGCAAGTGTTATATTGCACAGTATAATGACTGAAGGTCTTGGAAAGGACAGCTATGGAACACATTTTTTATACACATTTCACTACCTGTTAATTCGAAGTTCACTACTTTTCAGCATAAAATGCATTTCTCTTTTCAGCTTAATAATCCATTTTTATATATATTTTTGCAGGAGAAATTATTTATGAGATTAATGTGCTATAAGCAGTTGTTCATTAAATCTATGAATGTGATTACATATACTCTACTTGTTTCATAATCTTGCCACAGCTGACTTATGACGGATGACGTTACACATTTTCATTTATACCAACAAACCAGAAACAAATTTTTTTCTTCTTGCTTTCCCCTATAATTACCCTAAGCAATGCATTGCTAGCACAAAAACAAAATGTATTACCAATCCCAAATAATGTTACTAGTTTAAGAGAATTCTGAATAATACTGATCAGCTCTGAATAGTATGTCACTTCAGTAATGACTTCTTAATGATACAAAAAATAATAATAATAATAATGCTTTGTAACTGGCTAATAACTGCCACCGTTTATTGTAATGAGACTACTTATAATGCCCATGATTGTTAATGCTGTGACTGTAATTAACTGATTTTTAATAATAACTTCTTAATGATCTGAATAATACTGAATGATGAACAATGTTTTATACTATTCAATACTTACTGGCCACTGAGTGCCAATAATTAATCTAATTAAATGAATTATGACCTTTCATGTTTTGGTAACTGGCCAATGAGTGCCAATAATTAGTGTCACTAAATGAATTACGTTAATAATTATGCCATTAATTAGCTCCTGTTTTCAATTATGACTTTTCATGTTCTATAATTGGCCAACGAGTGCCAATAATTATTGTCACTAAATGAATTACGTTATTAATTATGCCATTAATTAGCTCTTGTTTTCAATGTTGACTTTTCATGTTTTGGTAAATGGCCAATGAGTGCCAATAATTTGTATCACTCAATGTATTATGTTAATGCTAGGCCAATAATTGACTCTCCTTTTCAATTAAGACTTCTGATGAACATTATTCTGTCATACTAAATATGCTTTGTAACTGGCCAAGGACTGCCACTGTTTATTGTAATACGATTACCCATGATGCCAATAATTTAATTTTATGAACATTATTCTGTAATACTACATACTTGGTACAGAAATGTTCAATAACTGGGCTATGAATGCCGCAAACTACTACTGTAATTCTCAATGAAGCCTATTATGTGACTTAATGTCCTTCACCTTATGAGCTAACTACCCTGAATTACTGCAATATCCATTTGTCCTGATCATGGTCATGGAGCACTATATTTGGTTTTTGCACTAATTCTACGTTGGTGTGCCTTGTAAAAGCATGGTGTTGACACGACATCCTGTCCACCTCCGTGAGGGATGAAGACGTTATTATGGTCCCACTGTTTGCTGTACCTGATGTACTGCTAAAATGATAACAGGAAATATTACTACGACATGTCAGTGTCTTGGATACGCTGATAAATTCTGATGGGAAAAAAACTTCAAATTGTGTCACTTGGTGTTGTACTTCTGTGGAAAGATATGGACTTTCAGAACAGCTGTGTGCAATCTAAAGTGCTACAACCATGATGCAATCCTTCCCTTTCCTATCCTAATAGTGAAAATCATTTTTTGCTAACATCATCTATGTTCATGGGATATACATTTTTTCGATTTGCTGAACTCCAGTGCGAGTACACTTATGTCACTTGTCGACATGATTTTTTTTGCCATTATGTTTATTTGTTGTGAAAATGCTAAAGACATTTTTTCAATTTATTCTGAAGTACAGTATATGTGCACTCTTGTCTTTTATATTGTATATACATTTTTATTTTGATGATATGTTCTGAACTACAGTGCATGTGCACTTATGTGTTAATATGTTTTCTACTGAACTTCAGTGCCTGTGCACTTTTCTCATTTTTCAATATGATTTGTACTCATTCTGTATGTTCAATACTTCAGTGCGTATGCACTTATGTCATTTGTTACTCATTGTATATACATTTCGTCATTTGGTGATATGTTCTGAACTGCAGTGCATGTGCACTCATGTCACTTGTCAACATGATTTTCTGCCATTCTGTTTATTTGTTCTGAAAATGCTACAGAATTTTTTCAGTGCGTGTGCACTTTGTTATCTGGCAAATAATTTGTATATACAGTTTTCTGATTTGCTACTATGTTTTGTACTCATATCTTGTCTTTGTCTGAAATGTTTTGTACTCGGTGCATGTGCACAACATTTAATTCATGTATCTAAATATTCTGTAAATTGTAGAAGTTTATTAATTAAAGAAAAATTTTGCCGCGCTTGGCAAGTCCAAATGACTCACTATCGCTGCCAAATTTTTGCCCCCTCCAGTGGAGGGTTATGAAACACGTATGTTGTGTGGCGGCGATGGCGAGGCATTGCAGAGTCTCTGACCAGAGAGCTTTTTATCGTGGCTAGTCTGCGCTTGACCGCGCGAGAGTTGCGAGCGGTACTCTGTCAGTAGTAGTCGTGCAGTACAGTTGCGAGCAGTAGTCAGTGGGCAGTCTGTGAGCAATGTAGTCTGTCAGTAGCAGTAGGCCAGTGCAGTCTGTGTGTGAGGAGTCGGCGGGCGTCGACATGGCACTCTGGTCAAGATTCAGGATGAGGTATATTATTTTTAAATGCGCTCAGCTAATAATGTAAATTAACTGTAACTAATTTGTGCAATAATCGCCCCAATAATAATTTTGGTTTTCAAAGCAATATTTTTAACAAAAGAACTATTTAATTGAACGAACGATTTCCTTCCATTTCCTTTAAAGAAAAGTTTCAATTAAATTTCAAAAAAAATATTTAAAAAAAATAATACTTGCAATACATTTCCTCCAAGCCGTGGCCAACAATAAGAGCAGAACTTTGACATGCAGTTTCGAATGAGGTAAGAAATTAATTACGATTTTTTGCACAGGGCCAAGGACCGATATTTCGGCTTAATTGAGTTTACATTGTCACTGAAGTCTCATTAGCATTGAATTGTTTTTCATTATTTTCGTGACAGCTTACACCTTGAGTCAGAATGCGATTCTCATTTTTATTGTCATTAAATTTATTTGCTGGGAGCTTACGTTAGGTTGTATTCTTGTTAACATTCAACTATTGTCTTTCAAAAATTTCTCTGGGAGGTTACACTTAGCTCAATGTGCATTAGCAATTAAAATATTGTCTTTTAAATTACGGTGGGGAGGTTACAAGTTCTAAGTTCTAGGAGTCTGATGACCTCAGATGTGAAGTCCCAAAGTGCTCAGAGCCATTTTTTGAGATGCACGGCATGTGTCAAAGCGGTATTCAAATTGTTCACACACTGCAGCGAGCATATCTTGTGTTACAATTTCCACAGCTGCTGTTACGCGATGTCTCAGTTCATTCGTTGTTATTGGTAATGGAGGCACATAAACAGAGTCTTTTATGAACCTCCACAATAAATAATCACATTCAGTCAGGTCCGGTAACCTTGGGGGCCAGTAATGTAAGGTTGAATCATTCGGCCCAGAGCGACCGATCCATCGGTCAATAATCCTTTCATTTAAATATTCCCGCATTTCCAGATGCCAGTGTGGCGGTGCCCTATCCTGTTGGTAAATGGAGTCGTTCGAATCGGTTCCCACCTATGGGAAAAGAAAGATCTCAAGCGTATCGAGATATGTGCTTCCTGTAACACTGTTTTATGCAAAGAAAAATTAATCATACACCTTTTCCCATGAAACTGCACAAACCACATTAAACTTTGGGGAGTCCCTCTCATGTTGTACAACTTCATGTTGTTGTTCCGTACCCCATATTCTCACATTATGACGGGTCACCTTTCCATTTAAATGGAATGTTGCCTCGTCACTAAACACTAATCGTGGAAGAAAACTGTCATCCTCCAGCTTGCCAAGAACGAAATTACAGAATTCCATACGTTGTATTCTCACCTTCATGAAGAGATTGCAGTAGCTGAATTTTGAATAGTTTCATGTGTAAACGTCGACGCAACACGCGCCAGACGGACATCGGGGGGCTGTTGTGCTGTCGAGCTGCACGCCGAACGGATTTTGCGGACTCCTTGTGAAACTAAAGTGGATGGTTTTGACGTCTGTGTCAGACACTCGGGGACGGCCCGACGATTTGCCTTTACGCAAACAACCTATTACTCGGAATTGTTTATGATATCGTGTAATGCTCTGTGCTGTAGGAGGATCCACACCATATCTAGTACGAAAGTCACGCTGATTAATTATTACTGGCCCTCACTGTGCAAAACATAGAACACAAAACGCTTTCTGTTGTCCCGGCACCATTTGTAAAACACGAGAGTTTGCTCTTTCCAACAGTAAGTTGTCAACGCACATATCTCAAATAACATAATAGTTATGATTTTTCTTTTAACGAGATGATTCTTTTTGAGGCACCCTGTATTTCGTTCGCAGAGTTTTCAGATTTATAAATCTGTGACCAAGGTTACATATGTTATTCAAAGCGAGAGGCATTGTTTCATTTTCAAGGATCAATATCGGTATTTTATTTATTCATCCACGAATGTATCGCACGACACACGTTGCTACCGCACTTACTAATTATTACTACCGGAATTAAAAATTGTACAGGGTTGCTTTTTGCATTTATTCAAATGCTAAGTGGAATTGTTTTCTATGTGATCCATTAGAGGACAAATGTAACCTTGGTACGGAAATTTATCGTTTGTTTATTGAATAATAACAAGCTGTTACTCTAAATTTCTCTCCAATTAACTTGATCGCACAGCCATCTAAAAAATTAACGTATTTTCCTGGGATGTTCCCGTGAGGTCACGTATTCTTATTTAAATCTGTAGCTGATGCTAGTTCAATTCACTAGATATCTTCCGCCTTCAGCAAAATCGTTTTTCAGATAACCTGCCAACAGCAGAAGTATTTTGAAATTCTCTGCGTGCATTTTACAGCAAGTGTAAGGTAGGTTTGTGTTGCCGAGAACTTAAAGAATTCCTGCTGATCCTGAATATGTTATGAGTGATTAGTGTACTTCACGTTCATTCTGAATAGGTGTTATACCATATAAAGTCAGTTTTTTCATCCTCATTGAACGTATACTTCTTAAAAACGGCACAAATATGCTAGCAAATCGTATCAGGAGATTAGAGTGCGTTGATTATAATGTTTCCCTCACTTGAATACGTGTTCAAGCCCCCCAGAAATTACTCGTTGTACTAGGAAGGTCACTCCTACTTCTAAGTACGTCAGCCAAATAGCAGTCACATAGCGTTATTTTTCTTTCATCGTCAAAATTTTATTCAGAAGGGGGAGTATTTTAAGAGATTTTTCACTGAAGTCATACTTTCTAATTAGTCATCTAGTTTGAATAGAACTCGCGCTCTGAGGCATCCGTACAAACTTAATTACGTATATAAATGATAATAACAATTTTGTGCAGTTCAGTGACATGGTGCAATACTTTCTATTGAAAGCCAACTCGGCGACGTGTGTGTCCCTAACCTACTCCAGTTATCCAACACGTGAAAATGTAGGTCTTTACAGTTTAACGTGGAAACGGAACATGTGTTATTTCTGGCGACTCTCACGTCGTTGATAGATGAAGGCTAGGTTAAAGCGCAGACTGAAAAATCCGGAGTGCTGCCGGAACATAAACCCGTGACCCTCGATTTCCAGACACACGCTTTATCGCCTTTCTTCCCTCCATTTTGGTCGTCATTGTTCTCGGCATTTGGTCCGGGCGAACGCCACATGACACCCCTTCAAGTTCATCGTCGAATACTTCACTCAGTATTTTTTTATTTTTTTCGCAGTGGGCAGCCGACCCTCAGGGCGAATTCGCTGACCTACCGTGCCGGCACTGCTAGATCACCAGGGCCGACATGAATATGGATAGTTCATCGGCAGATTTTGGTGGATGAATTTACGACTGTTAACGTATGTGACACACATGTCCGTATCTTTTGATAGCATTGACTTAAAAGCTTACTTTTTTCACACCGGCAAGGGATCGCAGACCTTAGTACCTGATATAAATTTCAAAGCAATGCCTTTACTCGTTCCTGAGCAAAAGCGGTCTTAACAAGTTCCGTTTCTAGCGACTGAGTTACGCAACCCTAAGAAAAGGACGAGGAGTCTTTCAAAGTCGAAGAAATTGCTTACAAGACGCTAGTGCGTCCATTTTAGAGCACTGCTTCAGAATTTAGAATCCTTACCACATTGGAATGGTAGGAGAGTAGAATGAATTCAGAGAAGAACCGCTAGATGCGTAACAATCAATGCTGCCCATATGAAAGTATAACAAGGATGGTCGGGGAATTAAATGGAAATCCTTGGAAGAAATACGACTGAGTTCTCGAAACGTTATTATAAGAAGATAGTACGACTGCTACGCTGCAAGAATCGTGTATCTTATGTACGTGTCATGAGGAAAATATAGGAGAAATTATTACGAGTAAAGAGGCATACTGACAGTCATTTTTCCCTCACTCAATGCGCGAGGGGAACAGCGCAGAAAATCTATAATATTGCTGCAAAGCATCCTCCATGAAACAGTTTTCAGTTGCTATAATCCGATCCACGAACGATGGCGATCAGCGCATCTCGAGGTACGGACGGGGATTGCGTTGTTGACGATTTCAAGCGACAGTTGCAGTACGCACATGCGCGTGCTTTCCCTTCGAAGAAAGCGTATTTCCTCTCGCTTGCTTATGCAGAATTTATCACTTACCACCACCATCAGCGATAACACCTCCCAACAAATGGAACAGAAATCCACTTAAGGGGGCTCCCCTGCGGGTCCGGGGTAAGAATAGGCTCGAGGTATTCCTGCCTGTCGTAAGAGGCGACTAAAAGGAGTTTCAACCGTTTCGGCCTTCCATGTGATGGTCCCCCTTGGGGTTTGACCTCCATTTTTCAAAATTCTACAGAAGTACGAGCCTTTTGGGGAAGGACATCTTACGTGGTGTACCACTGGTCCTAAGTGCACTAAGACCTTGGCACTCAGTATTGTACCGGCGTTGTAACCATACCCACTATTCCTCAAATTGGGCCTAAACGCCTGATGGGTTGTACAAGTTACGCCCGTAGTGCGTCCCCATCTGCACCAGCGATCATGATGGACGTTCCATGGCACCAGAGATCCAGCACCGTAGCCAGCCCGTTGTGGTGGGGTCGTCATGTACCCTCTAGGTTGTAGCCCCCTGACAACACAGGGATCGTACTGCCGATACCTGAGCTGCACCCTCCCCACGTCGGCCAAGCAGTAGATGCCTGTCTCCTTGGGGCATCAGGACTCCCGGCAACGGTCATCCTGCCAGGTGGCCCTTGCTGAGGCTGGGTGGCGCCCATGGGGAGAGCCCCTGGTCGGATTGTGTGGTATCGGGGCGGACGTTTCGCAGATGAAACGTCAACACGTATCAGGTCGCTCTGCGGCCGAGTCTTTCAAAAGAAAAGGTACCGTTTCTAGTTCTGGTTCTCCTGCCCTTTCCCCCTTGGCCACTCCCTGGGAGGCTTGGGGCGAAGTACTTCCCCCGCTATTTGGTCTGTTCTCGAACCGATGGGGGGACGTTCACCACCTCCAAGCCCATGTTCTTTGTTCAGCACATTGAGGACATCTTCGGGGAAATCGAGGCTCTCAGCGAGATGCGTTCAGGGTCCGTACTTATCAAGACCACCTCCGCCACACAGTCGGCGGCGCTCCAGGCGTGCGACCGCCTAGGGGAAATCCCAGTATCCATTGTCCCGCATCTGGCACTGAATAGGCCGCAGGGGGTTATTTTTCATTGTGATCTCCTGCTACAATCTGATGAGGAGCTCAGGGCCAACCTGGAGCGCCGAGGCGCGCATTTCGTCCGGCGAGTCCAGCACGGCCCTAAAGACCGTCACATCGACACCGGGGCCTTTATCCTCGCCTTTGAGGGGGACGTTCTCCCGGAGAAGGTAAAGGTGATGTGCTACCAGTGCGACGTGCGACCTTACGTCCCGCCTCCTATATGCTGTTTTCGGTGTTTGCGCTTTGGGCACATGTCGTCACGGTGTGAGGCTGAGCCCCTTTGTGGCGATTGTGGACGTCCTCTTCATGAGGAACATACATGCACCCCACCACCTCGGTGCATTAATTGTCCTGGCATCCACTCGCCTAGATCCTCAGACTGCCCCGCCTATCAGAAGGAGAAGAAGATACAAGAACTCAAAACTTTGGATCGGCTCTCTTATTCTGAGGCCAGGAAGAAGTATGACCGCCTCCATCCCGTGCCGTTGACCACTTCATTTGCCTCAGTTGTGTCCACTTCTTCCGTGGTATCCTCTCCCCTATCCTGTCCCCACTCTGCCTCCTCCACCCATCAGGGGGCTCTGCCTCCGCCTTCCAAATCCCTCCCTTCCAAATCCTCCTCCTCCATGGCCCCCCCCTCTGCCACAGGGGCCACCCTTCCTCCTCCTCCTCTCCCCCCGCCACCTGAGAATCGATCCTCTTCTCAGGCATCCATCGGGGAAACGTTCCGGACCCCAGCTTCCGAGGTCCGGCGCTCCAAAACGGACCCCGCGCGTGAGGACCTTCTTCGGGTCCAGCCCACCATCAATGTGCCTCCTCGGCCTTCCAAGAAGGCCTCCAAGAAGAAGTCTTTCTCCCCCTCTCCACCCCGGCGCGTTTCGTCTGACGCTCCATCCGTGAGTCGCTGCTCCCGGCCGTCCTCAGTTTCGCCGGGACGCTCTGCTGCTGGGCGCTCAGCTGGCCTCTCGTCGGCAAATGATGCTGCCCCTCCTCCACAACCAGGGACAGCGGCCGCAGCTGGCGACGACTCGATGGAACCGGATCCGCCTCCCGCCGGTTGTAGCGTTGTTCCCTCGCAATCTGGCCCTCCGCGGCCGTCGAGGTGACCAGCTCTTTCCCCGTCTCGTTCCCCCAACTTTTTGACTAGTGATGGCCTTGTTACATTGGAACATAAGAGGTATTCGATCTAATCGGGAGGAATTACAACTGCTCCTCTGCCTGCACTGTCCGCTCGTCCTTGGTCTCCAGGAAACCAAGTTGCGCCCGACTGACCGTATTGCCTTTACCCACTATACCTCGGAGCGGTATGACCTCACCCCTGTGGACGGTATCCCAGCTCATGGTGGGGTCATGTTGCTCGTTCGGGACGATGTCTATTACCATCCCATCCCATTGACCACCCCACTCCAAGCAATAGCTGTCCGTGTTACTCTTTCTGCTTTTACTTTTTCAGTTTGTACCATCTACACTCCACCGTCATCTGCTGTTAGTCGGGCTGACATGATGCACCTGATCGTTCAGTTTCCCCCGCCGTTTTTATTGTTTGGCGACTTCAATGCCCATCATCCCCTTTGGGGCTCTCCTGCATCCTGTCAAAGAGGCTCACTCTTGGCGGATGTCTTCAACCATCTCAATCTTGTCTGCCTCAATACCGGCGCCCTGACTTTCCTCTCGGACTCTACTCATACCTACTCCCACTTGGACCTCTCGATCTGTTCTACCACTCTTGCCCGTCGGTTCGAGTGGTGTGTCCTTTCTGACACCTATTCGAGCGACCACTTCCCCTGTGTCGTTCGTCTCCTGCACCACACCCCATCCCCACGTCCTTCGAGCTGGAACATACCGAAAGCTGACTGGGGACTTTACTCCTCCCTGGCGACCTTTCCGGACCACGATTTTCTCAGTTGTGACAGTCAGGTCAAATACCTCATGGCTGTTATCATCAATGCTGCCGAACGTTCCATTCCTCGTACTACCTCTTCTTCACGTCGCATTTCCGTCCCCTGGTGGAACGAGGCTTGTAGGGACGCTATCCGTGCTCGACGACGTGCTTTACACACCTTTCGCCACCATCCTACGTTGGCGAATTGTATTGAATACAAACGACTCCGAGCGCAATGCCGTAGTCATCAAAGACAGCAAAAAAGCTTGTTGGGCCTCTTTCACCAGCTCCTTTAAGTTTTACTCCCTCTTCCGTCGTTTGGGGTGGCCTGCGCCGGCTGTCGGGCATTAAGGCCCACTCCTCGGTACCTGGCCTGACCTCAGGTAATGAGGTCCTTGTTGATCCTGTGGCTGTCTCCAACGCCTTCGGCCGCTTTTTCGCGGAGGTTTCAAGCTCCGCCCATTACCACCCTGCCTTCCTTCCCAGGAAAGAGGCAGAAGAGGCTCAGCGACCTTCCTTCCACTCGCTGAATCTGGAAACTTATAATGCCCCCTTTACTATGCGGGAACTCGAACGTGCGCTTCCACTGTCCCGGTCCTCTGCTCCGGGGCCAGATGCCATTCACGTTCAGATGCTGGCGTGGGTGCTTGCCCAGATAATTGTCCTAAAAGGACAAATTATCTCAGCGGGACATGGACAGCCGCCATCGCGACCTTGGGACCCGGGGGCCCCCTTTTTTTTATCAATTGCTGACCCTCGAATCATGAAACGACGCGTCATGTTTCGATTCATGAGGGTCAGCAATTGATAAAAAAAAGGGGGCCCCCGGGTCCCAAGGTCGCGATGGCGGCTGTCCATGTCCCGCTGAGATAATTTGTCCTTTTAGGACAATTATCTGGGCAAGCACCCACGCCAGCAAAAGGTTGGCGCGTGTAAACTTGTCTTTTTTGAGTGACAGACATGTTATTATTGATAACTGACATTGCTTAGCAACCACTCCAGTATATAAGGGGCATGAAATTGTCGTCTTCACAGTATGTCATCTGAATCCACCGTGACAACGTCTATTGTCTTTGACGAGCTGCCAAAAACAGTAAGTACATTTCTTTATAATGGACAGTTTGTATAAACTTGCACGGATTGCAGTTTGTGGTAGACTCCAAAATGCCTTAGATGTTTATGAATTGGAGCTACCTCAAACTGTACGAGAAGACATTTTATTGCAGTTTCGGTATTCAAAATTTAATTTTATGTTAAATTCATATAGACTGCCAGAATGCTACATATTTGAGAAAAGTGAAAATGTACCAATGATTAATGAAATAGTTAATGACGCGATTGAGACTTGTTCCAAAATTAGAGCGGGCAAAAGCTTCCTTCTTCGTACCTACAATCGCGTCTGGACCGAAGGTCAGGTCCCCATGCGTTGGCGTGACGCCGTCGTTGTTCCTATACCCAAACCCGGGAAGGATAGACACCTTCCTTCTAGTTACCGCCCCATTTCTCTTACAAGCTGTGTCTGTAAGGTGATGAAGCGCATGGTTAATGCTCGGTTAGTCTGGATTCTCGAATCTAGACGGCTACTTACTAATGTCCAATGCGGCTTTCGTCGCCGCCGCTCCGCTGTTGACCACCTTGTGACCTTGTCGACATTCATCATGAACAACTTTTTGCGAAGGCGCCAAACGGTAGCCGTGTTCTTCGACTTGGAGAAGGATTATGATACCTGTTGGAGAGGAGGTATCCTCCGCACTATGCACAGGTGGGGCCTACGCGGTCGCCTGCCCCTTTTTATTGATTCCTTTTTAACGGATCGAAAGTTTAGGGTACGTGTGGGTTCCGTATTGTCCGACGTCTTCCTCCAGGAGAACAGAGTGCCTCAGGGATCCGTCTTGAGCGTAGCCCTTTTTGCCATCACGATCAATCCATTTATGGATTGCATTCCACCTATGTCTCAGGCTCTCTCTTTGTCGATGACTTTGCGATCTACTGCAGTGCCCAGAGAACATGCCTCCTGGAGCGCTGACTTCAGCGTTGTCTAGACAGCCTCTACTCATGGAGCGTGGCAAATGGCTTCCTGTTCTCTGAAGAGAAGACGGTTTGTATCAACTTTTGGCGATATAAAGCGTTCCTTCCGCCATCCTTACATCTCGGTCCCGTTGTTCTCCCATTCGTGGAAACAACTAAGTTTCTAGGGCTCACGTTGGACAGGAAACTGTGTTGGTCTCCACATGTTTCTTATTTGGCGGCCCGTTGTACACGTTCCCTTAATGTCCTCAGAGTTCTTAGCGATTCATCTTGGGGAGCGGATCGCACTGTCCTGCTTCGCTTGTATCGGTCCATAGTCCGATCGAAGCTGGATTATGGGAGCTTCGTCTACTCGTCCGCTCGGCCATCCCTCTTACGCCGGCTCAACTCCATCCACCATCGGGGGATACGTCTTGCGACCGGAGCCTTCTACACTAGTCCTGTCGAGAGTCTTTATACTGAAGCTGCCGAATTACCATTGACCTACCGGCGCGACGTACTGCTGTGTCGGTATGCCTGCCGGCTGTTGTCTATGCCCAACCACCCCTCTTACCAGTCCTTCTTCGCCGATTCTCTCGACCGTCAGTACGGGTTGTATGTGTCTGCCCTGCTGCCCCCCGGAGTCCACTTCCATCGCCTGCTTCGACAATTGGATTTTGCCCTCCCTACCACCTTCAGAGAGGGTGAGAGCCCGACACCACCTTGGCTCCAGGCTCCGGTTCATATTTATCTCGACCTCAGCTCACTCCCGAAGGATGGTACTCCGGCTGCAGTGTATTGCTCACGGTTTGTCGAACTTCGTGCTCGACTTGGCGGTCACACCTTTATTTACACCGATGGCTCCAAAACTGACGATGGTGTCGGCTGTGCCTTTGTCGTCGGGGCCGCCACCTTTAAATACCGGCTCCTCGACCAATGTTCCAGCTTTATGGCCGAGCTTTTTGCTCTCCATCAGGCCGTTCAGTATGCCCGCCGCCACCGCCATTCATCGTATGTACTCTGCTCTGACTCACTCAGTGCTCTTCAGAGCCTTGGAGCTCCCTATCCGGTCCATCCCTTGATTCAACGGATACAGCAGTCCCTCCATTCTTTCGCTGATAATGGTTCTCCTGTCAGCTTTCTGTGGGTTCCCGGACATGTCGGAGTGCCTGGGAATGAGGCTGCTGATGCTGCAGCCAAGGCTGCAGTCCTCTTGCCTCGGCCAGCCTCCCATTGTGTCCCGTCATCTGACGTTCGTGGGGATGTGTGTAAGAGGCTTGTCGTTGTGGTGGGATGCTTGGTCATCCCTCCAAGGAAACAAGCTCCGGGCAGTAAAACCGCTCCCAACTGCTTGGACAACATCCTCCCGAGCATCTCGGCGAGAGGAGGTCCTTCTGACCAGGTTGCGGATTGGGCATTGCCGGTTTAGCCACCGCTACCTGCTCTCCGGTGACCCAGCCCCGCAGTGCCCTTGTGGTCAGGCATTAACAGTGCGCCATGTTTTATTGTCGTGTCCCCATTTTAGTCAATTTCGTGTTGTCCTGTCCCTGCCATCTACTTTACCAGATGTTTTAGCTGATGACGCTCGAGCAGCTGCTCGTATTCTGCGTTTTATAACTTTGACTGGCTTGTCCAAAGACATCTAACCTTTTTACTTATTTTATCTGCATCTTTGTCAGGTCCTTCTGGTGTCCCCCCATCCCCTTGAGTTTTACTAGATTCCATGTGCTCTAACAACAGTGACTGGGCGCTAATGACCTCAGTAGTTGAGCGCCCTTAAACCCCACAAAAAAAACACTTGAGGGGGCACAATCGCGAACAGGCTAAAAAAAAATTTTTTTTTAGTCTTAATCTATGCTCCAATTATTTGGCTACAAAATGCCGTTTGTGTCATACAAATCTGATTATTAGATTCGGAGTTATTAATTTGGTCGTGAAGCATGGTAACTAGCGCCACGTCCATTTTTGCTGTGTCTTGCGCAGTAGTCACCATTGACTATAGTACAACAATCATTTCTGTTCCACGGATATAAATACATTTTCTTTGGGTTGCAAGAGAGAATTGTTATTCTGATGTTTGCCAACCTGTCTGCATTGTCAACTATCGTTTGTCAGTTTCTTCATCCTAGTTGTTTACGTTTTGGTGATACAAATGTAATGATTTTGTGAAACTTTATAACACAATGGGTAGAGTAAGGAAGTTTGGATATAAGCCTAAGTTTCGTGGAAATAAATATGTAAAAATAAACCGCGAAACTGCTAGTTTTGAACAGGGGGCAGAAAATATTGAAAGTGAAGTCAGTGCGAGTGTCAGTGCTTCAAGCAAGAAGCTTCTAGGTGCTGCCGGTTTTCCAAGTGCCTCTCAAATGCGTGACAATGCAATATGTGGTGTGAACAGTGTTTCTGTTGTTACTGACACAAACATTCTGATCTCCATGAGGTTATTGCGTGAACTTATCGAAAAACACACAAATTTTGGTGGAAACGTTACTTTGCACGAAGATGTGGCGAAAACCAATGGAATTGTTTGTAATTTAGTTTTGACATGTTTGGAATGTAGCTGTACTGCCAATACAGTGTCATCCCACGTAACAAGAAGCAGATTGTATGAAAACAATATAAGATTAGTCGATGCACTTAGATCTATTGGAAAAGGGCGAAGTGCAGGTGCTGTTCTTTGTGCAGTGATGAACATTCCTCCACCTCCAAGAAAGTTTGATGTTTACAACAAGACTTTTGGTGCAGTTGTAGCTGAGGTAAGTGAATCTACAATGTTGAAAGCAGCCAAAGAAGCAGTTCAGTTGAATGATACGAAATCTGACACAAGGCAAATTACTAAGTTCTGTGACATCTGTAGCAAAAATCCCAATATACAACATGTGTGCAAAAAGGACTATGATGGTTCTAGTGAAGGCATGGAAGTGGTTGGTGTTGCTAACATTTTCAAAAGGTCTGTGCAGTCAAGAGGTATCCTCTATGCAGAATATCTTGGGGACGGGGGGCAGTAAGGCTTATCAGGAAGTGGTAGAAGATCAACCTTATGGGCCTAGAGTCAAAATTAATAAACTGGAATGTATAGGACATGTACAGAAAAGAATGGGATCACGACTTCTAAAGATATGTAAGGAAAAAATGTTAGGGGGTAAAGGGGGCCTGACAAAGGCTGAAATAGACAGGATTCAGACTTATTATGGTATGCCATTAGAAATAACTGCAACAATGTAGAAGCAATGAGGAGAGCCATCTGGGCTACATTCTTTCATAAAATTTCAACAGATGAGGAACCACAACATAACCTTTGCCCACGGGGACCTGACAGCTGGTGCAAATTCAACAACCCAGCTACATCTTCCAGCTATAAGCACAAACATTCAATTCCAGAAAAAATCCTGCTAGCTGTGAAACCCGTTTTCAGAGACCTTAGCCAACAAGAGCTCTTGAAAAAGTGTCTCCATGGAAAAACTCAAAACTCAAATGAAAGTTTGAATTCTGTCATTTGGACAAGGCTACCAAAAACTGTTTTCGTTAGAAAAGAAACACTAAAATTTGAAGTGTTCATGATGCAGTGATGTGCTTCAATGCTGGTGTGTCAATGAAGACTGAATGTACTAAGACTCTTGGGAACAAAGGATGGTATCAATACTGAAAGGGGACTGAAAAAGATTGACATGGACTGTATCCGTTATGCTGATATTTCTGCAAGAAATGCTACCAAGGAGCCCAGGATAGCCAGAAGATCAAAGAAAAGAAGATAAAGATCAAGAAGCTGAGCCATAGTATAGCCCTGGAATGTTTTAAAAGTGTGTCTGAATGACATTGTACATTACTTTCTTGCACGTAAAACTTTATACCATTTTTCTCAAAACTACATTTTTTGACCTTCTGGAACACTTTTCTCAAAAACTGACTGCTACAGACATCAGACACTGTATCTCTTGTTAATACAACGTTGATTAATTAGATAAAAAATAGACCAGTAGCGATAAAAAGAACAGATTTACAAGCTCCAAGGTGTTTAGAAAAGTTTTAATTTTTTTTCTTATAGAACAAAAAAATGATTACTCATGAAATATATAAAATACATTAACCATTTTTTTATGTGATTTGAGAATGATGTTTCAGCTGTACACTGTAAAAGTTTCAGGTCTTTATCTCCATTAGTTACTTCAGAAAGTGTACCTGAAGTTTGCTCGTTTTAGCATTAATTCCTTATGGGAGTTCCCTCGCGACTGCGTCCCCTTAACAACCCGCAACTGTTACGTGCCTGCGGCATTCACAGCAGAGCGCTCATAACATTACTCAGCGCTCATTGGCTGTCTGAGAACGCGTGACGAAAGTGCACAGAACAATTCTAAATTCGACCGCCAACGTTCGTGACTCCAACTTATAGTGGAGTATAGATGTGGATCTAGAAGACTTTGTTGTGCACTTTAGGAAACATAAAAGCGTGTTTTTTTTTTAGCTACAGATTCAGACCCGACCAACAAGGGAATGGTCCAATTCGACGTGTCGAAACCTACCTATCCCGAAATTTTTCACACAGGAAGAATGCACCGAAAAAAATGTACTGTCAAAATTTTGGCTGCGGAGACGCACTGCAAGTATTTTTAAGCAATGTTAAAACTTCTCATTTTCACCGCACTAACAACTGCTTATAACGGTGCTTTGTACGGCCCTGTCTGCCTGGCGTGAGATTGGCGATTAAGCAAACGCAACCGTGACATGAAAACGTAACGCTGCCTAGCACGAAGTCAGAACTGCACACTCGCGAATTTTAAGCACTTAAACCATATAAAAGCTGTCTCAATTTTTAATAACTTGTTCATATCGACAGCTAAACTGTTGTAGATGTATTTGTTACACAATTGACTGGTAGTGAAGCAAAAATCAAGGCAGTGAATGATGTTACATTACAGACGACATCCACCAATCAGAAGTTTAATTATCTGACATCAGGAATTTTACAACAATTCCTGTAGCAGAGTTCTTATGATAATTTTTGAATAACTTATATTTTACTAACAATGAAACAGCTCCTTGTCTATTCCCTGTAATCGTCACAAAAATGCAAAGTGTTATAGGATAAGGGGAACAAATACTTTCCTTATACCAGGCAAACGTGACGAATTCTTACTGCATTCAGACACTTCACAGTAATTACTAGTTTTACTTATAAAGACCTGGAGTGGAGTAAGAAATGGTTGTGGCCGTTGTTTTGTATATCGTACTACGTACCAGGTGTAATTGATTACTAATGATGGAGCACTACTAACTTGCACAAGGAGTTCTGATGTTGGTTTAATTATTGTAAATTACTACCATCAAAATAGTTATCAAGCAGTTGTATCGTTTATATTGATTATTATTTGTCTTCTCAAGGAACATTCACTTTCTTATACTTTTTAGCTCAGATGGCACTTATGATACCTGAATCTAATAGTTGTAGCTACTTTATTATAATAATGCACCAGTTATAAGAATGAAAGTTGTGCTTATTGAGTACTGTTATTGTAATATGAAATTTAAATCTGGCTCAACTATTAGCACGGGAACCCGAAACTAGTCTATCATTAGACGTGGACCTAGTTTCAACCTTTTTGCCACAATATTAGAAACGCTGTTAGCCTTATAACACATGAAATAATAAACACTGTTATTCCAGTAAGAAGAATATTTAAACTGAATACTTTAAATCTTCTCTTAGTAATTGTACTTTGATGAAACTTTGACTATCCTTTTATGAACATTACGTGGAGTATTTCAAAACTAATACTCACTAAATAATTATGTACTTTACAACTCCACACAGTATTAATTTCTCTGAAGGGAGGTAATCACTATTCAGCTCAGTAAAACAGAACATTCGGAATAATCATAGCACTTGGGATAGAAGCCTATCTAGGAAAAGACTAAGGATAACATATGGTAACACAAAGTTTACATAACACAAACTGATTACTCAAATAGAAACCACATAACTGGTCCATGCAGTTATATAGTACTCAACCGATA
Organism: Schistocerca serialis cubense; assembly: GCF_023864345.2. NCBI lineage: Eukaryota > Metazoa > Arthropoda > Insecta > Orthoptera > Acrididae > Schistocerca > Schistocerca serialis. The sequence continues at coordinate 234,807,984 of NC_064642.1, forward strand.
ATTTGAAACGAAGGTGGTGGCAGTGTCGATCTCCTGTGCTTTTCAAAAAAGGCGGCAAAAGTATCCATGGCTCTTGGCTCTGAAAATTCTCTTCTTAGAGTCGAATTTTCGTAGTACAAGGGTAACCAAGATATGTCGTGAATAATAAACCAAATTACTTCTGCATCCTTGGATATATTATATAATTTTGCAGTTCTTCTGGCCTCTTTCAGTTCACAAGATGCTCACACTCTGGGTGCTAGCCAACGACCGATTCATGCCACACAGGAGCCTTGCAGTTCGACAGCCAGATACACCTTTTCTGTTCCTGCCTAGCGCCGGCCGCGGTGGTCTCGCGGTTCTAGGCGCGCAGTCCGGAACCGTGCGACTGCTACGGTCGCAGGTTCGCATCCTGCCTCGGGCATGGATGTGTGTGATGTCCTTAGGTTAGTTAGGTTTAAGTAGTTCTAAGTTCTAGGGGACTGATGACCACAGCTGTTAAGTCCCATAGTGCTCAGAGCCATTTGAACAATTTTACTGCCTAGCCAGTTCCGTTGCGGAGGGACTTCCCTCCAAGTTTTACATGATTAAAAATCTACTTTCCCTCTGCATGAACCAGTACTACTAGTAAAGTTTTAAGATTTTCATTCTCTTACAGTATACTACTTTTGAAGTTACATCCATACATCCCCCCATGAACCATAGACCTTGCCGTTGGTGGGGAGGCTTGCGTGCCTCAGCGATACAGATAGTCGTACCGTAGGTGTAACCACAACGGAGGGGTATCTGTTGAGAGGCCAGACAAACGTGTGGTTCCTGAAGAGGGGCAGCAGCCTTTTCAGTAGCTGCAGGGGCAGCAGTCTGGATGATTGACTGATCTGGCCTTGTAACACTAACCAAAACGGCCTTGCTGTGCTGGTACTGCGAACGGCTGAAAGCAAGGGGAAACTACAGCCGTAATTTTTCCCGAGGGCATGCAGTTTTACTATATGGCTAAATAATGATGGCGTCCTCTTCGGTAAAATATTCCGGAGGTAAAATAGTCCCCCATTCGGATCTCCGGGCGGGGACTACTCAAGAGGACGTCGTTATCAGGAGTAATAATACAGTAAGCAGATTCAGAAGGATGTAGGCTGTAGTACGTACTGGGAGATGAAGCAGCTTGCTCAGGGTACAGTAGCATGGCGAGCTGCATCAAACCAGTCTCAGGACTGAAGACCACAACAACAACAACAATCCATTCATTAATAAAAATTATATAAATTATCATAAATAATGAATAAAACATGACATTGTAATTCTGTCAGAGACAGCAAAGGAACTGGAAGAGCATTTGAACGGAATGGACAGTGTCTTGAAAGGAGGAAACAAGATGAACATCAGCAAAAGCAAAACGAGGGTAAGGGAACGTAGTCGAATTAAATCGGGAGATGTTGAGTGAATTACAATAGGGAATAAGACATTTAAAGTAGTAGATAAGGTTTGCTATTTGGGGAGCAAAATAACTGATGATGGTCGAAGTAGAGAGGATAGAAAATGTAGGCTGGCAATGGCAAGGAAAGCATTTCTGAAGAAGAGAAATTTATTAACATCGAGTATAGATTTAAGTGTCAGGAAGTCGTTTCTGAAAGCATTTGTATGGAGTGTAGCCATGTGTGGAAGTGAAACATGGACGATAAACACTATAGACAAGAAGAGAACAGAAGCTTTCGAAATGTGGTGCTACAGAAGAATGCTGAAGATTAGATGGGCAGATCGCATAACTAATGAGGGGGTATTGAATAGAACTGGGGAGAAGAGAAATTTGTGGCACAAATTGACTAGAAAAATGGATCGATTCGTAGGACATGTTCTGAGGCATGAAGGGATCACCAATTTAGTATTGGCGGGCAGCGTGGAGGGTAAAAATCGTAGAGGGAGGCCAAGAGATGAATACGCTAAGCAGATTCAGAAGGATGTGGGTTGCAGTACGTACTGGGAGATGATGAACCTTTCACAGGATAGAGTAGCATGGAGAGCTGCATCAAACCAGTCTCTGGACTGAAGACCACAACATCAACATTATATCAAAGAACATAGTTATACAGAAGTCAAATTAAGTAAAAACAAAGAAGTTAGTTAAGACAATTATAGGTAGTATCGATAATAGTGTTAGAGAGTACTCCTCTTATTCCATAATGATCCAACTTCTGCTACATTTCGTGAACCATACAATTAAACGCCTTAGTTAAAACAAAGAAGATGCCTAGCGACGTAACATTTTGTTTAATCGGTCCAATGTTTCAGCGGCAGCATGACGCGCTATTTTCTGGTTGTGAAGTTGGTTCATCCAACCTGTAACTATGGTGCTTGAGGATATAAGTTCGAATTTTTTCAGACAAGAAAACTCGGTGGAAAAAGATCGATGGATTCTGACAGTTAACTCAGACGAAACAGAAAGTAGGATAAGAAACTATTATCGAACTCCACGAGGCACAAGCACACTAACTGCGTACGTTGTGCTATCCTGCATCCACTCTATGCAGCTATTTGCCTCCAGCTTTGTATATCACGTAGCCCACGACTTCTCTTTCTGTGTCACGTAGCCACGGTACACTGGCTACGAAAACACAGTCTCTTAGGAGTCTTAGCTTCCCTCCTACGCATTTTGCTTAACAGTACAACATAAGTAATTTATTCTCTATCCTCGCGCGACTCGTAGGTGACAGCTCACTCCCCTAGGAAAAATTTTGTAGTATCCGTCATTTATCCATATTTCCTTCAAGATTCACACTCTCACACTTATGCGTATGTGATGTACTTTTAAGTTAGTCCTACACCCTTCAGCACACACATACAAAAAAAAAGACGCAGCACGATGGAATTATCCGAATGGGACGGAAATCGTTAGATGTGATGTACATATTTAGACAAAAATGATTACAGTTTCAGAAAAAGTGGATGATTTTTCAAGTGAAAGATGATCCTCCTCTTGCCCTTATACAAGCAGTTATTCGGCTTGGCATTGATTAGATGATTTTTTTTTTTATGTCTTCTTGATGGATATCGTGCGAAAGTCTGACCCACTGGCGCGTTAGATCGTCAAAATCACGCGCTGGTTCGAGGGCCGTCTCAATAATGCTCCAAACTTTCTCAATAGGGAGAAATCCGGCGACCTTCCTGGCCAAGGTAGGGGTTGGCAAGCATGGAAACAAGCAGCAGAAACTCTCGCTGTGTGCAGGTGGGCACTTATCTTACAGAAATGTTAACCCAGGATGGCTTGTCATGAAAGGCAACAAAACGGGGCATAGAATATCGTCGACGTACCAATGTGCTGTAAGTGTGCCATAGACGACAATCAAAGAGGTCCTGCAGCGAAATAAAATGCCACCCCAGACCATCACTCCTGGTTGTCAGGCTAAATGGTGGGCGATGGTCAGTTTGGTTTCCCACCTCTTTCCTGGGCGTCTCCAGACATGTCTTCGCTGCTCATTGGGACTCAGTTTGAATTGGACTCTTCACTGAAGACAATTCTACTCCGGTCAATGAGATTCCACGCCGAAGACATGTCTGGAGGCGCCCCAGATAGCGGTTGGATACCAATGTGACTGTCACGCACAAAGAAATTGTATACATGTATATCACATTTAACGATTTCCGTCCCACTTGGATAATTCTTTCATGGTCATCGTTTTTCTTTTTTGTCTTAGTTTATTTAAAGTCCTCGCAGAATACCATGGCTGGTAGACGCACAGACGCCAGGACACAAGTGGGGAGGCAAATTTTTTTGTAAATTTTGAATGGGCCACCTCCACCCCCACACTTGCATTGTGGCCATGCAAAAAAACCTGTTACCTCTGCTTTGGTTAGAATCTAAAAAGAATTCCACTAAAAATGCAGTGGTTTATTTTCGCCTGGCTTCTTAACCATTTGTAACTTTCAGAGAAGAGTCATGAGTGATGGATTTTGAGTAAAACTACACAATTCTCTTCTTGCCACGTGAAAACTTTTTTTTTTTCTTCGAAAACACAGTGGAGCTTACACAGTCTCACCTCGCTAACTTGTTGTCCAGAATCATTTGTGAGAGAATTCTGAAACAATTGATAAATTGAGGAACTGAGGAAACTCAAGGCCAGTATCTTATGAAAAATGCATCCTCGGTACAAAATAAACGTGTAATATCTTTACTTATGTTGTTCCAAAAGCCATAGCATTTCTCGTTTCACCAGTTATCCATGCCCCTTAAAAATCACTTTCTTTAATCGAAAACGTCTGTAGTTAATGAAATGACACAGTATAAACTGAAGTTTCGTATAATAACCATACGGAAATATACTCTTCTCTCTGTGTGCTATCATTTATTATTAAAATCACATTTTGATATCTCCAACCGTTTATGAAATATGAGAAATGTTGTGAATATTTCATTCTGGCTTTATCGCTGGTTTGGCGCAATCGCAAATGAGTGTGCTATATCAGCCAGATCCATTTTCTAGAAATTGGTGACAGAGACCTCCACCCAAGTTTAAAGAAAAATTCAATATGTTAGCTAAATTTCATATTCCGCAACATATTTATGTAATATACACCAAACGCAAAATTCATAGTCACTCTTATTTTTCATTGAAAATTTTTACAAATTTCATATAGTGTCTTACTTGCACATAAATATTACAATAGCTATGACAATTAACGAAATGATGGGCACATCATCATGAATCTAGCATGTAAAGCTACCGGTAAAACAAAATGAAATATTTTGCCGAATAATTTCTGTACAATCGTTTGCGGAAGATAGCAGGTAGAGGAAGACAGCAGACACTGTTGGCTTCCCCTTCAGAAGAAATGAATGAACTCACTCAGCCCTTTGAACAAAAATTGGTCACTGCACATTGGCCATCGTATCATGTGTGGACTCTGCCAGTACGCTCCAATAATCATCATGTTAATACAACCATAGGAATTTTCTCACTGTGCATCACACACTGTTTCCATCAAATACGACTTTCATCATTACTATTTAAATTTAAATTCTACGCAACTTCCTTTATAACAAGTACATTTGCACAAAGCATCTCTTTTGGTGTAACCATACATAACCTTTACAAGAATAATTTTTCACTCTATCTTCAAAGACGATACACAATATCACTATGAATAACTCTTCTCCTGATTACATTACACCTATACCCTTTCCCTTAAATACCATTTTCTTGTCTTATTTATACTTGACAGTGACCTCAATGGTTGACATCTTCGAAATATCGCACTGGTGTACGGCTCCTCTCATACTTAATATTGTCATTATCACTGCCTTACATATGAAGGGCTTATTTCAATAGTGGTACAAGTCCATTACCTCCACTTTTCTGCCTATAATGCCACTGAAATTAATGAGCCAAACAAACAGAAAGAAAGGTTCATCTCTAACAAGAAGCCATATGCTTGAATATTTCTGGTACCTCAACCGCAGATTTTTCAGCGCTCATTTAACTTTAGGACTCTGTATCTCAATATGAACAAAAATGGACTTGTACCACTATTGAAATAAGCCCTTCATATAATGGGAATTCGCTCAACCCTATTTTCTTCAATCACTCTGAAATTTGTTCAAGCCAGGTGACGTCTGACAAAATCTCTGTCACGGTACTGATTAACTATCTTATTCATAACACATCATCTTCTACAGCCATCGTTACCCACGGTCCTCGACAGGAACCAAAAACAGTAAACAGTCTAGACGAAATTTACAGTTTGCTTTCCCTAAATTGATATAATGATTTACCAATGGGCGGTCCCCACTGTGCAATGCTCTGGCCATGCTCTTGACAATTTTCAAACATTTTACTGGCATAGTAATCTAATGTCAGTTTGCAAGCATAAAGGGTGCAACGATAAAATAAGGAGACTGATTTTCTTCCACCATAGGGAGCCAAACCTGCAGCCTGCTACTGCAGACAGTGTGTGACCTTGGTCCTTCCCCTCCACAACCACAATTGGTGTGCAACAACAATGTTTCAGTTAGGAGTAGCAGCTTGAACAGCAGAGTGCGGTGCTTACTCCTCATCACAACAACGGAATCTCGAAATATTGTGCACCAGTATGCCATCTCTTTTCTGTTAAACTCAGAGAGAATGCTGTAGTGATAAACAGGAAGCTTCATCAGGCTTTTGGAAAAGATGTTTTATAAAGGGCACAACTGCTTTGTTCATCTACATCTGCATCTACATGGATACTACGCAAATCAAACTTGCCTGGCAGAGGGTTCATGGAACCACCTTCAGAATAATTCTCTATTCCAATCTCGAACATTGCACAGAAAAAACGAACACCTATTTCTTTCCTTGTGAGCTCTGATTTCCCTTATTTTATTATGATGATTGTTTCTCCCTATGTAGGACCGTGTCAACAAAATACACTCCTGGAAATTGAAATAAGAACACCGTGAATTCATTGTCCCAGGAAGGGGAAACTTTATTGACACATTCCTGGGGTCAGATACATCACATGATCACACTGACAGAACCACAGGCACATAGACACAGGCAACAGAGCATGCACAATGTCGGCACTAGTACAGTGTATATCCACCTTTCGCAGCAATGCAGGCTGCTATTCTCCCATGGAGACGATCGTAGAGATGCTGGATGTAGTCCTGTGGAACGGCTTGCCATGCCATTTCCACCTGGCGCCTCAGTTGGACCAGCATTCGTGCTGGACGTGCAGACCGCGTGAGACGACGCTTCATCCAGTCCCAAACATGCTCAATGGGGGACAGATCCTGAGATCTTGCTGGCCATGGTAGTTGACTTACACCTTCTAGAGCACGTTGGGTGGCACGGGATACATGCGGACGTGCATTGTCCTGTTGGAACAGCAAGTTCCCTTGCCGGTCTAGGAATGGTAGAACGGTGGGTTCGATGACGGTTTGGATGTACCGTGCACTATTCAGTGTCCCCTCGACGATCACCAGTGGTGTACGGCCAGTGTAGGAGATCGCTCCCCACACCATGATGCCGGGTGTTGGCCCTGTGTGCCTCGGTCGTATGCAGTCCTGATTGTGGCGCTCACCTGCACGGCGCCAAACACGCATACGACCATCATTGGCACCAAGGCAGAAGCGACCCTCATCGCTGAAGACGACACGTCTCCATTCGTCTCTCCATTCACGCCTGTCGCGACACCACTGGAGGCGGGCTGCACGATGTTGGGGCGTGAGCGGAAGACGGCCTAACGGTGTGCGGGACCGTAGCCCAGCTTCATGGAGACGGTTGCGAATGGTCCTCGCCGATACCCCAGGAGCAACAGTGTCCCTAATTTGCTGGGAAGTGGCGGTGCGGTCCCCTGCGGCACTGCGTAGGATCCTACGGTCTTGGCGTACATCCGTGCGTCGCTGCGGTCCGGTCCCAGGTCGACGGGCACGTGCACCTTCCGCCGACCACTGGCGACAACATCGATGTACTGTGGAGACCTCACGCCCCACGTGTCGAGCAATTCGGCGGTACGTCCACCCGCCTCCCGCATGCCCACTATACGCCCTCGCTCAAAGTCCGTCAGCTGCACATACGGTTCACGTCCACGCTGTCGCGGCATGCTACCAGTGTTAAAGACTGCAATGGAGCTCCGTATGCCACGGCAAACTGGCTGACACTGACGGCGGCGGTGCACAAATGCTGCACAGCTAGCGCCATTCGACGGGCAACACCGCGGTTCCTGGTGTGTCCGCTGTGCCGTGCGTGTGATCATTGCTTGTACAGCCCTCTCGCAGTGTCCGGAGCAAGTATGGTGGGTCTGACACACCGGTGTCAATGTGTTCTTTTTCCCATTTCCAGGAGTGTATTTTCGCATTCACAGTACAAGGCCGGTGATCGAAATTTCATGAGATTTGTTTTAATTATGTCCACCCCAAATCCTGTATTATCTCCTCAACACTCTCTTCCCTATTTCTCGATAATACAAAATGTGCTGCTCTTCATTGAACTTCGTAGAAGCACTCCACTGATCGTACCTGATAAGGATCCAACACTGTGCAGCAGTACTCCAAAAGAGGATGGAAAAGCATAGTAGGGGCAATCTCTTTAGTAGATCTGTTGCATCCTCTAAGTGTTCTGCCAATAAAACGCTGTCTTTGATTCACTTTCCCCACAACATCCTCTACGTGTTCTTTCCAGTTTAAGTTGTTCATAATTGTAATTCCTAGGTACTTAGTTGAATTTACGATCTTTAGATTTGACTAATTTATCATGTAACCGAAGTTTAATGGACTCCTTTTAGCATTCTTTTGGATGACCTCTCACTTTTCATTATTTAGGATCAATTACCAATTTTCGCACTATACAGAGATCTTTTCTAAATCGTTTTGCAATTTGTCTTGATCTTCTAATGACTTTACTAGGCAGCAAAAGACAGTATCATCTGCAAAAAACATAAGACGGCTGCTCAGATTCTTTCCTAAACCATTTACATATATAAGGAACGACTGATACTACGCTGTGGAATGAGAGATATCACTTCTGTTTTACTCGATGACTTTCCGCCAATTACTACGAACTGTGACCTCTCAGATAGGAAATCACAAATATAGTCGTATAACTGAGACGATATTCCAAAGCACGCAATTTGACTACAAGCTACTTGTGAGGTACAGTGTCAAAAGCCTTCTGGAAATCAATAAATATGGAATCAGTTTGAAATCTCTTGTCAAGAGCACTCAACACTTCGTGTGAGTAAAGAGCTGGTTGTCTTCACAATAATGTTTTCTAAGTCCTTGATGACTGTGTTTTCAATAGACTGTTCTCTTTGAGGTAATTCATAATTTTCGAACATAATATACTCGGATGTTGCAGACTCCTGCTGCATATTGACGTTAATGATAAGGGCCTGTAACTTATTGGATTACTCCTACTGCCTTTCCTGAATACTAGTTTCACTTGCACAACTTACCAGTCTTTAGGTACGGATCTTTTGCGAGCGGTTGTATATGATTGTTAAGTATGGAGCTATTGTATCAGCATACTCTGAAAGGAACCTGATTGGCATACAGTCTGGACCAGAAGACTTTCTTTTATTAAGTGATTTAAGTTGCTTCACTACTCCGAGGATATCTACTGCCAAGTTACTCATTTTGGCAGCTGTTCTTGATTCGAATTCTGGAATATTTACTTCGTTTTCTTTTGTGAAGGAATTTGGGAAGGCTGTATTTAGTAACTCTGCTTTAGCAGTACTGTCATCGGCAGTTGGCACAAAATGTTTCTGAAGGCAGAAACAGTGGAGTGGGCGCCCCTCAATGGCAAAAACAGACTACAACATAGCTGGGCTATGTGAACTCGTGTGAGCTGATCCAAGATTAACCGTGAAAATGACGTCAAATAAACTGAACATCAATAACTGATACTGACTGAAAATCTGGGGATCAGACAACTTTGTGCGACAATGGTTCCCAAAATTCTCACACAGCACCAAAAAGATTAACAGAGAACTGTGGCTGCTGATCTTTTGCAACAAGTGGAACTGAACCTACAATTACTGAACTGAGTTGTCACTGGTGGTGGAAGATGGTTTTTCCAGTATATTCCTGAGACATTACGTCAGAGCTCTCAATGGTATGTGAGCGAATCGCCAAGATTACAGAAAGCGTGCATGTTGGAGTCAAAGATGAAACGCATGCTTGGGTGTTTCTTTGACTCCATGGGTAATAAAGGCAAGGCCTCCTCCGATCCAGATTGTGTACCAGTCAGAGTGTGCTGATAAAATAGCTCCATATTTAGCAATTATATACAACCATTCGCTCACAGAAAGATCCGTACCTAAAGACTGGAAAATTGCTCATATCACACCAAAACCCAAAAAGGGAAGTAGGAGTAATCCGCTGAATTACAGGTCTATATGACTAACGTCGATTTGCAGTAGAGTCATAGAACATATACTGTATCCTAACTTTATGAAGTACCTCGAAGAAAACGATTTATTGACATATAGTCAGCACGGATTCAGAAAATATCATTCTTGTGAATCACAACTAGCTCTTTATACTCATGAAGTAATAAGTGCTATAGACAGGGGATGTCAAATTGATTCCATATTTTTAGATTTCCAGAAGGCTTTCGACACCGTTCCTCACAAGCGTCTTCTAACCAAACTGCGTGCCTATGGAGTTTCGCCTCAGTTGTGCGACTGGATTCGTGATTTACTGCCAGAAATGTCACAGTTCGTAGTAATAGACGGAAAGTCATAGAGTAAAACATAAGTAATATCCGACGTTCCCCAAGTAAGTGTTACAGGCCCTCGGTTGTTCCTGATCTATATTAACGACATAGGAGACAACCTCAGTAGCCGTCTTAGATTGTTTGCAGATGATGCTGTCATTTACCGTCTAGTAAAGTCATCATAAGATCAAAACGACTTGCAAAATGATTTAGATAAGATATCTGTATGGTGCGAAAAGTGGCAATTGACCCTGAATAAGGAAAAGTGTGAAGTTATTCAAATGGTACGAAAAGAATAAGCTAAATTTCGATTACGCGATAAGTCACACAAATCTGAGGGCTGTAAATTCAACTAAATACTTATGGATTACAATTACAAATAATCTAAATTGGAACGATCAGATAGATAATATTGTGGGCAGAGCAAACCAAAGACTGCAATTCATTGGCAGAACACTTAGAAGGTGCAACAGGTCTACTAAAGAGACTGCTCACATCACGCTTGTCCGCCCTATTCTGGAGTATTGCTGTGCGGTGTGGGATCCGCATCAGGTAGTACTGACGGATGACATCGAAAAAGTACAAAGAAGGGCAGCTCGTTTTATATTATCGTGAAATAGGGGATATAGTGTCACAGACATGATACGTGAATTGAAGTGGCAATCATTAAAACAAAGGCGATTTTCGTTGCGAAGGGATCTTCTCATGAAATTTCAATCACCAGTTTTCCCCTCCGATTGCGAAAACATTCTGTTGGCACACACCTACATAGGGAGAAATGATCATCACGATAAAATAAAAGAAATCAGGACTCGCACAGAAAAATTTAAGAGCTCGTTTTTCCTACGTGCCGTTCGAGACTGGAATGGTAGAGAGACAGCATGAAGGTGGTTCATTGAACCCTCTGCAAGGCACTTTATTGTGAATAGCAGAGTAATCACGTAGATGTAGACTGTGCTCAAAGTATGGTTTCTGCAGGCCAGGCAGTAAACCAATACCACAACCACGAAATTCTCGAAAGATTTCGAAGACGTGTCCATTGTGTTCGTTCGCAAATTGCTAACAGTTGGATCCTGCATAACGATAACGCACCGTCCCATATTGAGGTGTCTCTTGGGGGAGTTTTCGACACCAAAGTCCACTGCAGTGCTACCACAACCTTGTCATTCACTCGACGTGGCCGTGTGAGTGTGTGTGTGTTTTTTTTTTTTTTTAATTCCCAAAACTGATGTCAGTCGCTAAAGGATATCATTTTGCAACAGTACATTACATCAAAACACCTGTAACAAGAGCTTTTATTGGTATACGAGGAGATGACCTTCAGAGATGCTACCAAGGAGTAAACATTTTCAGGAGCAAAGAAGTAAGTTTGAAGGTGATACCAATGTATCTGGTTAAAAATGTAAGTACAGGTCTTTTTTCTAAGCAGTCTCTTTACTTCACTGTCGCATCTCGTAACTTGATGGTAAAATGGTAGGTGCATCAGACGAAGAGGTTGTTAGATCTCTGATTATCAGACATCAACTCATGCTGTTCTGGGGCCACTAGTTCAAAAGCACTATCACTGTCCACATATTTCTTTGTGTCCTACTGCCATCAAAATATTTTGGCAGTAGCTTTAATGGATCACTTAATCTCACCTATTTGTGAATGCACTTCAGAAAAATTTAATTTTTTTGTGTTTCATCTTAAATCGATGCTTAGAATATTTTGAAGAAAATGGAAGTTAAAAAATTGGAATGGACCTCGAGAAACTGTTTAAAACCCAACATAAAGATCTCTCGGTGTGGGGTCACACCCATGTATCAACTGCTTTCACACATCAACTGTTGCCATTAGACTCCTATTCGAGAAAGATATACTATACAACTGTTTATCGAGTTGGCAGCACCGTTAGAAGTTAAACTTTGTGACACTCTTTTGTTTTCCTGGTATGTAATCGGTATTCGTGTACTTTTTTCTTATAAACATTTCTGTTGTTTTAGTGTCTGTTATTTTGTCATTCTCTAAGTTTATTCTGTCACTAAAAAAGGATTTTGTACCGGTGTGAAGTTTTAGAGTTATTAGAAATGTATTCTGGTTCAATATGAGACGATCATGGGTGGTAGTTAACTCCATGAGAGTGGCCAAAGCTGAACAAAAAAATGTGTGAAATCTTATGGAACTTAACTGCTAAGGTCATCAGTCCCTAAGCTTACACACTACTTAACCTAAATTATCCTAAGGACAAACACACACACACATGCCCGAGTGAGGACTCGAACCTCCGCCGGGACCAGCCGCACAGTCCATGACTGCAGCGCCTGAGACCGCTCGGCTAATCCCGCGCGGCAAAGCTAAACATTTGGTCCTTCAGGCAACTAAAGAGGCCAGAACAACAAGGAGAAACAAGGAAATGAAGAGAAAAGAAAAGATGAGGCACATGTAAACCAAAAAGATCATGCAGCTGTTATGTATTAGGAACAACAGACGTGATCCATAGAATAAATATAACTTTGCACTGAATTTACCGAGAGTTAAATTTTGTATTGTATTGTGTTGTATGTTAACCGGGGGCATAGAAACAACGGAGAGGCTCCGTCTCCGCCGCAGCCGCAGTGGTCCACAGCCCCACGACGACTACCGCAGTCCACTTCACGCCTCTGCCGCCCCACACTGAACCACTCTTTCAGGGTTATTGTGCGGTTCGGCCCCCGGTAGACCCCCCGCCCCAGGGAACGTCTTACACCAGACGAGTGTATCCACTATGTTTGTGTGGTAGAGTAATGGTGGTGTACGCGTACGTCGTGAACTTGTTTGCGCACCAATCGCCGACATAGTGTCGCTGAAGCGGAATAAGGGGAACCAGCCGGCATTCGCCGAGGCAGATGGAAAACCGCCTAAGAAACATCCACAGACTGGCCGGCTCACCGGACCTCTACACAAGTCCGCCGGGAGGATTCGTGCCGGGGACCAGGCTCTCCTTCCCAATCAGGAAAGCTGTGCGTTAGACAGCACGACTAATCGGGCGGGCTGATAATTAAATTTACTTTCATTTTTATTTTACGCACAAAATATCTATCTGAGCTAGAGATTTGAAACTTTTTGGGATGCTTCCAGATACTATTTGGAGTAAAGTAGACCACAGACACTAACGCACTGCCAACAGGAAGAAAAATACACTCCTGGAAATGGAAAAAAGAACACATTGACACCGGTGTGTCAGACCCACCATACTTGCTCCGGACACTGCGAGAGGGCTGTACAAGCAATGATCACACGCACGGCACAGCGGACACACCAGGAACCGCGGTGTTGGCCGTCGAATGGCGCTAGCTGCGCAGCATTTGTGCACCGCCGCCGTCAGTGTCAGCCAGTTTGCCATGGCATGCGGAGCTCCATCGCAGTCTTCAACACTGGTAGCATGCCGCGACAGCGTGGACGTGAACCGTATGTGCAGTTGACGGACTTTGAGCGAGGGCGTATAGTGGGCATGCGGGAGGCCGGGTGGACGTACCGCCGAATTGCTCAACACGTGGGGCGTGAGGTCTCCACAGTACATCGATGTTGTCGCCAGTGGTCGGCGGAAGGTGCACGTGCCCGTCGACCAGGGACCGGACCGCAGCGACGCACGGATGCACGCCAACACCGTAGGATCCTACGCAGTGCCGTAGGGGACCGCACCGCCACTTCCCAGCAAATTAGGGACACTGTTGCTCCTGGGGTATCGGCGAGGACCATTCGCAACCGTCTCCATGAAGCTGGGCTACGGTCCCGCACACCGTTAGCCCGTCTTCCGCTCACGCCCCAACATCGTGCAGCCCGCCTCCAGTGGTGTCGCGACAGGCGTGAATGGAGGGACGAATGGAGACGTGTCGTCTTCAGCGATGAGAGTCGCTTCTGCCTTGGTGCTAATGATGGTCGTATGCGTGTTTGGCGCCGTGCAGGTGAGCGCCACAATCAGGACTGCATACGACCGAGGCACACAGGGCCAACACCTGGCATCATGGTGTGGGGAGCGATCTCCTACACTGGCCGTACACCACTGGTGATCGTCGAGGGGACACTGAATAGTGCACGGTACATCCAAACCGTCATCGAACCCATCGTTCTAACATTCCTAGACCGGCAAGGGAACTTGCTGTTCCAACAGGACAACGCACGTCCGCATGTATCCCGTGCCACCCAACGTGCTCTAGAAGGTGTAAGTCAACTACCCTGGCCAGCAAGATCTCCGGATCTGTTCCCCATTGAGCATGTTTGGGACTGGATGAAGCGTCGTCTCACGCGGTCTGCACGTCCAGCACGAACGCTGGTCCAACTGAGGCGCCAGGTGGAAATGGCATGGCAAGCCGTTCCACAGGACTACATCCAGCATCTCTACGATCGTCTCCATGGGAGAATAGCAGCCTGCATTGCTGCGAAAGGTGGATATACACTGTACTAGTGCCGACATTGTGCATGCTCTGTTGCCTGTGTCTATGTGCCTGTGGTTCTGTCAGTGTGTTCATGTGATGTATCTGACCCCAGGAATGTGTCAATAAAGTTTCCCCTTCCTGGGACAATGAATTCACGGTGTTCTTATTTCAATTTCCAGGAGTGTACATACTGATTAGTTTCAGAAAAGTGACCTTAATTTTGATTAACAGGAGTAAATATTTCTTTAATAAAAATACGTGACTAAAATGTCATGGCAGTAGTCTGCTTTTTAGATAGACATGTTGGTAATGTGTACTTAAAGTACGACATTTAGTCAGTGCATTGATTCCAAGTTTTCAGCGGCAAACAGGACATGTAATTTACTGACCTTCACAAAAAAAATGTAATTTAGTCAATATGAGAACTAATTTTATTAATGTATATCAAAATTTTCAGCAACAAATGCTCCTATTGCCTACGGTTTTCATCCCACTAAGAGTTCTTGTTTTGCAATTAGAGCCACGTAAAGTTTATGAAAATTGCTGTATTTTTCCAGGTGTTCACAGGCGAATTACCTTAAACCGATATGCTGACTGACTGGTGACGATTGCGGAGCCTGACTACAGCTTCACTCTATTTGCTCATTTCACGATACGTTGTACCAGCACGTTTCTCGCCCCGTTTGAGTGTGTCTGTAGTCCGCCCTGCTCTTCAGGGACATCTCTCGCAGCACACGTCGTTCTTCCATTACGCTGACGGCGTCTCGCCCAGCAGCTACGTCCCACTGATTGCGTTATCTGCTTTCTCGTACCGACGGACCTCCCTGGCCCGTCAAAAGACCTCGTACCGCTTCCCCTCTGAAACGACGTGCTGTCATACCTCGTTGTCGATCCGCCTCCCGCGTAGTCGAGCTCACGGCGTTAACGGACCTCTGTGGCCACCAATCAGAATTTATGAAGAAGCTGTTCTACATCTACATCTACATCCATACTCCACAAGCCACCTGACGGTGTGTGGCGGAGGGTACCTTGAGTACCTCTATCGGTTCTCCCTTCTGTTCCAGTCTCGTATTGTTCGTGGAAAGAAGGATTGTCGGTATGCCTCTGTGTGGGCTCTAATCTCTCTGATTTTATCCTCATGGTCTCTTCGCGAGATATACGTAGGAGGGAGCAATATACTGCTTGACTCTTCGGTGAAGGTATGTTCTCGAAACTTTGACAAAAGCCCGTACCGAGCTACTGAGCGTCTCTCCTGCAGAGTCTTCCACTGGAGTTTATCTATGATCTCCGTAACGCTTTCGCGATTACTAAATGATCCTGTAACGAAGCGCGCTGCTCTCCGTTGGATCTTCTCTATATCTTCTATCAACCCTATCTGGTACGGATCCCACACTGCTGAGCAGTATTCAAGCAGTGGGCGAACAAGCGTACTGTAACCAACTTCCTTTGTTTTCGGATTGCATTTCCTTAGGATTCTTCCAATGAATCTCAGTCTGGCATCTGCTTTACCGACGATCAACGTTATATGATCATTCCATTTTAAATCACTCCTAATGCGTACTCCCAGATAATTTATGGTATTAACTGCTTCCAGTTGCTGACCTGCTATTTTGTAGCTAAATGATAAAGGATCTATCTTTCTGTGTATTCGCAGCACATTACACTTGTCTACATTGAGATTCAATTGCCATTCCCTGCACCATGCGTCAACTCGCTGCAGATCCTCCTGCATTTCAGTACAATTTCCCATTGTTACAACCTCTCGATACACCACAGCGTCATCTGCAAAAAGCCTCAGTGAACTTCCGATGTCATCCACAAGGTCATTTATGTATATTGTGAATAGCAACGGTCCTATGACACTCCCCTGCGGCACACCTGAAATCACTCTTACTTCGGAAGACTTCTCTCCATTGAGAATGACATGCTGCGTCCTGTTATCTAGGAGCTCCTCAATGATGAAGAATAAGATGCACTTCGTAAATTGGAGCAAATATTGATCCAGCAACCGCCACTATGAGTAGAAAACGAGGTATACAGTCGCACTAAACAACAGGTTTCAATTTGCCTGACATACTTGGAGACAGATAATAGTATCCACACATACCATGGAGAATGTGGGACTTCATTAAAAAAAAAAAAAAAAAAAAAAAAAAAAAAAAAAAAAAAAAAAAAAAAAAACCTGCCCTGCCCCATCTTGCAGCTGTGGAGAGACACCCACACCATCCATTGCATCGTATGGGAGTGCACCTTAACATCGTATCCAGGCAATGCAAAGGACTTCCTAACACTGAGCCCGGATGCTATTGACTAGACGTATTAATTATAGACGATTGTACGACATACATTAAGGTGAAAAAAGTCATGGGATATCGCATCGGACCTCCTTTTGGCCTGCAGCAAATCGACGTGGCATAGACTCAACAAGTCGTTAGAAGTCCCCTACAGACATACTGAGCCATGCTGCCTCTATAGCCGTCCATAAAAATGTTCGATGGGATTCACGTCAGGCTACCTGGGTGACCAAATCATTCGCTCGAATTGTCCAGAATGTGTTTCAAACCCAATCGGTAACAATTGTGACTCGGTGGCAAGGCGCATTGTTGAAAGGTCTCTGTTGGATTCCTTTCATGTTTAATTTCTTAAATCTGTTGTCATTTACGGCATAAATTCCTCTTCTAAATTTACTGTGGCGTTTCTGACTATCTGGTAGGAGACTGAGTAGTGGAACGTGTTACTTTTACACATAAACAAGAACGATCTGTCACACTACTACACTTTAAAACACAATTTATATGTAATTCATGTCACACAGTCTCATACGGAACCTACATCCGCTTTCTTTTATATACTGTATATGATAAGATACTGTCATCCCCCTTCCCTTCTGTGTGAGAGGATGAATGAGCAAATGTATTTCTAGTTGCATGCTTGAGGGTAGCAGACAAGCCTGTCTGCTAGAGAACAGTAGGACCAACGTCGGAACAGGTAGCTACGCTTTCTAAAAGCAAAGAGGTTTCGATCCTTAGTATGGTCCTGTCCGTCCGTTGTTATGTTGGTATAGGAAGCTGCCCCTCTGGCCACTTCCGTTTGTATTTGTGAGCCACCCCTCAGGAAGGGACCAGTCAGTCTGTCCGTGGAGAGCGTCTGAAGTGGTAAGATCTCCGGCTAAGCGCGTGTCTGCTAAGTCCGTAGGACAATGGATTTCTTAATTTCAGCCTAACTGAAAATTTAATCACCTTTATTTCAGGTTTAGCTCTAAAATATCTAATGTTATCTTAAATTGCAACGCAGTGTAATTAGCGTGTGAAGTTCAGATTATTTTCCGGTAGTTGCTTTGTCACTACTTTGTGAGTAAAGTGGAACCACGTGTTGATCAGTAACTCTAACTAAGATCATCAATCTTAAATGCGAATGTGCGTGAGATTATAACGTCTCGTCTTGACAATATTTTGCAATATAGCAACTTTTCTTTATGTTCAACCCACGTGGGGTGTACTTTGTGAGACCAGTACCACGTGCTTATACAATTGCTTGACCCATCAGGTTAATAGTAAGACGTTAGTAACCAGTTCGAGGTTTTTCTTTTGTAAATTGCTTTTCGATCTAATTTATTTTAATTATCAAAATTATTGTGGAGTTACACTCTTTGTGTAAACCAAGTTGACCACGTGAAGCATGTGGTGTAATCATTAAAGTAGCCCTCAGCTATTCTTTTCGGGAAGATTTCACAGAGAGTTAGTATGAATTTAGTATACCAGTGTGTGGTAATTACATGACGGACAGGATTGTGCTACGAATGTAACTTCTTTGGGTGAAAATTGAGTCGGTTGGTTGTGGTTAATTTCTTCTTGCATATGTTTCAACGTTCTTCATGTCTTATTTTATGAATGCAGTGTTGTATGCAGTCTCCCAATCTTGGCTCCATATTTGATGTGTTCCGTAAGATTACAAACTCACATTTTCACAGTCCTAAATAAGGCACCAGCTTAGTTATGACTCACGTTTAATATGCTGAAATTTCAATGATCAATGTTAAAATAAATTGCCAAATATAAACTGATTTATTTCTTTTTATTTAAATTCTCTTTATATATATATATATATATATATATATATATATATATATATATATAAAGAGATATATATATTAAGATATATATATTAAGATATATATATATATATATATATATATATATATAAAAAATCACCGGTTGTCGTATGACTATTAAAAGATTATAATTAATGTTAGTCTGGTTGGTAATTTGGTAAGATAGACTGGATACCTGGTGAAACAGTTGCGCAGTAATGCAAGGTTAACTTCCCCAGACAGCTCACAGCTTTTAAACCGCTTTTATTGTCTAGCAGCACCGCTTACATAGTAAATTAAAGTAACAACGTTACATTGTCATCCATAAAATTTTCATCGCTGTTTGGGAACATGCAGTCCATGAATGGCTGTGAATGGTCTCCAAGTAGCCGAAAATAACCACTTCCAGAAAATGACGGGTTCAGTTGGACCAGAGGACCCAGTCCATTCCATGTAAATACAGCACACAGCATTATGGAACCACCAACAACTTGCATAGTGCCTTGGTTGACAACTTGGGTCCATGGTTTCGTGGGGTCTGCGCTACACTCAAACCCTACCATCAACTCTTACCAACTGAAATCGGGACTCATCTGACCAGGCCACAGTTTTCCAATCGTGTAGGGTCCAACCGATTTATGGTCACGAGCTCAGGAGACGCGCTGCAGGCGATGTCGCGCTGTTAGCACTCCACATCGCTTGTCTGCTGCCATAGCCCATTAACACCAAATTTCGCCGCACTGTCCTGACGGATATGTTCGTCGTACGTCCCACACTAACTTCTGTGGCTATTTCAAGCATTGTTGCTTGTCTGTTAGCACTGAAAACTCTACGTAAACGCCGCTGGTCAGGCAGTAATCGTGCCTGGATATGATGACGGATAAATTCAGAAACGCGTCATTTGAGTGATAAAGTCAGTCCTTGCCTGACGTTTCACTTTTATCATTGCGACCCTGTCAGCCTCAATGCAAAATTACGGATTGTTGTAATCACAAGTTTGACGTCGGATAACAAATGACAAAAGATTTTTTCGCGCGATATAATAACAGATTGTCAGTTTTCGGATTTTTTCCTTTGGTTGAACTGTGAAACCTTCCTTTCTGAAAAACATCATGATTGAAGTCTAACAGGAAGCATCCTATAAGTTTTAATGATTGAGTTCACGAATATTAAAGTAATTGTTATAAATGGTGGTATCTTTTGATTGCGCTGGCTTAGAAGCTTCAGTGTCTTACAGTGCCAAGGGACCATAAACCTCAGCATGTGACATAAATTTCAACTCTATACTTCTACATATTCCTGAGAAAAACCGAGCGAGGTGGCGCAGTAGTTAGACACTGGACTCGCATTCGGGAGGACGACGGTTCAATCCCGCGTCCGGCCATCCTGATTTAGGTTTTCCGTGATTTCCCTAAATCACTCCAGGCAAATGCCGGGATGGTTCCTCTGAAAGGGCACGGCCGCCTTCCTTCCCCATCCTTCCCTAATCCGATGAGACCGATGACCACGCTGTCTGGTGTGCTTCCCCAAACCAACCAACCAACCAACCTGAGAAAAAGGGTTTTTAACACGTGGACGGGCAGATAGACAGACGGGCGGGTAACGAAGTGATCCTATAAGGGTTCCGTTATTACTAACCCAGCTACGGAACCCTAATATTAGTTGTTTTATTCTTTTCTTACATGTGTTCAGTGTTCTGCGCCACCTGGTAACAACTATGGACACAGCATTCTTCAATGCAAAAACTTTTTGAAGGTGCTGAGCCACAGCCATAAGGTATTTTCTGAAAGAATACAACGCCATTTTACTTTTTATTTTTCTGTATTTTTTGTGTATGTACTAGATTTCGCCTTACACGCCATTATCGAGTACAATGTTCTTAGATCATTGACATAATTTTCCTGTGTATTGTGCAGGATGACAGATACACAGTCCAATACAATTGCTTAACATTGACATAAATGGTACAAAATTAGTATCTTGTAGGAATGCAGCACATTACCGTGCAAGCACATCATGTCTGGGAAAGTCAGCCCAAAGCGGGTAAACACAAGGCTCTTGACTAGCACATGTCTTTAATATGTATCTATTAAAGTGATGTCAAAGAATGCAGAAGACCTGACAGTAATATTTAGAAGTATCACAGATGTACACTGATGAGCCAAAACATTATGACCACCTGCTTAATAGCTTGTTTGTCCGTCTTTCGAATAAAATACATCACTGGTTCTATGTATCGGGGATCCGACAGTTTGTTGGTGAGTTTGTGGTAGTGTATAGTATGAGATGCTCACGCGCAGGTCATGTACTTCGCGTAAATGACGGGCCGCTGATCTGCGTATACGGTGATGACGCCCGATAGCGACCGAGATTGGTTCCATAGAATTTACATTAGACAAATTTGGTCGCCGAGACAGCTGCGTGAGTTCGCTATAATGCTCCTCAAACCACTGTTGTACGTTTCTGGCTCCTGGACACGAACAGTTATGCTGCTGAAAGATGACATTGCAGTCAAGGGAGACACCAAGCATGAAGGTATGTAGGTGGTTCGCAGCTGTCAGCGTGTCTTCGATTACTACCACAGGTCCTATGCAAGCGCAGGAGAATGTCTCCATAGCATAATACTGCTCCCACCAGCCTGCGTCCGTGGGGCGCTGCACGTTGCGAGCCACCGTTCACCTCGATGACGACTTTTGTGGAAACGACCATGGACCAACTGCAGCAAAAATGTAATACACCCGAAGATTCCATTGATCTACGATCAAATCCCGATGGTCCCGTGCCCCCTTGCAATCGTAATTGACGATGTCATTGCGTCAAAGTGTGAACACTCAGGGGTGGTCTGACGCGGAGCTCCATATTCAAAACTCTAAGATGAACGGTGTGTCCC
This sequence comes from Schistocerca serialis cubense, assembly GCF_023864345.2. Classification (NCBI taxonomy): domain Eukaryota; kingdom Metazoa; phylum Arthropoda; class Insecta; order Orthoptera; family Acrididae; genus Schistocerca; species Schistocerca serialis. The sequence continues at coordinate 234,829,524 of NC_064642.1, forward strand.
GAAACATTTCTGCGTGCATTATCCTCTTTTGGCAGGCATACCACATATCACCGCGGGTCCTACTTCACAGAGCGGACAAGCCTCAGAACCCCACGTTTTGTGAAAAGTCTTCTACGTCCAACCATTTAGCGCCTAGTGGTAGTTTCACTGTCCTTCTACCTCTTTCCGTAGATGCTCACGACAGTGGCACGTGAACATTCGACCAGCTTTGCCGTTTTCGAAATACTCCTTCACTGGCTCTGCGTAATAATAATCTGCCCTTTGTCAAAGTTGGTTTTCTCAATCGATTTCCCCGTTTGCAGCCGTATCTCCGCTTCAGTGATCCCGCGCGATGTTTGCTCCGCGTACATACTTTTGTTGCCGCGTTACGTGCCCGCAGCCCCACCAGGCGGCATCCAACGTCGCGGTGGGCAGTGGTTATAATGTTTTAGCTTATCAGTATGAGGTTACTAGTGCTAGGTTATCTTTGGAAGCGGCATTGTGAGTCGTCATCTTTGCTTTTACATGTGAGCATTAAATCGTTAATAACGTGACGTAAACATACGGTGTAAGGGGTTCACTACTCTGCTGGCGAAAATGTAATCTCGATGTTTTGCTCAGTTGCTAGAACGACAGGTACTGCCTGAGACATAAAATATCGTTGCCTCTGTCAAAAGAGAGCGAGGTAGCGATGAAGTTGGGATATTCCCGTACGACCATTTCACGAGTGTACCGTGAATATCAGGAATCTCCGACATCGCTGCGTCCGGAAAAAGGTCCTGCAAGAACGGGACCAACGACGACTGAAGAGAATCGTTCAACGTGACGGAAGTGCACCCTTCCGCAAATTGCTGCATATTTCAGTGCTGGGCCGTCAACATGTGTCAGCGTGCGAACGATTCAACGAAACAGCGTTGTTTCTGTTCGTAATGTCAGTGGATCGAGAGCAGCTGGCATACAATATTTTTATAGCCTCTTCTGTCTGAATGCTGAAGACGTGAATGTAATGGTAGCGCAGATTCAATCTATTTCGCTTTCTGACACACCGATATCAAAATTTTATCCATTAACGATTTTGCGGCAGATTTCCTGCAGACTGTCCTCCTCTGGACGCCGTATGCGGCAAAGCTCCGGGATCCATTTGCTGGCTACCGGCAGCGGCCGTGGCGACAGCACAGCGGCGCTGCACTCCCCCGTTCTTTATCGAAAGCGCCTGCTCCCGCTCATCGCTTTTGATGATTTAAAACGCTTTATTATTAAATGTTGCTCCACAGAAAATTTCTACGATTTCCATTCACGCTCAAAAGCAACGGAGACAGACGCCCTGATTAGTAGGCGGGTATTATATTACATTAATCGGCAAGAGCTGAGTATGGCCTGAAATTAATTTTATAGACTGGGACGAAATTAAACCACCTCGCTACATTCGATGAATTTATAAATGCTTCATACCTCGTTTCTTTTCCTTTCAAACTCAATTATTTGTGCAACTTTTGGTCAATGTTCGGATGTTTTCGTCAAGCCGAGGTGAGCGTCTGTGGTATAAAGTGTATTACAGTTCTTGTTTCATTCCTTATGCTAACTCTATGCGATAAACTGTGTGAATACCTTGCAATGCATGCTCTGTAGCAGTGCAGGAACACTGCACATTTGGAGTTCCATGTATGGGTTCATGAAGTATTTATGTTGATCGGAAGTGATAGTTAAGGTCATCAGAATTAGACCAGAAAAATTTGTCGTTTTGGAGGTTTCAGAGAACGGAAAGGAATTGCTAACGCCGGTGTTAGAAAACGTCTACAGTTAAATGCTATTGCAAAAATTTAGAAGAGGGGAACTATATTAATCAACATGTGCACTTCATAAACAACCTTCTGACATGTTAGACCTATATGACGAACAAAACTCAAATTTATATCGTTGACAGTCGCTTTGAATCTTTTAAGGATCTATTTTACAGTGAAGCACCTTGGCATTTGCAAAGCAGACATCCATGATATTAACTTAATTTACCAAGTCGAATCGGACGAAGATTGATATTTAAAGGCATTCTTCAGATTTCGTATAAACAATTTTTACTAGCCGTTTGCAACTCCATTAATTAAAATGGAAAATAAAAGGTTGTAGTCAGCGGCTTCCACCGAGATTGGAACTGCTATGTCATACAGTACGACCACCGCAACGCACAAGGGAACCTCTTTTCTTTTATTTTGCTTTTTTTTCTTTTACTTTTTTTTACGATTACCCCTTTTTTCTCTCTTATTTTAAAGCCCCTTAGGAAAATGGCAATAAAAAAAGAAACTAAGTGCCACCGCCACTTTTCATCCTATAACAAAAAAAAAATATCTGGTCCACTTCAGGCGTTGCCTCCTGACTAAACCTACCCCAAGAGCTGCCTATATACCAGGGGAAATATGGGAATTCAAGGTTAGGGCTATCATTACAAACAAAACAAAATCTTCCTTTTTCTGAATTTTATTTTTATTTTTATTTTTGTTTTGTTTATTTTTGTTGTGTAATTGATCAGACTCCTTCTGCGCCCCGCTGGTAATATGTTGAGTCACGTCTTCTCGAAATTGGTGTGTTCCGTTCAGTAGTTCAGAAATGTTCATTGGTTCAAACTGGAAACCTTCTTCACTCTTGGCTTAACACATTCCAGCTGCGAGGCGGGTCGTGGAAAGCACTCCCAAGGAAGTTCGAGAAAAACTGTCTGTATTTTGTGTGGCGGACAACGACATAATGACGGTCGTTGAGGTATGTCCAAAAATCGAGTACAGAGTCTACAGTTTGTCCAACTAGGTAGTGAATGGCATGTCCGCGAATCCAATTCACAGCATTGGTCTTTGTCCGAGGAAAATAGTCACGTCCCGGAACTAATAATGAAAGGGGAGTATTCCGATTCAGAATGTCCCGCGTTAGAAAAGCCACAATATGACGAATAACCTCTGAGCTAACGACACACTGGCGACCACAGACGGACTATAGTCACTGCGATGTTGCCTGAGCCTCAAAACGCAACCTTAAAACACACAAACAGGTGTTACTTATGTGAAGAACGCCGTTCTTGGAGTCCAGAAATTAATTATACTTTCTAAGTGTCTCATCTTACAGTGGATTCTATCGTACGAGTCTTCGATGTGGAAAACGAATGTCAAGTGAATTTAGCGAGGTAACGCCGGCCTACACCCGGAAGTAAATGCACTATCAGAGTGTTGACAAATACTTGCTACGATGCTGCCATTTCTCGGTTCTCTTACGAGGCAGCTCTTCAGCGAAATGCTTGCCGTGATTCTCCGATACGGTCCTTCAGAGTGGAGACGCGCGCGCACGTTTGGTTTTATGCGGCGTTCTCCCCTGATGGTTTCTGACGTCGCCTTGTGGGCTATGTCTACATTTGCGACATTCAATTATCATTAATCCAGAATGATACAAGTTTCAGCTTCCGGGGTGGAAGAAGGCTGTTGACGCCGACATTATATCATTCCAACGTAGGGAAAGCAAAACGGGTCATTCAATGTTTCTCATTCAACATAAAGCATGTGAGATAATTTTCCGTAACGTTCATAATCATCTAAAAATACAAACGAAGTAAAAATACATCTGAAGCTTATTCGAATTGAATATAATGTAAGATACCAAACGCTTTGCACCTCGATGTCGAATTTGTCCACGTGCAATCTTTTGCAGCATACAAAAAGAATGTCATGATTACCACGAGAATGAAGAAATATGTTGGTACGGATGGAAGGAAGGAGAGACGCAGTCAACAAATATTCGATTCCTCATGGCATTCATTTCATTTGAGACGTAAGAAGAGTTAAAGCGGGATATTACTTTCATTAACACGAAAGATATGCCGCACATATTGATAACGAGGAAGTCTGCGTCTTCATACGTTTCCTCATTGAAATCTGTATGCTCTCTTATATACTAAGTAGCCTGATCATTGTTTCAGTAATGTTACCCTCTTGTTTGACCCCGTAACGATGAACAGATTCCAAATGCATGTCTCTGCATGAAAGTAGCTGTTCGAACCCTTCCTGGGTTGCTTTTTGTGTTTTATTGCTTGGAATTCCTGAAGCAGACCACTGTGCCTTCTCCCCTTGTGGGTTAGGTCTCAAAACTAAACCGCTTTTTATCCAATGGCATAATTTATTCAGACAGCATCAGCACAAGACTGTCAAACAAAGCCTCCCATTTACAGTTGCAACACTCTAACCAGCACTGACCGAAGTGTAATCCACGGTCATGGTCCGAAATTAGCAGCTGTCTGCTACTGTGGCAAAGTCCGTACTACACTTTCGATTCCGCAGCACCATTTTATCTGGTAACACTGTGTAGTTGCAGAGTTGTGCTAGCATGTCTGTCCTCACACTGTCAACTTTATGTATCTCACTTCTCCTGTAGCGTTGATCACAAGGAGCAGAAGTAAATGAGTGTATTCTGCATGACGTAACATTCAGTATTCCCTTCTTTCATAGCGACTCTTCATGTGCATCGATACCAAATAGGAATGTGAAAACTCTTGCGAGTGAGAGAATGACAATAACAATCGTAACAAGAACAATCAAATAATGAATAATGTTTATTCCAACGCAGAACGAGAATGGCTTTAAATATAAAAATCTATATCTATATCCATATCTATTGATCTTTGAGTGGGCACAATGCAAATATTTTCTTAGCATTTAGTTACTGAATTTAGTTCGGGATGTTTGCAGAGAAAAGGAAAAGTCGGTACTTCTCGCTAGTGTAATGTAATGTGAACCAGCAACTACCCTTTCCCTAGAACACGACTCAAGCAGGTCCCCAAGTAGATACCAAGGCACTGCTGCATTCTGTTCCCTGACATTGCTCTAATGACGGTTAATGCAGATAGTTCCGATTATGAAATACAAAACGTATTGCAGGTTAGTTCCTAGGATAGTAACATTAAATTTGCGTTGTAGACGGCACATGAACGTGACGACTAGCCATATTACTCATCAATATAAAAAGACAATATTATGGGAATTTAGTAGGATTACTCAACATGAATTCTGAAATTGGTTGACTGACCGCACAGGTGCTAAACGTCGTCAAGAGTATACGATGTCCTAATCGCATTAGGAATATGAAGATCGTCTTCAACAGCTCGCAACTTTCACATTGCTATCTCCACCCTACACCAGACAGCCCTCGGTGGAGTTGCACTAAGTTGCCGATGCAATGTAAGGCCTTCAAACCGACAACAGACCACATATTGAAAAATACAAGCGAGTTCTCTTGCAGCGTAAGCTTATTGTAACTAATCTAAAAATTATTGGACAGGAACATTGTCCTATTCAAAAAAAGCTGTCCAGCAGGTCCTCTAATCGCTCCTTGGTACAGTCGTTTGACTATTGAAAATGGTTCCAACAAGTCACCACTAGAAAACACTGCTCTGTACCGCAATAACTCAAGATGTAAAGTAATACCACGATACTAGAAATATCAGGGAACACCTTATCACAGATAAGACTGTCTTTAAGGCTTGTAAGCTCACATTTATTACAATAAATGACATACCTGAAATGTTACCACTCTCATTATTACGTCAGATTGGTAATGCACGTAGTAAGTTCGTCTTATTCATGATTTCCTCTTCAAAGTAACATACCGTGCTTATTATTTAACACAAAATGACATTAAAAATTTAAGTTATTCACGAGCAGCTAGTTGAGATTATGTATGAACTTCAAATGACACGACGAATCGTCTTGTTCCGCATATGGATTCAAACCCAGCTCATGCAGACTAAGCAAAGATATCGTTACTGACGGAAACTAACAGTCATTCCTGTTTAAGAATACAGAGAGTGATATACCTCGATTTTAGACTGTATCAGTTAGCAAATATCAACTTTAAATTGCATAACGCAAACATGTTTAACAGACGCGAATTCCTACCCATCATGTATTGTCCCTGTTAACGAACTACGAGAGATGTTAAATATTGCTTCTTCACAAGTAACTTACATGAAATGCCGTGAGGTAAAGCTTTGTGTTGGACACGGATTCGAACCCAGAACCTAATCGGATTGCTATCGAAGCACAGTCAAATGTGACATATCGGATTTTCGCGGCAGTAGCTAGATGTTTTAACTGAAATGACGAGACGAAACATTAATTTTTTCCTTCCCAGGACTCCTACCCGGCACCTATCGCTGTTATATTCTAGAGAAAACGAACGTTAAATATGGGTTTGTTGCGCCAGCAGTAATATGTGAGCATGTTTGAACTAGAAATAATATGACGAAGAGTTCAGCGCTCACTGGGAATAGAGCCCCACACATATCGTTGTTGACTACACACAAAGAAACGTCAGCTACCGAATTTTTCTCCACCAGCTGCTCAGAATAACATCTTGAACTTACAGTCACCTCGCAAATAGTTCTGTGTCTCACTGGGAGTTAAAAACGTCAGATATCGTTAGTGTTGACAACGAATGAAAATTCGTTAAAAATCAAAACTCTTATCCACCAGCATATAGGTGTTCTCATGCTAGAGCTTGATAATACGTAATTAAATCTTTAGTGCCGGGCCAGGATTCGATCCCATTCACGCGCAATATGTGGAGATGATGAGGAATCTGCAGTTTTGAACAAACAACAAATTGTAGCCGAGCTGTATTGTCACGAAGGGATCAAATTCCGCGTTAAGGGCGGTCTGAGTTGCATTCCCAGTTCAGAACCAATCTTATCGACATACAGAAGCTCAGATAAAAGATGGAATAAGTGTCCTGTGACCATACATAGCGTTTGTTTCGTCACTTGAAATAAATAACTAGTATAAGAAAGGATACTGGTGATAGAGTTTCTACATGTCACCACTCCAGACTTTATTGTGGTTCAACCTACCGTCTACTTGGTAGAGAAGGAAAATCATCTTTAATGTGTGTTTTCAGACCACACTGCCATTACATCTTCTTCACTTGGTGTAGCCAGGAGAGAATGGACTCTGTCTCTCCCTATCTAAAATTATTGACAGAAGTGGGAATCCAACCCAGACCATAGGTATAACAACCTACCATCCGTCCAACAGACCACGAAATCCTCTTCTCTCATTTTTCTATCGTAACGCCGTTGCGCCACACTGGATGAGAATTCTGACACACAGGCGTCCTGTAGTAATTTGCACCATATTCAGTAAACTCATTTACATGGTTGACCGAATCACCATGAACTAGCTGCCTCGGCTACCCAGTGCATACATTCCACTCTATATTTTGTAATCACCGAAATAAAATCACGTAACTGGCACCTACACAAAACTGCCAACAGTGTAGGATGCAGAAGTTCAAACAGGAAGTGTTCCTTTCCACTTGAGCTATTCTATTGCGCTATCTGTTTGTAGAAAACGTCGTTCAGTAAAAAAAAAGAAAAAGCTGTAACTGTTTGTCTCTCAGAAGTCAAGACCTGGCCATATGCATAATCTCACAGTGCTGTGGAATCAAAAAGTTCTGGAGGAATAGTTGTCGAGCTCTGGAGCTGTTGTAGCTACGTGTCAGCTAGTAGCGTAGATAAGATGTCGCGAGTTCGAATACATTCAGTGCTACATTTTTTAAAACGCAATTCTGCTGTCTGCTGAAGTTGTCAATCTAATGGAACTTTGAACATACTTCCCTTCACTTCTCAACCCAAAGTAGTCGCATGTGGAAAAAGGACTAACTACTGTGACATTTTGTTCTGTTCAGGTTTAATAGACAGCAGGCAGCAGATGCATCTCGAAGATGTGTAGGGAGAGCGCATCGTGCCATAATATGTCAGAAAAGTATTTTCTACATTAGCTGTCGTGTGGTAGTGAGATTTTATTCTTCTTCAAATTTTGTTCGACAGCTTTAACTCAGAACAAGTTTTCTACATGCATGTAATCAATAAACTGCACGTGCATTGTCATACTGTCATAGATAACATCAGAGAATTCGCATATATCGTTGATGATTAATTTCTCTCTCATGTTTACTATTGTTTTAACAACACTAAAGGGAACCTTACGAAAATTGTGCACTGTATTATAAGAAATGAAATAAAACTAACCACGATAACCTTACGACGAAAGTATGTTTTAATAAAACCGAGTATCTGTACACAAATGTGCCCCTATCGACACGAATTAGTAAAATACTACTCACTTAGATTTTGATTGGGTCTGTGTTTCATTGGTATGCTGTGTCGTACTCCAGAGGTATGCAAATGTGGCATTTCATAAATATAGTTACGTATTCCTAGAAACCCAAAATTCGCTTGTCACCAGCGGAAAGAGGCGTTGCCTGTTGTGCAGCATTGTAAGTTTTTCAACATTGCACGAGCCGAAAGTATTTTCTTGCGATTTCCTTATTGATGTTTGATCAGACTCCTTGTAGCTCTTTCACAGAAGGGATAAAAACGTTGCAGTCAGTGAGACTGGAACTGCAAACCGTAACAGACGCTTCTCCACACGTCAACACGTTACCACAGAGCTGGCGAAGAGGTATGGGTCTGAGCGTCCTCTTACGACGCCAATAGTGCCTAGAACTCGTAAACCGCTATTTAAAGGTCGAGATTAGTTGCGATTTCCACCTGCAACGACTTTCCTGGGCTGAAAACCGTAAATTTACAATCTTTTGTTACCCTTCAAGTGATAATAACTCAGATTATTCAATGGAAATGACAGGTAAAATCAAGTGAACTTTGAGGCTTAATTCCGTGCACACCAGGAAGTAACTCGTCGATCACAGAGTTGCCAAACATACGTTGCCTTGTTGCCAAATCTCGGTTACAGTACCAGCAGGAAGAAGACGAACCAATGTGATCCTACAGCGGGCTGGGAAGTGACCATAGCTGGTGTCTCCAAGTCGCGGCTGCTACGGCCTGGAATACGTAATGCGTCTGACTCGCTTACTGTAACTAGGTTTAGGGACTGGAGCGTAGTTACTAATAATACTCAGAACTGACTGCAAACCAAGCATCATAAATCAGTAACTCTCATTGTTGTTTTATTATTTCTTTAATAAGTGTACTCAAAACTAAGAAACTCATTCACAGGCGTTTTCGTGCCTCGCCGATAGTCGAGCACAACCAACAAATAAAAATAGGAAAGAATGTTTATATGTGTGTGTGTGTGTGTGTGTGTGTGTGTGTGTGTGTGTGTGTGCGTATGTGTGTGTGTGTGTGAGAGAGAGAGAGACAGAGAGAGTGAGAGAGAGATAAAAAAGAGTGAGAGTGTAAAAAATTGTTGTAAAGAAATTGAATCATGGTATTTAAAGAAATCTTTCATTGTAATGACACGTTCCACATCATTACGAAATGTCGTATTCATGATCTATGGAACAAGGAGTAATCTAATGTAATGTAATCTAATCTAATCACATCATATTGATGACTAGCCATAAAGAGTCATGAATTACCGAAATTTTTGCCAATACCAGTAACCAAATCTAAACTTGAAAATAAAAGACGACAAGTTTTGTAATAAACCGTGACTCCTATCAAGACCCTTTCGTCCCTGTTATCTAACCACGAAAGATGTCTGATATACCTCCGTTCTGAAGTAACAAAGTGTGCATGCATTTAAAGATGAAGTGCATGATGTGAAGTTCTGTGACGGAGATACAAACCCAACACGTAATCGGATTGTTAACTAAGAAAAATCAAATGTTACGTATCGGTTTTTCTTACGAGCCGCTAGGTGTCTGAATCTAAAATAAGGATACAAACTTTTGTGCCTAAGAGGCAATCGAACTGCACACCTACCGTGCATCCACGAACGTAGCTTAAGTATCAGTTTCTTACTCACGAACAGTAAGATGTGTGCGTGTTTGACCAGAAATAACGACACCTGTTGCGATTGTTGGCAACACATGAACAGACATTAAAAATGCGCGTTAATTTTCACTAGCAGGTGAGTGTGCACTTGATAGAGCTGGAAATGAAATTATGAATATTTTTGTACTGGATCAGGATTCGGACCCACATATTTACCTTTGGAGGAGACCTAGAGAAGACTGCAGTCTTGGGAAAAGGAACGAAATGATTGAACTATACTTTTCCGAGAGATTCGGATCCTCGAAAGAGGAGACACGAATGCGAATCACAGTCCAGCACAAAATTTTTCAACGTCTCTAGTTCAATCAAGTACAAGTAAACCAAGAGCCCTGTCCCTTTAAATGGCTATCGGTTCATCAAATAAAATAAAATTTGCTAATGTAAGTAAGCTTACTGGCGACTGTATTTCTGTTTACAATGACTTCCGCTATGTAATTTCCCAACGTAAACTGGCTCTGCCCAGTTGGTAATGAAGGAACGTGATGCTTAATGCTGATTCTGGATTATAACGTCTTTCTCTTGAGGTTACCAGAGGTAAAATAAATCTGTTTGTGCCTCTTAAAAGCAAATGCCTGAATCCACGCATTACACCTGTGATAGTTCGTTCCACCAGACCATTGTGGCCACATTTCCCAGCCCCTGGAGTGTGCTGTAACGGATGATGTGCTTAGCTCACAAAATTAATCACGGTGGAAAAAATGCGAGTCTATTAAATGGTTGAGTACAAGCAAGCTTCTGACGTAGAGATTATCCTATTCTCATGTCAGCAGGATGTAAAGACTCTTCTAGGCATCATAGGCTGGATGTGAAGACCTTTTTGATTTTTCACAAATTCAGCAAATTTCTTAGTTCGAGAAAATCCACTGTGAAGTGTGAAGTTGCCGGATAATTCGATTATTACTGATATTATTACTATCATTTTATTCATACCGCTGCTGGAACACAAGTGCTTGAAGATCATTTAATGCCTTTTGATTACTTTAGAAGTAGTTTCCCTAGATCAGGTTCTTTCCCTGTCTGCGGAATCCTTTTCATGTTAATATCAAACATCAGCAATTACTCTTAGATTACATTAAAACTAAAGTAATTGACGAAGACGTTACTTGATGACAAAAACGCGCTGCCTTTCGTCATTTACTCTCACCTAGAAATGGCTATCGAGTACTGACAAACCAAAAGGCAAGAGATCTTACTGCCTTCCGATATACGTCGCTGTCAGTTCTTCCACATGATTTGGTCGACATGACCTGTTTCAAGTTGCGTATGACAGACAATGTTTTAGAAAATCTATTGTTTCCCTTTGAAATAAACAGAAGTATTTTCATTCTAAGCTGTCCAAGTACAAAAGTTTCGCAATATTAGTTCAAATTTAATATTCGCTTCTATAATGTAGGAAAGTATTTCACAGTTGCAAAACTCGCATCCGAAACATTGACCTGACCATAAATTCTAGCTCAGAGTGACACCAGTTTAAATAACCTCATGTAGCGAAGACTGTTTGCCAGTGCTCTTTCTCACCTGAAAATACGCAATCCACTCATTTGGCTCCATAAATACACTGTAACATTAATTTCTGTCTGAAATTAGTCAGTAAGCTTTTGCCTTCCAACCGGCGAAATACGGTAGAGTGCGGCCGCTAAACAATTCACAAATCACGAGTTAGTGCTGATAAGATGATTTCCTTAAACATTATCGAAGCTGAGGGAATTTAGTTTCTGCTTAAGTCGTCTTAAGCAGCAACGTTCACAGATTTCTCAAATAGGAAAAAGCTCATTATCCAGGTACGAAGGTTGTGAAACAAACTTCCCACAGTTTGTGTCAGGTTGATCTTTTCGTCTGATAACACTGCTTAAGTATTTTGTCTAAGAGGTATCACAAGTAGTGTTCCTGTAGCTATGGGAATCATTGGTTGAAAACGAGTTTAACACCAATTGGTACAGTGCTGCTAAATATTCAAAATTATTATCAACCTAAGTCTGAGTTCATCCACAAACTGAGGCGTATTTATAATATTGAAGCTAGACTGTGTATCCTCGTCTTCCTTGAGTGGTCATATGAAGGCGTTTACATACACGTATACAGTACTATGAATACTTCGAACGCTATGGTTAACGTTGCTCTCATAAACTACTTTTGTTTTTTTTAATTCTTCTGGGTCTTCAGCGTGCAATATGTGTTGTAGTACAGTCTTAGAGCAAAAAATTGACCACCGAGTCGTTCACGTAAGGTGGACAATACAGTCGTGCTCCTCTCAGAATTCTATGTCTGGCAACATGCTCGATCTGGCAACATGTAGACTGCGGCACTTCCCAGAGGAAGTCTTGACTCCAGTCTTAGTACATTACTCTTCACTACGACCGTAGTCTTGAGGTAAAACGCGAGACCAGATAATATTATATAGTAGATTCGCTTGAATTACACTCATAGCTTCAGCACCGAGAGGAAAGGGGCGATAAAAATTTTGTCGATATGTGCTTTCGGTCGGCAGACGTCATATTAGCTGGTCTCGCGTTTTACCTCAAGACTACGGTCGTGTTCCAGCAGCGGTATGAATTAAATGATAGTAATAATAACAATTACAATCGAATTATCCGGCAACTTCACACTTCACAGTGGATTTTCTCGAACTAAGAAATTTGCTGAATTTGTGAAAAATCAAAATGGCTTCACATCCAGCCTTTGATGCCTAGAAGAGTCTTTACATCCTGCTGACATGAGAATAGCATAATCTCTACGTCAGAAGCTTGCTTCTACTCAACCATTTAATAGACTCGCATTTTTTCCACCGTGATTAATTTTGTGAGCTAAGCACATCATCCGTTACAGCACACTCCAGGGGCTGGGAAATGTGGCCACAATGGTCTGGTGGAACGAACTATCACAGGTGCAATTCGTGGGTTCAGGCATTTGCTTTTAAGAGGCACAAACAGATTTATTTTACCTCTGGTAACCTCAAGAGAAAGACGTTATAATCCAGAATCAGCATTAAGCATCACGTTCCTTCATTACCAACTGGGCAGAGCCAGTTTACGTTGGGAAATGACATAGCGGAAGTCATTGTAAACAGAAATACAGTCGCCAGTAAGCTTACTTACATTAGCAAATTTTATTTTATTTGATGAACCGATAGCCATTTAAAGGGACAGGGCTCTTGGTTTACTTGTACTTGATTGAACTAGAGACGTTGAAAAATTTTGTGCTGGACTGTGATTCGCATTCGTGTCTCCTCTTTCGAGGATCTGAATCTCTCGGAAAAGTATAGTTCAATCATTTCGTTCCTTTTCCCAAGACTGCAGTCTTCTCTAGGTCTCCTCCAAAGGTAAATATGTGGGTCCGAATCCTGATCCAGTACAAAAATATTCATAATTTCATTTCCAGCTCTATCAAGTGCACACTCACCTGCTAGTGAAAATTAACGCGCATTTTTAATGTCTGTTCATGTGTTGCCAACAATCGCAACAGGTGTCGTTATTTCTGGTCAAACACGCACACATCTTACTGTTCGTGAGTAAGAAACTGATACTTAAGCTACGTTCGTGGATGCACGGTAGGTGTGCAGTTCGATTGTCTCTTAGGCACAAAAGTTTGTATCCTTATTTTAGATTCAGACACCTAGCGGCTTGTAAGAAAAACCGATACGTAACATTTGATTTTTCTTAGTTAACAATCCGATTACGTGTTGGGTTTGTATCTCCATCACAGAACTTCACATCATGCACTTCATCTTTAAATGCATGCACACTTTGTTACTTCAGAATGGAGGTATATCAGACATCTTTCGTGGTTAGATAACAGGGACGAAAGGGTCTTGATAGGAGTCACGGTTTATTACAAAACTTGTCGTCTTTTATTTTCAAGTTTAGATTTGGTTACTGGTATTGGCAAAAATTTCGGTAATTCATGACTCTTTATGGCTAGTCATCAATATGATGTGATTAGATTACATTACATTACATTAGATTACTCCTTGTTCCATAGATCATGAATACGACATTTCGTAATGATGTGGAACGTGTCATTACAATGAAAGATTTCTTTAAATACCATGATTCAATTTCTTTACAACAATTTTTTACACTCTCACTCTTTTTTATCTCTCTCTCACTCTCTCTCTCTCTGTCTCCCTCTCTCTCTCTCTCACACACACACACACATACGCACACACACACACACACACACACACACACACACATATAAACATTCTTTTCTATTTTTATTTGTTGGTTGTGCTCGACTATCGGCGAGGCACGAAAACGCCTGTGAATGAGTTTCTTAGTTTTGAGTACTCTTATTAAAGAAATAATAAAACAACAATGAGAGTTACTGATTTATGATGCTTGGTTTGCAGTCAGTTCTGAGTATTATTAGTAACTACGCTCCAGTCCCTAAACCTAGTTACAGTAAGCGAGTCAGACGCATTACGTATTCCAGGCCGTAGCAGCCGCGACTTGGAGACACCAGCTATGGTCACTTCCCAGCCCGCTGTAGGATCACATTGGTTCGTCTTCTTCCTGCTGGTACTGTAACCGAGATTTGGCAACAAGGCAACGTATGTTTGGCAACTCTGTGATCGACGAGTTACTTCCTGGTGTGCACGGAATTAAGCCTCAAAGTTCACTTGATTTTACCTGTCATTTCTATTGAATAATCTGAGTTATTATCACTTGAAGGGTAACAAAAGATTGTAAATTTACGGTTTTCAGCCCAGGAAAGTCGTTGCAGGTGGAAATCGCAACTAATCTCGGCCTTTAAATAGCGGTTTACGAGTTCTAGGCACTATTGGCGTCGTAAGAGGACGCTCAGACCCATACCTCTTCGCCAGCTCTGTGGTAACGTGTTGACGTGTGGAGAAGCGTCTGTTATGGTTTGCAGTTCCAGTCTCACTGACTGCAACGTTTTTATCCCTTCTGTGAAAGAGCTACAAGGAGTCTGATCAAACATCAATAAGGAAATCGCAAGAAAATACTTTCGGCTCATAGTGCAATGTTGAAAAACTTACAATGCTGCACAACAGGCAACGCCTCTTTCCGCTGCTGACAAGCGAATTTTGGGTTTCTAGGAATACATAACTATATTTATGAAATGCCACATTTGCATACCTCTGGAGTACGACACAGCATACCAATGAAACACAGACCCAATCAAAATCTAAGTGAGTAGTATTTTACTAATTCGTGTCGATAGGGGCACATTTGTGTACAGATACTCGGTTTTATTAAAACATACTTTCGTCGTAAGGTTATCGTGGTTAGTTTTATTTCATTTCTTATAATACAGTGCACAATTTTCGTAAGGTTCCCTTTAGTGTTGTTAAAACAATAGTAAACATGAGAGAGAAATTAATCATCAACGATATATGCGAATTCTCTGATGTTATCTATGACAGTATGACAATGCACGTGCAGTTTATTGATTACATGCATGTAGAAAACTTGTTCTGAGTTAAAGCTGTCGAACAAAATTTGAAGAAGAATAAAATCTCACTACCACACGACAGCTAATGTAGAAAATACTTTTCTGACATATTATGGCACGATGCGCTCTCCCTACACATCTTCGAGATGCATCTGCTGCCTGCTGTCTATTAAACCTGAACAGAACAAAATGTCACAGTAGTTAGTCCTTTTTCCACATGCGACTACTTTGGGTTGAGAAGTGAAGGGAAGTATGTTCAAAGTTCCATTAGATTGACAACTTCAGCAGACAGCAGAATTGCGTTTTAAAAAATGTAGCACTGAATGTATTCGAACTCGCGACATCTTATCTACGCTACTAGCTGACACGTAGCTACAACAGCTCCAGAGCTCGACAACTATTCCTCCAGAACTTTTTGATTCCACAGCACTGTGAGATTATGCATATGGCCAGGTCTTGACTTCAGAGAGACAAACAGTTACAGCTTTTCCTTTTTTTTTACTGAACGACGTTTTCTACAAACAGATAGCGCAATAGAATAGCTCAAGTGGAAAGGAACACTTCCTGTTTGAACTTCTGCATCCTACACTGTTGGCAGTTTTGTGTAGGTGCCAGTTACGTGATTTTATTTCGGTGATTACAAAATATAGAGTGGAATGTATGCACTGGGTAGCCGAGGCAGCTAGTTCATGGTGATTCGGTCAACCATGTAAATGAATTTACTGAACATGGTGCAAATTACTACAGGACGCCTGTGCGTCAGAATTCTCATCCAGTGCGGCGCAACGGCGTTACGATAGAAAAATGAGAGAAGAGGATTTCGTGGTCTGTTGGACGGATGGTAGGTTGTTATACCTATGGTCTGGGTTGGATTCCCACTTCTGTCAATAATTTTAGATAGGGAGAGACAGAGTCCATTCTCTCCTGGCTACACCAAGTGAAGAAGATGTAATGGCAGTGTGGTCTGAAAACTCACATTAAAGATGATTTTCCTTCTCTACCAAGTAGACGGTAGGTTGAACCACAATAAAGTCTGGAGTGGTGACATGTAGAAACTCTGTCACCAGTAACCTTTCTTATACTAGTTATTTATTTCAAGTGACGAAACAAACGCTATGTATGGTCACAGGACACTTATTCCATCTTTTATCTGAGCTTCTGTATGTCGATAAGATTGGTTCTGAACTGGGAATGCAACTCAGACCGCCCTTAACGCGGAATTTGATCCCTTCGTGACAATACAGCTCGGCTACAATTTGTTGTTTGTTCAAAACTGCAGATTCCTCATCTCTACATATTGCGCGTGAATGGGATCGAATCCTGGTCCGGCACTAAAGATTTAATTACGTATTATCAAGCTCTAGCATGAGAACGCCTATATGCTGGTGGATAAGAATTTTGATTTTTAACGTATTTTCATTCGTTGTCAACACTAACGATATCTGACGTTTTTAACTCCCAGTGAGACACAGAACTATTTGCGAGATGACTGTAAGTTCAAGATGTTATTCTGAGCAGCTGGTGGAGAAAAATTCGGTAGCTGACGTTTCTTTGTGTGTAGTCAACAACGATATGTGTGGGGCTCTATTCCCAGTGAGCGCTGAACTCTTCGTCATATTATTTCTAGTTCAAACATGCTCACATATTACTGCTGGCGCAACAAACCCATATTTAACGTTCGTTTTCTCTAGAATATAACAGCGATAGGTGCCGGGTAGGAGTCCTGGGAAGGAAAAAATTAATGTTTCGTCTCGTCATTTCAGTTAAAACATCTAGCTACTGCCGCGAAAATCCGATATGTCACATTTGACTGTGCTTCGATAGCAATCCGATTAGGTTCTGGGTTCGAATCCGTGTCCAACACAAAGCTTTACCTCACGGCATTTCAAGTAAGTTACTTGTGAAGAAGCAATATTTAACATCTCTCGTAGTTCGTTAACAGGGACAATACATGATGGGTAGGAATTCGCGTCTGTTAAACATATTTGCATTATGCAATTTAAAGTTGATATTTGCTAACTGATACTGACGTAATAATGAGAGTGGTAACATTTCAGGTATGTCATTTATTGTAATAAATGTGAGCTTACAAGCCTTAAGGACAGTCTTATCTGTGATAAGGTGTTCCCTGATATTTGTAGTATCGTGGTATTACTTTACATCTTGAGTTATTGCGGTACAGAGCAGTGTTTTCTAGTGGTGACTTGTTGGGACCATTTTCAAAAGTCAAACGACTGTACCAAGGAGCGATTAGAGGACCTGCTGGACAGCTTTTTTTGAATAGGACAATGTTCCTGTCCAATAATTTTTAGATTAGTTACAATAAGCTTACGCTGCAAGAGAACTCGCTTGTATTTTTCAATATGTGGTCTGTTGTCGGTTTGAAGGCCTTACATTGCATCGGCAACTTAGTGCAACTCCACCGAGGGCTGTCTGGTGTAGGGTGGAGATAGCAATGTGAAAGTTGCGAGCTGTCGAAGACGATCTTCATATTCCTAATGCGATTAGGACATCGTATACTCTTGACGACGTTTAGCACCTGTGCGGTCAGTCAACCAATTTCAGAATTCCTGTTGAGTAATCCTACAAAATTCCCATAATATTGTCTTTTTATATTGATGAGTAATATGGCTAGTCGTCACGTTCATGTGCCGTCTACAACGCAAATTTAATGTTACTATACTAGGAACTAACCTGCAATACGTTTTGTATTTCATAATCGGAACTATCTGCATTAACCGTCATCAGAGCAATGTCAGGGAACAGAATGCAGCAGTGCCTTGGTATCTACTTGGGGACCTGCTTGAGTCGTGTTCTAAGGAAAGGGTAGTTGCTGGTTCACATTACATTACACTAGCGAGAAGTACCGACTTTTCCTTTTCTCTGCAAACATCCCGAACTAAATTCAGTAACTAAATGCTAAGAAAATATTTGCATTGTGCCCACTCAAAGATCAATAGATATGGATATAGATATAGATTTTTATATTTAAAGCCATTCTCGTTCTGCGTTGGAATAAACATTATTCATTATTTGATTGTTCTTGTTACGATTGTTATTGTCATTCTCTCACTCGCAAGAGTTTTCACATTCCTATTTGGTATCGATGCACATGAAGAGTGGCTATGAAAGAAGGGAATACTGAATGTTACGTCATGCAGAATACACTCATTTACTTCTGCTCCTTGTGATCAACGCTACAGGAGAAGTGAGATACATAAAGTTGACAGTGTGAGGACAGACATGCTAGCACAACTCTGCAACTACACAGTGTTACCAGATAAAATGGTGCTGCGGAATCGAAAGTGTAGTACGGACTTTGCCACAGTAGCAGACAGCTGCTAATTTCGGACCATGACCGTGGATTACACTTCGGTCAGTGCTGGTTAGAGTGTTGCAACTGTAAATGGGAGGCTTTGTTTGACAGTCTTGTGCTGATGCTGTCTGAATAAATTATGCCATTGGATAAAAAGCGGTTTAGTTTTGAGACCTAACCCACAAGGGGAGAAGGCACAGTGGTCTGCTTCAGGAATTCCAAGCAATAAAACACAAAAAGCAACCCAGGAAGGGTTCGAACAGCTACTTTCATGCAGAGACATGCATTTGGAATCTGTTCATCGTTACGGGGTCAAACAAGAGGGTAACATTACTGAAACAATGATCAGGCTACTTAGTATATAAGAGAGCATACAGATTTCAAGGAGGAAACGTATGAAGACGCAGACTTCCTCGTTATCAATATGTGCGGCATATCTTTCGTGTTAACGAAAGTAATATCCCGCTTTAACTCTTCTTACGTCTCAAATGAAATGAATGCCATGAGGAATCGAATATTTGTTGACTGCGTCTCTCCTTCCTTCCATCCGTACCAACATATTTCTTCATTCTCGTGGTAATCATGACATTCTTTTTGTATGCTGCAAAAGATTGCACGTGGACAAATTCGACATCGAGGTGCAAAGCGTTTGGTATCTTACATTATATTCAATTCGAATAAGCTTCAGATGTATTTTTACTTCGTTTGTATTTTTAGATGATTATGAACGTTACGGAAAATTATCTCACATGCTTTATGTTGAATGAGAAACATTGAATGACCCGTTTTGCTTTCCCTACGTTGGAATGATATAATGTCGGCGTCAACAGCCTTCTTCCACCCCGGAAGCTGAAACTTGTATCATTCTGGATTAATGATAATTGAATGTCGCAAATGTAGACATAGCCCACAAGGCGACGTCAGAAACCATCAGGGGAGAACGCCGCATAAAACCAAACGTGCGCGCGCGTCTCCACTCTGAAGGACCGTATCGGAGAATCACGGCAAGCATTTCGCTGAAGAGCTGCCTCGTAAGAGAACCGAGAAATGGCAGCATCGTAGCAAGTATTTGTCAACACTCTGATAGTGCATTTACTTCCGGGTGTAGGCCGGCGTTACCTCGCTAAATTCACTTGACATTCGTTTTCCACATCGAAGACTCGTACGATAGAATCCACTGTAAGATGAGACACTTAGAAAGTATAATTAATTTCTGGACTCCAAGAACGGCGTTCTTCACATAAGTAACACCTGTTTGTGTGTTTTAAGGTTGCGTTTTGAGGCTCAGGCAACATCGCAGTGACTATAGTCCGTCTGTGGTCGCCAGTGTGTCGTTAGCTCAGAGGTTATTCGTCATATTGTGGCTTTTCTAACGCGGGACATTCTGAATCGGAATACTCCCCTTTCATTATTAGTTCCGGGACGTGACTATTTTCCTCGGACAAAGACCAATGCTGTGAATTGGATTCGCGGACATGCCATTCACTACCTAGTTGGACAAACTGTAGACTCTGTACTCGATTTTTGGACATACCTCAACGACCGTCATTATGTCGTTGTCCGCCACACAAAATACAGACAGTTTTTCTCGAACTTCCTTGGGAGTGCTTTCCACGACCCGCCTCGCAGCTGGAATGTGTTAAGCCAAGAGTGAAGAAGGTTTCCAGTTTGAACCAATGAACATTTCTGAACTACTGAACGGAACACACCAATTTCGAGAAGACGTGACTCAACATATTACCAGCGGGGCGCAGAAGGAGTCTGATCAATTACACAACAAAAATAAACAAAACAAAAATAAAAATAAAAATAAAATTCAGAAAAAGGAAGATTTTGTTTTGTTTGTAATGATAGCCCTAACCTTGAATTCCCATATTTCCCCTGGTATATAGGCAGCTCTTGGGGTAGGTTTAGTCAGGAGGCAACACCTGAAGTGGACCAGATATTTTTTTTTTTGTTATAGGATGAAAAGTGGCGGTGGCACTTAGTTTCTTTTTTTATTGCCATTTTCCTAAGGGGCTTTAAAATAAGAGAGAAAAAAGGGGTAATCGTAAAAAAAAGTAAAAGAAAAAAAAGCAAAATAAAAAAAAAAGAGGTTCCCCTGTGCGTTGCGGTGGTCGTACTGTATGACATAGCAGTTCCAATCTCGGTGGAAGCCGCTGACTACAACCTTTTATTTTCCATTTTAATTAATGGAGTTGCAAACGGCTAGTAAAAATTGTTTATACGAAATCTGAAGAATGCCTTTAAATATCAATCTTCGTCCGATTCGACTTGGTAAATTAAGTTAATATCATGGATGTCTGCTTTGCAAATGCCAAGGTGCTTCACTGTAAAATAGATCCTGAAAAGATTCAAAGCAACTGTCAACGATATAAATTTCAGTTTTGTTCGTCATATAGGTCTAACATGTCAGAAGGTTGTTTATGAAGTGCGCATGTTGATTAATACAGTTCCCCTCTTCTAAATTTTTGCAATAGCATTTAACTGTAGACGTTTTCTAACACCGGTGTTAGCAATTCCTTTCCGTTCTCTGAAACCTCCAAAACGACAAATTTTTCTGGTCTAATTCTGATGACCTTAACTATCACTTCCGATCAACATAAATACTTCATGAACCCATACATGGAACTCCAAATGTGCAGTGTTCCTGCACTGCTACAGAGCATGCATTGCAAGGTATTCACACAGTTTATCGCATAGAGTTAGCATAAGGAATGAAACAAGAACTGTAATACACTTTATACCACAGACGCTCACCTCGGCTTGACGAAAACATCCGAACATTGACCAAAAGTTGCACAAATAATTGAGTTTGAAAGGAAAAGAAACGAGGTATGAAGCATTTATAAATTCATCGAATGTAGCGAGGTGGTTTAATTTCGTCCCAGTCTATAAAATTAATTTCAGGCCATACTCAGCTCTTGCCGATTAATGTAATATAATACCCGCCTACTAATCAGGGCGTCTGTCTCCGTTGCTTTTGAGCGTGAATGGAAATCGTAGAAATTTTCTGTGGAGCAACATTTAATAATAAAGCGTTTTAAATCATCAAAAGCGATGAGCGGGAGCAGGCGCTTTCGATAAAGAACGGGGGAGTGCAGCGCCGCTGTGCTGTCGCCACGGCCGCTGCCGGTAGCCAGCAAATGGATCCCGGAGCTTTGCCGCATACGGCGTCCAGAGGAGGACAGTCTGCAGGAAATCTGCCGCAAAATCGTTAATGGATAAAATTTTGATATCGGTGTGTCAGAAAGCGAAATAGATTGAATCTGCGCTACCATTACATTCACGTCTTCAGCATTCAGACAGAAGAGGCTATAAAAATATTGTATGCCAGCTGCTCTCGATCCACTGACATTACGAACAGAAACAACGCACGCTACCGCTAGACCACAGGCGTAATCAGCCTAGTGTTCCTCTATCATGGGACAAGTTTTCCTCCAGGAAGTGCCACAGTCTGCAGTGTTGTCAGATTGTGCAGGTAACCTGACTTAGAGAATTAGCGAGTTGGCCAGTTTTATTGTCCCATATCGCGATCGGCGCGGACTTAGCCTCTGAAGCGGCCGGCCGCCGGTCGAGTTTTATGTCAAAGAGTGTACATTGTGCATTCCGACGAACTTGGGCAATTCCAGCAGGACAATGCGACACCCTACACGTCCAGAATTGCTACAGAGTGACTCCAGAAACACTCTTCTGAGTTTAAACACTTCCGTTGGCCACCAAACACCCCAGACATGAACATTACTTAGCGTATCTGAGATGCCATGCAACGTGCTATTCAGAAGAGATCTCCATCTGAAACGTCCCCTTGGAACAATTATATACGACTGCCCTTAAACTGACACACAATATTTTTAGCGCGACGCAATCTGACTTTCAAAAAAATCCCTACGAAAGAATGGCCCTCACTAACATTAACCTATACCTTTCAGAAATCACTTACCTCACAAAAATCTTCGTTACTCGAACTACTGCAATACCGCGAGCGCCACTACTGCCAGCTAAATAAAAGATTCAAACTACGGAAGGCACTAACTACTGATAGGGATAGTTAGCAAATGAAAGATATTAATAGAGAACAAACAATGTATTTACCTTAATATCATCATATATCTAGCAGTTCATGACAAATTACAAAACTCCGCCATCTCTCTCCCCACATCCACCACTGCTGGCGGCTCACCTCCAACTGCACAACGCTACGCGCTGTTCACATCCAGCTGCCGCTACCCAACACTACAATGGCAGACAACAATGCAAACTAGCCACAGACTGCACACAGCACAGCCAGTGATTTTCATACAGAGGTGGCGTTACCAATAAAAAAACCTAAACAGCCTACCTACATAGCCTCCATGCTCCCCACAAAAAAATTTTACAAATTGTTTTGGGCAGTGGCCAATAATGATTTGATAAAATTTTTCATAATTACAATAACAAAGATATCAAATGCACACACTTATTGATACAATGTTGGTCAAAAGCTAAAATTTTCTCACAGTCCATAAAGACAGTCCTCATCATTCGTCACAGTAAAATTGCAGTGTTTTTCTCAAAGTCTGAGCAGTAAAAGGAAATGCACACTGAAGTTGTGGATTTCCATGCAGTCTTGAAGAAGTAGTGTCCTTCCAATGGAAAGACAGTGCTGACTCTTGACATGCAGACAGGTAATGGGTCACAACAGAGCAAACCCACAGCAGAGTCAATCGAAGTTTTGAAGAGTATTGGTAGGTCTCACAGAGCAGACCCACTGTAGTCCTGGTAGAGATTACGATATTGATGGGCCACCAGGGGTGCAGTCCCGCTGCAGTCCTTGTAGAAATAATGGTACTGGTGAGTCAGCAAAGGTGTAGACCCACTGTAGTCCTTGTAGAGATAATGGTACTGGTGTCTGAAACATGTTCCTCAGTGCTTTTCGGCAGTGAATTTGCACCGGCAACATTCACATTTTGACAAGCGGAAAATGTGTCTTGACTCATTTGAGAAAACGGTGAGAACCCAAAACCTGAGTCTGCAGTATTTGCAATATTGTGTTCTGTCATTCCCGATTCCTGAGACGAGCTGTTGCCGACCGATCGATCGATAACGCTTCCCTGTTCACTACCTGTTTCACTGTCTACACCATTATTTGACGCCCGCTCCATTTCCCTATGCACAGTTACCAAATTACTACTTTGAATGTCTGTTACTTCATTACACAGTGGTGCTCATAAGCTACGTTCGTCGCCACTATTATTTCTCAGTTTACTTTGGAGCCTAGTGTTACGTTTTTCACACGCCATTATTGTCACAATATTTCACACGACAACACAGAAAAGCACAATTTGAAGAGCAAAAATAAGAGAACACATTAACATAACACTGAAAATAATATGTAGTTAATTGCAGCTGCGAAATACTTGGTGCAAGTCTACATGCATGCCACAACTGTTTTACTGTACAACAATGAAAGACTGCAACTACAAAGGAGATTTTCTCTACAATTACGCGCTAGCAATAAACAAAATCTACGCTAATTACACAAACTACAAGGAAAAAATCAGAAGATTCCAGTGAGGTATCCTCGGCTACGGGTCGACATATGAAACGTCCCCTTGGAACAATTATACACGACTGTCCTTAAACTGACACACAATATTTTTAGCGCAACGCAATCTGACTTTCAAAAAAATCCCTACGAAAGAATGGCCCTGACTAACATTAACCTATACCTTTCAGAAATCACTTACCTCACAAAAATCTTCATTACTCGAACTACTGCAATACCGCGTGCGCCACTACTGCCAGCTAAATAAAAGATTCAAACTACGGAAGGCACTAACTACTGATAGGGATAGTTAGCAAATGAAAGATATTAATAGAGAACAAACAATGTTTCCAGAATGAGATTTTCACTCTGCAGCGGAGTGTGCGCTGATATGAAACTTCCTAGCAGATTAAAACTGTGTGCCCGACCGAGACTCGAACTCGGGACCTTTGCCTTTCGCGGGCATGTGCTCTACCGAAGCACGACTCACGCCCGGTACTCACAGCTTTGGAAGGTAGGAGACGAGGTACTGGCAGAAGTAAAGCTGTGAGTACCGGGCGTGAGTCGTGCTTCGGTAGAGCACTTGCCCGCGAAAGGCAAAGGTCCCGAGTTCGAGTCTCGGTCGGGCACACAGTTTTAATCTGCCAGGAAGTTTCAACAAACAATGTATTTACCTTAATATCATCATATATCTAGCAGTTCATGACAAATTACAAAACTCCGCCATCTCTCTCCCCACATCCACCACTGCTGGCGGCTCACCTCCAACTGCGCAACGCTACGCGCTGTTCACATCCAGCTGCCGCTACCCAACACTACAATGGCAGACAACAATGCAAACTAGCCACAGACTGCACGCAGCACAGCCAGTGATTTTCATACAGAGGTGGCGTTACCAATAAAAAAACCTAAACAGCCTACTTACACATCCTCTCGTACTCTTACGGATTAATGACAGCCCTGCAGGATTCATGGTGTCAATTCCTTCCATCACTACTTCAGACATTAGTTGAGTCCATGCCAAGTCGTGCTGCGGCACTTCTGCGTGATTGTGCCTCCTCTCCCGCCGGAGGTTGAGTCCTCCCTCGGGCATGAGTTAGTTTAAGTTGTGTAAGTCTAGGGACCGATGACCTGAGCAATTTTGTCCATTAGGAATTCTCACACACACACACACACACACGCACACACACACACACACACACACACACACACACACACACACACACCTCCGCGTTATCGCGGAGGCCCTCCACGATATTAGACAGGTGTACCAGTTTCTTTGGCTCTTCGGTGTAGATTGGCACTAAGTGTCCATTTTCGGGAACAAGGACGTACGGCTATCCTACCTGTTACTTGTCAATTCTACATCGAGAAAGTAAGGGGAACACACTTAACATACTTGAGGTAGTGGAATTTATGATCAGGTCTATTAAGCAGTTTCCTGGGCAGAGACTAAACGGGCAACTGTAACTACGTAGTCGTAGCATTCTGGATAACTTTGATTTTTTACACAAATATGTCAATTAAGGTAACCTACATCTATACTTGGAGGTTTCTTTAGTACTGGACCAAGGACTCCGTATTTTTATTGCTTCATCATACCTTACTTTTTCGCTTAAGGTTTGGATTTTTGCCGGCCTGCGTGGCCGTGCGGTTCTAGGCGCTACAGTCTGGAACCGCGAGACCGCTACGGTCGCAGGTTCGAATCCTGCCACGGGCATGGATGATGTGTGATGTCCTTAGGTTAGTTAGGTTTAATTAGTTCTAAGTTCTAGGCGACTGATGACCTCAGAAGTTAAGCCGCATAGTGCTCAGAGCCATTTTTGTATACACGGATTTTGACAACGACCTTGCTGCAGTGGTAACAGAGGTTCCCATGAGATCACCAAAGTTAAGTGCTGTCGGGCTTGGGTCGCCATTCGGGTCTGCCGAGTGCTGTTGCAAGTTGGGTGCAGTTATGAGGCAGTTGAAGAGCTACTTGATTGAGAAGTAGTGGCACCGGTCACGAAAACTTACAACGGTCGGGAGAGCGGTGTGCTGACCACATGACCCTGAGGTCTCAGGATGACACGGCGGCCGGTAGGTACCGTTGGGTCTTCAGGGACTGTTTGGACGGTGTTTGCTTTTCTTATACACAGATTTTATAACATTAAGTATTTTCAGCCAGGTCAGATACACTGGTATCACCTTCAAGCTTACTTCTTTGCTCCTGAAAATGTTTACTCCTTGGTAGCATCTCTGAAGGTCATCTTCTCGTATACCAATAAAAGCTCTTGTTACAGGTGTTTTGATGTAATGTACTGTTGCAAAGTGGTATCCTTTAGCGACTGACTTCAGTTTTGGGAGTTAAAAAAAAACACACACACACACACACACTCACACGGCCACGTCGAGTGAATGACAAGGTTGTGGTAGCACTGCAGTGGACTTTGGTGTCGAAGACTCCCCCAAGAGACACCGCAATATGGGACGGTGCGTTATCGTTATGCAGGATCCAACTGTTAGCAATTTGCGAACGAACACAATGGACACGTCTTCCGATTAATATGTTCCCATTGTTCACTAAAATGTTCAGTAATATGCTTCGTTTACTTCTCATTTATGTCTTGTAAGCAAGCATACCTGAAATAATAATTTATATGTTTATAGTGTAATGAAGATTTATGCGAGTATTATTCTCAATATATTCCTAATTAATACGTGAGAAATCGCATGATTTTCTGCTCATGGCTCTTTGTGACCTGTAATTGTTTTATTATGTTGTTCGGGGTAGAAATATAACATTTTTTTCTACGAATGTGACCACTCCAAGCGAATTTCTATGGGTCTTACTACCTCACTGTGTATGCCTAGACCCGCTTTCCGCCAGCGACACGGCTCAGATTAGAGATCAGATTAGATTAGATTTGATTAATACTAGTTCCATGGATCATGAATACGATATTTCGTAATGATGTGGAACGAGTCGAATTTTCCAATACATGACATAATTTGGTTAATTTAACAACATACTTAAGTTAATATAACTACTTTTTTTGTGTTTTTTTATTTTTATTTTTTTATTTATTTTTTTATTTTTTTAATATTGTTTTTCTTAATTTATATCTAAAAATTCCTCTATGGAGTAGAAGGAGTTGTCATTCAGAAATTCTTTTAATTTGTTCTTAAATACTTGTTGGTTATCTGTCAGACTTTTGATACTATTTGGTAAGTGACCAAAGACTTTAGTGCCAGTATAATTCACCCCTTTCTGTGCCAAAGTTAGATTTAATCTTGAATAGTGGAGATCGTCCTTTCTCCTAGTATTGTAGTTATGCACACTGCTATTACTTTTGAATTGGGTTTGGTTGTTAATAACTAATTTCATAAGAGAGTATATATACTGAGAAGCTACTGTGAATATCCCTAGATCCTTAAATAAATGTCTGCAGGATGATCTTGGGTGGACTCCAGCTATTATTCTGATTACACGCTTCTGTGCAATAAATACTTTATTCCTCAGTGATGAATTACCCCAATATATTATGCCATACGAAAGCAATGAGTGAAAATATGCGTAGTAAGCTAATTTACTAAGATGTTTATCACCAAAATTTGCAATGACCCTTATTGCGTAAGTAGCTGAACTCAAACGTTTCAGCAGATCATCAATGTGTTTCTTCCAATTTAGTCTCTCATCAATGGACATACCTAAAAATTTGGAATATTCTACCTTAGCTATATGCTTCTGATTAAGGTCTATATTTATTAATGGCGTCATACCATTCACTGTACGGAACTGTATGTACTGTGTCTTATCAAAATTCAGTTTACAAGGAACCACTTAGTAATTTTCTGAAAGACAGTATTGACAATTTCATCAGTTAATTCTTGTTTCTCAGGTGTGATTACTATACTTGTATCATCAGCAAAGAGAACTAACTTTGCCTCTTCATGAATATAGAATGGCAAGTCATTAATATATAATAAGAACAACAAAGGACCCAAGACTGACCCTTGTGGAACCCCATTCTTGATTGTTCCCCAGTTTGAGGAATGTGCTGATCTTTGCATGTTACGAGAACTACTTATTTCAACTTTCTGCACTCTTCCAGTTAGGTACGAATTAAACCATTTGTGCACTGTCCCACTCATGCCACAATACTTGAGCTTGTCTAGCAGAATTTCATGATTTACACAATCAAAAGCCTTTGAGAGATCACAAAAAATCCCAATGGGAGGTTTTCGGTTATTCAGATCATTCAAAATTTGACTGGTGAAAGCATATATGGCATTTTCTGTTGAAAAACCTTTCTGGAAACCAAACTGACATTTTGTTAGTATTTCATTTTTACAGATATGTGAAGCTACTCTTGAATACATTACTTTCTCAAAAATTTTGGATAAAGCTGTTAGAAGGGAGATTGGACGGTAATTGTTGACATCAGATCTATGCAAAGGTATAACAATAGCATATTTCAGTCTATCAGGGAAAATGCCCTGTTCCAGAGAGCTATTACACAGGTGGCTGAGAATCTTACTTATCTGTTGAGAACAAGCTTTTAGTATTTTGCTGGAAATGCCATCAATTCCATGTGAGTTTTTGCTTTTAAGCAAGTTTATTATTTTCCTAATTTCAGAGGGAGAAGTGGGTGAGATTTCAATTGTATCAAATTGCATAGGTATGGCCTCTTTCATTAACAGCCTAGCATCTTCTAATGAACACCTGGATCCTACTGTATCCACAACATTTAGAAAATGATTATTAAAAATATCTTCAACTTCTGACTTTTTGTTCGTAAAGTTTTCATTCAATTTGATGGTAATACTGTCTTCCTCTGCTCTTGGTTGACCTGTTTCTCTTTTAATAATATTCCAAATTGTTTTAATTTTATTATCAGAGTTGCTGATTTCAGACATGATACACATACTCCTGGATTTTTTAATAACTTTTCTTAATATAACACAGTAGTTTTTATAATTTTTGATAGTTTCTGGGTCACTCTATAGCTGGGCACTTTCCCGCCTGCATCTCCTTGCATTCCAGTCTACTGTATTTATGGTACGTCATTTTCACACAAATTTCCCCGTGAGTTATCGTCTTTATAAGGTTTTTATTACTAAGTGGGTTTTTGTTGATATATCCCACATCTTCATTAATTTTTAGGCACTCTCGATATATTGTGCCCCTATATCTAACGGTTACCTTTTACGTTCGGCCTGCGGTTGTCCGTTCTCGATTCATGGTAGGTGTTTTCCATTATTAATTTTTGACTGGGTGCTCTAGCCCATTATTGGACTTTTATCGCATTAGGTTCCAAAATATTTCTTGACGGTTCTTATAGTTTATAAAAAAAAATCGTTGCGCACGCTTGAGGAACCTTGGACCTGTACTTTCCGATTACCGGACGATCCGCTAATTGCGTCATTTATTCATAGACAAGGAATGCTCAGTCCCGTCCATGTTGCAACTTTAATGTCTTGATTTACCACGTTAACAATTTTCTCTGTTTCTCACTACTGATTGTAACCTTTTGATGTGGTTTCTAGGGTACGAAACCTGTCTTTAAATAAATTATTTACAAAAGCAGCCAAGCTGTTGTTCTTGAAGACGACTCTACAATTGGCCGCACTGGGCCGTGTATGCGATTACCCTTATAGACATATTGCATTTTTACAGAATCCTTCCATTCGCCTTCACTAATATTGAATTTTCGTGATCGTCTCATCTTCTATCGCTTCTCAGAATTCCTCCTAAGTGCTTATACAATGTGAGCAAGATACTCGCTTATACAATGTGAGCAAGATACTCTCCGCTTCTTTCCTTTTGCTGTACGTATTATCTTAGCCCCTCATTGAACCACGGGCCTTGCCGAGGAGGGTTGGCTTGAGTGCCTCAACGATGCAAATAGCCGTACCGTAGGTGCAACCACAGCAGAGGGGTATCTGTGGGGAGGCCAGACTAATCAGTGGTTCCTGGGGAGGGGCAGCAGCCTTTTCAGTGCCTACCTCCTGGACAGCTGACTGATCTGGACTTGTAACTTTAGCCAGCGTGGCCTAGCACCCAGCACAAGTAGTGTGACGGCTGAAATCAAGGGTATGTAAAGGGATGGACAAAAATACGGAAACACCGAGAGAAATGCATGCTTGAACGTTAATACAGATACTAGCCAAGCCTGCAGACGTGCTGTTGTATCTGACAACAAGCGACACCTGTGCAATGTTCTCAATATGTTGCAAGTGGCAGTCGTGATTAGAAGAGTGTTAAGTATAGCCGTGAGTGCATTATGTCGATGGTGAGTGTTCATCGGAGGTGAGGGTATCATCTGGAGTGCCCCAGGGAAGTGTGGTAGGTCCGCTGTTGTTTTCTATCTACATAAATGATCTTTTGGATAGGTTGGATAGCAATGTGCGGCTGTTTGCTGATGATGCTGTGGTGTACGGGAAGGTGTCGTCGTTGAGTGACTGTAGGAGGATACAAGATGACTTGGACAGGATTTGTGATCGGTGTAAAGAATGGCAGCTAACTCTAAATATAGATAAATGTAAATTAATGCAGATGAATAGGAAAAAGAATTCTGTAATGTTTGAAAACTGCATTAGTAGTGTAGCGCTTGACACAGTCACGTCGATTAAATATTTGGGCGTAACATTGCAGAGCGATATGAAGTGGGACAAGCATGTAATGGCAGTTGTGAGGAAGGCGGATAGTCGTCTTCGGTTCATTGGTAGAATTTTGGGAAGATGTGGTTCATCTGTAAAGGAGACCGCTTATAAAACACTAATACTGAGGAAATTTAGAGAACCAGCATTTGAGGCCGACTGCAGTACAATTTTACTGCCGCCAACTTACATTTCGCGGAAAGACCACAAAGATAAGGGAGATTAGGGCTCGTACAGAGGCATATAGGCAGTCATTTTTCCCTCGTTCTGTTTGGGAGTGGAACAGGGAGAGAAGATGCTAGTTGTGGTACGAGGTACCCTCCGACACGCACCGTATGGTGGATTGCGGAGTATGTATGTAGATGTAGATGTAGATGTAGCTAAGTGAATTCGAACGTGAGCAAACTGTTGTTATTCATGTGGTGGGCGCTTCCGTAAGCAAAGTAGCCGAAGAGTTGAGCAAACTGTTGTTATTCATGTGGTGGGCGCTTCCGTAAGCAAAGTAGCCGAAGAGTTTGATGTTACAAGAGGCACCGTACGGAAGACTTAAAACGCACACAAGAAAAGCTAAAAAACAATTTAATATTTCTGGCTACATATTCAGCTACAAGAAGCTATTCTCAGAGCAGTTGAGAAGGAAGCAGTGGGAAGATGACGTAATATGGTTTGAGGCACCAGACCGCCTAAATTGTGGTCCTTCTTCGCGATTGACTGCTGTGACCGGAAGTACCGCGCCAAAATGATAAACTTCTGTTATTAATAATAGAAAAACTAAACAGTGAATTTACTTGCATTTCATAAAGAAGCATCTCACAATAGCAGGCTATGATCCCATTATTTCAAAAGTATTAATTACCAGCAGAACAATAAACAACTGCTAAACGAAAAGGCTGCATTTCGGAGACCTTCGGATCATGCCTAACTTGGAAGGCGGGCGATGTGGTTCGGCTGTAAGAACACAACTCTATCGGCAGTTTCAGATGACAGACCTGTTGTCTGCCGCGGTTGGTATAGTTTAAGACTTAATAACCAGTCTCTGGTTTGTAAATGTAAGAGCTCTGTTGGCAGTCTCAGAGGACAGACAAGTTGTCTGCAGCGGTCGGTACTGGTTCAGAACGTATTAGCAATACCTGGTTTTTAGACAATATGTAACTGAGAACTAGTTTGATAGTAATTACACAAAGACGCAGTTCATTCTCTTGTTTATTCTCTATGAAAGTGTGAAGAATGGAATTTATTCCTGATTTAAAAAGTGGACTATAATTGTGTAGTTTCTCGTAGTCTGCTTATAAAACGCAAGTGGCATCCCGTTTAAACAAACCAGTTCAACATTTAATTATTTATACAATACTAATTTCTCGCTAACAGTTTATTACAGCCTCAAGATCTACGTGCTGTTTTCTGTGCAGGGGACAACAACTGTGGACGACTGCAAACTGGTGAACATTATACAAAACACTACGTGAGCTCCATAAGGAGGGAATTGCAAGGGCAAGCTGGAATTCCAAAACCATTCATCAGTGAAGCAAAAACCAATAACAGGAGTAGATTGTGCCCAAGTCATAAAAATTTGGCCTCCGGCACAATGGAAGAATGTCATTTGGTCGAATGAGTCTCGCTACACACTTTCTCCAAATTCAGGTCGAGTTTATATCGCAAGAATAAAACATGACAGGTGTTCAGTGATTGGGCAGCTGTATCATGATATCCTGTATGGGCCCCACGGCTACTCTATAAGGTCGCGTTACTGCCAAGAATTATGTGACCATTTTGGTTGATCAGATCCATCCCATGGTAAAATATTTGTACCCCAATGACGATGCTTTGTTCAAAGATGACTGGACCTCTGCTCACACATCTCGCGTCGTGGAGGACTGGTTTGTTGAGCACGAAGATGAATTGTAGCATCACCCCTGGCCAATGAATTCACAAAATCTCAATGTTAGTGAGCCTTTGTGGTCTGTTTTATAGAGAAGGGTGGATGATTGCTGTTGACCTCTGTCATAGTTATATGACAAAACTTTGCATGAAGAATCCCTTGAAAACCGTATAAAACGCTTATTTATCCGTTGCAAAGGAAGAAAACGAAAGAAGGGAAGATTAGGATTTAACGTCCAATCGACACCGAGATCATTAGAGATGGAGCCCAAGATATTAATAAGTCAAAGATAGGGAAGAAAACCACTCCAGCATTTGGCTGGAGCGATTTTAGGAAATCACGGAAAACCTAAATCTGGATGGCTTGACGGGGGTTTGAACCTTCATCGTCCAGAATACGAGTTCAGTGCTGACCACTGCGCCATCTCGCTCAGTTATCCATTCCGAGACAACTGGAATCTGATTTGAATGCTCACCGC